>NC_140103.1:8348021-9548021 GCF_964237585.1 Gallinula chloropus | reverse complement strand
ACCTACTGCATTCTATGATTCTTCTCCACCAACACTCCTAAGCCCTTCTCTGCAGGGCTGCTCTCAGTCCCTTCGTCCCCCAGCCTGTACTGGTACCAGGGACCTGCCCTGACCCACTGCAGGACCTTGACCTTGTTGAACTTCACATGGTTCACATGGTCCCACCTCTCCAGCCTGTACAGGTTAAAGAGCTCCGGTCCCAATCCCAACCCAGAGGAACAGCACTCATCCCTGCTCTCCACAGCTGTAGCTGTGTGAAAGGAACAGTGATCTTCTTCCTTCTCTCTGCCTCTGAAACCTGCTCATTTTTCTCTTTTGTCTCTATTTTCCTCATCTGGAATCTCCTTCCCTTTTACCTGACATCCCTACTTCTTGTGCTAATGCATAGTAAGAAAGACAAGCCTGGAACCCACAGAGCCCAGCTGAGTATTGCAAGTAAAAAGGGTTGTGGAGAACCCTCAAGATCAAGGTTTTGTTGTTAAAGTTCCCCAAACTAGTGCAAGAAAGGAGCACAGTGTCATCTTTCTCTGAGGTTGAAAGGAGACAGCGCTAATTTCATGCAGAGAAGATCGTATCTCAGGCTGGCACAGGAGCAGAAAATAAATAGGTATTAAATTACATTTGGCTGTCTCAAAATAATCTAATAAAGCATCTGCTGGATCGATAGCTGAATCGTTAGCTGAGGCACATAGCAAGCTTTCCCTCTCTCTTAATTTGAGATGCAAGGAAGAGGTTTTACATTACCATAATAAAAAGAATAATACTTCAAGGCTTTGTCGGAAAAAGGCTGAAGGAGGGGGGGAGGAAACCCCCCAAGAACCACACTTTATGCCTTAAGCAAGTGTCATTTTTCATTTGAAACGTGTAATTGAGGGAGATTGTGAAATGAAGGTTTTGTGTTTAATGACTGTCAGTCTGTCAGCGTCGCTGAGTTGTTTGACCAAAGAAAAAAAAAACCCAACCCAGAGACTGTGAAGAAAACTTGGTGTGCAGGAAGAGGGAGGGCAAGGCAAGGCTTTCAACAGCTTTGTTCTCCTAATTAAGGCTCAGCGGGGGAAAAAAGAGGAATAGGAACAGTTATCCACTGAAAATGCAGCTTCATCAAAAGCAAATGAGCTCTGTCTGTGCTGGCTGCTGCTCGCTGCTGCTGTGGGTACAGCCACAAACAAGGCTTAGGTAGGGAGAAACCACAGTCGCTGCAAATAAAGTAGGGATAAGAGTCCTGGGGTATCAGCCTTTTAAATGTGCATCCAATGAGGCCATAAAATATGGTCTTGGGGGTCTAGAAAGGGCCTGCTGAGGAGGAGACATCTCAGTGGGACTTGATGTAGTGAAAGGTGATCTAAGAGATTCTATTGAGGGCATGACAAGGGGTGAGGTTATCCCAGAGGACAGGAGGTATTGGTGGTTATTGTCCTTCTGGGAAAGCACTTCAGATGCAGATGGTTTTTTCCTGGAATCAGGTTCCCTGTAATATATTCATTAATGCAGCGTAATGGAATAGGGAGTACAGAGTTAAATGTCCAGGGCACCGAGCTGGGAAAGGATACAAATGGCACAGAGGACTGGATTACAACTCAAAATCATCTTGACAAATGGGAGAAATGGTCTGAGACCAGTGAGACTCCCTGAAGAGAAGTGTAACACTGAACTAGGAGAGGTGAGATGGAACCCACAAAACCCAAGTGATCAAGAGCCAGCTGCAGAGATTGAGAAAACGGGGAGGGGGGGAACTGGCCTGGCTGCAGTGAGCATTGTTAGAATGAAGTCAGAGCTGTATAGCACAGTCATAGGTAGGATGGAGGTGAGAGACAGAGGTTGTTGAGCAGTAAGAAACTAAATGAGGGTCAATAAAAGCAAGTGTAGAGTCTTGCACCTGGGAAGGAGTAACCACTTGTACCAGTACAGGCTGGGGGTGAGCTGCTGGAGAGGAGCTCTGCAGAGAAGGACCTGGGGGTGCTGATGGGTGACCATGTGGCCATGAGCCAGCAGTGTGCCCTGGGGGCTGAGACAATGGAATCCTGGGGTGTATCAAGAGGAGTGTGGCCAGTAGGTCACAGGAGGGGATCCTCCCCCTCTGCTCTGCCCTGGTCAGGCCCCACCTGGAGTGTTGTGTCCAGTGCTGGGCTCCCTGGGATACAAAAGACAGGGATCTCCTGGAGAGAGTCCAGAGGAGGCTATGGAGATGATGAAGGGCCTGGAGCATCTCCCCTGTGAGGAAAGGCTGAGTGAACTGGGACTGTTCAGCCTGGAGAGAAGACGACTAAGGGGGAACCTTATTAATGTTTATCAACATCTTCAGTATGGGATGCAGGGGGAAATGGGCAGCCCCTTTTCAGTGTCTGTGGAGACAGGACAAGGGGCAATGGCTGCAAGTTGGAGCATAGGAAGTTCCACACCAACATGGGGAAGAACTTTTCCCCAGTTAGGGTGAGGGAGCCCTGGACAGGCTGCCCAGGGGGTGTGGAGTCTCCATCTCTGGAGAGATTCCAGCCCCGTCTGGACGCCGCCCTGTGCAATATGAGCTGGGGAGCTGCTTTGGCAGGGGGGTTGGACCCCATGAGCTCTCCAGGTCCCTTCCAACCCCTGGGATTCTGTGATTCTGTTCTCCTCATGGATGAGGTGAGGTCTGTGTGTCCTCTTTGGACACTAGTGTTGGAAGAGCTGAAAATAAACTGTTGAGTAGAGCATTGAAGGGCCTGGGGAGGTTCGGCAAAGGTGGCTCTGCGGGGGAGGGAAGGAGTTGTTTAGTCTCCATGGCAGGATGGAGAAATCTTGAAATGAATTAAGAGGTTGTTTAAAAGAGGCCAGAAGTTTAATTCTTCCCCAGACTCACTGAGGCTAGAAGTTATCACCCTCATTTGAAACGGGGAAGGTTCCACTGAGACGTGCTCTTTAGCGGGATGGCTCCAGCGTCGCCACCGCTTGAGCCCAGCCCTCTGTCCCCACGTCCTGGGGTTGTCTGGTTGGGTTTTGTCTCCCAACTGCTGCTGGCCCTGGCAGCTGGTTTCATTGTGTTGGAAGGGTGGGTGAGGTCCCATTTGGCAGGGGCAGGGGTGAAGGTGTCCCTCCCTCATGAGGGGGCTGCAGCAGGAGCTCATCACTTCACTGCTCAGCGAGGTGAGACCAGGGAGCAGAAACTGGGTGAAGAGCACGTGAAGGCTTTACGAATACCTCTGCCCTGGGTTGGGGTTAAGTCAGGACTTGCTTCTTCATAGATACCGGTGAACAAAGCTCAAGACAAACCTCAAGCTGCCTTAACATGTGTAAACCAAATCCCCAGGTCCCCAGCCACCCAGCATGAGTATACACGATGCTCCCTGGCACAGAGAAGTCCGAGTTCTCGTTCATCCGCATTTCGGCTTTTGGGAGATGTCTTTGCCCAACAGGGCCGGGTTCAGAGGGTCTCAGCTTGGTACCATGAAACAGAAGCACCTCCAGCCTGCACCAGGACCCTGCCAGCATCCTCTTTCTGCTTTGCAGTTAAACAGCTCCTTTGCACTCTCAACATTCAGAAAACTTGGATGATTTGGAGACTTTCAGAGACACTTTAAAAACTTCTAACCATTAAATAGCACATGCTCTTCTGCACCACTTCCAAGCAGCAAAACCAGGATTGCTTTAAACCGGAATTACCTTTTTATCTTCTTTTTAATCCCCCCCAACACCCCTCCCAAAGGAGCCAGATCAGCCCATGCACGCAGGTCTTGCCAAACAAGAAGCGCATGCTTTGCGCACTGTGGATAATTAGGTGCTTTCAAGTTTATTGCCCCCATGTTGTTTTGCCCCTGGCATTTTTTTTTGTAGGGAGCTGACAGGGCTCTTTCTAAGCACTTTGGTGATCATCATCATCATCATCTCCCTCTGTCAGGATCCTGTGTGGGCGAGAAGAGGAGGAAATGCAGCCAAAGCTTTTGATGAGGAGCGTTTGGAAGCGGACCTAAAGCTTTGCAGGGCCCTGTCTTGGGTGGGGATTTGAGCTGGGCCTGAAGCTAGTGACAACAGCAAGAAGTTTTACATGATTTTTCCCAATACCTGGGTGATGTTACTGTGTGAGCTGCCAGTTTCCAGTGTGTGGGTAAGTGGTTTGGAAGTCGGTTCTGCTCCCCATGCAGCCACGTGATGCCATGAGCAAGCTGCTCAGCAGTGTCTGGAGCTGCAGAAATCAGTCCTGGAGCATGTCTAGAGAAGGGCAATGAGGCTGGGGAAGGGGCTGGAGGGCAAATCCTATGAGGAGCAGCTGAGGGAGCTGGGGGTGTTCAGCCTGGAGAAGAGGAGGCTGAGGGGAGACCTTATCACCACCTACACTGACCTGACAGGAGGGTGCAGAGAGGTGGGCGATGATCTCTTCAGCAAGGGAACAGGAGATGGGACAAGGGGAAATGGCCTCAAGCTGCCCCAGGGCAGGGTCAGCTCAGATGTGAGGGAAAAGTTCTTCCTTGAAAGAGTTGTGGGGCTGTGGCAGAGGCTGCCCAGGGAGGGGCTGAGTCCCTGCCTCTGAGTGTGTTTAAAAAAAGAGATATAGTTCAGCATAGGACAGGAACAGTTGGACTTCATGATCTTAAAGGTCTTTTCTGACCTTGGGATTCTGTGATCCATCCCTCCCAGAGAAGAACATGATTTTCTCCCTGAAGGGTACCCAGGCACTGCAACACAGCTTGAGTTTTTTTTTCCTTTTTATATTAAACTATTCACCAAGACTACCAGTCACCAAGATACTTGATCCACCCTGTTCCCAGCCTCTGTGGATCCTCTAGCATTTGTGAAACCACGTGAACCCAGGCTGAGGAGCTGTCTCTCAGTGTTACCTCCTTGCAGGAAAGTGAGCACCTTCCCCAGCACATGGGGCTGCCCTGGGGGTCCTTCTGACCCTCTGTCTGAACCTACTGCTTTGCTTCTGAGCCCAGCAGCCGGGTAAGAAGCTCACACCCACCCTCAGTATCAGTGCAGCCCCCTGCTTAGGGGGTGTTACAGCCTCCCCCCCCCTTCCCACAGGTTATCCCCAGTGCTCTGTGCTTCAACATGACCTTTTGTCATACACAGCGACTCGTCCTCAGCCACGAGATCTTTGTTCAGCTCTTGTGATTTCTCCATCCATGCTTGGCTTTGATTAGTATTTTCATGGCAACGGGTCTGATGCAACTGTGGGATTTGTAGTTTGTGAGTCCTGCCTGGCTGACCGAGGAGGAGGAGCAGGAGGAGGAGGAGGAGAACCTTCTGTTTGTGCCACTCTTCAGCTCTTCACGACCTTTAGGCTCCAGCTCTTGGACCCCCACCTTGCAAAAGGTGAGCCTTAGTCCTCCAGCAGGATCTCCTCCCAAGGCTGAGCCTTGGGTGGGAAAGTGCTTCTGAGGAGCTCTTAGAGGGTTAAAGCCAGGGCTCGGCAGCGCGCCTCGGGAAGAGTCACATGTGCAAGGGAGATTTTGCAAGTTGGTGCTTGCAGCCCCGGGTAATGAGAAGGAGCGCGGGGGCGAAGGCTGCTTGCCTTGGGTGAGCTGTGCCTGGTTAGTCCCTGGTCCCTGGGAGACGCCGGGAAGAGAGGTACCTTCCCTGGCACGGGCTGGGGGGACTGGAGACCCCCCCCACCCGGCGGTGGGACAGCGCGGCGCCTGGGCAGGCAGTGGGACGATGGCAGATCCAGGGCGGTGAGGAGAAGGAGGAGGAGCAGGAGCAGGAAGAGGAGGGAGCTGAGCTGGCTCCCCAGGAGCAGGAGGTGAGCTGAAGCCGGTAAGCCTCTGCGGTCGCAGGAGGACTTGCAGAGTGCTTCCAGTGTGTCTCTGCTGATCAGCTAGGGCTTGGAGGCGCCCTAAAAAGAAGGACCATAGCCTGAAAGAGGCAAAGCCACCAGAGAAATGTTGGTATTGCATAAAGAACAAGAAGAGATGTAGAGAGACACAGAGCCCGGGGAGTGCAGGAGGAGAGAGGATGCTCTTTGTGTGAGCACAGGAGGAGGCAGAAGAAGATCTGGGGGGAGCCATCTCCAAAACCAGGCAGCTGTTCTGAAGTGAAACTAAACAGAGCCAAAAGAGCCTGCGCTGCACGGAGAGGTAAAAGCAAAACTGCTTTTGTGGGTGAGCCCGTCCCAGCTGGGGAAGGCGGTTTCCTTCCTGCAGCCCCCAGACGTGGTGGGGAAGGCTGAGCTACCCTGACCCTGCCGCACCCATCGCCCCACACCTCCTGGGGTCTGCTCTCCAGGGACTCAAAGTCCTCAGTGTCTAAGCCAGGGAGCCTTGGTTCATCTCTCCTGTAATGCGATAGCAGCAACAACAGGGTGGTAGGTTTCCATCAGGTTTTCCTTTCATTTCCTCTGCCTTTTCACTCTCTGCTCTGCCACTGTTTTGTGCAGGTTCTTCTGTCCTGTGTTTTCACTCTCCCTCCTGTTTGATGCCAACCTCAGGGGATTGAAGGGGAAAGGGGTGAGAAAATTCCCTGTCGGAATCCAGCTCTCAGTGCTGGGAGACACGATCTGGAACACGTGCCGGTGGAAACAGCACTGGAGCGTGCAGCAGAATCGCCCCTCACTGGGACTGGTGAAGGGCAGGTGCTGTGCCTGTCCTGTGTGCACACACCTCACACCTCAGTGTGTACCTTAAGAAGGACATTGAGGTCCTCAAGTGTGTCCAGAGAAGGGCAATGAGACTGGGGAAGGGGCTGGAGGGCAAATCCTATGAGGAGTGGCTGAGGGAGTTGGGGGTGTTCAGCCTGGAGAAGAGGAGGCAGAGGGGAGACCTTATCACCACCTACACTGACCTGCCAGGAGGGTGCAGAGAGGTGGGTGATGGTCTCTTCAGCCAGGGAACAGGAGATGGGACAGGGGGAAATGGCCTCAAGCTGCCCCAGGGCAGGGTCAGAGCAGATGTGAGGGAAAAGTTCTTCGCTGGCAGAGTTGTGGGGCTGTGGCACAGGCTGCCCAGGGAGGGGCTGAGTCACCCACCTGGATATGTTTTACAGATGGGTAGATGAGGTGCTCAGGGGTATGGTTTAGCACAGGACAGGAACAGTTGGACTCCATGATATTAAAGGTCTTTTCCAACTGTGTGATTCTGTGGCTTGATTCCTTTAAGTGTCAGTTTCCAGCCTTCCACGGGTTTTTTCTGCAACCAGAAGAGCTTCTGGTGTTGTTTCTCTTGCCTCAATTTCCTTTCTGATGGTCCTCTCCTGGCTTTGTGCAAGGGGGTAATTGCAGCATCGACCATCAGCCAAAAAACTAAAGCAATCCTCTTTGTGAGGAAAGCAGATGAGCTCCCCATGGGACCTGAAGCCCAGGAGACAGCAACAGGCTCCTGGTGCCAAAGCAGGAGCGGAGCTTATCAAATACAGGACAGGTTTGGAGGCTGAAGAGTAAACTCAGAGTCTTTCAAGCATTTGCTTTAATAACCACCCACAGATCCCAGCAGTTGGTGAGAGACCTACGTCAGCAGCAAACCCGTGGGCACGCTGCCTGGCGCGGGGACGTGGCTGGCACTGCTGGTGGCGGAGAGGAGAGGGGACCTGAAAGGCTTTGCTGGTGCTGGGTGAGAGAGAGAGCTCTGCTCACCTCTGCCTGGGGTGGATGCGTTCTCCTTCCTTATCTGCACGGCTTCCTTCGAGCGGTGGGGAGTTGTCATCCACCTCATCACCGAGTTATCCACCGCCTCACTGAGTTATCCACCACGTCACCATGGCTCCCAGGGAAGAGCGTTTACACTTGGCTCTGGAGTAAAGTGCCTGCTGGAAGCAATGGTGAAAAGCCTGTTGGCTTTGTGAGGAGAAACCCTGCCTCGTTCCTTGGCTAATCATTGACAAAATATGACTATTTAAGGCTGCAGGGATAATTGATGGGATATTTAAGGATAACTTGCCCACCTGTTAAAAAACAAAAAGAAAGAAAAAGTAATTTCAGCAAAAGGGGCTCCTGTGTGTCCTGCAGTCACAGCTGGCTCTCAGGGATGTGGTAACACCTACAGCCAGTAGGGTCCAGATAGCAGGGTATGCCCAGGCGGTCTGTGCTCTCTGTTTGCTGCCTCTGCAAAAATTTGGGGTTTCTTTTCCTCTTTTCAGGGCTCGAACATGTCTCCTCCTTGCTGGTGGAAAGCAAGATCTCCAGGAAGCTGTCTGTGGGAGTGCGAATGAAGGTTTCACAATCTGGTCCCCGAGGAGGAGCTCAAGCCTGCTGCCTGCTGCTGCGGGGCTGAATCAGGGCTTCGTGGCAGGGACAGATAAGGCAGATAGAGAAGCACTGAATTTCTGACCACACTGCATTGTCCCTCAAGGAGAGGCACCTTCAGCATGGCCCATAAAAGCCAAGCTGGTGGAACGGAGAAAAATGGGTCGTTCCCCTCCATCCTCTACTGTAGGAGTGATTTAAAGGAAGGATCCCTGCAGTGGGTAAAAGGTAAGTGAGCAGCTCCTGGGTGAGGAGCAGGGAGGCAGCACCGAATGCAGCAACCTGAAAAATAACCCCAGGTGGATGTTTCAAAGATGCTCCTTGGCAGCACCTCACCTGTAAAAATAACTAAACATCAAGGTGTGTTTTGGGCAGCACAGCTGTCCAGGAGAGCCCCCAGAAGGCAGTGTCAGGAGGAGCAGCCCTGGGACTGACCCCAGATCTTTAAGGGGGAAGGAAAGCTGGGTGCAGTGCCTCAGTGAAACAGGATCTCATCTGAGCACGTCACTTCCTTAGACACAAGCTCTTCCTCTTGATGTAGCACAGCTTGGGCAAAGTCGAGGTGAATGTGAAACAGGATGCCTGGAGATCACAGCTCTGCTGTGCTGCTCCAAGACTGGTCTATCTCAGCTCTGAGCAGCTGTCTCTTCTAATCTAGGGCAGGCTCTCCTCACGCTTTCTGGGCTCCTGACTGCAACCTGAGTCTGCAGATTACATCTGTGGTCCCAGCCCTGGCTGAAACTGGGAAGCTGAGAGCCTTGAGCAGAGCCACGCTGCCCAGGAGCACTGTGAGACCTGGGACCTGGACGCTGAAGGACCTATGGAGCTCATGCTCCAAGGCAGCCCTGCCACATCCCAGACAATGTGATTATTGGAAAGCACCTTGATTTGATTGCCTAAGCTGCTTCTCGTAGTGGGTGGGGTGTGTCAGCGATGGGAGATCTCTCTAAGAAGCAGACATCCTTAGGAACACCCAGCAGTTTGAGCCCATCATCCTTTCAGATAGGGATCAGTGAGGCAAGACATTATCTTGCTGAAGATCAGAGCATTATGCTACCTCTGACTGCTTGATCCTGGAATGCCTTTGGGATTTCCTTCCTCTTTGTAGGGTGTTTCCTTACAGGGGACATCAGGCCCCTGTGCTGCTTCCAGAGCTCTTTGTGATGTTCTTAGAAATATCCAAGGGGGAATTCTGGGTCCGTTTAAAACACGTAGATCTGGTCTCAATGTGGTCTGTGTTCCTCAGGCTTCCTTTTGCCACATGCTCCTTAACTGCTGGGAGGAAAACCTGTGCTGATGTCTCCTCCCTGCTCTTGCAGAACCCCTCAATGGCCAGGTGCTCATGGTGCTCAGCATGGACAACAACTGCTCGGCCACCTCCTTTGACATGGACCTTTGTGCAGAGAAACTGAAGTCCCTTGGGGTTCAGGTAATCTCCTCACGTGATCTCCCCTGGGGACCCCATTGGGGTGAGTGCTGGAGGGGTTCACATCATTTCACCCACGTCATGCTCAGCTTCAGTCTCTTGCCCATGGACTGCAAGTCAGCTGCAGTGGCCTTGGCTCACACCTCCTTAAGAAACCCACTTACCATAGGCTTGAGAGAATTGCTTCAAAGTCACTCTGATGGGGTGGAGTGTCCCTGGGACAATCTGTCATCTTTTTTTTTGTGATGAAAGATGCTAAAAAGGCAGTTTTCTCTTTTCATGGAAACCAGTGGGTGGACCTAGTTTGCTGTTTCCTCCCTGAGCAGGTGGCAGCGGATCAGTGGAGAAGGTTAATCCAGGATGCTGTCCTGAAGCCTGAAGTGAGGCGGTACATGTTCTACAACTCCAGGGCGTTCCAGATAGCTATTGCTGTGGTAAGGACGGTGGGATTTCTCACAGACATGCACCCACTGAGATGCATCAAGACCTGGGGTTCCTGTGCCTGGGGAGAGGGGTTGGAGTGGGGAGGAGATACTGAGTTTCAGCATCCTTGTGGGGTCCTTAGGAAACCTCAGTCCACAGGATTTCTGTAGGTGGAGAGCAAGGCACCTTCTCCAACCTTGCTGGTAGTCCCAGCGACGTGGGCTGTCCGTGGCTGGATAATCAGTGTATGCTGAGGTAGCAGTGCCTATATCAGACTTTTCTTTTTCAATTTCATTTAAAAAATCTGTAGATATTCTGGTCCTGATGCTAATTTAGACCAATGGGCCAGTCAGCTTTGGTTACAGAGGTGATTGTCTAGTCTTGCTTGTCATCTTTTGGTGGGAGAAGCTCCTCCAGAGACCCCAACCATTAGCAAGGCTCATACTTTGCAGCGCGCTGAGGGTGTGATAAAATCTGACTTCTCTTAGTTGCCCTTATCTTTTTGGATAGCCATTGTACAAGTCTTCTCCTTCCACTGACACCGTGGGAATCGGTGCTCGGTGCTTTGAGGTGTTTGGTGCCAGTGAGTTATACTCTTGCAAGGTGAGGCTGTGACATGCTGTGCTGTATTTGCTTCTAGGCAGCCTCCTGCCCAAATGTGTGTGGTCTGAAATAAAGGGCAAATTAATTCTGTTCTGCCTGTCTTTCTGCCAAGGCCAAGTTGGTCAGCCCTTAGCGTAGTCCTTGAGCACGGTGTCAGAGACCGTGGTTTGAGTGTTACTGTAACTGAGGACTCTGAGCACAGGAGCCTTCTGAATACAGGGACTGTTACAGGCATTATCAGTATGCCTCAGTGAGTGCATTTCTTATCTAAATGGAGAACTCGGTTGAAACCCTTCCTAGGTATGAGTCACCATTAGTAATTCACACTCTGTCTTCAGTAATCTTTTACAATAAACTATCCTCTGCTCCTTCTAGTCCTTTATTTATTATCACAAAGGGATTTTGTCCTTTCTCACCCTCTGAAAAATCTCCTGTGACTTAATTTATAGTGAGGGAAGAAGATTTCTCCCCATTCTCCCCTGCGAGAAGGGACCAGTAGCTCTCTTCTTCCTGTAGCTTTCCTCACCTTCATGGTTTTGTGATTCCCATCAGTCTCTCTGGGTTTTTTACAGGTTTTTTACATGTCTCTCTGGGCAAACATTTACTCCACGGTCCAGCTGTGTTCCTTCGGACGCTACTGGGAGGCCAGCGTGCTGGTGACCCTGGCTGCTGTCGCGGTCACCGTAGTGGTGATACTGGTTATCGATCGTCGCCAGAGGAAGGTAGGAGGAGGCTGCTTGTGTGCAGAGCACGGGGAGTGGGACTCCCTCCTGCCAAAGCCCTGGGACCCAGGTTGTGTCCTAGATGCATGCGAAGACCATAATTAATTTGGGGAGGAGGGAATATCTGTACAGCAGGGCTGGGGATCAGGTTCAGGCAAGGGATGTGACACAGCCAAGTCAGGTGTCGCAATGCCTGAAACGTGGGTGTTGGAGCCTGGCAGCCTGGCTCAAACTGCCTGTTGCTGGAGATAAACCCTTGCAGAGTGTGGCTCATGTTCCCACGACTGGGGGGAAGCCTTGGGGGCTCACTCCTCATGCCTGATGATGGTCCTTGCAATCTCAATCCCTGTAACCTCAGTGACTGCAATCTCAGTCCCTGCAATCTTAATCCTTACAATCTTAATCCTTACAATCTCAGTTCCTGCAGCCTTGGTCCCTGCAGCCTCAGTCCCTGCTATCTCGGTCCCTGCAATCTCAGCTGCCTGTTCCTATTAATAGCACTGTTTAGTTGTGTCTCTACAGCGCTCTGGAGTCATGGTCCAGGCCCCGACCACACCTGCCTGGCAGTAGGTCCAGAGCTAAAAAGGCAGCTCCTAACCCATAGAAGTTGGAATAAAATGATAAACCAGCGGTATCCTGGGCAGTAGCAGGTGACAGGGGGGTGATGTCAGCTGGAGAGGCAACCAGCCTGCAGCAGCCACTGCTCAGTATGGAAATTCCTGAGGAGTGACCTGAGGAACACTGGGAAGGCTTGATTCAAAATCCAGAGGGGTCTTTGCACTGGTTAGAGTGGATTTTGGAGCAAGCCTCTAACGACAGGCATGCAACAATTCTTCCAAGGGGAGACCTGGCACAGAGGTTTGGGAAAGGAGCCCATTGCTTGGGGACTGCTGGGGATGGGACAGAAAACATGATATACTGGAAGTCAGTTCCACTTCAGCCACCTTGTCTACAAGAGAAACAATCCTGCATGAGATGTCTGCACAGATATCAGGTGTTTGGGGTTACCCAGCTGCAGTGTGCAGCTTCAGGCTGGCCCAGCTTTAGCTGTAGAGCCTGTTAATTTTTTCTCCCATTCTTTAATAGATAAATATGAATACAGACGTGAGGCTGGCAGCTGTCAATGAAATCTTTATCAAACACAATTTAATTCTGGGGATCACAGATGTCCTGGATGGGCCACACAACATCCTACAAGTATCCTTTCAATAGAGAATTGCTTGTGTCCTACTAATGGGAAGCTAATGATGTGGAGGTATTTATTGGTGTTATGATCCAGGAGGATTGCCAGGATTTGTTTTTCCTCCTGTGGGATGCCAGGAGGGACTGGGTATCTCTTCTTTCCCTATTAGTGGGGACCAAGATATGTGGAAATAATGAGTCTGAAAGATTGAAGTGGGCTTAGTCCTTTGGGCAGACAATTACTCCTGTAAGTGTATTGTACTTAGAGGACAGGGATGATTCTTGTTATGAGCAGAGTGACAACAATGGGCCTGTGGGGGGAAAAAAACCCAAACAAACCACCAGTCTCCATCCCTGGGCTCATTTCCTGCTTTTCAGAGATACCTCTTCTGGACTAGACAAAGGGGAAAGAAGAGAGTTTAAAACTGCATGGAAGTGTTAATGGAAGGGGAGAGAGGTGGTCTCCAGGATTTGTTGGTGGAGCCCTGCTCCCCCCACTCCCTGGAGATGTAGAGAGGCATGAAGTACAAAAGCAGAGGGAAACAAGGCTGAAACAGGAGGTCAGACGAGGGGGCAGGGGCAGTGGCAGGAGGGCTGGCAGGGGTGAAGTCATGCAGAATGAGGAGGAAACACTTCAGAACCAGATTTACACGTTTCTTTAGACCAGTGGAGTTTTGCACCTCAGCAAGTGAGGTCTGATGTACCTTTACTTCCGTGTCCCAGAGCTGCCTGAGAGCACAAAGTAACCCAAGGATTCATGCTTTCCACCTGCTCCTGTGCCAGGTCTGGTTTGACCCTCTATCTTTTACGCTGCTTGTTCTGCAGACAAGCACCAAGTACTGCACTGTACTGTAAAACATAAATGGAATTAATTCCTAGAAACAAAGGAAGGCAAGCAGGGAGGAGTCTAGGGGAGCTAAGTCAGTGTGACCCACCAGTCAATTCTGATGTAGGGCCACTGAGATGATGGGAAATGGCCCAGTTTTTCCTCCTCAGGCTTCAGGAGGTGTTTGAGGAAGGCTGGTAATGCCCCCCTTCCCTGCCACCCCTCTTCTCTCCCCCATTTATTTGAGGTTTTGTCTTCGCCCAGACCCTCTTGGCTTAAAGTTAGCCCTGAGGTGTGTTAGTTGTTCCTGACTGTGTCCTGAGCATCCCATAGGCACCAGCTGCCTTTGCTGGACTGTACTGTGACCTGCATGGAGACTGCAGGGCTGCAGAGGGGCAACCATGGAAAGACCCCTTCCTTAACCCTGCCCCTCCCAGCTGTGGTTCGTGCACTTCAGCCCAGAGCGCTGCCTCCAGGCCCTGTCAGCCCACATCACCGACCTGCAGAGGACACGAGAGGTGAGTGACACAGCCCCAGCTCCTGCGGTGACACCTGCGTGTCCCCCCTGGTGACCTGGCTTTGGTGGGATTGGAGGTGGGAGAGGAGAACTGAGAGTTTGAATGTCCTCCTGGACATCTCCTGTTGTGAACTGGGAACTGGACAGACTGGGAGGTGGGTAAACGGCGTCTGTCGGTGCCCAGTTCATTAGGCCCTGCGGTACGTGCATATCTGGATAATTAATCATGCGGCTTTAATAAAGGAAAGCCAGCAAGAATCAAGGGCAAACTCTGAAATCATGTGTCACAACTGAAAATAGCTGAACACCTTGACCTGTCCTCCTGAAGGAAATGGATAGCCTGAGGCCTGGGTAAACATGATGCTGGGTGAACTGCAGCAAACTGCGTCCTCTCCGCCTGCAGAATATGTCTCCATCTAGGAGGGTGTGTAACGCACCAACACGGTGCTGCCCTGCTCCAAACTGCCCCCACAGCTATGGGGTGAGGCACAAGGGGGTACAGCCCTCCAAAAGTCTCAAGGCTGCTCATCTCCCTGGACAAACTGACAGACACGGGGCCAGGGGACAGACAGCTACCCACTGATTCATGTGTTGGCTGATGGTTTTTAAAGACAAGGCACAAGAGACAGATGGGGACCTTATTAATGTTGATAAATATCTTCAGTATGGGATGCAGGGGGAAATGGGCAGCCCCTTTTCATTGTCTGTGGAGACAGGACAAGGGGCAATGGCTGCAAGTTGGAGCATAGGAAGTTCCCCACCAACATGGGGAAGAACTTTTCCCCAGTGAGGGTGAGGGAGCCCTGGGACAGGCTGCCCAGGGGGTGTGGAGTCTCCATCTCTGGAGAGATTCCAGCCCCGTCTGGACGCCGCCCTGTGCAATATGAGCTGGGGAGCTGCTTTGGCAGGGGGGTTGGACCCCATGAGTGTCCTTGAAAGGCTGTCCCCAGGACGACACTCCTGCCTGCCTGTGGACACCCCCAGAACCTCTTTCTCTTCCAGGTGGGCTTGCGGCACAGCCTGGACCAGCTCTGTGTGGTGATGGAGGCCGTGGTTCGGCCCGACCCGGGGACGGAGGAGGAGGCTTTGCATGAAGAGTCCCCTCTGCTCTCCAGTGGAGAGAACCTAAATAAAAAGCCTGTGACCTGCAACGAGCTGCTCCGCCTTGTCCCTGAGGGCCCACCAGAGGTAAGGAGAAATACCCCTCCCTGATGGACAGAGGTGCAGAATCGTCCCCCCCAGACACCTCACCTCCAAAACTCATTCCAGCAGCTGTCAGCCAGGGGGTTCACTTTGGTTTTCACCTGGGAGCCTGGAGGTCCACACACACCTTCCACAGCCCTTACTCTGCTGAGTAGTTAATGCTCACTGAGCAGATACATCTTCATCCTTGCAGAATTCATGGACTGGGCTGTTCCTTGCTGGTGACCAGGGGTCCCAATTTGGAAGACCCCCTTTCCCCAACACAGGGATCTGTGTCCGGGCTGGGGACGAGGCATGGCTATGCCCAGCCCTTGTCTCCTCCATACAGCATGCCTTCAAAGACGTGTGCCATGCTGAGCAACAAATGTGTCCTCATTCCTGCTCAGCAAGAAGCTTCAGAAGGGATGATTTTGATTTATTTTCCAGTTTTCCTCTCAGTGTTACTAAGCAAATTTGGTGCGGGTGACATCCCTGCAGATGGAAGCTCCCTGGCTGGCTACAGGCAGAAGGAAGCACCAGGAGGGAGTGACAGAGCAGGCAGGTCCCCAGGCATGTCCCCCCAGCCACCCACCAGTGTCACTGCCCTGTGGGGACAGCACTGCTGACCAGAAGGGGATCTGGGGCAGTTACATATGCTGCTGGCTCCTGTCCTGTTTCTTTCAGATCAGGCCAGTCCTTGAACGAGGAGCAAATGGTATTTAGTGTATCATCTGCTATTCCTGAAGGTAGATGCTCTGACACCTCTCCTGCCCGTTCCAGGTGATGGCCCAGCAGCTCCTGGTGATCTTCAGTGGATGCTACGTCCGGCTCCTGGTCACTGGCCGGCTCCCTCAGGCTGTGGCAGGGGGGCACCTGGAGCACAGCAGCGTGCCCTGTCTCTGCCAGTTCATCGAGACCACCGCGCTCAACACATGCCAGAGCTGGTTCATGGGCAGGTGACCCCCCCCCAGGGCTGGGAAACACTGACATAAAAGCTCTCCATAGCCAGCAGTGAGGAAGCCATGGGGCAGAGCAGAGCAATTGCTCGTCCTGGACTTAACCGGATGAACAAGTGGAAATGTGATGCTAATAAAACACACCAGACACTCGCCAGGAAGCTGCTTACCTTTAGACCTTTTGCCTGCCCTCTGGCTTGGTGTGAAGGAGCTGCTCTGGGAGTCAGAAAAAATCCAGGGACAGCCTGGAGCTCCCTTGGGACAACTTCCTACTGCTCTTACCCAGGGACCTTGGGGCGCTGCTGGGAATACCTGTGGGTGCCAGCCCCACGCCTTTGAAATGGAGCAGGTGGGGCTTTTTTAGTAGAAGGAAGACAGGGGAAAATCTGTGCTGTGAAGGGGATGTTTGCTCAGGAGCGTGTTTGTGTCATGTGGCTGAGGGTGACTGGGAGCTTTGTCCTGTGACACGCACAGACAGCATCTTGGCCAAAGACTTGGCAAACGCTTCGTTTCAGGCCCAGCTGGGGGTGGTGCTTGGTACCTGCCTCCCCTGGAAGCAGGGTAATGGGCATCTTGGTGATCCACAGGATGAGGCCTTAAAGGAGGCAGTGGGCATCCTGGAGCACGGCTTTTCTTAGACCCCCCTTTCTGCTGCATTTTGGGATGGGCTGATCTCTTTTGTTTATCTTTTCCCTTCAGTGGGTTTGGACACAGCACATGAGAGGAGCCAGTGGGGAGCAGGAGAGCTCTACAGTTGCCTGGGGTCCGTGAGGGAATGGGAGATGCTGTAAGCCTACAAGGGTCATGTGCTCCTGTGGTGCCCATGAGGTGCTGTACGGTCCAGGAGCCCCTGCCATTCTCCTCTGTCCCCAGAGCCAGGCATTTCCATGAAATTTAGGTGACTCTGTGCCCTGACCACCTAACCACACAGCTGTGTAGTGATAGCTGTCTTGGGAAGTGGCCATGATCAGCACAAACCATCCTCAGGCCTTTGTCTTCCAGCCTTGCTGCAGCCCAGCATGCATGGCAGACTCAGGTCTGTTCCACACCCCCTATCTGCCCCCCCCTCCCGCCCCATTCCCATCTCCCACAGAGCCCTGCATTTCCTTGGGTGCTTCGCCCATCTCAACAAAGATCAGCATAGCACACCTGCCCCAAAGCCAGGAGGGGTTTAAAATGAAGGTCACTACTTTGTGCACATGCCTCCATCATGTAGGTCCCATCCTTCATCCAGCAGTCCCCCTCGTGCAATATTGTACCAGAAAGGTGTTCAGTGTCAAAGCTCAAACCATCGTTCAGGGTGGCAGCAGGAGGCTGAGCCCTGGAGACCCAGGAGCTTAGCACCAGCTCTGACCAAGGGTGGAGGATGACACTGTCACCTCCCCAGCTGTTTCTGCAACAGCCATGGTGAGACAGGGTCTGTCTGCCTACCTGAGCAGCAAGGCAAGCCTCAGCAGCCAGCTTTGGTGCTGCCAGTGTAGGATCCACAGCATTAGGCTGTTCAAATGCCATGATGACAGCACACCTCTTCCAGGAGAACCATCACACCCCCAACCAGCCTCTTTTCATCCATCTTTACTTCTGGTTCAGCGTGGGCTGTCACAGGAAAGGGTCAGGCAGATTCCTCCCTGCACTGTGGAGTTTGGGATTCTGCTGTCATTGCTCTCTGTGACGGTGTGGGGTTTGCTGGAGGGGGGAACCCACTCTGGTCCCTGAAGCCCCCTGCTCTGTGGGTGCTGTGCATCACACCAGGGTGCTGGGTGCCCACTGAGGACAGCTTCACCTGCTCTCTGGGCATGGGGAAGGGGGCTGTACAAAACCCCAGGGGATTTCCACAGACCTAAGCTCACTGATCCCTTACTCTGGCTCAGGACCTGATTTCACTGCTATGGAAATGGAATGTATTCCAATAGCACTGGAGCACAATTTGGTTTCACAGCATAAAAACCCGATTTGCTGCTAGGATGCAGCAGCCCCTGTTCTTTCCCTGGTGCTTCACAGCCCAAAAGCACCAGGAGCATCTGATACACACTGGAAAGCTTTTTCTGCCAGCTAGAACATTCTGGTAACAAGAGACCGATAAGGACATCTTGTATTGCTGTGCTTCTGCATTGAGAGCAGACACAGGAGGGGTTTGCTATGTTTTCCAAGCCCTGGGCTGCAGGATTCCCAGCAAGTGGGTTCCCTGGGAGGAACCAGTGGGCAGAAAGCTCGTGGCCTTAAAGGAAATGACCATGAGGGCTTTTACCCTCAGGACCTGCAGGGCTGTGTTTGGATGGGGTCACTGTTCCCAGGAAGTGAAGCTCTTGCCTGGGAGGCTGTTGGTACTTCAGCCTTTGCACAAACATCCGAGAAAAGGGGGGGGATGTCTGATAGGCCAAGAGAAAGGGTTATTGCTGAAGGGAAGAGGCTGGGGTGTGAGCTGGTAAAATGCTGGTAAAACCCCCTTGATGAGAACAGTAAGAACCATGGGGGGAGTGCGAGGAGTCAGGCCAGGTTTATGAGATGGAGAACTCTCCAGCTCCCCTTGCCTCAAGGAGGGATGAAGCTCTGCAGCTTCTGAGCAGTGACCTGGGCAGCTCTGGTGGCTGCAGATCTGATGGAAGAGCCAAGAAATGACACAGGGCAGTGTTAGGGCTGTTCCCTGGCAAAGGAAAGCCCTGAGCCCCAGAGTCAGAGGGGCTGCTTGGGGGCTCCATGGGGAGGTTTCAGGCCAGTCATGTCTTTCAGTCCCGGCTCCTTGGGTTTGGGAGATACCACTGGACGCTTGGTAGGTTTGGATGTGAAGGCAGGTAGAGCCTAGTAAAGCACATCGGTGCCCCGGGATAGGAAAGCCCAGCAGTAGGCGAGGAGCAGCGATCACCGAGGTGAGCCCAGGGGGCTCAGTGAGCGAGAGGTCGGGCTGTACAGAGGGGCTCCCCAGGTCAGGGCACCCGCCGCAAGTTCTCTCAAATCGCGGCGAAAACACGGAATCTCGCCCAAGTTCGCCCTCCCCCCGACGTGACGGGACCCCACCGCCCCCTCCCCGAGCCTTAAGGTGCGCAGGACGAGCCGCTGCCCCTCTCGTCCGTCCCGTCCCCCCCCTCCACGGCCCTGCTCGGCACAGGCCGGCAGCGGTACAGCTCACAGGGGCGGTACACACCTTCCAGTGTGGCAGTGGGAACACAGTTCAACCCCCCTCCTCCCAGCAGCGTGGAGCTGTGCAGGGCTCGGGCTGCGGGCATGGCACAGCCTGCTGGCAGCAGGAGGCAGCTCTGAGCAGGGCTCTGCGAACAGAGCAGGGATCTCCTCAGCCGAGCTCGTACCTGCAAGGTGAGGTGGATGTGCTCGAAGACAAACTAGACAGGCTCACCCGCATTAGGGAGGCTGAGATGGAGATAGATCGGTGATGGAGATAGATGGGTGGAGCCAGGCTCTGTCCTCCCAGCCACACAAGTGTGAGCACCCAGTAGGCAGCATCCAGGATCAGAGTGACCCTGCACCCTGCCCCAGGCAGAATAGACTAAATGAAAGGGATTAATGGATGCAGGTACGTGGGAAGGGCAGTAAGAGAGTGCCTTCCATGCCTGTCCTTCCTCCCCAGGCTCCCCTGAGTAACAGATACGAGGCCCTGCTGGAAGGTGACCACCCAGATAATGAGATGGCTGATAGGATAACTGTTCCTGAGGTAGCTTTCCCTAGGTGCCCTAAGCAAACCATCAAAACAGCCTCCCTTAAGAAAGGATGGGTCATTGTCTTAGGGGATTCCCTTCTGGAGGGAACTGAGGGCCCGATATGTAGGCTGGACCCATTCATAGGGAGGTCTGCTGCCTCAAGGGAGTCTCAGTTGGGATCTTAACAAAAAGACTTCCAACCTTGGTCAGGCCCATGGATTATTATCCACTTTTAATTTTCCAACTAATGAAATCCATAAAAGAAAATTGATGACCATTAAAAAGGATTTAAGGGCCCTGGGACACATGGTGCAAGGCTCTGGGGCACAGGTAGTGTTTTCCTCCATCATTTCTACTACAGGGAATGGGGAGGGATGGAATGAGAAGAGCCAGGAAATTAATACCTGGCTGTGAGCATGGTGTGAGAAGCAGAACTTTGGGTTATTCAACAATGGGCTGGCTTGAGCATTCCTAGCCTTGCTGTCTAGAAATGGGGAGCACTTATCCCCAAGGGGCAGAAGGTTACTCTCAAAGAAGCTGGCAGGGCTCATTAATAGAGCTTTAAACTAGATGAAAAGGGGGAGGGGGCCAGGGCCAGGCTAGGTGGAAGAGAGCCTGTGAATGGTGGTCCAGTTACTGAGGGATGGTGCGCTGTCAACGACCTCTGGTCTGCCACCAATGAGTGGGATAGTGCTTTCATTTGGAGTAGAGATGCAATTAGTGCTGATGGGCTAGGTAACTTAACCAGCTGTCACCTGGGAAGCAAGGCTTCCCTTAGGAGTGTAACAAGATCAATAGATCAGCTGAAGTGCATCTAGACCAATCCACACAGCATGGCAACAAAAAGGAGGAATTAGGAGTCCTTGTAAGGCAAGGAGCCTATGATGTGATTGCCATCACAGCAACGTGGTGGGACAGTTCACATGACTGGAGTGCTGCAATGGCTGGATATACACTATACAGGCGTGACAGAAGAGGAGGTGGGGTAGTCCAGTATGTCAGAGAATTCTTTGACAGCCTGGAGCTGGGTTATGGTGACAACAGGGTTGAGTGTCTCTGGGTAGAAATCAGAGGTGTATGTAATCAGGCAGGTATAGTGATGGGAGTCTGCTGAAGACCACCTGACCAGGATGAGGAAGCTGATGAGTTGTTTTTTAAACAAAAGGGAGAAGTCTCATGATTGCCAGCCCTCGTCCTTATTGGGGACTTCAACTTACTGGATGTCTCCTGGAAGTGCAATACAGCAGGGAGGAAGCAGCCTAGCAGGTTCCTGGAGTGTTTGGAAGACAACTGCCTGACCCAGCTGGTGAGTGAACCCACCAGGGAAGGTGCCCTGCTGGACTTGTTCTTTGCAAACAGAGAAGACCTAGTGGGGGGTGTGAAGGTTGGAAGATGCCTGGAGTATAGTGATCATGAGCTGATAGAATTCTTAATACTGAGAGAAGTAAGGAAGGGAGACACCAGAACAAGCACCTTAGACTTCCATAGGGCTGACTTTAGACTGTTCAGAAAGCTGCTTGGTAAGGTTCCTTGGGAGGCAGCCCTTGAGGGCAGAGGAGCCCAAGAGGGTTGGTTGTTCCTCAAGAAGGAAATCTTGGTGGTACAAGAACAGGCTGTCCCAGTCTGTCAGAAGAGGAGTTGGCGAGGAAGGCAGCCAGCTTGGCTGAGTAGGGAGATCTGGGAGGATATTAGGAATAAGAGGGAAAAATATGAGCTTTGGAAGAAGGGGCAGGTGTCTTGGGATGGCTGTAGGAATGTAGTGAGATCATGTAGGGAGAAACTCAGAAGGGCTAAAGCCCCACTGGAACTCAGACTGGCCAGTTCTGTAAAAGATAATAAAAAGTCCTTCTGTAGGTATATTAACAGTAAAAGGAGGGGCAAGGAGAATCTCCAGCCCTTACTGGATGCAGGAGGAACATTAGTGACAAGGCTGGGGTACTTAATTCCTTCTTTACCTCAGTCTTTAATAGTAAAGATGGATATTCCCTGAGTACTCGTCCTCATGAGCTGGCTGACAGGGAGGGAGAGCAGAACAAAGCTCCCACGGTTCAGGAGGAAATGATTAGTGACCTGCTTGGCCAGTTAGATACCCACAAGTCAATGGGGATGGATGGGATCCACCCTGGGTATTGAGAGCTGTCAGATGTGCTTGCCAAACCTCTTTCCATGATCTCCCAGCAATCCTGGCAGACTGGGGAAGTTCCACTCGACTGGAGCCTGACAGATGTTACCCCCATATATAAGAAGGGTCGGAAGGAGGCACTGGGGAACTACAGGCCTGTCAGTCAGACCTTGGTCAGAGGGGCTGCTTGTGGGCTCCCTGGGGAGGTTTCAGGCCAGGGATTTCTCTCAGTCCTGGCTCCTTTGGTTTGGGAGCTAACTCTGGATGTTTTTTCATGTTTGAATATTTGAATGCCCTGAGAGCTGGGAAATGACACAGGGCATTCTCAGGACATTTCCCCACCAGATTCATCCTCTGCACTCACCTCACACCCCATCCCATGCCAGGTTTCCCTGGGGTTCTGCCCTTTATACAGATGTGTGCTAACCACTACTGTCCCTGTACTGGTGCTGCCCCCACATCCATAGCCACAGAGGCATAGGGACAGACCCTCTGCCAATGCCAACTGGGGCAGCTCCTGAGTTGCCATTAGACACCCAGCAATTAACTGCAGAGAAGGAGCCAAAGGGCTTTGCTCAATGAGGAGTCTTATCCTCTGCTAACACCCCAGTTCCTGCCCTGCTCTTCCCACTCAGAACCCCTATAAAGTCCTGGGTCCTGCTGTGGGCCAGATGATGAACACTCTGCATTCCCTTCACAGGCACTTAATTAAGGCCTTAATGAGGGGAGGCAGCCCCTTTCCCCACAGCTGTTGTTTCAGGGGAAAGGGGATAGGACTCTGTGGCACACGTTTCCCTTTGGGGCCCTTGCAGACATCATGTGGGAGATGCAGAGAGAGGATGGCTCAGCCCTGTGAGTCTCCTTTGGCATCCCAAAGCTCCCAGCAGAGGTAGGAGGCCATGGGGCATGGCCTGACCGCTGTGGTACTTGCTTGGGAACGTGACTGTGTTGGGGTGCAGCTCTGGGCATGTTTGCACAAGAACAACCAGGAGTGACTCAGCCCAACCAGTGCAACTGGTATTGGTGAGGCAGATGTTTCCAGTGCTGAGATTCCTCCATCTGCTCATTAAAAAGTGATTTAGTTTTGATAGTGAGCTTTAACGACCGAGCAGCACAGCCAGGCAATGCACAGCAGTGCCCCAGGGAGCCCCTCTTGCCAGGAGCAGCCCCCGTGGCTGGGGAAGGGAGAAGGGGCCAGGAGGGTCCTTGCCATACCTGTGATGATGAGAAGGGGGTGACCAGGAGGAGCAGCTGCTCTTGGGCACACTGCAGGAGTGACTGGTCATGTCATAGCGATTCCTGTGTTTTAAGTGGGGCAGGATGGGGCTGGGGAAGGCTGGCAGCACAGGCAGAAATCTCTCTCTGCCAACTGGGGATGCATTTTGGAATTGAGCAGGGTGCCTGAAACAACAAAGGTTGCCCCAGGGAGATGTAGCTCTGGGGAAGCAGTGCTGCAGCAGGCCACATCCACTCGCTGCTCCAGCTACCCCTGTAATTCTGTCCTCCCTTCCACAGGCTGCTGCTTGCTCTTCCTTTCTGCCAGCCCATGACATTTAAAGGCAAAACACAGTGAGGGGAGACAAAGCCAGGAAAGAAACTTCTGCAGCTTCTTCTACCTGTTATGGTTCTTCCTCAGACAAGGTGCCAGGCTCTGAGGAAGACCCTGGTTGCTGAAGTACTGGCAGGGAGGGGTCAGGACTCTGCATCTGCCCTGTGGGCAGCCTGCCGGAGATAGAGGCAGCCACAGGAGATTGCCCATCCCAGTCCCTGAGCCCAGGCAAGCCCCCCAGCCTCTCTGTCCCCAGTGGATGTCCCTGCCCCGGTGTGCTGTGGACTTACTTTGGTGGTGGCTGTGGGGGGCAGCCTGCACCAGGCAGGGTGGTGGCTCCTTATGCTCCCAGCTGCGCAGGGACCCCATCTTCCTGGCCACATAGCAGCAGGCTGGTAGGAAAGGGGAGACCTGTCTGCTGGCTGCAGTGATGGGAAACACCAG
Organism: Gallinula chloropus; assembly: GCF_964237585.1. Taxonomy (NCBI): domain Eukaryota; kingdom Metazoa; phylum Chordata; class Aves; order Gruiformes; family Rallidae; genus Gallinula; species Gallinula chloropus. The sequence goes on along the minus strand of NC_140103.1, from coordinate 9,524,270 downwards.
CTATCCTCAGAAACCCTCCCCAGAGAGCCCAGAGCAGGAGCTCTGGTAGCAGGAGGCCCTCACAGAGGAGGATGGGGATGGTGCTGGACCTATGGCATGCTGTGGCCAGAAGTAACAGAGGACATGGCAGGGAATGAGCTTAATGGCTAAAGGGAGTTATTGTGAATGGTGTGTCCTGTGCTTCAAACTGCTCCAGCACCAGCCCTCCTCACCCCACAAGCCAAGGCCATAAAGTATGCAGAGCATTCACCATGCAGCAACCCCTCTAAGCTCTCTTGCCTCAAACAAGAGGTTTCTTTACTGTTGATAATTACTCAAAGCATTTTCTCCTGGGCTCAGCAAAACTGTCCTTTTCCTCCAGCCTGTCTCCTCTCTCCTCTTGCAGTCAGCTCCAACGTAATTTTATTTCTGTACAACCCAGCTCCCTCCTTCCCTTGGTCCCATGGGGGATGTTGCTCCAGTAACACCTGGTCAGGCAGGGAGGCAGGGTCAGCCCATGTGGTGCCTCCTGGGAGGGCTGTGTGGTGCCAGGCATGCACATCCCAGAAAGGGGACAGCACTCTGAGCATCAGCTTTGGGCAGTGGCACAAAGGTGTGAGACAACCATGCTGGAAAGCCAGCTTGGCCTTGGCTAGAGTCACTGGCTGTGACTGGCAGAGGACCTGGGTTTGAGATGTGGGGAGGTAAATCTTGAGCTGTGGTCTCTGATCCGAGCTGGAAAGGATCTCTGCAGTGTGCACTTTGCTGTGTAGAGCAAGGGTGAAGAAAGGGATGGTCCCTTTCCTGCTGCCGTCTGACCACTACAGGAACAGGGATGATCTTCCCTCTTCCACACAGACCTTCAGATCCTCCTATACCAGTTTCATGCAGGGGAAGGTAAAGGTGACATCCCTAGCAGTTAAGATGTTGACAGAATCACTCAGTTGGAAAAGACCTTTGAAGATCATCAAGTCCAACCATCCCCATCCTAAGCTAAACCAGATCCCTGAGCACCTCATCTACCCTTTATTTAAACACACCCAGGGAAGGTGACTCAGCCCCTCCCTGGGCAGCCTGTTCCAGGTCCTGACAACTCTTTCAGTAAAATTTTTTTTCTAATGTCCAATCTAAACCTGCCCTGGGGCAGGTTCATGCCATTGCCCCTTGTCCCATCTCCTGTCACCTGGATGAAGAGACCATCGCCCACCTCTCTGTCTTGACTGGTCTCTACTTGACAGTAGTGTTGGTCTTCGTTTCTCCAGGGTCCTTCCCCCTTACCAGTGTATCCCCCATACCCCCCCATACCACTGCCACTTGATTTTTATTCTTGGGGTCACTGCAGCCAGTTACTAAAGAAATGCAGGTTTCATGCATCCTTTACAAAACCTCCATGCTGTGTGTGTTCCTTTATAGAATCATAGAATCACAGACTGGTCTGGGTTGGAAGGGACCCCAAGGATCACAGAGCTCCAACCCCCTGCCACAGGCAGGGACACCAACCTCCAGGCCTGGAGCTACACAAGGTTGCCCAGGGCCCTATCCAACCTGGCTCTGAGCACCCCCAGGGATGGGGCATCCACCCCCTCTCTGGGCAGCCTGTTCCAGCCCCTCACCACTCACTCTGTAAAAAAATTCCCCCTAGTATCTAATTTAAACCTTCCCTCCCTCAGCTTCACTCCATCCCCCTTGTCCTGCCAGTCTCTGCCCTTTAACAAGCTGATTCCCCTCCTGTTCCTCTGCTCCCTTCAGGGACTGGAAGGCTGCAATGAGGTCCCCCCACAGCCTTCTCTTCTCCAGGCTGAACCAGCCCAGCTCCCTCAGCCTCTCTTCGTAGAGGAGGTACTCCAGCCCTCTGATCATCTCCATGGCTCCTCTGACCCCTCTCCAACAGCTCCACATCTTTCTTGTACTGGGACCCCAGCTCTGGACACAGGACTCCAGCTGGGGCCTCCTGAGGGCAGAGCAGAGAGGGACAATCCCCTCCCTGTCCCTGCTGCCACCCCTCTTCTGATGGAGCCCAGGATACCATTGGTGTTCTGAGCTGCAAGAGCTACTGCTGGCTCATGTGAAGTTTCTCATCCCCTGTGACACCCAGGTCCTTCTCAGCAGGGCTGCTCTCCAGGAGCTCTTCTCCCAGGCTGTATCTATGGCTGGGATTCTTCTGGCCCATCTCAAGGTTGGGTGAATTCTGCTTTGCCCTTTGTGCAGGACAATGTGCTGCTTATCTCCAAACCAAGCACTCCTGGATTCAGGCCGGTTGGACTTTGGTTTCGATGCCCTAGGGATGGTGTGAGGTTGGCCAGAGGTGTGGCTGGTGGAGTGGAGGTGTCGTGTCTCACAGCACTGCAAGTCAGCTGCTGCAGATGAAAGTGTGAGATAGAGAGGAGGCAACGTCACTCCACCCCACCCTCGGTCTTGTTCTGGTGTTCCATGTCAGGAGATTGAGTAAGTTCTGATGAAAACTGTAAAATGCAGCATAGAAACCGAGGAACCAGCAGCCTGTGTCCTGCCCCACTGCTGTGTGGCAGCAGCAAAAGGCAAAGGCTTAAACAGACGTGAAGAGCAACCTCTGCACCACAGCACAGAGGACTCCCCATCACTGAAGCCTGCAGCAGTATGTGACACAAGACCTGCAGGTGTTGTAAAAAATGATAAAAAATTAAAGAAATAAAGACCAGGTTCAGAGCATCCCCCTCCAGACCTGCCCCTCCTCCCCTCCACCTTCAATCCTCTCTGCAGGACCCATGTTTGCACTGCATGGAAGAGCTCAGGGAGGGGGAATGGTTCCATCACAGCTTTGTGCTGTAGGAAACAGTGATGACAGCTCGGGGACTGAACTGCTCTTTTGGGGCTCTGCTTCCCCTTTGCCCCCCGACTCCAAACCCTGGATGTTTTGGAGGGATGCTCTCTGTTACCAGATGTGTGCTGTGGAGCTGACTGGGGTGCTCTCTGTGGCCAAGTGTGTGCTGTGGAGCTGTTTGCAGATACATCCCTCTAGGTGGTGCTAAGCTCAAGAGAAAAGCTGGATGGAGCGAGCCCTTGGAGGAGCACTGCCTCTGCACTTCTGGTGCTGCCTGAGGTCTCTTGGGCCAGGAAAGCATCTCTGCTCGCTGGCAGCGAGGTGTTTGGAGAGGTGCTCTCCTATGGCACTTGTGCCTATTTGCAACAAATACTTCTCGGGCTCTTCTTTTGCTCCATGTTTCCCTTGTTGGGGTGTGTGTAGTCCTCAAGCATCATGATTTTAATCAGTGCATCTGCTCCTACCCATGCATTAAATCAGACTAGTTGATTTTTAATGGCAAAAATCTATCTTGGCTATTTTTTTCCCCTACTTAAACCGGTTTTACTGAGCAGCACAACCTGGACTCCATCAGCTGAGTCCTCTTCTAGCTCATGCATGGTTAGGCAGATTCCTAACTGAATTCAAGCAGAGATAATATGTGATTTATTGATGTGGGCAATCCAGAGAGACCTCAGCCTGGCTGCCAGAGAACAACAAGGAGCACTGGGGCTTAGCTGTGAAGGGGAAGTGTTTTAGATCAACAGCCAACCAGGTTTTACGTTGGAGTCACAGATGGGTGGTAAATAATGTGCTGAAAGCCAGCTATTGTTAGATGAGGCTTTCAAAGAAGAATAGCAGCATTCAGCTCTGTCTTCCTTCCCCCAAGGGTAAAGTGGTGAAGAACAACTCTGTTGGCTCAAGGTAAAGCTGCTAGGAGAGGGGAACCCAGCTCCTGTCCTGGTGTCCTGCAGCTGTAAAAGCTGTTCCTGGGTGCTGCTGGTGCTGGTATAGAACCTGCTGGTATTGGTAGGGCTGCAGAAAACAGCTCTTTGGCACAAGCAGGCTGAGCTCAACTGGAGCTGAGGAGCATTCAGTCCCATCCAGGTGTGTGGCATGGAAAGCAACCTGAGAAGTGAGTTGTGGTGCTGGTCCTGTTCCTGTGCTGCCATTAGGTCTGGCTGCTGCCCCAATGTAACTGCTTCCCTCACACAGAGAGGCTGTTTTAATTACTCCCCCTTCTAGAGTTGTTGGCCTGAGCTGTGAATGCTGTTTCTACTGATGCTGTGGAGAAAGACTGCTTTTGCCAAGTTTTCCTTCCAAGAATGGCTCAGCTCCATTTGTGATGAGCCCATAAACTGGATTAAGAGCTCAGGGACAGATTTTCAAGTGTCTGAAACCCGTAATCTGGGCTGGGCTTTCAGAACAGCTTGTAAGCAGCAAGTTATGATCAGTAAGTGCTCAGCACTTTGCTGTTTGTATCAGACTACTTGAGGTCATGTTTTCTGTAAAGCACAGCACTCAGTGCTCCAGGATCTTGGGAGAAGCAGGGCAGTTGGCCGAGTTCTGACACGAGACCTGCATTTTTCTGAAGATAACACTCCCCAGCCTCTTGACTCTCTTTCTCAAGAAGTGTAAGCATCTCTGGGGGAAAAAAATCAAAATCATTGCTGTAGCCACCTCCTTGACCTGAGGATTCTGTGGACAGACCTGAAGATTCCTTTGGTGTGAATGAAACCAGAGCTGTTACAAGGAGGGATGTGGCCATAGCTAAATTCCCACTATTCTCCCAATTTTAGTGGTGGATTTTACCCTCAGCATTGCTACACCTGCCCTTCTCCCAGTACTTTGGCTTATCTCCACCTTTCCCTGAACAGATGCTTGCTGAGGAGGAAATAAGTTAGGTGAGATGGGTTTAGGGGTCTGGTGAGTTTTGGACCCAGAGGTCCAGGTCACTGTAAACTGGCTGAACATCCTGACCACCACTCGGGAGCAGCTCAGGGGGCTGTGGGGCAGCAAAATGCTGCTGCTGTTTACTGAAGTGCTGAAAAACAGCCACAGGCAGGTTGATGCAGTGTGTTGGAAAACCTCATTTGGCATCAGGAGGAGTCAAGGCATAAGCAAAATGTCAGCGAGTCCAAGCAAGGCTGTTGTCCAAAGGTCCAGTGTGCAGGGACGGAGGGGTCCTGGTGTGGGGGAGCCCACTGGACTCTTGTGATGGCAATTATCTGTGACTGTGATTAACACGAGAGGGAAAAGCTTCTTGTGGAGCCAAAATTGGCATTGTGCATTTCCAGATGCTTTGTTCTTGGCATGGTGGGGAATTCCTGTTGAATCAAACATTCCTCAGGTGGGACAGGCTCTTGTCACCTTGTTGACCTTGCTGTGGCACGATGCTCATTTCTGCTGGGGGGGCCTGAGCTACTGGCCCAGCCCAGCCTGGATGAAGTCATTGCAAAAAGCATATTTCTGAATAATTAGTCCTGGCATTTGCAAGTCTGAGGACAGAGGAAGATGACTGCAAGCCTTTCAGAGCGAAACACCCCCAAAATTGTTTACCTTTGCCTTTCCCAGCCCTTGGCAAGGTGACAACTTTGCTGAGAGGGAAGAGAAACACCAGTGCCACTTAAAAATCGATAACCATGACATGGAAAGTGCCCAGCCATTGTGGGGAGAGGCTCAGGAGGATGGGAGTGGGGTTGTGAGAGCCTCAAGGAAAGACTCAGGTTGGTCAAGGAAGGGTTGGGTTGGTTTATCCCCCGGGGAGCAAGGGCAGATGGGTGGCAGCAATGCCAGCCTGGCTTGGCTCATCAGTGGGCACTGTGAGCAAAGGCTGTCAGCAGGGGAGATCCCTTGGGTGTGCTTCACCTCCTGTTTTTGCTAATCTTGTAGAGGCCTGGGAGCCAGGGCCTGGCCAGGTGCTGCTGCTGTTACCTTATTGGTCTTGGCTGTGTGTTTCCAGCCATTACTGGCAACTGGTAATTTGCCCACAAAGCACAGGATAAAGATTGCTGTCTCTGGATGCATGTAAATGCCTGAACATGCAAGTCAGAGCAGTGAGGACTTGTGTGCATCATGTTCAGCAGCCTGCTAGCAGGTAGGGCAGTGTTAATACCACCCCCAACCCTGCAAAAATAAGGCACCCATGTGAAAAAGTGCTCAAAACCCTAATGAACTGGAATATATCTGCTTCCTTCTTATGCATACAGACAGGCACCCATCAGAAAGGCTGTTACGTGACCCAGTTTGCTCTTGAGAAGTGCTACTGGGTCATCTCTTGCTGTTGCAGTCTCCTCAGAGGGCTCATGTATGGACTATTAAGCCTTTTGATGTTGCATCTCCATGACCATGCTCCACCTCATTTCGCCTTTTGGGGTGATTGGTTCTGCCCTCCCCTTCCTCTGGCACCCAGGTCACCACTGTCTCCAAGGAGATTTTGGGACAGCTGGATAGGACTTCAGAGACTTTCACCCAATAAATACAACCAAATACAGGATGCATTTATTTAATGTACACAGTCTTTATTTGGTGCTGTATTCCTGCTCCGTTGCTGGGCAGCTGGCAAGAATTAAACTTTTTTTCCTCTGACTGAAACAATAAGGGTATCCCCTTCTACACTGCCCTGGTGAGACTCTATCTGGAATTTGGTGTTCAGTTCTGGGCCCCTCAGCTCCAGAAGGACACAGAACAGAGCCCAGCACAGGGCCACCAAGATGATGGATTGGAACCCCTTCCTTATGAGGAGAGGCTGAGGGAGCTGGGCCTCTTTAGCCCAGAGGAGAGGAGACAGGGTGATCTCATCAATGTCTATCAATATGCAAATGGTGAGAGTCAGGAGGATGGAGCCAGGCTCTGCTCAGGGATGGCAGTGACAGGACAAGGGGCAGCGGGTGCAGCTGGAGCAGAGGAAGTTCCATGGGAATGTCAGGAGGAACTTTGTCACTGTGAGGGTGACGGATCCCCAGGCCAGGCTGCCCAGAGAGGTTGGGAAGTCTCCTCTGGAGACATTCAAACCCACCTGGATGTGTTCCTGTGTGATTTAGTCTGGGTGATCCTGCTCTGGCAGGGGGGCTGGACTAGATAATCTGTTGAGGTCCCTTCCATCTCCTAACTTTCTGTGATCTAATACTGTAACCTTTCCTGTGGCTCTTGGTGTTTACTTTTCTTCTCTGATTAGTTCTGATAAATGCAGAAAGCCTTTTCTTTTTCCCCTGCCTCCCTTATCCTTTCTGTCTACATCCCTGTTTGCATGCCAGCATTTGAGTTTAGCACTAAACATTTGTGTCATTCAGACAGTATTTTCCCATATATCCTCATTTCTAGGTTCTCATTCTGATTTTCTACAAGACTTCTTGTTGCAACTATGCTGGTTCTTCATAACACTTTCTATTTTCCTGCATGGGGAGGGTTTCATCATGTCTTTTATTTCTCTCTTACGAGCTGCCCACTCTTCTGCTTCTCTTTGATTACTTTCCGGTTTCAGATTTTCAGTCAGCTCATGTTATGAACTAAATTGAAAACTGACTGTTCACATGACCTGAAACCAGTTAGAAGCGTAAATTTGCCTTCTCTCTAAAAGCTGTGGTTCTGTTTTTCACTAGGCGTGGGCATCAGTCCAAACACACCAGTATGTACCAGTCCCCAGGCTGGATTTAATGGGTTGTGGGAGAGCAAGGGAGATGTCCATCCCTCTGTCAGCTGGGTTGGCAGCCGCTGCCTGGAGCGTGTCATGGCAGAGCGTGATGCAGAGGCTCTTCCTCCCTCCCTGACAGCATCCGGGTTCACCTATACCCAAGAACCAGAGCTCCTGACTTCAAGAGATTAACAAGTTTTGTGTTGAAGCCAAAATGAGTATCAGGATCCTTAAATATTCCAGCAGAAGCTCTGTATCCACAATACTTGGCTATTACCCTTATGTGTGTAATGGATCTTGTGCAGTGTGGATTTTTATTGGGAAGGAATTGCATCATGCTGCAGTGCTGTGGGGCAGCCAAATGAGCAAAGCATGTTTGGCTTGCAGCCGAGTGTGTTTGGGTTTTTTTGTGACCCCAGATTAATCTCCAACAATAAATCGTGGCATATAACGCAGTGGAGCTTCCAGTAATAAAAGAGAGACTAGAGCAGTGGCGTGGAAAGGGAAGTGTCTCGCCTGACGACACTGCATGTTGTTCTGTGGTTGGACCACAGGGTTTTTTATGTTTTTTATTCAGGCTGAAACAATGAGGAAGCCAGGGGTGATAGCTCTAATGAATGGCTGCACTCTTCCTTTGAGCGTTAAATCTTCTGGGCTATTTTACACCCAGGGCTGTGTGGTTTGGTGGTTAGGGTACAAGACAGGCGAGACAGGAGAGGAGGATCCTCTGGGCTTCGAATAGTAAGTGCCAAGGCAAGAAATTCCCTCTGGGTCAGGCTATTGTGTTTAAATAGCCAGTTATTATTTATTTGAAATGGCATTTAATTCCTCCTTCTCACCTGGGGTGAAACCATTGCCTAGGACATGATTAGTCAGGGATCAGGGAAAGTTGAAGCAGTGTGGGATGAGCTGTGCCTTGCTGATCTCTGCTTCACCCTGCCCTGGCATCTCTGAGCCCCCTGACTCCCTCCCCAACATGGGTACATCTGTGCCAAAGGATTAAGCACAGGATGGACCAGCACTGTGCTTGGCTGTTGGCTTGGTTGTGTCTTTTTGCTCAAGAAAATAAGGCCACTCTCTTCCTATTAATAAGCCGCGTCATTTGGTGAATATCGCCCAGTGTACCTGGTGTGCTGGGCAAACTCAGGGACAGATGCATCAACTTCAGGGCATGTTTTACTTAATCTTTCTTTTGGGGGGAAGAATACTATATAGCCTCAAAAGTCATTTGCTGAAGGAGAAAATAACCCACCAAAACTCATATTCATTTGTCAGGGAAGACAGCAGGCCTGCCAGCGGCCTGGCTCTCTCCACCAAAGACACAGGCCCTGACAATATCCTCATGTTCCCGTGAGACAGGAAAAGTTCCTCATGCTGAGAGGATTTTGATAATCACATTCTCAAAACACAGCGGCCTTGATGACAGGGGTACAGGCTGCCCTAAACCAAGAAGGAGTTACAGAAAGATACTTGGGAATAAGGGAACATGTTAAGAACCAGCCATAATAAGATGGTTAAAACAGCTGGTGTGCGGATGCTTTTAGACATCAAAGGTAAACTAACAATATTTGGCTATATGTTTATCAGAGCTCATTATAATCACTAACCAATCAGTGTGGTGTAAACAGTGTATGTAACCAATTAGCAGTTTTTTAGCTTGCCACGTTTGCAGTGACAAATGTTTATAATCTGTGTGATACCACCCAATAAAGGGCTTCACCTAAAATTCACATCGAATTGCATGTTGCCCATCACTGATCTCTGCATTCATGGGGTGAAGTTTACATGAAAAATTGAGGGACGGGTCGTAGCAGTGTGGTCTTTGGTATTTTCTGATCAGCTTTTTTCAGTGCTTTGAAAGGGGATGGTGCAAAAACTTGGTCCTTAGCCAGGGCACTAACTAAACTCCTGCTAGTGACAGTAATAAATATGATTGACTTCAAAGGGAACTACATCAGTTTGCCACATTGATGGCGTGGTCTGTCAGCTTTGGGAGCAAATTAAATCCGAATGGTTGTTACTAACTTAGACAGAGGCGAGATTTTTAAAGCAGGCCAGGGATTTAGCTGTTAACATTAGTGGAACATTTATAGAAGAATTTCTCTGGGCTGCTTTACAAATCAGCCCAGGTGGCTGTAGGCCAGGCTGTTGACTACATAGACCTGATGTGACTTTTACTCATTGTAGTTTTAAGTCTCCAGCATCAGCTCCCTTGACTTTAATAAGCTTAGTCTGGATTTACAGCTTCGTAAGTGGGGCTGAAATCAAGTTTTCTGTGCTTATTAGAGAGTGAAATTGATGTATTTGCAAAGAGCCCAGCCAGCCAAAGCTTCTGCAATACTGAAATCCCAGAGTGGACCAAGAGTGGGATTTTCAGACTCACCTAACACCTTCCAGTGTGACTCCTGTGAGATGTCAGGCTTTGAAAATCAAAACCAAAGCCTGACCAGGTCCTCTATGGCAAGCTGTGTTCAAGTCACTCATTCACCTTAGCACTGGGAGATTGAGTTGGTCAAACCACTTTCTAAATTTGGCTGGCTAAGTCGCCATCCTTTTTCACGCCGGAATGTGGCAGAAGGAGGTGGGTCCATGAGCAAGTTGTGGGGCAGAAGCTGCTCCCACCTGGATGCACGTTCAGCACGTGGCACAGTAGAGGGGACCCGGGGCACAGGAATGACCTCAGACTCATCATCTCCGTCACTGGGGATCCCACGGTGCCTGAAACCAAAAGGCTGACTTGCAGGAAAGCTGCTTCTTGTCAGATGTTCTGCCTGACCAGAATCAGGAAGTGCTGAAAGTTCGCTAAAAACATCACAAGCTGGGGGCTTTGCAGAGATTTCAGGTGTACCCCAGATGAGCAGCAACACTGCCAAACGTGGCTGTGGAGATAAGACCTGATGTTTGCCTGCTCTGTGCTGGGTGCAGTCACTGGGCTCTGCAAATGCTGCACGTGAAGGTGATGATGGGTCTTGTAAAAGAGGTGACCCGCATGATGCTTGTCCCGACCGAAGCTTTGTGATGGGAGTTTGACCCCGAGAGAACAGGGCTTCTTGTTGCTACATGGGAAATGCTGGGCTGAGCAAGAGTCACGCTCTGCTTAACTGAGCCGGGGCAGGAAGTCGGGATTAAGTGAGACCCAGGGCATGTATTGGTCATGCCTGATTGCAAGTACAGGGAACACGGGCTGAGGAGCCACTGCAGAGTCAAAACTGCTGATGTGTGGGCCAGCTTCAGTCTGCCTCTGCTCTCCCTGTTGCACAGCAGGAAAAGCTCCTTTGCAGTGAAGTGGTCAATGATGTCTGCCCCATATCTGGCAAATTTTGTGCTGGGATGACAGAGCCAGGACTTTATGCCTGACCCTGGAAGCTACCCCTGTGTCTCTGCATAAAGTGATCCTTGGAAAAATGGATTAACAACCATTGAGGGGTAATGAGGAAAAAAATTAAGCATAGGTTCCCATGCTGCATAGCAGATGCTGTCTCTGCAGGCCCAATCCAGTGAACAGTCCAACAGACGCAGTCAAATTCTCACATGTAGAGTTAATTGTGGCAAGAGGAGTGAAAAGGCTGAGAAGTGTGTTGTGAGATGTGTCTGTGCTGTTGTGTTTGGGGCTGGGCTGCCCTTGGACTATCCCATGTCTGGGCTTTATCATCAGAACAACTCCTCTTGTTGCCTGCATGTTTAGCCTCCCAAGCAAAGGTTTTGACCCAGCCTCCCCTCTCTGCCATCTGATTTCCACATCAAATACACTTTCTCCAGAACCAGTCTCCCCAGACAAGAGCGAGGGAATCCAGGGATAAAACATCTTCAGGAATCACCCCTATAAGGGAAAGATAATGTTGCCTGGGGTAAAGAAGTGCCAAAAGGCCTCTGCTGCCTGGCACGGTTGCCAATCCACAAGTTGGTGCAGGACCAGAATCTGCCCTGCCAACTGTGCTCAGCTCTTCCACGGGGAGCCACAAGCACCCCCGCAGAGCTGACCCTCCTTTTTAATCCTCACTCTTCTCCCTCACCATGAGACAAGACAGACATGGAGGATGTGACAAATTGTGTGGGAGGTTTCCTAAACAGGCACAAGAGTTGGGTGCATGGGGTAGGGCAGGAGATGCCAGCCCCGCTCCTGGCTCTGCTCTCACTGTGCTCTTACGCAAGTGGCTCCATTTCTCCATTTCCTTTGCATCTGATTAGCTAAAGCACTTTTTTGGGCAGGGACTGTGCTTTATTTTGTTTAGGCACAGCACCTCCTGTGAGAGAGGCTGAGGGGATAATAAACCACAGGGTGTCACAGCTCTCACCCAGGGCAGTTGTGCAAGGAGCAGCTTGCTCCCAGGGCATGTGTCCTCACACTACCCATGGCATGGACACTGCTGTGGGTCTGCACCTGTGCCTGTGCAAGATCCCAAGCCCCAGCATCTCAGACACTCGGGTGCTGCTGCTGGTCCCTGCACAGACCTGAACTCCTCCTGGGTCCTGGGTGTTCCCAAGAGACAGCAGGCAGGCCATGGTGGGAAAGGGCATGGCTGGGAGTTCAATGGCTGGTGTCGCTTGGGCTGTTCTAGGTGTTATCAGAAGAGAGGTCTCAGAATTATTCATATCAGGTTTTTCAACATACCAGTAAAGATACATTGATTTCAGGAAAATGTTATTTCCTCCTTGGTATAAATCTTAGCAAGTAATTCCCTACAAAGCCAATTAATCACCTCCTCCCAGACTTTGGATTATTAAGTATATACCTATTAAGAATTACAATCTCATCTGCTTTCACTGTATGTTCAAGCCCATTACTATAGCTGTTCATAGAAATAACCTCAGCCAACACCGATTTCCCCTTGGCCACCTTACACTATTATTGTCCTTTTTCTTCTTTTGTAAGAACCCCCTCAAAAGACAAAATAAATTGAGAAGCAAGATAACAAAAATTACAAAGTACTGGGGAGATTAAATGTTTTCCTGATAAATTTTGCCAACACTGTCATTTCCTGGAGGATGCTTCAGAATTCATTTCCTATATTAGGCTGCTAGATAGAGGGTTTCTTTTAATTTGCACTCATCCATATTTCTGTTGGTAGAAAGCTCCGTGCATAATCCATCCCAGGCAGCTCTGCTGTGTCACATCCACTGGCACCAGAGACGGGGTTGCATTAACTCCTGGATAGTACTGAAAACCTGTATTACATATGGCTGTGGCAAGAAGCTACTGCAACATCCTTGAAAGGCAGAGACAATTCAGCAGTGTGGTTTCCCTGAAGCTGCTGATGCCAGGAGGTGTGAAGTCCAGTGGCTACAGGGGTTTGGGCCTCACCCAGGCTTTATCACAGATTTTCTCCATGAGGGAGAGTTGCTCTGAAACCCTCCCTGTCTTTTGGGACTGGGTGGGAGCTCAGGGCTTTGGTGATTGCAGGAACACACTACAATTTGCTGTTGCTGAAGTGGAAGCAGGCACGATGCTTCCCCCGCCGTATCCCACCCACGAAGCGCTTCACCCCCTTTTGTAACTACTTTGCTGTGCAACTCCTTGCCAAAGGCTCATTGTGGCTGTGCTGGTGGGTGCCAGTTCAAAGAAGGGACAGAGAGAAGTTGCTCCTTGGGAGTTCCTGGCTGTCCCAGAAGTTGTAAACAAAACCTCCGATGGATGCTGTGACTGATGGATGCTGTGAGCATTCTTCAGGCAGCAGAGCTGCTTTCAGCCCCAGACTTTAATCCTGGTGGAGCAGAAGGATGCGACCCAGGAGCATCCCAGCACTGTTACAAATGTACCCAAAACCACTGTCATGTGGCAGGGTGGGAGCTCTGGGGAAGCACAGGTGAGGGACAGTGCAGATGTGCTTGGCAGTTGCTGGTGCCACATGCCTGGAACATGCATGATGTGGTGTTTTCCCACGGTGTGCCCCAGAAGGATGCTCCTGGGTGGATGTATCCCCGTGGAGATTTTTTTTCCCTGGTTGCCAGCTGGCAGCATCCTTGTTCACTCCAATTTTTAAAAAGGGAAACAAGTCCTCTGAGCAGCTACACTTGGTGAAATGAGCTGGTCTTTGGGGAAGCTAATGAAATTTGGCAGCCTTCCAGTACCTGAAGGGAGCAGAGAAACAGGAGGGGAATCAGCTTTTCAAAAGGGTAGAGAATGGCAGGACAATGGGAGAATGGATTAAAGCTAAAGGAAGGAAGGTTTAAATTGGATATCAGGGGGAAGTTTTTTACAGAGAGAGTGGTGAGGGGCTGGAACAGGCTGCCCAGAGAGGGGGTGGGTGCCCCATCCTTGGAGGTGTTCAAGGCCAGGTTGGATGGGGCCCTGGGCAACCTTGTGTAGCTCCAGGCCTGGAGGTTGGTGTCCCTGCCTGTGGCAGGGGGGTTGGAGCTCCGTGATCCTTGGGGTCCCTTCCAACCCAGACTATTCTATGATTCTCTCAGACCAGTTGGTGCCACGTGTTTAGTATTTTCTTCCCTATGCTGTGCTTTAGATTTTGGATTTTATTTTCTCCCTTTCATCCTTTTCTCTGTGTATCCATGGTCTGAGGAGGGGAGAGAGTTTTAGCACCCAGGGGTGCCCAGCCCCTCTCACTGGGATAATGGGAAAGCAAAGAGGCTTGCAGCAGAAATGGAGCAAACTTCAGTGCAAGCACAGACTATTTTTTCCCAAACAGGGTGCCAAGCTACGTGGGGGATGAGTTTCCAAGCCTCCTCTTGGCCTCGATAACACACTTTTTCCTTATAAAGAGGTGACCTGGTCACAGCCTGTTTGCTTGTGGTGAGCAAAGCCGAGTGGCAGAGAGGATGGTCACATTAGCCATGACATTTGTGTCCTTCCTCCCAACTGGCTGTTTGTCTGTCTGAGTGCCAAGAACGAGGCTCTCAGCTCTTGGAGACCAGTTGAGAGCTGTAACCAGGCATCTCAAACTGGTTTATTTTTGCAGCCTGATTTCTATTTATATCCCAGATCCAGCACTGGGTTAGCGTGAAAATTCAGTTGCATTAAATAAAACAAAGACTTAAAATAGCCTGGGCTGCTGGATCTGAGCTCACCACTCTGGAACAGCTTATTCAAGAGCTTTACCTGTTCAGATAAGCACCTTACTGTTCAAACAGCAGCTGCCACTTGGCTAATCAAAACAGCAATCTGGGAAATGAGTTTCATTTGTTAAGTTGACGATCAGACAAGGTGGGTTTCTTGTAGCTCTGGTGCTTTAGGGGAAATCCCAGGTGAACGATGCAGCCAAGGGAGAGGGCTGAAGGCAAAACTAGTGCTGTGGGAGCAGAGGTCTGTTTCACATCTGCTGGTGTAAGCAGGCTGCGTGCCCTGCATCAGCGATGAGGTGCCTGTCTGTCAGCACCTGTCTGTCCTTTTAAACACTTATTTTTCCCAGGTCTTGGCCCTGAGGGGTGACTGGAAAAGAAATATGCCTGCAGGGATCAGTGATCCTTTGGTGGGTGCAAAGTTCGGGGTTGCTCCTGGCGAGTCATACAGATGCTTTTACAAAAGTAAAAGCTGCTGTGGGGAGTCACTCCTCAAACACAGCAAGCCACACTTGGGGTGATAAATGATGTGTGTGGGACTCCCAGCACACACTGGGTTTATCAGCGTTTCGGGTCCTTCTCTGTCGGATGTGGGTGACAAACCCCTGTGTGCTCAGCCATGAGGTCCCTGTTGTTAGTGGGCTGGGCGCCGCTGATGTATTTGTCCATCATTTGTGCCACAGAGGGTGGGGCTACTGTAAGGGCATGATGAAAAAGCTGCAGGGTCAGGAGGTTGAGCAGGGAGACAACCCTTCTCTGCATGGATCTGCAGTGTTTGTCCAGAGCTGGGTATACCTCTTTAGGAAAAGTCAGGGGTTTCAGGGAAATGACAAGTACTGTAGTGGGAGAGTGGTGTATCAGCTCTCTGCACAGGTGTCACACTGGTATGGGGTGCTAGTGACCCTACCAAACCTTTGCAGGTTACCTTATGGATGCTGCTGAAAACACTCTTAGCAAAGTGTTTGGGGTGGGGGGGAGGGATATCTGCAAGGGTACAGTTAAGAGCAGAGATTGCCTCCACCCCAGAGGGCTAGCTTTAAACTGTAGCACAAGGGCTGCCTGAGCAGGAGTGAGGAGAGAGACCAGGATTTCTGAAGAGACCATTTGACACGTTTAAAGAAGGATGCAGAGTTCCTTTTTGCAATGTGCAGCTGTTGGGATGCACTCCAGGCACAGAAAAGCTTTTTGCCTGAGGCACTGCAACATCTCCAGGACTTCTGGGAGCACGTGGTGCTCCTACCTGGGGTCCCACTCTGGCTGCTCTGGGCACTGCAGGTACCATATCTCCCATGAGCTGTTTTGGTGATACCAACTCAAGTTGAAACTCAGCCTGCCTTCTCAGGGCTGTCTGCACACGAGTCAACCAACTTCACAGAATCACAGACTGGTCTGGGTTGGAAGGGACCCCAAGGATCAGAGAGCTCCAACCCCCCTGCCACAGGCAGGGCCACCAACCTCCAGGCCTGGAGCTACACAAGGTTGCCCAGGGCCCCATCCAACCTGGCCTTGAACACCCCCAGGGACAGGGCACCCACCGCCTCTTCAATTAGACACCCCATGCTATTAAGGGGATCTTTTTTTGAGCCTTTCCTTTCCCATGGCCCTGAACTCTTAGCAGAGTTGAAGGCAGGACCGCAGCCCTCCTGGAGTTCAGGGTAGAGTGAGGGGTGAGTCAGATCTTCTGCAAACCCACTCACCCACCAGAGGTGGCCAGAGTCCCTAGGAGTTGGGAGGGTGCATGGGTGACCATGCTCCCCATCACAGGCACATAGGTCACAGTCTGGGTTGGATGACTCCATGGTGCCCTGTCAGCAAGTAGAGGATTCATCATCTGTGAGTCACCAAAGTGAGAAAAACGTGTCATCTCCTCCTCACAGCTGTGTGTAAAGTGAGGCAGACCAAGAGCAAGTGACTGTTCTTTGCTCATGGAGGGAATCTGTGATGAAAGCAGGAGTTCAATCCCAATCCTCAGTTAGGTGCTGTATTTTAGACCAACTGTGTTGTTCTCTGGGGGCAAACAAGCGATGCCTGGGTGTTAATGTGGGTCCCACAGGATACGGCAGTATCTGGGGATAGGGAAAAGTCCAAAATGGACAGGAAAGGGTGTTCATAAAGTTTCTCAAAACTTACAACAGATACAGAACAATAAAAGCAGGATGATGAAAAAAATATTCCATTTTCTTGTTGGAATTGTCCCTGATTTATGTCAGCTAAAGGTTAAGAATAATTTTCAAAAACTCTGCCTGAGTTCATGCTGGATGGTCTTGCACATCAGCCTGTTGGACAAGTCACATTCACACCAATATCTACTTATAATAAGTGGGGAAGTTATTTATGAGCATTGTTAGCATAATTGATCTGCTGATTAATAGAGTTGCCACTGTCAAGTAACGAAGCACACAGGCATGATATGAATCTCACAGCTGAAAACAGTAATTGTTGGTGTATGAACCTTCCAGGTATTTCATGTGCAAACATTCAGACACCTCTGGCTCATGTTAAAGCAGGTTATTGATGAGAGATTCTGAGCCAGCACCAAGTGCTAAACTAAAATGTAATTTAACTTTCTTGGGGTGGTTCCAAATCTCAGCAAAATTAGGAAAATCTTGTGGCTGATGAGGTAGACTGGCTAGATCATCCTGACCAGCCCTTTCTACTTGCAAAACTGTATTACTGTAAAAACGAGAAGAGAGCACAAGGTTTCTGTGGCTGCTGCTGAGTTTGAAGAGATTTTGTGCAGGTCCCTCCCTGCAGCCTTGGCTATGAGTGATGTTTGGGGGAAGTCGAGGTTCAAGGTGCATTTAAGCTGTCTGGTGAGAGCTGGCAGGGGTTTTGTGTGCTACTGGATGGTGAAAGCGTGGACTAGGATGGAGCTGAAATACCTACTGGGAAATACCTCCCTCCATGGGGATGTGAGCTCACCTCTCTGCACAGGTGAGGAGCAGGACCCTTCTCCAGGCGGCTCTGTGTAAGCTGGGGGGGAGTGGGCAAGGCTGGGAGAGGGGGTCTGCTGACCTCCTGAGGGGATGAATTCCCCAGAGGAGGAATTCATTCCCTGGGGAGACAAGACGTGTCACTTGGGCTCAGTGCTGAATTCAGACAACTTCTTTAAGAGCTTAGAAGTTGAGTGAGAGGGAAATTGAGAGCTGCAGGACTCTCACTGCAGCGCTGGCTCAAGGGCAGCATGAATCATGGTTTTGTAGATAATTATACCAAGAGGTTCCCTTGCAGGAATGCAACACTTTGGATACATGTTCAAAAATACCTGCCAACGTTTTTGAAACCTTCCAGCATGAAGCTCAGTCATGGCAGGACAAAAAGCAAGAACCCAAGGAAAAAGTTCAGGATACTCCCTTCAGGCTGCAGCTGGGGGGCATCCCTGCAGTGTCCTGGTAGGTCCCACATTTTGGGTCAATGCCAGGGACAGGCTGGGTGGGATGACTGGTAAAAGGCTCGTCTCTGCTTTTAGACCCCCTGCCACTAAACCCTTTTCTATGTCAGAGAGATTCATGCTTTGCAGAGGTGTAGAAAAGAGAAATTTGCTAGCAATTATTGCAAAGCCTGGAGGTATTTCTAGAGTTAGGTGGACTTCTTGGAACTGGTGAAGGGTGAGAGCAGCTAAGGATAGCCTGGAAAATAAAGGTTCTTTACAGAAATCCCCTGCATGAGTGAACACAGACCAGGATGCACAAAACTGTCCTGCAGAGTCTTGGGCTTAACCCTTTCTGTACCCAAGTGACTAACGTGCCCTTTGAACAGAGAGCGGCACGATGGTGATGAAGATACGACAGGACCTGACTTAGAGGTGCCTGCCAGTGTCAAGCTGCAGAGAGAACAAGAAAGCAAAGAAACCAGAACGAGAGACAAAGTGAGTAATTTGCCCAGGAGGATGCTGCCTGAGTAAGCAGAGTCAGTCATTTCAGGATTCAGAGTGCTGAAAAGCCCTTTCTCGTGTGGTTATCTTGAAGGTCACAATGGCACAATGTGCTGGGAAGCGGTCCCAAGGCTCAGCGATGAGCCTAACCTCAGAGCAACAATCATGCATTGTTTGTTGAATTTCCTCTCTACCTAATTTTTTATTTCCTGATTAAGCTGCAGGCCCTGTACCTGTTCTCTGTGAACTTGTAACCAAGAGAGCCAAAGAAGGGACGGGGGGACTTTTACCAGCACCACAAAGGTACGGATGACATTTTAACTCATTTTTGCTTGGTTTTATTTCAGCCAAAAAATATGCTTTTGTATATATATCTGACTGGATGGAAAGATAGGGTGGAATTTTTTTTTTGTTTTGTTGCTTAGTATTTCCATGCCTTTTCTGAAATGATTTAATGAGTGTCTGCTGAAGTAATTTGCGGTAAACGGGTATGAGGCATCAGGCTCGGAAAATGGCCAATTATCTGACTCTCCCAAGGTCGTGACGCTGTGGTTTGGGATGGATAAATTAAGTGTCCCTGCACTGATACCCCTGGTACCACCCATGAGGCCTTGCATACTGTATGTGCACCAAGACATCTCCTGGGAGGTGGGTACCAGACCAAATGCTGAGCCTGGCACAAACTCTCTGCTGTTGGCATCAGCAAGTGCCAGAGCCATGGTGGCACCACCACAGACAGCAGCAGCTCAGCCTCTGCAGGACAGAAGGAAAGGATGGAGAGGCCTCAGCCCTGCTGTCAGCTGCCAGAGGAAGAACTTCCCAACGGGTTGCAAAATTACCCTGGCAGCAGAACACTCTTAGTAAAGCATCAGCAGGAACCTGACCTGATCTGCTTTGGAAGCTTTCCCACCCATTGTTTCAAATGATTGATTATTTCCACCCTTCCCCCCCCCTTCCTTGGCACAGAATAAATGTTACAAAAATTGGTAAAATATTGTTATAAAAATAGGTAGAAGGTGGAGAAATTTTGCCCTTGGCATGTCATTTTATCCTTTTCCACTATTTTCTTTACTGGTGAATGAATGAATTTAGATGATTAAGGGCCTGGAGCATCTCCCCTGTGAGGAAAGGCTGAGTGAGCTGGGACTGTTCAGCCTGGAAAAATGAAGACAGATGTGGACCTTATTAATGTTTATAAATATCTTCAGTATGGGATGCAGGGGGAAATGGGCAGCCCCTTTTCAGTGTCTGTGGAGACAGGACAAGGGGCAATGGCTGCAAGTTGGAGCATAGGAAGTTCCACACTAACACGGGGAAGAACTTTTCCCCAGTGAGGGTGAGGGAGCCCTGGGACAGGCTGCCCAGGGGGTGTGGAGTCTCCATCTCTGGAGAGATTCCAGCCCCGTCTGGACGCCGCCCTGTGCAATATGAGCTGGGGAGCTGCTTTGGCAGGGGGGTTGGACCCCATGAGCTCTCCAGGTCCCTTTCAACCCCTGGGATTCTGTGATTCTATGACCTGTGCATCCTGTCCCAGGGGAATGTGCAGCTGTATATTCACCCTGTCAGAGACACTGTAAGATGTTGGAGGACGTTTTCTATTCATCCGAGGTGTGATCCATAGTTACTGCTGCTAGATATTGTGAGGGTTTAAATTATCAATTCATATGAAATCTCTGCAGCATTTACCTCCTTCCAGCATGCTGACAACATAGTCCACACAGACCTGTTCCTCTTTCTTTGTTCTCCTTGTCATTGAATTGACTCTCCCATCACAGAGCAGAGCCGTAACTTCTCAGCAAAATGCTCATTAGAGAGTGAAAGTTAAGTCCTTTGTAGGTGCATCTCTCTTGCTTGGTCTAAACTTAGAGCAGAAAGGTAAGGCCCAAAATAGAAACTAGGGTACACTCAGTCTGGTGGCAGTGCTCTTATATCTGGGCTTGACTGTGGCACTGGGACCGGACACACCATTAAACCTCTCAGCTGAAGATCCAAGCTCCAATATCACAATACTGTTGTTTTCACTTTATTTTAAAAGCAGAAGGAAGGTGAATGCCTCCAGCAAGCTGGATAAGACTTAGATTGCAGTTATTCGAGGATTACAGTAATAGGTTGCCACTGGGTTAGAAAGTGGATGCAGCTGGTTTCTTTTTCCAGCCCAGGTAACATCAGACATTTGCCCTTGGCCCCAGGAAAGGCTGAGGTCCCAATCTCTGCAAACACTGTGAGGGATACCCAAACCCTGTCTGCCCATTTGAACAAATCCCTCACATGGCAGTGGGCAGAGAGGAATGGGTTCAAAACAGGCCGAACCAGGCTGGAGGTGTATGATGTAGGCAGAGGTTTCTCTTTTGCAGGTATCAAACGATGCTGGAGTGGAGTGGCTTCTCCATGGCAGCATCTTTTGCTTCATGCAGCAAGAGCATGAGGGGTCCCAAAGATTTGTTCAGCCATAACTCTGTAAGGTTGTGTGTTTGTGTGTAGTGCTCTGACATCCCTTAGATGTTTGGATATAGTGCAGGAGGGGGAGGCAAGGGGGGTAGGTAGGAAGGAGTTCAGAGGATGCTCCGAATGCAGAGCCATACTCAAGCAGCTCCTCAGAGATACTTAACCCATTGTTTTCTAAAACCTGTTCCCCTCTCCCCTTACACCAGCGATGCAGCCAGCTCTCAGCACAACAGAAACTCTCCTAGAAGACATTTAAAGACTTTCTATGGCTCCTGTAATGTACCCAGCTGCCATGTGGGGCAGCCAGCCCTTTCTTGTGCTGCATGTGTTTTGTTCCCAGCAGAAGGTGGGGCTACCGGAGTTTAAAGTCTCCTTCCTATCACTGTCTGTGGGACCTGCTGCAGCAAAAGGACCCAGTGCTGTGGACTTTGACCTTTCCTCTGAGCTCTGCCGAGAGAGGCTGCTGGGGTGAGCATCCCAGGTGCCAGAAATACTACTGTGGCAGATCTCATTGTGTTGAAACAGAGAAATACCTGGAAAATGAGTGTCCAGGCAGAAGCCCTGTATCCTATGTTCCTGACTCCTAGCACTGCACACAGGAATACTGAGAATAATAACATTAGCTCTGCCACACCTATGGCTTTAACCTTGCTGGGGCAGAAGCACATGGAGTATGTCTACCACGTTGATCTACACTGCCTCTCCCCCTTGGTGAAACAGCAGCTTCTTCCATGTGCTGTGGTGGGACTTCCAGGAGAAATGAATAATCTCCAAGCAAACAGTACCAAAACGATATGCCAGTTTTTGTAGAGCTTGAGAAAGGACAAGGCTGTAGGACAGAGCCCTGCAAAAGCAAGACAACTTCAAACCTCCTTAAGTGGCATCCAGCCCCTGCCTAAACACAAAGTCAGCACCTCCCAGGAGTGGGATGGAGCTGGGTCTTG
The DNA here is from genome assembly GCF_964237585.1 of Gallinula chloropus. Classification (NCBI taxonomy): domain Eukaryota; kingdom Metazoa; phylum Chordata; class Aves; order Gruiformes; family Rallidae; genus Gallinula; species Gallinula chloropus. The sequence continues at coordinate 9,502,605 of NC_140103.1, read as the reverse complement.
CCTTGGGTCTTTCAAACACGTGTTGCTGATAGCTGCCGTGCAGAGACTTTGGTGCTGATGCTGAGCAGGAGAAGATGGGTTGAGCTTTGGGGATGCAGAGACCTGCTGGTGAGGAGCACAGAGGAGTGGTGCTGGGGCTGGCCAGCTCACCACTGGTTTCCGTTTCCCTGTTCTGGCTGTGACTGGAAGTTGCGCTGCTGAATAACAACATGGTAAACAGGCCCATGCTCACCCTCTTTTAACTCTGCTGAGACGAGTGTGTGGTTGCAGCAGAAATGAGCCTGGCACAAGGGTTTATTTTATTTTTAGCCTGCCTGGAAGTAGAAAGCAATAGACATTTTGTAATTGAGCAATTTCCGGACTCGTTTTGCAAACTCTAGAAAATTCTTCTGCTCAGGTAAACACACAAAGTGCTCAAAACTTCACACCTATTCATCATTTCCCATCACCTCTGTCTACCTTTAGCCACAGCAAGAGGAGATGAAAGGCTAAGGCAGTCATTTGGGATTTAGGTGGTTGTCACAGAAATAATTAATGTGTCACAGTCTGGGTGTGAGGGGCTGAGCCTGAGTCCCTCCATCCCTTGACTGCATCCCCAACAGAGGATGGAGGAACCCCCCCTCAAACTGGGAAGGTCTCAGGTAGTGTGGAAGTGGCAGCTGTATAAATGCCAGCTATAAATAACTGTCACACTCATGGCGTAAGCAAAGACAGGTTTGAGCCTTTAGGATGAGCATGTGGCTGTGGCTTGACAGTGAAGCTGACATATTGAGAAATAATTCTCCCAGTTACGTCAAAGGCTGGAAACTCTTTCAATTAGAGAAATATCCTCCCATTACAAGAGGCACCCGCTGGTGACTTGACTCAGAACTCTCTTAACCCAAGCGGCCGTGCCCCACTTTGCAAACAGCTTCTAGGGGAGGTTTAATTTCTAAGCTGAGATGCCCAGAGGCTGCGGGCAGTGAGATGTCAGTTGGGATGGAGTTTGTAGACAGGAACAAGGCTGCTTTGGTCTTCTGCCAACTTGGGTGGTTTGCAACCAGATCTGGCAATGACTGGCTTGTGTGTTTGCTGCTTCAGTGAGCTTCCCTGCCAACCACTGCTTCTCTTGCTGTGATGATCCAGGTGGTACCATGTTGCAGGATGGGAAGAAAAAAATCCCATCCTGATAAGTGTGAAAACCTTTTATTAAGTGCTTAATTTTAATTTTTTTTTAAAAAATCTTCACCATGATTCAGAGTGTGTTGGTCTCTGCACCATGGACCTGCCTCTGATTTCACCAGTATCAACAGAAGCAGACTCAAACCCATAGTTCTCTTGGTTTCTTTCCCCCATCTACTTCTTCAGCTACATATCTGCAGGAGTAACAGCTTCCATCCTGTGTGCTAGGCTGTCCTGAGGACACCCTCCTCCACATACTGGTAGACCTGCCTGTGGTGAAGATGCTGCTTGCTTTCTTTACAGCTCCAGAGTTACCAGTTATGTTCCTGTGCTACCTCCATGGTGTCCATCTGAAAGCTAACTGGGCTTGTGCTGGGATAAAGCTCCTTGTCCAATGTTCAGCTTCGTTGCTCTTAACTTTGGCTAAACTTTTTCTGACTGTTCCCCTTCTTGCCTTCCCTGTCAGATGTAAACACCAGTGCAGGATTTACAGCCAACCACCTCTACCTGCATTTTCTTCCCATGTTTTACCCATTCCTGCTTCCCCATCTTCTGTAGGCACTCCTGTTAGCTGGTGTCTACAGACCCTGGGCAGAAGGTGCTGAGGCCAAAACTTCCCTGGAGAAGAAGACCAAGGTTGTTTTCTGGTATTACCCTTAATGGCATGGTGATGGGACCAGCCCAGTCCCAGTGAGAGCTGTGTGGTGCTGGTGATGACCTCTCTGCTGGGTACAGCTTGGCCTCCCACACTGTCACGTCTTGCTCTGCCTGTTCCTGGTGAAGCTGGTTTGTTTTTTTCTTTTCTTTGTAAAAACAACTTCAAAGTCACTCTGAAAAGAACAGTTGGTGGTAACCTCTTCTCAACTGAAAACAAAGCTGCTGGTGTGGCCTCTCTGTGCAGGCAGTTGTGCACACAGAGAGTGGTAGCTTCTAGAAAGCAGGTGTGGGTGCCACTGACAAAGCTTTCCCTGCCCATCTTGGGATGCATCTGCTGGTGTTTCATGTCAAGGATTTACCATCCTACAGTTGATCCTTCTTTCCAGCTGGCACGTGGAAAGCCATCAAGATTGAACCCCAATAGATGCAAGTATCTCAGGTGGGCTATTGAGTGGAAACAGGCATTTGGAGATGCAATTTGTGTGTAAAAAAAGTATAAAACTACAAAGCCCTGGGCTGAATTGTCCAGCTTTTACAAGAATCCCTATTCTTACAGTTTCCATTTACTGTGAGATACACCTATATATCTCCACGGAAAGATGTCTCTCTCTGTTTTTACTTACTGAGTGTTCTGTCTCTCTAGAATATAAAGAAATACATCTTCCAATTTTCTTCTGAGGGAAAGACAATCCCTTCAAATAGTCACATGGAATCACTCACACTTTGCAGCCCCCAAGCTGTTGGGTCTTGAATCTCTCCAGCGATGGAGACTCCACACCCCCTGGGCAGCCTGTCCCAGGGCTCCCTCACCCTCACTGGGGAAAAGTTCTTCCCCATGTTGGTGTGGAACTTCCTATGCTCCAACTTGCAGCCATTGCCCCTTGTCCTGTCTCCACAGACACTGAAAAGGGGCTGCCCATTTCCCCCTGCATCCCATCCTGAAGATATTGATAAACATTAATAAGGTCCCCCCTTAGTCTTCTTTTCTCCAGGCTGAACAGTCCCAGCTCACTCAGCCTTTCCTCACAGGGGAGATGCTCCAGGCCCTTCATCATCTCTGTAGCCTCCTCTGGACTGTCTCCAGGAGATCCCTGTCTTTTGTATCCCAGGGAGCCCAGAACTGGACACAACACTCCAGGTGGGGCCTGACCAGGGCAGAGCAGAGGGGGAGGATCCCCTCCTGTGACCTGCTGGCCACACTCCTCCTGATGCACGAGCTCCTAAGGCCATTTCACGGTCGGTACAACTTTGTTTTCCCTTCTCACCCACAAAACCAACTGCAAACGCTGATTTTTTTTCCCTTTAAGCTCAGTGCCCGGGTTTGTCAGCTTGTGCAAGAGCAGACTGTGAAACAGGTTTTCCCAGGTGCTCAGGTCAGCATCTCAGGCACTCAGGCTGGACTTTGCACTCCAAATTCTGCCTGTTGTTTACATTCTTACTGTTTAAAACTGAGCCAGAGTTTTTTTATCAACTATGCAGAAGCACAAAGAGTTTTCTTCTACCGGGGAATTGGACATTTTTCTTTCTTTTACATGACTTTTTAAGGTGAGCTTGTAAGAGATGGTGTAAGAGCCCACCTTGCTGTCATGCTGGAAACCTAATGTTAGTGCTGGGACTGTCGAGATTAGAGAGATTCCACTGCTGATAACAACGTGGATGTTTTAATCATCAAAGACAAGGATTTACTCTCACACAAGCAGGTGGCAGTTAGCTGAGGTTACTCTCCTTTATGGCACAATATTACCTACTTAATTTATATTATAAATATAATTCTGACAGCTGAATTCCCCAAAGGGTCATTCAGGGAAATGCTTTCCAAAAATGAACGTGTTTTGTGAATGGCTGGCAAGGGGCACTGGGGGTTTCCTCCACATGGCACGTTGCCCTGCACAGGAACATGCCTGGCTAAACAGCTGCCCCTGGCATGTTTGCAGAGTGTAAACCTGATGTAAATTCAGGCATATTTCACCTGAATGCATTCCTCAAGTCTGCACACATCTCAACAGCTTGCACTGGGGTGGGAGGGGTTCATGCATTCGCTGGCATTTCAGCAATGAACCCAAGTATTTCCAGGGCTGCATGCGATTCACCTCTTTCATTCCCAGCAATGCCCACCACTCTTCCCTGGAGGATATCCAAGCTGGTTCATTGCCCGTCTGTTCCCAGATGTCCTGGCAATAAGGATTAGTCTTTGATCTAAGATCATTCTCTCAGCAGGAGGTTGAGCAGAGGCAGAGGTTGGAGGGCTCCTATTGCTGTCCCATCTTGAGCAACTGCAGGAGCTCTTGGAAATGGCTTGGAAAAGACATAGAGGGACTTTTCAGACTGGCACAGGTCTGGTCTAAATAACTTTATCTCAGGTAAGCCAGGAGCAAACACCAGATACACCAGTGGAAAGTCCTGTGGGAAATAATAGCTTCATGTACCTACCATAGTGTCTGTGCCCAGACTAATTAGTTTAGAGAGAGAATGGAAACTGGAAAGCTTCACTTTGGTAAAGAATATCTCCTCTTGCCCCTCAGGACCATCCTGTGGTTGTCCTGCCTGCCTAGTATGGGATTTCTCTCAAGAGTTGATACTGCCTTCTCAATGATGCTCCCTCAACATGTCCCATCTGAACTTGCATTTGCTTTCTTTAGATCACAGAACCACAGAATGGTCTGGGTTGGAAGGGACCCCAAGGATCTTAGAGTTCCAACCCCCCTGCCACAGGCAGGGCCACCTGAGTTTGTTGACCAGCCCCTACAGCCACCTTTACAGGTCCCCTGAAGGCTTCCAGGCATCTGAAATTTCCAGCTGCTTCAGTTCCCCAGCCTGCTTCAAACTGGCGAATGGCTTGCTTGGGTTTGATTGTTTTAGTTGAGGTTTAATTAAATTTACTTAAATTAAAGCAACATAAGGCTGATTAAATTTGAACAGAGAGCACCCACACTAGCTGTTGTGACAACTTTTCATCTCATGACTGATGCTGAAGTGAGAGGAGTGCAGTCCTTGCACCTCGATGAGCCCAGAGGAGTCTGGAGGATGCTTTCAGCCTGCATCCTGCTTCCATCCCTCCCCAGGTACAACCACCTGTGGTAGCCAGGCAGGCACTGATGGGTACGGCATTTTTGGAACCACACTGAAGAGACCTTGCCTAGGCAGGTACCCTGAATCTGCAGCAGAGCCAGTTCCCCCAAGTAACCTGTGCCATTCCCACTCCCACTCTCTTCTGTCAGATCTCCATGGGATTGCACGTGCACTTGGAAGCAATTTGTTAAGTTACTGGGCTGTTACTTTAAGCTCATTGGTGCTTTTCTAATCCCATCAGCACTTATAAGGAGGTTTAAAAATCAACACAAGGGAAAGCCTGAGGATTTGTGTCCTTTCTTGCTTCTTTATCAGGTCTGAAAGGGCTTTAAAAAATTTCTGTTGCCATTGAGTGTTGTAGCAGCCTTTTCTTTCACTCTGGGAATGCAAAAACTGATGGAGAATTAATGAAATTGCAACATCCTGGCAAAGAGACTCCTGCCAGACTGTTTGAAGTTGTTTGCATTAGCAGTTATTTCACTTCTGCATTTTGTCCTAAGCTCAAGACTGCAATTGTTTCACCTGACTGATATAGTAACACTTAGTGCTAATTATAACTAAGACTTTTTTATTATTAATATCTTATTCATTGAAATTTCAAATTAAGGTCAAACAGAACAATCTGTCAAAGTCTGCATTGATTTTTTTTCTTTTGAAGCCACAGTGCTACCTTTCAACATTTTTCAGTCTAAAATGTTTCAAAATTATAAATTTAGATACCTTCTGATTGAAAAGAGAAAAAGTTTAATTCCCCCTAAGAACACTGAATTTGACACCCATCTTTCCCCTCTTCCCAAATTTTCTATTCTGTGTTTATAAAGAAACAAAAGAAAGTTTATAATAGGTTTGACCTTAACAACAGATGGAAAAAAGTTATTAACTGAGTCACAAATACAGTTGTCTCAGTGTCACAATGTAAAGCTGGATCCCTGCACCAAGAAAATACAGTTGGCTGCAAAACCAGAGATTTCTCATAGATTTTTTTGGTTCTGGATAAACTTCCAGTGAGCCAGGTCTGAGGTGCTCAGGAACAACACTTGGTGGCCAGAGAATCACAGAAAATGGGGTTGGAACTGCAGCTGTTCCTTCTTCAGGCAGGTTTGGGGAAACAACATATTCCTGAAGTAAGTTTATAAATCCTGGTCTCAAAGTCTGCTTGAGGAGACTCCACCCTGCCTGGAAAATTGGTACCAGCATATCCCTGCTCTTTCCACCAGGAAATTTTCTAGTGCCCAGTTTATACCTTGTTCTTCTTACAGTTTAACCCTCTTAGTTTCTGCCACATCCCACGGAAGATCCAGGGAACTACAAGCTGGTCAGTCTCACCTCTGTGCCTGGAAAGATCACGGAGCATATCCTCCTGGAGACTATGCTCAGGCATATGAGGTGCCTGGGGACAGCCAACATGGTTTCACTAAGGGTAAATCATGCCTGACAAAACTGGTGGCCTTCTGAGAGCAGCCCTGAGGAGAAGGACTTGTGGGTGCTCATTGATGACAAGCTCAACATGAGCCAGCAGTGTGTGCTGGCAGCTCAGGCGGCCAACCGTGTCCTGGGCTGCATCAAAACCAGCGTGGTCAGCAGGTCGAGGGAGATAATTCTTCCCCTCACTCTGCTCTTGTGAGACCCCACCTGGAGTACTGCATCCAGCTCTGGGGTCCCCAGTACAGGAAAGACACAGAGCTGTTGGAGCGAGTCCAGAGGAGAGCTATGATCAGGGGGCTGGAGCTCTTCTACGAGAATAGGCTGCAAGAGTTGGGCTTGTTCAGCCTGGAGAAGAGAAGACTCCAGGGAGATGTAATTATGGCATACCAATACTTAAAGGGGTCCTACAGGAAAGTGGGAGAGGGACTGTTCTCCAGGGAGTACAGGGACAGGACAAGGGGCAATGGCTTCAAGCTAAAAGAGGGCAGGTTTAGATTAGATGTTAGGAAGAAACTCTTTACTACATGAGTGGTGAGTCACTGGCACAGGCTGCCCAGAGAGGCTGTGGATGCCTCATCCTTGGAAGTGCTCAAGACCAGGCTGGGTGAGGCTTTGGGCAACCTGGCCTAGTGAAGGTGTCCCTGCCCATGGCAGGGGGTTAGAACTAAATGATCTTTGAAGTCCCTTCCAACCCAAAGCATTCTGTCATTTGAAGATGTGATGAACAAGGACTGTGTGCCATGGGACAGGTTTTCACTTGGTATTAATTGGCAAAACTCCCAGGAACAACAGCAAAAGATATCCAGAAAGGAACCAGACCAGGGGAATCACACTGTAAGACTGATGGTCTGACATGCCAGAGGAGTGAGATCTGAAGTCATCTCCTGTGCTTGCTGTCACAAATTCCATGAAGTTAGGAATGAACAAAGATTTACTGTCTTTCCCAAGAGGCAGGGACATCTCAGTGGTCCCAGGATGGTCCCACACTGCTGCTGGGATGGTGTTACCTGGCTGTAGCATTCCTAATGAAAGGCTTAACCTCTGCATGCCAGTTACTGACCAAAACCAGGTCCAACCTTCCCCCTCTGACAGCTGCTCTTTATTAACTCAGTCCCTTTTCAGGTGCCTGATGGGAGGCTAATCACCAGAGGAGTGACCTACTAAATGCTTCCCTTGAGCACAGCTTCCTCTTCCCTTTCTCCCTTTTCTGCTGATTTCTGCTATGGACCTTCTTTTCCAGCCTCTCTACCTTCTATCCTCCCCCACTGCTGAATATCACTTCCCTTGCATCTGTCTTGTAATCCAGTTTCAATTAGTATTAATGTCCTCGGGCTCTTTCTTTCAGGTATGGAACTTTGCCTCTACCAACAAGATTTATCTTAATCAGAAGTATTGACAGATCAGGAGATTCATCCAGGCATCTCTTATAATTGCTTTTTCCTTTTTGATGTGTGCCAGGCAGTAGGTTTGTTGCTCAGCAAAATATCTGAGATCAATGGCAAAACTATGTATTAATTTTTTTTAAAACATAACTGAAATATTATTGCAGCCAATTTATGAGCTCAGATGAGCATCAGGAGCAGAAGAAAGAGTTGTAGCAGACCCCTGCTTTTCTTTGGCCATGTGAGTTGTTCCAAAGATATGTGCTGGTGTTCTATTGGTGAAGGGATGAAATGAGCAGCTGGGAGGGACGTGTCCCACACTGAGCTGTGAGCTTGACTCAGAGCATCACAAATGAATGGGGGGGAGGGGAATAGATAAAGGGCTCCAGGATTTATAGGGGTCAGAGTACCCCAGTGTGGCTTTCCCTGTAGTGTTTGACTGGCAGCTACAGGCAGTTTCCCAAAGGCGGATGGTGTCTGGACCCAGGGAGGTGCCGGTGGCAGCAGCAGTATGGCTGTGGCAGGTAGGGTGATGCATGTCCTCCTCTCCCTGCATGGCCAGCCCTCTTCTCCTAAAAGGAGAAATGGACAATTGTGCACCAATATCTGATTTGCTGAGCCTAAAAGGAGCCAAAGAAGGGCTGATTGCCTCTTGGCTCACCACTTCCAGCCTCCCCCAGCTCCCAAACTCCCTCCGTCTGCTAGGGCTGTGTTGTCAGTGCTGCTTCAGCTGCTCTGCTTGGCCTCTCATTCTTCTTCCCTTTTGCACCTTTGTTCTGGGGATATGCCAGTGAGGGAGAGCTGCTGTAGTTTAGTTCCTTTGTGCTATAAAGAAGCTCTGAAGGAAAAGGCTGTAATGTGATTTAAAGTAAAGCTGACTCAATCAGTGCGGTATAACTGACTCCCCAGGAAACAACCACAAGGTCCAGTTCTGCTCCTTTCCTTCCCTCAGAAGGCATCCAGAGGGCTCTACATGGACACATGAGTGAAACCCAAGTTGTTTGTAAGTTTATGCCCATTCACAGTGTTCTGCCTGGGTATTACCAGGTGACTGGTGAAAACAGCAGCATTTGTGTTGCTGCTTACTACAAAGTTTGCTTTTCTGTTTTCTTTTTCAGAAAAGAAGAAGAAGGGGCTTCTTTGGGACTGTCTGAGGATGTTCTGCTCTCCCCTTGGACGTGCCCTTGGCAAATGGGCCTCTGGTCATCTGCCTGCAGGCAAGTGGCACTGACTAGGTGTGACATAGAGAGGGCACAGAGTGACACCCTTGACATTAACATTTCAAAGAGTTCATAGCCCAGCTGGAAAGTGACTGCCTTAAAATGCCTGACCTGTACTTTAGCTGTGGAGATGATTTTACTCAGCCTTTTACTATCAGCTTCCTCTTGCTGGCAACTCCTGACCCAGTCCAAACCTCCTGTAACATCCAGCCTGTCCTGCAGGGCTGAAGAGGCTATTTCACATGGAACAAGATGACTTAATTTAGTTTTCCTTAGTCTGCAGAGCATCTGATTCCATCAGCTTTCTCAGCCCCAGAGCTGATGGATGGCTGAGCTGTATGTCCTGCTGTACCTCTCCCTCTGTACCTGTTCCTGTCCTTCTGCCATGGGTAACTCTGAGGGCACACTCTCCAGACACATGTTGGACCAGTCCAACTCAGATCACACCCAACCAGGCTAACACACATCTTGACTGCACTCAGGCACTGTCATTCCTCTTTATCCAAGACCTTAGCAGCACACAGAGACTATGGTAAGGGTGCCAAAGGCTCAACCTCATCTCTTCCCCCTCTTGGCAGCGTTTCTGACTTTGCCAGGTTGCTCTGCAGCCAGGTTCCCCTTTCAGTGCTGACTGCCTGGCAGATGCATTTGGGAAGTGAGCAGTTCTGCTTCGGGGGTTTTGCAACTCTGGCTCCTCACAGCTGCTCCTTACAGTTACTTCTCATCTTTCCTTCCTGCAGACTGGGACAAGGTCCAGCTGTGGGGAGCGCTGGCCGCAAGCGTGGCTGGCACACATCCTTGTCTGTAAGCCTTTATTTACGTTATAGCCCTTGTGCACAAACCATTCTTGGCCCTGGGCTGCAGGAAATTTCCCCAACAGGATGTACAAAGAACCAATCCCTTCAGGACACATGAAGCTGTAGGCATGGCTAAAAGCTGTCCTCCCTTTCCATCCTGACTTTGATACAAACATTTAGCCAAATCAAAATGAAATCTTGAAGCTCTTTGGAGCAGCTACATTTCTGGTGCCAGGGAATGTGAGCTTTGAGGAAGTTCCACCCTGCCTGCTCTTATGTGTCAAGTAAACTCAGTCTTTCTCCTATAATTATTCCAGAGCTGGAGACAAGGGAAGCTGTACCTGGGGTTCTATAAGCCTTGCCACGTTCTTCTGCAGTCCCAGGCTCAGGACCCAACACCCTGCCCAGCATGTACCCCCAACCACCAGTTACCCGCTGTTCCTTGTGTGATGCTCTTGCTGTTACTGCAGGAGTAACATGATATGAATATGTGACCCATGCCTTGGCATTGTGCAAAATCACCAGCTTGGCATGCACGGAGCACGGGTGGACGTTGGGAGGACACTGTGTTCCCCAAGAGTGGCACTGATGCTGTCAGCTGGCACTGTGTTTATTTGGAACAGGCTGGTGCAGCAATGGGTAGGTTGGAAACAGCGTGCTTAAGATTTGCACAGGAGACAGAAAGGAGTTAAACATCCACACTCCCTAAGCACTTCTAAAATTCTGTTCTCAAACTACCATTTTGGGTTTGGATTCCTCAGTCAGCTGCAGCATGTTGGAGCCTTGACCTTTAGATCCCAGGATTTTTCTTTCACTTTTGCAGTGGGAGATCTCTCCTAGGTCTTGGGCATTAGAAAAGCAGAAAATGTTACATGATGTTTCTGTTTGGTTTGTTCGATCTCCTGGAAAATGTTGCAATTGGGTTCATCTAAGCAGGGCTGGTTGTTTCCAGCAGTCATGGTTTAACACTCTTGAATTTCCGTGAAACTCTACGGACATTTGTGACCAAATGGTGGGAGAACTCTGTTTCAGAGGGCTAACAACAGTGGAAATATCAGAGGTGATGTTGATATCTCGGGGACAACTATGTAAACATGGCTGAAGAGTGCCTCCTGAGGTCCAGACCACAATTAACTGACTGCAACTGATTCAGCTGATGCTTTGGTTCAGAAGGAAGGGAAGGAAGCGTCCCCGTCACAAAGGCGGTCAGGAGCCTGAGCCCCTCAGTCCAGGTCCTGCCAATGCCGCTGCCAGCGCCCCTCGGAGACCCCGTGACAAGGTCAGTGCTGCTGTTGTGGTGTTTCCCCTGCGTGCAGGAGGTGACAGGACACCTTGCTGGCGTGCTCTCCCTCATGCCTGGGCAGGCCTGGGAAATTCACTCCCTTGTCAATTGGTGGAGCAGGTCCAATATCAGTTATTTTACAAGTCCTGGTGCCTGTTTAACACCCTTGAGTTTTCCCAGTCTGAGACGATTCGCTACCACGGCTGTGGCTGCCTGGCTCTGTCACATATGCAAAAACAACACCTGGAAACCTCAGGATAGTCCTGAGTCTTTTGATCTGATGCTTACAAGCCAAGGCAAGGTGGTGTGTCCCCTCTGGGAATGAATCATGCTAAAGGCTGGGGACCTTTTTTGGTCTCCTTGCATTTCCATCCCCATGAAGAAGAAGGTGACAGTCACTGGCAAGTCACCATTGTGTCAGGCTGCAGCAATTTGCCCTCCTCTTACCCCAGGCTGTGCTCTGAGCTGGATACCTGCCTGGGAACCCTTTTACTGGGAGACTGGACTGCAGCCAGCCCTGCATCTTCTGGCATGTCTCTTATCACAAACCCAGAACATGCACAGCTGCAGGCAAACCTCATGGTCTGTCTTCCTCCTTTGGTTAGGATTAAAGGTTAAAAACCAGATGGGTTGTTTTGTAATCTTGTTACAATAACGACCCCATTACAAGAATTATCACTTCTATTGTTCTGTGCTCCCTACTTGCCTAGGGAACCCTCTGTTGTGTCCAGATGCTCTGTATGAGACATGTGAAATTGCAGCTTTTATTACGCAGACATATTGCAGCAGCCTGTGCAAGTCTCCCCACCTCAGCTCCAAAACTACCCCATGGCTGGAAAGATTAGGAGAGCAGATATGATCATGCTATGACCTAGATATGTATCACAGCTTCCAGCTGTCCAGCTTTGCTTTGCTTTGCCATCAGCTTGGACAGATGACCTTTCGGTGGCAGGAGCACCGCTCCATCTCTCGGGACAGTGTTTCCTTCAGGGTTGTTCATGGGAAACCTTAAGGGGTCTCTGACCAATGGCTCATGCATACATTCCTCAGCTAATTTGAAAGGCCAGAGACCATGCAGTTATTTTGTGTGGAAGGGAAAGAAAACTGGTGATTTTTGTTGGGAAGTTCTGATTCATTCAATGTTTACTGGAAGCTCTTTGATTACGCTTCCTTCAAGTAGGACATGATACTTCATTCACTGCTCTGGTGGACAGCTCAGGAGCTGGGATGTTGCTAGCTGTGTTTGATGCTTGGACATCCATCTTCAGGAAAGGACCAGCTCGTGTCCTGTTGCCTGGGGAGTCTAGAGACCAGAAGGCTTGAAGCTATGGTGCCTGCAAACCCCAGCTTTCCAGGCTCTGTAACACTGGATGCTTGACCATATTGATGATGCAAGCTGTTGTCAGAGATCCAACATCAGCACAGGCAGAAGTACTTAGAAGGACACAAAGGACTGAAGCACTAGGTCAGTCAAAAAAGCCAGGTCTTACTGAGAGATCTGCACAAGTCACCCAGGGACTCAGCATTAGAGATGTCCTTGATCTCCCCTATTCTTTTCCCATGCTGTGTTCATCTTTTGCATCAAAGGTGTGGTGCTTGTTCTGTGGAGATGCTTATGCATTTAGGAGCAAGGGGCAGGAGAGGCTGGCTGTGGTTGAAGGGATCACATTCAGCCAGGTCCTCCCACCCCATGCAGAGATCTGAGGTCCTTGGCCCCAGAGGGTGGAAAGGGGTTGCTCCAGAGAGAGGGGCCATGGCTCTGGCCCAGCGCCACGCTGTCTTTAATGATTGTTGTTTGGAAGGCACTGATTTTGCATTCTCTCAGTGTTTTCACATCTCTGCACCACCTTTGCTAGCAGACCCTGATTCCACATGGCAACGGGGGCTGAGACCCTGGCAAACACGTTGTGCCATCAATTCTCTGTGGCAGAAGGAACAAAACACAATTTCTGACTTACCACTTCAATGCATCATGTGACAATAATTTAAATGGCACACTAGAAATCCTCATTTTAAATGCATCACTTGAGATTTTCCTCTGGTTTTCCTGTTTGAGAAGTTCCAGGTATTTGTTTCTGCATATTTTCTTTATCACTTAGTGCTTTGGGCATGCTTATCTGGTTTCCACCCTCTTTCCCTAAACAAGCCTGTTGTGGTTTTATTTTTAACCTATGGGCAAGAACCTAAAATTTTCCATGAGGTTTCTCCTGCAAACTCAGCCCTGAGGATCAAAGACACTGCTTGACTTGAAAGGAATGTGGAAATTGTGCCACTGGGTATGGATGTCACTGGGGCAAGGTAAGGGGCAAGGCAGCTTTTTGATTACAACATAGGCAACGCTCTTGCCAACGCAAGCTTCTCCGCTCGCCCTTTGCATCTTACTTTCTTCCCTGTCCCTGTCTCCCTGCTGCTTCTTCCTCATTATACCCCTCTGTGGAAAGTATTTCTGGGAAGATGGACCTGGCTTCCTATCAGCCCAAGGACACATGTCCTTCCTTCCTTCCTTCCTACATCTCCTCTCTGCTGGGGAAGAGCTACTGGGCTTCAGCTGATATGGGGATTCCCAGTGCTGCTGATGTCATGTATGAATTCCTCCCAGAAGCTGTTTACAAAGGGGACCCCAAGAAGGGATCTGTAAAGCTTTTCATTGATATCTGTTGGCATTTGTAAAGCATTTAGAGAACAATAACTGAGTGGAGCTCTGCTTCCTTTTTACTACAGGACTGAAACAGGAACAGGACTGAAACAGCTGTCTTAATGACAAAAGAACTGATACAAGACACACATGCTTAGTTATTTGGAGCTTCTTTTCATTATTTATGGAAAAGTTCCCTAAGGAATATGAGAAATGTGATTTTTCTACCTTGATGCCAAAGCAGAACTGAGCTTGAGACCATAAGCAGCGCAGGAAGGAATCACCACAGGGCAAGATCCTAAGGAATTGAGTCCATGAGCCTGTCTCCTCCATCCTGGTGTGGGTGTTAAGAGTCCATTTGAATGAATTTCACTGAATGCATGCAGAACTTTCTGAATTTCTGCTGAAGAATTTTTGGCTACATGCAAATTTCCACAGAAGATAACCAGATTTCTTTGAAATTCTCCAGCAGGATGGAATTAATAGTGGCAAGATTTTAAAAGGAACAAAAGTTGAACAAAGAAAACAATTCTAAATCAACACTGAATCCATTGGATTTTCAAAGTCTGGTAACTTCTTAAGAGAGTATAGAATTGTTACAACTCTTCCATCTGCCATGGAAAATCATCCCTTTGAAAGCAAAGTGCAGGTCTTCAAAAACATTGGAACAATTAAAGCAGTAGCATACTTTAATCACTCATTTGTTGTAGTCCATGATATCATTGTAGCATATTTTACATCTATGCAATTATAATTAGTAGCTTTATGAAAATAAAATGTGCCTTTGGCCCTGAATTTAAAATGAAATGCATGCCACAGTATCTGATGTTAGACCCAAAGGCATATGCAGAGAAGACATTCTCTCCTCCCATAAACTGACATCCTGTTTTGGTTACTACATGTGTGAAAACCCCCTGTTATTGGTGATATAGTTAGCATTCAAGAAACCACAAAACCTCAGCTTGGGATTGGAAAACGGCATGTACTGGTCTTCTGAGACATCCTAAACCCTAAAAGAGGGCATCCTTGAGCAGTGCCACAGAGCTTTACTAGAACTGTAGAGTTAAGCAGATGACTGGACCTTGCGCAGGCAGGAACAGATGGAAATCCTGATGAGATCGTGTGTGCCACCCAACAGTAGACTTATGCTCTGAAAGAAAAGGCTTTATTACTTCATAATGGCAAACTTTATTTGGTGTGTTCTGGAGTCAGGCACAAGCATTTTTCCAGGCTGAGTAGAAACATGTTCAAATTGACCAGGATTTTCTTCTATCCATTTCTCTCCCTTTTCTAAGTTTCAGTAAAGAACTTCAAGTCACTGCAGGTATAATAAAAATGAAATCCATTGCTTCAGTGTTGGTAGAAATTTAATTATACACAGCTTGCTGTAATTTCATCTGGAAGTGATTCAAGCTGTTGCCTCACGCATAATAGCAGTAATGCAAGAGCCAGACCAAGCCAAAGGAAACTGCTTACCTAATGTGAATGAACGCTGGGATGAGTAGACACAAACTTGTTTTAAGAAATCCCTGCTTCTACAATGAAGTTTTTAAAATTACCACCTTTATTGGAAGTTAAAAATGGCACCAGCAAGAGCTTTCTTTATGATAGATCTTAATTTAGGTTATGGACGTGAGCAGAACATGTCTTTGGGTCCCTGGCTTGAATTCCTATTTCTGGTCTGTGTGCCTTTGACTCCTGTTCATAGGTGAATCATTGACAGAGTTTGATTGAGAACAGGATTCAAATTTATATTCTCACTTCAACTTCATGTTCACAGGTGCTCTAGACCTAATTTCAAATGTGTGGTTTCTTTCACTTGGCCCTGATGGCAGTGTCCCACAAGTTTTGTTTCAGTGCAGTTGATGTGGGGGCTTGTACAGGCATTAACTTGCTGCAAGAAACCATTGGGAACATCTATCTTGTGAAGTTACTGAGCAAAGGGATGGCGGTCTGCCCATCCATCATTGATTCCTGAACATGACACACACTCTGATATTTGGGTTCAGTCTTGGTTCAGATCTCAGTTCCTGGTCTGATGAGTGAGTGTTTTTAGCAGCAGGCCAGGCAGCTCAATGCTCTGTTGAAACACTATTTCACTCTCTTATTCCTCCTTTTTGACTGTGGTTTCCTTTCTTTTGGACAAAGCCAAGTCTTGCTAGGATGCAAGTTATAATTCAATTTTGCAGCTGAGAAAAACAAAATAGATAGCAAAGTTGTGCCATTTTAATTGTAAATGTGATTTTTTAAAAGAAGTTTTGGCCTGACCTGCCTTGTGTCTGAGGACCTGGTCAAGCACCAGTGATGTAGCTTCAGCTGTGATGCTTTGCCACTGCTTTCCTTGTAAGTGCATAAGCAACATGGACAGATAAGCCAGAAAATGATTTAATAGATGTGCTCTCAGGAGATTTGGTCCTAAAAAAATGAATGTCAATTCAACCAGTGATCTTTATTGTTTGTGCTGCCTGTGGTTGTAGCATTCTTACTCTTAAATGCTGAATCACAAAATCATAGGGGTTGGAAGGGACCTCGAGAGATCATCGGGTCCAACCTCCCAATAATAATAATACTGCTCAATTCCAGACAATATGAATACAAATAAAATTATCTATTAAAGCAAATCAAGGAAAATCAATGTTTTGCTGTGCCCTGATCAGCTGTGAGGACTGGAGTGGGGTGAAGCTCATACTAAATTACAGCCAGCTACTTTTCTACTCTGTGGGCTGCTTGATTTGGCCAAAGCTGGAGAAGTCAAAGTCATGTTAGCTGAAAATCACAAGTCTGCTCACCTGGAAGCTGATGAGTATAGGCTTGAAAAGAAGTACTAAGAAGATGACTCAAGATATGTCAAGAGTTCCCTGTTTTAGACAAGATGGGAGAAGTGCCAATAACTCTGCAATCGGTTGTACTATTTCTGAGGAATGATTAATCCCTATGTGGGATGCTGTTTGCAACAGGAAGGGAGAGGCTATGTAGCCTATTGACTGTAAATATTGTACTATTGAATAGGGAACACTTCATTTTAAGGTTTCTGGGTGTAATTTGTCTGAAATAGTTTATACTGTTGAGGAAACAGGATGGCCCACAGGGCAAGGTGTGCTTGCTGCTACCTACACAGCAGTATTTATAGTGGGGCTATTTAAATAAGCTCTGCATAAATGATGCTGTTTTTCCTTTGTTGTTGCTGAAGCAGGTAAGTGTGTCTCTCAAACCACGTCCGTTGGTTCTGCAGGACAATACTCAGCAGCTGGCACTGCAAGCTGGTCATTTTGAAGACAGGTGAGACCTCTGAATCATGAGGGAAAGGAATTGATTTTCCTGGCATTTTAATTGGAAATTGCATTAGTCTTCTTAGCAATTACAACATTGGGTCACCTACTCCCATCTAGTTTTAACAGGACGCTTGAGAGAAAAACATTGTCTTCCTGGAACTCATGGAGGACAAATTGGACACCATCCATCACTCTGGTCTCTGGCCAAAGATGACCTCTGCTGATCATTTGATGGCATCTACAGGAAATGAAAGACTGTTTGATAGCTGAGAAGGATTTTTACATTGTGACACAGACCACCATGGCTCTTTTGGTTTACTTTCCTGGGCAACCTGAACTCCAGGAGAGTCAGCTCAGTCCAACCTCCCTAAGAATTAATGGGACTGACCAAGTACTCAGTTCCTTGAAAACGTTGTTCCGTGTGTGACATGGAGCCTCTCAGTAGAATGGCAACAGGCTTTGAGATCTATCATAGCCCTGTGCATCCAGGGGTCTTTCCTGGGAGACCAGGAGATTCTGGCTCTGGCATCCTTCAGTAGCCCCAAAGCACAAACACTATTATGTTGAGAGGTATTTCTCAGTGTCTCAGTATACTCAGTTTTGTTCTTGAAAGATTTTGAACTAGCAATTGGTGTCCAAGAGAGACAGGAGGGAGTGAACCTTCTCCATGTTTCCTTTAGACCTAAACCACAGACAGGATCCTCCTGTTTACTTCTAAGCACTGTCAGTGTAATGGCACATTTGCATCACTCATTTAATACAGTGTTAGGAACTGTTCTGAAAGGGCTGTTGGAAAGTTGTTCTGGCTTCTCCTAGGCAAGAAAACATTTGTGTTTGTTTTTCACACTCCTGAGGGAGAGGCATTGGCTTTACAGATTTCCGTTTCCATGTGTACATGTGGTTTCCTTACTTCCTGCCTCTTCACTCTAGGCCAAAGTTGCTCATGCCTTGCAACATTGTTGAAGCAACAAAGCTTTCTGAAGCTGGTCAAAGCTGCTTGCCTTCACTCATCTCTATCAGATCTTTTGGGGAGGCTTTTGCACTGCTTTTTCATGATGACTGTCAGCTTTAGGAAAGATAGCTTACTGCTGAGGGTGGTGGAGTTTGGTTCTAGCTGCAGAAAGGAAGCACAAGGAATATTATAAAGGTTGAAGAACTGGAAAGTGACCATGGAAACTAAACCTGCAAGTCATGAGCTCTTGTTGCTAATCCAGCTTTGACATGGATGTATTCTGTGACCGTCTGCTTTGCTTCTGGTTTGGCTGTTTCTTACCTTTTTGGCCCTTCAGTTCCTCTAAACCTAGGTGAAAACAAGCAAGAGTTGGATGTTTAGCTTCCAACAACTCTTTTCACTGCAGAATTTTTTCTTAATATCTAATGTGACCCAGCCCTGGCACAAGTTCAGATTAGATGCATGCATTCAGATTTGGCATGCAGCACTAGCAGAATATCAAGGGCTGGTTTTCCAATGTGTTACGGGTCATCGTCTCTCTGGTCTTGTTTGTAGCATTTAACTCAGTGAAATCCTACAAGAACTGCTCTAAATAATTTAAAAACCCCAAACAAGTTCTCTTTTGCTGTGCAGAGCGAAAGCATCTGCTCAGTCTCCAGTGACACCTCTCAAGGGAGAGAGCCTCTTTAGAGCTGTACAGGGAGGTCAGGTCTATGTTCCTCTGGCCATGCCTCTTGAGAAATGCAGTGCCTGGCAAATATCCCTGTCAGCTTTCTTCTGACTGTCCGGGGGGACCTTGCTGTGCTGCTCCATGGCTGAGGACTCTGTCTGGTGTTGTCACTTCTCGGGCTGAAGTTGCAGGAGCAAACCCAAGCTGAGCGTGTGGCCAGGGTTGCTGACATCCCCGTGCCTCCAAGCCCCTGTGCTGGAGCTACACCCTTCCCAGCACACAGAGTGCTGCCAGGCTGGTGGGGCAATGTGTATCTTCAGATCACGTACTGGGTTCCTTTGTCACTGCTTTCACTGAAAAACCAGGGGAAAAGAAGAAAAACCAAACAAAACCAAGACACTTAACTTTAATTGGAGACAAGATATTATGAGCAAAATTTGTAATCTCATGACTATTTTGTTTTAATGAAGCTCGAGTCTGTGGTGACACTGTGCTCCTGTGTCTACTGACCATGAAGGTTCAGCTCACAGTTCCACTACCTTGTGCTGGGCTGACGTGCTGCCTGTAGCTGGCTGGGATCCCACTTCTCCATTCCTGCATGGACAGGAGAGCCCAGACTTTGGCTCCTCCTGATGCAGGACTCCCCTGGTATGTTCTGACTTCATGTCACACCCTTCAGTGGCTGGAGGAGTCTGCCAGATTCCTGTGTGTCTGCTAAGCAAACCAACCGATGAAAAACACCTAATAGGTATCTTCTTGCCATCATATCCTATAAATACACCATCCTGCTCCATTTTATTGATGAGATAAGATGAGGATAGGAGTAAATAGCCAAAAAAACCCCAAACTTCCCACGTTTCCCCTAAGGTCCCTCTTCCTACAGCAGTGTTTCCACAGAAACATCTTGCAGCAGCACTCTAAGCACAACAACCTCAGCCAGGAATAACGAACTGAGAGGCACGTCCTTTGCAAGCCGAAGGCAATTGGGTTTGGTAAATGCAACATGAGACAAGGGAATTATTTATGGCTGTGTGAGAGGCTTCAGTCCAGGGAGCAGCTCCATCTTGCAGGCTTCCAATGTACAGGGTAAAAGAAAGGAGACAGGTTTGATTGTGACACTTGGTGGTCCCTGCAGGTTAGGAGGCTGCTGGAGATGTTCTTTGTTAAAGGGCAAAGCAGACATGAACATTGCTATTCAAAAAGTGGGGGGGAAATGGTCCCAACTTTCCAGCCATTGCCAGTAACTTGCTGAGGTTGGAATCGATCCAGCTGTCAGTTTGTTTATGTTTTGACTAAGCTTTCCTCCTTGTTTGAACCAAAATTTCAACCTGTGGTATATTTACAGTTGTGAGTTGGTATGTTGCTTTATGCAAAACAAAGAGGCGACAGGTAATTTTGTGGGTGGCTTTCCTCTCTGTGCATTCACCTTTGCCTTCCCAAAGGTTTCCCTCCTTTTTTTTCTTTTCCTTTGTAATGATCTCAAAGATACTCTGGGGGAAACTACCTTGTAAAATGCAAAAATTTTTTGTGGTTTATTAAAATTATTTGTCTGTTGGCTGACATGTTTCCCGATCCTTTCCCATTTTCTCATGTAAGTTTTTATATGTTCAGTGCTCTCAGTTGTAAGCTTCTTCCTCTGACAAATAACGTGAGTCATTCTCTGGCTGCTTTTCAGTGGCAAAAGTATGTGTAAAGCTAACAAATGCCTCCTCCACAACGCAAGGCTCCTTCCTTCGAGGTCTGCGATGTTTGTTCCTATTCATTCAGCATGAACTGGATGGTGTTTTGCCATCCAGACACATTGTCAGGGCACTAAATTCATTATAATTATGTTTAGAGAAAGGTCAGGATTGAGTGTCAAACTGTAGGTTGGGTAAAGGCTGAATAAAACCTGCTGAGACATGTTGATACACTGCATTGGGTATTTTTCATGGGAGGCCTTGTGTTTTAGAGTAAAATTTATGGTTTTAAGATAAGGAAATATTTTCTGGGGGAGACGTTTTGAAACATGAATGTTGGAAAGGCAATCTGGTTCTTTAGAAACTATGGTAGGTTTTTTATTCAGCTTTGTCAAAGAAAAAAATTCTTGTGTGTCTTTATTCAGTGAACTTCTATGGTTTTAATTTTCCTCACACTTCAAGGGAGAAAAAACAAATGTCAGAAATTGCCCTGGGGTGCAAGTTCTGTTTTTGAGTGTGGTAGACCAGGACTTCATGGCCACAAGTCTCTTGGTGTTCTCATCATTAAACTGGCTCAGGAAAAAAGCCCCTTCCTTTTTAAGAATTCCACCTGTCATTCCCTCCTTGCTTTTAAGTTTTTCAGGTTAAGCATTTCAAAGCTTTTACCTGAGGAGAAGATACAGAAAAAAATATGTTTTAGATTTATTTTTTCCCCCCTTGTGATTTGCTAAGGTGGGTTTGAAAGAAAGCAAACTCTGTAAGCTGTGGGTGGAGATGGCATAGTGCTTTTAGAGGCGGGGAAAGATGTGGGGGTCCCACATGAGGACACAGTGAGGTTTTCAGGATCTGCTTGTGCACACCACATTTCCCAAGCCCCAGACTCCGAAATGTCAGGTTTGAACTGGCATGGAGCCAGCCCTGACCACCTCAGGGAGATTCAGAGGTAACTTCCCAGGAGAAAAAGCTGTTTTGCAACTCTGGCTGCAGAATTCACCGGGATCCATCCAGCTGTTTCTGCCACCAGAGATGGGGAATTCAGGATCTGACTGCAGCTGCTCGGCAGGTCCCTGTGCAAGCAGCTCGTGGCTCGTAGGTGAGAGCTGCTCTTGGCTTTCCAGCTGCTCAAGCAAGCAAGTGATCCCAACATCCATGGTGCCACACAGGTTTCCAGAGCCTCTTGTTCTCAGCTGATGAGAAACAATAGGATTTGGGCTTTCCACCTGTTCCGCAATTCAGTTGCATGAGGAGAGATATCAAGGTGTCAGGCTGCATTATGTCTGATGCAATTGCTGACCACTTGTGTTGAGCTGGATGAAGTCACACATCTCGAGGAACGGAAAGAAAAACCCCAAGGAACCCCAAAACAAGCATACCAAAATGAAAATCCCAGTTTCCTCAGGGATAATGGTCTGCAAGGAGAAGCATGGAATCAGGTTCAGCTCCTGGCTTTGCTATGTGTTTATTTTGTAGAGTGGGAGCAGGTTTAATCTCCCTGTGCTTCAGCTCCCAGCTCCTGCTCTCTGGGTACCCCATTTCTTCCCCTCCATCCTGTTCCATGCCTTTCTGAGCTCTGCTGAACCTCATCTCTCCTCCTCCTTTGCCATGGCAAACATCCCCTTTGCACAGTTATCTTGGCTCCAACATTAACAACCAAGTCCTTAATTTTGCTTAAGATAGTTTGGGGAAGGGAGAGCATTTGAAAGGACATACTGGGGTCTTGGATGAAAGCTCCTGGTGATGTCTACAATGCTCAGTCCCTGGGGGAACTGCAGGGATTCTGTCTGCCTGTCTGTCTGTGCACCAGAGCTTTAATATCCTTGGTTCTGTGAGTTTTCTGTAGCATGCTTTGTTTATTTAGTCACTCTGAGTAAGAGGAGGGGGGGAAAAAAAGTCCTAGGAATGCATGCCTAGAAATATTTTGTCCTTTAAAAAAAATCCATTTGTGGGCAAAACTGATAGCAAGGAGCTGCTGAAGGAGAGATCTTGTGTAAGAACCACTGTGTGTGAACACTCGGTCAGGTTAGGCTAAAACCAGATGGGAAATGGGAATCTTTCCCACACTCTCACGTCTCTTACAGCATGGTCAGAGCCTGTCAATCACCTGCCACTTTTTGCATGTCATTTTTACCATCAGGGCCCAGCAAAGTTCTCCTCAGAGCAGTATTCAGCAGGCAGACCTTTGCTGTTGGTCCATTTTGCATCCCTCCCAGATGCCAGTGGTGTAGCAGTCAGGGCAGATGCTAAAGTGCTGGTGGCTTTTTGCGTGGTCCAGAGCCACCAGACACACTGCTGTGCAGGCAGCCCTCCAGCAGTCATCCAGGCTTTATGCACTGCATTAGACAGTCTGTTCTGATGCAAATCTTCCCAAAAATAGCTCTTCAGTCCAACATCCCAAAAGAAAAACAACCTGAATGCTTGCAGGATTTATGGCTCTGTCAGATGTTCAGGTAGTTTCTATTTTAAGAGAGAGGGTGAAAACAAAAAACAGATCTCCAAGGAAAAATCTACTTCAGGTACTTAATCCTGAAGCTTTCTATAAAATACCAACCAAAACATTACTTGGAAAACTCAGAGCATTATCAGCATAAAACTCTTAGTGGACAAGAGGTGAGCCTGTCCTGCCACAAACCTTGAAGCCACGCTCCTCTCTAAAGATTTCCCCTCTCCTCTCTCTGATGGTGCTCCAAGAAGGCAAATGCTTTCTCTGGCTGAAGTGCACCAGCAGCAGAGATGCTGGAGGGGGTCTTGTTGCAAGGGCTGCTCTCCTGGGAACAGTGTTTATGGGCAAAACCAGTGAAATGTTGATTTTTCTGTCTGGTTTGGCAGAACACAGGACTTTGGGGGGCTAATTCAGCTCTTCTACCAGATCTCTTGAGTACAGAAGTTGCCAAGTCTTCACTTGGCAATTTTATTTTCCCACATGACTGTGTTTCTTGTCCCATAAGCTGTGTCTAATTAATGGGTCTATGGGTGTAGCTCAGTCATGCCTTGAGGTTGTATGCAGGTTAAATCCAGCTAGGAATAAACACTGTCTCAAAAGCATCCTTCTTTCCTGCAATGGGGTGTCTGGATGCCCAGGACAGAGCAGAAAGAGCTGGAGTTTGCATTTCCCACTGAGACAGGTGAAGCAAACTGTGGACTGGTGTGAAGTTGTCTGCATCAGTGTGAAAAATTCCTCTGACACAAGTGGATTGTCATGAGACCCAGTAGAGGATCAGGGCTTCTCTCTGTGCAATAGCCAGGCAGGCTCTGGCAGCCTGTCCTGTCCTGGTAAGGCTGGCTGATGTGCAATCCCTCCTAATACTCATGGGAATGTTATTTAGGGGACTTCACATGGCTTTCTTGAACAGCTCCTGGTAATTATTCACTGGCACAAAGCTCTCCTACCTGTTAGAACAGCTGATGAAGGTGTCTCATGCCAGTGGTTTTCTCCTTGGAGGCCCTGCCATGGCACAGCAACGTGGTCTGGCATCTCCTTGGCTCTGTGCTACGCCAGCCTCAGCACCAGGGACCTTCAGTGGAGAACCAGAAGGCAATGGGGATTGCCAGAAGACAATCAAGCCACTTTGCTAGATACTGATTGCTTCATACAAGTTCACTTACATAACAACAAATCTCAAAGGTGATCTCAAATATAAAAAAATATATTTATCACTCTTAAGAGCCTGAGAGTGTGATTTATTGCTGCCCCTGTGACACCAGTGGATCTGTGGGACCCCAGGGGAAATGTCAGGGAAGTCCTGAGCTCTCCCTCCGTGCAGGCTTCGGGGGCTCCATGTGCTCCTCCCCCAAAGGCCAGCTGACATGCTGATGGCTTCCTTGCTGGTGACTCTCTGGAGTGAGACCATAAATTGCAGTCCCTAATTAGAGGCTTTTGCCCTGCACAGAGGAGGATAAGTCCAGGAACAAAGACAGATGACAGTAATCAAGGTCTGGATCAATAACTTTAATCCTAGAGCAGAGACAGCCCATATTAATTCAGAGTAGAAAACTCTAGACAGAGAATTCAGTGGCTAGAAAAAATTGCTTTTAAAAACTGTTTTGTTTTCTTTTTTTCTTTTTTTTTTTTTCTTTTTTTCCCCTCTACTGCAGAGTCTCCAGCAGTGGATGGATTCCTTCCTCCAGCAGGGACTATTTCCAACATTATCCCCAGTTTCTCTGTGGGGACAGCCCAAAACTGGGTAGGAGCATAGGGAGATGCATGACAGATTTCCTGAGTGTATTCCCTCCAGCAAAGAGTATTTTCCAGTGACAACAGGCAGACCCAAGGGTATTTGGTCTAAAGACCATGCAGGCTGCAGAGCCAGCTGGTCCCAGCTCCATCCAGGTGCCTGGTGACAGGGATGGAGATTTCCTGCTCCGTATCTCCAGTTGTGTTCCCACTGTGGATGGATGAGTATCAGGCACCCAAGTGAAGGTCCAGGCTCTGTGCTGGCCCCAGAGGAGGTTGGGATTGGTTCTCCTGGGATCCTTCATCCGCCTGCTCCTGCTTCTCACTCAAGTGATGCTTTTCAGTGCCTAGAGGCGGTGGATGTGCAGCCTGTGCTGCAGGGCTGGGTGACAGCAGTGTCCACCACTGACTCAGCCTGTGTAGGAGGGGAAACTCCACACAGTCCCTGTAAGATCGGCTGTAAAAACTGGGGCTCTCACTATCCCCTGACCAACAACTCCCCCACCATGTGCCAGGGAACAGGGAAGAGGTTAGGAGACAAGTGGGGGACCTTGGAAGACCTATTTGATTCTCTTTTCTTTCCCCACCACAGATTTCCTGTGTGACTCCAGACGAGTCATTTAGGGTCTCCATTGTTCCCCATTTGCAAAAATGGACTTTCCCTGTCTCATAGAATGATAGAAGGACAAATACACTAACAAACCTTGGATACTCTCTTGGTGTAGACTCACTGAATACGGCTAAACCAGTACCTCCTCTGAGTAAACAGACAGAAAAGTTCCTGATTTTCTGGGAACACATTAGCTATTTCAAAGAAAACAAGTAACATTTTGAGTGACTGCATCAGAGCACACGGTGTTCGGAACTTGTTCTTGATAACTGATTCCATTTGTCATGTATAGGACATTGTAGTTTGGCTGCATGAACAGGGTGCTGCTTTAGGTCTTTGGATATGTAAAGGAAAGGCTGCAAAGACAGAGAAAGGGAGGATTAAATTACAAGTAGTATGTTCTCTTATGTAAGCAGTAATTATTCTTATTGTGAGACCATGGAGCTCACTTGTGACTTTTGGCATCTGTGGATGGGGATCAGGACACCATTTGCAAGGAGGGTGCATAAGTCTAATGGAAGGTTCTTTTTCACTGTATTCATATCAGAGCAAATGTGCAGGCAGGAAAGTAATTACAGGAACAGGAACCTGCCCATGGCTTGGAGGCTGCGCTCATGCAGTAGGGGAGAGCAATCCTAGACATCTCAGAAGACTGTGGAAAGCACCAAACGGTGCTTAAGCATTTTAGTGTGGTTTTGTGGAGTGCTGTGTTTTCCTGAAGAGGAGGCTGCTGTACAGAAACCTAGAGAGAGCCTGTGTTGGGTTGAAGTCCTCCCAGAGCAGTGACACATGCAAGTGGGCTGTCAGGGTGGCTAACACCTGCTTTGATCAAGAGGGTGTTAATGAGAGCTAATTGGCTCCATTAGCCTCACCTTGCTCTGCTCCTCCAGGTGTGCACATTGGAGGGGAAGATAAAGGAAGGAGTGGGAAAGGAAGGAGGTTGTGTTGGGAGTGAGTTGCTGTAGGGCAGGGGGTCTGTAGTAGGTGCTTTGGTGTGTGCTGGGGCTCAGTTGTCTGGATGTACTGATCCTTGAAGGTATGGAGGGAAGCTGATGCATGATGTCTTGTTTGGGGTGATTGTAAGGAGATCCTGACTGCTAATGGTGATTTGATTTATTTATTACCTACTTAGTTCTGACTCCTTTAAATACTTGGGCTATGAACAGTCAAGTAATGCAATCATTCAGGCTAATGCTTATGGGATGTTTCCTATTGCATGTGACTCTGAGTTGCAGTAGTGCTTTGCTGGAAAGCCAAAGACTTTCTCTGGTCCTAGTCCATAGTGATGACTCCAGAGTGAGCGAGGAGATGTCATTCTACAGTCTGAGTCTACTGGCATGATTTCTGAAGTTCCTGGTAAATCCCATCTGTGTGGGAAGGCTGAGTTGTGGTAGATAGCTGGCTTCTGCCATGCTTCTCTAATGCCTGCCCTAAAGTGAATAGGGGAAAATGGGAGAGAAAGTAAGAAATACTTGATTTTGTTGAAGAGCCAGATGGGAAAACCCATAGAGGGGAAAATAGCGACAAGTCAACAATGCCCTTGCTGATCTCTACTTTGTCTTGCAGATCAGAGATAAATGACATATAAGGACAGGGGGATCCCAGAGTAAAAAAGAAATAATACTTGCTGAGTAGTATTCTTTGCTGGAGTCTGGAAGCTCACTGATGCTATTGCTTACACATGAACTCTTTGATGAAAGATGTCCTAGCAGCCCCTTTGACACTGGAGGGGAGCATCTGCTGGCCTCAGGTGGTGCAGTAAGCCAACCAGCCTGGGGGTTATTAGTATCCATGCTAATTCTTGTGGCTCCAGGACCAGTTTGGTAGCCAAGAAGACACACAGATTGGCCACTGTATTCATATGGGAGGGAGAGAGGGTGTGATTGTGGCTTCTGATGAGATGTCTTTCATGTGGTACAGGTTGCCAGATGATAAACAACTGTAAACATGAATGCTGACACACAACTGTCATGTTGCAAAGCTTCAGCCAAAAAGGAGAACCTGTCCCAGATGAGACTGATCTCACGTCTCACGGACTCCAGGTGAGTGGCACAGCCCCAGGCTCAAGGGCTGTTCTCATCTTCACGTTGAAACCAGTCAGAGTCTCCTTACGCAGCAGGGAAACAATGTAAGGAATCTGCTGCAGGAATGTGAAGGGACAAATGATACCAAAATGTTTGGAAAGTGATTAGTCTGTTCATTCCTGAATTTAATACTCATGAGATAGGTATGGAAGCACCTTCTGAATCCATTGCAGTGGCAGATGTGAGTGTGGATGCAACAGGATAAGAGGGAAGCAAAATACTGTTCTTCCTAACAGCATTGTGTTCTGTTCTGTGTGACTGTTCAAGAACTGGTCTCAATGGACTGTTGGCCTGAAGTTTTAGGATATTCCCTATGTCTTTAAGGGTCTTCAGTCTTTGATTTGTTGGGAGAATGCTTGGTCTGGGTTACTGGCTGGCAGTATGACCTGTAACAATTCCAGCAGGCTTGTCAGGAGGCATGGGCTCTGTCTGAATGGTTGGCAAAAGGAGACACAGTGCTCCCAGTGCACCCTCTGGGATCTGGGGCAGAGCACCCTGTGGTTCCTGCCTGCTCCCTTGGCATGTATGTCCTCCCTCTGGAGACCAGGGTAGAGGGCTGTGAAATGGTTTCCTCCTGTGCCTTACTCTGGCCTGTGCTTTACAATTGCCTGTAGACATAGCAGAGCTCTTGGCTCCTGTAGTTCCTGTTGTGTAGAAGGCTCCAGCTCAGAGGAATGCCTTTAGTGGCACAACTCTTGGAGGAATGGTTGGAGGTTCTGAGAGTCTCTCTGAAGTGTGGTTAGGCCTTTCAGGAAGGGATCTTTGTGCCAGGGGAAGCATTATTGTGAGGATCCTCTCTGTTTCCAGGGAAAACACTCATTTTTGAGTGGAGAAACCTTTTCCAAGAACATTTGAAGGGAAATGGCTTAGCTCAGAACTGCGGAGCTTGGGGTGGCCCAGGAACCTGCCTAGTGTCCCGTTTCTTTGCTCTGGGCATGTTGATCTGTTGTGGTTCACAGAAAATGGGGTTCAGCTGGAAGCAGTCCATGCTGCCTGCCTGCAGGATATTGGTGGCACTTCTGTCACAGCAGACCCACTGCAGCCATGCCCATAGCATGCATCCCTTCCTCTGGGATGTTGCAAAAATGATACAGCAGGTGCTGGTGTAGCACGACAGTTCACCTGAACACTCAGGAGATCCACCCTGTGATAGAGCAAGACTCTTCTGAGAAGGAATGACATGAAAATTCCATGTGGCAGCACTCTTCCTTACCCAACATAGTTGCCTTAAAAATAGTGGGATTTACTCAGCTGTGTTTTGGGAATATTCCACAAGGATAAATAAAACGAAACCTCTTTAAAGAGCTGTGTGGTCATTGCTGCAGTTACAACCTGAAAGCATGACCCTGTGGTGCCCCATTGAGGCAAGACTCTTACTACTCTTGTAGTAAGCTGGGCTTGCCAAAAATAAAAAGGTTTGTGGTTATGCATTTGGCTTTGGATGGGTGCATAAATGCCTTCTTGAAACTGGGGTTGTAACTGAGTAGCTGGGGTAAGGACCAGCAAGCTTTGTCAGCAGAGCATGTCTTGTGAGTAAGCATAAAAGTCTACTGTATGGCTGGAGAGGGTCAGTAATAATGTGATGTGCAGGAGAGCAGTTCTGTGCTTTTAGCCTACATAAGGATTGGCTGCAGCCTGTGAGTAAATAAAAGGTCCTTCTCAGTCTTCCTACTTCACCTCCTCTGTTAGATAAGTATAAAAGGGTGATCTCTGAAGATAAACTAGTGAGGTGCCACCATGTTTAAGTTAGTGGTAGCAGAGCCTGAGGAACTCTCTGATATCAGTGGACTTAGAGGTTTGTACACAGATACTGGAGTTTTCCACATGCTGTAATATCTTCCCTACCTTCCCACCAGATAATTTAGTATCAAAGAGGAACAGTCCCACTCTTATAGCAAAAAGTTGTTTCATATCTCCTTGTTTTTCTTTTAGAGATTCCCCTGATTTACATACAGATGTCCCACTTCCTTTTCTGCAAAAAGTGAAGTCATCTTGCTAAAGGGCTAGGGCACGGGCAGCGCTTGCTGCTGCTAACCATCTCTCTGAAAGGATGTCATTTTTCATCCTTGGCTTTCAGGCACTGATGAGGGAAGGGAGGTGTAGTGAGCAAACATCTCTCTTGTGTGATTTCATGGATAATCATGCCCTGGCAGCTGTTTGCTTGATTGTGTCTTGCTATCTTCCACTTCGGTCTGTGTGTGCTGAAATGTGCCTCTGTATCCAGTCTGCAAAGATTTAAGACTTGGGGAGATGCTGATGCACCTTTACAGTTATCAACTGGCTGGACCATTGGCAGGGGAAGCTGAACCTCTTCCCCTGCTGATGTACAGGACACTGCTCTCACATTTAACTGATGGGTTTATGCTCATCAAAGAAGGCAGGGTGAGAAGGGGGAAAGCTGTTTGCTTTGCTGTCGTGTTGATTGCTGAAGGAGAACAGCCATGTGGGCTGCTGCAGTAGCCAACTCCAGGCTCTGATTCTAGGAGGTTGTGGAGTCTCCATCTCTGGAGATATTCAAGACCCATCTGTACCCTCTCTGTGCAATACGACCTAGGGAGCTGCTTTGGCAAGGGGGTCAGACCTGATGAGCTCTTGGGGTCTCTTCCAACCCCTGTGATTCTGTGAAATGCTGAGCTGCCTTTTTGAGGGGGTGTGTGGAGGCACAGACAGAGCTGCCTGCCCAAACAGGCACTTGTTCAGCTTGGAAATGAAGTTCAGGGTGTGATTCCTACTTTGTGACCTTGGCTGTGCAGAAATGTTTCTAAGCTCTTTGGAGTTGACAGAGAAGGGTGATGGCCCATGAGCGAGAGCTGACCCGTCTCTGTCAGACTCCAGCAGAAGCCAAACTAACACCCAATTTGCAGGCTGCAGGTCAGAGCCACCCCTGTGGTTTTTAGATGACACCCACAAACAACATTTATTACTGTAGAAAAGAGACTTTTTTTCTTTTCCTCACTGCTCTCTTTACAGACACAATCGAATTATGGGCTTGGTCAAACGGTACTGTTAGAATTAGGACTTTGAGTGGGTGAACTACATTCTTATTTTTTGCATCATTAATGCTGTTCTGCTCCACTGTTCTGAAATGATAAAGAAATCTCACAACACACTGAGGTTTTTACTAAATAACATTGTTGAACAGAAAGCAGTTAAAGGGGAGATCTTCATTCTAAAGCAAGGTACCTCATCTGTGGGATGCGTGCACTGGTTCTTTTATTTTGTAGATTTTTTTTTAGGGGGGAGTGTTGTCAGAGAGAGTTAAGCACCCTTAAAAATGAAGATAGAATTCAGCTACATCTAGAGGAAAAAATGTAGATCTGTGCAGAATTGAATATGACAGTCCCAGTATCCAGTCATACGCCACTGGAGAAAAATACTATAATGAAAACCCATAAAGGTTCATGGAAATGTCTGAGGGTGAATAGAGCCTAATTTCCATGTTCCTGAAGTGTTAGGATTAATGATTTTCTGTGTTTGTATTCTGCTTAATAGTTTATATATTAAACCCAACTGAACCCTACACATCTGATAATGTGTGTAACACACAATCCATAGCACACGTCAGCCACTGTGACAGAGAAATGTCTGCCCTTCCTAACTGAATATGAGCACTTGGTGGATGCTTGTTGGAATAAAGAACGACAAGGGAATAAATATGAATCACATTAAATGCTTTTATTTATTTTAGTTATGCTATTCATTATTAAATGCTTTAAGACACAAAGCACGTTTTAAAGAACTGTCTATAGACTTCACTGTCAGAAGGCATCAAAACTATCTTCTAAAAGAAATAAGTGTTAAGTATAATAGATCTAAAATCTCTATGCCATGATTTTTACAGTTTCTCTTACATAAAATTAAGACATCTCTATGTACAGTACCAATAAATATGCAGCAAACATTTTCAGTGCCCTTATGACGTTTTAATATAAAACTCTACAATCGATGAAAGAACACAGCTAGATTTGTGCAAGAATGAGAGCATCTGGAAAGCTGCTTTAGTTTATAATTCAGCAAAACCCCCAAACACTCCTGATTTACGGTGCTCAATTATGACTTCTCAGGCAATGTCTTCCATGCTGTTCTGAAGAATTTAGCAATAATACTTATAAGGCAAATTAATTTGGAACAGTCACTGTTGACTAGATTGGCTTCTTGGTTTGCACTTCTGAAGACCTTGCTTTGGCACCAGGTCTCAAAAAGAAACCCAACAGTGGAGTCCTATTTTCCTTTGAGAACATGCCTGGCAGATGCTGAGTGTCTTAGAAAACATGGCCCTTGTTCAGCTGCCTGTCTGTGAGAAACTTTTTATTGCATGGGACCCTCCTCTGACTGCAGATCACTTCTACTTCATCTCAGTTTGTGCTCCATCCTGCAAGATGTTTAGAAGACAAAGTCTTTGTGTTTTGTGAATGCAAAGCTCTTCCCAAGAGCTGAGTGTTTTAACTAACTTTGAACTTCTCCCTGTTTTGGAACAAAGGTCTTTGTGCAAGAACAAAGCTGAAAAATACTAGATTCAGCTGTGGTTGGGCATCTTAGCCAACAGATGAGAGCTGGGAATGTGAACTTCACAAGTAGTGCCCTACGCTGCAGGGTGAATTTCATGGAACAATATCATCATCACCTGGAATGATAGTCTCCCTTTCCTCAAGATACATGACCATGTATATATTTGTTAACACTAAACCCTGTAGGATGTCTGCCCAGGCAATAGCTGGGCAACTTTATCCAGGCATCTGAGTGCAGTGCTACCATTGCTTTTACTGAGTACTGCTACTACCTTATTTGCATTTAGCTAGAGAAATAATATATATATATATCCCTCTGCAGCCCTGGAAGAGAAGCACTGCTGTTATCATCACCTTCCCTAGGATGCTCAGCCTTTCACAACCAACCATCTCTCCTTTCACCTCGCTAGAGAGGAGCCTAGAAATTTATGAAGAACAGGTATCTTCTCTGTGATTGAAGTTAGGCTAAATGAAGCTCAGGTGGAGGGATTGCATGTGCCAGTGTATTTAGACCACAAAGGTGTTAACTCAAGCTAATACCCTGTGTGTGCAAAGCACAGAGTAAAATGGCAATAAAACAAGTGAATTCTTCATAGGTCAAGTTAAAACAGAAAAATGATTTGCTTCTGCTGTTCTTTTAAATTTGAGGTAGCTATTGGAGTAAAAAAACCAAAACAAACTACATCTTTCTGGTGTTATAGAAGAAAGCAATCTGATTCTTACTGTATAATTAATTCTTGGCTGACACCCACAGCCTAACAAAGGATCTTGGGTGTTTGCAAGTAGATTGAAAACAGGGTAAACACATGTCCTCCATCAGAGTTTTCAAGTGAAAACCTTCTTTGATCCAGAGCACAGAACCCTTAACCAAAAACTTCTTCTGAAGCAATTTAAATATGAGTTCAATCCAGGAAAAAATATAAATTTGTGGAAATACAAAATAATATGCCCAATGGGAGAATGTTTCTCAATTCTGCTAGTGGGAACAAAGAGTTTGCATTCTTGGCTACACAGATAATGCTACGCAGAAGAAGCAGCATCCAGCAGATAGTGCTTCTTATCATGATGAAAGTGTAAGGATAGCAAAGCCCATGCTAGCTAGAACTGGCCTAAGGGTGCTCAGAGATCTGCTACCTTCAAACAAGAGTTTGACCCTCATCTGCCCAAAGGTTCCTAGTTGGGTTATGCCTGATGGCCAGGAGCCAAGCATTGGGAACAATTCCCAGGCTGGAAAGGCACCCTTATTTATGTTTGTAGATAGGTCAAATCTGGCTTTTTGGCTGGGTATTGATTTTCAGAGGTGGTGGGGATAATGTGGTTCCCATCTCCCTTGGGTGCTCATGGCTCCCTGACTCAGCAGGCTGAGAGTACAGCTGGGATGCAGTTTCTGATGAGTGCTGCTTTTCCATAGGACTTTCTTTTTCAGAACTGACTAAGAAATAGCAAAAAGAGGGAACCAGCTGTTGCCCACCCTCCAAAGGGGAAACTGGATTTAAAAAGAAAGTGTGCTCAACCTTTACACTTTGCCTTTTGAAATGCAAGTCCCTGTAAGTCTGCAGAGGAAAGTCTGAATACAAACTCACACTGAGAGACATAAGATAATGATCATTCACCCATTAACACTCGACAAAGTAGGTTTCTTAAGCATCACCATTATCTGGCTGTATCCGATGATTGCTCAAAAATGTGCTATTTGGTTAGTGTTTTTGGAAGAGGACCAGGATCAGAAGTTGTCACATTAGTTAACTTGCATATTTATTATCATAAAACTTGGAAACAAGAAGCTAAGTCAGTTCTACTGGTAAAGACACACATTGGTACTGTAGCACAAGACAATATACAGTCACTTATATGAAAATACATTACAGTAGCAAAATGCTATACTGGTGTGTAATACCCAGATCTGGGCAAAAATTCTTGACACTTTCTGATTCTTCTAAAGAATGAATTTTCTCCTCATTTCTCATCTGAAATGATGGGCCACTCAGGACATCAATAAAACAAAGAGCATTGTGGTCAGTTATACCATACAGAGGTGAAAAATGAGATTCCTTCAAAATTCTGCACTATCTATGTTGTAAATAGCAAGTGAACACCTTAATCCATTCCACTTGGTCTGTGCTGCAGTTCAGTATAGCCTGGCAGTGTCTCTTCATACCAGGGGTCTGGTTACCCTAATATCCAGTGAAATCTTATGTCCAAAATCATCTCAGGAGCATCCTTTTTGTCATTTGGGTGATATTTTGTGAAGGAACATGACTTTCCACCTCTAGACCCTAATCCTGCCAACATACATGTGCTGGATATGGTCCATGTAAGCACTCCTTGATTTGGAGGGTTGCTCCTATGATGTAGTTGAGGATAAACAGTGGTAAAACTCTTTATCCACTTTTAATTTGAGCAATATACTTATCCCATGTGCCAAATAGGAAAACCCAGCTTGTCTTTACAGTGATCCCTCTTTAGCTCTGTGCTCAGGACTAAGTACAGCACAAGTACATGTTGATAAGATTGGAGCTGTGATCCTTATAGCTTGATTTAAATTTCCTTCTGTATGAATACGGAGAGGAAGTTACTGTTTATTTACTAACACTTGGGTTTTAAAGGGAAAGGAAGCAGCAGGGAAGCAAACCTTTTAATGACCTTGTTATATTTAGCATTAGTATTTTGGGGATCAAAGAGATTAGGGAAGAGAATTCCTAAGAATTGTAATATTTTGATCAGACTTCGTATTGAAAACAAAACAACACAACAAAACTTTGGTGGTTTTTTTTCTTTCAATGGTTTTGTTCTGAAAAGTGGTTGGTTTGGGTTGGTTTTTTTTTCCCCTGTAAGAATTGTAAGGGTCAAAACATGAAATCATGTATTTTTAACCATCAGTTGCCTGTTTCGCCCTTTTCTGCATCTTGGATTTTTTCTTATAACTGTTTTAGTTTCACATCCACCCAAAACAAAACATATTTTCATTCTGACCACAGACTGAAAGGTCACTTGTTCACATGACCAGATTTCATCATCTTCTCATTCAGTTGAAAATGCTGATGCATATGCATTTTCACATCTCCAGAAATGATTTACGTTACAGAAAATTTTCTAATTCAATAAACACAAATTTCTGAGAACACTTCTGGCCTGATTTAGCTTTGGAAATGTCTGAGAATCCACAGCTTGGGTTCAGTCTAAGATATTTCCCCTTAAGCTTGACCTCTGTTTCACTTAAGTGGCTTTACTCTGACTTCATGACATTGACTTCTGTGGAGGAATATGATATATAACAGGGTCAGAATTGGCCACTGCACACTTATATTTGCTGATCAGTGGGACAGAGACATTATTAGTACTGGGAGTGGAAACAAAGGGAGAAAGAGAGAATTTCCATTAGGGGAAGTGTGTAGAATAATATGCCTGCACCACTTTAAAACAAGTAATGCTGGATAAATACTTTGTCATATAAAATGTGCTAGTGTGCTACATGTGCTAAAAGCTGGTGTGTGTAACTGGGTGCAAAAGCTTGCCCTAATGGGACAAAAATAAATACTTTTGTGCCATGGATAATGGATCAAGTGAGTCATACGTGGAAAGGAGCTGCAGCAGGCAATTGCTTTGCTTTTGTCATTTATCATTAGTGTGCAGTGGACTCAAATGATTTGCCTTATGGTAGGAAAGACTCCTTATTGCCAATGGGCTTCCTAGAACTTCTGTGGAATACACACAAATTTATACATATGTCTATGTATATATGTGTATATATTCCAGAGAAAGCCAAATACTGCACTTACCACTCCTCTCCCCCAGACTTCACATTTACTATCATTCAGCGCAGTGGCCATTAAGAGAAGATGACTTTAGATACAGTTTTAATGGAAATCTGCTGTACAAGCCTATCAGGATTGCATTATGGCCTCAGAAGAATGCTACATCATCTCATTTGTAGAAACTTGCAGCCCCGTTTTCTCCAAGGATGATCCGAATTCATCCTATATACACTTCACAGAAGCTTTCCTACCTAGCTGCAGAGAATCGCCTGTCCTGGACAGGTCACTCTTAAGTTGTCCCTTTATGAGATTTACCATGTTGGTTTGTGTGCTAGTCACCTGAAGTGCCCTCCATGGTGTCTGCAAGAGCTGCAAACCTCATTTCAGATCTTGTTTTGGGAACACAACTAAGGGAAGCTCCGGACTCAACGT
Source organism: Gallinula chloropus (assembly GCF_964237585.1). Classification (NCBI taxonomy): domain Eukaryota; kingdom Metazoa; phylum Chordata; class Aves; order Gruiformes; family Rallidae; genus Gallinula; species Gallinula chloropus. Next base: position 9,466,844 of record NC_140103.1, on the reverse strand, counting down.
GGGCTGTAGAGAAAACACTTTGGAAAATCTGCAATAAGGGAAGTCTTAGGGTTTCCCAGAGAATAACCTTGTCTTCATCTGCCAAGCAAGTGAGATTTCACCAGATTTTGCCATGGTGTGGGGGTTTCTGAGAAGTAAGAACAGCCCTGCTGAGGAGCTGAATGACCAGGCATGCTTTCTGAGAAGTAGTGAGGTCAGGTCGCATGTGCTAGGTACTTAACAGATACGTGGGGAGTGAATTCTCCTCTCTGACAGTTTCAGCTTAAAAGGCTGAACAAGTGGAGGGAACATAGGAACAAGGCCTTAAAGATGGAAGTTAGCCTAGCTAATAAAGACATCAGAGGATGATGTTTTGGCCAAGAGTGTTTACACCCCCTAGCAGGATCTTTCTGTCATCCTGACCTATTTTCAGGTTTCTCTGTGTACTGGGGTGATTGTAAGAGAAAAGTCTCCTGCAGAAAATGAGATCTGGACAAAGAGGTGTCCTCACACCTAATGGGCAGGGCCAAGAAGGCAGAAAGGTGACCATGGAAGAAATGGATCAAGAGGACAGCTGAGATGTGGGGAAAACAAAGGACAAGTCAAAGAAAGGAGAGGAAGCCAAGCTGTAATGAGTTTTTGATGCAGGAACATTGTCAAGGTCTCCCAGGTGGGCAATGTTGTATAGTGGGCCAACACCCAATGACTAGACTAAAGGAGAATCTGGAAACAGGACAGACACTAGCTGAAGAAAGAAGGGCAGGGCAAGATGCAGTCTCCTAGTTTTTGTGATGCGTTGAAAGATCAGTGAAGGACTGAGACCTATTATGGCACTCAGAATGGCCAGAAAGCCTTATTTTCTGAGATGATTTACTACACAAAAGACCTGCTAGGTTTGAGAGGTACAGTCACTCTGGCGCCATGAATTTGCTTATGCCAAGCCATGAAGAGGCAGAGATCCTGGTGCTGCCTGGATCTCTCACCTCCTACTCTGCTCCTCACCCCGAGTCTGCCTTGGCCTTGCTCTGTGCCCCAGCTGTGCTACTCACTTTTCCTTGTCAGCTCAAACAGATCTTTACATAGCAGTACATTGTCTCCTCCTAGGGAGAGACTCACTTCCAAAGCAGCCTGGTCTCACTGCTGGCTGGGTGGCAATATCACACATGGTGTTTTGTAGAAGGGCTGTCTCCACCAGTCAACTTCTCTGCCTGTTTATGCTTTTCAGCTACAACAACCCCCTCCTGCCCAGTGCTACGTATTCCCCAACCTCAGTGCATCCCTGACACTAGCAGTGTGCTTTTGGGTCCCACCATGGCTTTGAGTGGAAATGTTAACAAGGCAGTCAAACCTTCCTGTCACTTCTGGCCAAGAAGTGGAAACTGGAAGAAGTCCAGTAAGGTGAGGCAGGGAAAAGAAAGAGTTGCAGAGAGTGAAGCCTCATCATTGCAGAACATCTGGGTGGTAGGTGCTCAGGTGTGAGACCTCCTGGCAGCTAAGAATGCAAAGTCCAAACCTATGAAAACATCCCTTGAGTCATTGTCAGCAATGTATTTATTGTGGGAGGAGAAGGAAAGCTGGGCGATTTCCCTGAGAAACAGTAAGGTCTCTGAAAATAAGTGCAAGGTGGGAAGCTAAACATTCCTGAGCTCTGTGCCTGCCTGTGCCATGCCACGATTGTGTCATTGGTCTTTTGACCTTGGGTAAGGACTACTGGTTGTCAGCCTTCACCCAGGGAAAGTCTGGGGAGTCCCTTGTGGTCAGGGGACCGCTCCACCCTTTGCAAGGGGGAGCACCAAGGCAGTGATTTTTTTAGTTGCAGTTGCTTTCCATTAAACATAATGGAAAGCAAAATACTGCAGAAGTTTTCCTCTCAGAATTTCAGTGGTTGATTTAAAAAGTGTGGAAAATTTTGCTGCGTGTCTCTCTCTGCCTTGTCTTTTCTGTTTTCCTAATGATAGGACCAGGCAGGGAGATTCCACTTTCATTCTGAAACAGAAAGTGTTTGTGTGTGTGTTCCCTAGAAATTTTACATAAAGTTTTGAGGCTGTGTATTGACTTAAGGAACTGTAAACAATTTTTTTGGAAACAAAAAAAAATAATAAAAAAAATTCAAGTAGCTTCTGCAAAACACAAGATATAATTTTAATCTACTGTACAGGAAGTTGGAAGGGATTAATTAGGCAGTTAACGATTAATCTGAGCTTTCTGTTAGTGCAAAGTACTGAGCAAATCTATTTGGAAGGAAATGATGAAAAGTAATTACCTTTTAGAACCGAGAATCTGAAGAAGGGTCATGCAAAACTATACTGGAAGGGCTGGAGAAAGTTCAAAACACTTTTTTGAGTTGAGGAAATTGTGCATTGGAGGTGGAATTAGCGATGTAGGCTAGCTGCAGTATTTAAGAGCAATATTCCTACCCACAGTTATAAACTGTTCCTCCCTAGCTTACAAAGTTTTGATGAGCTCTCTGGTCTCACTTTAAAAAAATAGAGAATTTGTTTTGTCTCCAATCCAACTTTCAGTTTTGGGGTTTTTTTTGGGGGGGTTGGTCGGTTTGTTTGTTTCAGTTCAACCTGTGGATTCAGCTGTTCCCACCCCTTAATTTAAGGCTGCAGGCAGCTGCAGGAGAATGATAATACAGAAGAAGTCTAACAGTACAGAGATCGCACCCCGACGCATGCCCACAAAGCCAAGGTCCACTGAGGTCACACCAGGGCCCTGAAGGGAAATCCCCACCAGCTACTGCCACGGACCTACAGTAAAAAGGCACCAAAGAAAGTTTTGTGCTCCTTAGTGTAATCTACCAGCTTGATGTCGCTAACATTGACCATTAGCTTGTCTCCCACTTCTAAGGAGACTACAGCACCCAGATAAATGGGCTGGAACCAGCTGATCCCATTTTCACTGAGGGTCTTGGTGCCGGTCAGCAGCTGGGTGGGTTCAGGGTAACTGTCAGTGACTTTGGTGATGATCTCCGTGACAGAATTTGGTTTACTGTGCCTTTCAATGGGCCCTCGGAAAGTGACCTGAGCGTAGACATAGTAGTCCCCAGACACAGGTATCACCAGTGCGTTGCCGGAATAATTCAGGTTGTTCTTGGTAAAGGCCAAGCCTCGCTTGTCTTCCCACTGCAGGATGGGCAGGTGGTTTCCCACGGGACCAGCAAGATCTTGTTTCTTCACTGCGGGAGGAAGAGAGAGGGAGAAGAGGTGGATTAGTTTGCTATGGCCAGGGATACACTGGTGAATGTAATGTGAGGTCTCTGCTACAGAGGGCGAGTGATTTAAATAGGGTAATCGAAGTTTTTGATGTTTTTTGGAGGTTGCCCATAGGGCATCCAGTTCTGAGCAATCAGGACTGAAAGCCAAGGATGCCTTTGGAAGACCTGGTCCAGAAGGTACCTGAAGGGCTATGCTGCCACTGAATGTCCTGGTTGTGGTCAAATCCCTAATGATCCCTAATCCTTCCTAAAGCCTGAATCTCATGACACTGTGGAGCAATATAGATGGCTTGACCATGCAGGTCCAGGGTGCTGTCTTACCTATTTACGGATAAAACCCCTTTGTCCTTAAGTGAAACCAGTGCTGGGGCAGTTGTACACACAGGTACCATGCCTGTACTTCACAGTTTGGAACAGCAATAAATACCAGAGCATCATTTTCTTCTGTGGTGGTGGATCTGGATTATGTTTTGTAGGCACTACTGGGTTTGCAAAAGCTTCACAATGAGCAGCGTGATGTCACCAAGGACTGAGGCACTTGAACTTCTACTAAGTTGTTTCTGAAGGATGTCAGGGTTTGTTAGCCCTTGGGTCAAGCTTTTGTTCCCCACTGTTTGCAATGAAATCTTTTCCTGTAGAATTGCCTCTGGCTTATCAGTGTCACCTGATTTTACCAAAAACTCACAAGACCCCACTGTGCTTCAAGAGGCCAAATTCCAAAGGAACACATTATATTAAAAGCAATTTTTACCTTTTGTCATCTTTTTCTTTAATACTTTGCTGTAACAAAGCACTAAGCTTGGTGTTGGCCTCAGCTCTCCTCCAGACTTTTTCCCAACCTCGTAGCCAGCTGATTACAAGCAGAGCTCGGATCCAAGCCCCAGTATTAGTCTGATCCAAGCCAAGGATGCTCCCCCAGCTGCAGGGATCTCTCAGGGGAGGAATCAGGGAACTGCTGCCCTATTCCCTTCCCCTCTCCTCCACCATTTCACTTTGTCTCTCAGGACAGTGAGAATAAGCTCTAGTACTTATTCGTTTTTCTGCAGGGAAGCAAAAGAGTTCTCTCTGCATTTTCCTGGCTGACACATACAATTGTTAAGGTATAACAGCAGCTGAGGCAGTGAAAAGGAAGAGGATAAAAGCCATTAAGATTCTGCCATGTATTTAAATGAACCCAGAAAGTCAATGTTAAATGCTGAGAAAAACAGAGGTAACTGATTTCCAGGAAATGAGACCTTTTCCATGAACTTGAGTGAAGTTTTAAAGTTGGTTTTGATTCACTATTTGGGGAAGGGGTGTGTCTGTATGGGTAGGGAGGCGAGCTGAATGCAGGTAAGGGAAATCTCTGAAATTATCTTGGCAATAAGCATTAGGTCTATTCTGAGTAAAATGAGATTCAGAAGAAATAACGTGCTCAGCTCCCAGTGGCATCCCTTTCCCTCTTTCTCTTCTAGCAATAAATAATGCATAAGGAGACAAAAAATTATTAGGAGTGCAATTTCTTGCATATTCTCCGAGTAGCACAACAAAACAATGGCTTTGTTTCTGCCTGCCTGTCAGGGCTGCTGAAGTATCAAATCTTTCTGATCTTTCCCCAGGAGGCAAAGTACATGAGGAGAGTATTTTTGTGTGGGAGAACGATAGACAGGGATAGATGTATTATAAGGACTAAGAGGCTTAGAGCCAATGGAGCTTTGTCTGATACAGAGAGAGGAATAAAAGAAAGTGAAAGTACTCATGGTCTGCTTTCATCCTCATCTACCTCTTGGGTCTGCTCTGAGTCCTGACAAAATACTGAAGTCGCATTTGGGTTACTCTAAGGTTTGTAAGAGCTTGGGGTAATACCTATCAGAGATCAGTTTGTAGCAGATTAAATTTTGTTTGAGATGGGAAGGACCAGAAAAGATCAGAATATTTCCAGAAAATGTCCTGGGCTCTTTTCCATCTTGGCAATTCTGGGAGAAAGCTGAGGAAAAGCTGCATGTGAAACAGTCTTTTCCTTGTATAATGACGCATTTAGAATGTCAATGACACTTAATTCTTCTATGTTTTTTATAACTAACAGGCATCTCAAATGAAGTACATGATTTCATAACTTTTAGAATTAAGCAACTTGAGGTTTTACAGCTATAACCTCCCTTGTAGGTTAAAGCTCACCCCATTGATGCTCTTTTTTCCGAGTTAATTAACTTAATGCTTTCAATACAGCTTAAGAGGAAAAATGGATGTTCAAAGCATCTGCAAATACATTATAGCTCCTTTTCTAGCAGTATTTGTTGTTTGTACTTGTAATTTATTTATTCATAAATATATGGAGGTAAACTTCCTGCAAATATACATATTATGCTAATTCTTGAGTTAAATAAAACCTGCATTTAATAAGGGATTATTGCTACAGTTCCTTTCACTCTTCCATCCACTATATAATATTTTTGGCATCCCTCGCATGTGAAATTACTTTTCCCCAAATGACTTTTGGTTTAGTCCCTTGCTGGAGAATCCCTGTTGCTTGGCAACTTTTGGGTACGTTTTGTGGGGTCTGTACAGTTCTTACCCCTCACCGGTGTGAGAGCCTGATACTGAATACTGTACGCTGAGGCCAGACTCTTGGACTCAGCAAGAGAATCTGAGTCTCCACTTGTAGTAAAGCCCTTGTACAGCATGTACTGCAAAGTCTTGTGGCTGCAGGGTCCCTGTTGCTCAAGATCGTGCTCTGGGAGTTTAAGAACTGTTGGTCATGACTTCCAACGATCAAGTGGACCCATAAAGTAATGACCCAGATTTAGTAGAGTGCTTGGATACCGTTGCAACACGATACATGCAAGGCAGGTACTTGATGGGGTTTCTGCAACATAGGATATCCAGCCATGCTGCAGGCTGGTGACAAGAAGGAACTGGTCTGCATCTTGACCAAGAGTGCAGCCATGTCAGTCAGAGAGAAGTGCTAGCTGGGTATTCTCATGGATTGTGCTATCCTTCACTAGCTATAGGGAGCCTGGGAGAGGATGTCTTGATGGCAGTTGGGATGAGTTCAAAATTCTCAGCGATCAAAACAGGTGGGGAATTCATCATGAAGGAACAGAGACCAAAACATGGAGTGATTCTGCTACTGCTAATTCAGTGGTGCATTCCCATGAAAGTACTGTGGCTAGTTCTCATTCCTCTTACACCTCTGCTCTCACCTGCAGAATATATGTGCTTAAAACTAGGAAAAGGCAGAGGGAGTAGAGACCTGGAAGAGATTCCCTACAAGTGAGAGTTTGTCACCTTCACTTTGAAAAAGGTACCTGAGGTGGGGGAATGTAGCAAGTACCTGAAGGGTAATTATTCCTTTTTCGCTTTCTCTGCATGAGTTATGGTTTCTGAGAACAGAAGATCAGGGTGGCACCCAAGAAAGTATTACAAAGCAAGTTTATAATAGCAGGAAATATTTTCTCGCTGCAATGCGCTGTTAAGCTCTGGAACTCATTGCCACAGGCTACAGCACCAAAAATAAGTTTGGGCTAAAAAAAGGTCAAAGATAAGTTTCATGGGAATTACGTTCCCTGATGGCTGCACAGCAACCTTGAAGAAACCTTTTTCTTGTGTAGAAAATGAGTGATAAAAATCACCTTAGCTATTTCCTCTGCGTGCTCCTTGCTATGCCAACAGAGACTGGCCCAAAATAGCAGGTTGAGGAGGACTGGCCCTGTCTGGGGAGACTGCTTGGGAATGATGATCTAAGAGTTGCTGTAAATGAGGGGCCTGTGGAAATTTGTAGAAATGTGTTGGGGGCTTCCCTGCAGCAAGGAGACTTGTGTGCAGTCCTGATCTGTGGAGCAGTGCATCTGGGTGTTTCTGGGTCTCTCTGCCATGGGTGTGCTCAGGGTAACCAGCAAGACTTAGGCTACCAGATATGGTCCTTTTGATCTTGCAAACTTGTGTTTAAGACATGATTTTGAACAAGGACAGGGCAGTTTTGGAACTCTAGCAAGCTGCATGCATATGGGGATGGGACCAAGGATTCCCATTAGGAAGGAGCCTGTGGATTAAGGAAAGTAAACAATGCTGGGAAAGAAATCTGCCCTGAAATGCTGATTGGTTTAGTGCTGCAGGTGAATTTATGTGAAGAATCATGCCACTTCTTGCACCCTCCCATTCCTCCCCTGCACAGGATGTTGGGGCAGCCTCTGCAGTGAGCTGTATTTTTTAGAGGAATGGTCAGAGTGGCTGGAGAACCTCTCAGCACTCAACTCTACTCACATGAGAACCAGTCATGAACTTTTTCCTCTTTCCTGTAAGAGCTTAAAGTTTCCAAGTGGGTGAAACTGGTGAGGATGGGGAAGGGCTCAGGACAATGAATTTGGTGTGATGATTGCTAGACCTTCAAGGCCGAGGTGGTGCAATAGTGGCCTTGCAAATGCTGGCAGCCCCTCAGGAATGTATGGCAGCCCACCTCACCTTAGCCATCTCACTACCACCTAAGGGGCTTAGAGGGGTTCAGCTGGAGAGATTTCTTCCCTTGCTTTCTCCAGTGTGAGTCAGAGTTGATCTCACTAAAACCAGGAGGCTACTTGATGGCAATATGGTATGTGTGACCCAAGTCAGACCTTGCAGAAAAATAAGGGCCCTAAAACTGGTCGTCCTTCAGCTGTTTTTGCTCCAAAACTGGCATTATTTTCCCAATTCACTACTCCATGAGGGTTTACTCGGGCTTTTTCCACTGCTTTTTCTAAGGGAATCAGCAGATTACTGAGACACCAGGCACATATTTAAGTTCAGTTACAAGAACTGCTTGTTCAGTGAGATAAATGGTTTGGAAAAGTGACAAGAAGAAAAGTTCCTGTCAGCTACCTCCTTCACAGGCCCTTTTCTGCAAACACAGGCTGCAGTAAATCTGTCATGGTCAACAAGCCAAAGCCAATGATTATTTTCCCTGTGTTTCCTGCAACACCTGATTCTATAAGACTCAGAGAAACCAAGGTTATTGCACTCCTACATCTACTGTAATACCTGTGGGAAACACTGCATTTTTGAACAAGCATTACCTGTCAGGTGCGCTCTTGGCTTTTCTGCACTGAGAAGTGTATCTGTAGCTGAGGAGAAAACAGAAAAAAAGGGTGTAAGGATGTTTGCTGCTATTCAAGTCACTGAGATAGGAGCTGAGATCGATGCTGCCAAGGAAATGTGTACAGACCTTTTCAATTTCCATGTACGTTTGAGCAAGTAGTTATTTGCTGTGATTGTTTAATATAGACACCACTGGGGTGATAAAATCCCTTTGGAAATGGCCAAGCTTGCCAGTCCTGCTGTGGTGTTGGCAGGGCACATCGTGTCTGTGTCTTAAATTGCTGGAGGGTCAACAGAGGGTGAGCAGTGGTGTGCTTGGGCTCCAGAATCCATGCTTTTGCCTGTTCAGGGAATTATATCTATCTGAGAGCTACTGGGGTGCCTGTACCAGAATGAGAGAGCTTGCAGAGCCCTGGGGTTGGAAATGCTCACACTTTCGCTATGGCCCCAGTTATCTCCCTGCATCTTGTTTCCCGGGTCTGCCCTGGCTTGTTTGGCTTGGGGAGGATTCAGGTGGTGAGAGAGGAAGGCAGGTAGGGAGCCATCTGCTAGCAGGGAGCTGAGGCAGCGATTGCAACACCTCAGTAAACAAAGGTGTTCAGGACGCAAGAAAAGGACAGGCAAACTTACCAAAATCTACTGCCCGTTGCTTCAGAAAGTGAGGGCTCTTCTCTTCTGGGACCTGCAGGAGAGATTTGCAAGTGATTAGCTCAGAGTTCCAGAGCACACGATACCTCCACAGAGGGGTCTGTTTGCATTATCCCAGCTGCAGTAATATTATCAACCTCAGGCAGAACTTTTTACAGAAAAGGACAAGCCCTGACAGGGCTTTGCTTCATTGCAAGAGTTTTCTGCTGTTTGTTTGAGACTGCCAGTGCCTCAGAAAAGGTGCCAGGGCAGGACCAGGCATCCTGTGGCAGTGGTTGCCTGAGACTCATTTTGTTCAGAGGCTGGACAAGCCCTTGGAGTAACTTGGGAAGGACTGGTGGAGTGGCCAGTGTGAATTAGCTATCCCTATCCTTCCTTTGTGATGGTGCCTCCATCCAGCACTGCTGGAGCACCTCTGCTGCTTAGAGATGTTCCCATCCCTCCCTCTGTGCAGAGCAAACAGAGCAAGACAAGCGATGTGAGCGATTCCTCCCTGTCTTGAGACTCAGCAGGTCTGAGCCTTGGCACACGCTGAGCATGATGCCAGCAAAAAGAGTGACGTGCAACAGCCACAGAGCTGCTGTATCACCTGCTTTTCTTTCTGCCTCTGTGTTATTTCAGGCTGTTAGTCTGTTTCTTAGGTCTGTCTTGAACCTTGGGAGACCTGGAAGGTGGAAAGGAGCTGAGCAGGTCTGAGAGTGCAGCTGGCAGGGTGAGCTCTGCGGCTTGCTGACGCTCTGCTGAGGGAAGGCAGGGTGATTTGCGTTTCTTTGCCTCTTACGTTTTGTTCTAGAGCTGAACACCAGCACACTCATAACACATTCCCGTGCCAACATGCATTTGCATGGCAGCAGGGCATGGCCCTGGGCCGTGCCAAGCAGTTCTGACGTACAGGTTGAGCACTTCAAAGGAAACGTCTCTCTGCCTGCCACATGCCTACCAGGGCTGGTCCTTCTGAATCACGCTTGGGCATGGCTGGTGGCCTCTCACCAGGTGCTGGTCCTCCTACGGCAGCCAGCAAAGCCCGTGGGTCCTAATGGGAGGATGCTGAGTGATACTGACTCTGGATCTGACCTCCCCAGGGTGTGAGGAGCATCCCTTTTGCTCTCCCCACAGCACAGTTCATTGCAGGTCTATGCCAACAGCGTGGCTGCAGAAAGCAGACTGTCGGGGTTATGTAGCCAGCTTAGGGTTGGCTGTCACAGCATCTGTCAGGAGCATGCTGGTGTGATCTGGTGTGTTATGGAGCATGGTGTGTCAGGAGCATGCTGGTGTGATCTGGTGTGTTTTCGGACAGCTACATTAAGTACATTGAATAAACTGCCACTGATCAGCTAAAGATTCGATGCACGCTGTTTTATAAACAGGCCGAAATAGTATTATCACATAGATGCTGAAGCCATCTCTTGGTGGCTGTGTCTCACACAACTTCAGATACTGCAGGAGAAGTAGAAAATAATTTGTATTGGCCAGGGGAAGAAGAATGTGGGAGAAGAGCCAGGCTGCCTGTGTTTGGGGACCACCAGCTGCTCTAGTAAGCCCTGAGATATTTTAATGTTTTAATAGCAGCAAACATCCAGATGCTCCTGCAGAAAGCCACAATTTCTGAATTTTTCTGCAGGGAAAAATCTTTTTTCCCCCCTGTTTTCCCCACCTGTACACTCATATATAGCCCAGCCATTGCAGTCTGCTGCTCTGCAGGAAATGTCATCTAGGAGGGACGACGGTGCGAAAGCTCAGCGTGTGGCTGACAGAGAGCAATGGTGTTAGGCTGTCAGTGAGATGTCTGGGAATTTCATTACGACTAATGACTTTCTCTAAGGCCCTGTCTGCTCACTGTGGTGTCTAAACATGACTGTACTCTTGATGTGACACAGTCATAGGCAGGTGACTTTGTCCTTGCCTGGGTGGGAAGCACAAGATTGGTGTGGATAATTTCCCTCATAAACTCCCCCTTGTCTTTGGCCAGATGTATAAGCATGTGACTGTATTTACACCATTATTTATGTGACACTTCCTACGTATTTATCAAGTGACATATTTTCTAAGGATGCAATGAGCTATGAATCAATCCCAAGCCTACATTCAATCATGTAACTTGAGTGGGACTGTTTACATATTTAAAGCGTAACTTCTGCTGAAGTACTGAGAAGTTGCAATACAGAAGTGATGGGAGAGTGGGAAAGGTATCCAGGAGAATTCTGCTTCTTTAGAAACTGGGGAGAAGCTTATTTATGCCACCTCAGTGTACTAGTCAGCAGGAAGGTTGGGGTGCAGGAGCTGCATTTGTGGATGCTAAAGGATAGTGGGATGCAGTAGAGGAGGGTGCTGCAAGGTGTGAAGTGATTCTGTTCCCTGGCAAAGATATGTTTGAGATTGTTTTCCTAATTGTGCTATTTTGTGAGGATTCAAATCTAAACCTCCTATAGAAAATATTTTAGCACTGGGCACTGCTAATAAAGACCAGTAATATCTGTCCTAAATAGGCACAAATGATGTACATTGATGGTTTAGGTGAGATGGTGAGGGAGAGCTAAGCAGCATGAGACAACAGAGAGATCATTTACACAATTAGTGGCAATCTCTTTTCCTTTCTTGCTTAGCTGTGATGCTGAAAAGTTCACAGCATGCCTTCAATTTTCCCTTTGGTTACTGGGGAGAGACTAACCAGCACTGGGCCACGTTGAAAATCCCACCTTGCAGCCAATTTGCACACAAACAATGCCTGGGCCAGCCAGCTCTCATTACCCTGAAGACTGCGGTATGCAAAACACTACTGTATTTTTTTTGATACCAAGAATATCCAAAACCCCCCAGAGCATTTAAATCCATTACTAAAGCCAAGCAGAGGGCTGAACATCCCCTGTCCACGCACTTTGCCTCTTGCACCTCCAGGAAGGGCCGGGAGTATCCAAGAGAGACCTGCCTGAGGAAAGGAACCCGGCACTGCAGGCAGAGAGATTAATAAGCAAAACATCCCCTGCACCTCTACTCACACCAGTTTTAGCACTAGGCACTATTTTATGGGCAGAGGATCTGCAGGTCATACACAGTAGATCCACCCTGAAGTTTGCTAGCACCAGAGATGCTTCATGGCCTGGACTGGGCATTTTTGGTAGGGGCCTGTCCTGCACCAGTACAAACTGGTTTCAGTGGAAATATTTTAGCTAGCTTCTTTGCCCACAAGCACCGTGTATGTCAAGCAGTGGTGCCCAGTCAGGGGTTTTACTGCTGCTGGCTCCTGGGAGGGGAAACCCCCCCCCCCGCCCCCTCATCCCAACCTGAGCCTAGGTGCAATGCTCACTGCTCCTCCTCAGGCATTTCTCCCTCCTTACAGATCAGGAAGCCATTTCAGGTTCACCTTGCCATCTGGGCAGGCTGTTAGGACTTCTGCTTCTGCATGAATTATGGTTCTGGCAGTCCCTTTCTGAGCTGCTTTGCTAGCTTCATCCCTCTGGGGGGATCCAGGGGAAGCTGCCAGGACTCTAAAGTCCATCCTGCACTGCAACAGTCCCCTGCTCCACTGCAAGGCCAACACAGCACACAGGTTCACACGCAACCCTTTGGACAGTGTTTATAATCTTCCTTGATGTTGCTTGTGGTCCTGCCACAAGTATGCCATGTATTCCAAGTATACCGTGAGAACAAGCTCAAGTACAAACATCTCTGAGCCACAGGACTTGATGCTCTGCTTTATTGGGCTAGCTGAGAGGGTTGCTAAGGCAGCCAGAGATGTTCTCCTCACTGCTGTGCCATTCCCATGGTAGATTTGTGCACTGAGATTGAAACTTGGCTTCCCTTTGGGGAAGTACACACCACAGTCCTGGCTCTCCTTTAGGAAGGGCACCTCTAGAGCCTTTTATAGATCTTCTGCTAATGACCTGAGCCATGTTATTCTGTAAAAAACCCTGTTTCCCCACCTCACTCTGTCTTGAAGTGCAAAAGAAAGTGATTTCTGTTTCCACAAGAGAAGCAGTGTGGTGAGCCAGGAAGTTGTCCAGGAAAACCATTATCAGACTTAAATTAGATATAGTATACCAGGAGAGAGAGAGGACCTGTGCCTTGTACATGTTGCTGTAATGCATAACTGGGCCTGAGTTTTCCTGAAAAGGGACATTTCTAGAGGAGAAGGTGAGTTTGTATCCTTTTGGAGGCAGAATGTGACACCATGTTCACCCACATAGAAGCACAGATGAATAAATCACCTAACCCCGCAGGCAAATCAGAGTGGCACACCCCTGTTGCACAAACCCTCCCCAGCTCCCCTTGTTCTCCTCCTTGCTCCAGGAAGGACAGGCTCAGGAATTTACTACGTCTGTTTCTCAGCAGCTCAGCTGCCAAGTCCCTCCCTCCTCCTAGGACTGTCTCCATGCAGGAGAAGTCAATAATCCACCACGTGTGAGAGGAGCTCTGGTCCCGGGGTAACCATGGGCTTGCTGCTGCATGGGTCAGCGAGCAAACATGCATCTGGTGTAAACATGGGTCTGGCTGCTTGCTGCCAGTATGCCCAGGGCATCCACACCACAAGACAAGTGCCACGCGTGTTTGGGCCCAACTGAGTCCCCCTAATCTGGGCTTTCAATGGGGCATGTGAGGAAAGCATCCTTTAGCAATCTGGTTCTAACCCTCTAGAAGGAAATGCAAAAAGACATTTTCTCCAACAGACTTTATTCCCAGAAATGTTCCCATGGGATGAAACAGGCTACAGCCATTCCCAGCCTCTGGAACAAGCATTGGGGCCCAGCCTGTGACCCAGCTCTCAGGGCCATTAACAGAAAGCTATGCAGACAGACAACTCAGTGCATCTGTGCTCTGATGTTGGACACCCCTGGTGACACAGTCAGTCACCAGTGCAGTGAATGAAAAATTCAGAAAATGCAGGATCCAGCTGAAGCGTAGCTGGGCGCTCCACCCACCCACCGGGCTTGGCAGGAAGGCCGTGGGCAACCAGCCAGCCCCCATGATTTTCCTCTTCCTCACCGAGACTCACAGAGGCTGCAACTCCTCAGATCACCTCATTACATCATTGTGGGAATACTACCTGTTAATAATCCAGTGCATATGCGTGGAAACACACACTAGCATAGCCCAGGCTAGAGCCAATCCGATGGCTCACACTGTGTTTCTCTTAAGAAGCCAAACTCACTACAAAAGTTCTTTTTCTCCACTAACTCTGCCAACAAGAGTCACAAGCCAGGAACACATTAGTCCAATCAAACAGGCTAACATTTAAGCAGTATTTCATTCTAAGAGCATTTCAAGCACTGAACTGTTCTGCTCTGTACGACCTTGCAGGACACATACAAAGAGCGATGCAAACTGTCCAAAGAGCCTCTTCACTCCATGCACACCCACTCCACCTGGCCTGAGAGCAGGAACAAGGGCAGTGCAAGAACAAGCACTTTCACCTGTGCAAGGGACTGGCATATTTAACAACCAGAGGCACTGCACAGGGCTGCCACATCTCCTTTCAGCAGTGCACAAAGTTATAACCAGGTAATACAGAAGATGCTGCACCCAGAAGCCAGCATCGCTTGGGCGTTAGATACTGGCAGTGCAGACTTGAGGTCAAACAGAGGCCAGCATGTCTCTCTGCACATGCACAGCCCTGGTTCAGCTGTCACACTATAAACATCCCTAGGCTAAATGTGTACAAGGGCAGAAATCTCCCTTCGAGGCAACTTAATTAGGCTGCTTTCTTTTGCTGTTCCTAATTGAACATATAACCAACAGGCTAATCGGATGGGGAATTTTAGACCTGATGTTAAAATTCAGACCTTAATTCCTTAGACCTACATGCATACAGGAGGCATGGGTACAGTCCTTCTGAACTCATAGTCTGCAGTGAAGGCAGGCACTTGTTTGCAGTCTGGCATCAGAAAGAGTGGAGTGGGATAGAAAAGCATTAGCAGCAGGCACACCAGCAAGCTTGCCTTGCTAGGAGCCAAGTGACTTTAGCTGTCTGTCAAAGGAGAAGAGCTGAGAAGTTCCCTGGATCTAGAGAAAGTTTTGATGGGGAGTAAAAAATGGGATGCAAAATTTAGGGTCAGACTCCTTGTCTTGAATCTCATCTCTGCAGCAGTTTACATTAATAGTATACAAGAGTTGTATCTTTCTGCCCAGTGACAGATGATGGGACCTGACCCACTCCCATCAGCCATGTGGCCAGTAGATGTTTGCTGCAATAGGACACTGGGAAGGGAAGTCTCAGGGTTAACCCGAAAGAAGGGAGAAAAATCAACCATAGTGTCAAAATATGTCTGGAATCATTGGAGGGACACTGATTTCCATCAACTAGCAATTTTTCTGAAGTGTTTCCAGCACCATGTCAACAGAACTTTTAAAGTTGTGCATTGTTCTGTGACCTCAGTGAAATCAAGATAAGAGGAACAGAAACCGTTAGTTAAAAAGACTGACCCATAGTAAGATATATCTCAGGCAGATTTGCTCTGCATAGGGAAGGAGGAATGTAGCAGCAAGTTTCTCAAGTTCCTTTAAACATGAGAAACTCGTAAAGAGAATAAAAGACTCAACTGAACCCAACCCTGAGATGCAGGACACGGTGCTCTCCTCCTCGCAGTGTGGCAGGACAGAAATCAGGCATCAGTCTCTTACCTGGCCAGCGCAGGAATTAGGAGCTCGAAGGTTTCCAACCAGCAGGTAGGCAGTGGGCAGCGCCAGGACCAGCACGGAGAGCAGGCACAGCAGTACCGCGCACCGTATCCTCCTCAGATCCTCCCTGAGATGCATCCTGGAGGCTTGGTTGGTCCCAGGAGCCGCCTCCTCCAGGGTTATCTCAGCCACACGGTCCATGCCAGAGGTCGGTGTGCGAGCTGCCGCTGTTCCTGGATGGGAACTGGGAATGGCAAAATCTCTTCTGGCGTCTGCCCTGCATGGAGACCCCCATTAAATAAGAGCTGCCCTGAGTGTGGGAAGGCACCAACACACACACACCCTCCCTCCCAAGGAATGCACCGCCTACAATAGAAACCTAGCTCAGGGAAAGAGAGCACCGCGGCTCCCCGAGCTCCCCGAGGTGCCTGCTGCGTCTCCGTCTGGCTTTTTTTCCCCCTCGCTGTGCAGAAGGAAGCTAGGAAAGTCCCAGTGGGTGGAACCAGGATAAACCCTGCTGCTGGGCTGGATAAGCTTGAAAGCTTTTCCGCATGGCAAAGGGAACATGAAACCAATGGGAGTGAAAGTGAGAAGCAGGGGGAGAGCGAGAGCAGCAGCAGAGGCGAGCGGGCGGTGTCCCAGCGCCCCGCAGTTTCAGCGCAGCCCCACGAGAAAAGGGAAGAGGCGTTTGGGGTATCACAAATGACCCCAAGAAGGGGTCCGGTCCTCTGAAACATTGCTTCCTTCCTACATTTTAGCAGCATCTGCAGAAGGCTGCTCAGGGGAGAAGGTACTTAGCTCGAAAGTGTGCCAAACAGCCGCGGGACGGGCCTGAAACAGGGTGGGTTTCTGCCGTGGGGTTTGTCCTCCCTGATCACTGTTTAGCTGTGCTTTCTCAGGAGCCAGTTATCATTACTTGGAAAAGCTGTGACTTACTGCACTTGGGAAAAATTTGTGACATATTACTTCGTTGATAGCTGTTATCTCTGATTAAAAGGGCCTGCTGCCTTAGGAATTGCTCAGTTGGTTTGGGAGAAACAACGCAGCTGACAGCGATGCCCATCTTATCCCAGGGAAGGTTGGCTGCCTGCTTACTCTCTGCCACACCACCACAGCACACCCCTCCAACTGCTGGCCTTGGCAGGGGTTAGGAAAGGCTTGGCAGGGGCTGTCACTGGATGTGTTGCCATGTTGACCTATCCAGATTGCTGAAATTGGAATTTTTTTTTTTCCTGGGAAAGTGTGGTTCTCATCAAATCTGAAACCCTGGATTTGTACCCACACGTACACTGACATGTAGAAACTTCTCCTTTTCCTTTGGGTAGAGAAACAGGTAATGTATCTATATTTTTGTGGGGCACAACAAGGTTTAGCTTCCAGTGCGTCCCCGTGAAAACCATTTCAAATCAGTGGTATTACAAAATAATATCAAGCAAAGAAAAACATTTTCTCATGCCCCAGTCTGTCTGCAATCCACACAACCCCAAATAAAAATCGAGCCAGCTCTTAGTACTATGGTAACGCTGCTAGAATCTTCCTATTGCAGTAGTCCAGTGCAGCTCTTGATACTAGAAAGCTGCAAGTCATGCTCCAAGCGGAATGTGTGATTTAGTCAGTGAGGATGACTGAGGCTGTCGGAGGCAGGCGCAGGGATCCTTGCCAGCAGACAGGACAAGGAGTAGGCCAGGGAAAGAGAAAGTGTGAAGGGGAAAGCAAGAAATAACAAAATCCAGTATGGTTTAGGGAGATGGAACAGGGTTGCTGGTGAGAATGTGTGCTCTAATCCCAGACAAGACATGTAACTCCTTTGTGACCTTAGGCTAGTGACTGACTTTTTGTATCCTCCTTTAATTCATTGTTTTCATTTAGGCTGTAAAACCTAGAGTACAAGGACTACTCTGTTTTTACAGCACCCAAAGCTGATTTCAGGGCAGCTCCATGCATTGTAAATTTAAAAAACAGAATGGGTGGGAAGGTGCTGCTTAGATTAGTGCAAAGAATTACATTTCTGTAGACATGCTGTGGAGAGATGTGACTTTTTTCTTTTTCTTTTTTCCCTTTTCTTTTTCCTTTTTTATCCTGGGGTCCCAGTTGTTTATTCTAGGGCAGAGTGCTAAAAAGCTTTTTGGCCATGGCATTTTGGCCATGAATGTCAAAATCAATTTTCTCTTCATAGTGAATGCCAGAAAATGCTTAATTCAAGGCATGTACCTTGCAAGCAGACAGCCACAGATAACCCCAACCTATAACCAGCAGACTCCCCTGGTCTTTATTTATTATTTTTTTCCCCAAGAAATTCCAGAGGAGTCACTTCTGAGTTAAAACAGCCTGTAAGAGCTTTTGTTGACCTGCAACTTTCTAGTATGTGGTATGTCACCTGCAAACCTTCAGCTAGATGAGGATGAGTAGCAGAAGCCTCGGAGAGTGAGGGCTGGGCTCTTGAGGTATGAAGGGAACAGGTTCATGCTCTGCATCTGGCTGATGAAGCCAAGCTGAGAATTCGCTCTTGCAAAATCCCAAGAAAGGAAGGAGAAATGTCTTTTTTCCTCTCCCAAGTGCACCTGGCACACGGCATGCATGCCTTTTGTTTGCCAGGAGGTGACGTGCCTGAGAGGGCTCAGCAAGGCAGCTTTAGAGCAGCCAGGGTAAACACAGGTCTGCAGACCTCCCATGCCAGTGCTGGGCTCCTGCCACCTTGGCTGTGCCCATGGCACAGGCTGCTCCTGCCTAGAGCATTTGCCAGCCATCCCTTGGCAAGGAATGGTGCCCTTCAATGACCACAATGGCCTCGTGTCTCCCATGAACGGAGCTGGGCCTGTGCAGGCAGGGTGCGGGCAGGGGCAGCTCTGTTCAGCTGTCTGTCATGGTGCTCTTCAAATCCCTCCTGCTGCTCCCTGTGTGCCCCAAGCAGAGCTCTCATCCCCTGGCTGTTGGGTAAATTCTCCTGCTCATGCCAGACGTGTCCCAGCCTGTGATCCTTGACTAGTTTCTACTGATTAAATAGAAATCTGCAGGGAGAATCAGCATGTGATATTTGTTCCTCTTGATCTTGTCACATCCTTACCTCTCGCTGTTTTGCTCTGTCATCTAGAGTCTCCCACCAGTGATCCAGTCTCTGCACTGGTCATGACATCCCAGCTTGGCGTTTCATCCTTCCCTCTTGCTGCTGCTGCCTCCACGCTTTGGCTGCTGGTTGCTGGCACAGCCTGAGCGGTGGTTCCCCGTTGTGCTTTGGTGTGGCCGTTCCGTGCCCTCCGGCACTCGGGTAACCACAGTTGAGCATTGGGGCTGTACAGGGAAGCACCTGCTTCTGCCAGCCTGCGGCCTGGGCCAGGAAAGGGGAATGGTGAGAGCAGGGAGTGCTAATGGTGTGGAAATTCCCACTATGCCAGGATTAACCCACAGACATCCAATAAATCAAAGCGTTGCTGGTTGTGAGTGTTGAGAACAGCAGGGCTGGAGGGAAGGCAGGGATACAGAGGGTTCATCTTAGCATGACCAGCACTACCTTGGAAGAGGAAACTTGACATCCCTGGTGCACAAGGGTTGTGGGAGAGTTTTACCATAGGTACGGTCAGGTATGGATATGTGTCAGGAGGGATTTTCAGGTCCATCATTACTCTTACACAACTGACCACCAATAAGCAGAAGCAGGACGTAGCTGGTCGCTGTGTGGAAATGATACCCAGTTAGACTGGGTTTGTCACCAGAGAGGAGACGGGGACCAGCTCCTCGAGCTGTCCCTTGCCAAGGGATGATGTGTAGACAGGAAGGTGTAGGAGGGTGCAGGATGATTCCCCACCTATAGCCACCGTGTCCAGGCTGTGACCTCCCACCTCTTTGCTGCTGAAAGTCTCCTGTCCTCTAAGCATGTTTCCCTCCCACGCACGAAACAATCAGCTGGGCGGTACTGCCATGGTGTCAGAAGCTGCAGGATTGTCATGGCCCAAAGGGATGCTGTTCCCTGTCCTTGGCTCCAGCCCATGGCTGCAGAGGAGACAGGGGCTGTGGAATGGAAGCTGAGCTGTGCCAGGGACTCCAAGAGAGTGTTTCAGGGCAAATCCTCATCTGTCCCCTTGAGTATGCTGTGGTGAATCATGGTGTTTGTCATTATGAGAAAGATAACCTGGAATTTCTTGTATTTGAAGTGGCTGTGCTGGGCACTGCATTTTTTGCTGTACTGAACTGCTTCACCTTCTACTGCTGCTACCAGCACATTTTTCCTAGCAGCAAGACCCCAGGTGGGACATAGACACACCAGAGCTTTGGTCTCCTTTGGTGCCCAAGTAGCCTTTTTTCATGCCTCTGCCTTTACTTCAAGGAGATAAAGGCGAATAGTACACAGGATGCTTTGTGCTGTGCCAGACCTCTTATACAGGGGACACTCAGGCAAAGAGGGGTGGCATAAGGGGAGTTTAAGGGCACAAGGTCTCCTGGGATAATTTTGATGCAATGTATTGAGCAAAGAGACCAAAATCTGTTATGGTCCTTGTAGCACACAGACCCTGGAAGAACTCATCCACTCTTCTCTGGATCATTAGGGAGTCTACTTGGTTTTCCCAAAACCAGATGGAGCCCAGGAGGGAGTAACCTGTACACCTTTTAGATGACTGAGTGACAAGATGTGCAGCATGACACAGGGAAGAATAAATTAAACCAGGGAAGAGCCTTAGAGACCTTGATCTCTACTTTACTTTTCAAGAGACTAAAAGCATCTTAGTCCCTCTCTTCCAATCTCTCTTGAAGCTGGAAGCAGTCAAGTGCAGGGCTGTTTAGTTCTTGTATAGGAGAACTCTACATTTGACCAAGGTATTTTGCTTCTGACTTTGGAGTTGTTGCAACTCAGGAACACATGGTAGCTTATTCTCTTGGCAATTAATTTCTAGTGATTTGAGACCCTTTCACTGCCTTCCTTCCCTCCTAGGGTGTAACGTTCTTTGCTTTTTCTTTCAGTGAATTTCCCAGGCTCAGAAAATAGGGATATGGAGGAAAGCTCATGATAAAACCAGTGGAAAACATTGTTCTGTCAACCAAAAAAGATCATTTAGCATTTACATTTGCAAGAGCCCAGAGCAAACTGATTGGAAAGCTGAGAAAACCATTCTTGGCCAGCTTCTGACCACGGTGGTGCAGGCAAGATGAAATAGGTGACTGAAAACAGTGCACACTGTTGTTCAGGTGAGATTCACGGAACGTACCGATGTGTGGCTGCAGTCTGAACTGTGCTCCTCGTTCATAAGGATGGTAAAGGAACAGACAGTGTTAGCAGGAAATAATATAATCAGGTCAGATGTATGAGGTTTTTCTCCTGGACTGAGTACAAGATGTATTGACAGAGACACTGCTTGTTCCTGTCTCTTGATGGAGTGATGTCTTGAAGTTTTACAAGAAGGCATTTGTATTGTCAGGGACAGGTTAGCTGGACATTTTCCCACCTGTTCCTGTATATACAAGGAAGCTGGCTCTGTAAAGAAGTCTCTTTGTGATCCAGGGCTTTGTTTTTCTCTTTGCTGTTGACAGTCCTTAGCAAATGATCCAGTGAAGCTCCATTCTTGATTCTGCTCTGCACCAGCCTCCCTGCTTTACATGCCTATTAGTCTACCAGAAGCAAACCACAACTAGCTATTGTTTGACTATTGAGGGGTTGCTGAGGACACTCAAAACAGCATCAGTGATGCATGTTTCTATGTGGCAAATGCAAACAAATAAAGAAAATCTGATTATACAGTGCAGTTCCACATTATTTTGTAGAAAAGATTATATGGCATGAATTGGGGGAAGAATGACTTTATCATTACCTTCCTTTCCTACGTCACAGCTAGGCACAGATGGACTTTCCTGTTCCCATTGCCTTCTCAGGGAACAGTGCAGCCCAGAAACTGTCAAGCGTGAGCAATGGGATCAGGGCATCTTGCAGCTCACTTGCTCGACTCCAGGTTTCCCCAAGCAGGGCAGTGATGACATAATCTTAGCTCAAGGTCTTGACTCCTGTTGCCCTAATATGCCCTCAAACCCTCAAGGCTCAGTCTGCCAAGGCATGCTTTTGGGAGATGCCTATTTCAATTTTGAGACAGGGCTTCAAGCTTTGGGCTGCCACCAACAAGAGAAGTGTCTGCCATAAGAACCTGGGGGGTAGGAGTTGTCTTCTTCCCCTGTAGGGATACCCCATGTTTCCTCTGACAAGGCCTGCTGCTCCCATAGACAAGAAGTCTGCCAAAGTAGCCCCAGGCATGGCTGAAGTGCTGGGGAAGGGTGCTGCTGATGTGCCAAGTGGCATGGCTGCGTGCCAGCCAGCCAAATAGAGCCAGAGCTGAGCAGAGCTGGGGTGCCATTTCCAACGCTGCCCTTGCTCCTTCTCCCCTCACATTGCAGGGGCATCACCAAAGCATGCAGGAACACGTGCACAGGAGAGAATAAATTAGGAGTGCCAGATGCTTTCAGACAAAGCTTGATAACAGATACGTTTGCATGACGAAGCAGGAATTTACAAAGGTCTCTCCTGGATGTGCTGTAAGGAAGTTTATGATGGAAGGTTTGTGTCAAATCCAAACCTTTTCCACTGTATTTCTGATTTAGCTGCAGCATTTTCCCAGTGCTTAAAAACCTATTTAGAAAAGGAAAAGGTTCTGACGTCAGAATTGGCTCATTGGTACAGCAAACAGAGACGTGGCCATGGAGCTACAGAGGGAATAGTTCTGCAAAAGATAGAGCTCTCTAGCTGGGTAAGTGCAGAGATAATTAAATCCAGGCTTTTATCCTTATGCTCTGGGGAACAGATCATTATCTGGTATGAAAACGAAGGGTCACTGTACTTGGATATTGTATCGCATTGCTTAAGTCAGTAGGGTCACACTTAACCTCATACTAGGCACCAGGCCCTGGCAAAGGGAAGCAACAGGAAAGAGAAGTCATCACAAGTTGACCCCAGGATTTCTATCCTTCTGTGCTTGTGGTAGGATAGTGAACTTTTGCATCTGAGAGTAATTAATGTCTCTGCATGTGCTGACAATTTCCCAGTGCTGATTTGTCTGCTTTTCTCTTAAATGAACATTGGAATGTATTTATTCCTCATTTACACACCTCCTGCCACACTTCTGTTATTAAATAAGTTGCCCTTCACCAGGTAAATAAACAAACACAGGGCCAGTACCCTTTGCTCACACTTATTCCGGCGCTCTCCTTCCCCAGGCAGTGAGCCAGGCCCTGCTGTCATAGGATGTGTGCAAGAGAAGAAATTACAGCCTTACGCTAGACATGCAATAGGACCATGACTCTCTAGCATGGACCTTGGAGGCAGGACTAGTCTTTGGTACATCTTGGCCACCTCAGAGGCCCACTGGAGAGGTGCTGGGAGCTTGGCTGGAACGTGGCAGGGGCTCACCAGGGTTCAGGGCTGCAGTGCTTCTTTGTATGCCGGGTGGTGAGGGGAAAGCCACCTGTGTTTCTCTCAGTGCCAGAAGTTTGGAAGAACTCTACCAAAACCAGCAGCTTTCCCAGGAAAATCATAGAATCAGTGAATCATTTTGGTTGGAAAAGACCTTTTAAGATCATCAGTTCCCACCATTAACCCAGCACTGCCAAGCCCACTACCATGTCCCAGAGCACCACATCTATGCCTGTTTTAAATGCCTCCAGGGATGGTGACTCCACCACTTCCACAGGCAGCCTGTTCCAGGGCTTGAAAACCCTTTTGGTGAAGAATTTTTTCCTAATATCCAATCTAAACATCCTCTGGTACAACTTGAAGCAGTTTCCTCTTGTCCTATTGCTTGTTACTTGGGGGAAGCTGCAAGCTCCTCCTGGGTAGCTGTAGAGAGCAATCAGGTCTCCCCTCAGCCTCCAGGCTAAACCACCCTAGTTGCTTCAGCTGCTCCCCATCAGACTTGTCCTCCAGACGCTTCACCACTCCACTGCTCTTCTCTGGACACGCTCCAGCACCTCAATGTCCTTCCGGTAGTGAGGGGCTCAAACCTGAACACAGCACTTGTGGGGTAGCCCCACCAGTGCTGAATACAGGGGAAAAGCACTAGTACAGAGTGATGGTCAAGAAGCAGTGGACCTCCTGTGAGTTTTGAAATGCATTGACCTGTGGCCTGTCCCTGTATAAAAGATTTAGCAAGCATCATGATACCAAGAAAGCATTTGTTTGTATGGAGAGGATTTAATTAGTAACTGTTCAAGAAGTGATGTCCTTCTCTCCCTGGTTTTGGACAGGATGCCCAAACTTCAGCAGACCAGAATTTTACAAGTGATACTACTGGTGTGAGTCTACAGTTGGTTCATGCTGGGTTCTGTGAACATCACAGGAGCCTGAACATAAACGTTATGATCAGCCTTCACTGCCAGGCCTTTATAGCCACCTGAACCAATTAAATACTGCTAGGATGTGTTCTAGCACTTATTGAAAATCTAAACCAGAAAGACATAGGTCAAAAAAACCCAACCCCCCCACTTAACCTGTAGAGTCCCTTTCTGTAGGATATTGTAGATGCTGAAAATCTATATGGGTTCAAGCACATGCTAGATACATATACAGAAGAAGAGTTCTCTGTGGGAACTAAACACTCAGAATCCGTGTGTCTCAGTAAGGCCTTGATCCTCTGCTTCTTGGAAGCTGAGGGAATGTTTTGGGTAGGTGTTGTATGTGTTTGCCCTGCACTTCTACATCTGTACCAGGGCTGGGGAGATTTGGGACATACCTGCGGAAACACCCTCCACCTGCAAGCAGACTGCAGGCAGCACTGTGACAGCTCTTTAGATGACTCCACCATGGTTCCCTGATATTGGCCACTTGTCATGGCTCCAACAGAAGGAAATAGATGGAGTTACAGTGCCAGGACTCAAGTCTATAGCTGCAGAATGGTTTGGATACACCTTTATGACCAGCAGAGGATGGGTGCCCACACTAAGCCACGCTTAGTCTGCTTCCTTCTTTTCATCAGTATTAATTACACATTTCCTGATCTGAGCCTTTCAGCCCACTTAGTTGTCCTTTCCAGAAACCTGGTCATTTGAATAATACCTCTATGGTTTCCCAGGTGGGTTGTGGAAGAGTATCCCCAAGTGGGTTGCTGGCAGCTGTCATGTGCACTTGGCGTGGGAGCCTCCTCACTTGTATCGCTC
Organism: Gallinula chloropus; assembly: GCF_964237585.1. Classification (NCBI taxonomy): domain Eukaryota; kingdom Metazoa; phylum Chordata; class Aves; order Gruiformes; family Rallidae; genus Gallinula; species Gallinula chloropus. Next base: position 9,442,213 of record NC_140103.1, on the reverse strand, counting down.
TTCCCCTCCCTCCCACACACCCTTTCTGTTGGCTGCAATTCTGAAGAACCTGCTTGCCCACACAAAACTCCTACCCTACCTTGAATTAAATTAGGGATTAAGAAATGAATGCACTTTAACAGGACACAGAGTCAGTTTGGATCTCTGTTCTTCAGGAGCTGGTCTTCAAACTGATGTTCTCAGAAACACGAAGTATCATGAGAAATTTCAGGGTTCCAGTTGGAGATAGCATGGGAAACTTCTCCAACACCAGTTTTAAATTTCTGAATCTGTGTAGCAAATGCACATTTCAGAAACAAAGCAGGCTGAAAAAGCCACAAAGATTGTACACAGTGTTATTTTAGGCTGATTTTAATGTTTCAGCCCCCTCCTCTCTTAGATGCCCTGTGTGAGACTGCATGATCTTACCATCTTTTCATTAATACTGCTGCGGGAGGACCTCATTGCAGCCTTCCAGTCTCTGAAGGGAGCATACAAACAGGAGGGGAATCAACTTTTAAAAAGGGTAGACAATGGCAGGACAAGGGGGATGGATAAAACTAAAGGAGGGAAGGTTTAAATTAGATATTAGGGGGAAATTTTTTACAGAGTGGTGAGGGGCTGGAACAGGCTGTCCAGCGAGGAGGTGGGTGCCCTGTCCCTGGGGATGTTCAAGGCCAGGTTGGATGGGACCCTGGGCAACCTTGTGTAGCTCCAGACCTGGAGGTTGGTGTCCCTGCCTGTGGCAGGGGGCTTGGAGCTCTGTGATCCTTGGGGTCCCTTCCAACCCAGACCATTCTATGATTCTATGAGTCTATGAATACGGAGGGACTTTACTTCTACTGACACAGAGATTACAGACCCACCGCCGATACTTTAGTGTTGAATGTGAAGTACAGACAATTGTAGTTTATTATTCTGACACTGAAAAAACTGCAGGCAGACTCAAAGTCATATAGTTTACCTTCCAGGGTGATACTTGCTTATTGTTTATTGATTCTCCTCCTGTATTAAATATCCTTATTTGTTAATGAAAGCAAATCTCTCGTGGTAGTGGGGCCGAAATGCTGCTTTGTAAAGATGAGAAACACTGGACTGTTAGGTGGAAACAAAGCATGGTAAATTTCTTTGTGCTTCAAATATTTGTGTCTCTCCCTGTTTTTGCTGAAGAGCACTTAATGGACATGGGGATTGTTTCCAAGCATACAGGAGATGCTCAGCTCTTGCTGGGGGGGGCAGTGAGTTCCCTGTATCAGGCCTTTGACAGGCATGTAGGTAGGTATTTGGATGCATGGAGGATGATGTTTCCCTTTTGCAAAACTACTCTTAAGTTTAGCCTATATGACCCAGTGTATGATTTGAAACCTGCTGTCAGCCAGTGTGAAAGCTGTTTTCCACCTATCCATCAAGGGCTGACCTTGATTTTTGTTCATGGAAATTGCAACGTATAAGCTGTTCTGTTGAATTAATATATGATAAAATTTATTGTGATTCATAAGGGTGGTTCAGCCCAGAACAGAATACATGCAAATCAAAACAAGAGACACTACATAAAGTCTGCAAAGGTCTCATGGATCCCTGTGGTCAGTGGACAAGTGCTACTTATAATGTGTTGGGGAAGACAGCAGGCCTGCCAGCGGCCTGGCTCTCTTCACTGAAGACACAGGCCCTGACAATATCCTCGTGTTCCCATGAGACAGGAAAAGTTCCTCATGCTGTGAGGATTTTGATAATCACATTCTCAAAACACAGCAGCCTTGCTGACAGGGGGACAGACTGCCCTAAACCAAGAAAGACTTATGGGAAGGTACCTGGGACTAACAGAACATGTTAAGAACCAGACATAATAAAATGGTCAAAACAGCCGGTGTGTGGATGCTTTTAGACATCAAAGGTAAACTAAGGATATTTGGCTATAAGATATGTTTATCAGAGCTTGTTGTAATCACTAACCAATCAGTGTGGTGTAAACAGTGTATGTAACCAATTAGCAGCTTTTAGCTTGCCACGTTTGCAGTGACAAATGTCTATAATCTGTGTGATTCCACCCAATAAAGGGCTTCACCTAAAATTCACATTGAATTACGTGTTGCCCATCACCGATCTCCACAATAGTGAGTGAAGAAAACCATGACGTCATACTAGGATGAGAGGTGAGCTGGGACTAGGCAAAGAAAATTACAAAGGGAAAGAGGATATTATTTTCATTTCTTACAAAATGTGTTGTCATGGTTTCAAGTGCAGAAGTGACACAAATGTAAACCATGAGGGACTGACTCAAGTCTTCACTCAAGCTTTGCTATATTTAATGCTGAACAGATTCATGTGTTAGGGAAGATAGAAACATCTGAAAATCTGAACAGAAGAGCTGTTCATAGAATTACCAGAAAAATCAGGTTAGCTTTATGCAGCATTGATTTTGAATGTTTATGTGACTTCTTGCTGTGAAGGACTCTTAAGTGCTCTGTCAATATTAACTCACCAGACCTCTCAACACCTGTGAAATGAAGATATCATATGAACAGTTCCTGAGATTTGCTTTTCTTGGGCAGATTAGGCCTATTTTACTTGGACTGATGCCCATAAATGTTGAACAAAACTGTAGCTTCCCCAGAGGAAAATCCGGTGCATTCCTGAGATGCACCATTTGGACTGGAGTAAAGCTGGGAAATTCCTCCTATTTTTTTTTTTTTTGAGGTGACATTTGTGTGATGGGAAGTCATGTATTTGCTTTCATGTCTTCTGATGCAATTGCTTTGAGTTATTTGCTTTGAGATTCTTAATTTGATGTAAGATTTTTTGAGTTTGTTCTGAGACTCATAATTGGAATCATTTGGGGAACTGGGAATTAGTTCCCTCCATGATTGGTTGGAAAAGTAATCATAAAATTCAACAAGGACAAGTGTAGGGTCCTGCACCTCGAGAGGAATAACCCCAGGCACCAGAACAGGTTAGGGGATGACCTGTTGGAAAGCAGCTCTGTGGAAAAAGACCTGTAAGTTCTGGTAGACAACAGATGACCATGAGCCAGCAATGTGCCCTCGTGGCCAAGAAAGCCAATGGCATCCTGGGGTGTATCAAGAAAAGTGTGGACAGCAGGTCAAAGGAAGTTCTCCTCCCCCTCTGCTCTGCCCTATTGAGGCCTCATGAGGAATATTGTGTGTGGTGCTGAGGTCCCCACGTCAAGAAGGATGGGGAGCTACTGGAGAGGGCACAGGAAAGGGCTACAAAGTGGATGAGGAGACTAGAATATCTCTCTTAAGAAGAGGGGCTGAGGGATTTTGGACTGAGGGACTTTTAGCCTAGAGAAGACCGAGGGGGGATCTTATCGATGCTGATAAATACTTGAGGGTTGGGGGTCAGGGGAATGGGATCAGTCTTTTTTAGTGGGGCACAGTGACAGGAAAAGAGACATGGGCATAAACTCAAATACAGGAAGCTCCACCTAAAGATGAAGAGGAACAACTTCTTTACTGTGAGGGTGTCAAAGCACTGGGAGAGACTGCCCAGAGAGGTTGTGGAGTCTCCATTTCTGGAGACATTCAAAACCTGCCTGGATCCTGCCCTGTGCAACCTGTACAAGATGACCCTGCTCTGGCAGAGTGATGACTAGATGATCTCCAGAGATCCCTTCCAACCCCTAGCATTCTGTGATTCTGTGTATCAAGCTACATGAGTATGCTTATGCTGGCTAGCTATTGACCTGGGACAACATACAGCTGCAACCTCATGACAGATGCAGAGAGATGGTGGCTAGGAAGAAAATCACTGTGTGCATCAAACCCAACTGTAGACTACCAAATGGAGTAATAAGACAAGACCACTTGAGGGAATCTGCCTGATACCCTGGTCACTATGTAGAGGGGCTATACAAGCCTGGTGCTAGTATGAATGGATTAGTGAGGTACCCATCACAAGAGGAGAGTGCTTAAGGTGGGCAGAAAACATGGTTGAATTATGAACATGTCTGGCTTTGTAGGTAGATGTGGCAGAAGGACGAGAGAGCAGTCTGGGAAGACTAGTTCTGTAGAAGACATGATGGCCAAATCTCATGGTTAGTCTGCGCAGAAGGACCTGGGGGGGGGGTTGGTAATTGGTAGGCCACTAAGATCTAGGTTTAGGGGTCATGAGGTAGGAAAGTGGGTCTGTCACATCTAAGAAAGCCAGCTTACAGCGTGCTGGAGTGCACCCACATAAAGCATGCTCCAACACTGTGCAGGTTTTGGTGAAAGTCACGGTGTAATTAGGATGGAGTTGCACCTTTGAAGCTTACCTGTCTGGAATGGTGGAAGAGCGTGAGAGGAGTCGTCTCAGCAAAAGTAAAGGCTGCTGGGGTGTGGCTAAATGAGGCAATTCACTGAAAGACATTATTGCTCTGTCAGCTTCGTAGGCTGAATTACATCTTGAGTGGGTGAGGAAGGAGACTTGTTGCAACAGCCCAGCATCAAATGCAGGCTCCAGGTAGGATTCTCTGTGAGGCTGTCTGCTTTCTGAGGTCAGAAGTTTGCTGCTTCTTAATTGTACCTTTCTCAAGTGCCAAGGAAGTTAATGAGTCAATTCCTGAAACTTGTCAATAGATCTGTATCCCTCATCTCTTCCACTGAGATCTCATGGAAGAATCTCACCTGTGGGATGAGGAGCCCTCTGCTACACACACTGTTCCTGATTTGTGGGTGTGCTGTCAGTCCGTGACCACACTGCAGGCCAGAGCAAGAGCTGGGACCACTCCATCTTCTGAATTCTCAGGGATGTACAAGTGTGGGCAGGCAAATGGAGACAGAGAGCCCTCCTGCTCCTGTACCTCTGTGAGCCTGAAGAGTCATGCAGTGTGGGGGGTAGGGGGGTGGGCAGTCCTACTGTGAGGGCAAAGCCAGTGAGTCAATGGCTGCTGGGAAAGAGTAGAAATGATTTACAATGAGCACTGAAGCTGAGATTTCTGGCAGATGAAATAATAGGGTACAGGGCTCTTAGAAGGATCACTATCTCCTGACACAGGATGTGACTATGCCATGATCAAAACAGACTTTTTGACTACCTGATAAGACTGATTGGATCTAATTAAAACTCTGAGCTATGGTTCCTAGAAGATTATATAGGTTAAACTATACAGAAATCAACCAGTAAAAATTAAAGTTCTTTTTTTTTTAAAACCAAAAAACCAACCCTGTCATCAAAGAATCATTTGAGAAACCAACAATCCCTAACAGCTTCTTATTTTTTCCCACTTGCAACCACTGTGGTATGGCAAAACTAAAGTATGGTAGTTGATGTGAAAAGCATTATATGGGAAAAGAGCTGAGAAACAGCTGCTCATCACACATTCTGTGCCCTGTCACAAAAATATACCCAGTCATGTAGACCTTATCTGTAAGTGCATCTTATTTCCCAGGTTAAACATCAGCTTGTTTTTATACTTGCATCTAAAGCCATTGGTACTTATATATAGATGTTACTTACATATAGATGTTACTTACTAAAGTGTTCAGCTTCTGGAATGTTTTGTTATCTGATATGATGGGATTTGAACCCTATAAATTAACGCTCTGTTGTTGACAATAGGAAGATTTTTAATTAATTTTGAGTCTTGTAAGTAGCCTTGCAGGAGGTGTGACCTGCAGGTCTGTTATAAAGAAAGGCTGTTTCTTGATACTCTGCCCATTCAATTGTTAAAGGCAATTCACTTCTGGTTCTGCATTGATCAATAAAGTTCTGGCCTTGGTGCTATATGAATAGAAGCAAGGTGAGACTGCAGGCTGGGGAAAATAATAATTCTGGTACAAAAAATATCCAGAGGTGCCAGGGAAGAAACATGATAGAAATATTTTGTGTTCCTCATCTGATGTCACCTTGCTACATTTAACTGTCATGTAACTTACACCCTGATGATTTAAAGCATTCTGGCCATATAACAAGTCAGGCATGAAAGTGACTTCCCAGGGACGTAGGTTTCCCTTTCAGGTTACACCCAGCTCTGTATGTGGGAAGGGAACAGATATTGGGAAGGTGGGAGGGAAGTGCAGATGGACTGAAGGTGGGCTGTAGAGCTGCCATGGCAAATTAAACAAGGTGTGGGCAGAAGGATTTTAGCCTCTTCTTTTGGATCCTAAGTCTCACTATTACAATATTGAAGACCAGGACTTTCTGAAATACCTGGAGAGTCTGAGTGACTCCAGCTGAATGGGGGGGTGTCACCTTGAATTACTTGGATTTGTTGTGTAACACTTACTAACAACTTTGAAAGAGAGAACTGTCACAAATGCCCCCAAAGTAATCTTGCCCTCTGTTTAGTCTCTTTGTTGTGTGCAAGTTGCATGGTACTATCTGGAGCTGAAGGACTAGAGCCCATTTATTTGTAGTTATTATTGATTAAACTCCCCTCTTCAGTCGCTGGAAGGTGAATTATTGTGGAAAGTTTTAAGATCTGCCAGTAATGTGTAATAAAACTCTTCCATTTACAGACATACTATATAGGCTACCACGTCATTCCCAGAACGTTATCTGCTATCTAAAAGTGTGAATTATAGCAAAGGGAGAAAAACATTCTAAATCATCTTGTGTGTTGAGAAAAGGCAATGATCTTAAGCTAATGAAACTGTAGAGAAACACTGGAATAAATTGTGTGCGTTCATTTCAAGCAGATGCTACATGAAAGACACCCTTGTGCTTCCCTTACCTGCTGCACTGACCCTTCAGCAGAGCTGCATATGTCTCCTCATGGGAGGAAAGGAATGAGCTCAAATCACAAAGCAATTCCTTCCTCCCTGCCTAGGCTAGCAGACTCCTCTATCATTATTTTTCCATTGAAATTCCCACCATTTGTCTTGTCTTCCCAAATTCATCCCTTTCCTGTTCCTCCCTCCTCCCTTGTCCTCTCAGTCATTACAGTTACCCTTTTTTATGCCACTGAGTGTTATTCCTCTGTGCTTTGTTCCTCAACCCCAAACTCCCAAAATTATCTCTCTCCACTGTTCCTTCTGGATTTTGCAGGAGCTACCTAAAGTCTTGAGGATTCAGAGGAAAAATCTCCTTTGATGAATCATCTTGGACTGGCTTTTAGAATGAGTAATGAGAGGGAATTTGGGATCAATGGTATCAGTACAAAGAATGAGTAACTATTGCCTGTAATTGAAATCACTGACCTTTCATAGACCAAAAAGTAATAAGTCAAGGTAGAAAGGCCTCTCTCCAATCTAGGTCTGGTTTGTGCTTTTATTTTCATAGAATCACAGAATCATAGGGTTTGGTAGGGACGTCACGAGATCATCGGGTCCAACCCCCCTGCCAAAGCAGGCTCCCTTTCCTTCATGTTTACCTCAAACTGAGCTGCCACAGACACAATCCAGGAGGCTGCAGCATCCCTGTGTTGACTCTGCTTGGCTGCATGTCTCAACACTGTAGTACGAAGTGGGCTTCATGGGGGTACCAAGCAATCCATCCCTTTCCTCATTCATGGGTTTGAACTGTGCTTGACTGCTTGCAAGCAGCCAGGTAATATAAACAGGGTGATTAGTTCTCACTGTAGTGACAGTTCTCATGGCAGGGAAGTCATCTTGCTCCTGGAAATCACCATGTCTGCTTGCACAATCCCTGGCACCCACAGCACGTAAAAACATGCCATGATCTACCTCTTGCTGATGTGCCAGGGGACAGCTATGCAGCCAGTCTGGAAGGCGGGGCAGCCCTCCTGCTCTGGGATGACTGGGGCTCTTCAGCCAGCCCAATGCTGGTTTTGCACTTGGAGAGCACAATTCACCTCCATACTGGGGCATGGTCATTTGGAAAAGCCTTTCAGAAATGGCTAGTCAACAATGTGTGTTTCCAGGCTGCTGAGCTCCCATGGAAAAGACTGAAATAACAGTATAAAGAGCTGTTGCATATGTTTGTCTCTAGCATCTCTGCAGCAGCATGTCCAATTGAAGGTGTTCCAGGAAGACTTGGTGAGGATTATTAGAGGTGTGGAGAATGCAAGCAGCATCAGGCATAAACACAAATGAAGTGTGTGGCTAAAAGATGATTAGAGCCTTTTTGAGAGCTGGCCACAGTTGCTACCATCAAAATCCTTTGAGAGGAGGAAAAGGACAAAACACTGACCTGTAGCTTAAAAATGAGCATTCTGCACTGGCCTGGTGCTCTGCTTGTCAGAACTCTGAATTTACAATAGGAAAATACCCACTGGGCTTCTTATCTGTAAAAAATTGAGGATTCCATCAGAAATTGTTATTACTAGTATTACTAGTAATACTAGTATTGCCATTGTTATTATTTTAAAAGTAGTTTTCTTCAGGAACAGGCATTTCCTGAAGGAAATAATATGTTCATCTGCAATATCAGTGCTGTTTAGATTAATTTCTGTACTGTTTAGGGTTGCAGCTGTAGTGTGGAAATTGCTTTCTAAGCTTTCTTGGGTCATATCACACAATACTTACGCTGTCTACCATAATGAGCAAGGAAAAGGGAACAAAACCAACTGTTTCTGAGGAGTCTTTCTATTTAGTCCTGCTGGTTTATGTTATTGGGAAACCGGATGTGTTAACATAGTGCTGCTCTGTGGTGCCAGTGCAGTCACACTCGCCTGGAGTTGTTCTTATGTAGCTTGTTAGTTTGGTTTTGGAAATTGTGCTTGATCCCTGTGAGTTAAATAGGTGCTGACATGCTGTTAAAGGTCTAGCTGCCACCCAATGGTCTCTGCCTCAATGCTCTGCTTCGAGAATTCCCTGTATCACCTCTCAGGTCCATTAAAAGACCACTCGAATGTCTCGCTTTGTGCCCACAATTCATGCAGCACCAAAGGGTTGTACCATGATTGGTACAATTACAGTATGAAAATAACAAAATGCACCAGAGTGGGAAGGAGGACAGAGGGGTGGTAGCAACTGAAAGGAAACTTGGGCTAGCACTGCTTAGGGAAAGCTCTTGCAACTTAAGATTGATCAGCTCATGGATCTCTGCTATTGGTCTGATTTCAATCCCTGTCAGTTAATCCAGAAGTCTGACCAGTTCCAGCCTTTGCCATGTGCTGGAACTCTCAGATCATCTGGCACCAAAGTAAAAAATGTGAAATGGCAGAGAAGATGAGCACCACAGACTGAGGCATGGCACAGCCTGCTTTTATGTGGCTCAGAGAGCTGAGCTGGGTCCATACAAAGAGGGTGAGATGCAGCAACCACAGAGTGTATCCATTCCTTGACACTTCATTCTGAGCCATGTCAGATCTGACCACAATATTTCTGATGAAAATATTTGTCCTCTGGAAGAAAGTTGTGCTTGAATGAGCTGAAAACTCCAGGAGGAATGGGACTGCCTTTGTCAAGAACAGTCATCCATAGGTTTCATTTCAATGATGTTTGACTTAATTTGACTTAATTTCACAGCTTTCATTCTATACTGGAAGAAAACAAAGTGAAACAGCTGAACATTGCCCACAGAAAGGAAATTCTGAATATCTCAGTGTCGTGGTTTCACCCGGCTGAGGGCCAAGATCCACGCAGCTGCCTGCTCCTTAAAGGAAAAGAGCAGGTTAAAGGGAAGGGGAGGGGGGGGTGAGAAGTAAGGGAAGGGAAAAGGAAGAGAAAGGGGCAAATAACCCCAAGATCAAGAAATTAAGAGGCCCGTGGGTTGGGATAAGGATAGTTTACTAAGATAACAGAAAGATACAATGTAACAATGCTAACAGGACTTCAAAGCAAAATATGTGAAGCTGTTGATACACAAGGCAGTTTCTCACCAAACCATACAACTCAGGCCGTGCCACCCAGAGCCGTCCCAGAACCCGACCGTCCCCCAAGAACCGCGCATCCCGGAGCCGCCCCAGGCCTTCCTCCCGTCAGCCCCCCGATATCCTGGGCAGGACGTAACTGGCGTGGAATACTCTCTTTGGTCAGTTCGGTCACCTGTCCTGGCTTCGCCCCTCCTTTCTCATGAAGAGCTGAGAAAGTCCTTGACTGTCTGACAGCAACTAAAAACATCAGGGTGTTATCAGCACTACTCCCATTTTACTCTCAAACACAGCATTCATCTGCTGTTACAAATGAAATTAACTCCATCCTGACCAAAACCAGGACACTCAGTTTAGTAGTGACAAAATAAAACCTACTGCTGTCATAGCATGAGACAGTTCCTATGAAGAAAAGGAGTGGGCTTTTGTAATACAAACAATATTTTGTATACAACATGCACAAGCACATTGCCAAAGTTGCCTCCATTTCACTGGCCAGAAACAGCTGTGCATTATTTTCCCCTGTAGTATCTTTATTTATATTGTTTATTTAGAAAAGGGATGTGCTAAAAATAGAATCTGTTTAAATAGAATCTGTTTAAATCTGTTCCATTGGTATGAATGTGGTGCAATCAACAGAATGTTTGTGAGTGAAACCCAATGGGACGGTCATATCCATGTTGCCATGATGTTCTTTTCCATGGATCTCAGTTCATGTTTGTCATTTTGAGCTATTCTAAATGTCCTCTGAGGTTTACCAGAGAGAGATGGACTGGATGCCAGTGAACACCTTAACCTCTCATCTGGTTATCCATTGCTTCGTTCAGAAAAGCCTAGATTAGGAATTGCTACATGCAGAAATGTGAAAACTTGGAACTGAGGTCAGGCTTAGGCGTATGCCCCACACGTCAGGTTTTGCATAGGTGGATTGTTTTACCTTTTGATACTTCCCCCTATACCATTCCAAGGAGATGTGCTCTCCTTGGCATGCTACAACAGCACAAAGGCTCCTCCAGCGTGTGTCTGCAGCAAGAAAAGTTTGGTCAACCTCCTGACCTGAGGTCTGCCCTCTGAGAGCTACACAACTTGCTCTCTCAGTGTGTCTGCTGGTACCCATAGGTGTTGGGTTTTGTGTAATGTCTTCATCAGGGATTTTTCTGGGAAATTTAAGAGAAAAACCTGTGCTTTTCTGCTCATGCGTGGTGTTGCCACCCTTCTTTCACAGCTATCAGCCTGCATAGCACCACTCTGAAGTGCCAACATCTATTGATGTTTGGTCAGTCCAGCTTTGAAACCATTTGAGACTTTGGTATGGTGTTTCAGGTCAGCATCACAGCACCCTTTAACAGCTCTGATACAGGTGCCACGAGTCCACATCAATACTCTTCCATGACCATTCAACACCATCTGAGAGGGTGTGTTATGTCTGAGCTGAGTCAGAAGATTTACTGTCTCCGAAATGTCCCAGTGGTTACTTTGAGCAAAGTGAACTTCACAGGGAGGACACTTTGTAACAGACACCCATTGCACATTTCCTGAGGGCAAAGCTGACAAACATAACACGCTAGGGCTTCATCTTGTCCCTTGTGAGGATGTGGTCCATGATTAGTACATATCAGAGAATCTATTAAGTCAGAAAAAGTTTTTTTTTTAAACTTGCAATCTTGTCTTTTCTTTTGGTTGAAAGACTTTGGTCACTTTTCTTAAGTGGGTTTTGGTGGAGCAGAGCCTCAGAAAGAGGCAACCCTCTTTAATTCATAGAGGTCTTCAGCCATGGTGGAAAAATTCCAAATCTTCCTTCTGGGGAGGAGATGATAGTTCCACAAATATGGCAAAGCTTCATGATCATGCACTATTATTCACATTTCCAGTGAAAAATGCCTGCTTCCATCTTTATTTATGGTTTGCATAAAGATGCAGCAGGGGGGTGGGGGGGAAAGAGTAAAAAACCTGGAAGCCCACGCATGTGACCACATGGGATGAAAGTCCCGTTTCTTGCCACAACACACCCTCTGCAAAGTGTTTTCTCTCCTCCACCATGTCTGGAGGCGGCTGAGAAGGCCACCTCCACGCAAAGAAACTGCTCTGTGTCTCCCTGACAAATGAGGCAGCAAGGAATGATGTGGGTGTCATAGCTGCAGGGAGATATGTAGCTGCCAAAAGAAAAAAGGGATTCAAAATAAACTCCTTTCTACGTACCTGCACTTGAAAGGGATTCAATAAGAGATAACGTTCTCTGTAATCCCAGTGCTGTGACAATTCATTTGGCCCAATAAGGGAAAAACATCAATATCCAGGGAGGGTGAATTCAAACTCATGCTCTGTGGGCAGCTGGCAGTGTTGTTATTTGTGGCAGTGACAGTCCAGTGAAATGAGAGGAAGGTGGTCTAGAACTTTTGATGAAGTTTGGACTCTGGCCTCATTCCACCACATTAGTGTGTGGAATTGTAGGTGTAGAGAAGAAAACAAGAAAGACACCATATCATGATAAAAATTGGAAGAGGAGTGGACAACAGACCAAGGGGCATTGTTAGACCCTGTAACTTAGTGAGGGTGAGACCATATCTGGATTTTGGTATCCAGTTTTGGCTCAAGAAGGATGTGGAGAAGCAAAGAGGATGCCACAGAGACTACAAAGATGCTCAGGATTCTGGGCAGCATCACCTGCGAGGAGGGGTTGAGGGACCTGGGCTGGTTTAGTTTCATAAAGGGGAGCCAAAACCTCTTGGTAATACCAGGTAGTATACTCAGGGACTATTCACAGCCATCAACTGCATTTTAGAGACGTGGTGTTGGATGTTAGGAGGACCTTTTTCACTCAGAGGTTAATGCAGCACAGGAACAGGCCATCGTAGGTGGGTCTGAATCCCTTCCCTGGAAGCTGTCAAAGCTTGGCTAGAGAAAGCCATGGACAACCTGATCTGGTGCCAGTGGCAGTCTCACTTTGAGCAGGATGGTGGGACAGAGATCCCCAAAGATCAGGTTCAGTCCATATACTTATGATTCTTCATCTCTTTCAGCCAAGGACATACATTAACTAGAGGGGACTGTTATTAATATATTGAAATAGCACTGTTGTATTACCAAGTAGCTCATGCCTTGGATATTGTGCAAAGTGAAAAACAATCCTTAGCTATGTAGGCAATTTCCTGCTATTTCCTGAGCTAACTACTTCCAGCTTTGCTTAGCCTAACTGTGGGAAGTGACCAGCAAACCAAGGCTTTTCAACACACAGCCCCATTTATTGGTTCGGGAGGGTCCGGTTGTTGGTGCAGATCAGTTTATATACCAGACAACTTGCTTTATCTGGGATTTTCTAGGGGCATGCTTTGGTGTTTTTTGAGGTACAACTACACTGCTAACAATTGCTTGGCATACAAGGAGAAGTGTCCACTGTGTTAAGAGAGAGCAAGGATGAGAATGAAGCAATACTGGTCAGCAGGGTAGGGAGCAGTACGCAACCTTATATACGTCATTGTTTCATTTTTCTAATACTGAAATGATGTCCGTGAGCAGAGGGAGAAAGCAGAAGGAAGAGTAACAGCAGCTGCTGTGAGTCACCAGAAACATAGGCTTAGTGGAGCCCTGCCTGGACAGCTTGATAGCAGAGACAAATTGGTACATGAAGAGGGCCTTCAGTGACCAAGAGAGATTTTGCTGCCTTTGGCAGTATGTGTTGGGCAGAGCTGCTGAGAATGCAGGGGGTAATTCACCTTCCTTTTGACCTCCTTTGGGACAAGGGAGATATTTACTGTGTGGATAGAGCCTGCTCCAGGCTTCCCCAAGGATGATCCAGCTCCAGAAAGGCAGGAGGCTTCACCTAACCTGAGGGGCGTGTGTGACAGCAATTGGACTTCCAGGCTGTAGGAACCCACATAGATGTGGTTTGGCACAGGAGTGAGGACCTGGAGGGATCCCAGGAGAAGGAATGATGTGGGAATACGTTCTCACCAGCAGCTGTAGGAGAGGTTTGCTGGAGCAGTGGAATCCCAGTGCTCCCCACAATGCTTCCACATCTGTGGTTACCCACAAATTAAGGTCTTTTCAGCAGTAAACTAAACATGGAAAAGGCTGTCCATTTGTGGCAGCTCAGCAGGGCCATTAGGGTCAGGTGAAGCAGCAAAACTATGTCTCCATAGTTGAAATACCCTTTTGCTTTTTCCACTTCCTTTTTGGTGGGTGCAGTACATGGGGCATGCCAAGTTATTTCACACTGCTTAGGATGCATCTGGACCCAAGGGCTGTGTGAAGTAATTTATTTAAATATGTTCAACATTCCTTTTCTTAGTTTTTCTCTCAAAAGCAAATCTTCCCTTCCTGCCAGAAACAGGTTAATTGTTTGGTGGATTGGCCCATGTCCTAGAGTCATTCAGATCCCTGGCAAGGTCCCATTCATTTCGCAATATCTGGTAGTGCCACAGCTCATCTTTCTAATTAAAAATCCCAATATCTGTGCATGGTAGAAAGAGAGCAAGAGCAGCAGGAAGCATGTGCAGGGCTCCTTTATGTGCACAGTGCAGATTTAGGCACAAATGAAAGAAACTATGATGGGAAATGTAATAAGACCTTGAAGCCTTGCACGGATGCCGATGAAAATAGTAACAATGTCAAGTGTGTTGTTGGCTATTCCTCTGCATCTTTGATTAAAGTGAAGATTATTTGTTTGTTTGTTTTAATTTGATATTTCATACCCTTTGAAAAAGGCAGAAGCTGTTTCAGGGCGCTGTGGTTGTGGTGGAAGGCAGCAGAAGTTAGGTGCTGTACCTCTCAGGCATGTCTGAACACATATGAAATAGGAATGAGCAAGATCTGCACCATGAGGACGTCACTGTGCTGTTAGGAGATTATGTAAACTGTTTTGCCTGATTTTGCTTTATGCCTGGCAAGAAGCCAGGCATAAAAAGGGAGTGTGGAAAATGTAAAGCAAATTGGTTTAGCTCCTGGGCTTGTGGTCTTCCCTCTGGTGCTTCTCAACCCATTTTCTTCGTAATGGAGCTCCTTGTTCAGTTTCAGAAGAAAGGGACAAAGATTGTATCATTGCCTTTTCTGTCACAGAAAGCCTGACGAAGTGAGGACACATTTAACCAACCTGTTGGCACACTGAATAGAAATTGCTTTTTCAAGTCTAATAAGATACACTCATTCCTCAGTCACTTTTTCTTTTCTGGTGATGTCAAATCTTACTGTATCAGAAACTACTGCATCATTGCCTGCATTCACACACATCTTACTCTTACACAAGATTTGCTCATAGGCCTTTTCCATCCCTGAGATATTGGATGTATGCACAGGATTCTCTCTTGCATGGTGAACAAGTCACCATGAAAGCTTTGCTGTTGACTTGTGATAGTCTCCAACCATCTCGATGGCCGATAGAATGTCTATAAAAATCACCACTCTCTGGTCTGCCTTGAGTGATTTCTTCCCCTTCTTCACCCAAATGATTCGCTGTATGAATCAGAGCTTGGGATTTTTGTTGGTTTATCTGGAAAACTACTGAGTCTATTTTAGAGCCTTCCATTGGCAATAAAGCTTTGCTGCTTATTCTTGTGGCTCTATTTGACCCACTGCATCTGTCAGCATTCAGAGTGGGCAGGGTGCAAAAAGCTCTTACCTTCCTGCTGTGGGGACCTACAACAGTGACAGGAGAAATGCCAGCAGTGCCAAAGAAATTCTCTGGGGTGGTGGCATCTGGCTCATCAGGGAATACACACAGTTCTAGGGGTATTCCCCTGCTCACCATGGCCTTGGTATGTCCAGACTTCACTGTAATGAAAAGCAGGCTCTATGACTTCATTAGTGTCTTGCCACAAACAAAACAATGAGGTGAGCTTGTGTTGCAGACAAGAATTGGCTAGGAAAGTTTCTCTTCTAGGTTCAATTTCAGCCTGAGTTAGGATGGCTTCACATAGCAGGAGCTCTGCTGCTGGGCCACCAACTCAGGAAGGTGTGGGGCCTTTACGTGAGAGCGTGGAAAAATCTAGTTCTTGGGCTGGAAAACTGTGCTTGATGTCTGGTAACTGAAGGGAAGAATGCTTTTCCTTCTGAGTAATAAAAAGCAAAACCAAAGGGCAAGGAAAGTAATGAGAGCAATGGTTGTAATGAAGCATATGAATAAATGCATAAGTGTTTGCAAAGTCTAGGGCATTCAGCACTTCCAGGGGAAGTTGATGGGAATCTTTTCAGTGCTTGTGATCACTTCAGACCTGTGATTAATTTTTCTCAACATTTTCTAGAAAATAATTAGAAGAGGATTTGAAAGACTTCCCATTGTGTGATACAGACAATTATTTTCCAGCACAAGGTTAGATTATTTTTGGACCTTTCCTTCTATCTCATTATATTGGGTCCTAACTACTGATACCCCACATGTCAAGATTAAATTATTTCAAGTAAATGGAAATATTCTGAATATCAGAAATCATGATTAAATAGCAACAGAGAAATTGAACAGAGAGATGTACTGCAATTTAATTTGCAGCCCAAAAAAGAATACACTTTAGCAGAATCAAACTTTTCCTTGGGATTTGTTCCTTGGAAGATGTCTCTCTATTTGTGGTTGAAGTATGTGATCTGATATGTGATGTGCAGTTGAAATCTCTCCAAACTACTTTAAATCTAATCTGCCATGCTGAATTAATTCTGCTTTCACAGTATAGTATTTGGGTCCTGATCAAGGATACTGTTGGAACTGCCTATAGCACTTTAGTCATAGGGGCCACATCCCACAGGGGTGATTCCAATAGTGAAAATATCTCTTTTAAAGCTTTCTGTGTCTTCTAAAAATACATCTGCCATTGTTATAAGTTTTTCTGTTGACATCATTGCTGTAAATTTTGGAGCACCTGTCTGATGCAGAGTTAAAATAATGTCAGGTATGTTTCATTGTGTGTCAGAAAACATTAACTTCAGGTAGGCTATGGGCAAATGTTTTCATAGATGGGAGCTCATTTTGTGCAAGTGCTTTTGGAAGATGGTGAGGGAAAGGATACATGTCCAGCCATGCCAGTGAGAATGGAGCCAGCCTAAAATGGTTGCCCATGACTTGCCAGAGCTTGCAGAGGATGCCTTTATATCATTTATGTGCTGAATGTGGATGTCAGTTGGATCCTGGCTCCAGCTTTGCTGTCCTTTTGCTGTCCCATGCTGCCAGTTGTCTGAGTTAAACCACAAACAAGCAGCAGACTGCAGTGTGAGATTTGGTAAGGGTTGGGAAGGGAAAGTAAGCCTTAACCTGGGCCACAAAAACATCTGCCTACAACTGAGCCTGGCTAGTCACACTGCCTGCCTTGTAGCAGCATCACTGGCCCCTGAATCCTTCCTGGGACCACCCTAGCCTCTCACCAGGGTAGGAAATTTGTCATACTCTGAGCACACGCTGGTTGTACCACCAGCATTCAACACTGTGATTGCCCGATGCCAGCACCATGCCCAAGACAAACCCTGCTCTTGGGTTGGTGTAGGCACAGCCATCCTGAGCCAGTGGCAGAGCTGGGAATGGACAAGATATTTTTTTAAAGCTGCTATTCATATGTCAGTGGATTTCTAAGCTGTACATTCACCGTTTTGGCCTCCTTGTACAATCCAGCCCAAACCTGTCTTGAGCTCTAGCAAGTCAAAAGCACGTTCTTCTCAACTTGAAAAGCAAATTTCTTCTAACTCCTGCAAGAAGAGGAAGCAGTCAGTTGTGTCCCAATGCCCTTCTGCTAGAGAGTTTCTGTTTGCCCCCGTTTTTGAGACAGGGTACCTCTCAGTTGCATGACACTCCCTGAGAAGCCAGAGAGAGGAAGGTAGCAGAGACTGTAACTGGCACAAAGCAAATCACTGGAGGAGATAAACGTACTCGAGGAAATGGAAAGAGGAAGTCTTGGTCAATACCTTGCACTTTTCACATTTCTTTGCAAAAAAGAAAAGTCCTGGAATATATTTTCCGGGGTTTTCTACATTTTTAAGAGAGACAGATTTCAAGAGGAGAGTGGAAAATAGCTGGAAAATAGCTGTGAATGGGAGTGAAGTGAATACTCTCGGTGATGCTTTAGCTGACTGATGCTGTTCTAGGCTCTCTTCCAAGTGGATGATTTACAAAATCCAGAAGGGATGGGTACTGTCTCCCCTGGGGACTTACACAGTGATGATTTTCCAGAAGACTTCAACAACTATAAATTGTAAATGCTGAATCTGGGTTGAAAATTACTCATATGTGTTGCAAGTATTTGCAGCTCATCAGAACTCTCTCTAGAGCTGCTCCCATTCTCTCCAAAACCACAAATCAAGTAATCAAAAACCATTTACTAGACCTTTGATACATGGATAAAGCATTACTGGTTCCCTGAGGTGAAATCAGTAATTTTTTGCACCACTGGCCAAGTTGTATTGGGTCACCTTGGGCAGCAACTCCCAGATTTGGTCTTCAGCACTTAGCTCCTTTCTTAGCACTTTTGTGCTTTTCAGAAGTAACCTGTTACTGGCAAGGAAGCATCTACTCTGCAACCAAGGAGAACACCTCAATTTCTTGTATCAACTAACAGAAATTTGAGCAGTGGGACTGTTTTGTTGGTGGTAGCAGGGAGCATAGCATCAGGGATTGGGACTGTCTGCTGGGGCACTCCTCCATCAGAGGGGACCTTGGTGTAAGGCTTTTGCAGCCACATTCTCTTGCCTCTGAGGAGAGCCAGTTTCCCTGGATAGTTTGTATTAGTGCCTTGACCTTTCTGTGGTTTTGACCAGAAATTCCAACCTGGCCTCAGCAAGTTCTGATGATAATTGTTTCAGTGAAACTGGTACTTTCCAGAAAAAGGGAGAAAAAAATGTGGCTTTGTTGAAAAATTTGTGGCTTGCACTTTCTGGGACATAGGTTTTTCCTTGTGGGGCTGAGCCCTGCAAGCTTTGGGCAAAAAAAAGCAAAAGAAAAAGAAATAATCAATTTCAGTTTCTTTCATGTGATATTCCATTTTGCCTTGAACATAATAGATTCATTTTGATACTCTGGTGGGCAATCCCTAAGGCAGAGTTGAGAAACATCTTTCACTTCCCTGTTGGAGCCTGTTCTTTCAGGAAAACAAAAAGTACATACTTTACATACTCAGTACTAGAGATCCCCATCACACAAGGGTGCATATTTGATCTGAGCAGGCTCACAATCTTTTAGAATACTAGAGGATAAATCAACTGTAGCATATTAACTCCTAAAAACCATTAGGCAATAACTTCCTTGCTGTGAGAAGCTAGAATTTTTGTAACGAATGGGAGGGGATTTGAGTATTATTTCCTGGACTATGTGTTTTAGTTACTGTTGTTCAATTAATTAATTTTGTCCTTTTGATGGGATTTGGGTCATATAATAAAATCAGATATTCTTTTCTAAGAATCAATTATGATTTATCAAACCACATTATCTGAACTGTCTCACAAGTCAGGTATGGGAGAGTGTGACTTGACTTTTTGTCAGAGTTTCACTGTTTTCTCTTTCATTCTTCAGTTTCCTCAAAGGAAATTGTTATCCTTTTGATGACTTTATGTAATACCTAGACAAATTCACACTGAAGTCCTTGTTGCCTATTGAGTTTTTCAACCTTTAAGTTGAAGTTACTTGGAGCTTAAAACATCTTTATCTGTACAGTAAGAAAGGAACAAAGTCTAAGGAAAAGTTCAAGTGAGTCCTTAAAAATACTGACACTAGACAAATGTACATCACTGAATCTTTCATATAATGCCACGACATAAAATTGTTTAAGCACCTAAACTCATGCACTATGTCTGTTTCTTCTTAATAAAGCTCAAGTATCTAAGTGGCCATGTATTTTTAGAGTCACTTGGTTGCAATTAAGCACCTGTTTGAAGTGAGTTCTACACTGAAGTGCTCCTCTGAGTCAGAGCAAAAGTATAAGCATTTTCCAGGACTGAATTCCAAAACTTTAATTAGCATTCAAGTAAAATGCTTACATTATTAACTCTTCATATAAACATTTTCTTCTCATCTGGGAAAAACAAAACCGTGCCAAGCACTGAAAAATCCTGCTAGCTTCCTGCAAGCTTCTCTGCATCTGTGAAATGCAGCTCCATTACATTTTGAGGGCCAGATCTGCCTCTCATCACCCCCCTGTAACATCAAAACCCACTGTGATACTTTCACTCAGATACCACTGACTCAAGACTAACATAGAGTCAGATCCAGCCTCTCACTCCAGTAACTGCTGAACAATCTCATCCCACTGCTGTGGGGCTGAACTGTGCATCAGAGGACCAGCCAACCAGCCCTCCCAGTTCTCTCTAAGGTGCATCTCAGCTCACAACACATTTAAACCAGCAAAAATTTTGTAAGCACTTCCTGAGCCTCAGGATCTTAGTCAGTTAAAGGCCAACTAGACCTGTGCAAGCACATTGCTACAACTAGGAGGGTCCATGCTCCTGCAGAAGGGCAGATGTTCACTGCAGCCCCCTGCCTGGGCAGGTCATCCAAAGGGTTGCTGTAATCCAGCACCAGGTGAACTTCCCATAAGGAATAGTCTTGGGTTTGGCTCAGCTGTAGGATCAGGTCTGTATGCACAAGACATGTAGGCATAGCATTTAGAGACATGGTTTAGTGGTGGGCTTGGCAGTATTAGGTTTATGGTTGGACTTCATGATCTTAAAGGTCTTTTCCAAACTAAGTGATTCAATAACCTACCTGGACATATGCTTTGTGATGTAGCTGAGGATGATTAAAGACAAACTCACCACTGTGGTATGAATCAGATTACTTTATTCAGGAAAACACCCATGTCCTGAATATTTAAACTGCAATAATTAACATAGAACAATTTCATTTTACATGATATAATTATTTTGACATTTCATATGTGTCTATTGCTAAAGCCCCCAAAAAACTGTCTCATAACACAGTCAGGTTTATACATGAAAAAAAATACCCTTTAAATATAAAGGCTCTGCTATACTGCACACAATTCAGCTTGCCAGAGGCAAAAGTTCTGCTCTTCTACCACCGTCAAGCTTGAGGAATTTGGTTGAATTACATTCATATAAAGTATTTAAAAAATTGCATAAATCTCTCATGTTTAAGCATTAACCTTATTCTTCCTCTAAAGCATAAGCTGTAGAAATACCTATTTTCAGATTGTTACATATGCAGCTATTCACTCACACCTTGGAGTTAGAGCTTCTGTAGAGCTCGTTTAACTGTTCAAACAGGTGGGATTTTTTTTTCCCAGTTCTTCATGCTTCTTTGATTTCCTTCCTTTTCCCCCTTTTACTTTATATTTTATTTGCTTTTTTCCCATCCAATTCTGTGCAGAAATAGAGACTGAGAAAGAAAAGCAAAGAGAGGAAGAAACAGAATAACAGGAAAAAAAGAAAATTAAAAAATATGTAAACTGAAGGAATGAGAAAATTGCTGAATATTTACTGAACAGTTTGAGATGGGAAAACAGCAACTTAAAAAGCTTAGTACTTAATTGGTGCCTAATTCCAAAATGCTGTCCTCCCTCTATCAGTTCTGGACAAGTCTGAGCAGAAGGTGCTGGTGGGAAAGAAAATGACCTAAGCAAGCACATCTTATTGTTTTGTATCCATAAACCTAAGAACTTGCTCAATTGGCTTTTGTGTTTTACCTTACAGACATATTCTAGAGAGACATGGGCTTGCCATGAGCCTCACACAACCACAAAGCACAGGCAGCCCTCTGTGGGAAGCTGTAGAAAGTGTCCATAAATTATCCATAGAGAGTGTCTATGGTTATAAATCCACGGATTAAATAATTTTTAAATTTATCTTGAATCAAATGAAACTGTTGGGAGGGAGGACCCAGTGACTGGACTGAGTAAAGACTCCCTCAGCAGTTGACAGCGTCTTATCTAGGCAGCTATTTTGGGTGCTCTGACTCACCTCCTGGAGGATCTTGCTTCACTCTGGCTATAGAGGGAAATAGGGATCCTAAATTTAGAAGCTGTGGACATGGCTGAAGGGAAATGATGTACCAATACTACAGGATATGGCATCTCAGGACAAACTGATGACTTTACCCATGGTGTACAACATCCTCATCTTACAACAGAGGAGCGTGGGTGCTGCACACAACAAGCCCTTTGCAGCCTCGAGTGATGCTGAGGGTGGAGGAGTTGTAGGCTCTGGCCACCGTGCAAATGTCGGGCTCTGGGGACTCACCAACTTCACTGTCCTTGAAAGTTCCTGAATTTTAGAACAGGACATGCTGTCCTCCTTTGGTCTCTACCCTACTCCACCCCAAATATTCAAGCTCCTCAGATCAATACTGAAAAGAGAAATTGAGAATCTGAACCCCTTCAGCTGAGCTCCCTGGGAGGTGGGGCGAAGGCACGGCTGCAAAATGCACACTTCCAAAACAATTTTCCATGAGATTGTATCCTCATAGTCCATCATACTTGAAATTGAGCATATTAAGAACCACAAAAGAGGGTTTGAGGTCACTGAGTGCAAGTCCTGCTGTCACAAGTGTTGCTCATCACAATTTGCATTTTTACAGTTATTCCTCTTACAGAAGCTGCCTTTGCTCTGAGGTTTTCCCTTGCTACTTGTACCAAATGCACATTGTATCACTTCCAGTTTTTAAAGACTTGTCAGTAAGGCCTAGACAGAGGTCCCAAAAAAGCACAGGCTTCTTATTTATTTTGGTGGGTTATTTCTGTTGAGTAGTACCTTTCTTACTTCAACTCCAGGATAAGGTGCTTCAAAAAGAAAGAGAAGTTTCCTTTAATTTTTGTATCTAATAATATTCTAAAATATAGAAAGAGGATGAGGAAGTGGCCAAGGATTTTGCAGAGTGCTGTTTGCTCTCCAAAGGAATCCGAGTGTGTAAGAGGAGCACAGAGTCAGGTAGTTACCTTGCAGAAGGTGGTCAATGCGGGATCTTTAAAATAGGACAGCTGTGCATTTTTAGGTGGCACACAGCCCATGGTTTGGCTCACAGCACAGCAAAGGATTTCTCTCTAAGTGACTATGATACTTCCTCCCCGTGGGATGTGTTGAAGAAAATAAAATTAAAATAAACCAGAAGTGAGATGAATGCAAAATTCCCAAGTTCCTCAGTAAACGGTTGCGTAGCCTAAATAATGAATCCGTGCCGGATACGCCATGACCTCATTTTCAGATCTAAGCTTTGAGGAGTTTGGGTTCAGGCCAATTTCACAGGAGGTGTTATCAGGCCTTGCGAAGTCTAATTGCAATCCTGGTTTCAAAGTCTTCGCAGCTTTGGTGACGTTCAGATCCAACTAGGTAATCTCTGATATTCAACTTGATCTGATTTTGGTTTGCTGCCCCCGGGTGAGCTTGGATGGAAGTGTATCGCATTGACTTCTCTTTAAGTCCCTATTCAATTACATTTTTCTACAGCAATTAACAACAGCCAGAATTAAGCCAATCACATGCATTTTTTTCCTATCAGTGGCATATATTAACTCCCATAGATTCTCCTTAGCCAAGCAGAGAACAGCCTAAAAGTGCAACTTTTTCAGTGTCTGAGAAGGGCCAAGAAACCTCAACAGAGCAGACTTGCTTGTGACATTGCTGCTGCTTCCTGTTTCTGGTCAAGTTAGGAGGGGAGCAGACGCAGAGAAAGCCACACGTCTGCCACATCTGAGGACAAGGGGAATCATTTGCAACATTTCTCCGTGACTTCAGTGCTTTCAGTACTCCCCCCCCACCTTTCACATGGGCTGAGCCGTGTGGTGGGGAACCAGAGGAGGGTCTGTGGGTCAGATGTGCTCCTCAGAAGAGTGAGGACCCTCCTGCAGAAAGGCACCTCTGCTGTGCACGGTGAAGCTGAAATCCTGGGAAGGGCTTGTTCCCTTACGTGCGTTGCTGTTGATGCTGCTGGGAAGAGCTGGAGTTGAGCAGAGGATCAGCCTGGACATTATTATTATTTTTTGTCCTTTTTAGTCTGCAGGATTGCTGTCAAAAGTCACTTCCTTCCAAAAGAAATAGGAAATGAGAGAAGGAAAAAGGATGAAAGAGCAAAGTGACTGGGAGTTTGCTGGAAAGTGTGGAGGCTGGTTCTTGGCTCAGGGCCTTGGTTCACTGAAAGCTATTTAACGTTTTTGTAACTGATGGCAAAATTGCACAGTATTAATATGCTGTCTTTATGGCTATAATGTATTCTTATTTCTCAGAGGCAATGGACTAGAGGCCAGGTTGCTTTATTCTGTGGTATTAAAAAGCCTGGGGCTGAGAAGCTTAGCACTGCTTTGTCAGGATTTTCTCTATCTGGCGACAGAATAGAATAAAATCATCCTATGTAGAGATCTTCTTTATTTTTTGGTAGAATGGGCTTTCTCTTTCAATTCAAAGCTTTCAGGGAAAGACAGTCTGTGTGTGGTAGGTGAGAGTAAATGCTTGTTTTTATTCATCAGCTGCCTTTTTGATATTCAGGAGCTATGATTCCTGACTGCCAGGCTTGCTTAAACTTCTCTGGGCATTAATCATGTGTATCGAGGTGAAGACAGATAGAGGTTAAATTCCCTCTTCAGAGACGTGAGAGATTTATAGGGCCCAGAGGGGTGAGGAGATCCCAGCAGAGGTTACAGTGTCATAAGCAGGGTAAGCTGAGTCTTCTAAAAATAGATTTCTTTATGAGAGAGAGAGAAAGAAAGAGAAGAAAGAAAGAAAGAAAAAAGAACTGATTGTTTGTTTTTTTTTTTTAAAGTCTTAAAACCATTAACAGCAAAAGGAATTTTTGCTCCATCATTGTTTATCAAAACAGAAAGTAGGTATCTCTAGCAATGAATTATATCAATTACTCATGGTCCTTTGAAAGTTTCTTGTGCGTTTTGAAGTCAGCTGGTCAATGGGATGAAACCTCACCAATAGGTACCATCAATTTCTGGTGACATAACACAAGTAACAAATTACTACTATCAGGAGTATTTTGAGTGTGTGCACACAAATTAGGCTACATTGGTTGACAACATCAACTAAGCTTGAATAACAAAACAGTGGGTTTCTGAAGCCAGAGTATAAAACTATGACTAAATGTTTTGATGTCAACAGCTCACCAAGCTTTAGTCATGTAAAGGAAGGAAGGTTCAGGTACACAAGTGGGAAAAATTGAACACCAGTGAGAACAGACCTTCATCACAGAGATGAAGGAAAATGACAAAAGAGGGAACTGGTACCAGCTTTGGTAACTCTTTGGTCTCCCTTCCATCCCCACAGTGGAAGAATTAAACTCCAAATAAATTCTTGTGTTACTGCGATTCGTGGCACAAGAGGGCCTGCAATTAGTCTCTTGTCCTTCATTACCTAAGCTTTCAGTAAGCCAATGAAGCTCAAATAACATCTAACCTCTGGACTTCCCAAACACCCCACCTCCCGGATGAGGGCCAGATCTGAAATTGCCTTTGGGAAAGTCTGGACCTCAGATCTAAATCTTGGGTTTTCAGAAGGCGCCGGCGTTAGAGGTGTGTTTGCACACCAGCGTGGTCTCGCGTCACGCAGGGCACTGTCAAACAGGCAGGACAGGATTTGAGGAAAACGTATCATAATGAGCTTTGTTATGTGGCTAGATTTGCAAGTAGATTACTATTTTAATATTTGTTATGAAAAGGTCTAGAAACCCCAGGAGAGGGCAGAGGCTGAGCACTGTGCATAAACACAAGTCTCTGCCCCAAAGAGCTTAATATTTAAATAGAAAAGATGGATAAATAGTAAAAAAAGAAGACACTTGGAAGTAAATCGCATAAAGTCCATAGCAGAATGCAGCACAGAAATATCCTGTACATCCCATATCTCCTATGTCCTGTCCCAGAGTTTTAGCTACCAGCCTAAGAGTCAATAGTTTCATCATCTTTCATACAATCTGTCTATAAACCTACTCCAGGGTTGTGGTTGCATGCTCCAGTTGTGAAGAAAGCCTCGATTACAAGCTTTCAGTGGTAGTATTTTCCGAAAGACCACGTCAAAATACTACTCCATAAAATTCAGTTAGAAAGATTTCCCCATCTCCTGAGAACAGGAACCTTGCCAATGGTCCATTAGCAAAAACATCTCACTGTTGTGTATTCTTCCCATAACCTGGTCTTGTTTTGATCTGTATTAACACAGGATGGTTTTGAGGAACTGTTAGCAGATCTCTGAGTTATATGCTGGATAGTCCAACAAAAATCCTACCCTAGGCCATACCATAGGAATCTGTCAGATGTGGGTCTTGCAGTGTTTTAGGTTTTGTTCTGGGACACTCACAAAGTTCCTTGTTGACCCTAGTGATGAGGTAAGATAGGAAATTTAAAACCAAGTGTTGCCTAGTAAAAGCAGGCTACTGTTGTTCAGAGAAAGGTAAGTCTGGGAAGCAGTGGGAAGTCAGAGAGCTGCTCACATTTCATCACTGTACCTCAAGACCCCAAGGACGTTTTCATTAGGAAGAGAAATTTCATTCAAGAATTTAGGATGATTAAGTGTCACTGATATTCGGTCCTTCACATTCAGGTATGTCAAATGGAGCTGAAACAAGGTCTTAAAAGTCTTTTCTTGGCACGTTTCCGATGCACACCTTGTGTATAATGTTTGCCTGTTGACTTTGTCATTCACAAGGAGCTCTATCTTGAGGTCGGTGGGGCTGTTTGAACAGTTGGGGAAATGAAAGTTCAAGTGGCAATAGATCAAGTAGAGGCCTTGTTCGTTTATTACCAGCTCTTCACTGTTGCACTGGATGTATTCACAAATACCCTTCTCAAACAAGCTCAGTTTTGAGCTGTTTACTGGATTGGACACTAGAAAGAAAAAAAAAAAAGGTAAAATGAGCTGCTGAGGTCTGGTGACCTGAATGCAGACTTATGTGACTTCCAGCAGTGTATTATCTGGTAAATAGAGATACCTGTTCAGTGGTTTTCCTGCAGAAAGCTCCAAGAAGGGACCCTGGCCAGATGGCTGGGAGTTCACACATGGAAGTGGGGCATTGGAAAGTTCCAAGGACTTACACAGCCCTTGGGAAACCCAGGAAAGGTAAATGCAGTGGAAAAGGCCCTCTGCAATATCCAAAGGGAAATACTGGAGATGTATATTCACATGTTCATGTGCAGAAGATATTTCTTGCTTTATGTTTTCTTACCAAGTTAAAGATAAAATTTTACGTGATCAGATAAGGGGGTTACCAAACACACCCATATTTCAGGAAAGCCAAGGATTTTTGTCCTATAAGATGCCCATTTAGTCAAAAAGCTATTTGCCACTAAAACCAGTTAGAATAACACGAACAGGTGCTTTTCAGCCAGCTCTGCAATCTCTCTCCGCCGACTCTTGCCCTGCACTGGGCTTCCCACTGACCTCTCATGTACGCAGCGGCTCTCTTGGTCGGGACATTCTGTAGGATTCTTAAATACTCTTCGGAGGTGTTCCCTGAAGGAAACAACAAGTTAAGTGACCACACCTGATTTATTTATTTGGGGTTTTTTTTGTACTGTAAAATGCTGTCAGCATTTGGCACCTCATTTATTTGCTATAACTGTGCTATGGGCAAACTCCACAGCAGCAGCTCCAATGCGACAAGCAGCAGCAGAAAGAACAGCATAGAATCATAGAACCATAGAATGGTCTGGGTTGGAAGGAACCCCAAAGATCATAGAGTTCCAACCCCCCTGCCACAGGCAGGGCTACCAACCTCCAGGCCTGGAGCTACACAAGGTTGCCCAGGGCCCCATCCAACCTGGCCTTGAACACCCCCAGGAACGGGGCACCCACCCCCTCTCTGGGCAGCCTGTTCCAGCCCCTCACCACTCTCTCTGGAAAGAACTTCCCCCTAATATCTAATCTAACTCTTCCTTCCTTTAGCTTTAATCCATCCCCCTTGTCCTGCCAGTGTCTACCCTTTTAACAAGTTGACGTAGGAGACTGGTTCCTACTTGGCTGATAGTATCTGGCCTGCACACGGTATTCATAGCAGTGTAGCTCAGCCTGTAAATTTATAACAATCTAAAGCTCTGGGAGGTTGCAACTATTAGTCAAGGAAAAAAAAAAATGTAGTGTATTTTTCATTGTCCTTCTTACAATCAGAAATGCTGTGTGGGTAAACCTGATTTAACCTAATTCCTTGCATGGTGCAGTTACAGGAAGAAGCTTTTAAAGATGTAGCTGGGGCATACTTGTGAAAGTGGCTCTCTGGGTGCTTTGGACATGTGTCTCTGGCGCTTAAAATGGGGATGTCGCCAGGGTGCGGTTGGTGGCTGGTCGGACCGAAGCCCCGGGACAGCTTGGCTGCGGCGTGCGCTCCTGCCTGCATGGTCATGGGGGGGCCACGCACCCCGCCCGCACCTCGGTGCGATGCAAAGGGCAGCCGTGTGTCACGGGAATGTCCCCAAAATCCAAAGCGCCGGGATGGGAAGGAGCCGGGGCTGCCCCTCCGCAGAGCGCCCGGGGGGACCGGCTGCTCCCCCATCACCCCGCGGGGCCGGCTCCTTTCACGGCCGCGGGGGGCCGGCTCCCTCCCACGGCCGCGGCCGGGACTGCGGGCGGCTCTGCCGGCACCCTGGGGCTGCCACGGCTCCGCATCTAGTTCTTGCATCCCCGCACCGCGTCCTAGCTCCTGCATCCCGGCACCTGCCTCCTGCGTCTTCCCCCTGCGTGCCATCTCCTTTCAGACGCGTTCCACCTTCCAGCCTGCTCTGCAGAAGCCTTTTCTCCTCCTACCTTGCTGGGCATTCACTGAAAGGCACTGACTAACCCCTCCTGTGACTGTACAGAACAGTTTGTACTGCCCCGTGCTGCCTGCAGGCATGTGGATACACAGACAAAATTGTGTATATCCCCACGGCCACAACCTGAAAGAGCACAGAACCACAGAACCACAGCCTGGTTTGGGTCAGATGAGACCTCAAATCCCCTCTAATTCCACCTCCTCCCATGGGCAGGGACACCCTGTACTAGAGGAATGATTATTTCTTTATTTCTCATTGCACTGTCTCACTCTCTTTACATCTCCTGGCCCTGCTGCTGCTGTGGAAGGGATGTGCATAGGAACTCAAGTGGAAGATTGGGAATTTCCTCTGTTTTATTGTATGGCTGAATGCCAGGAATAAAATAAGTTCCAGCAAAGCCTTACCAAATTATACTCCCCTTGCCCAGGGTAGACAAATCACCTGAGTTTTCCTGTGACTCGCTTTATAAAGTTGGTATGAGTCACCCACCCCCCAAGGGTCTCGGAAGGACCAGTTAAAACACAGACCTAAATCTTGATGCTAGTCAGTGACATCAAATGGCATATTTCCTGTTCCTTACATGGATAAGATGGAGTCTATTAAATGCAGAGTGAGACACAGATCTTAAGTTTAATAGGATTCCTGAAACTAAGTGTACAAAAAAGAGTTTCAAACCTGCAGACCCTTGAAGTATCTGCATGGTCTGATTTCTAAGAGGTACTTGGTCAGAAGAATGGATAAATCGGGGAGATGCTGGTCCCACACACAAGCCCCCCCTCGTTAGTGACTTATACCATTGCACCCTTTCCACTCACTGTTGGAGAAAGAGGCTGTGGATATCTTGGAAGGGTTTCAATCTTTCTGATTTCATCAGTTGAAACACTTTTGAGGGAAGCAGGTGCTCGCTGCCCTCCAAGAATGATTAGGTCATGTATCAGAGTCCCTTGGCTGCACTGGAAATCCCCAAAGGAAAAGCCAAAGCCTACTTTTCTGATGTTAGTCATGTCACCATAGGGTTGTAGTTGAGTGTACAGGCACCACAGTGGTGTGGAGATAGGGCACAGGACAGGAGAAAATCCTTCTGGTCCCGATTTCAAACTAATGTGGTTACAATGGTAACAAGTGTCTGGGCGTGCAGAGTCAGCACCCTGAGCCGACTCGCACTGCAAGTGCCCTGCAAGAAGGGAGAGTATTTTCACAGAAACTCAGTGGCATTTCAGGGGTTTACCCTATAAAGCAGAAAATCCCCTGCTGCTCAAGCAGACTTTGGAACGTGCTGTCCTGCAACATCTGCTAAGCCAGCAAAGCACTGTGCCTGTGTGCAAACAGGCTGGTGCTGCCAGGAACCCCAGCAGTTGTGAGCCGTCTCAGGATATTCATGGCATCTCTCGAGATCTGCCCCTCTCTGAGGCAGCTGCACTGCCAAAACTGTACTTTCATTTATTGATGTCAGCAAGTTTTTGCATGTGTATGTGTGAGCCATTTATTTGGTGACATCAGCTGTGTTTCTGAGAAGGCAATTTATGGAAAAAACATTGTTTTATAGAGACATTTCCTGTTCTTGCTCTGCTGAGGCAGCTTATAACTGTTTTCTAGCTTTATTTCTCAAATTCATTCCTTTATCTGAAACATTGCAAGGCGAGTCAGGAGAGACTGAAATTACTCAAGCTTCAGGACTGAAACTAGGTGATGTGATCTAAAGGATGGATGGATGGATATGTTAGATCACATCGCCTGGTTCGCTTTGCACTGGTAACGCTCTTATGGTGATACTCCTGTGCAGTGTAGATGGCATTACAACTAGGTGGAGGCTGAGTGCAGACAGGAACAAGAGCAAGTCAAAAACCTGAACTTGTCTTGCAAGGTGAAGAAGTACAGGCAGGCAACACAGAGCTTTCAATTTTCCCATGCCCCCCGTCCCCAATTTACGTGCTTATAAAACTATGCAAGGTGATTTCATCCATCTCTGCTACACTTAGTACAACTGGACTAATTTTACTTCTCAGCAGCCACTATTTGAAGTCCCTGCAGCTAACTTCCTCCTTCCAGCTAAGTGTCCTGCAAACAGAAGTCGTGGTGATGTGACCAGTGCCAGCTGGGTGATGTCCTCTCCTGGGCTCGGTGTCAGAGCTGGGCTCTGCTCGTGACTGTGCTGGTCACACTGAGCCCAAGTACTGACACTCTGGTTCTGTGCTGTGAAGGGGAACTGAAGTCATCTGGTAATTTAACTCCTTCCAAGAATGTAAGCGTCAGAGATACCCCTTTCTTTCCTCCACATTTGGGAAGAACCTCTTATGAACTCCTCATCACCGCACATCCGAGTGCTGTAAAACTTGTAAAGTTCAAGGTCAAAACTGTTCAAGCGTCTAGCCTGCTTGTTAGTGTAGTATACACCACATAAATTCATGAGCTTTCCATCCATCCTTATGTATATATTCATCTATAACTTGCGTTTTAAGTTTTGGAGAGACAGAGGATTTAACATTCAGCATTTTGTACCAACACTGATCATTTCATTATTAATTAAATAAGCAACCAGCCCCCGTTATGACTAACTGGAATCAGTCTAGCTGCAGTTTCCTCCGGATGCTTGCCTAGGAGGATGCCTGTGCACTCTTTCTAGCATTTGCAAGCCCAGGCTTGCCAAAATTTTTTGAACTGAGAAGCACAGCTCATCTGCCCTGACCTCCTGCGAGCAGAACTGTACACAGTTTCACATGTACACACACAAACAGGGGCACGTATGGGAGATGAAAAGCAGAGATCTATCTGGTCTAAACATGAGATACCCATTTCTAAAGAATCAACCAGCATGGGGTTTGCAACTAACACCCCAGCAATTTCAGTAGTGTTGCACTGGGACAATTCCAGACTGATGTTACTCTAGGGTAGCAAGGCTGTGAATGTCACCTTAAGTGAGATCTTAAGTTCTGAGAGTCAGATTTTATTAGGGAACTTGTTTTCCATTGAAACTGTGATTGGGGTGGTGGTTTTCCTTCCCTGGTCTTTCTGTCAGCTGCTAATGGATCTTACTGCCAGACAGAAATATGTGTATATATATATAGAGTGAGTGTGTGTGTGTGCATGAGTGTGTATGTGTACTTCTCCTTCTGCAAAGGAGGACAGCATATGATATTGTGTCCTTGTTGCTCAAAATAACAAGCAAAGCCATCAGTCCAGGATTACAATTTATAGGGAAATGAGGCTCAGTGAGGAGACGATGAGGGCTGATCCTCTGCAGACGTTGGCATGCCAAAAATATCTGTGACTTAGTTTCCCTTTAAAAACTGAATGTAACAATATCTCACTGGCCTGCATTAACATATGATTTAATATTTTTGAAATGTGGGTGAGTTTCCACAGAGAAGCAGTTCCACAGAAACAACATTTCACAAACCTTTAGATTCACGATGCATTTAATTCTTTCCCCCCGTTGCTCATGTACTCCACTGACAATGGCACAGAGGTTTGGAGGAGACTGATAGAATTTTTCACACAAACATTTTATCAGCTGATGTTGCATCACTCTCAGCTACTGCTTGTGGATTCCTGCAAGCCCATCCATTGAGGACTAACTGCTGAGCCAGGAGTGTAAACCTTCTATAAAGCTGCTTTAGTGCCCGCTGGAATTTAGCTAATAAGGGAACACAATCTCACTGGAGGTCTATACAAAACTGTGTTTTTCCTGCTATAATATTACAAAATTAATTCAGAGATGTAGCTGTGTCTGGACCACTGCCATCTGTACTACAATGCAGTAGTAGCTCACTTTCTGCCCAAGTGAACCCTAGGTCTTCCCACTTGCACAGTCCTGCCATCCCCCATCAGCATCTCCCAGATGCTCTGCACACGTAGGTACCTTCATGCTCCCTGTCGGTACCAATATGGGGCTGGGCCAAGCCTGAGCACCAACCCACTGAGTCGGCAGGGCTCATTTTTTTTCTTCCTTGCCCGCTTCTACAGCGCAGGCCTTAGAAGCCCTGTTGTGAACAAGGTGGGTACAAAATGCATCCAAATGACACTACCGACATCCGGGCTGCCTGGGTGAGGCAGAGACAGATCCAAATCTAAACCCACAGCAGCTTCAGCCTCGCCACCGTCCCTGTCCTGAAATGCTTCTTGCATTTCTGCTCCCTGCTGCTCTGCAGCTGCCGGATGGGGCCTTGGAGGGCTTGCGGCAGCTCCCCGCGAACCAGGCAGCAAGCGATGCCTGAGGCACAGGCAGAGCTCTTTGCTGAGGGGCCTCAGTAAATTACCCACTGGGATATATTAAACAATTAGCCCTGCTTTATGCATTTTAAGAGAAAATTAAAAGGCATTTGCTTGCACTTTAATGCTCTATTACCCTGCCAGAGGCTTACAATAGAGACTGACAGGCAATGAGGGACAGGCAGGTAGAGCACTTACACCTGTGGCAAACAGCTTTCAGCAACTCTTACTGCCTCACGGGGTTTCTCTGTCATTCCCACCTTTGTCTTTCACTAATGGCATCATCTCAGACATATCAGCAGAATTCAGAACAAGGGGATGCCTGTAATTGATATTGACCCAAAGACACAAAGGTTTCTGGCTAATGAAACGGCATCTTGTACATTCCTGGAGACTGCACATTCCTCCTGCCTGGCACCTGCCAGGAGAAAAAAGCAACTGGCACAGGCTTCCTGATACAAAATTAAAAATAAAAAAGTATGTGTATATATATGTGTGTATATAGAGTATCTATGTCTGTATACAGACATATATATATTGTCCTAGGGAGCTGCTTTGGCAGGGGGGTTGGACCCGATGATCTCTTGAGGTCCCTTCCAACCCGTACAATTCTATGATTCTATGATTCTATATATATATGTAAAGTTCTGCTCTAGGGTCATACCGCCTCACAGCTGCTGGGGACTCTCCATCATCATGGGGGACCAGGGGCAATGAGATTGATGCTTTGCAGCCTATTAGGTTTCCAAAGCTCCTTTTTGGGCACTGTTTGGGATGCATTGAAGTGGGGCTGTGATGTGACTGTCCAAAAACCCTTACTTAAATCGTCATTGTATGTGCAGACCCTGCATTATATCTGAGGTACTTCAGGTACAAAATAAAGTGCTTAAAAAGACTTGAGGAACTACTTAGGTTGATAAAGAGAAATCAGTATGTCCTAGGGACATCTTAAGGGGAAATAAAAGTCCCTCCAGGTCCCTCCAGGTCCCTTGGCCTTTTGGCTAAGATCAAGTGTAATGTAGTGTAGTGTAGAACAGGAATTTTAAAGGGCAGGATGTGAAGTTCTCAGAAAGGACACAGTGACAATGCAGGGACTGCTCTGAGACATATGGGCTGTGAAACAAGCCGAATAATGGAGGATTCCTGGATTAAAAAATTATCCAAGGTAGAGGCTATGTTGCCCAAGTGATGCATTGTGTCACTTGTGTGCAAAAACACGGCTGCAGAAGAGAGAGTTACGTGATTATGACTCTCTGGACCTTGAACTTCAATTTCCATTTCTGCAATCATTTCTATATTAGCTTCATTTTTCCTGTCTGTGGAGTGGGAGGCAATGGCATCTCCTGTCCTCTGGGACTGAGGATAAACTTGGATTTGCAAGAAGTCAAAATCCTCGGTGCCAAGGGCCATGTCATCAGGAAGGAAATGTCAATGAAATAAATAGTGCTCCCCATAATTTACGCTAAGGAAAAGCAGAATCTTGGTACACCTACTCTGCTAGGCTAGTTACGTAGATTTGTTCCTATTTTGAGCTCCCTGTGCTCATACTCTGCCTGTTTTAATTCCTGGCTCTGTCCCTCTCACGGCAGCCCCCCACTTGTCTCTTCTAAACCTTCCCCTTCCGTCCTCCCCTTTCCCCACAGACCAGTAGGAAACACATGACTGCTCCAGGCCAAGCCCAGGAAGAGTTTCAGTTGTTCTGAAGTGTGTGCTAACACTTCTGCACCCTTGTGAAGATAGGGACCTTACGCCCACACGTGCAAGAGCCAGCCCTTAAAATAAGACCTAATAGTCAGACTGACGTTTACATCTGGCAAAAAGGCTGTCTTGCAAAGACACCTCAGGGCAGATTCAGATATACTTGTTATTTCCTCAGCCATGCGCTGGTTTCCGGAGGTACCGAGTAATTTGTAAGCCTTTCTTCTTCTTCTTCTTCTTTTTTAGCCCACTACCTTGGCTTTTCACCAAGAACAAACTTTGTGTGAAATGTTAAGATGTGCACAAGTGGCTTATTTGTGTGCCTGGCCAATATTTGCATTACAGATGAGAGAAATCACTTGTAATGGTTAGGTATCTTACCTGTACTGATCAGTTTTGCGATGCGCCCTGCATCAGCATGAGCTGCCTGAAAGAGAAGCAAGAGAACGGATGGTTATTCTGGGAGCCAGGCATATCTGTGTTCAAGCATAATCCTGCTTTAAAAGTGAATCTTGTACGTTTCTATTGCATGCCATGCACAGGAATCTAGTGCCAGGCACTACTGAGTCTGTGGCCCCTGCAGAGCCTTGCAGGTCAGTGAGGGATTGCTATGGAGCAAACAGCTCCACAAGCTCGCTGCACTCATCCAAACATCATCCTCAGTCCTCCCAGCCCTTTTTATTTTCTAATGTAGAAAATCTACAATTCTGACACAGCCAGCAATTCTCTCCTTGCAGTAAGAAATGTGTGTGTGTGTGGGGGGGGGTTTGTTAGTGTTGTTTTGGAACTGCAACCCCTGAACACCTCATTTTGCAAAACTTGGAGGCAGTAGCATAGAGTGGGACTGGACACCCTTGAGAGCCAGTGTCTGTCCCTGGGAAGACAGTAGCTGTAAGAAAATAAAAGATGTAGAGCCCCAACACGGGGCTGAGAGTGACAATGTTGTCCTGCTTCACATCTCCTCCTACTTCTTGTTGGGACATAAACCCAAAGGTCAGAATGGCAGAGGAGATTGTCTGCAGCCAGCATGGCCTGAGAACTTGTCAGGAAACAAGCTCCAAGTGTGACGTATGGTAGGCTTCATCTGTGGTTTTGCTTCTGTTTTATCACACCTCTCTGCCATCCAAAGATACAACCCTGAAGCCTGTGCTTGCTTGTGCATTACTTCCACACAGGTAACGTCACTGACAGCTCATAAACACCCAGCAGTGCCCTCGAGGAGCAAAGAAATTCTCCTGACAGCTGAGGGAAGTACTGATGGTGCCTCAGTGCTTGAAACTCTGTGTCATGTCCCTTCACTCACATACACCCTGCAGTCCCACAGTGTTTTCGGTATCAGGGAGTGGTTTTTGCTCAGGTTAGAGTCAGTTCCTCTTATCTGGTAAGCAGTGACCTAGGTTAATTGTGTAGGCCTACACAGCAGGCCAGGCCCAATTTAACACAGGAACACAGAATATCCAGAGTTGCAAGGGACCAACTCTGGATGGTTGGATGAGGATAAGGATGACTGAGTCCAGCTCTCTGCTCATCGCAGGGCTACCTAAAAATAAACCATATGACTAAGAGCATCACCTACATTCCTTGAGGTCAGACTTCCCTGGAGACCCTGTTCCAATGCCCAATCAGGATATCCAAAGGGAAGAAATTTGAGAAGCTGGTACCAGCTTTAACAGAACATCTAATGTCTTCTAGGAGAAAGGAGGCACACCATCCCTGTGATGTGGGACAATAGCCAGAGTGGTCTTAAAACATAAGCACTTAACTATGTGTGTAAATAGGATGATGTGTGGTGTTGGGAGAAGGAATATGGCTAGACAGTGAGAGAAGTCATGTTGTGATGTTTGTGGTTAATATTCTAGCCTTGAAGGCTTAAAAATCCTTTTAATTAGACTCTGGGCTAATGTGACCACGTTTGCAACCACGGCTGAAATGCTGCATCTGCTCCTGGCACAGCACTGTTATCTTTTGGTCCAAAATGCTGTGTCTTGCAGACAGGGGTGGCACTGGTGCCTCATCATTTGGGGACTCTAATGTACGTTTTGTTCATTGTGTTCTCCCCACACTTGTGTAACATGGATGAGAAGTTATCTGGTGAGACAGGATTTCTCAGGTGATCTTCCTAAGCTGCACAGGACGGCTGCTGGGGCAGGAGGAGAACCAGAACCTAGAGCTGTAGTTTGAAAAAAGAGGCATATCCAACCTTTTTGGTCCTGTACATGACACCCTTCCTTGCAAACTCTCATGGATCCACATGTGTATCATCAAATGTGGGGCTGAGAACAGTCTCAGCTGAAAACACTCCACAAGTGTGGAGTGCACTCAGGACACAGGGAAGAATTACTTTTCCACACAGTGTATGAGCATTTCTGCCTTATGTGGAGCATTGAAGGCAATTTTGCATGAGAGAAAGGGGATTCTCTGTCCTCAGTTAGATTATGTTAAACAAAATCAGGCAATAGCTCCACTACTGCCTGTAAAGAAGTGTTTGATAAAGTGACAGAGACATCATCATCAGTGAGGTGTTCACCTTGCAGCCCTCCCTCAGAGATGGTATGCAGGACAAGGCTGATGGCTCACAGCTTG
Source organism: Gallinula chloropus (assembly GCF_964237585.1). Classification (NCBI taxonomy): domain Eukaryota; kingdom Metazoa; phylum Chordata; class Aves; order Gruiformes; family Rallidae; genus Gallinula; species Gallinula chloropus. The sequence goes on along the minus strand of NC_140103.1, from coordinate 9,405,376 downwards.
CTTTGGAGTCAGGGCAACAGAAACAAAATTCAAATGTACCAACATATTGCATTCTCACCTGGGGAGTCTCCCAGTGGGTGAAAACAGCAGATACTAATGCAATTTGTTTTGGTGACAATTGAGTAGATATTCAAATAAAACTTTCGAGCTTGTTTTGGAATATTGCTGGCATTACTCCTTTCTTTTCTGACAGCAAAAAACCATTGTGTGTAATGTTGTAATTTGGAATGCGAATTGGTGCACAGCAGGAGCCCAAAGAGTTTAAATTATACAGTGCCAGCTCAGGAAGAATTCATGACAATGGTTTTCACCCTGTCTGGAGTGATCTGGGTGCTGCTGCTGAAGGATTTCAGCCTTTATTCAGCAAGCAGAATCATTTGAGTTTGCTTCATTAGAGAAAATAATAAGCAGGTGCCAGTGAAAGTCATTTCTTTCTTCTTTCCCTTAATCATTTTAAAAGAAATGTTCCCAAGCTGAGACAGACTGGTGCTGCTGGAGGGTCATTCTGTGGCAGAGCTGACTGGTCATTTAACCAGAGGTCTGTGCAGTGGGCATCTGCCTCTACAAAGTCCAGGAAAACACACCTTCAAACTGCAGCCCCCAGAAATTGGCCTGGGGTCAGCTTAACTAGGTCCAGGGCTCTTCCAAGGGCATGTTCCCCCAGAAGCTCTGCGGGGACAAGCTCTTTGGACTGTTGTCCTAGAAGGAAATTTTAAGATTTGAAAAGAAACCCAAACCTTTAAGGGTCTCCTGTGCTTCCTTAGCCTCAAACCATTATAGCCCCAATCTGCTGCAGGGGGAAGGCAGTGGCACTTCAGGTAGGTGGCCTGCAGTTGCCAAGAGGCAAAGGCTGGAGCTAGATGTGAAGATTCCAGAAAGCAGAGCACAGTCCCCACAACTGATCTGCTAATGCCCATCCCAGGAAACAGAACCCTGCATGAAATTCAGTTTTTCCAGTACAGACAAAGAGGACTAAAGTGACACCTCGAGACAGCAAATACCTGGGACTGTACAGAACACCCATGGCAGGGGATGGAACAGCACAGTTTTCCTCTAACATGCCTCAGTGGTTTTCCTGTGGTGCTGAACAAGTGAGAAATCTGCTTTCGGGGCAGTTTTCAGGGTTGGGGTTTTTTTTTTCCCCTTTTAATTCTTGTGAGGGATGCCCAGCAGAGGGGGCCAGCAGGCACCCGCCGGGCAGGATTATTTTTAAGCAGACATAAATCACCTAATAGAGCAGGAACTTGCTTGGGACTGCAGGAATAATTTCTGGTCCCAACAGCCCCACTGCTAAAGGGGTTTTACGTTATTTTGAATCCAGCAGCCTTGAAGATTAAAGCAACAAATACAAATACCTCCTCTGACTCTTACAATTTGCCAGCCTGATGCCTTAACTCAGCTGAAAGGATTTCCCCATGCAGTTCAGAGGTTAAAAATGTGAAGTCTACAAACCCCAGAGCAGTGCTGGGGCACCCCAGGTTACGGACTATGGATGTTTACTGGGATTTGGTCAGAGAGGTAGGTGCCCTAAGTGTCTGACAGAGCATCCCCTGCAGTACAGCATCAGCTTTGCTCGGGTCTGCGTCTCTTAACTTTACATTTGCCAGGCCCTTTCTGTCCCATACCACAGAATCACAGAATAACAGACTCACAAGGTTGGAAAAGACCTTTAGGATCATCAAGTCCAACCGTTCCTGTCCTGTGCTAACCCATATCCCTGAGCACCTCATCTACCTGTCTGTTAAACACACCCAGGGGCAGGGACTCAGCCCCCTCCCTGGGCAGCCTGTTCCACAGCCCCACAGCTCTTTCAGTGAAAATTGTTTTCCTAATATCTATTCTGAACCCTTTCACTGATTTTACATATATCCCTCTATACATAAATATCTGTGTAGATGTGTATATATACATATAACTGGCAGCAGCGAAATGCAGCAGGCAGAAGAGTGGAGGTTTTAGCACTTTTATAACAGTTTTAAGAAGAAAAGGGAAGGCTATGGACCACCATACAGCAACAGTTCTTATTCCAGAGAAGAATAAAGTCACTTGTGTATAATGGAGACAAATGAATGGCCTGAAGCCAAGGGTTTCTGCAGATGAAAGCTGAAGAAACTAATTTATTTCAGTGCTGTACATAGTTCCAAAAACTGGCACTTCCCAGGTCTGACACTACCATGCTGTGCCACCCTTCTTAAAAACAAGGCATAGAGGAAATATCTTGGGGTGTTGAGAAATGCAGGGGACAGGGGATAATGTTGTTAGAGAAGCAGCTTTGGAATCGTAGTCGCTTTGTTGTTTTGGTCTTTCGTGTTGGATTTCCCTTACTCAGGGCACTTAGATTTTGGGTCATGCGAATGCCTTGTTTCCACACAGTTTGATTCTCCCTTTCCTATGTGTCTTCCTTCATCTTAAAGTAAGTAAGTGTAAACTCATCAAAAGCAGCCAACTTCCATGAACTGGCAATGGGACTAGGGGACTGTGTGATCTGCTTGCCTCCAGAACCTTCCTCTTAATGCAGTGGTACCTGAGATATGGGTCACAAGACCTGCATTGTTCCTAAGACCCTCTAACACTCCTTTGGACAGAGGAGAACAAAAATTTATATCTCATGTCAGCATAGGGAGGGCATGAAGTTGCCACCATTGCCCCTGTTTTCAAGGATCACCATGTAATTCAGCTGACAACACCTGGAGGGACAAACAGATCATCCCAAGAGGCTGATCACACAAAATATTGGTCCTCTCTCATGAAGTTACAAAGAAAATAATTAAGCCAACTGATGATGCTCTATTCTCTACAGCAACAGGGCTCTTAAGTACAAGAACATCCCCAGACCTCCTATTTGGAGCCGGTGAAGTCAATACTGCAAGATGCTCATCTCAGCCACAACTGTATTTACCAAAGGAGACTGTGCCCAGCCTTACGCTGAGAGTGTGACCATGAGCTAAAGTGGGTTTTGGAGCAAGACCCAGAGTTTTTTGTGGAACCTATCTCTCAGAATCCATTTTTTTCCTGGTTTGGAAATTCACAACCAGTCACAGATGGAGAGTGACTCTGCTGCTTCTGAACTGAGGGTCTTTCAGCTCCCTGAGAGCAACAGCAGAAGTTATGCTTTTACTACCACATTCCTCTTGCAGTGTAAAATTGCTGCTCAAATTTATTTGTGTTTCTCACACACTTCAGCTTCCTACTTTCTCCTTCATCTAAGTTCATTTCCAAAGCAGCTGCAATTATGTCATTACTCTTTTAAATGAAAACCTTGACTCTTTCAGTAATACTGTTCCTCTGGCAACAAGTGTAACTGCATTTATCCTGATGGAGAGGTAATTTAATGCTTACTTTCATAATAAGTACAAATGAAAGCCTCGTTATATAGGAAAGCTGTGGCAATTCTGTAATTACCAAAGCTGTTATTTTAAAGATCTCCTTTAATGTCCCACTGTTTATCACTTGAAACCTCCCATGTCTCATTCTAACTGCCCGAACCGCTTCTCTTGTGGAAGAACACTGATCTCAGGTAACTGACTCCTCTCTGGCGCAGCTTAAAGATGTATCAGTCAAGACTTCATGGCTTAATTTCTGGCTAATGTGCACACAGAGACACACAAATTGCACAGGGGAAATTGAGTAAGATAAAATACTGAGCTGAACGATCATATTTTGTTTTCCATGGGCAACTTCCTCCAGCCGCCCTGTGCTGGTGCTTTCATTCTGTGAATAGTAGTGGAGGTACTTCAGCACTTAGATTTTTTTCAGTGAGATTTCAGAGCCTATGAGACTTCTAACCTGTCATTTTATCTCAGTTAATCATGGCAACATTCCTGGTAAAATTAAAAGTGCCGTTTTTTATGCACAGAATCACAGAATGCTTTGGGTTGGAAGAGACCTCAAAGATCGTCTAAAGGGCAGAGGCATCCTTCACTAGCCTGGGTTGCCCAAAGACCCATCCACCACTATCTGTATCTCTGCTCTGGTTGTAACTTTCTCACTGATTCCCCATTCAGTCCCAGGTCCACTTGAGAGCAATCCACTTTATTTTAAGAAGGAAAAAATATCTACAGGCAGAGACTGGTTGGTTTTGTCAGACCTTACCTCAATTATATCCTTTAGTCATCCTTATTATAACTCTAATTTTGCATTCAAAATCACATCCAAGAATGGGACTGACAAAACTCAGAAGGACAGTGAGTTGCTTTGCCCCCATCCACTTCCAATAAGAGAGTAGAAAGTGCGTGCTAGAAGTTAAGGCTGCCCATGGAGGAAGGTCAGCTTTTTGGAAAGTTCTTTTCTCTCCCTCTTTGTTTCATCTTTCTCTCCCCTAATTCATGTGTGTGCATTTATAAAAGGAAGCAGTGACTGATTTTTCTTGCCACGAGGTAACTTTTGGAAAGAAGTAGGTTAAAAAAAATTTAAAAAAAAAAGAAAGAAAATCCAATGAATAAAGTAAGAAATTGCTTACCGTCCTCTGAACAACTAAGACCATGGCTAATGCAAAGATGAGTAACGCAACAAGGGTAGCGATGATGAAATACAAACATGTTTTGTTAGTGGCTCCAAGCCTCCTTGAAACGCTGTCTTCATTCACATGCATGGCTGATTCATGAGAGTCCTTCACCTGAAAAACTGTTTGCTCCTGCGCTGAGCACATTCTTATATAGCTCTCAGGGTACTGGTCTGTATCTCCCCTTGATCAGGCTCAAGTTGCAGCCCATCTCTGTTCCTGGCAGGATTTTCCCCCTTCATCCTGGCTCATGTGACCTGGAAAAAAATCTTCATCACTTGTACAAAGAAAGAGGGACCTGGGGGCGTGAAGCAGGACGCGGCTGTGAAGAGGGGAAGGAGCTTCATGTTCTTGGTCAGGGATTTCGCGATGGCAGTCTTGTGTGCTACATCAGGCGTTTCTTATGTCAGAAGGTGAATAGTTACCAAGATCAGTCACCCGCTTCCCCCCCCCAACCCCCATCACTGACTTTCTGTGAAACGGAGAGCTATGCAAATTCTGTTTCATTTTAGCTTCAGTGCAGCTACAGTACAGCACCCCGGAGCTCTGCCTTCCTGTTTCACAGAGTAACCTCTTAGTATTCCCAGTAGCATCCCAGAGCTGTGATCTTCAGATCTCTGCGTTCATAAGTGACCTAGGATTTGAGTTTGGTCACTGTACCTCCTGCCTGTGAAGGTCTGGAGATGTTGGACGGGCTTTTCATTGAAGTATTTCACAGCAGTGTGTCGGGATGACATCTCTGATGCAGGATGCCAGTTCTAGACAGGGGAATAGAAAGCAAGCAGTCACACCAAAGCCACTTGCAGCATGATGTTAGGATGTGCCCACAGACCATCTGTGTTCACCTTCCTGCCTTGGCTTATTTGCACCTAGCAAAATGGTCATTTCTGTTCTGTCCACAAGCCTCTCCTCCATCCTAATGTGTGACCATCACGCAGCCATGGGGCTTCTCCCAGAACCTAAATGAGACTTCCTCAACTAGAAACATTCCTACTTCATACCAATGTGAAATGACCAGCCAGTCCTCACCCTGCATTCTTTATGGGAGATGACTCCTGGCTTTCTGGCCAGTCCAGCTCCGAAGACCCTTGGATGTTTCTGAAAATTAACAGATAGATGTGTCCTCTCTTTTGAGGCATACCATGTAACATGATAAAAATGACTAGGAGTATTATTTCTGTCACTTATTCCCAGCTCAGTGATACAAGGACATCAGAGAGGTCAAACAGGAGCTTAACAATGGTCCCTCTAGGTCAGCATCTTTCCTTCAGTAGAGAGCAACAAGAGATGTCTCAGGAAGAATATCAGAACACAAAAAGCAGGTAGAGTTATCTGTTGAGTTGAATTCTCCAGTTTCCTTGGATTTGGGCTTCTGAGATTCCCAAACCAGAGGTAATACCTTTCTATTTTAATTCAATTCTTCTTTAACCCCTGATATTAAAGGGCCTTGGCATCTTACTGTTATTTACTACTATCTTTTAATAAAACCACTAGAGCACATCACTACAAAAGCTTCTATGGTTTTCCAAAATAGTGTTTTTCAGAGCATCTCTCATCACCATGGAAACAGGCACTATCTATTTTAATCAGAGACAAAGGGAAGCAGCCTCCTCTCCTTACGGCTGAGAAAATAACATGCTTGGTCAGCACTTCCTCAGGAAATCTGTCACTCAAGTCTGACAGGTTGGATGAGATGGATCCTCACCTGCTAGGTCCTGTCTGGTCGATGCAAAACCTTGGGCAGCATCTAGAAGCAGTGGTTCTCACCCCCCTGGTTTGTACTGGAAAGTAATCTTCATTTTGCAAGGGAAAGATTTACAGAGTTTTTCCTGTGAAAGTTCATTTGACACCTTAGAGCATTCAGTCCTGCAGAGCAGCAACCCCACGTTTTGGGAAGCAGAACATGGAGTTCCCAAACACCACCACTGCTCCCCAAACCTCCCTGACAATGTGACAGTTTTGAAATGCAGGAAAATACACACTACAAAGATCCTGCAGTGACTGAGAGCATCTGCTAATATTGAAAAGATGCTTCAACAACTCTGGTACATGGCTTAGCAGATACATACCTCAGCAAAGAGGATGATTTTTGAGACGATCATGGTGATGTAATCTTAAGGATGTCACATCATGCTTGGTGTCATAAGGAGGGAATTATCCTCTGCAGTTGCACATGGATGACAACAGTCAGGTCTTCAAACTGTAAAACACTGATGCTAAACTTACTTATAAGTATACAGGCAGATACTGCAGTGGTGATGACTACAAAAGATCAGTGAAGGCCAGGGAGGGAAAAATGGGACAAATGCAGCCTCTGTAAAAACAAGTGCAATCCAGATGATTAAATGCGGTCTGTTACTGTCTAAGGTATATCTGATTATCCCACTAGTACAACATTGGAAACCCACAGAATTCAGCCAGTTGGAAATGCTGAAAACTGATGGGGAGGTCACATAATAATATATAGGAGCACGGAGCATCCACTCATGCAGTGATATCGTGCTGTGTTCCAAGACAGCAAAGACAAACATCCAAGATTGCTCCAGGTAAGAGTAGGATCTGTGAATGATTCTCCTTTAGTGATGGGCAAAATACCTTGAAATGCAGAAGTGAAATGCTCAGCTAAGACAAGGATGCTGTTAAGGCAGCCAGTAGTTTTTAAACAGGATAATACTGCAGGATGAGTGGATATTTGTGTAGCTTTGTCTTTGGCAGTAAACAAATCACTGCATCTCCCCATTAAATAGATGTTATTGGGGTTCTGTGGCTGTAAATCTTGATTTGTTGGTGCTGATGCTCTTAAAAACCTGACTTTAGTGCAATCCTGTATTACCCTCTAGTTCCCAATGCCAGTCTACAAACCCTACCATACTACCTGTCTGATTATGCCTGATTTCCAGAGCACAGTTCACTGCTTTCATGCCTCCTGACCAATGTCGCATCAGTTCTCACAAGCTCAGTTCCAGAGGCTCAATAGCAGGTGCTTGCCCTGTATTTGCATTGGCACGTGCTGCGTCTGCTGCAGCAAAAAGCTTTTCATAAAAGGACAGAGAGGGAGAAAACAAGTAAACCACAAAGCCAGCAGTTCTAATTATTTCTTGGTAGACTCTGCAAGTGACTCTCGTTAGCAGAAAAATACCAAATATCCCAGACCCTTATTAATATTTATTTATCTACTTCTCAGCCAAAAGGAAATAAACTTGCTGAGAATTAAAAACACATCAGTGTGGTCAATGGAAATTTACCCTTGACATCTGTGAGAATTTAAATCCTTCCTGAAAGACATTAATGGCTGCATAGGTATCGCTGTCACTGCAACCCAGGAGTGTGAAGTGTGTAGGTGCCTTTCTCATTTTATCCTGGGTACATTCCTCATCTAAACCATCATTTGTGTTTACACCCAAGTAGTTTGCTTCCAGAACTTTGTCCTTAGCTTTTTGAGATCTGAGACAGCTCAGAGAAGATGCACCATAACTGACATATTATTATGCCAAGCGATTCCTAACACCCCCCCTAATTAAGTGTCTTAGATGTTGTTTGGCTTCTTATCTTACATGAGAGACCCCCATTAAAGACAGAATTATTTAACTTCAGCAGAGTGGACACATAAACATGTGAGCACATGTTGGCACTTGTAAATCACTTGCTATGGAAATGCAAAATCAGTAAATTGAGGTTACTGCAAAATGCCATTAGCACTCGAGATATGAATCACCTTGTTGTTGGAGGTTTTTAAGTTTCCTCTGATGAATCACTCTCATATTGCACTTCAGCATTACGGTTGTACTCCATGTCTCAGCCTGAGCCAAGGGAGATGGGCGCCTGGGCCAGGGGTGACAAAGTAGTTTGTTGGAGTATTTTTAATTGTATTTATTAGACTCTGTGTCTATTCACATGATTCTATTCCAGAGGCTGGTCACAGAAGGAAGTAAATATCACACTCCTAATGCTGTTACAATGATATCATTGGCTGTTGCCACAAAACAGTTTTTGAGGGAGATGCTGCCTATCTCTCATCCAACCCTTCTGCTCCTTAAACATATTGGAAGGTTTCCAGGAATAGCAATGTCCTTTTCTCATTTTGTTTCTCAAATAAAATTACTGACTGAAAATAGACATCAGATGGGAGGAAAAGAAGAGGAAAAAAAAAAGAAGGATTCGAGCAGTATTTTCTCCTTGGGAAGCTACATAGTGTTTATTGGTGCTGTGCAACTGTCTTCCTTGTTCATAAGAATTATATCACTCAGCCTAGTAAGGCAATAGAAAAACCACATATATTAAATTAGCTGAAAATTGGTTATTGGGGGTAAACCACTTTTTTATAGTGTAGGTGATATGCACCATCCATCTCTTTTGAAGTGCAGATAGACACCAGAGGCATTAGGGCAGATAATAAAATGCAATAATAAAGCAGTACAAACAGAACAGTTATAAAAGTGTAATAACTTCCACAGGTTTGTCAGAAAGAGCACTTGCTCAGTAGGAGTTACTGTTTGCCCAGACAGTAACAGTCCTTCTCGTGTAGCATCCTCCCTGAAGAAGGGAGCTGCCTGCTTTGCTGGAAAATCTTTGGCATCTTTGAGCAGCATTTCTATTAAGAGTCAGCCCAAGCAGAAAAGCTCTTTTCTGGGTACTAATCACCTCTGTATTCTGATTAATGACTTGGGAGTAAGATGTTGAAGATGAGCTGGAAGAAATGGGATAATTAATACCATAGATTAAAAAACTCTGTGAATTTGATTATCAGGCATGTCCAGAGATTTCAGATACCTCAAATTCCAGTTATTCTGCTACAAAACACTGCAAGGATCTTAATTTCCATCGTGGGTCTCATAATTTCCCGAAAACTGGGTCATTTCTGTGTGATTCAAGCATCACAGTAAAAAATTGAGCCACCCGAAAGTCTATTGAGACTCTGGTGACTACTCTGGGGTCTAAGTTCAAAAGAAAGAGGATTGTATCACTAAAATTCATCCAGAGGGAAAAAGAGGAATTTTACACTTGCTGTTCTGAGTATGGTTCTTAAATTCTCTGGATGCCCCTGAAAATCTTGGCCTGGGCAAACCCATATGGTGGTTTTGGGTCAGCAGGCAGAGGTTCCAATAAATGGACTTGGGTGGCAGGAAGAAGTAACCATAAGTACTGAAACCCAGAGAAATGAAGGGAACAGCTCCATTTCATTGTGCTGGATTTTAGATGAGGTCTGCAGACAACACACTTGGTCCATTTTTTTGTATAAGGGAAGTGGCACTGAAACAGCTGTATCCAGATCTGCCCAGGGTTGGCAGAGAAATGCAGCAGTGCGATCAGGGCATCATAGGAAAGAACCTTAAACTCAGTGTGCATAGCAGCTTCACAGATTTGAAGTCAGAAAAGGTGCTTTAGGTTTTATAAAGACATGTTATTCAGAAAAAGGTTCCCTGGAAAATAATAATGCTGATGAGCTAGGAAAAGAAACATCAGGTTGGGTTTGAGTTGTGGGGCAGGATCAGACTTGAGGAGCATTTTGCATCTGCGTGTGGCCCTCCCACCCCACCCGAGGAGGAGTGTGAGGCATATAGACTCCTGGGGATGCAGGTGAGCAATGGTTTCAGAAGTGTTGACAGTACCTCTTAGATGGAAAGGGGAACTCAGATCTCTTTGGAGACACAGATATAAGGGTCTAGGTTAGGAATGACGTTGCTCTGGAAAAGCTTGGCTGTAGTAATGAGAATTTTCCTCTGTGTGAATATGAAACTTTAACTAATTGACCATAGGAAGAAGTGAAATTCTGACCTAAGGTCTAGTTGGTCTGATGTATGGCAAAAGCAATTATTTGTGTTCCCTGTGCATGAGAAATGTGTTGAAAGATTTGATTGAAGAGAGACGACCCATCTGGAGGTCAGATGAAAATATCAAAACCTTTATAAGGACCACATCATCTCCAGTTAAACCTCACTAGAGGAGCAGATTTACATCACAACTGAATTTAGCTGGCAGTGTAATAAATCCATATTAGAAATAAAGACCACACACCACAGCTGCTAAATCTGCCTGTGTCTTATAAAGAGGGAAATATACAGCCTGCTCAGCAGGGCATCTGTACGCTAAAACCTATCAGGAAATAATATGAGAACCAGCAAAAAGCCAAACTCACAGCTAGCTTAAAATGCAGTAGATATATCACAGGAAGAGCAGGAATGTAAGGGGAAAGTATATTTATAATTCTGGCAAGTTGAAAGGCTTCAGTTGTTCACCTTTTTCAAAATAATAAAACTCTGTCACCCTTCTCAGGGAACAAACTGTGAAGTTGTTTATTTTTTCCATCCCTATAGTACAAGGAAGGAAAGAGTTTGCAAAATTTCCACTATAGTGTACATGATAGAGTTATCTGACTTAGGTAGAGTCTGAGATGGGTTTATCCTCACAGCACCTATTTAAGGTGGGTCAACGTCCGTGTTTCTTTTCTATCTCCCTGTTAAAGTAGTGAAGCATCAGAAACTGAAAGTATGAGCTGGGTGGTTAAACACAGCCATGCATTCAAATCTGGGGACCCTCTTCAGGTGTTGGAGCCCACAAAGGCTCCCTGAAGAGACCCACAGGCCTCTACAGAGTTGTGACTTGGCCCAGGAGCCTGAGCACACAGAGAAAAGCTGCAGCTAAGGGCATCTTCAGTGATCTGTTAAATTTCACCCCCAAAAATCAAGGGTTAAAGAAGGGAAAAAGAAACATCCCACCATCTCCTCAAGTGGATAGAAGTGGAATTGGTAGAAATCCTAAGAATGAAACAAGAACAATGTTTCAAAAAGCCTTAAATGATGAAAGTCACCTAGAGTTTTTTATTCATGGCAATTGGCTCCAGGTCAGCTTGAAGCTACTGGAAGCTTTTTGGTCAGGAGCTTGGGCCTGGTGCTCCTGCAAGTAGTAGTTGCTTTCTAGTCTCCCATAATTGTAGTTAAAGGGAAAAATCACCATAAGAAAAGCTTCAAATTCCCTGCTCAGAGCACTGTAGCAGTGGGCTGCAAACAACATCTCTAAACAGAGCTGTCCAGATCCCAGCCCCATGCAATTTACAATTATGCTAATTTACAATTGTGGTAATTTACAACTCTGGATAAACAGTTTTCTGAATTTTCAGAGTTGCTGAGCTTTGCACAAGCTCTACTCATTGACAAGGGGTAACATTTTCATGAACATGTTGGATGAACATGTTGCTTCTCACCTCTCCAGGATGGTTCTGAAGGCAGGCATCAGTGTGAGCCACACTGTGCTTTCTTGCTAAGTGATTCATCCTGCTTCAAATAGCTGAGTTAGGTGGGCTGAATCAGTTTGGCAGAACTTGTGTCCCCAACCTGTATCACAGAGGGATTATAGAAACAGCTTAGACAAGTTGTTTGGTCTGGATAACTTTCAGATAGCTAACAGCAGGGAAAATGACTGGATGTACTTGTGATTTGTGAGCCTCAGCCTCATTAGCAGGTGAAGGCTGGGAAGTTAATCACTGTGGTTCTTGTGAAAAATCACACCCATCTTTTGACATAACCCTTCTGCAGGTGATAGCCACCAAATAAGCATAGTGGTTGGCAATGAAATGATAAAAGTCCATCATCCAGCAGGGACAACCCAGCCATAGGAGCTGTCTCAGTTGGACACATCCAGGGAGGAGCAGGATAAGGAAGTGGAGGCATCACTGTGTCACTCAACAGCTCTGACTGCCAGGGCATGATCACCTCTGGAAAAACTGGCTGTTCTTTTGTGTAAGCCAGGGAAAATTCAAAGGAGAGTGAAAAAGCAAAATCAAAATACTCAGCCTTGAGTGACAGTCCTTCCCCCATACAAAGGTAAATGTCAGGCAAAATACTGCATCTGCCTGTATTTTCATTAGAACAGTTACCCTAAAATCTTTTATCAAAGCTGATATTCTTATCCACAAAAAGGACATATCCACCGTGGATCCTGTTTTGTTTGCCCTCTGTGGAATTAAATTTGCTGTTTCTGTCTTTGATTCCAATCACAGTGTACAAAAGCTCTGTGCATCTCCACTGACATTCATATCATTTCTACTTCAGCTTCTCTTGAATGAATGTAACCCAGGAATCTTAACAATGTCAGTCTCAATTTAAGCAGGCTTATGCTGAAAAATTGAATCTTGTCTGTTCCCGAATTTCTACCCCCCACCCCAAATGCCTTTGTTTCTTTCTTTGATGCCTTTATGGAAATGTCCTAGTATTTGATTGGACACCCAACACACAGCAGGTTGTACTGATGGAAAAGCAGGTTTTGTGCCCTGACCAGAAGAGCTGGACACTAAGACACCCAAAGGAAAATCAAGACAACTCATCAGCATGAACCATGGCACCAAATAGCAAGTGTTTTTCTGGCAATACTGCTTCTTCATACATTTTCCCTAGACTTTTCCACACTGGAGGCCTATCAGCCTACATGTGGATTTCCTTGCTGATTAGAGCAAAGCAGAAGGAATGCCACAAGGCAAGACTCAGCCAGGCATTCAAAGGTGCTACCATGAAAAAAGTGTCACTTGGGTACCAGTGTGTTCCTACACCAACTTGACCATTCACAAATAGAGTCATGGGGTCCATCAAACAGCAGCCATGGTTCAGTGAGTCAGCAGTGAGCATCATGCAGACAACTCCGTTAGCAAACCTGACCTGCGGTTTCATGCAAACCCTTTTTCCTACTTTTAGACTATATGGGTTCATGCCCCCTAAATTTCACTCTCAGTTTCAGGTATGAATGAATTCAAAATCTTTAGCTAAAATTCAGCTAGAACAAACTACATAGTTTGGACTAGTTTCAGTACAAACCTAAGCAAAACCACAGAATTGCTCATGGTTTCCAGACAAAACCATACATTTCAACTAGTTTTTTGGGGTTTCATTGTGAAAGTTTCATGGAGTCTGAAAAAAAAAAAGCAAGCATGTTTAAGCACTTTGAATTGGTGTCCATAAGCTTTTGTCTACTGGGAATATAATGCTTGGCAATGAAAGTCTTTGCTATCAAATGCTCAGTTGCAAAAAGACAGTTCTCTGCCCAGTTTGTTTTAAGTGAAAATAGATATGTTTATTGGACCTCCTTAGCTCCTGAGATTTGGACTTGGCTTTGGTCCTTGCATTGGTCTTGTTAGTATAGTTTTAGCCTTGAATGCATATCTGGAAGACAAAAATCAAGGATTCTTCTTATTGTGATGGGAAATCTATGGATGATGCAGGTTTGGCATAGACAAGTCTACAACTTTCTATTTTGCAGTTTAAAGAGACTGGAAAAATACTGAGCCCCTAATGTTGTTCTCTCTTATTAATAGTGGTTTCTTCCAGTAGAGAATAAAACTTGGGTCATCTGTAACCTAGGCCACATAACTCATCAAGCACTTTTCTCTCAGGCTACATAAAACATGGCTTCAGCCTTGAAGTCATGACATTCAAACAGTAGATGAATGAAAACAGGAATGAGATGAAAGATGGGCAGTGCCAGAAATATACTATACTATAGAAAATTTGTCTCATAATATAAAGCATTTACAGTTGTATATAAGGAAATATATGTATTTTTGTTGGAAACATTTCTGAAGGCTGTGTCTCACCTACTGAGCCAATTCTGTCATCCAGGATACATCAGTATTAATTCTCTTGCTGAATTCCTTAGAAATTACCTTAGTGGGCACAGCTGAGCCAGGAAACTCAGCTAGAATGGAAGATTTCATTTTACAAGACAGCTAGCTTTCATTTAAAAGACTTCAAGTCATGATGGCTCTGCCATCTCTTTCAAAGGCATCATGCCAATGTTTAACTAAGATTTGCTTCTCCTTCCTATTATACTGACAGCGAGCCAGACAGAAAGACAGAAAAGAAGAAAGCTCTGGGGTTTTCTTTCACCTCATCTGTCATCATTAACTCTCATTTCCACTCGTCAAAACTTTCCTTAAATTCATATGGACCCAGACTCGAATTTTCTTCGTTTCTCGGTTTGATTAAACAAATAAACCGAATGGCTCCAATTTCTCTCATTAAAGGTATTTTCTAGACCCTGAACCATCCGCTCTCTCCCTGCCACTGCAGCCGTTCAGCAGGGAAAATCTGTTATGATTCTCAGAACATGCAGGATGGGAAACTGCAGCTTCAAACAAGGCTTCGAATGAAAAGAAAACCCAGCAAGGAATTGAAAGTTCGAGGCACCCACTCAAACACAAAAATATCCCGTTTTCTCTGCGGCCACTGATAAATGTAATTAGGTGGTTTCGGCATGTGTCTTGACAAGTTGTTTTGTTTTGGTTTAGCTGTTTGTTAGAGGAGGGTTGGCCTGTGGGTAAAACTTGTACTGAAAGGAAATCTGGTTTCATGCCTGAGCCCTGCCACAGCTGCCCTGCCTGACCGATGCCACGTCACCGCTGTGTCCCACTTTCTCCCGTAGCTCTGGGAGGAAAGCGGCACAATCATCCGGGTAGGAGCTGTGCAAACATAGGGCCTTGCCATCTGCCAGCATCCCTTGAGAAAGGAGGACAAGTTTAGATGAGATGGTAACAACTTTGCCTTGAGTTTCTTCGGCCAAAAGCCCAGGGGAAGAGGCTGAGAGAGGTCTGAGTGATGGCTCTGCAAGGAAAGCCAGCAATGCATGGCTGAACTTGCCTGCTGCTTCTGTGAATGCTTTGGGAAGAGACACATTTGAATCCAGCACCCGACAGAAGGACCTGCTAATGACTTTGGGTCTACTGCAATACACCTAACACCAACTTCATCCACCCCAGAGTTGAAATTCTTTTATGAGAAAGATCTACATGATGTCTACAGGGAG
The DNA here is from genome assembly GCF_964237585.1 of Gallinula chloropus. Taxonomy (NCBI): domain Eukaryota; kingdom Metazoa; phylum Chordata; class Aves; order Gruiformes; family Rallidae; genus Gallinula; species Gallinula chloropus. The sequence continues at coordinate 9,390,087 of NC_140103.1, read as the reverse complement.
TGGAGAAGAAACTAATGGAGCTGAGTGTCTTTCCAAACCTTTTGCTAGAGGCATTGGACAGGTGAGATCCATGCAGGTGCACTGTGTTTCTGCCCTGGACTCAGTTTGCAGAAACAGCATCTTGGGCCAAGGGAAAGGCATTTGTGAGAGTGGGTTTTCCTGGCTGGGCTAGAGCAGTCTCTTCATGTGCAGCTGGGCAAGGTGAGGAATAAGGGAAGGAGTTTGGTGATGATCATACAAAAGAGGAGGAGGTGTAGGTTGTGAGAGAAGATGAAACAGCCTTGACACAAGCAAAGGAAACTTCACATTTGGAATTTCAAAAAATCGACTCAACATTTCTGCTGTAGCAGATAAACATCTATCTGTTTTATTACTGGGAATCATCTTTTTCTGTTTATAAATAGAAAATGCATGTTACCTCATGTTATTTCCTCTGGGGTTTTTTGGGGTAGATATATGTGGGTGGTAAACAGCTCGCAAAGAAGTTGTTATTATTAGTCAATATGAAGAACAGGAGGGCAGGGGCTGACGCTGGGATGTAACAGGTACGGACTAGCCACAAACCAAATATAGGTCATTCACACATCTACAGTGAAGGAGGGACAGCACAGGCGAACTACTAATCTGTGGCTGTGATTATTGCTTTGTGATGCTTATCTCCATTGCTATAAGCATTTTTCCCACTAAAAGACAACTTAGGCAGAGACACAAAGACCTCAAAGTCTAAAAACCAGCAACGAGACAGAACAACATCGCTCAGCAGCGAGACAGGGTTAGCAGTGCACTTGTTTAAGAGAGATTTTTAGCCTTGACAAAGCCTTTCTCATGTTGTGGCAACTGCCAGCAATGGAAACATGTGGTATTAGTTGCAGTACAAACACAGAGCAAGACAGTCATGAGTCTGCAGGCTGAACAGGCGATACCAAGTCTGATAGGAAGCAAAAACACGGAGCACCTGTTATCTGGTCTTTAAGGTTCTGTCTTCAAGCCTGAAGTTCATGAACTGCCCTTGTTTGCCTGGAGCATCCCCTAGCACGGGCAGCGTAGTCTATTAGTGCTGGTCCATGACGATGGTCCTACAGGGAGCTGGTCTGGATTGGGGAGAGGGAAAGGGAGGACCATCAGGAGGAGGGACTCCAGAGATGGGTCTGCCGAGGCACCCACAGGCGTTTCTGCATGCCCAGGTGTGCTCCAGACACAGGCAAGAGTCTCAGCGAGTGACAGCTGGTAGATAAGTAAGTTCACCAACCCAAGGAAACCTGGGTGCCATGGGATATTTGGGGTTTACTGGGGATATATCTGGACAGCACAGGCTTTAGAGTGCTCTTCAGGTGGCTATCAGGGTAGCTCTAGACTGAAGGAAGTGACTTGTGACAGCCACACTGCAGGTCTGGGTTATCTCCCACACTGGGACTAAAGGTTTCTGAGTCCGAGTCCAAATGGCATGCAACCAGTTGGAAACAGTGCAGTGGATCCCCCCCTGCTCAAAAAAGCTGGTTTGTTAAAAGCGAAACTCTTTCGGAAAGATGGCAATTCTGATAAAACTTTTCAGAAATTAAAAACCCCTTACATTTTAATGTGCTTGAAAGGTGCAAGTTCAGCAGTTGGAGAATAGAGTGATTTCATTTTTCTATAAAAATGACATTTTGTTTTGGAACATTTCACTTGATGCTGTTTTATTTATTCTATGTATTTATTCAGCTCGAAACTATGGGTAAAAATTAAGCCCTTTGATTTCCATTTCCCACACTGGTGGTGGAGAAAGAGACTCTTTCTTTCTGACCCATTTCTGGGATTTATTTTTTTTCTGAATAGAAGTTATTCTTAAACTGCAGCATTACATCTCAAAGACTGATAAAATATTTGCATGACTAGTGGTTTTCCAGTGATGCCAAATCCTTCCAGCATTTCAGTAATTCGGGACAACTGCCCTTAGTGCCAATCTGAGGAATTTCATAAAACTCTGAAAATTGGCCAGTTTGCTTCACTTCCCAAAGAGACACCTTGGTGCAGTAAGGGACTAGCAGACAGGCAAGGCAGGTGGCATATTGGAAAAGATGGAGAAATAAGGAGCTGTAGTAATAGGTGAGGGGCTGGGTGGCTGAAAGATTTTGGAAAAATCTTTGAAAAGTTTGTGGATCCACAGGAATGTCTTCGTGGAGACAAGTCTGCCATGACATGGCCTATAGCTGGGGCTCACTACTTCTCCCACCACTAAATCTCACTTGGGAACATTGTCAAATGCACTGGGCTTTTCCTGGAAAAGGAGTGTAGAGCCACCAAAGGGTCATGACTGCTTACAGTACAGCCACACACCACTAATGAACGGCTGCACTCCCAGTGGCTCTATTAAAGCAGCAAGAGACAGGGCTGCCTTGATAGCGAGGGAGCAGCTTCTGCCTTTCTTGAGGCAGCACTTGATGGAGTGGCAGCAGGCTAGAGGAGGGAGCTGGGGAGATGGGATAACCATGGGGTGCTCTGGGTGAGCATCAAGGTAGGGGTGTGGGGGCAAGACAAGGATGGAGAAGACTGTATGGGTATGGTCCAGGGTTGGATGGGACATTCACACACATGCCTGGGGGACTGAAGAGGAAGAGAGAATCGATGACTGGGGATAAAGGCAGCACAGTGTGGAGAGCGGAGGCTGTGTACCCTGTGCTGACACGGGGGTGATGCACAGGCGCTGGACGGTGCAACCAGTGGTGAGTCACTATGTAGGCAGAGGATGTGGTGCATGGCTTGGAGGAGTGGGGAAGACCCAGCCCCACTGCTGCTGCTCACCTCTCTGCTTTGGAGAAGCATAAGCAGCAGTAGGGGGAAATGGATGAGGGCACAGCTTGGCCAGGCTTGACGGGACCTGGGCACCAGGACCAGATGCCTATCCCTGCAGGCAGCTGCCATTAGGGGTGGAGACAGGCAGAGGTTGGGCAGCTCCTTTGGTGAGTACTTCAGCAGAGCAGTACACAGGAACTGGTAACTGTGCTTTATTTCACTGGGAAAATTGATGGCTTGGGGACCATTTTTCTGATTAATGCCAGTTTGCAGCTTTGTGCACCAAGGGGAAATTTTCTATAGGCCACCTTTGAGATTTTTTTCTTACCTTTTTTTATAAACTTAAAATCTAAATATTCAACCTGATCTACATCTGACTGTGCAGCATAAAGGAATGCAAATTAGCCAGGTAGAAAGCAAAATGACAGAGGACATGATGGACCGCAAATGAAAGCACATCCCAATCATAAGGAGACTGCAAAGTCTCATAAGTTTAACCCTGGTAAATAGTTTGCTGAATGTAGAAGGTGAATGGCAAAAGCCTGTTAGATTTATTGAAAGAAAGTAGAGCAGCAGGTATCACAAATGTTGAAGCTACCACAGAAGATAATCCTAGACGATTGCACAGCCCACAGCCTGCTCTTTCAACACTCCTACAGTGGAACTGGTTGTGATAGCCATCTCTCTGAGCAAAGAACTGGCTACCATGAAATGCCGTGGCTCTAAAGTTGGGAGAAAATGGTTCAATGAATCATCAGTTCATTGGAAAAGGCACTTTTGGGTTGGCTAAGCCAGTTCATAGATTTGTGTTGAATTTTGCTGAATGGCTGAGGCAAAAGCACAAGGGATGAAAACTTCTGGAAGTCCTGAGACACCAGAATTAGACAGGAGTTCAGACAGATTCAAGATTAATTGCTTTTACACTTCTGATGTGATGGAGCTATTGTTCTTCATCCATTAACCAGCTTGATTTGATGATCTCAAAGGTCTTTTCCAACCTAGTGATTCTGTGATTAAGGGGGCAGTCCACATCATAATAACTGTAGGTATGACCACCTTTTCTGTAATTCAGACCACAAATCTGAGCAATGTTCTCCTATCCCCAAGAAATCATCATTATTAAATAGCATGCACAAACCAGAATGCCATAAACTGAATGAAAGGGTAGGAAAATACCTGATAATAGTTTCCTGAAAACTGCAAGTCAAAATTCCCTCTCTGGGACTCCCTTTGCAGGATGAGTTCATGTTAGATAAGTCTGTGAATTCAACCACTAATGATCTAGATGCTGCAGGACATCAACAACCCTTTCAATATTAGTTGGTTAAGAAGAGAGCTCTAAGTTTATTTTTGTGCCAGGACTTGCAGCCATAAGGGCACTAGAAAGGTGTGCTCCATACATCCAATAAAACCACTCTGGAGCCAGCAGGTGCAGATTGCCAAGAGCCACTTAACAAAGCATCAAATAGGTCACCACCTGCTGTCTTTGGTCCCTATAATGAATCAGAGCACTGCACGGAGTCAGACTAAATACCCATCTAGCCCAATACACCATCTGCAAGCACAAAAATTAAGTAGAAGAGGCTTTGGGAGACAGTATAAGCAATGGGCAAAATATGGTGAGCATTCACCTGAGTAAACAAATTCCTATTTGAGTCTCTTACACACTGTGACAATAAGATCCATAATTTAATAATGCAGTGTACAAAGCAAATGATCTTTTCATTTATATTAAATGTTTTGAAGGTTTTACTTTCCTGGAGTGTCCCTTAGGGTTGATAGATAAAGAACTGGATTCACCTCTGGCTCGCTGCCTCTATGCATCCAGCATTTCGCAGTGCTCTACTATACCTCCTGTCTTAGAGGGGGTGGTGAAGTCCAGAATTTACATCCTCTAACCCTCTCTGTACTGCCCCCTCAACCTGATCCCCATACAGACCTTCCAGCTCCCCATGGAGTGTGACAGTGGCTACAGCACCAGAAGGTGCCTTTTCTATCACATAATATTGCACAAATATTATATATTATATTATAATATTGCCAACAAACTTGTTGGCAAAAAACTAGCTAGGAGCATCAGCCCCACTGTGCAAGGCTTTCCCAGTGACCAGACCTTGGTCCAAAAAGGGTCCCCCAGTTCAATCACAGCTACAGCCCTCTGGGTGCAGGAGATGGGTGTCAATGAGGAGCTTTCCCTTAACTGAGACTGAGCTGGAAAGTCTGCTGGCTTTGGAGGACACCAGAGAGCTACTTTTGCCCAACTTAGATACGGGCAATGGGACTTGTCTGCACATTGGACTCTACTTTGCAGTCAAGAGGGAGAAATAGACACTTTTCAGAAGGGATTTGTCTAGCTTTTTAAATGTATCTTCTTCAGGAGGGCAGGTACCCATCTCTCTCCAGTGACTAAGCAGCTCTCTACTTTTGCTTTGAGGGCTTTATCTCTGGAACACTACACTGGGCAAACAGGGAGCCCAGCTGTACAGGAGACCAGCTTCCTGAAATCTCAGATCATGGGAAAGAACAAAGAAAAGCCAAAACAAGGTGAGTTCTGTAATACAAACCCCACAGGCAGCCGGACCTGAATAGCTGTGACCCCCAGGGGCAGCACCCAGCAGCTGCTGAGGAAACCCCATGAGACAACAAGCGAAAGGAGTTGTGAGCTGGTGTTTTGCCTTGGAGCAACGGGCAGTAAAAATGAGTACAGTGAAAGGGGAAGGTGTCGCTGCAGGTTTCTGGGAGGAAGCAGCACAGGAAGCAGAAAGGACTCCCTGCCCATCCCCATCCCCATGTGGGGACCAGAGCTGTGAGCCCACAGCCCCATCCTCTGCATGAAGAGACAGGAGGAATGCAGCCCTTCCTAGGGACCACCCCCATGCCCAAAGGGAAAACACTGAGCATCTCTGCTTAGCCTTCAGAGGTTTATTCCTAAGCTGGTCAAAATTATGAAAAAGGTTTTAAGGATTATTTTAATTTCAGCCAATGCCAGGTCAATTTTTCTTCTGATCTGTGTCAGATGTCCCCCCATCCCTAGTGAGGCAGGCACAGTGAGAACACACTACACACTAGCTGACAGATTTCTAGTGTGGTTTTGTATGGTTTCCTGAGAATCGGGGGACATTTCTTGTTTTGCAATTTTACAGAAACCCACAAGTATGCCTAAGTGCTTTAGAGCCCTAATAAACAGGTAGGTGTTCTGAAAGGTTAGTGAGGGGCAAAAAATTGTAGCACTGCCATGGTCGGCTCATCTGATGGCCCCTCACAGCAAACCTGCTTTGAGGTTGCTCGTAGCGAGCACACCGCGCCGAGGGACTTTGACAGGCCGATGAGGAGGATGGGTATGAAGCTGCAAGAAAAATGTGGTTAGTTTTACTAGCACCTGTGGCAAATTCCTCTCAGAGGTCCTCCCACAAGGTAGTGTGTGCTGTACGAGATGATGCAGAAAGAACAGGAGGAGGGAGATGGTTGTGTCATATGTTCCCCTGGGGCTCGCTGGTTTATTTAAAAGAAAAAAAAAAGAGGTTTAGAGTTCTGTTTTTTTTTTTTTTTTCTTTCACAGGGAACATTCAGTGGAAACTATTACAGTGGCATCATAGGAAGGAGCCAGGCAGCCTATGTCTGTGTGCTGAGTTCATCCTAATCCCTGTGCCTACAGCAGGGGAGAGCCGGGTACGAGAGCAGGCAGGCGCTCGCATGGTCGAAGCGATGGGGATGGCAGTTGAGACAGGATGGTGATGATGCTTTTGGCTCTGGCAGTGATTTGCTGCATGGATTGAACTGGGCATTTCGTGCCTCTCTGCTTGGGTTTTGACACAGATAAAATGGAAATCCCCAGGAGTGAGGTCTCTCGTTGGGGCTGCTGTCTCTTGATGTGCTTGAGAGGTTCCAACAGAAAGTGCTTTCTAGCAGATTTCACTATGAGAAGAAAAAATTAATGTAAGAGGAAGAAAGATTAGGAAAATATTTGAAGTACAGAATGGCAGCAAAGAAGCTCTTATTTTACACTCTTCCCCATGCCCACATGGCCCTGGAGAACACCTGCATCTAGCTGTGTGTTTGTGCAAGCAACAACATAAGGAAAGCATTCTTCTGTAAGCCTGAACCTAAGAAGAAAGCAAGAAAGTTATAGAATCAATGATACTAGGTGATTAATGAACCAAACCATCTCTCTTCCCCCCAACCACAGCACTGCACAATGAGTTTTCACTTTCTCCCAATGGCCTTGAGAACATCCTCATCCTGCAGAGCAGATGTTTCGAGCTGATGCTTCTGTACCTCATTCTATAGAAAGGCACTGGGGCTCGCAGCAGTGAAGGCACTTTGGTATAATTTCTGATACACCTCTTTCTTGATAGATCTGTAAGAAGCATCGAAACACTATGAGGCCACTTACATGATGGCTCTTACACTAGAACATATGAAGCATCTCTCAAAAGGACAATGACATGAAAATCTCTTGACTCTCATAAGGACTTCAACTTAGTAAACGAGAAATAACACCAGTGCCATTTGTTGCTGTACATCTAGCTGGAACCAATGTCAGCAATGAACTGCTGACAGAGTGAAATAAGAGCTGCCAGATGTGAAAACTGACCAAGAATGATTAGATTTGGACAGCAGCTCTAGTTTTCCCACTTTTTGAAGTCCAACTTGACAAACTTCATACTAATTCTCTGAGTAGCTTCAGCCCCACTGGAAGTCAAAGGGAAGGAAGGTCCTGCAGCTCAGCCTGTCTGAAGAAGCAAGCCTGAATGTATCTCATGTTGGCCAAGGTCACAGGTAACTTCTAAAGAGCGGTCACACTGCTGACATGAGTGGTCTTTCTGCCTGACTTGGACCTGGCTGTACAGGCTGCAGGCTTGGGGCTGTCAGCAGCTTTAAACCATAACAAAAAAGAAGATTCACACAAGGGAAATTTAAGAGTGTGGTGCCTAAAACTGCACAAATGGCTGCCTGTATACACACGTGGCTGGAAGGGATGGATGTTTGCAGTGACTCCATTAACAGGAGCTACAATAATTGTTCCAGAAAATTTTCTGTTCCAGTAAAGTCCATCTGGCAGCTTACCTGCAAGTGGGCAAACACAGGAATGCCTGTGGGGCCATGCCAGGACTCACAGCACTGCTATGGTGCAAACTTTTGTTAGAAATAGATGGGTTGGGGTAGGTTTGGTTTTTTTTTCAAGACTGTTTTCTGTGATTTATTTTTTTTTCCAGGAAGAGATAGCTGAATCTCAGAACTGATGCACTCCAGACTCTTAAATGCTGGCACTGCTTATTAGCTGCTTGCTCAGTGGAGAATATTCTTCCTTATATAGGCCTTTTAGAAACTAGGTCAGAGGATTAACATGAGTACTGGTTGCTAAAAATCCTCTTTGACAGCCTGCCTTCCTTTATTATTTTCTCACTTTGCCCATTGCAGATGCCAACACCTGCCAGGTTCCCTATTGATTTCTCTGGGGGTGAGCTGTGGTGACCACAAAAAGTAGCTCTAGTGCCCACCACCGCTGCAGTAATTCAGGACAACTTCCTGAATAGATTATATATAGATGATATATATATTCCTGAATAGGTTACATATAAAAATGTACATTTACTCCTTACAAAACTATTCCTCTCTGGTGCGTTAGTGCATCTCGGAGCGCCGCGGGGAGCCGGGGTCATGCCTGGGCTGCAACACCCCTATCCCATTGGCCTGTTCCACATCTTCAACCCCTCTGACAACAGTTGTCTTCCCAGGAAGAAAAGGTGTTTTTTTCAGAGAAACATGGCAGTGCCACACCAGCCCAGGCATTCGGTTGAACCGTCAGTGGAAAAACATCTCCACACAGACGCCATTGAGGGATGGTGTGCTCAGGATACACTGCCTGCATTCTCCAAAGGTCCTGTTCCAAGAAGAGGGCAGCTGGGCCAAGTGCCAGGTGAGGTGTTAGATGCTCACACAACGGTCCCCCTAAAAAGCTGCATCTCCTCCATTGGGGCTTCTAGGAAGTACTGCACTGCAAGTAATAATAACTGGAGTCTTCTGTGAAATGTTTGCACTGAAACTCCACGGAATATTCTTGCTTTTAGACACTGTTGCTACCTCTGAAGGATCACACACAATACATTTGTGCTGATGGGACACTTCTTGCCCTGATGTTTACAGGAGATGAGATAGATAACATCTTTCTGTTACATATATATGTGCATATAAAAATATAAAATACACATACCCACACATATTGGCACATGCCAATAACCAATACAAAAATTTTAAAACTATCATTATACACCCACTTGTCTGAAATAGAAGTGACTTCCTAGCAGGAACAGCACAGACTAGTAGTATATATTCATTTCATATACACCCTTGATCTGATTCCTCATCTGTATGCACATGCATACATCTACCTTAGGGCTGAACTGACAAAAATAAGATGCCCAGTGGAGGTTTTTAAGACTCTAGATGGCCACGTAGCAAGGTACTCTTAGTTCCAGAAATGCTAAGTGCAGAACAACCCCCCAAAATCTGCCAGACTTTCAGTACTTTAGAAATCTGGGAGGGAACAAAATCCTAACAGTATCTTCTGTTTTTGCAGCTAATCGTGCAGCCTTCACCTGGAAAACACAGCAGCTGCTGCTTCTTTGGCCAGTGAGATACGCAAAGCTCAGGGGTTATTTCACTGCAGAAACCTTTAACTCTGACCATGTGTTGTTTGCTTTGCAGCTGGAATAAAAGTTGTGTGTATGTATCACTTCCTTCTGCTAGCTCTTTTCCAGATCCATGGTCTAACAGAGTGTACAACATCCCTGCTTTGAGCATCACCTGTTCAGGTAGCTGAGCATGCCGATGTTTTGCTTTCTTGCCATGTTCTAACTCCAGACAGACAATGGTGGCAGCTGCTTTTGGTTTTGTTGCCTTTGTGCTAGAGTTGAGGGGATATCCTCCTTTCTGCTGCCTCCCATGGAAAGGAAAAACCCATCCCTTGTCTCAGAGGGGCCACACATCTCCATTTTTATTGTACTTTGAAGTTCCCTGGCTGTCCACGCAGGTAACACAGTCAGGTGGGGTTTATTCAAAGACAAAACTGACTTCAGCCCCTTTTCAGTGTCTGTGGGGACAGGACAAGGGGCAATGGCTGCAAGTTGGAGCATAGGAAGTCCCCCACCAACATGGGGAGGAACTTTTCCCTAGTGAGGGTGAGGGAGCCCTGGGACAGGCTGCCCAGGGGGTGTGGAGTCTCCATCTCCAGAGAGATTCCAGCCCCGTCTGGACGCCGCCCTGTGCAATATGAGCTGGGGAGCTGCTTTGGCAGGGGGGTTGGACCCCATGAGCTCTCCAGGTCCTGTCCAACCCCTGTGATTCTGTGATTCTGTCAGCCTGCACCCACCAGCCTGCCTCCTGCTAGCAGGTTAAATGATGCCCCAAGACAGGAGGAACACTGCTGCGAGCTGCCAAATAGTTTCAGCACCCAGTGAGTCAGCTGTACTTCAGCAGATGACACGTGTAACGTGTGTGTGTGTGTGTGTGTGTGTGTGTGTGTGTGCACCTGTGCGTACATGTCCAGACATGTGCTAAGGGATGTTCATTATTCACTGTCCATACCCGTCTGTGCTGGGGGATGCTCATCATTCACACACACACATAAGTGCAATCACTGCGAGGCTGGGAGGGGTTTAGCTGAGCATCTCTGCTACAGGGACTCCACAGTGCTACCAGCTCAGCGTCCATCTCAGTATTTCTTGCAGCGTGGGAAGGGAGCAGAAGCAGAAGCCTTGGCAAGCCGACAACACCTGCCTGTGTCCCACCAGCCCATTCTACCCACAGGCAGAACGCACCAAAACTCCAAATCATTTTGATGGATAACCCCTTCCACCCCTCACTGTGTGACCAAAAGCACATGTACCTTTCTTGTTACAGCGTGTCCATGTGTAGGAGTTCTCTGATTTCTGTAGCAATCAGTTTATTCACTTTTGTATGTCCTTCAAAGTGCATTTCAGGAAAAAAAAGGAAGAACCAAAGAGGTGTCACTGTCCTGGGACAGATTCAGCTCAGGTCAGTGGTTATTTCACATGCCTAAGGCCTGAGCAGTTAGTGAACCGAACAGCAATCGCATACTTCCAGCCCTCATTAATGCTCCTAGCTGGAAGGCTCTGCTTCTCCTGGAGGAGGGTTTTAACAGACCTGTGCCTTTAGAGCTTCTCTCCTTGCTACAGTTTGGCATTTCAGATGGAAGGTCCCATCTCAACAGAGCATTGATTTGGGAGGCTGTGCCAGGTACAGATTCTGGAAAATAACAGAATCACAGAACCCCAGGGGATGAAAGGGACCTGGAGAGCTCATGGGGTCCAACCCCCCCTGCCAAAGCAGCTCCCCAGCTCATATTGCACAGGGCAGCGTCCAGACGGGGCTGGAATCACTCCAGAGATGGAGACTCCACACCCCCTGGGCAGCCTGTCCCAGGGCTCCCTCACCCTCACGGGGGAAAAGTTCTTCCCCATGTTGGTGGGGAACTTCCTATGCTCCAACTTGCAGCCATTGCCCCTTGTCCTGTCCCCACAGACACTGAAAAGGGGCTGCCCATTTCCCCCTGCATCCCATACTGATAAACATTAATAAGGTCCATATCTGTCTTCATTTTTCCAGGCTGAACAGTCCCAGTTCACTCAGCCTTTTGTCACAGGGGAGATGCTCCAGGCCCTTCATCATCTTTGTAGCCCTCAAGGCCAGGATGACAACCTGGCCCCAAAAGCAGTTGGGGAGAGCCTTGTCCTCAGCAGCGCCATGGCCTGACGGCCTCCACAAGCCCACAGCAGCCCACACTACCCTGTGCAAGGCAAACAGGAAAGGAAACAAGCTGACGGGACTGCACCCTGCAGCGCTGCAGTGCGGGGCGGTGCAGAACTGACCAGGGATGTGTCATCTGAAGTGACTTACTGCATCCTGCAGCACATGGGATTTTACCGGGGGAGTTTCCTCTCTGAATTCTTCCCTTGGCCTAATGGCATGATGGCGCTGTAAGGCAGCACAGCTACAGGGCACGTGTGTGTGCACGCACACGCACCCTTCTGTCTTCACTGCTGTGTGTGAGCATTGCACTCTATGCAGAGCAGCCCTGTTCGCCCTTTCAGCAGCTGCCTGGAAGCAGCACATCAGCAAAGCGCTCCAAAGGCCAGGAGCTGGCAAGGGTTTGGGATGAGGGCAACGGTTTTTGGGGGGGGAACAGGACTTGGAATTGAGGTTTTGCTCAGGGGCTCTGAAATTCTGGTAGCTGAGAGACCTTAACCTATGTTGGTGAGAAGAGTTCAGAGCAGTGGGCTGGAGCTGCAAGTGCTTGAAAGCAAAGACCAGGCTGGTCAGATTAATCACAAATGTGAACTCAAGGAATCATTCCCCTCAAGCCCCCCCCAGGTATCCAAGTAAAACCCTGGCTGACATACATTCATGTGCAGGGCAGCAGAGGAGACTCCTTTGGGCTGATGGGAAGCTGCTAGAACACCACACTGCTGCCTTTATCACTGCTCTGATGAGCTTCTGTAATTAATCTGACTGATGTGCAAGCACTTGCAGTGGGGTGTGTTATTTCCAGGTAGTCTGGTTACTGTAAGGTAGAGGCTATGTGTAGCTTGTACTTGAGACTTATACAAATTGCTATCCCCAGGTTCTAAGCTGATTTTTTGTAATTATTTTCTAGGGAAAAGTCAAATGATTCAGTGTAAATGCATACTCAGAATATGATGGAATTTTTTCTTCCAATTTATCTCAGGCAGTTATACTTCTCAGGTCTGTCATAATGGACTTGAAACATCTCTGTGGGAGCTACTTAAAATTTCCATTCAAATCCTTTCTCTAGGGAAGACAGTCTTTTCTATTTTGGGTATTGTTGGGTTTTGGGGTATTTTTTTTCCCTTTTTGGCTAAGTACCTCTTTGCAAGCAGCATTCTATTTGCATGGAAACCTCCATCACCTTGTTAATGAAAAGTTCCCAACTCTTTTTAAAGCTGACACTTTTACGATCGGGGTGATGAAGAAGTGGAAATGATCTTTCAGAACAAAGCTGAATGGTTGTGCTTTCTCAGTGTCATAGCCAGGATTTTTTTTCTTCTTCCACTTGGACAAGAAGCAGTCTCTTTTTTTTTTTTTTTTTAATACATTATTTCTCCTCTCTTTCTGCCAGTTACAGAAATAGAAGGACAGGGCACGGAGTAAAGTAAAAGTAAAGAGGCAGGGGGAGGGCGGGGAGGAAATAAGCACTTTCAGTCCTGAAAGTAGTTTCACTTTAAGCAGTGGACAAAATTTCAGAGTAGCTGTTGGTTTTAACCCTTTCCACACATTTATAAAGAAGGGGGATGACTTAGGCAGAGACAGCCACAGAAGTGGCAGTGAAAGGGATTATCTGTACCAAAACCATCCGTGTGTTTGTTTTTTTCCCTCCTAATCTGTCTGTCTTGGTCTCTTTCTCTCTTTCCTCTTTGCAGCATATAATTTACAGTAAAAACACAGGAAGCTGAACGATTTCCTCTGAGGAAAGTACCTGACAAAGAGGTGAACAAGTAATATCGCCGGGGCCCTTTGACTTCATCACTACCCAAGTATCCTCAATGGTTTCAGGCAGAGACGCTATCTTGACACGAGATGCCTTTGAAGTGGTTCTGCCAGTGCGTGGCAGGCGGGAGGTACACGGGCCTTGGCTTTTTCCCTGTGGCAATTCAAGCCCAGGGAATCCCGAATCTGTGAGTAATAGCAGCTAGTAGTTTACGTTGCATGTTGTACCCCATAAACCCTCTTAAGCAGTCAGGCACAGTGCCCAGTGCTCATGCTGCACGAACATGGGCTTTGGAGGCGCCTCTCCATACCCAGAGACGTGTGGCTGCCCGGCTGACTCCTGGGAACCACAGTGGGGGTACAGGGCAGGAAGTTCCTGTCTGCATGGTACAACCACAAATGCCAGTTTGAGCCTGACCCCTCCAGTCCTCTCTGCAGACTTCTTGAAACCAAGTGAGGGAGATAAATAACGCAAAACGTGACCTGCACCTCCTATATTGCAAGACCCCTTTGACAAGCTCAGCCCAAACTTTTCCAATTTCTGAGGCCTGAAGAGGGACTTTCACCCTAAAATTAAAAAAAAAAAAACCAAACCCCAAAACCAACCTTATGCTCAATGTCACCTAAAAAGGCACAAGTGAGTAACTCTTCAGATATCATCTCATTGAGACCATGAGTTCCCCACACTTTAAAAGTGACTAAAACTGAAGTAGTTTTTTCAGTTTGCATGTGTCTAAATGTAGGAGTAAAGGGATGAAAGGCTGACAGAGATCGTCTGCTCGGGTAGAACGTCAGCTTCTTTGATTAACTATAATGCAACAACTTCCTCTTTCTTTTCCAACTCCTACTACCTCCAGAAAACCTTCCTTTTAATTACAGAGGTGTTGAAATACTTGCATGTGGTTGTATTTTCCTGCTCCATCCTCCACTCGGGATGTCGTTTCCACTGCAAATGAAATAGGACTGATTCATTTTGCAGGAGGAACATGATTGATACAAGCCCGGATGGAGACTCATTCTCAACCCTGTGGAAATTCCTCACCAAGGCTGCTAGTCAAGTGAAAACCTCTTCGCCCTACAATCATCGGGGTTGTGTCGCTGCTCCTAAACTTCTTGGGCTGGAGCCAGGAATAGTTTGTGAGCAGTTGAGCATGACCCAGAAAGCCAGAATTGATCTTACATAGCCTTTTTATTCTTTTATTTTCTGAGAATTGGCTTTCCCTCTCACCTAAACCAGCTTCTTCTTCACCATGGAGAGGTTGTGTTATTCTCTAGATTGAAGGGCTGATTAAGATGTGTTTTTTTACAGTGAGGCTGTCAGCCTTCCAAGAATAGAGATTATATGTGCAGCCTTTGCTGGTATTTGCTTGCAGTCTCTTGGTGACAAACCACACCTTGCTTATCAAGACAAACATATGTTGTACCCACACAAAGCTGCTGAGGCACTACAGGCTGAGATTTCTTTACCTGGTGAGGCTGCTGGGGAAATACCCAAGAAAAAGGCATCTGAACAAAGGCTAGAGTCAGGAGGGTTTCTGAGCAGACGTTTTCAAAAGAAAATGATAAGGCAGTTCTGTACAGGGATATCCCCACCTGGAGCTCTAAGGCCGTTGAAAGGTTCATGTCTTCCTTTTTAATTTTATATAGGGTTTTTTCCCCCCCAATAAAACTCCCCATAAAACACATTTTATCATTTTGCCTGATCCTTTATTTGCAATGTTATACAAAGGTGTTTCCTGTCTGCTCATTACATCCAGTCTGCCCAGAGCTCCAGATGACGTGCAGAGAACCAGCAGCAATGAGCCAAGAGCTTTTTCAGCAATCCCAGCTCTGTTCCAGAGGCCTGTGTCATCTTGTCCCCATCCCTGGAAGGCAGAGGCAGGAAGTGTTAAGGTACCTATGAGGCTGATGCTGCCACCTTGCCAATATTTGGGTGGAGGATAAAGCTGCTGCTTATTCATGACATCTAAACATTTCTATTAATCAAGGTCTGACAGAAAGTTCCTTAGGGAAAGCATAGAGAATGCTTAGGAGAAAAAAAAAAAAAAAGAAAAAAAAAGAAGAAAAAGGAGAAGAAAAAGAAAAAAGGAAAAAGAAAAAAAAGGAAAAATAAAGAGAAAACTCTGCTCCTGCAGAGTCTGACAGCCCTCAGCATTATTATGGCAGCTGTGAGAAGGCTTTTCAGGGCTCCAGTTTTGGACTGAGGTAGTGAAGACTGAGACCAAATGAGAGGGTGCAGCCACTGGGTCATTCCGTACGCGAATCCTCGTTTTACACATTCTTTAATTACCAATTATGCCCAACCCCTCTTAGAGCAAAGCAAGTCAAACTCGCACGTCGGAATGAAGTGACCCTCCTGTCCAGGAAAGATGGGAACTAGAAGGGGTCTTGTCCCTTCATGCAGGCTCAGGCAAGAGACCCTGGTTGTGTGGTCACATTTACCCCAGCAAGAGGTGAAACTGATTCTCTTCCTTAATGAACACAATGGATCAGCACCAGGAGAGGGTAAGGGAGCTGCACCCAGGGGTGGTGCAGCAGAGGAGGGTACTCCCCTGGGGTCAAACCAAGCTGACATCAAGGTCTTATCAAGGTTCAGATGTATGAATTTAAATTCTCATCTCCCACATCCCACTGGAATGCTCAAGCCACTTGGTCATTGTGTCTGCACATTCATGCCTGGATTCAGAAAAAAAAAAACCCATCATGTAGTAGTTTGCATCCCTCAGAAAGCCAGAGGATCAAATACACTAAAAGCTGACATCAGCTTAAGCCTCAGTACTCAAAAATTATCTCTCTGCCTTTGGCCCAGCTAGCCTGAGGCACTCACCTCCCCCAAATTTAGGTAAGTCCAAGCCTGAGCTCTTGCTGGGACTGCAGTATGCACAGGGGAGGCTGCAGGGCTGGGCATGCACACTGCCTGAAGGAGAGAGCAGAGGTGCAGCAGCACCAGAAAAGAGGTTTTGCAACTTCATGTTTCAAAACTGTCCCTTCTGGATGCAGTCCTTACCCCACAAATTCCACTCACTCCCTCAAATATCTCCTCCAGTACCTTTGAGACCTTGGGTCCTGCTGCTTAGGTATTTCTGAAGCCCTTCCCCCCCCCCCCCCCCCCGCCCTCCTAAGGCTCCAAAACTGCTTTGTCATGGTTGGTGTTAACAGCAGCACTGAGGTTACTTACAGTTCCTGAAGCCAACAAACCAACCTGACAGCAATTTGGTGCATCTCTGGCAGGTTTGAAATAGATTTCAAAATTGGGGGTATTTTTAAGCTTTTCTCACAAGTGACAATCAGGAGAAGGGGGAGAGAAGAGCCAGAAAGTGAATATCCCATTCAACAGCCTCTGCTGGAGCTGTTTGGCACCAAACCAAGTTTGTGTCGTCTCTGAAGGGTGTTCTGGCAAGTGTTGCTTCAAGGATTTGCCAGTTTCTCTCTTGCAGTAGTGATCACAAAAAGCACCGAGCAGGGCATCTGTCAGTGAGTAATTACAGGAAATACCATCTTCTGTGCAGTGGGCTTGCATCATTTTTGGAGTGAGGTAAAAACCTGAGTCCATCTCCAGCAGCCATGGTTGGATCTGCCAAGCTAAATGACATCACAGCCAGCGACAGTCAGTTCTGTGATGTTACTAGAAATGAGGAAATCATTTCATAAATCTCAATTCTTCCTCTGAGTGTCTGCAAACAGACTGCAAGGGCTTTCAAGTCCCCAGTTGTACAGATTTACTGCTGTTTCCTAGGAACTTGAAAAGCATCTCGAAAGTGGAGCATGTTTCTTCATTACTGGATTTTGCTCTCTTTTATGCTGCCAATCCTTTGCTCTGAGAAACACCAGAGAAGGGTGAAGGGAAGTGATCATAGAATCATAGAATAGTCTGGGTTGGAAGGGACCCCAAGGATCACAGAGCTCCAACCCCCCTGCCACAGGCAGGGACACCAACCTCCAGGCCTGGAGCTACACAAGGTTGCCCAGGGCCCCATCCAACCTGGCTCTGACCACCCCCAGGGATGGGGCACCCACCCCCTCTCTGGGCAGCCTGTTCCAGCCCCTCACCACTCTCTCTGTAAAGAACTTGTCCTTAATATCTAATTTAAATCTTCCTTCCTTTAGCTTTAATCCATCCCCCCCGTCCTGCCAGTCTCTACCCTTTTAACAAGCTGATTCCCCTCCTGTTTGTTTGCTCCCTTCAGAGACTAGAAGGCTGCAATGAGGTCCCCCTCGGTGATCCTCTCCCTCCTTCCCTTCCTCCCTCCTTATTTTGAAGATTTTTACTGATACTTCCCAAGCAAGCACACTTTTGACACCTTGTGTCAAGCAAACAATATCTGCTGTGACCTAACAGCACTTCACCCGGTCTCCTTTGTGGGGCCGATTGTACCTGCTCTGACTGAAAGCATCTTCTTTCCCAGCCACCTTCCAGTCATCACCAAGGAGGAGGCAGAGACATTTGCTCTGTTTGAAGAGCACAACCTTGAAGTAGGGCACAGAGACTGGATTAAAACAAAAGATCTTTTATTGTCTTCAGCTGGAGAGTATGATACAGAAGAACTACACGTAGGATTCATTCATATAAAAAAAAAGAGAGCCCTTTATTTACACAAGTGTTCAAAGTTGCCAATGGTACCTAACAACAACAACTCTGTTCTCTTCTTTGTATTCTTTTGTTAGTAATTCCCACCTAGATGGAGCAAGCCTTGGTCAGTAACACTTAGAAAAACATGTAAGAAGCTTTTGGGCAGGAAAATAAAAAAATATTCTAAAAGAAACCAAATCCTTGTGGGCATTTCACTGTGACAAACCCAGCAGAATGCTTACAGCCAACTGCTGGCAAAAGGAACAGTTATCTGTACGGGCTCAGCAGCCTCCTCATTCTCAGCCTTTCATTTACTTCCCCATCTAAGTCAATACACCCTGGACATGCACAAACTCAACATGTATGAAAAAGGTAGAAATTTATTTAAAAGTAATTGTGCTTTTATTTATAAAAAAAAAAATTTACAATCAGACACTGTCCTGCTGTGTTTCTGAAAGCATGGTTCTCTTAAAATTGACAAAAACTTAGCTTATTATTATCATTATTATTATTACTTTGTCATTATATTAATAATATTAATCTTAAGCTTTAGTTTAAAAACATACTGCTTTCCTCTTCCCACCCCCTCCTTTTCTGTGGGACTTGATATATATATAAAAAAGGCTTTCCAACGACCGATGAATTTCAATTATAACTAATAATAATAATAATAATGATAATTAATCATACACATTTCTGTGTGTAAAATATGGCTGGTTCTAAAACAAACTACCAATGTACAAAGCTGTTCTCCCTCCCCTACCCCAGGCCACCCAAGAGATAGTCAGAACGTGGAAGAACTTTTATCCCAGAGGCTTTCTGAGAAAATAAAAATTAACAAAACAACATACAACCCTTGAGATCGTTGTCTTTGGCGTGGAGGACATTACTGGTGGGCAGCTAGGGCCGCTCTGCTGCAAGCGCTGGGACACTTAAGGCTTGTTGTTTGGACGGCTGCAGAAGCCTCTGTTGGACCAAGGGTCACCGATGCTTTGGTACGACTACCAGCTCCTCACACCCCACCACCCAGTGATGCCAGAGGATCTCCCCACACCCCCACTTTATATCCTCCCCCCCTCCCCATCTCCCTGCCCGTAGCCCCGTTGCCACCCCTGGGGCTTTACGCTCGCTTTCGTCTTCCTTCCAGATTTCGGAAGCTGGAGGGTCTCAGCTTCATCTCCGCAAACTGGATGGAATATTCGTGGCCCTTCCAGTGGAACCAGTTCACACCCTGCAAAGAGATAGATGAGGTGTGAGAGGTCACACATTCACTTCTCCTGTTGCCAGCATTCACCGCTCTGTGCAGGCTGTTGTCTACCTTGGGAACAGAGGCACAACAAAGTAGAGGGGCTCTGGGAAGCGCAGGGTTCTGGCCGCTGGCGTGCACAACCTGTACACACCGACCCACAACCCCCAGTGCTGTCACTCTTTGCCTGCCTTTGTTTCAGCTGTTGAAAACTACAATTGTTCCCTGCACTCCTGGGATATTCCTTTGGAAAAATCATACAAAGCCATCACTGTTTCCCCAGAAAAACACCAATTTTTCCCCAGTTCTTGTTTTGTGAGCAGCTGCCTGTAGCTTTCCCTACAATACTTTGGTCTGGAGAGCGGGCTTGGTTGATGCTCTGATGTCTGGCTAACCAAACCACAAGACACATCCATAATTGCAATTCACCTTCTTCTAAAGCCTTCAAACACCAAACTCACCTGACTGTGGCTGTTGTCACCATATCTACCCATCAGATTGACGCGGTGACAATTCTTGTACCAGAATGCACCCTTGTATGACAGAGCACAGTTAGTGATGGCAGAATCGTTGTCCTTGTCAAAGGTGGAGAAGGACCTTCCATTATGGTATGTCATGGAGTCACCTGGATGGAGGAGACAAAAGAAAGAGAAAAGTCAGCGGTTTGTCTAGTTTAGGTTACACAGCAGTGACTGTTCTGCAGAACATGTTCAGACTGGGCCACGCACCATCTGCAAAGCCTGGCTTCTGTAGGAAAGGTTTTAAAAATGGATTTGTCCTACCACAGAAGGAAGTACATGACTGTTGATGGAGGCAAGTCAAAATAATTTTCCAGGTGGTCTCTAGTCCCCAACATACTTTCTTTAGGCAGTTCAATTTCTGCACTTCTCACTGAAAGCTGGATTTTGGCCCTATATGGAAAGGACAAACCGAGACCAAAGAGACCTCCACAAGGAGTGATTCATGACTAAAGAAGTCTCCACATGTAGCTGGTCCATGCAGTAAAGCTACCTGGAACCACGGAGTGATCTCCGCCTGTTCCCCCCTGGAGCTGGGTGCAATGGGAGCAGCCCTCAGCCTATGCCTGAGGCAGAGCTCACACTCCTGCCTTAGTATTTCGGTTGCAGATTTATCTGTCTCAGGATTTCTCTCTCGAGCCTTTGAAGCCCCAAACAGGACTCGATAGGGACTGCAGGGTTTGCCCCAGTATGATTACAAAAGGCAGATGATTTGCTCAGAAAAATGACAAATCATGTTGTAGCAGGACTTTGCTGCAAATTCCACTGACAGGAGATGAGGCTGTGCCAAGCTATTATTAGCTGTGTAAATGACAGTGAAGCCTTGGTCAAGTGAGATATAGAGTGGTTTAATATACTTGTTTATATTCTGTCATAAGCACGCCATAAAATGTGGCACCTGGATGACTGGAGGATTGAAAATGGAAACATAAAATATATTGATACGATGGTATTTCCAAACAGCTGACAGATGAGAGGTACCTGCTGTGGTGAGGATCTGCCACATCCACACAGTTACCCTGAGCCAGCTGGGAGGAAGCTGCCCATCAGGAGAAAACAGATAAATCCTTTCATCTCACCTGCCGTGCCGCTGTACCCATCCACTTTGAGCCGGTATCTGGTCTTCAGATCTCCAACGCTGAACCTGTCGTAGACAGCGTGAGCTGTCTCACCTTTGTCGCGCAGATCCACGCGCAGCTCGTACTGCCCCTGGGAAGTGATTTTGTGGAGGTTCTCCAGACCTGTGGGCATAAATGGACAATTTGTCTCCCCATGTTTATTTCTCCAGCACCATGTTATCCCACACTGCGGGTCTTGTTGGGCTGTATAAATACACCAGGGCACAAACACCAGTGAGGAGCGTAAGTCATGTTAGCACAAAGCCAAACAGGTAAGAAGAGCCTGACTGAGGCACTGCTTCCCTCCAAATTGTGGCAGCAGGTAGCCCTTTGGGAAATGCAGTCACAGTTGTGCCATGGCATCCTCACTGGCTTTCATTTACACCCAAATAGAATGTAGCCCAAACTTTGAAAATCAGCCTTTTGCTTCTGTTTTCCCCACTTTGCTTCTTTGAGTCATAGGCTTCTGTGGCTGGGGGTGTCCTAGGAGCACAGGAAGAGGAAGGTTTGCAATTGCTTCTCCAATTACTTCTGACTTCCTGCAGAGCACCAGTGAGCACTGGTGGGGTACGTTTGGTGCCCGGGAAGCATGACACCTGTGAACTGCAGCTGGAGGGACTGGCTTGGACATGGCAATGGCAGCATCACTTACAGAAGCCATCCCTAGCCTCCTTCACCCAGACCATGCTCCCATTTACAAATACTCATGCCAACTAAATGGAGGCTTCAGAGTGGCTCCTAGTCTTCTGGGCTGGGTTCATGTTTTCTTTCTAAAAAAGACAAATTCTTGCCACTTACCTATCCAGAATTCATCCTTGGGATCTCCAAACCCAGCCACATAAGTCTTCCAGTTCCTGTAGAAATCTTCCTTCCCGTTCTGACGCCTCAGGAACACCTACATCACCACCAACACGAGAGGTGTTATCAACAGGCTGCCAGAACAGTCCCTGGTGGTGTGACTTTACAGATGCAGAGCCTGGCAGTGCTGCTCCCTCACTGTTACCACCAAAGCAGGAGTCTCACTGCAAATACTGAACTGCTCCAAGACTGTTGAACCCCTCTGCTTTTTTTCCCCTAGTTTCTCTGTTGGGTTCCCAGGCTGCCCTGCATGATGTGACTTTTTGGTTCCTGCTCTCTGCTTTAACAGCCCCCTGCAAATCTGTGTGCCTCAGCCAAGACTTTCTATGTCCCCATGGCTCCTAGCCATGCAGTTCTCCAACTCCTCCTCCTTTCTGTGCCTGGGGCCACTCTGACATGTTCAGATTTGAGGATGTCAGTACAGAGAACTGGCATTTTTTTTGCCATTTGTTAGCTGCCTGGGTGGGATGTATCTGACCTGGGAAGGCTGTCTGGCCACCACACCATGTGGCTGCTGAAAAAATGCTTTCTCTGGCCTGTGCTTTAACCTCCTTCATTATCTTTCTCTTCCAAATAGAGGTAGTCCACCCTCCTCTCACCTAATTAGCTATTTAGAAGGTATGTATCTGATCTGAGATGGTCATTTTCACATGACACAGAGCCAGTGGAGAGAGATCAGTGCTCTTCTTACCGCTGAAACCACTGACATCACCCTTCCTTGTGAGATACCTCACACTCCTCCAACCACAGAAAGAGCTGGTAACCTTATTCTAGCCACCCAACTGTCCTACCCCAGATAAAATTCCCTAAATTTATAGACAAGTCAGCCCTACTCTGAAAAGAGAGCACTATGAGGGATGCCATAGATGAGCAGGGATGGGGTGTCCTACCCCAAAGGCAGGACAGGAGGCTGGTACATCCCCTCTCCCCCATACTCACAATCCATCCGCCCCCATCCTCGCTCATGTCGCAGAAGACTTGCAGAGGCTGATCCTTGTCCCCATTCAGGTAAATCGTGTACAGCCCAGAGGTGGTTTCTCCATTCAGGAGGGCCTGGGAGCAGTCTTTAGGGTAAGGGTAGAGAAGACCAGCTGCACACACAAAGAAAAAGAAAAAGCAATCCTTAAGAAACCAGCCATGAAAGGAACTCGTTGAGTACAGACTGCTCATGGAAAATTGGTTGGGTCAATGGCACAGCCGGGTACAGAGCCCAGGAACAGGCTTGGAGGTGCCATCCTGAATACCAAAGATTCACAGTAAACAGCAGATAATGTAGATTTTTCCTTTGAATATGCTTTTGCACATCTGTCTACACTGTGAATGCCAAATAACTACTCCCTGCTATGATGGGAGTGCATCCTCCAGCTAAATATTTAAATAGCAACGTTTGGGTAAAACAGAATCTACCCCGTCTGATTATGTGACAGAAAAGGGAAGGGGAAGCACAAAGACAGGACTACAAGCAAAAATAAGTAAATTGGGGATATTTTGCTAGCAAGTACAATATTAAATACGTTATAAAATTAGGCTTTTAAAAACAAAGAAAACATTAACAGTTGAAGCTACTGGGAAATGTTGTTAAGCATTTCTTTCTGACAACAAGCTAATAGCATTGCTGCAGCCAGAACAATTTCTAAGCCCCAAAAAAGCATATCTTTTTTTTCTGATTAAGTTCACTTAGGCCATTATCTTTTTCAGTCATGTTCTAGTATGTACACAAGAGAGGTTTTAACTGTGGCTGCTCACAGAGTGGCTCTTGCTCCCTTCCAGTGCATTCCCATCCCTGCCTGTGCCTCAGCTAGAGGGAATTTGCTTCAGCTTTGGGATCTGGAGCAAAGTAGCTCTCTGCAGGGAGTTACTGCAGTGTTTTACTCCCACTGAACAGCACACAGATGTATGTTCAGAGTTATGGTCAGGCTTAAGCACCTGCCTGAGCAGGGCTGACACTGCATTCATATGGGCAAAGGCACCCTATTCAGTCCCTGCTTGTGGTCAGTTTGCCAAATGTCACTTAAATATACCCAGATTTAATTATTCTCCTATTTCTGGGTGTGGATTGTTGCCTGTTGGCGCCCCTCCTGCTCTACACGAGGAGTGACTGTGGGCAGGCTCAGGGCTGTGTGACTTTTATTAGCGCTTCTGTGAGTCCTTAGGCTGAAGCTGGTACAAGTGGCAGACAGAAGGATGGAAATAGCTGAAGGTCCTGCTGGCTCTGAAAGGCTGGAAACCGTGAAAAAGAAAAATGACAGGCAAGGGTTCACAGTTAATACTGAAGGATTCTTTGCTTTTTAATGTCAGCTGTGAAGTGACCTTCAGAGAACCCAACCTGTTCTTGCATTTAGCTCACTGGAGAGCTGTCCTGTTAGAGCTGGAAACAGACCTGTCGTGTGGCTTTGCAAAATCCCATCTCAGAAAGAAGAGGAAAAAACCTGCCCAGAAATTCAGCTCCTTGGACCACTGAGCTGAGTGTGTGTATGTGTGTGTGGTTCGCTTCATTTCACCTTAAAACACTGATTGGCTTTAACAGCTTGCTGTGCATCAATCCAGAGGTTAACCAGGGTGTCGGTTTGGATTTTAAAGAGTAATGTTCCTTTCAAAGTTTTACACAGAAAAGGCAGGATATTTCATCCAAAAGACTGCTACAGAGGTGATGTGGATGGGTATAATGACAAGAATTTCATCCTGCCAGGCCAGGGGAAGCAGGTGACACTACAGGGTCACTACAGCCCAGGGAGAACAGGGACTTTTGCAAATAAAATCCATACTGACAACTGGATTACAAATCTTCAATGAGATCTCTGTCTGCTTATTGCAGAGCTCGGTGCTGTCCTGAGAGCAGTAACTTTTACATTATTTTGGCTGGCAGGTGCTCTAAAGTCCTTACTTGTGGTGAAAATAGTCTGGATCGTTTTGCTCTTCAGGGATCTGTTGAGTGCCTGGAGTTTCACCGTGTACTGGGTAGATGGGCTCAGTTCTGTCAGGCTGTAGGCAGTTGTCTCAGGATTTAGGATGACTTCCTATGGGGAGGAGAATACAGGGAAATCTCAGTAAGAAAATTTGTGGTAATTATATATGTTACTTTTAACTATCTAATCTCAATTATTTAGCACAAAACTACTATTCCTCTAAGAGTTTTACCAAGCTAACTTTCTTTAGAAGTACAAGGAAAGTTGCCTGGAAATGCCTGTTTACTGGCACAAGGTATAAGCTGTATGGTTTAAAATCAAGTCAGCATAAATGTTTACATGCCTCAAACATACACACTGTATAGATATGTCTCTGTGAAACTCATAAAAAATTGAGAAGAATCCTTCTTTAGGACAAGGAAATGCAATACTCCAGTCTTCAAAAGGCTGTTTTTCTGTAACTTTCAAAGACTGATTACCAGTGTGCTTACAGAATTTGCCTTCTTGGAAGTGTGAACCCTTCCTGATGCAGCAGGCTGGGCATCTAAAATTATCTGTCACTTCTGCTGGGATTGACTTGATTCATATTTAAGCATCTGGTGTAATCTTGTCATGGAGGATCACAATAAAATTACCAGAGAGCAAGAGGTGCTTTCAAAGGTGATTCATCCTGCCTTAGACACCTCACTTGCACAGAGATGGATTCTCCTGAGTTTAGAAAGGGGGTGTGCATTCTTAGGGGGGTGTGAGTTTATTTCACAATACAGGTTTGGAATGAGGGAGAATGATTGTTTGTGCTTTTATCTGTATTGTGGAGAGATGACTGTCAAAATTCAGGCTGCAGTTGAGCATCTGTTTCAGGATATAATACAGGAATGTACTTAAGCAAGGGTTTAAATGCACTGAACTGGGTACTTTGTATTTTACCATTTATAACTCAGACACGTGATTATGTCCCATTGCTGGACACTCAGAGCATCCCTAGTGCCTGGTTTTGAGGCACCGCCCTTCTGGTTTAGTCCCAAGTGCTGTACCTTGACACTGCCATCAATGGACTCATAGATCAGGAGATAACCAGTGACAGGAGCACGTGGAGACCTCCAAGTTATCACTGCTGTTTCTGACTGAACCTCAGTGGCACTCAAATCTCTTGGAGCATCCAGTCCTGAAGGAGAGAACAGATGAATTACGAACATACCTATATGGAGCTCAGTATACAGGCTATAAAAGTAAACTTTTTCTCCCCAGAAATTTGAACTTTAAAAATATTTCAACTTAAGTTTTGTGATTAAAAAGCATTTTTCCCATTATAAGTTTTAAAATAGAGGTATTAATTTTATCTAAGTTAAAATGTTGGCTTGTCTCAGGCACTTCAGTTTACAAGTAGTTGCACTGACAGGTTTTCTGAAATGGAACTGGACCTTTCATTATTTCACATAAGAAGAGAGATTGTTATTTACATATTCCCAGGAAGAAAAACTTTGGTTCTGATGGTGCCTTTTTTGAATAGGAAAACTTGTAATACTTGGCCTGGCTACAGCTCCCCTTATCTGCTGTACTTAAAACAATGAATTTGTATGGCTTGGCTCCTGGTTCCCAAGTTAACACCCTGGGACAAGTCAAGTAAGAGTCTGGAAAATGAGAAACATCCATGATTTCATGGATGTTAATAGAAAGTCACAAGTATGAAATCAGCTGGATACCTTCAGCATTGGTACCCAACATCAGCCCTCAAGAGGGCTCAAAGCTCCTGCTTTGAGTGAGAATGTGTAGAGCTGGTAACAGAAAACCACCCTCTGTGTCAGTCACATCAGCCTGCCACCAGAGAAAATCTGCTGCAAATACCCTCAGAAGTCGGGTTTCTAGTAATAAAAGCACAATGTGCTGGCTGACTTCATGGGAGCAGAGAACTGTGAGCCAGACGGGACTAGAAGAGATGGCAGCTCCCCCTGCAGTGAGGTGGGACATAGCACCTGTAGTAAACTGGGTGGAGAGGGTCTCGCTCTTCTGCGCGTCCTTCAGCGCATGAACACTCAGTGTGTACTCAGTTGCAGGTCGAAGGCTCTTCAGGTCGTACTCCACGGTGTTTCCTGATACCATCTGAGTAACTTCGGGTTCTGAGTAGAAAAGAGAACAGGTCCCAGCGTTACTCGGACATCTCAAGATGGACATCTCCATGCTCCACTCAGTGGTATTGTTTTACTCGAAGGGAGCAAGCACAAAACAGTAAATGCCCAGAGCACATCTCTCTGCTGACACCTACCCTGAATCTGAATTAACACAAGGGTGCTTTATCTCAAACTCTCAGCACTCTCTAGTGTTCACATGAATTATAGCACCTTCTTTTCAAGAATCGGTTCTCTCTGTGTCTGAATTGGAAACGCTTAACTAAACTGAGTGTTTTTCAAATGCTTCAAGTGAGGCATCTCCTTCAAATAACAGCCCCTGCCATCCTGGCTCTAACGCTGTCAGCTCCCTGACCCCTCACGGATTCTTCTTACCGTCCTGGGAAGCGTAGGAGACAACGTAATTATCCACGGCAGCGATTGCTGGCTGCCAGGTTGCCAGCGCCTCGGAGTCTGTGATGTTCAGCACTACCAGGCCTGACGGGCTGTCCAGAGCTGAAGGAGAGAGAATAATGGATTAGAAGGAATTTGACAAACATTCTCAGCTCCGTGCAATGGCTGTAAATATACAAAACACGCAAACGCTGCCGCTTGGTGCAGCTTTTATGACCCCCTTTGGAATAGCAGAGCACGTCAGTGCCTATAAAGAGACAGCAAATGCCTCCACTGCAAAGGGAGGTCAGTGTGTGGAAAGATTAAACGCTGGGAACAGACATAACTATGTTCTCAGATCAGGCTTGATACCATCAATCCCAACAGCTCTGTCCGAGCTGACGTGTTTCTCTCAACACCCTCAAATCTGGGCTGCTTCTTGGACCAAACTTGGAGACAGAGCTGGGAAAAAGAACTAATGTGACGGCAACCGATGGCCACTGTGACCTTCCGCCAGCTCGCCCCACGTGGTTAAAAATAACCCAAAGCACCAGCTAAACATCAACAATCCCCACGTGTCCTGCCTGGCTTCCACACAGTTCTGCAGTTTTATGCCCTCCCTGAACTGGGTAGATACCTGGCTCTGGGTTGGAAGGGGCCCAGACAGATCATTGAGTCCAACTCCTATTATTTTTTTTAATGCATTTAGGTATTGTTGCTGAACATAAGGAAAGGATCTATAGGCAAGCTGGCAGCAAAGAGCTCTGGTTTATATACCTATATCAGTCTTTTTATTTCACACCTTTTTTTTTTCTACAGTGTTTATAGAGAGTAAAGCTGTATAGAGAGTAAAGCTGTATCCCTATGCACTCAAAGAGAGGGGGGAGGACTGCTTTACTGACAAAATTTTGTTGGTTCATTGCAGCTGGAGATCTGGTCTGTAATGTTTTAAAAATATTCAGAAGTATTTTCTTACTTCTATCTTGTAAAATATTAAAAAAAGAGAAACAAATCAGTTTTGCTATGAGTGCTGTTACTGATGCACAGTCCTTGTTAGCATTTCCTTATCATTTGAATTTAATATTGTCATGTCATTATCCAATACTCGTCATCTTGTTCCTCCCCTCAGTTCTCTCAATACTTGTTAGCCCCAAATGAAGAATGAATGAGTAAATGAGACTGCAGGGTGGGGCAGGCAGGAGCATAGGGCACCCTCATTTCCCACAGGGGTATTTAAAGCTGTATTTAAAAAAAACCCAGGATAGAGAATGCTTTTGTGCTTAGAGCACACTCAGTAACCTGGCTGATGTGGAGTTTGAGTCTGCAACAGAAACTGATCTGAGCTGCTCAGCTAGCCCTTTCATCCCTCACCTGTAAAACGGTATCAATTAAACTTCTGGGTTTTTTCTGATGTATTAGGACTGTAAATACATTATTTGTCTCTTTCTCACTGCAAGTTGGTTCAGCACTTAACAAATGGGAGCCTGATCAAACTTACAAGTTCTATACTCATCTGAAATACAAAGACATACAGAGAGAGGGGGCAAAAAACTTCCTACAGTTTGTGTGGACAGCAAAAATGGGATCTCAGTGGGTCGTCAGCTCCAGATCCTGAGTCTCTCCTACAGCACAGACAATGGATTTGAAAACCTGCTGTTACCTCATTATATATATATTACCTGTTTTCAGAATGCCAGAGAGAGGTTCACTTTCTTCAAAGCCTTTGACAGAGATGATACTAACATTGTAGTCTACACCTGGGACTAACTTCACCAGCTTGGTCCTTGTCTTGCTTCCATCGACTGTAACAACATTTGGAGTACCTAGGAAGAAGGCAAATGCTGAGGGATTAGTGACACAATCCTTGGGGGAATGCTTGCAGGATGTGTTTCAAGTTAAAGACAGTATGAGCTATCTGGATGTACTTGTACAGGAGATGAATTTTCCCATTAGTTACAATCACCAATGTCAAAGGGCAGCCTCAGGGACAAATACTGCTGCCATGACGATTAAATCTAAGACATTGGTTTGTATTCTTCTTAGTGGTATGTTAACAGTAAGAAAAACGCTAACATTTCTGTTCAGAAAAACCCAATTTTACAAATGAGATGTAAGGTGAAAATGCAGCAGTCTGTACATGGAGCTCAGGCACCTGTGAGGAAAGGGCCTGTGGTTTCGATCTGCTTTGTTTCTGGTAAGGGCTGGAAGTTTCCCTTTCACCCATCTAATTTTGAATAAAGATATAGCATATATTTTTTTTAGAGGTGCTGCATGTGGGGGTGAGGACGTAGGACACATATTTGTTTCAAAGTTTGGGTTTGTTCCAGGAAAACACATAGACAGGTGCCTAACTTTATCCTTGGGGACTGCTCCTTTTCCTCTGTGGGATCACTATGTATTTAATGTTGCACGTGTGCTTACATGTTATATTGTCTGAAGGCCTATATCTTTACTTGATGTAAGCAGTAGCATGTCTTTTATGATCCTGACATCTGCAGTGTTTGCTCTTTAGCTGTTTCCTGCCAGAGATGTCCCCAAGCAATGCTAAAAATCTCTTTAAGTATAGGAAGTTTTTTAAGCTGAACACTAAAACAGCGATATAATGGATGAAATGAAACAACATTGGAGAGTATTAACAAAAAACACTGTCTTGGAAAACTATCATAGCCATGGATTATGGTTATTAGTTCCAAGGGTCATCTTTTCAAATATGCCTACCTTATAAAGCTCCTACAAAACAATGGGAGAGTTTGGAAAGAAATCCTTAATTAGGAGGCTCAGCAGGAACAGAGATTTTTGTGAAGGTGGGCCTGTCAGCTGCTAGCTCTGAGCTCCCTTACAAATCTTGTCCATGGGGTGTGGGACACTGTGTTCAAACAGAGGTTGGCTACTGGGACTGTGTTTGTGCACCCACGTTCCTGATCAGCAGTTTGAAGAAGAAAGAAATGCTCTATGTAAGGTCATTTGGGGCATGCACTGAGAGATGGATACCAGGACAACAAGTCCTTTTGGTTCTCTCTGTCCCTCCTTGCAGTCACTCACCTCCTGTGACAGGGACGTAGGAGATCCGGTAGCTCTCCACGCGGCTACGAGGGGGTGTCCAGCTGACTGTG
Source organism: Gallinula chloropus (assembly GCF_964237585.1). Lineage (NCBI taxonomy): Eukaryota > Metazoa > Chordata > Aves > Gruiformes > Rallidae > Gallinula > Gallinula chloropus. Next base: position 9,359,961 of record NC_140103.1, on the reverse strand, counting down.
GCAGAGTTTTCCGTGATGTCAGAGAAAGAAATTCCCTTGGGAGATCCAACAACTATCAGTGGAGAACAGAGAACAAACACACCACATAGAAAGAAAAGGTAAATCATTTGTGTATGAGTCCTTAGTGCTGGAACATCGATTTGTCTTATCCCTCTCTCCCAAGAGCTGATGCTGTCAATGTTCTGTCCTAATAAACACTAATGCAGGGAGTAACCAAACAGTCAATGGTTTTATTATGCACCGACAGCAGCAATCTAGTTGGTCTAAATCATCCTTTTTCAGTACCATTACAGTTGTGCATAGCTTAAAAATACCCCAGACATATCGTAAACAGAAGCAACAGAATTTCAGTGCTACAGAAAAATCCAGAGGGGTACTTACTGCAGAGGAATGCCATTCTGTTACCCAGAATTTTTTCTACCCCAGTTTCCCTTGGATGATTTTCAGACTTTCTATTGAGCCTTAGGGCCCTATCTGTGACACACAGCAATGGCAGCCCTTAGCAGTGGAGCAATCCCTTTTTTTGAGCATAAAGTTACTAGTGTATGGTGCCTGAAAAAGACCTGGACTCAGCTGTGTGAGTGCATGGAGGATCCACCCTCTCAAGCACTGACCGCCTGTAACTTGTTGGCTTCAAACTAGAAGAGACAAGATTTTCTTCTTGGAGTGTCTAGCTGAGACCATGAGTTTTTCCTAGGCTCAAACATATCCATCCAGAGGTCATCCAAGTACAGCCATCATGAGGAAGGCACTTGTGGTTCCACTGCAGATTTCTGTCATACAACCCCAGCCTTTCCCTTTGTAAACCTGAGCACTACATTTGCCCATGTGAATTCGATCAGCAAGCTGAGCAAACAGCCCAAGCTTTGCCAAACTGCCCCTGTCTTACGATGCAAACCAACACGTATCTGAAACATTCCAGTTTAAGGCTTAATTAAGCTACTGCAAAACAAGCATGGAAAGTGCTTCTGGAAGGACATGGTAAGGAGACCTGCCACTTCAAAATTTACACTGAGCATCTCCCTTCCAATTTACTTTTCTGACTGTAACCAAAACAACCCTGATACCCGTTAAAAACAATAAACAGCCCACACAGAGCAGGCCATTAACACAGGGGAGAGATACCAAACATCAGCTACTTTAAGAGTGGTGGAGACAGACTGAGGGCAGGGGAAGGGGGGCAAGAGTAGAAAAATAGTGACTGTGCTTGAAATAGCTTGGAAAGAACGTGTCTGCGGGAAAGAAGTCAGAGGGTTGTTTGTTCCATGTGTCCCCAAAGCTCCAGCAGCAATGCACTAAATCAACTGAAAGGCAAGGAAAGAAAAACAATGGAGCTCTCAAGAGAAATGTAAATTATTTCTCTGGAGCTCACTAGACATGTTGTGTTTGTGGGGTTTGCTCACATGGAAAAGCCAAGGAAAGAAAGAAAAGAATTAAAGATACTGAAGTAAACAAGATGGGGTTAATGAAGCCACACAGCACACAAAGTTGCTACTGATTTAGGGACAGTGTGGAAGGAAACAGAAGACCATAAAGAAAATCAGGCAGAGGGAAGTGCAAATCACATTCATTTTGCTTCACATTTTAGATGTCCTTAGTGACCGCTGAAAAGTGCTAGTGATGAGTCTGGAGACCTAAGAGATGGACAAGCACTCAGTTTTCATACACATGGGGAATTCCAGCCCTTCCCAGAAAATAAAGTACCCAGCTCATCCCTCTTGGACTCTGTTGTGTACACTTCCATGGGATTCATGCTTATATTCTGTACCAGGTGAATAGTATAAAAACAGTAGTAAGAGTCACAACTATGTCAGAGTTCCATGTCCCCAACAATCCCAACTGCAGCTATTTTCCTGGGAGCAAACCTGCCAAAAAAATTGTAATGGACCATCAGAGAAAGCACCAGTCCTGGAGTGAGTCCCAGAGATGTTAGAGTGTGGTACCTCTGAGCAGGGACATGAAAAGGAGCAGATGAAACCATCTTCTTGAGCACCTGAAAGCCAAAATTCAGCAGGCAAAAAAAATGGCCAGTGTGCTTCTGAGTGTCACCCATAAAAAAACCTTAGTTCATCTGTTGGGCAGACACAGGTAATTAGCATTATCCTCCAGCACCATTCCCCATTAGCTCTATGAGAGACAGAGAACTTTCTCTACAGGTTGTTAAAGCACCCATGAACCCTGAGTAGCTGCTATTCTTTGGGGTTTTCTTTGCTTAAAATTACTCTTTCATTACTGTCAGACTATAGGAATACGTTTGCTGGCTTTCTTCCCCTAAGCAACAGGAAGCATCAGGTTGCATTTATCATGTATAAAGAGCATTTGAAGTGTTGTGTGATCCTCTCAACTGAAAAATGCTGTCATGGTGTGGAAAAACACCATTAGAAGAGAAAAGTAGCAACACCAGACTCACATTTCTTACCAAGGATATTAAGTGGTGCAAAGACATGCTGTGGCCCCTTGGTGAGGGCTGCACTGAACCTTAACAGACATTATACAGACACTGTCTGTCCCTCAGAGCAGTGGTGGACAAACCCCCTTGTGCCAATGATTAGATACAGCAGATCTGTATGATGCTGGCTTGTTCTACAGTGATTTTATAGTTAGTGTTTTCTAACACAGCCAAATCGATGAAGGTAAAATGACAAGATGCAGAGGGTAGGGAGACTGGGTACCATCACCACCCTGAAGAGGATAAGTTGTTAAAAGCATTATCAGCAGCAGTTCTGGGGGGAAATTATTGCTGTTCACTTCTACATATGACTAAATAATGGAGGAAGAGCTACTTGTGATGGGTGTGAGAAGATAGGACTTTATTCTTAGGCCCCATGCCCAGCATTCTCACACCACATTCCTGGGTGATGGGAGCAAAGGAGATCAGCCGGGTACCAGCTGCAGGGCCAACACAAGCTACATGGAAAAAATGGCAACTGCCAGTCCTGCCCTACTCATCCTTTCCATGTCCACAGCCCATGGTTGTGACTAGAGCAGCTGCCTTTCTAACTTCTTAGAACAAAGGAGAGGAAACCACAGAGTAGGACAAGGCAGCAAAAGGTGAATGCTATGAGATCTTTCCTCCCCCTCCTTCCTCACAGTGGGTGGGTGGTACAAAGAGAAGAGGAGAGACCCTCAGTGAGCACTGCTTGGCAATGCTCAAATCAGACTCCCTCAACTGCACCATTTACACTGGTTGATCCCTGAAGACCGTGTCTGTGTATGCAAGGGTACATGCCCAGCTAGGGAAGGAGGGGGAAGCTGCAAGTGACAAATGGAGAGAAGAATTTTCAGTCTAGATTGTTTCCCTGCCTGGATTTCCATGGCAGTGTTTGGTTTAGGTTTACTGGTCTGCTTGCTAGCTTTATTCCAACTGTTACTTTACTATCTCCTCTACTAAAGCTACAGACCTCCTAGCTGATTTATTCCTTGCTCACTTGTAACACGTACACAGGCCAGAATAAAGTAAGGCTGAATATAAGGCTGTCTGAGTCACCACCTCCAGGAATAGAAATATTTCTTTGCAAGCAGACTGGAAATACTCTGAATATACGTATGTTTGTCTAATAATCAGCTCCTAAAAAGAAACTGGCTAGATGCCTTGGTGGCCCTGCTACCCAGTGTAGTGTAACCTGCAGTCTGAATTATTTAGCTGGATTTTTGTGGCTCCAACTCTCTTATCAATTATCCATGGGCTATTTACATCTGTCAAACATCTTTTGGGCTATTTGCTTCAGTAAGTGACATGTGCTAAATCTCCCTGAAAGAACTGAATAAGAATGTAGTCATGGAGAAAATGATAACTCTTAGTGGTTTACCATAAATATCCTGGAAGTCAGTGAAAATGGGGACAAATGCAGTTGACTTTAAACATCCCTCTCCATTATGAGTCAACCTGCATGAGCCCAGAGATGGGTGGTTCGTGAGGGGTGCATGTTCTGCTTCATGTAAATGTCTGGGTGAGTGTATATATGCCCTGGCTGTTTATTCAAGGGATAGAATGGCAGTCTGAGGGGCTGGTCAGAAACGTGCCTTCCTGTGCAAAGAGCTGGCACCACAGACATTAAGGTGAATCATGAGGCCATGCTATTTCAGGAAAAGTTGAACTGCTACTGCCCTTTTCTGTGTGTTGGCTGAAGTACACTGCTACAGCTCAGCAAGGGCTTCTTTTGTGCATTCCACACAGGACTGACCCATCCCCTTCTCGTTCCCCTCATCCTGGAATTAGGTTGATCTGAAATTATTATGTCTTCATCTCAGCAAGCTCAAAATTTTTAAAAGAGAGGATTTGGCTCATTGCTTCATTTGCTTTAGATTTAAATACGTTTCCAAACAAAACTGTGATTTTGATAGAAAAATATTTTAAAACTTCATTAAAAATACTGAAATTAATTACTTCCAACTATGAACCTTCTTTGGTTTAAATGAACCTCAGGAATTCAATCTAAGCCTTGGGAACTTTTTTACTGGACTAGGACCTGCATATTTTCATAGAAGAATAGTAGGAAAAAATATTCCAGTTACAAATAGCAAAAACTTGCTCCTTCTCCCTTTGGCACTGAGAAAATGAGACTCTGTTCTGGTGGAGATTTTTCAGAAATATTATATAGGCTAACTTCAGGCAGAAGACATTTGCAGTTCTGTTTACAACATTTCTTCTTTAGTGTGAGACTACAAAAGGCAAGAACTCCAGCTCCTGGCATGCCACTGTTGAGGATTAAGGCCTTGGTGTTTTTAAAAGAAAATGGCATGAACTGCAGTGATAGCTGCATCTTTTCTTCTGGATTATTTTAGCTGGGTAAATCACTAAGCTAAGTTACATCAGGATTTCTGACACACAAGAATAGGAATTTATAGGCAGTTCTGCTGATGAAGTTCAAAGCTTTGTTTTTGCTAGATACTCAAGTCTACACTGAATTATTGAGCACACCGTGCTCTTGGTAAGATCAGCCTAAGCTAATGGTGCTTAGTCCTTTGCTGACCAAGCCGTAGATAAACTTCTCGATAGCTCTGGCAAATTCATGTTGCCATACCTCTTTTCTAGGGAGGTAAATTGCTGTGGGGTGGTGAGATGTGGCACTTAGGGACGTGGCTGAGTGGTGGGCTTGGCAGTGTTAGGTTTACGGTTGGACTCGATGATCTAAAAGGGTTTTTTCCAACCTACAGGATTCTATGACTGTATGGAATTAGTCCCAGGAAATTACTGAAAAAGGCTGATACAGAGACAATATTTCTTGGTCTCAAAGCCAGCACTTTAACTGCCAGACTGCAGCCATGAAACTGAGGAATCCGAGATGATTAATTATAAATCACTACACCCCACTGAAACAGAAACGTGGATAAGGGACATGCAGGACACAGGTCTAACACCTCAGCAACAGCCTTCTCTGGCTATGAAAAGGAGAAATGCTGAGAGAAACAGTCGGGAACGTGTTATGCTTTTCCTATGACAGAGACAATACCTGTGGTTGCTACTGCATTTACGGGCTGGGAACGCCGTCCATTGCTAACTCCATAGAGCTCAATTTCATATTCAGTACCCTCTTTCAGCACTGTTACATCCTGAGTGCGCTCATGGCCTGGTACTATTAGTTCCAGTGGATCAGATTTCCTCTTTGTATCCCTGATTTTTAGAACAAAACTGTCGAAAATCCCATCATCAGCAGTCCAGGACAGACGGAAGCCGTCTGGAGTAGCATCTGAAACCAGAAGGTTGTCGACCTCGGGTTCTGCTTCTAAAAAAGGAGACGATAGCGGTAGGGAAAAGAAATTATTCATTAGTCAGTTCATTAGAGACCTGCCTGAGGTCTGGATAGAGCAAACTGCAAGAATCCAACCACAGTTCAAAGAAAGGGAAACAATCTGCCAGCTATTAAAAAAACAAAACAGAACGTTAGCGTTACACACATACTGAAGGGGATACGTGTGAGTGTGTGCAGGCCCATTCATATTTTCACTCTTGAACAGCAAATCCACTGCATGAACATACACTGTTTGCCTCTGACATGCAAAGTTACACATGCTCATACTAAAGTTCCATGTGCATTTCTCCCTTGCTACCTATGTGAAACCTTTATGTATGATAGAAACAAGCTCTTGTTACAGAACCGCAGGCATGCCTGTAATACTGTCAGGTCTCTCTCTGTTAGGAGGACAACACAGAAGCCACTTTAAAGAGTCTTTTTCTTCATGCAAAATCCTTATTTCATGCACTTCTGGCATCTGTGATGCTTCTGATCATATGAATCCTTTACCTCCCTATTTAAAAAGTGCTGGAGCAGCAAAGGGGAATTGTGAAAATTCATAACCCCTACACAGCACACTTCAATCCAAAAGCAAGACCTACTGTCTTTGGTGAAAGAACTCATTCAGGAGGATCCCAGGAGCTCTAAGTTATTAATTACCTGCAAAATACCTTTAGCTCAGCATGGTCAGGCATCATTGCCTAGAGAAATGCTACTGGAGCCGTTACTATCTTACAGCATCTCCAATGCACCTCTTTCTTCCACACAAAAACATTCCTGTTTATTTTCTCATGAACCTCCAGTCAGTTGACCCCCAACTTTACTGCCACAACATGCAGATGAGACTTGATGGTTATGGGGCTAGAGAATGAGTCTGCAATCATTTTTCAAGAAAGCTCAAATGCTGCAGGAAAACAGCAGCTATGATGAGGTTGAAAACATGAGCTAAAGTTTTCTGTCGCGAGATGCCAACTTCATGGGTGGCAGTGATCACACTCAATGGTCTGTGGGTGGAATCCACACAGGCAGTGAAAGAAAGGAGGCCATGAACAAGAAATCCATTCTGACTCCTCCTGAAGTTCCTGTCAGTTGGCAGGCTGGAGAATGCTGATGTGCCCAGCAGCTGTTAACGAGACGAGCTCCCACATGCAACCATTTTTCTTTAAAGAGTTCAGTTAGAAGTACCTGCATAACCATAGCAGAACTTTCTCAACCCATGTCATGCACCTCTACAGGACGCCTAACGAAGATGAAAGGGAAACATCAAGTTAAAAGGAACAGAATTTCATTGGTGAATCTATCAGTCGTGAGGAGTTATGTGTAGCCACGATGCAGAAAAGGATGCAAAAAGACAAGGTTTGCCTTGCAAATGGATTGCATAAAACATCTTCCATGTGAGAAAAAAAGAAAGAAAGAAAGGGTTGAAGAGGACAATTTGTTCGCATGAAAATACCTGTAACAGCCACAGTGCTTAGGGGCTTTGTTTGGTGCCCCTTGGCAAAACCATAAAGCATAACCTCATAGCCAATGCCAGTAATAAGGCCTTTAAGCTTCAGTTGCCGCTGGGCTCCCGTAAGGAGGAACTCCTGTGGGTCCAGCAGCTTGCCAGAATCCACCACGACTACTAGAAAGTTGTCAAAGGCATTCTCCGATGCCATCCACGACACTGTGAACCCATAGGGGTTAATGTCAGAGACAGTTAGGTTTTCCAGTGGGGGCATGGCCTCTAAAAGAAGGGAAGGTGCAAAAACACACACAAAAAAAAGAAGCAAAAAAACATTGCAAATTAGGAAGTGTCACAGATTCCACCAAACATAAATCACATTTTTTCCCCCAAAGTATGGATTTAGTAGAAGCACACAGCCGGGACCACAAGACCAGGATTTTCAATGGAGCCTCCAGGACTTAGATGTTTATTTCTTAATTTTCACCAAGGGTGTCTCAGCACCTCATCCCAGAAGCTCTGGTGAAATTCCTGCCAAGCTTGCTGTGTAAGCACATTTCTTCTGCTACACATGCATGTAGGACAGTTACAACCAAAAGCGTTGTAGAAATGCTCTATGCACAATGCTTTCATTTCCTTGTGTCAGTGTTTTAGGGTCATGCCTCAACCTGAGCATGAAAAATTCCTGGGTTTTGCTTCTTTACCTCTCTAATCTTTACCTCTCATTCCCGTGACTATCTCTGGCTTTTCTTTTCAGTGGCGGAGGGGTCAGAGGTGCCAGCAGGACTGCCAGAAGCAGGACATTAATCAGGCAGGGTCATAGCCAGAGCAAGTACTACATACTTGCACAACTTTTTGGTTTGTTTTTTTAGGGAATAGGAGAGAAGCCAGAGTTTGCTCTGGCTAAAGGCAGGGGGTAATGACTGCAGAACTGAGCACTGATCAGCCCAACGAGCTTCACAGGCAGCTGTTAGTGCTGCATGTTGACAACTTAAAGAAATTCCAGCCAGGGGGTCTTTTTTTTCACATTAGCATGACATCTGTCAAAGTTTAGAGGCTGGGGATCAATTCCCCAGAATTTTCCCAAGTCTCTGAAAAAAGAAAAAAGCAAAAAAAGCCAAATTTTCACAAGATGGTTTCTCAGTGTATTTTGCTCATGCAAAATCTGATGAGCCACATAGGAAGATCAGCTGGCTCTGCTAAGCCCTGGCCTTGATCCTGGATCCTGGGCATTGCTAGCAGTTCTCTGAATTATTTGACCAACCTTGATTTATTGGCCCAAGATTTTCCAATCACTCAAATTCCACCCATGTAAGAGAAAAAAAATGGTTAGCTAAAGGCAGAACTTTCTCTGAGAAAGGCTTTTGGATTTTGCTTTGACATTTTACAGCTGCTGAAATTGATTTCTGTAAGAATTTGGCAGAAAAAAATCCATCCTAAATTTTTAGAATTTTGAAGTCCTGATGTTTTGATGTTTACACATCTGGGGGCCAGAGATCCAGCCCAATTTTCCTCAATTTGAAGACATTTTTGCAGTTTACTTGCCTCTTATCAAGCAACCCTAAAGATTCACATGTTTGGTTTGGTCTCTGGGAGGGTAAGGTAGTAATGAGCCCAAAATGCTGACATGGTTTTCCTGGGATAGGTGGTGAGTGACACCAACACTCTAAACCCAGCATATTTATGTCAGCTGCTGGCACACCCTTCTGCTGTGTAGAGTGCCACGGTTACCACCTGTGGAGCTTCCTCTCCAAATACCAATGTCCATGGCTTATTTTAGAAAGGAAGCACTTGTGCTCTGGCAGAGTAAAAGGACAGGGGTTCTGAAAGCACAGAGCTGCTCACTTCAAACTACAGGACTAAATTGCATCAGGGCAGATGAGAGCTGGCACAAAATGCAACCATTTGCCTGAAGGAAAATGATCACAGACATTGCCCCTCCCAGAAACTGAGAGCCCAGGTGCTGTGAGGGATTCTGCTACTGGAGAAACACTCCAGAGGGCTCTTAACTCACTGAGTTAACTCATCAACTAGTACTCCTCCTAGAAACTTTTTTTAAGGTCAACACCACTGGTCTAACCCATCCTCGCACTCAGTTTGCAAAGAAATGAATCATTCCTGGACAAGATATTCAGAAAGTTGCCTTTTTTTTCCCTTTTAATCCATGCTGGAATATATATATTTTTATAAGCCAATAAATAGACTCCAAACCTTTAAGCAGGTACCTGTCATGACAAAAGCAGTGAGGGGCTCTGTGTGAACACCTGCATTGGTGGTCCCCTTAATGTTAATGTCATAGCCAGTGTAATCTAGCAGGCCTGAGATGTGAGCGCTGCGAGCACCTCCCGACACCGTGAGCTCCTGGGGTTCATGTGCTGCATAGGAATCTCTAATGTGTATAACAAACTTGGCAAAAGGCCCATCTCTTGTGGTCCATGAGAGGTTGAAGCTGTCAGGGGTAACGTTTGTGAGTGTGAGGGTGCCCAGCTGTGGCTCAGCCTCTGAGGGAGAAAGGAACACAGGTCAAGAGACAGCATTACTCTGGGGGCTGGGGGCATTAGCAGTGGAGGTTTAGAGGTGCTGAATGTTTTAAGCCTTGTTTTGCAGTGGGGAAAAATAAAAAAAGAACATTGCAAGAGCTATTTTGTAAGGTTTTGGAAAGAAGCCATTGAAATTAGTGCTGACTCTTCATTTATTTTTTTCATTCAATTTTGTTAAAAACTCCAGATTCTCCTAAGGAAATGTGGCCTGATGTACAGAAGCACCCACAGCATGCAGCCCTGGGGCAAAACCACAGAAACTGCAGGAACTCTGCATTGGGAATTTGATGGGAACACAAACCCACAGCAATTCCAAAGCAGAGAAAGTAGGATTCAGGCAGCAATTAGGTAAGTTGAAACCAGATATCCTTGAAATCCCAGTTCAGCTTCTGTTCAGTGTTTCTGTTGCCTGGAATTGTAGATACTTTTAGTTTTGGATGGTGGAGTTTATGAGGGTTTTCAGTCCTAACAGTGACTATCTCAGCACTAATCTCAGGCCAAAACCTCCCTGGACCCCACATATAAGGTGTTCCTCATCCTCTGATTAGGCACAATCAGTGAATATTAGACTGAACAATCCTCCCCTGCCCCCCCACTGCTGTTGCTCTCCTTTCTGACTGTTCAGTGGTCAGGACACTTCTTTAAGAAGCAAAGACTTTTCTGCCAGAGGAAATTAAAAATCACATCTCTCCCTTGCCAGGGGAGAAACTGGGCCTTCAGGCTACAGGATGGAGAGAACTCCTCTCCCATCCTGTTTCAAAGCTGTTCCATTTAAGCATAAATTCATTCAAGATTCATGAGAGCACAGAGAGAGCACAAACATGACCCAGCAGTCAGGTGGTCAGAGAATCCCATGTCTGCTCTCAGGGCTGATTTTCTAGTTTTCTCTTGCCAATTGAGTACAAACCAAGAACACCTTGGGAAATGCAGCCGGTGAGATACAGGAAAATAACTCTGTGAGTGATTCATGCTGAGAGAAAAGCAAGAAGTATGTATCCCACCGACAAAGAGAACAGTGAAGGACCACGAAGGAATGAAATCCTTCACTAAAACATGAACTGCTGCAAGATGTTCCAACTTCTACTCCCGTCCCTCATTGCAAGACTTTTAAATTATAGTCCACTTTCTTCTCTGGAGATGTCTAGGAACTGGTGAATCCAAGTGGCCCCAATTAAGAACACATGCTGTTGTCATGCTGTCAACGTAACCATCAATGCCTTCATGGCTAACAGTGAAGATGTCACCATGTAAGCATGGTACTTCTGAAGACAGGGTGGGAGATGAGAAAATATCCACAAAGAAAACAGGCTTAGGTGCAGAACCCAGTGAAACGGAGCATGGAGCCATCAGCCCCGCATGCAGGTCAAGGAGGACAAACAGATCCTCTCCAAACTCATCTTGAAATGGCCACATTCCTTCACATGCCACCTGCATCCAACCAGGCACGGTTGTATCATGACACCCTGACTTCAAAGAGCATGACATGCAAATTAAGTTTAAATTATCTCTTCAGGCAAGTCTTAGTGATCTTTCACCATCCTGGAATCACTATCACCATAGGAAAAGCTCTGACATCCTTTGAAACAAGAGAGGTTTTCAAGACTCAAAGATAGCAATAAAAGTGGCAGAGTGGTGGGCTGACCACCAAGAAAGGGTGAACTTGCTCTTTGAGTCCTGCTCTCCATTGGGATCACACAAAAATGATAGGCAAAGAACATAATCAAAATCAGCCCAAGGTGGCCAGACCACTCCATGCAGTTTTGGCAGGTCATTTAGCATGCTGCATGAAACTCCTTCAAGAGATGCAAATGCCTTGGAAGACATTTGGTTTTAAGAACAAAGAACCAAAATGGCATGCAGGTGCCTCTCCAGGCTGACAAAGATGTGAAGACCTCCCACCCACAACAAAGCAAGTGAGAATGGGATGAACAAGAACTTTACTCTAGATCAAGTGCAAAGAAATGCTGTGAAAAACATTAACCATCTGAGCAAGTCAATTATATATACACAGAACTTGCAGATAAGTGTATATATAAGAAAACCGATCACGGTTTACAACTGGCTCACTTAATGCTGGGGGCACTTATCCAGCCTTTTCCATTGTCTCAGATATCTCTTTTTCCATGTGCTCTCAAGTCCATCTTATTTCAACCTCCCCTCATAATGATCTCCCTATAATTTACCAAAGGAACGATGATGAGTTGGAGCCATGCTTTAGAGCAGTTCGGTGGAGAGCAAAAGAAAGAAGAGAAAAAAGCAAACCTGGAAGGTGAAACGGTAAAATACCTGTGGTTGCCAGTGCTGTCAAGGTCTGACCACCTTGCCCATCAATTACACCATGGAGTTGGACAGTGTAATTAGTGGCAGCTTTGAGGTTGGTGACCTCATGTCGCCGGGAGGCCCCTGACACTGTGTGCACCAGGGAGTCCAAAGGGAAGTCAGAATTTCTGACTTCTAGAATAAAATGGTCAAAGGCATTGTCCTGCGCTTCCCACGAGAGTGACATGCTGTCTGAGGTAGCATTTGATACAGTGAGTTTGCTAAGGAGAGGTTCCTCTACTATAGGAAGAAAAACAAATGGACATGTATTGCAATTATTAAAACCCAAAGCAACAAAATCAAATAATATAGAAGTTTGACTTCATATCAGCCACAGGTCACAAAAGTCATCTAAGCTGTGTGTTTCTCAGTGTTTTCCATGCAGTCACCCTGCCCATGTTCCTCATGATTCAGTGAGGATATTCACATCTTGCTGCTGCTGCATACTGCACCTCAGTGTTATCTGATCACTGACATTTGATAGTCTCTGGCATATCACTGACCATGTTAATCCATTGCTATGACAAATTGCTATGAAAACTTTTCCTAAGATCATGTCAACAGGCAAAATTTGGTAGAGATATTAAGTGATTGCAACATGAGCTACTAGCTGTCTGCTATGAGAATGCACCTTCTACTTCTGTAGTCTAGTCCTCTCCTTCCAATTTCATACTGTAATAGGGTAGAGCACATCAAACGCTTGACTTCCTGTCTGTAAAACCTCGAGATACACGATGTGCCAACAACTAAACACCTACCTATTTCATTCACCAACATCAACTCAAATGGACTCTCTCAATCTCTTATCCATGTAAACTGAACTCTGCTATCACAGACTGAAATGTGCCTGAGATCTATTTAGAGACTCAAGAACTGTATCTAGAAATCAGCTTATATGAGAGAAATAGTGTCTCCTCTGTGCCGTGTGACAGATGCAAACACATGTTGCAAAGCTAACATAATGAATCATCTCCCACTTGGTGCTTGGGAAATATGTTTTGCTCCCTATCTGTGTCAGAGGGTGTCCCAACCTTAATGTTTGAACAAGAGTAACCTTATTATTAAGTGAATGAAATCACTTCACAACGTGATTGACTGACTTTGCTGTATGGGATGGTGGATTAACATTCACAGTTCAGAATGTCTCCGGCAGGTCTTCCTTACAAGATGTCAAACAGTGAGGTAGAGGATTTGACTGATGGGATAGCTGAGGGCAGGGAAAGGGGCACAACCTGTAAGGAAGAGTTAGAAGAAAGGAGAGTTAGCACTGAGGTAGGTTTTATATACCTGTTGTAGCTGCAGCACTTATTGCCTGTGTGCGGAAACCATGAGAGATCCCATAGAGGTAGACAATAAAATCAGTGCTGGGGGAAAGCCCCGAGATATGAGCAGTTCTTGAATTGCCTGAGATGTTGAACTCCATGGGCTCCAGCAACCTGTTAGAATCAATAATTTCAATAGTAAAGACGTCGAAGTCCCCGTTGGTGGTTGTCCAGGAAAGGTTGAAGCTTGCAGGAGTAATGTCGGAAACGGTTAGCTCACCAACTTCTGGGTACGCTCCTGAGGAGGAAAATAACACTGGTCAGAAGGGGACAGCCCTGCACCTTCTTCTTGTGCTCAGAAATGCCGTGCTTCTCTGCTCATGCTGGCAGCACTCCAAGGTGCCGTTGGAGAGAAGGATTTGAGTAAAAGCTTGCTAGAAGCAGACAGGTACTAAGGGGAAGAAATCAAATGAAAGAATCTCAAATTGTGAAATAAAATTTAAAAAGGGGGGGAAAAAAAAGCTTTAAAGCCATCAGCCATGAGTCTTTGAGGTCTGAGCATGAAAGCAGATGCAAAAGAACTGTTCTGAATGCCCCCAGGGCGTTTGGAAAAGTCAGCTTCCAGCTTTAGGAAAAGCTAAAACTAGAGCTATTGCTTTAGCCAAAGGAAAAGGTTGTGTTTTGTTTGCTCTTCTATTTTCCCTTTCAGCCTAAGCCTATGAAAGCTGGCATGTAAATTTGGAGCTGGAGCCAAAATGCAAAGCAGTGATAGCTGACTTGAGGTTTCATCCTCTCTGTAGACATCCTAATGTGTTAACAGGAAGGCTCAAAAACTTCTTACAATTGGATGTCCCCAGAAGGGAAAATTTTGAAAAGCTGGGTGCTGAGCATGACCCAGAAAGGGAAGGGAAAACATCAGCAGGGCATCTTCTGCTGTTTTCATTGAGTTAAGAAAAACAGAGCACAGTGCACATTTAGGCAGGACACCCATGATGTCTGTTTCCTTGTTTGTCCCCGTACAGCCTCCCTTGTCTAGCCACATTTGTCTGCTTTCAATGGGCAATCTGCTACCAGCTCACACTCAGGGCTCTCAAAGCACAGGACTTCTAGCCTCCAGCAGCACACAGCCCAAGGCTGTGTCGTGTGCCAGACACATCTCTACAGAATCCAGGCTGTGTAAAGCATTATTGAAACAAGCAAGCTCTAATGCATTACATGCTTTAATTTTATTTAGTTCTTATGTGTACTTCTATCCACTTCTGTGCTGGGGAAATGAAATATGAGCAAGTTCTGGCCACCTCACAATCACAGGAGGCTGCAAGGTATATAAGGCCAGAGGCAGCAGATATTGTCTACAAGAAATTATCTGAAGCAAAGGCCACTTCATTTTCAATTAATTCAGACTCTCTTTCTTACCAATGATCATAACACCTGGAAGGATCAGTGTACTCTACAGGATAGACATAAGTATATATTTACCTCTGGCAGTCAAAGTTCATGGTGAGCTCTCATTTAAAACTGCTGGCTTTTCAAGATCAGCCATAAAATTATTTTTGTGGCTCTTGATTACTTTCATGCAACCTTCTGATAATGTGGGGTTCAACTTTTGTCTTTTCCAGATCAATCAGACTGTTTAACAGCCCGATGTGGCTCAGTATATGATGCTACTATTGATTGGAATCTCTTGTGTTCTTTTCTACATGGGAACATACAGAAGGTGTCTGTCCTTGTCCTGGATGCAGGTGCACACACTACATCCCTGAGTTTGTATTTGCACTGAAGCTGGTGCATAATTTCAGACTCAACATACTCTCAGGCTTTGATTATCTGGGCTACAAAGAACAGATTTTATAATTTTACAAGGCAACCTGGGCATTTCTGGGCATCTGCAACAGCCAGCTGGGTTTTGCTGTTAGTGTCAACCAGCAGAAAAGCGAGTAAAGGAAACAAAACAAGCCATTTGGAGGTGGAGGGAAAAAAAGCATTCCTAAAAGCAAAGGGCTCCATGGGGGCACTGAGACTCTTATTGGAAAGTCTGATCATGAGGCATTTCCATGTCAGAGATGTTCAGCCAAGCTTTAATGAGTTCAGCACACCCCATGCAAAGTCGACCAGGCGGGCAAGCCTTGCCGAGCGGTTGCAATAGCTCTGGCTCACATCGCTGCCTGCAAAGAAAGGGAGCCAGGAGACTGGCCGAGTGACTTGGAAAGATACCTGTCGTGGACTCAACAGAAAGGGGTTTGGTCCTGTGGCCTTGAATCACACCATGAAGTGTGATGTTATAACGTGTGTTGGCCTTGAGGCCTGTGACATTCATAAAGTGCAGTCCGCCCGGCACTGTGACATTCCGGGTCTCTTCGGGGTTGTCAGACTCCTGCACCTGAATGATAAAGTTCTCATAGGCCCCGTCAGCTGCTGTCCAGGTGAGCTGGAAACCATCCCAGCCAGTCTCCAATACTGATAGTTTTCCAAGCTCAGGTTCCTCCTCTGAATAAGGACAGAGAGTCAATCAGTTACTCAGATTACAGGCTAGTGGTGATGACATGTTATTTAATGATGTCGCATTAATGCATTTCACTTATACTCAGTGACGCAGAGATAACCCCCCTCACCTGCATTCTCAGCTGCCCCAGATAACTGGTAAAGTCTCTTCAGAGACATGACAAAATAGAATAGTAAGAAAAAAACTGTACTAAAAAATAATAACCAGATTAATAATAAAAGACAGAAAGCAACTCACAGACCATCTTACAGCTGCAAGCGTTTTCCTGTCATTAATTACAACTCCTAGGACATGAGTAAGTATTCCTGTAACTACTTTACTGCACTACTGACAGCTCAGCGTTTGCCTTTATGAACTGACATTGAAAACTGCAGTGACTCCTGTTGTAAGGGTAGGATGGGATGTTTATGCTTTTAATTGTGTCCACATGAAGGATGCTATTTATTCTTCCAAACTATTTCTAATTCAAAACAATACAGAAGAGGAAAATTCCTCCACGTCTGCATGTCTTCAGTTTAATAAGTTTATCTTCCTTACACTTCATTGTTTTGTCCAAAAAACCTTCCTGGGGCAGAGTAGCTTGGATTTTCAGAGCTACTGATGTTAATCTCAAATTGAATTCATCAACATTCTCATAAATCATCACTGGGTGCCCAAGAAAGTTGGGGGCCATCACAGCTAACTCTCTGAAGCTGTTAAATCTGACAGTTTAGGTCATTTTCTCAGCAAGGATAGCTGTCTGTTACAGAGGAAATATTACTGATTCTGTAAAATTAGCAGCTATATAGGAAAATGACAGAGAAATACTTGTTTTTTCACAGGGACATTCTTGCTATATGATTTTTAATTGGCCTGAGGACTGCAATTACTTCCTAGCACTTTTCTTATTTACTTGCATGGTCAATACATAAGCATTATAACAAGAACAGAGTCTAGCTGAATAGTTCCAATCTGCATGAGTAGGAATTTATTATTAGAGATAATGTCAGAGGGACATGGGTCATAAACCTTCCACTTTAAGCCTTATGGATATTTTAAGGCAGAAAGTAAAGGGGCCCCTGAATAAAGGAAAATTAGGGTCAGCAACAGCACTCGTATAGGTTTTCCCCCCTGTAGAAAACAGAATGCTTGTTGTATGACTGCTGGTTGAGCAATCCTAGATCACAGCCAATTATCTTCAGTGAGATTCAGTGATGTATAGTAAACTGCTACTGTTCAGGAACACAAACGTTTTGACAAGCTTTTCCTATCCTGTTTGAAAGGCAAAGATTGTTTATGAAATAACGTGATGATGTTCATAAAAAACATAAAAATCATTAAACAGGAACAGAAAGGAGACACACTAGAGGCAAAATACTAATCCTGTCAAAATAACACTGTTTAGCTCAAATGGAGAAAGCAGGACAGAAAAGGAACAGGTTGTACCAGAAATCACAATCTTTAGGTGGCAAAACAAACCAAACGTTTTCTTAAACTGAAAATGAAACTAAACCAAAAGTTATAGTAAGGCAATATCTTTAAAGGAAAAGCTTGACTATAATAAGTAATGCAGTAATCATCACAGCTTAAAAGCAATTCAGATTTCTCTGAAGAGTGCTCAGTTTCATTCACCTCCAAGATGCAGAGTCCCTTCTCCTCCCGTTTGTTTCTCATGCACAGCTGCAATGGAAGCGCACGCAACCCCAGCATGCTCCCCAGGGACCAAGAGGTTCTCATACAGAATCATGCACCAGGTCGGACTGCTGGAGACCTCCAAAAGCCTCATCCATAAAGCATCCAACATAAACGACAATGTCATAGCAAATGATAACAAGGGATGATGTTTCTTAAAAAACAAAATAAACCAAAAACCCCACCCCAAAATAACAATAACAAAAAAAAAAAGAGAGAACAGGCCATTGAGAGATGAGACTGCGCGAGCCTTGTAGTAGGTGGGGAATAACCTCTGTAGCTTTATGTAAATCTTTTATCTCCTATTGTGATTTCGGTTTTGGGAGATGGGCAGGTACAGTCACTGGTCTCAAGGTAGATTCTTCAGATCTGAATTTACACACTGATATTTCGATCATTATTAACTGATCCCTGTGGCTATAGGTCTGTTTCCTCAGGAGAATCGTGTAATAGGGATAAGAGATGGAAGTTTTCAGAAAGGAATACTCCCAATGTGTTACAATCTTTTTTTTTCTCTAACATCACCACTTCCATGCCAATGCTGCAAACTGGAACTTCAACCCAATCTTTCTTGTGTTTGAGCCACAATCCAGATAAATACTTGCAGCATCTTGCTATTTTCATGTGCCTGGTAAATAGCAGATGCATCAATGTCCCTCTCTGCATGCAATCTGAAAAGAGAGAATTGATGCTACATCGCCTTAAAAGCTGCACGGGGCATTGCCCATGCTGCACCCCTCAAGGCTCTCATTCCATAGCAAGAAGAGTTTTATCCCGTGCAACAGGAAGAAATCTTAAAAACATTCAAAGGAAGGCATTGCCCACACAGCCTGGCATTTCTGCAGTGGGACAGCTGCACGAGAATGGAGTTCTGGAATTCAAAGCGGAGAAGGAACATATGGCTAATGAATCCATAGGAAATACCTGTGGCAGCTAGAGCTTCCAGGGACCGAGAGAGCTGACCTTGGGTGCTTCCATGGAGGTTAATCTGGTATTGTGTGCCAGCTGTGAGATTGGTAATTTCTGTTTCTCGGTGGTTTCCCGGCACAAAGATTTCCCGTGGTCTGTTTAAACTGGACAGGTCTTTCAGAGTGATAAAGAACTGATCAAATACCTCATCCCGTGCTGCCCAAGACAGGGTGAAACTACTGAAAGTCCTGTGTGTTATATTAAGATCATGAAGAGCGTCAGTGGCTTCTGAGGTGGGAAGGTCAGTGGGCACCAAAAGCAGAGCATGAGAATCACTGCTGGAGTTTGTTAAATAACTTAGCTCTGTAGGTGCAGGACTGGTAGGATTAAGTGATGTTTCACTGTTTGATTCTCCAGGTGTTGTGACTAGATGTGCTAAACAGAGGTAAATTACAAGTTAAAATTTTAAACCCCCAAATACACCAGAAGACAGCTTACATCTGCTACACAACAGTTGGGTGCTTTGCATTAGAGAGCTCTAAGAACAGAGAAAACAGATGGGTACTTCTCTTTTGGAGACTGAATCCAGGGTCACAGGCAAAGGTAGCATCACCAAGCAGAACGTGGTTCTCGCACGTCACACTAACGTCACACTAAGCACCAGATCCAGAGCAAGAACCATTAAACACAGAGATGAGCTTCCAGCAGAGCAATGGGCACATCCTCAGTTGGTGTAAATCAGTACACTTTGACTGCTGTCAAAGTAGTTTGCTACATCAGTGAGGATTTGAGGCCAAAGTCTCCCAAACATGCCTTTTATCTTTACTCCAGCATGTCAGTTATTGCTTCACATGCAAACCAGAAGTGGAATGCATGCCAAATATCACAAACATATCTGAATCCAGACTTGGAAATCAGCCACAGCATCCGCATGCTGAATCTCCAATCAAAACCAGGTTTGGAGGAGTTATCCATCTGGATACATGCAGAATTTAAAAAAAAAAAAAGGTGGGGGGACACATGTTCTTACCTAAAAGCCAAGACAGAAATAACTTGAGCAATCATTCTTTAAAGGGAATGAAAAGAATGGAAAGCAAAAAGTCTTGGCCTTCAACATGCTGAATGATCTGTGAACAGATCTTGTAGTACAGTCAGATTGTGAAAATCTGAGAACTGGGGAGATCAGAGGGAACACTTTTCTGATCACAGCTGAAAGGCAACAGGCAGGTGATTTTTGTGACATGCAGAATTATCTCCTCGTTAGTGGAAAACCGCATCATTTCACACCTCATGCCTTGCTTTCATGCTCCACTTGCATTCAATTAAGAGAGAGCAAGTCATCTACCACCATCCGTCCCATCATGATTCAGTATTTGTCTCCAAATTCACACATGCCTCAGAACAGTTTTCAGAGGAGAAAGATCAATTAAAAATGTTTTGCAATAAATGCAGAAATGTTATCTTGAAAATACACTCCCTGGACAAATACAGACATAAACCCATTGTTTTCCTTCAGGAAAGAGAGAGGCCTGTGAGGCAAACATTTGTATTTACATATACCACTGGTATTCTTTGACTGAGGTAAGGGCCCTCCTTAAATGATGCCAGCACATGATCCGAACCCAGCCCTACACATGGTACAACCTGAAGACATTTATGTTGCCATCATACCTGCCATGGGAACCACTAGCATAGTTTCCTTTTGCTCACTAAACAGACTGTCAAAATAGCTGACTGCCCCAGGGTTACTGAGCTCCTGTCACAAAGCAGGAGGACATGCAGTGTGGAACCGTTAGTCTTCCGGGACTCAGGGGAAAAAACTGACATCAAGCAAGTGCCCTGGTACTTGTTTAGCCTTAAAGTTGTCTGCATAACGTGCGTAGGGGTAGCTGGGCTTTACTGTGGGGTACTTCTGTAGAAGACATGCGTAGATAGAGTGGGGAGGAAAGGGCAGCAGTTCAGTACACACGTAGCTCCATGCTGTGGATGCTCTCTCTGGGAACCTGCCATGCACCCTGAATTGAAAACTAGGACAAAGTATCCAGCAGTACAAGGGAAAAAGAAAGAAAACATGCTGATATAGTGAGGATGCCTGAGAAAACCCTGTGTAATATTAGTGAAGATCGACTTCCCCTCCTGACACTTCCCCCAGATTCCTGCCAGTTCCAATATAACCACTTAAGAACCTGGTTTCTCTTATCTGAATGGGAAATATAGCAACAGTTGGACCACATTATACAAAAACTGAGGGACCAACTACCTAATTAGCATGTTAATTTAGAAATTTGGTGTCACCAGTGAGTTAATTTTATTGTGCCTGCCAACTTTGACAACTACATGGGACATTGCCATGTATAGATTGTCTCATGGACCACATGTCATTTTATGGAGTTGCATTACCTCTGATTTATTTTATTTTCCCCCAGACCTAATTCTGAATATTCCCTTGGTTTTAATGACTTGACTGGAGAAATTAATTTGGGGATGAGAAAGAGTGGTCTACCCTCTACATACACACATAAACAAACACACATACAACATTAAGTCCATGTGTACAAACATACAAGACAGAAGAATGAAAATGATATGAATATATGAGAAATACTCTGATATCAGAGACAGTATCAGCGTTTGTTGATTAGCAGGTAGAATACTATAACAGATAGGGGAAAATCTGGAAAACAAACTATAGGATAACAAGTTTCAAACATGTGATTTAGCAACTAAGAGAATAAATGGGGAGAAGAGAAAGAGAGCTCTATGAGCCCTAGGTGGGTGGATGACAGCCAGATAGAGTGATTCATGGTAGCAAGATGAAGGAAGAGTAAATGCCAGAGAGCCAAAAGCTATGTAGAGAGGAAACTGGATGGACAACAAATGTATGCTCTTTCTCAGACTGGAATACTTCTCAATATCATTCTCTTAGTAAAATCTTCAGGCTTAATATGGCCTAAATACGTCTATGCTGTCGTTGCCTTTTCAGGAATTCCATTCCAATGCTTCACTGGCAATTTTACTAAAAAATAAATAACGTTAAGGTCCTGCCAGGACATTTCCCTAGTTACTTGGGATGGAGCAAACAATAGTCTGTATTATTTCTTGCTTCTGTCTCTTGTATTTTATATTATTTTCCAAGAGGGGCTATCAGCCAGTTTCACTGCAGAGTCTCTCATCAGCTCAAGCTCACAGTAAGACATGGTGGGCTACTAAGATATTACCAATCTTTTCAGGCTCCTTGGGCTGAATCACTATCCCCCACCAGCTGAATAAACTGTGCTTACAGTGCTGGCATACCTCTGATTTTCATAAAGAAAGTATATCACAGTATATCACAGGCCAGAAGTGCTATAGTAGCTACCATTGAAAATCATACTGAAGTCAGGTTCCACACAGTCTTAGCAGAGGAATCAGCCGAAGAAATGGACAATATTTACAGGCAAACTTATTTTCACAGTGGTCAGAGCTGTAGTTTCCCATTGAACTGGCTCACCTAATCATTCTTCCTAATGTTTCTTTAGGTTTGTGTTAAAAAGGGTGGTGGAATCTAAGACTAGTAGAAGCCAGAAGAGAAAGAGGGACTGATGCACAACACGGACAAAGGTCTTTGGTAAACAGCATAAATCTTCTTAAAAACATTCAACAGAATGGAAAAATCACTTCTCCAAGCCATGCTCCTATGTGCAACTAACTTCCAGAGCCAAGACAGTATCCCATCCGCGATTCATCAGCAGTTGCTGCACAATCTGGGTCCTACAGCAGAAGAATCTGAGGTAGGCACTTGGTTTCTCTAATATCCACTCATTTATCTCCACAGGCCTCTCATGCCTGATGTATTACCACCCATCCTTCTCCAGGACCCACATTGTGCGATGCAGGCAGGGTTCCAGAACCAGAGCAAGAAAGAACAAAGCTGCAGTCTGACTGCTCTGCTTCCTCAGAGCTGGGTTACGTGCTCACCCTACAGATTAGTTATTAATCTGATGTACCACTCTCAAGTCATACTGCCAGAAAGGTCCTTCCAACTAGTAAAATGGCCCATTTTCTTTGATTTCTGAAGTGGTTTCTAAACCAAAACATTAGTGCAGTGCTGGGTGGGACCTCTAACAATTAAGCAGCACCTTAGTTTGTGATACCTTTGTTAATAACAGAAATGAAGGTACCTGTTGTAGCCACAGCTTCCAGAGGAGAAGAGCGCTGTTCTCCAGCCAATCCATACACCTTGATTTTATAGGAAGTGTTAGCTTGGAGGCCATCAATCACAGCACCTAGGGATTCTCTGGGCAGGAAGGTTTCTGCAGGGGACCCGCCTGCCAATGACACTTCCTTGTACTCCACCACAAAACTACTGTAGACTCCTATATTTGCATACCATGAGACACTAAAGCTGTGGTCCGTTACACTTGAGACCACAAGGTCACTCAGTGCATCCTCCTGCATCCCTGAGGCCTCTGGAGCAATAAAGCTCCCAGAGGCAGAAAGCTCCTCTGGGCCAGGAGTCATTGTCTGCATTAGGGTAAGACTATGCAGAGCTACAAAGAAACAGACAAGTGAATGGCAGTGTGAAATATTCAGCCTTTCCTCATCAGCAAAACAAAATGACATTTACCACACTGGTCACTGTATAATCTTTACCATCCACTGAATGCAGAATGATGGACATCAGTTAAAAAAAACCCCTTTGTCACTTGAGCTGCACTTCATCCATATGAAGAGACAGAAGGCTCCCATCCTATACTATGGAAGATTTTGTGACATGTCCTTTGCTAGAGATTCATGAGCTCTGAAAGTTTTCTCTCTCTGTATGTGGAGAGTTGATATACATAAAATGCTATCAGGAAGAATGTGAGGGGAGAGGAAGGACCAGCAAAAGACCTTGAGCTCTGGGGCTGAAAGAAGCTTTGATGTCAGTGATGAAAATTCACCATGTAAACAAACGAAATAATTTGTGGGAGACTCCTGAATACCTGCTGGCAGAGAAGCCTGACTGAACCATCACGGAGTTGGGAAGAATATAAGAAATCTGGAGAGTCAAATGAAACTGTGAAAATAAATTCTCTCAGCCCTCCCACAGTCCCTGGCTCCCCTGTTCAGCAGGGATGGCACGTGCTCTTCAACAGCAGGACTGTCTCCTAGGTACACCGGGAAGAGCTTGTCTAGTTCAAGCCCTGCTACTGGCTTTTTACATTTCAATCATTCCTCTCTCTCCCTGCTTGCTCCAAGTACTCTCCCCAGCACTGCAACAGACCTGAGGTCCCGTAGCTCTGCAAGAGAGGGTAAAACAACAAGTTTGTTTGGCTTAGCCTGAGGACATGAGGACCTCCCAAATACTGGGAACATGGAAAAGAGGGCTGACTTGGGGGCAGATGAAGAAGTAAACTGAAGAAGAGACCTCTTGTCTTACACTCCACAGCCTTACAGAGCATTTCTGCCTCCCCATGCTCATGTGTTTGGATTAGTCCATTCCTACACAGGAGGAAGGTCACAGTGATAGGTTATGTCAACTACTGCTGTTGCTTCCAAGGAACCCACTGCAGAGAACCCTTTGTTTATTGGCTGCTGTGAGTAAATACTTAAAACAAACACACTGGGAAGATAAATGCATTTATAAAAAGACCCCAAAAATCGAGCCATGTAAAAGCCACCTTGTGAGACTTTGGAAGCCGGTATGGAAAGACCAGACTGAAATTCCACAGCATGTTGTTTCTGCCTTTTCACCATCTATGCATACTTCCTTTGAGGCCACTCTGTCTTCAGGCAGGTGGGGAGACAGATAACACTGGAAAACCAAAGCCTTCTCACTTCTACCACAGTAGAACCTTCAGCTTCCTTTTGTGTGTGTATGCCTTGAGGCTTCCTAGTGCCTGACATGCATCACACAAGTAATTCAGTAGTGATGGCTTTCTGTAGTTTACACCTTACCATATAACTCTGCTGTACTGGATTACTTGACTCTATAAAGCATAGAGGCTCTACTGGCATGACCACTACCCTGAATGCAGTAGCCTTCCTCCCCTTTGGATGAGAAAACTGAAAAAGGGCAAGATTAGAACCCTGTTGACTCTGCTCAAGTTGGTGGATGGAGGCATGCTGTGAAGAGAATTCATTAGGCAGGAACAAGCAGTATGAAATATATTCTGGTTGTTCTTACTCTCAGTTTTTGGCTGTAGAAAACAAAACAAGTTATAAGAGATAACACACAAGAAAAAGCAGCCTCATTGAACACCAGAGATGAGGTCTGCATCTCCTGCAGAACAAGTATCTGCGTACTTTGCGAGTCTCTCCAAGGATAAGCAAGAAATCATTGAAAACATGGAGCTAAACACCATAAGTAGGGAAATACACAGCTATCCTTCATTTAATCTAGACAGAGCTAAGCCTGCTCTGCAGGCAGCTGATGTTTTTAAGCAGTACCCTAGATACAGCTCACAAAACCAGGTGAAGTCGTACTTGGGCTAGTCAGTGCTCAACGACCTGGTGCAGAGTGCTCTTCAAAAGCTGTTACTCACCAGTAGAACCCTTGACAGTTGTAGGTTTGCTTTTGTGTCTGCCCTTCTCTGCCACCAGACTAACGGTGTATTCTGTCCCTGCTTCCAACCCTCGCAGGATAAAAGAGGTGCTGTCTACAGGGACCTCCACTTCGTTCTTCCTTCCAGAGGGGGTAGCGTAACTGAGGCGGTAACGATCAAACTTGGCCACTGGTCTTCTCCAGCGAAGGGATAAGGTGGTTTCAGTGGGGTCACTGACTTCCAAGTCCTTGGGGTTATCGAGATCTGTAGGTTAAAAGAGCAAAGTTGAGGTGTCTCTGAACCACCCTGGGACAATGTTTCAGTCATCTGTAGACAGCGAAACATCTATACCAGGTGTTTAGTAATAGCTTAATGTCTTATCCAGCTTTAGGAGCTTTTGAAGCCTCATTGCTTGATATAGGTAGAGGATAATGAAGTTCTCTTTTACAGACAAACGACACTAGAACAGATTTCCCCCACTTGCACTCACTTCAGCAGGAGGTGCACTCGCTGCATGGAGGAGAGGCAGAATTTAGGCCTTCAGAGAATTCACCCAGGCAGTGGGAATAGTACGAGAAAAATCCTGGAGTTGAAGGGCAGTGAGGACCATTGCAACCACTGAGGCTGCACACTTTGTTAGATCAACCTTCTGGCCACCATTCCTGCCAGGTAGGCAGAGTAATCAGTGTAAGCATAATTACCATTAAGGAGCTCACCTGGCGATGAAACTCACAGAGCATTAAGAGATCCTCATACAGGAAAAGGAAGCCAGATTCAGAAGTCAAGATCTTTGGGGAAATGTCCCATTGGTACCAAAATTAAATCAAGAAATTTCTAAAATCTTTCTTGTGGAATTGTGTGGAAAGGAAGGAAACATCAGAGTGAGTCCTCCTGATTTGCTGCTTCCTCCAGAGAACACAGGAGGATCAAACTACTCACCAGTGCCAGCATTAATGGTAGCAGGAGCGCTTTCCCTGTCCTCTCTCACTGCTGTCACTCCAATGCCATATTCAGTTCCAGGCCTCAAACCTAAGAGAGGAGGAATACAAATATGAGTTCCTGCCCATGGAATATGCCTATGGGCATTTGTTTAAATAAGGAAGTCAGAATGTATGCAAAGTAAGATAACTGCTTCCTTGTGTATGCAGAGACTTGAGGTTTCAGTTGACCCTCCAGCTGACCTGATGTTAATAATTTTTCTTTCATGTATGTGCCAAAAGATAAAGATTATGTTTGACTGAGATTGCATTTTGGACACTGTGCAAGTGAATAATTAGAGACAGTTTCTCCTTTCAAAAGCTTGCAGCACAGGTACTTGTGCCAAAGAAAAGCACCTAGACATGCAGATGACATGGCAAAAGTACCGTTACCTAGCCTTGCAGGCTGCTAAGGCAACTTGCATGTACACAGAAGAGTTGCAGGCCAGCATTGGTAAATCTGGTTGCTAGCACATGCAAAAGCCTTTTGAACTCAGGGATCTCAGGCCATCTCCACAAAGGCATAGCTGTCTAACAACACAGGGAACTGACCACTGCAATTCAGAGATGCATGGCACAGTGAAATGGCTACACACCTTCTGTTGGCTTCAGGTGTGTCAATAGAGATTGCATGTATTTTAATTGAATTGCTCATACTCAAAATGCGTAGCCTCTTATGTATAGTGACCAAAAGGTCACTTCTTCACTGCACTACTGTGCTCTAGGGTGATGGCAGCATCATGACAATAACATTCTCCTACCTGTGAGTGTAGCTCTGGTTGTTGCCTGGGTGCCCTTTGGCACCATGATCTCAGCGTGGTCTCCACCAGAGATGGGAGCAAATTTAATTCGGTAGCTATCAATGTCTGCATGGCTGTTCTTCCACTCCAAAGTAATGCTGTTGTCTGTCTGTGACACCCGCTTCAGGTTTCTGGGAGCATCCAAGTCTGTAACGAATCAACCAATATATAAATAAATAATTGAATAGGAATAATTCTCCTATGACAGCAGTCTCTCTTGGCAGTACTTTTCAGAAGGTGAAATGATGCGTAAAGCTGAAGTTAAGTTTCCTCTCACTGTACTCTTAACTACATTGAGATTTCTTCTAGCATGAAGTGGAGAGTTCACCAGCTTTGAGAAAAAGATCAGTGGAAGAAATTCAACTTTTATCTCCTGAGACAAAAATTACATTTTCAATGTTAGTAATTGTTTTTTATTACAAAATAGCCTTGTACAAAATCATATTTGGATGAAAATACTATCTTTCCTTTATAACTATCTCTGCTTTCAAAGGAAAAAGGCTGCTAAGAAAAGAGAATTTATCATCTTCAGAATATCTGTTCAGTATGCAACTTGCATTCACAGCTGAAAGGAAATCAAAGTCTCAAAACAAAAGGTGAATATTATGTAGAAATTCAGTGGGCTTTCACTGTTCACACCTCGAATACACTTAAATCCTGCTCTGAATGAGCAACTACATTTGGGGATGAAAAGGGAGTGATTTAGGCACTGTTTACTCAGCTCCCTTAATGCATCAAACCTCAGTAACATGCTAAAAGACCCACACTTCCCTAAGGCATTCCCAGGATCACTAAGGAGCAAAGTAAATGTATGAAAGTGTAACAGAATACATTTGCAGAACTGAAGGAAGAAGAAAAGCAAAGTTCTCTGCTAATGTCACACATTTAGACAAACAGAAATAAGATCTTTGAATAGGAACCGTGGAAGATATTTAGCTCAGCAGACAAGCAATTAATTTGAGGAATTTGTTGCTTGAGATTTAGGGTATGATGAATAAAAGCTTCTGAGTGACTTGATAGCATAATTCCTATTTTCAAAATACATTGAGATACTTGGGGGCTCTAAATATTTTGTTGAGCCACTAAGGTATAGAAGACCCATAAACCATTCTCCATTTTCATATACCTCAATAAGAGTGCTGATTCTGTGTTGATGCTCTATCCAGGCAAGCTATGCTATTTGTGTCATGAAGACTGATGGTGACTCTGTTACCTTCCCATGAGTTT
Source organism: Gallinula chloropus (assembly GCF_964237585.1). NCBI lineage: Eukaryota > Metazoa > Chordata > Aves > Gruiformes > Rallidae > Gallinula > Gallinula chloropus. Next base: position 9,332,068 of record NC_140103.1, on the reverse strand, counting down.
GGGATGGTATCCAGGCCTCTTACCTGTGACAAAGACTTCTTTCACAGGGTCGCTTTCCATGTCTCCTCGACGAGAGACGAGTGTCACTTCATACTCTGTGTGCGGCCTCAGCTCTCCAATAGAATATTGGTTTTCATCTTCAGAGAGGTCAATGGTTGTCCTGTCCCCTGGAATATCCTTGGGGCCATAAGTGAGCTCTATGCCTTCAATTTCAGCCAAGGGTTTGGACCACGTGATAAGAGCTGTTGTGTCTGTGACATCTTTTGCCTCGATCTGGCTAGGGGCATCAAGCTCTGTTACACAGAGAGAAAAAGGTGTTCTTTTAAATAAACCTCATCAGAAAAATCATACACACTCTTGTGCTTTAATTGCCTATTCAGAGTAAAACTGAGTAACTTCTAATAACTGAAACTTCTCCTCATTTACTTTCCTCCTTTACTTTCTATAGCTGTAGAAGAGAGTATCAAACAGAGTCGATTCATCAGAAGCAAATTCATCAAAATTCATTAACATCAGAAGCTTCCAAGCAGGAACCCTAAAAGATTCTCCATTCACACAACAGAAAGCCTCCTTTAAATAATTTCTTCATGCAAAGATCACCAGGGTGAAATAAATTCTAATTCCTGTTGATGCCCATTTTGAAAAAGAGTATAAGTGCATAATGCTTCCTAATTTCTAGCTAAACATAAACTTCTTCTTCAAAGAGGTAATTTGGAGAGGAATTAATTTCTCCTCATGTATTCTTAATTGGCAGGTGCACTACTTCCTTCTTTCCTTCTTTCCCCCTATCAATTCATGGCATAGAGCTTGCCTTCCTCTTTGTTTAAAAACTCCCTAGGCTACCTCAAACAGCAGTTTTATTGCTGGCACTACACCGAACGCAGGTTGTGCTTACTTGTGGTTATCACTTTGGACAGTCCTGGTCCTCTGGTATTGTTTTTCACTATATGGAGGGACACATTATACTGCTGCCCTGGTGCCAAACCTGGCTGCATATAAGATGTCTCTGGCTGTTTCAAGCTGCTGGTTATATCTCCATTATCGTCCTTTTTCTGCATCACACAGAAAAAACCAGTATAAATACACAAAATCCCAGATCTTTCACTTACTTACAGCCTCTGTACAAGAAACGCTTCTTCCTTACCATGTTACGGAAGACCACCTCCCAGCCATCAAATGAAAAGTTCAGAGGATCCCACTCCACCTGGACAGATGTTTCTTTAACAGTTTTGAATTTCAGACCTTCTGGAGCAGGCAGATCTGTGACAGAAAAAAAAAGGATATCATTACGTGAGCAACAAGTTCCCATCAACTGGCACTGGGGTGGGCCAGCTTTCCACCACTATAAATATCTGCCCAGTAGGTATCTGCATCTGAGATGTCTAAAACTTCCTCAGAGCCAGTTGTTCTGTCTTTTCAGACATTCCTTTGACCTGTTTTAGAGGTCACCTTAGAGTAAAAGGTGACCTCTAGGGTCACCTGCCCCAGAAATCTCTTTTTTTACCCTCTTGAAAGAAGCCTCATGTGGACATTTGAAGTTACGCAAGATGAATCCTGCCCCAGCTCTCTAAAAATGAGCAGAGTGGCAGAGAGCAAAGAGCAGCTTTTGAGGCTGGGGTGTTTAGATATGACTGTGGTGTGAACAACAGAAAAAGGAAGATAAACAATGAGCAGACAGGAAGATAGAGGTAAAATATGCTGGTGATGCAAAAAAAAAAAAAAAAATACACAACCTCCATTTTACTCAAAATACTTTGAATTCAAGTGATTTCATATTGCTCTTTTACACACTGCTCCATTTTTATATTTTTTTCAGGAAGCATTACCAGATTTTAAAAGTGTAACTTATTATGTAGAAGCCAAGGGTCTTAATTTACAAAGACCCCATGATATCCATTGGGAGGCAGTGCAGAGAGCAGAAGAGCTGATGAACTGTACTTTTAACATGGTTATTGGTATTGGGAAATAATAGAAGATGAAGGTGCAGGAGTCAGTCTTCATCCAGCACACAAGATGAACTGAAAATAGAAAATGCAAAAGAAACAATGCCATAAAAAGGGGATGCAAATAAAAGATATTACAGAACAGACAAAATAATCACTACAGAGTATATTAAACTCACACGTTGCTACCCTGGCGCTGACTGGAAAGCTCTTCTTGTTTTTAAGGATTGCAAAGACTCGGATGAAATATTCTACACCTGGCTCCAGTTCATGAATAGTGGCAGCTGTCTGGTTTCCTGGCACAGTGAACTGCATGTCTAAGCCACCACTGCTGGTAGGGACATAGGTGATGAGGTACTCATTGACGAGGTTCTCGTGCTTCCATTCCAGGTTTACAGTTTTATCTGTTATGTTTGTCACACTCAGTTCAGTCGGAGGAGACACTAAGGAAGGGGAAAAAAACAGAACAAACTTCTAAGAAGATTTCCAGGCTCAGAAAGTAATGACTTACCCAGTTTCACATTTTCCCATGAACAGTTCCTAAGAGTCATCTAACAAACAGGGAATTGAGAAGCCATGTCACACAAATTAGCCACTTGAAGAAAGAAATATTCAGCTGATGAAAACTACAGACATTTCTAAAAGTCATGGGCCAATTTCTACACAAAAGGTTGCACATAACCTATGGCTGACTGTGCTCCAGTTCCTTCTCTCGTGGCTGCTGCACAAGACTACTAGAGCTAAGTCCCTCAGGATTCATGTGTTTAATTCCAGTCTCAGCAACACATGACTTTAAGGCTGGAAGTCCTGTGGTTCAGATGCACAGAATTGCAAAGGTTTTCCAGAGTAAAATAAAACATGGTTATTTTTGTAAATACTTTCAATGGATTGCTCCACATTTGCACGCACAAGAGCACAAAATGTGGCTTGGGAGTCTTCCAGAAGCAGGAGGTGAAAAACAGGATTTTTTTTTCAAGGGTATTCACTGTCTCTTATAATGTTCCTTACCCCAAAGTACTCTTTGATTGCTCTACAGAGATCGTAGTTCCAAAATTTCTCCCCTGGGACCTACTAAAGAAAACTACCTCCTTTATAGCATAATGCCTGTCATCATCTAACTGCCAAATTCTGCTACCAATTTCCACAGAGTCTGTGGTACTGGGCAACCAAGCCTGTGGCTTTATAGCTAAGTTACCACTACAACCGATTCCATGATTATTCTACAAGCTTTTGTCAGCATACACACACACACATATGCATACATATACATACATGTACACACACATATATATTTTAAATAATAATAATAAAGTTTTACTGTAGTTAGAAAAATTAATTTGGCCAATTGAGGGACAGCCAAGACCTCTGTAATAATCCTGAAAGGTGCAATGTTTGCAACATCTGGCAATTCCATCATGACAGTTGTCTCTTACGGATCACTCAGATGGGATGTTATTTTCAGTGTGTCCCTCACCTCCACTGCACTCTCCACCTCCAGCTCCAAGATCTACCTTCAAAGCAAAGTCACTGAGCCCTTGGGGTCAGTCAGTGTATGCTGTCAGAGCTGCGTTTCATTTTCAGCTCCTACAATAGTGATGGCATTGGAAATTGAAACCTCATTCTTACCCACTCAATGTGAGACTGGGAACCAGAACCTGGCTGTAAGGAACTGTGATACCCTGGTTCTTTATTCACTGATGTTCATCATTTACATTATCTCATTCCTACAAAGCCTTATTTATTAGTCAAAATTCAGTCCATGTTCTTGTGACTAATTCTGCTGAGTACCTGGTAAGAAATCTTGTGCAGAGCTAGAACAGTTTCTTTTGGACATATTCCTTTGTTAGCATCAAAGATACTATGAGAAACTGAAAGATTCTGGTGAAAAGTCCCAGCCAGTGCAAGCTCCAGCTCCAGTGACATCATGGTGGGAACAAACTTAGAAATAACAAATGGACTGCATTGGCATCATTAGCCTGTTCGCTTGCTGACCACCAAAAGTGACCAGCAACAACTATATCTACACCCCTGAAAAGTAAGGGAGGCCAAGAGCTTGCATTACTTCTCTGATTCAGCTGTCTGGACTGTGCTAAAGAAGGATGGCAACAGGGAAAATGTTCACAGAGCCATGGAGGCTGCTGCCTGGACACAGGGAATTACCCAGGGGAAGTAGTTCAAAAGGGACATTGCAACCTACCATCGGAGCAGTCGTCTCCCATGTAACCATCGTCGCAGACACACTGTCCGCCAATGCAGCGTCCCGCGTTGTTGCAGTCATTGGGGCAGGACTGGTCACGACAGTCCTCCCCTGTGAAGCCCTCATGGCACACACAGCGCCCATTGATGCAGCGCCCACGTTGGTGGCAGTCGTTGGGGCAGGACAGCTCGCCACAGTCCTCCCCTGTGAAGCCATTATCACACTCACAGCGTCCCTCCACACAGCGCCCGCGGTTGTGGCAGTCGTTGGGGCACCGCAGCTCCCCACAGTCCTCCCCTGTGTACCCCTCATCACACACACACTGCCCATTGACACAGAGTCCATGGTTGTTGCAGTCATTGGGGCACCGCAGCTCACCACAGCTGTCCCCGGTGAATCCCTCCTGGCACACGCACTGCCCATTGACACAGCGCCCACGGTTATTGCAGTCATCGGGGCACCGCAGCTCCCTGCAGTCCTCCCCAATGAATGCTTCATGGCAAACACACTGCCCATTGACACAGCGTCCATGGTTGTGACAGTCGTTGGGGCACCGCAGCTCCCCACAGTCCTCGCCCAGGTATCCCTCATGGCAGATGCAGCGCCCGCCCACGCAGCGCCCACGGTTGTGGCAGTCCTTTGGGCACCTCTTCTCACTGCAGTCATCCCCCACGAAGCCCTCGTAGCAGACACACTGCCCATTCTCGCAGCGGCCGTTGCCATTGCAGTTGTTGGGGCAGGTCAGGTCCCCACAGTCCTCCCCTGTGAAGCCCTCCTCACAGAAGCAGGTCCCGTTGACGCAGCGCCCACGGTCAAAGCAGTCATTGGGGCAGATGAGCTCACTGCAGTCCTCACCGGTGTAGCCTTCATTGCAGACGCACTCATTGTCCACGCAGCGCCCACGGTTGTTGCAGTTGTTGGGACAGAGGGGCTCGCTGCAGTCCTCACCGGTGAAGCCCTCATCGCACACGCACTGGCCGCTCACACACCTCCCGTGCACACTGCACCCCTGGGAGCAGAGCTCTTCACTGCAGTCTGTGCCCGTGTATCCCTCAAAGCACTGACAGGCCCCATCCACGCACTTGCCTTGGTCGTTACAGTCTGACGGACAGGTGGCTTGGCTGCAGTCCTCACCAGTGAAGCCTTCATTGCAGACGCATTTGCCCTGGACGCATTTCCCCCGGTTGAAGCAGTTGTGTGGGCAGTCCCGTTCAGAGCAGTTGGGGCCTTTCCAGCCAGGCTCACAAATGCAGCCACAGATCTCGATGCTATAGTTGCCATGTCCACTGCAATAGGGTGTTGTGTCCAGGCGACCTGTACCAATGATTTGGAAAACCTGTTACTCCCCTTGGTTCTGGGGTATGTTAAGCCAGCATAGCACATATGACCTAAAAGAGGTCTGACTTTCACAGCTCCCTTGAGGGGACAATTTCCACAATCACCAAACCTTTTAAATGAGAATTTCTCCTCCTTTCTGCAGGGATATTATGCTGTAATTTGCACTAATGCCAGAGAAGAGCCCCTGCCAACTACTGGGTAAATTAACATGCTGGATTCCTCTGCTCTTCTCGAAGTCCCTCATCCAGTGACCGAGCAGCTTTCCTGACTGCTTCATCAGGGAATGCACTATGAAGCACTATTCACCAGCTTGCTCTAGAACATAAAAAGCCAGGCAGCATGCTGCACCATCGACAGCAAGACTGTCTCTGTGGTCAGAGGGACAGATTGCTACTACGACAACCTGTGTTTTCTTTCTCGCATTACCAATCTCTTACCTCACCAATCTCTTACCTCAGTTTAAAAACAGCTGAAGGATACCTATTCCCCCCCTTTTCCAACTATTTGTGCTTTTCTATTGCCTTATGTCCTGCTGTATTTTTATTGGTCTCTATTAAAGAAAACTTGGAAAGGAGAACGGTTACATTGGCAGCTTACTCAAGGGGACAAAATGTGGAGCCAAGACCTTGGACTGCATGAGTTTTAATCTTAACTCCGACACAGATTGTCACTGTGCCCAAGTGCTGTACATGCTCAATGCCACAGCTACAAAGCAGCTTAGGCAGACTTCTGATCCACAGGTTCATAAAACTGCGAAATTGTGAATGAGTGCATCTTGCAAGCTGGCCAAATACATTCCCAGTTTTGATTATGTTTCAAATTTAACAGGTTGGCTTTTGCTCATTCTTGAAACAGATTTGAGTATCTGCTCTAAACAAGATCTACAGCCAGCACAAGAATTTCCCCAAGAGCAGCTCCCCGGTCTGCCTTACCTTCCGCTGCCTGGGAATTAGGACAGCATCCAGCCCCGCTGGCACACTGGTCCCGTAGGGAGGATACCAGCCCCTCCAGCTCTTCTAGTCTGCTCAGCAGATCCTTAATGTCTGGGGCAGCCGCACAGCCACAAGCCCGTCGGGGAATGTTAATTCGGTGTGTGAAGACAATCTGGTTCCCCTCATTCACCGTGTGCTCCTCGTAATTCTTGACGGGCTCAATTTCCGCCTTCAGGTCTGCATCACCGCTCGCTGTGTCCAGGTCCACAGAGCAAAGGGAGCCAACAGGCAACTTAATGTTGTAGACATGGTTAAAAACTACAGGCTGATTATCCTCTGGCAAGGTCACGTTTAGCCCAGTCTCCCGCTTCTGCCGGATAATTCGCTTGATGAGTCCACCACTGACATGCTGGTACAGCAAAGCTAAGATCGCACAGGCCAAAACCTGGGTGGAGAGTCCCATGGTGCTGTTCAGTTCCTTTACAAAGCTGATGGAGTTTTATATATGTTTGGCCTTTGTAGTCTGGAGTAGAAATTGGAGAGCCAGTTCAAACCAAGCTGGATATCCTGTCCTGGCACACTTGTTGCCTAAAAGAAGAAGGAGAAGTGTAAGGGGTGAACTGCAGCTACACTACACAACAAAAGGCCTATGACACAGAATGCATACTGGCATCCTTAAAAATACAGCTGGGGTCCTACTCATTGTACTCACTTCACCCAAGCCTCTGAGCTTGTTCTTATCTAGAATAATAGTACATTACCTTGTCTTCCAGGTGTGTTTGTGAATTTTGAAGGAAGCTACTATTATTTCCTATTTAGAAAAAGTACAGAGGAGTATGGAAGGTTTAACCACCTCAAGCAGACAACCAGGGCAAAGAGCCTGCTGAGTCTCATCTCAACTTAAAACACCACTTTCAGACAGGCAGATAAAACAAATGTATCTTCTGTTATAATATAACTAATGTTAAAAGTCAATATTTCCTTCACCTCTTAGTCCACTCCTTGAAGACTACTGAAGGCTGCATCATGTAAGAAACTCAAGACACTGTCAAAAGGTATATCAACACTAATAAGCTCATTGCAGCCCTATTCCCTATGCTTTAAGCTACTCCAAATGCTTGGGAATCTGAAGTCCAGGGCTTGTAGCCCCATAAGTTTCACTATGCTGATGATTTGTCTACAACAGGAAGATAAACAGAGCTCTTTGGAGAACATGCAGGTTGATGGGTCTGGTGTCCGTGCTAGTATCATAACTAGGAATATTGTAGCATAGTAGCAGGGAGATGCAACAGAAGATGAGATGGGGAGACACCATGTAAGAAACAGCAAAGAAATAGATACGAGGAGAGCTGAAGAGAAGGAAAATAAATCCTTTGACCATCTATGTCCTTCCAGGAAGAAAGGAAAGCTTTACATCAATGCAGGTGTAAAAAAGTCTTTTCAGCAGCCAATACACCTTTCCGAAAGGTGACATTTCCCCCAGTCTGATCTTTCATTAGCTATAATACAGTAGCTGGCTTATGGTTACAAGCACCTGGCTGGGCTGTTCTAACTCTTTCTGAAACTCATTCCTTCTAATTAGCTTCATTATTTCCTCCTCTTCTTCAGTCTGTAGGTCTTCATCCAAATTATATGAGCCAGAGGGCTGAAATCCCATGCAGCACCAACTCTTCTGCATGTTGAGTGAGAACCAAAAGCAGCTAATGGACTAAGTAAAGGAAGACACCTAATAAATCTCATCTTAGCATTTGTTTTTCTTTACTCCCAGAAAACATTTGGTTAAACGGTTAGGTCAGTGACTGTGCTTCACTAGCTGTAAGCTAGTGAAATATCAGTAACGGAGAAAACAGCAATATATTCTCTAAACACCACTGTCAGATGACAGACTGGCTTCTTCCAGCCTTCTGCTTCCCCCAAAGTGTAGAGATAATTTTTTTCCAATGCTATCCCAGCTGCTTTTGTAGAAGAATGACAATAATACATCAGACATTTTACTGACGTTAATTTTTGGTAGACAATGTTGAGCTCACAAAGAGTGAACTTCACTCCTTTTTATTGGGGAATAAATCAGAAGTAAACAAGCAGCAGCCAAGGCTTGTTTATTGTCATGAAAAGCATCCAGCTTTAAGCCATTTGTAACACTTACCCCATTTGTTCAAACATGTCTGCAGCCCCTGCCTGCACCAGAAGAGATCGCAAGGCAGCTAACAAAGAATAACAGAGGCAGCCACGATCCAGGTCTCATTTTTGACTCAGGCCAATCCCTAAATTGGGTTGCTACCTCATGAAACACATACAGGACAGTATTTGAAGTGGGATTTTACTTCTAAGAACTCCCACTTGGGTTTTGCAAATGGCCTCCCACACAATGGGATTCCACGTGCTATACACGTTTTGCCCTGTGACAAGGTCATACAGCTAATATAGATGTCTGTCCCTCAAGTAGTTATTTAAGGGACAGGTCATTTGACAGATACATCCAAGAGGAAATGGAACAAACTGGAGACAGTTTTGCATCTAATTCTCACCGAATTTTAGTGAAAGTCAATCATCAGTTTCCTTATAGATTTTGTATGCCCCAACCTACAAGAATACAGCCTTGCCCAAAGTAAGGAAATTGTAGCTTTTCTGCTGACTGATCTGAGTTTACACATCATTTCATCATGGTACAAACTGTGATTTTTAAATTTGCCTGGAAAATGAAAAACCTACTTCTGACAAGATCCACTGTCACTGTTACATTTGATGTTGATGAAAACCACATGAACACCATTTCTTCTACTAGATACTCGTTGCATTAGAGTCAGCCAAACCTCTCAGCCTAAATGTATCTTTGCTCACATCCTTTTGAAGTTTATGAAGAGGCTCTAGGCAAAGCATTCCTCAGAGCCTGATCTGTGACGTGTGTTTTGACACCTAGTGTGCTATCTGAGCTAATTCAGATCCCATGTTTCTCATCTGATTTGCCAAGGATGCAGCATGATTTGCTGAGCTCCACTCCTAGATCTGAGGTCTACAAAACAAGACACCTTCATACAATTATTTATACATTAGCCCTGGTTTTGGTTGGAAGAACAAAGAGGACAGCCTTCTCTCCATCTTCTATTCCTCAAACATATCTAGACAGTTCAGACCACACTGGACCACAGAGGAGCAGGCCATACAAGAGAGAAATGGAAGCCACAGCAACTTTCAGCCTCTGTTGTTCCTTCATTTTCCACCATTTTGTTCCCTTCAGAACATTTCACGCAGATTGTATTTCAACCTGCCTCTTGGAGACATCTTCTCTATATTTTCTATATATTTTCTCTATATTTCTGCTGGATTATTTACAGGTACCAAAAACTCTGCAAAAGAAGATGACCCTTCTCATCGTGAGTTTGGCCTTGCTGCAGTTCACAATGTAGTGTATCTCTCAGATATGTTGAGAGGTTTGTATGTCCATTTATAACAAGCAGTTTGTCTAACATGGAAAATTACTCACCCTAATGAGCTGTACCCCCCACGTCTTCCTGCTGTCCCAACTGCAATACAACTACTTCAAAAATCTTGCAATGATTGGTTGCTCTGCAAAATATTGTGTGTCATGCAGAGCAATAAAGTCTAGAGCTTGTGTTCTCCCAGGGTGATGACTGGCATCTTCCCACAGTTGTCACCCTCACTGGGAAAGACTCCTGTTTTACTCCTCTCCTGTTCCCTTAGGCACAACCACAATACAAAAAAATAACAAAAGGGGCTGTGGCCTCTCACCTATGTCCCTAAATATCCTTGATCAGGAATAACTTCCTGCAGGACTGAATTTTTCAGCCCATTCAATGAGTTACATACTGGCACCAGACAAAAAATAGATCCAAGACTGTAACTCTCAGAGTCATCTGAGGGCTGCTGTGCACATCTTTGCTTCCAAGAACACTTAGGTAGCCTTACCCATCTGAGTACAGCTTGTGCAGGTCCAGGCTGAGTGATGAAACCTTGGATCACTAGCACTGGATGCATCAGCTATCACCCAAAGAGTACTTTTTGGGGGCTTTTTTCTTTGTAACTTGTGCAAGATCTTCTTCAGAGCACAGAAGCCATGGGAGTTCTGTATCTGAAATTATTGGTCTGATACAGATGTCAGTCTAAGTAATGTGTTGTCCATATCAATGCAGCATGGGAAGAGGGTCTTTGCCAGTGGCTCAATCCCCATAGCAGTAGCAGTGATGAAAGCTCAGAATCTCTGCAAGGAGACTTGGGTTCAAGTCAGGAGGGTATCATTGATAACACACATTTTTTCATCCCAGCCACAGGCTAAACTCACTGTCTACTCCTCACTCTTGGCTGGCTGAGAAGATGCTACTATTCCCTTTAAAGCTTCTTTGGCACATTAAAAAAACCCAAACAAGAGACTGGGAACTGAGAAGCAAATGATGGCATCCATAGCAGCTGATGTAGAAAGAGTCAGGGAAAAAAAATAATTCCTTGTCTGTTTTGTATAAGCACTAGCTGCAAAAGTTAGATGTTATCCAAAGAGGAAAAAAAGACAATTTCTAGAAAAACATTCTTTAGAAGCCCGATTGCTAGCTAGTAATACTCTTACTAATACACGGTGGAAGTAAGATGGACTGTCAATAGCACAAAGAAAGGAATAATCTCCATTTCTACTGAAGCCCTTTCATCTGAAGATCTGAAAGCACATCACATGCTGGTTACCAAAAGCTAAAAAAATGTTGGGGTTATTTTTTTATTTAGGCATTTCCCCCCTCCTGGTATCAGAGCTTTTTCAGGACCTTTCCATTTAATTAGTAATTTCTTTCTTAATAGGAAATTTTCAATCAATCCTGAAAAATCCCCAGGAACCCTGACTCCTAGGGAATACTAAGCAAAGGTAATGTATGAATATTTTCCTTCCCCAAAGACATATTTGCTGGAAACCAGCAGGTGTGAGAAACTAAATTAGTGTTTGCATAGTTTAAAGTTCTAGTATACCACTCTAGTCTCTCTTGCAAAGTCAGGAATGGCAGAGTTGTGAGATGATTTGTGGATCTGTGGAGTGATAAATATGCAAATGAGAACCCTGTGCAATTTTAATCAAAACAGATTGCAGCAATGAAGAAATGGAGGTGTTAAAAAGTATCTCAGCTGTCCTTCTTAAAGGAGGCAGAAGGCTGATTAGATTTGTTCAGACACCCTCTACATGTCATGACTTGGAAATTAGACTTAAAGGCAAGGAATAAAATAAAGAAAAAAGGAGACAATTCTTCTCTAAACATACGTCCAAGAGTACAGCAGGAGGGGATAGAATATTGTCAGCATATGTTGGATTCAAGCATGTCTTGTTAAAATCTGCATAAAATTAGGAATGGGATGGATTCTGACAGCGGGGAAAGACTCAGCTGGAAAGGAGCCACAGCCCTCTATGGAAAACACAAACCAGTCCATTTTGAGGTTTGTTAATTCCTAACCCCAAAATAGTTTCCTGTGATCTAGTCACTGAAGGAACTTCATGTTTCCAGATTTTCCACCAAGGCAATCTGTTCCCTCAAGTCTGGGGTATTTAGCAGGGCACATGTGCAGGCACTGGCATCATGATACATCATGGTGCTCTTCTCTTTATCTATTTCCATACAGACAAAAGAGTCACGTTAGGAATTTGATCTGACCTGGAATGCTCCGTCTTTGCACACAGGGGAGTGGAATTTCTGCATTTTCTACAAGCAGTGCTATTCCAGAGGATTAATAAATTGAACCTGGCTGCCAGAGTGCATTTTCAGGAGGCAAGGCTTCAAAAGATGCAGCCTTTTAAACAAGAAGTGCTAATGTAGCTTTGCCAAGAGTGTGTGACTCTCAAGATCCAGGCATCTTCCTAAACAGAGACAAATTAAGTCTGAAGTCAATTGAAATGTTGACTGGGGCTGGGGGTGAGGGGGGAGAGAGGGGTGGGTGGTTGTGTCTGTGTGAAAGCTTTGACACGGGAGGCCAAAATATGAACAATTCTGACTTCATTATCTTTCACTGCTGTTTCCATACATTCATAACTACAGAAAATCATTTTCTTTCCATTCCCAATTCCAACAGGGCAAAGTAATCAGCAGGGATACTCAGTGTAGGTCAAACTATATGAAATCACAGTGGAGAAGAAATTCATAACAGTCCTAAACCATCAGTACTGAATCTTTCCAGCAGAAATGATCAAAGCCAAATTGTTCCTTTTTTTCTCTTCTTTGTTTACATTGCATTCATTCTGAGGGGAAGGAATTTAAGGCAGACAAATCTAGAGTACTTCAGAATATCCATTGTGCTCCCCAAAGGTTACAGGGAAGGTGGGTGCAAACAAATGTTGCAATTGTTTCAACACCAATTAGATGCCACAGTTACGAACAAGTCCTCAGGCTGTGAAGAGCCAAAGGGAAATACTCATAATTCAGACATTTTCTTCAAAGTCTGAAATCTACTTCACAAAGATAAGAGGATAATTATCAAAGAATAAAGAAAAAAGCTGATTCCCTCATTGTCAAATGTTCTAACAGATAAAACTCAGCAGGGTAAACTGTAATCCATCCAGTTTCCAAGTAGCAGTGTGAAGACTTACCTCTAATCTACGTTCAATCAACTTCACTTCTACCTTCCTGACACAAAACCATCTTGCATATACTCTACACTCCTGTATATAAGAAATCCGAAACCTGGAAAATGCTATGGATCTAGACCCCTCCTCCCCCTTTATAAATAGTAAAATGCAAAGGCACCGACTTGAAAACCTTTGCCACCCTCACCCCAGGTTTGCTGATCGAGCCTGTTCCAGGAAGTTAAAAGGAGAGAAAAGCATTAACCAAAGAGACCTTGCTGCCTGTCTGTGGTTGTCCAACAACAGCACAAAAGAGGGAGAAAGCACCCTCAGCAGTGACTGAAAAAGAGTTAGAGGGGAAATAACTGGGAAGAGTAGTTTAAAACATGTTTAACTAGAGAAGTAAAGTCTAAAGACACAAGTGCTACAGGTACTGAAATCCACTCTCTGTTACAGAAGGGTTCAGTGATGGCCAGATGCCCAGAGCAAGGGCCCCATGGCATCCAGGTGTGCCACACGTGTGGCAGGAAGCCTTTTATCCCAAAGAATTTGTAGTGATGGAGGACAAACAAAGCATTGTTCCTCCATTTTAAATATGGAAACCGAGACACCTGAGCTCCTCTGCATTTAGGCTGATTTCACCCACCGTGAGACTGACAAAGCTGATCCAGCTTTGCTGAGTGTAGCTCAAACACAGGCACCTCCCAGAAAGCTTTTATAGCACCTTACAGCACCAGACCCTGATACTGTACTTTCCTTTTCATGACTCTGCCTTTATGACTTAAATCCCTTTTGTTCAAGGGCCAGCTGGCAGCTTGTGTTTGATGTGGGTAAGCATCCAGAGCTCTGGGTACACCCTGCAGCCACCTGCGTTTCATCTCGTGCCGGCACCACCCATCTGTGAGCAGCCCCCTTCATGGGACTGTGAACACTTACAAACAGGGGCACCCTGAGTGAAGGGAACTGATTTTCACGGGTAATTCTTGATTGATTCCCTAGCTCTCAGATTAGAGTTCTCATGTGCAGGATGCACCCATCACACACTCTGAGGGCCCTGCCCATGCCACTGGAATTAATAAGGAAAACCAAAACAGACCTTAGATTACCATAAATGAACCCTACAGTAGATCCTGGTGATCTCTAGAACTGCAGTAAGATTTATAGCTCAGACTGCTCCAAAGAACAGCAATTAAAACAAATATGCAGATACTTTTTGCCCCATCCAGCCCCTGAGGTCCTGCATTAAACACCACTCAGCTAAGCATGAACTCTTCACTCCAGTTAATTTTTCATCCTCGGCTTTGGCTCAGAGATGACATTTCTACTTTGGGGAAGCTGTATAATCTCTGGTTCACAGATCCTACTGTACGTCATCTTTAAATAAAACCATTTGGATTCATTTTAGCCTCCGCCCATTCTACCTTGGCTGAAAAGCAGCACATAGAGAGGGCTTTGCCAAGGCTGTTTTGGAAGGAATTTTAATTAATTGCTTTGTGTACATTTAGAATTTAGCAAAGGCTCATATTTCAAAGCTATCAGCATGACAGTACCACAAAAGGGGAAGGAAAAATAACTCACTGAAGCCAACACCCATAAAAATGTGAAAGAGCTATGGTAAATTCTGAATGATAAGCATAAAAGGAGTCCCATGAGAGACTAAACCTTCTGTCGTACAGTGACTATTTTGAGTTAAATTAGCATGAATATTCCATTATAAACTACTTTGTTTCAAAAGTTTTGTACTCTTAGCCATGGAAAATCTCTCTAGGTCTATCCTTGTTCAAAAACCTCAGAGAGAGAACAGACCTTTCCAAACTAAACAATGAGTTTGGCTGTTTTTCAAGGCAGAGCAAAGGTTCAGAGATCAGAGGTGGTCTTCTACCAGTATCAGTAACACCTTTGATCAATAAAATACTAAATATCATCATCAAATCTCATGAATTAAATGAAGGATTAAGTCAGCTGGCAGAGATACAGCTGGGAGAAAATGATGGCTGAAATCATGCAATAATTAAACAGAAGTGAAAAACAGATTATGTGATCAAGTGCCTGCAATAACAGGATATTGAACCAAGAGGTGCCTTCCAGTTTCATAGTCCTAAAGACTTCTTTGATTTATGTTTCTTAGGAATTACCTGGCTGATGATGAGAAAAGCAAAGAAATTCTGCCTGACTGTACTATTGCTGCTCTTACTATTCCCTCAAGAGTAAAGGAGCAAGAACTCTGAGAAGAGCCAGGCGTGTGGAAATGGCACTGTGCTGGGACTTGTGAGAGCTGACATGATTCCTAATTTCTGGCATGAGTTTAGCCAAGTAGTCATCATCCTGATTTCTAATGAGTCTCTGGGATATTTGAACCCTAAAAAAGTGCAAATAACTGAATTATTTAATTCTTTTTATGATTCCAATTGTTCCTTCAGAGACATTCTGAGTTTATCCCCATGAAAAGATTTTCCCTGCTCTCAATTTTTCTGCCTAAATTCTATGAGCTTCATGCTAGAGGTTGTCTCTTAATGCTTCCATATACTACCTATATTAGAGGAAGCCCCAAGAGTGTTAAGCAATAGTAGCCAAGTAGCTATAGTTCTTAAGAAGGCTTACTCCCTCACCTTCTAAGTAGGCCACAGATAGACAGCAGACAAGATTGATGGTGGAAAGGGCAAATGAGATGCCTTTGGAAATTATACACTCTGGCTAGAGCAGAGCTGCTCTGAAACAAATACCGTGTTGTTTAGGGCTGCTGGGTATAAGATACTCTTGCTAAGGCCATGCCTATGCAATTATTTATAGAATAAACTCAATGCTTCCTTTGGAGCCATTCCAGAGGCCAGCCACCACTGGAGGAAATTAAATAACAAACCTGTGTTTAACATTATTAAAAGAAGATTAGTATGTGGAAATGCTTTGTGTTACTAGAAGGAAATTTCCATTTCAAGTGTGTTGGGGGAAGTGGGGTTCAGTGATGGCCCCTTCCACACTTTGCAGGGCAGCAAATGATGTGGCAGATCCTGCATACCTTCTGCTCTGCTTACTGCCAGGCACGACTCTGTGAGGGGTCACTGCCTTCTGCAGATAACTCCAAAGTCGTACAGTCAGGCTGTCATGCTAAACAGCAGCTTGTTGGCCTTTAAAGCCATGTATTGTCACATGATGCTTTTGTAATGGCTCGAACCCTCAATCAAAATGGATGTCAACTGGGAAATCTCATAAACAAGGGTTTGCAACATCTCTCGCCCCACCAACAGGTATCACAAGTCTTTGGTAGAATTCACATTTACAGGATCAGACCCTGAGGAAACAGCATCTAGAATATCCCAGCTTCTCTTGGCTTGTGTCAGAATGTTATGGCTATTTAAACAAGGATGTTTATACGAGAAGCAACCAACATATTACATAATATTCACGTATAGCCAGCAAGGTTCAGGAAGAGACCCATGCTAAACACTAAAATCAAAAGCTCTAAAATAACTCATATTTAGTACCACCACAATTAATAAAATTACCTGAGTTCAAAATTAATTAAGATAATTGCTGAGTGACTTAGGTGTATAATGCAGAATTGATCAGATCATGCCCATTACTTGGAGTTTAACCTCTCATGTAATATACTGTTAAATATGCATACTTAGAAACAAATAAATGACACATCTCAGTCTGAGTTGCAGATATGGTGCCTTTCAGCATGCTCATGGGCTCCTGCCTAGGGATACTCTGGAATATACCAAATATGCTTCCAGCTTGTGACTTGGCAGGATCTTGCCTTTTTAGTTAATTTTACTTCACCTGGAGAAGCCTTTCCTGCCTTTTCTTTGAGACCATAAGGTCTCAAAAGCATGCCAGGATGGGAGGCTGCCCTGGTGTCCATGTCCCCCGCTTCACTTATGAGGGCAACACTAGCTGTGTCTTTACACCCACACTGAGATTTCAAAGCATCTGGCTAAAAATCCATGTACTTCTTTAGATGTGCCCACAGAAAGGATGCTGTGCAGTATTACATGCTTGAGACCCTCAGAGCATTGGGACAATACAATACTGCCTCTTCTTATATATTAGGGAGGGATGCATGCAACCTTGTGGCAAAGGGTTAGTTTTGGGAGCGTCACATGTGGCTCCACAAGCATTCCCAGAGTCAGCTCCTGGCTGCTGAAGCCCCGAGACCCAACAAAACCAAGACAGACAATGAGAGCTGTGAGCAAAAACCAGACTTGCTCTACAACTGCAAACTGGTGCCAGAACTCCCTGGTTCCAGGAGGGCAACGGCCCAAAGGCACGGTCCAGCCAGCAGCTTTTGAGTGTGCGGAGGCTGTTTGTGACCGGGAAAATCTGCCTCTTGAGCTGAATTTCCACCCGTGTTTAATCCCAGTGCCTGAGGAAGACACTGGCAGAGCATCTGCCCTGCCGACTGGCAGCCAATAAAGCCCTTTGCTGCAAAGGGAGCCTAACGTTTATTTTGGGTGCCCAATGGAGTCTGAATTCATGTGATAGAGTAATCCTGTCAATGAGGTCATGTGTTCCTCTGAAGGGGCTTCTTTGTACCCTGGGTTAGTTAGCAACGCTTTTTCTGTTATCAAGCATCTGATTAAACTCACAAAAGAAGGGTCTTTAAAAACCAGTCTCAGGCAAAATTGAGAAGTGAATAAATAAATTGGGGGATTTTTGTTGTTGTTTTTTTTTTTTTTTCTTTTCATTTTATCCAACAGGAAAAGGAGAGAGGAATAAGATGGGAAAGGGGCACAAGAAAGGGATTCATTGTTCTCAGATGACAGAACAAAGGTCTTAATCCATTTTCAAATTTTCTACAGAGCCCAACCCCGTGGCAGATACCAGTTATACAGACCCATGTGGCAGATTTCATTTTGAAGGATAACAGCACACTATCCAAACAGCACAAGCCTCCTAGAAGCCATCCTCTGCCTCTCTCTGCTGGAGTGCCACAGCAAAAGCTCACCGGGCTTTTGTCCCCTTATGGGGGAGCTAAACTAAAATGTGCCCCTGACTCTTATTTGGCTTGAAGAAAGACTTAGCCCTTTGGATGAGAGTATTTTTCATCATGCAGAGCAGACAACTTCTGTAATGCTTTGTAGTACCCCTCACCATGTGGCAGAAACACCAGCTCAGCTCTGACAGTAGGGAAAAAGTGAGCTACAACTAAATCATTACTAATTTCCCTTGCAGGACACATACCCAAGATGACTTGTGAAGTCTAAGAGAAAAGCTCGAGTTGTTTGCACTGACTTATCTGTAAGCACTGAACAATACTTACAAACTGAGAGGCACCTGCTGTTAAATACATGTACTTATTAGATTTACATAATTTCAGATGAATGATTTGATAGCATCACTGATCCCCTATATTATGTTTATAAATATCTGAAGCATAGAAGACAGAGGGAAATGGCCAACCTCTTTTCAATGTCTGTGGAGACAGGACAAGGGGCAATGGCCTCAAATTGGAGCACAGGAAGTTCTGCACCAACATGCGGAAGAACTTTTTCACAGTGAGGGTGACAGAGTCCTGGGACAGGGGGGTTTTGGGGTCTCCATCTCTGGAGATATTCAAGACCTGTCGGGCACCTACCTGTGTAACCTGTTCTAGGGACCCTGCTTTGGCAGGGGGGTTGTACTCAATGATCTCTGCAAGTCCATTCCAGCCCCTACAATTCTGTGAATTCTGTGAATATTAGAAAAAACCCAACCCAACACCAGTTCCTCTCACTCTGGATAATTTAATTCAGTATTTTCCTGTCCTCTCCATTGGATGTCTGAGCAATCAAACAGGTGTAAAACTTTGGGTCCATAAAAAAGCACTATAGTAGAACTGCAGCCAAGCGATGATACAGTAACAGACCCAACACAGTGAAACTTTTTTTTCACAACACGTATTTTATAATTGAAAGTTGCAATTTTCTACCCGATTCTCAAAACTCAGCAAGAAGAAAACTAAAATACAGTCAGCAGCATTTCAGGAGTTCCCCTTGAGAAATTCCATCCTATCCCAAAAAACCTTTCTGAGGAAATGCTCTTTGCAACCAGCAATTTTCCCACTATGGCTTTGAGCAAGACAGCCTTTCTGACTAAACAACCACCTCCATCATTTCTTCAACCTCCTTTTTCTAATAAAACACAGGGGAAGTAAGACATGTCAGCGCATTTTAAAACACTGTTAGGCACCAAACTGAACTTTCTGGTAGCAAAATACTTCTAAAATAGTCGCCTGAGAGCCAAAGAGCTTTTATTTGATGGCTGATTCATTGTCCAATTACCTTCCTGTTTCTTAGCATCTTTGAGGACAGCAATTCTTCTGTTTGTAAGGCCAGTTCTGCTTATTATACAAAAAAGTATCGTAACTACAGATAAATAATGCTCCCCGCCCCCCACACTCCTCAGACTGTTTGGCTTGGAACCATCTTGGCTCAAGAAGTGAAACAAACAGCTTGAAAGACTGGGAAAAGGGAAGAAAGAATTGGGGAGGGGGAGTAGAGGAGACAGACACTGAGGTTTCTCAGCTTTCTAATTTGATTGTGCTGTTCCGGCACAGTAGCCAAGTCCTCTTTCTCTTTTCCTACAAAGCATGTTAGAGCAGCTGGTCAGTTTGACCTGTGGCACTCCAGTCATTCACAGCAGCTAAAACTATGTATTACTTTCTTAAAATTACAGGTTTTATTTGTGGCAAAACAGGGACAAGATCATGTAAGAAGGATGCTGCTGAATGAGATCGATGCAAACTGTGGTGGGTTGATGGAAGTAATGTTGCACGGGATTCATGTTGCTGCTTCTTTCTGCCTTAGGGGTGCAAAGTCCAGGAAACTAAAATGCCATATCTGTAAAATGCACTAGGTGGGGGTTTTTTTACAAATTAGGTTTCTTCCCTTTATTATGTGAAAATGTCAAATTCTGAACCCTGAGCTGGAAAAGTCAAACAAATGTTCACTTAGAATTGTAGAATCATAGAATGTTCTGGGTTGGAAGGGACCCCAAGGATCACAGAGCTCCAACCCCCTGCCACAGGCAGGGCCACCAACCTCCAGGCCTGGAGCTACACAAGGTTGCTCAGGGCCCCATCCAACCTGGCCTTGAGCACCTCCAGGGACGGGGCACCCACCACCTCTCTGGGGAGCCTGTTCCAGCCCCTCACCACTCTCTCTGTAAAGAACTTTTATCCATCCCCCTTGTCCTGCCATTATCTACTCTTTGAACAAACTGATTCCCCTCCTGTTTCTCTGCTCCCTTCAGGGACTGGGAAGGCTGCAATGAGGTCCCCCCACATCCTTCTCTTCTCTACGCTGAACCAGCCCAGCTCCCTCAGCCTGTCTGCATAGGGGAGCTGCTCCAGCCCTCTGATCATCTGCATGGCTCCTCTGTGGAATAATTATTTTTTAAACTGTATTTCAGTGGCCATCCTCACCAATGGCTTCTATGGTATGATTTGGGTCCTGCTACTCATGCAGCACAAGAAAAGGAGTAAGTATCTTCTGGGTTTGTCCTTCAGGGACACATGTAAGACAATGGCAAGCAAGGGAGCACACAGTTCGGTTCTGCCTTGGTTTGTGCTGCTGAGAGGATGGATTTTTCTGGACAGTGAAGACTCTCCTCGGTGAAAAACAGGAATACAAACTGCCAGGTGGATTTGCTAGGGAGTCCACTGCTGACTGACGGGAAAATCAAAATGGGAAACAAGTTTGAGAGGAATGGATATATAGGTCAGCCAACAAATATGTTCATCTGGGCATTACAGTACAGTGGAGTGGTGAGGCATAGATTATTACCTTGCAGTATCATTGCAAAGTGAGACATGAACAGGTGTCCCACTGAATGGGTTCCCCATACCTGGAAAAAAGTACATCATGTTGCAACAGTAGTTGAGACCAAAGTTTCCCAGGCAAGGGTGTACCATCTCGGAGCCTTCCAGATCGTAACAAGAGAAATGAAGCTAAATAGAGCTGGTTTATTAGGGCTGGATGTGTGGTGGTCCCACAGAACCACGGGCTCTCAGCAAAGCCTCTAGAAAGTGCTCACAACCTTGGGATTAGTAGTGTGGTCTGGTGGTTAGAACTGAGGACAAACTTGGGCATCCTGGACTGAAATTATTTC
This sequence comes from Gallinula chloropus, assembly GCF_964237585.1. NCBI lineage: Eukaryota > Metazoa > Chordata > Aves > Gruiformes > Rallidae > Gallinula > Gallinula chloropus. Next base: position 9,311,020 of record NC_140103.1, on the reverse strand, counting down.
ACGAATTATCCGGTGTGTCTCAGCTTATCCACTGGTAAAACCTCACGGTGGAATCTATGTCTTGGGTGAATTAAGTATTCCAAGGACCTCACAGGAAAGGTACTGCCAAATACTTATTTCCATAATTAAACATCTTCCTGAAGAGTGCTACAAAATTGCCAGAAAATACAGAAATGAAAAGCAAAGAATGGGAGTGCTATCCCCTGCAATGTAAGGGAGAAAAAGAGTCATGGAGAGAGAAATGTCTTTTGCACTGAAAGAAAGTCTGACCAGAGATGTGTAGCACATATGCAGATAACTACATGACCACTTGAAATTCTAGAGTAGCAATAGAAAATTGAAGGCTTATCCTGAAGCCAAAATGGAGGATGTGCCAAGCCAATTACCAGAATAAGAAGATGAATCCACGGAAATAAATCACAAGGTTAACAAAACCCACAGAGAAACACAGCAGAAAATTTGAGAAAAATCTGCAACTGAAACAAAATACATGGGTCCAGCTAATTATCTTACATCTACAGAATGCCCTTTCATCTCTAACAGTCTGCAGCCATTTTATGAAATCAGAGGAATCCTTCATACATACATCTATCTACACACAGTCTTTCTCCGTGATGAACTGTAACCACCATCGTGTAGCAACATCTTCTGCTGTTACACAGCTGAAGTGATTTATGCTTTCAGAGAGGAAGCAAAGGACAAGGCTACATCCAACTTAGACAACAGAAGTAATTTTACACAAGCCACAAGAAACAAGCTAGTCATTTTATGTGGCAGACTATTCAAACGGGTTACAAAGATGCTAGAATCAGAAGAGGTAACTATGAGAGAACTAGCACCAACCCCATCTGGTCTAGCTCCCAGTGATTGTGATGAAGCCCACAGGGAACACAGTCTATCCTGGGAGCTTGGTGGGTTTTTTAAGAGCTTAGACACTTGAACATCAATTTCTGGAAATGGGAACTTAGAAAAGAGAAACCAAACAAGCAGGTCAGTGGGGTGCTTTTGAGCTGCATTCAGGCTCGTGGCAGGGTGCACAGCAATCAGCCAAGTAGAGCAATTTACTACAAACCTGAGAGGAAAAAAAAATGAAAAAAAAAAAAACAGGAGTATTCATCTGCTAAATACCTTTTTTTTTCCCTCCCATCTGCAAAGCAATCTGTGCTCCTACTGTAGCTTTCAGAGCCAGAAGAAAAAAAGCCACTATGAACAACCTAGAGAAACACAGCGGATTGGAAACAGCAGGAAACAGCAGTGATGTGAATAGCAAGAGAGACAATGGATTCAGAAAAACTGTCACTGTTCTAAAAACAGAAGCAGGACTATAGAAATGGGTCATCTCTGAAGGACTCTGTGGAAAGCAGAAGGGATGTGTTCACACCTTCTTTTTGCTTAGCTTCCCACCAAAACCCCCATCTGCATTTACAGTGCAGGAGTGAATTTTACCTGTTAGTCTCTGAAGACACAAGTAGAACCCAGGATCTTTAGATATGGAATTGAATCAGGTCCATTGCAGAGCTGCCCCAGACACTGAAACCTAGATTAGTGCCTTTTCCAATAAAAAACACCCTCTTCACAGCAAAAGCAACTTTTGCCTATAATCTCGCAGCAGAGATCAGTCTTGCCTGCTATGTATGTACTGTACCTTTTAATAAAGCCTTTCCTAATAGCAAAAGCATTCACTTGGTCTCTTGGCTTTTTCCTCCTCATAGCAAAGACACAGAGCTGGAAAAGATCTACAGTTTTCTAAACTTGTCTTTGGAAAGTTTCTTGGCCAAGTTACACTTTGTCAGGAGTTCATTATTTTCTGGGTAGACACAAGAGACTTCACTTTGAATTATTTTGAGGACTTTGCTGATGCAGTTTCAAACTCTGAGGTTTGTGTGCTTTCTGTGTGTGAATCACAGCAACTTACATTTGTTCAATATACAAAGCTCTGCTTCATTTCCAGACACTTCCCCGCAGTGGTTCTTCCAAAACCACCTATTAGTTTTCCAGAACTCAGTTCACAAAGTTCTAAATGGTTTTGTGATGAGATGGGAAGAGCAGAAATTAAGGATTTCTGAATTTTCTCCCCGGTCCTTTCATGCTGAGCAGGAATTTCTGAGAACAAAGCAGCAGCCAGTTCTGGAGATAGGAGCTTGGACAGTCTCATTTGTCTCCCAAAGTCAAAACTGAGGTATCAAACATCAGCTTTTCCACAGATAACGAGAGATGAGGCATGAATCACCAGCAATCTTGATAAATATATGAATAAGTGATCTGCTATAAAAACCAGATGCCAAATTAATAAATTTACAAAAAATGTATTCATTTTTGATGTATTGTGTAATGCAGTAGAAAATAGGATCTTTGCACTGACATACTAAACACTCCTGTAGTGCACAAGTGACTGGGCTAAGCACACTGAGACAACACTGTTTTTTACAGCATCTCTGATGAAGCTGGGTTTTATATTTCTCCGGGAGGTCAGAAGGAAGAGGTTAGCCAAAATTCTACTCCACATGCCCAGCATCACACTTTTCCATATTCAAAGTGATTTTAGCTGAAGGAATGTCACGTACAGCAGCAAGTGATGTGGAATTCTTCTGTTTTAATGACTGTGCTGTAGCTGAGAGCACAGATAATTTACACATATAACTGTCCAGAATAACAAGGAGTGTTTAAGTGGTATGAATTGCTACAGATTATGTTGGTCAGCAGGCAGCAGGATACTTTCAGAATTCATTGTGGTTATTTGCATGCAGTTTGAAATTTTACTTGGATTTAACATTCTATTTAATTCAAGCACCGAAAATAACATCCCTAAAAACGTCTCAGAACTCAGTCATAAAAGCCTGTACTATTCTTGTGACCAGAAATATTATTACTTGCTTCCTGTCACGAGCAGGCTCTGGTTGTTGCCTTAAAAGAAGCTGGGGAATCATCTGGGTAAGCCTTTCCCAGACAATTCTTTGCTTTTAAACCAATTATTAGTTTACTTGGGCGGCTCTTCCTCCCCGCCAGAGCTCCTCTGTCCTTGGTACTAGCATCTGAAACGTGCAGGAATGTGCACGTTTTTCTAACTCACAAGGCCACAGAAAGAGTTCCTTGAAATGTGACTTCCAGTACTAGCCCCCAGGCTAGCTATCTGCTTGGCCTGCTTCTGTCAGATGTGGTGCCATCAAGAATTCACATCTTTGGCAACCTAGGGTAGGGTAGCAAACTCGTCAAAATATATAATGAAGAGTGAAGATGGAGTGAAATCAATCACAGCTTGGCAAGACAAAAGAAAATTTAAATTAGATTCACAAAATATGAAACAAATGCAGTGTAAGGGATTTGGAAAAAAAGAGGAGAGTCTTTCTGAAATGTCCAGTCTGAGGATGCTTTTCAGCACTCTGATGTAAAGCAGAGCACTTATGTAATGTAATGGAAAGTACAGCCATATACACAGCCCTGGGCAAGTGATTAGCCACAATGGTGACTGAACTCAGACAAAAATCTGTGCTGCTGCTGCAAATGTCAACAAATTGGGCACTGTTACACTAATGGGAGACTTAGGAGACCTCCACCAATGTTGCTCTGACCTCGTTCTCTTAACCCACCGTGACTTGAGACCTGTCTGTGCTAAAGCCTTAGCTGACAGCAATTTGAGCTGTGGAATAAAAGAAGAGATGTGGAGCTCAATTATCCAGCAACAGATCCTCAGTGAAATCAATGCAATTGTGTCACATGAGAATTTGGCTGGCAGCCTCTGAAGTCTGCATAGGAGAAATCCATCCTCTCCGAAGCGCAAGCTGAAGTGAAGCGGAGGAGGGATAATGCAGACAATGAAGTGCCACTCTGTGCATGAAAAATGCTCGGTGGCTTCTAATTTCCTGTCAGAGTGCTTGTTACCCCCGTGTTACTCCATGAGCAGTGTACTCCTGACCTATATGAGCACAAAACAAATCAGATCAGGCCAAGGGATCCTCTGCAAAAAGACATTTCTCTTTGTAAGGCAATATTGAGCAGGTATACTAAATGCATATTCAACATCCCATATCAAAGTGAAGTAATAGTGGCTCTTGTTAGGAGAAAAAGCTCTCTTTTCCAGGTGAAACCACTGAAGTTAAACACCCCAGACTATATTTTTATTTACAATAAAGACCCATTTTTGTCAGTGTAGTAGGGCATAATAATAGGGTGTTAGAATACAGGATTAGGAAGTATGTAGTTCTATGCCTATACACAGAAACAAACAGTTTACCAGTTCCTGCACATGGTCTGAGCAACTTCAGGTATGGAAGAACCAGGTCACAACCTGGAAAGCACTGTACTAATTCTGGACCTGGTCTCTCTTAAAAATGAGGCTTCACCTATTTGGATAGTGCCAGTGGGACTATTAGTAACATGGAAATGCAGTGATACATTTGAGATTCCAGACAAACCAAAGGAAATAAACTGTGTCAAAATGCCCCTTCTCAGCACTGACATGGCATTACAATAGAAGCAGCACGAGGCTTCTGAGAATGCAAATGGGGACGTGCCACTGAATTCCCAGAGATGCAAGAGCCTCAGCACCACATCAGGGATGGGGAGAGCAGGAACAGGCACATGGCTGGCTGGTAGCAAACCAAGGTGCATTGTTTCTGCCTGTGACGTTGTCAAATCCTAGTGACTACTACTAGGGTAAATAAACAGTATATGAAATAACAGCTTTAGAATGACAAAGTACAAATAATGTCCAATACATTTAGGAATGGTGCTCTCTTTAGGTCCTGCATTCTTTCCATCAGACCTGGAACTGCAGCACTGGATCACTGTGATTGACTTGCTAACCTGTAAAGTGTGTAAGTCTACATCATAATTAACACTTGGCAGTGGAAATATAAATTCCCTGGCTTGTAGATGGTATATCCTCCTATAAACACTTCACTTGGCCACCAAACTGGAAAAATAGATAGGACATTCATAAGGAGAGCTCACCATGGGAAATGCCAGCATTTTTTTTCTGGAAACTATTTACATTGCCAAAATAATTGAATAAGAAAAATGATCTGAGACCTTTCCCTTAATATGTATCCCGTTCTCATCTGACTTGTAGTCTACAGTATGCAGCATTCATTCTGAGTCAGACTTGAATTACTGTTGTACAAGCAATGCAGAAGGGAAGTACAAGCCACAAGTAAAGGAAAAATATGCATTACACTCTGTCTCACTAAGAGGAATGGATTGCCTCCACATCACAGGCTACCTTTATATCTTTCTTGGCATAGACCTTTGTCACACAGCACAGAGAAACTATTTAGGAGGATTCAGCGTATCCAAAAGAGGCTGACTTTCCAAAAGAACCAGTAAACACAAAGAACCAGTACAAAGTAGTCACTGAGCTCCTTTTGAAAGCCTAACAAACTGACTTCTGACAAAATGAGATCATGACAGGCCAAGAAGGAAGATAACCACTAAAGTCTTGTTCTGAAATGTATAATGCATTCTGAAAGTGAACCTTTCCTGTCCGAATAAAAGCTCTTCGTCAAACCAAAGAGGCAGAGCAGCAGTCACAAGCGTTCAGCTCACAGTTGGCACTCTCACCTGCTAACCCTGCACCCTGTCTTTGACACAAGCCCAAAACTGATGGACAAAATCTGTTTCCAGTTCTTTTAACTTCTTGGGAATGAAAAGCAAACTTCTTTCTGGAAAACAAATCTTTTTCTTAATCTCTTTCCAGCAGGAGTTCCTTAATGGTAGAAATAACTATTCAGCCAGTTGATGGGCACACAGGGAAACGAACTCACAGCTTAATTTTCATGTACACTGTAGAAGAAGGTATTTACATCCCCTTTTAGATTTGTGCTGCCAGAATTGTGTAAAAGAGCACAAATTTTAAAAAGAATCACGACACTTTAGATTAACATTACAGTTAATGTCCTAATCCCATAAGCAAATCAGCATTTGTAACTTTAGGTTTATGAGCTTCTGATGTTCTGGTGCATTTTAGGAGAAGGCACAGACCCAAGTGCTTGGTTGAAGCAAAGTCATTACAGTGGAATTTCCCCAGGCACCCCATTTCAGACTCCTTTGAGTATCTTGGCTGGTATCTACACACATATAGTCAAAGCTACAGCCTGGCATGGGGAAGAGGCAGACTACTACAACAGACCTTTGTTGTGCCTATGATTCAAGAAATTGTTTTTAGAATCTGTATTAACGATTTCTGTTCTACCACCCTGTAACTTTCTACACAATTACTAAAAAGAATATGTTTTCTAAGCATGAAACAATATCATTTTTGTCAAGAGTTTGGAAACCAAGCACTTATATGAATTGAAGAAAGCTTCCTTTCTCTTCCCTGTGCAGTTCTGGTTATGGGGAAAGAGCTTTCTGTGTGAGTAATCTTTCTAAGTAGGAAGCAGAGCTCCCCTATTGCTAGGGAAGAATGGACCTCCAGTAGGCTAATATGTGATGGATGACTGAATGCAAACTTGGCAACGTTATTCTCCGCTACCCAAAGAATACAAAATGCCACAGGCTATTCGTACACAGGGACTCTCTAGTTGGACATTCTGAAAACTTGGCAAGATCCCACCTTAGTTTAATTGAAACTACAGTGGCAAGACAATTAAGGATGGGAATTTATCGTTGGTGGTTGACTCATGCATAAGCCAAACAAAAACATAAATGGTCAGTTATTCTCGTTGACTCACGTTTGTGGATGATGGGTACTTATGGGATGTCATGTATATTAACTATTATTCTTTAAAGTCTACTTGCGGACATACTCACTGAAGCTATGTTGGGGGGGATGGGGGATGTTGATTTGTCAGCAACAGGATATTAAATATGTAGGAGAGAGAAGTGATGCATATAGAAATGCAATAAAACACTACATTAAGGCCATGTCTAGTTATAAGGATAAATGTATCATTCCAGTGAAAGTTAAAAAGAGACACCAAGTAATTCAAACTCTTCCTTTTTAGCAGAAGGGTCCCTAATGTATTCCTTCTTTCAATGCCTGGACTCTTTCTGATGGATCAAGAGACACCTCTTGTCAGACAGAATCCCGTTCTGACTCCTCCTCCCCATTCCACACAGTTTAGTTACATCATACATTGAAAGATTTCACTAGCTGGAAGGATGCCCGGGCTTTAACTTTTCCCACATGTGGAAGGCATTTAACTTCAGCTCAGAAGTCGAATGCATGAGTGGACAGCAAGCACTCAGTTAGGGGAACTTTCACACCCCAGAGCTTGATGGAAACTGAGACAGCTCAAGATTGTTGCTCAGAGTTGTTCATTTTCCTGCTTTCCGGTAGACTCATTCCCTGAAGAACTCCCTTCTGCTTTCTCTTCACTAAACAAAGAATTTTTTTGAACAGCTATTAATAGCAATTTTAAGTTCTTTGTGGCAGACCGCATCACTTATTATGTCTATTCACTCTTTCTAAGGCAATGAGGCCCTAAAATGTGTAGCAATAGGAATAACATCATCAACATCCAATAAACTCCAACACAAAACCAAGAGATGCCGTGGGCTAGAAGTCAACTTTGATCAAGCAGTTTAACAAATCAAACCTTCTAAACTCATAAGTGATCCGTACACATCCTTTTTTTCCAGATCTTGACCTCAAGTTAAGACATGTCATGTCCAGAACTTACTAGCCCTATAATTGCTTCCACTAGTTGTGCATATTTCTGAGCCTGGATGATAATGAAATATTTAACTCAACTCAATTCACTCTGATTGCTACCTTCCTGAGTTTCCTACTTCAGTAACAATGATTTTTCTGCAATATTACATCAGCAACTTCCTTAAAAGTACTAAGGGTAGCTACTACATTTTACAGTAGTTTCAGATTTCTGTAGTTTACAACCACAGGTTTTGATAACAGACATCAATCTTTGAGGAGAGCGTGCTAAATTCCTACCAGAAACAGAGTCTGAGAAAGCTCATGTTTGTAAATCAGAGCATAGTTTTAAAGCTCAATATCTCCAACTGCCACAGTTCAAAACAAATACCTTTTTATTATTGGAAAGCTGAGATTTTATAACTTTCCAGTGATGTAAATCATCCATTCCTAAGCCCAGCGTTTTATGAGACACTGGACCTTAAAACTGTCAATGGCCCTTCAGCTTAGCAGGCTGTGATGGCACATGTCCAAGGGTGAATATATCAAGTCACAGGCTTCAAATTAAAGTAATTTTTAACCACTCTGAATTTCTCATGTTTCAATATATGTCACACAGGGCAGGTAAATGTGTAGCTGATAATGAAGCAGACACCACCCTCTGCATTTATTCTTGCTTCCAAGTGTAATATTCAACCCAGCCAGATACCAGGGCTGGCTAATGGAAACAGCCAACTGAACGAATGCTGCTTCTCCCTTACAGATTTGCCAGTGGGGGACATCCACTTATTCCAGAGATACACAATCCAGTATGCTTCATTGCCATTTAGCACCACTCAGACCTGTGAACATGCCCTGCAGAGCCATATGGACAGAGGTAATGTCGTGTGGTACCAGGAAAATGACAGAGAACTGCACAAGCAGGTCTAGTATTTCAAATGGTTTTCCCAGAAGGGATGAAAGGGTTAAAGCTCTGGCTACAAAGCAACATCCGTGTTTCACATGCACAGTTGCTTTTCAGTTCTGTTTCGCTCTTGGAAAGGATGACAAAGTACTGAGAAGCACAGACTCTGCCATCTAATCTCATTTTCTTATCAAAAAGAGAAACAGTACTCAAGAACAAACTTTGACAGTCTCTTTTCAGCAAGTCAGAACATCTTCACACGTTGGCTTTTAGTAGATATTTTATAAAAAGCAATAATATGAAAAGTGACCCGATCTGAACTTCAAACACCTTCTGTTTGAAGCTACCCTTCTAATGACAGGATAGCTAATTTTAAGTGAATACTGACAAGAAATGATTCAGTCCTAAAAGAGTTTGGATTTAATAATGACAAAAAAATAAGAATAGATTTTCATAAATAAAAAGCGTCGAGCTAACACAACTCCTCACACTCTCATGGGGTACTTTTTAGCCTGACTTTAGGGATATTCCCAGTAAGTTCAAACATCATTATTTCAACATGAGGATTGGATGTGGTTGGTTCTCTTTTCATATGCTTTTCACCACAATGTACCTGGGTGAGATTTCTTCAGCACAGTACCAGCTTCCTCTGCAAATGGGAGCTGGTGCTCTGATCTGCAGGCTGTATGCTTTCAGCGGCTCCTTTGGCTCTTCTCAGCTTTGGAAACACTGATAAAGTAACTGTAGTTATAGGATTAAGAACTGGGACTTGGAAAGAATTTTCTCTGGGTTGAAAGGAGCCAAAGGATAAAATTAATGAGCAAAAAATATGGGAAATGAAGAGCAATTTGCTGAGGATGGTGACAGTGATTGGGTCAGTGACAGTGGGGACAAGCAGTCCCTGTACAGCATCCCTCTTGCTCTGCCCCTTCTCAGCTGCTAATCGCCCTGCTCGGTTCAGATGCATCCTATCCTTTCCTTTCCTTTCCTAGGTGCAGAGATGTAGAAGCTGCGGGGGGGGGGGGGGGGGGGTGCTAGGAACACCCTGGAAATTCCTGCAAGTGCTTTCAAAATTCACTGTCAGAGAAGGTGAAACGGGCACAGACAGACTGACTCTCTTCTACTGGCTAAACAATTTCACTGGATCAAACATGATTTCCCAATAGCAGCAAAAAGAAATTAATAAAACCCTACAAAGGACATCATGACACATTTCTGCACTCTTCCTAGAATTCAAGGCATTGTCACTAGTCCCCACAGACTCATTGTCGGACTACAGCATGTTTAAGATTCCACAACTTTAAAAGATTTCACAGCTTTAAAAATGCACAACCCCAGCACAATAAAACAAACCCCACATATAACATTAATCAGAAAATGTGTAAAATGATTCTGCATTATTTAATATGATTTTTTTCAATAAACAGAGAGAAAAAACACAACTACTTGACAATAAGGCTTTTACCTAGTCCATATAATATCACACACCTCATTGATTTGATTTTTCCCCATTGATAAATACCCTTATTATGCTCTTAAATTTTATGTCTCCACTGTGCAAGAGGACCTCACCATCATTTCAATGTGAATGTATCTTTCTCCTGTATAATACGATACAAACTTTTCAGAAGTTTAGAAAAAGTGCCAAAAACTATCCCCTAGAAGCCAGAGAGCAAACCAGGCAGGGAAAACTATGCAAAGGTGATGTAACACAAACTTTTTAGTAAGTGGGCTTAAGTCCTAAATGAAGCTAAATACGATGCTCTTCTCCCAGCTGGTTTCTGTATTTTAAGCCAATTTGACTTAACTGGTAAGTGCAGACACAGTCATGCAGAAAATCTCACTGCTCAAGGGAGTAAGTAGTTAAGACAGATTGTAAAGCAAGTGTCTCCGTTTTTCCACAATGATGGAGAATGTCACCCTCTCTCGCCCCAGAACCCACCCATTTAAGTACTGGTAATAAGATACCAGCTGAATTTTCCTTTGTCTTTGGCTCTCCACCGCAGGCTACTGGTACCATACTTCTGAAAGAAACTGGAGCCCAGTGGGGGCAGGGAGGAAGGTGACAAAGGCTGCAGTGCAAATAAGGGTGCAGACAGCAAATTAAAGAGGAAAAGGGCCTGACTCTTTTCAAGTCATACACAATAGTGTAGGAGAGGAGTTACCTGAGAGGTTTAAGAACTGTGAGTGGATTTACTCTAGTACAGGTGAGGATGGGGGAAACACTCCTATTACTTCAGTAGCCAAGAGGAAATCCCAGATCAGATTTTCTACCTTTCCTGTCACAGTTACGTTTTTGTCAATATTTCTGTAGATGTCCAGTACTCAACTAATTCATCCTTCATTCATTCATTGGGTCAGATGGGTGTCATCGAGACAGTCCTTACATTACTCTTACACCAGACAATAAAGGCAAACTGAAACCAGGCATGCTCCAATTCCATATATTCCCTAAGAAGACCCCTAACTATTCAGGCTGATAGCCACAACTATGAGGGTCATGACATTGCAAACTTGTGTGGGAGGAGAGCTCCTGATTTTTTAATTCAGGAAGGAAGCAGACTTACCTTACAGACTGACAGAGATTAGATCCCGCTGTGAGCAGACTCCATACAATAAATAGGCTGGGAAAGTCAGCTTCCGGCTTCTGACTTTGTTGCCGTCCTGTCAAACCTCAGAGAAGTTGCTGCCTAATGTTGCCTGTGAGTGTGTGAAAGACAGAAACGTTTGACAGTAACGCAAACTGGTCAGATCAGCCAGATTCTGCTGGGTTTATATAGCTGAGCTGCAAATCCTGATCCTTGGCTCATTCCACTGTAATAGGATGCCTGAAGGCATTTTTTTCAGTTTTGCTTTAAAGGAACAGCCTCTCTCTTTGGCTTGGCTTCTGAAAGACACACACACACACACACTCACATACACCCACTGTCATACACAGGCACACACACAAAAAAAGAATTTGCATGCAATTTATGGCTAAAGAAGGAAACCCCTGAACCATTAAAAAAAGAAAGTCAGCTCAGGGCAAATGACTCAGAAAGCAGAATATTTTCCTTACAGCATCAGCAGAGTATATTATCGGGAGTTTAATCCCCTCATCCCCATTATTTGAACATTGTGAAAGAGTAGCAAACTAATAAAATCAGCAGAATCATTTTCAATTCTAGAAACTCCTACAGAAATATAATGCGTCTAATGGGCAGCTAGTGTAATTCAACCCCACTCCACGGGAATCAAGAATTCAGATTTACACAAGCTGAGTATCTGGCAAGTCCCTAAATTTTCAAGTTGCAGTGTCCTTTGTGTCTTTTTGCACTCCTGCTTCTTGAGGAGTTGTAGGGAGAAGAGCAGAGAAACCGAGAGAAAAGTCTAGAGAGCAGAGCCCTAGCCTGAGTCTTTGGGGAAAAAATAAATAAAAAAAGAGATAAAAGCAAAGAAAATGACACAGAAGGAATTCCCTTTCTTCTCAGATCTGATAAAAAGAGATTATGTGGCTGTGTGTGTAAAGATAATCCAACTGCTTTTGTGAGGCTTATGGTTTCTCAGTCCTTGCCTTCTTCCCACTTTCCATGTCAGTGCTATCAGTAACACCCAGCGCTCACCCAGGACCTCTTCAGGGGTGTTTGTTATCTCGGGCAGCCCTTGAACCACAGGCTTGTGGCAAAAAGTACAGATCACAGCTAAAGGATTCTCATTAACACTGATCTCCTTCCTACCTGACACTAAAAATCTGCGTCTCCCCTGCCTACACCCCAGCCCACTGCTGGTTTGGGTTTCTGTTTGGTTTTTGTGGGGGGTTTTTTTGGAGGTGGGGGGGTGGTGGTCCAGGGGAGAGAGGAAGATTAACTCTCAGGTCTGTCTTTTAGGATAAAAGATGAAATCACTCTTCTGCACAATGGTTTAGGAAGTGAGACTTACCCAAATGCCTCTGAAGACAATGAAAACATGAAACACTACCCAGAGATTGCGAGGGGCTGTGGCACAGCCCAGTAGGAAAGTAAAGTAAGGGGGTGCTGCTCAGGAGCAAGGACTGTGCATAAGGATAAAAACTGATTGCCCAAGCCCTTCTGATCACGTTTCCTTCTGCATGGATCTGCTCCCAGCTGGCCTTTCCCAGGCTTCATGGACTCACATTCACTTCCAGAATTTCTTCCTTTTAGTTGCACAAGCACAGCACTATGAAGAAGATTTGGCCCACCCTACACATTCAGGAAAGCAGGGGAGAATTCCTGAGCCCAAAATTCTGAATCACCATTTTAGAATCATTATTTTTGGAAACTATAAAAAACAGAGTTCTTTGGCTCACTGAACTACTAAGATTTTCTTTGCTGTGGCTTTCATACATTACATTGCCCCCATATGTGTACTCTTGCATCTAATGGTATTGCTGAGCCCACGCTGAGCTCCCTTCCTCAGCACATGGCACAAATTTCAGTCATTTCCAAATAGCTGCAACATTTAGAAGCAAATGCAAGCAAAAATTCCCCCCAAAAGCAACAAAAAACCCAAAACCCAACCCAAAGCCAGAACAAAAACCTCAGTTTTTACAAATTATTTTCCAAAAACCCAGATCCTGCTTTCCCAACCAAGCACACAACACTGAGATGAAAAGTTTCATCAGTGATGCCTCACTGTCAGCCTTATATGAACAGCCATTTCCAACTTCTGTGTTCATTTTCTGTCAGGCTGGGTTTAATAGTGCTCCAGCCCTAAGAGACGAATTGAGCCTCTATTGGAGAGAGGGTCAGAAATGTAAACTAATCCTTGGCAAAGCCATCAGATCCTCTTCAACTGCTGATTTCTTAAATCTTGTACTGGACATCACCAAGCTCAAAGGCAATGGGGTCACTTTATACAGCAACTAGTAAATCTTCAAATTTTTCCATGTAATTCTTCTCAGAATGTTCTCAGAAAGGTCCTGGTACCCACCAGCCTCTGTTAGCTCTCCCTCAATCACATAGACCCGTGAAATTAAATTTAAATGCATACTCAAGACCAAAAACTGCATATGAGATATAACACAATTTTTCCAATAAAATCTGACAGGGACTCAGGAAAAGCTGGTTCCCCATCCAGTGAACCCCTTTGTGTCCCTTGCTCCTGGGAGCCTTTCACATACCTTTGCAAAACACTTTATTTCAGTGTCCTCACCCACAAGTCTAAACGTGATAGCTAAACCTCATGGGTAAACTGTGGAAAGCAGCTCGCAGGATTTGGTTTTGGAGCATTTGCTAACGCCAGCTTTTCTGCCAAGGGTTGTTGAATGAAAATTTAAACTGATTTTTTTCCCCAGTAATTCTCCACCCACTTAGTTGACTTCAAAAAAAATGCCATTCAAGATGAGTTTCAGGTAAGAGTTCAGACCTGTTCTTGTTTTATCTTTTTGGGCTCACCCATCCTTAATCATACTCTGTTGCAAACATTGAACCATACACTGAGTCAGAAGCATGAAAGAACAGGGAAAATGCATTTTAATCAGAAAGATAGCTTTAGGTTGTGATCTGTAACAAGCAGGATGACAAAACTGGATTCTGTGCCCTGTGGTATCCTCTTTTATTAGATAAATGATAGCAATTGATAGATAGCAATTGATAGATAGATAGATAGACAGACAGACAGCAATTGATTTTTTTTTCTTAAATGAAAGGAGCAGGGAGAAATTAAATTCCCACTGAACTTCTACTCTTGAGTTTACTGCTGTGCTTTTGTGTGCCTACCAGCTCATATTAGAGATGAGATTCAAACACGTACAAGAAGATCCTAACAGAGAAGTCTAGGAATATCTTGATATTTATGGAAACATAAAATAGATCAGCTAATTGTTTTGGAAAATATTAGTGTTGGTTCACCCAGTCCTAGGAGTAATTCACTTTGTAGCAGCATTCTTGAGAGAGTGAAAGCTGCCCTGAATGCCAAGACAGGAACACAGAGGGCATTAATGCTACTGTCAGTGTAGCCTAAGATGTCTTCAACCACGCACAGAGCACAGCTGACTTCAATACCATGCAGATAGGAATGCAGTGAGCCCCTGGAATATTACTTATGAAGCATAAGCAGCCAGATGATACTGCTGTGGGGCAGGGAAACTGTTGATTCAAAAAGTTGAAGGAGCCAGAAGTACTCAGGAGCTGTGGCTGGAAGGAACTGCATTTCTCAGGTAACTAACGTTAGAGGAGGACAATGCTCAAAAGCAGCATCCAGGAGCACAGCGTGGAGACAGCCAAGCCAGCCAGCTTGAGAAGCAGCCTCAGTTTAGTCACAATGACATGCATCCTTGCTGAAGACAGCTTATCTTATCTAATGTTAAGAAGATGAAAAATCAGAATTTGAAGAGACTATTACCACAGAGCTAGTCCTTAAGAGGACATGACCTTAAAGATCCTTTCTTTGCTCCATTCTTATTGCTGATGCTCTTAGTTCAAGTAATTTCCAAAGCCAGTTTGATCCTTCTTCATTCAATATTTTCCCTGCATTTTCTGCCTTTTGAGACCACATTCACAAGACTTCCCTGGTTCAG
This sequence comes from Gallinula chloropus, assembly GCF_964237585.1. NCBI lineage: Eukaryota > Metazoa > Chordata > Aves > Gruiformes > Rallidae > Gallinula > Gallinula chloropus. Next base: position 9,296,011 of record NC_140103.1, on the reverse strand, counting down.
AATCAAGTTCTCAATACTTTTGTCTTTACATCTGCATTGCCTTGATTCCTTTACAACTGTAGCCAAGTACAGGTCAGTTAATTCTGGTTAACATTGAGTAGTATTCTGGCAACCTTGCTAAAGTTTTGGCTCTTGGGCTATCATCTTCTCTGCTGATTTTCAGTTGATTTCCCCCTAATTTGCAGAAAACCATTGTCCCTGTGCATTCACTGTTTCTTCCTTGACAATCATTTGCAAACAGACTTTGATTTGTATGAGAGCAGTTATTTAGAATCACTCAATGCTAATAAACAAGATGACAACTTATTTCCCCAGAAAACACCTAAATATCTTAACAATTGCTTTAAACATCTGCAATTTGCAGCAATTCATGTTGCCTCTGCACTAACATTCTCCCTTCCCTGATGTTGTAGTGAGGAGGTTGTAGTGAGGCGGGTGTTGGCCTCTTCTCCCTAATAACTAGTGACAGGACAAGAGGGAATGGGTTCCAGTTGTGCCAGGGGAGGTTCAGATTGGATATTAGGAAAAATTTCTTCAGTGAAAGAGAAGTGTTGGCACAGGCTGCCCAGGAAGGTGGTGGAATTGCTGTCCCCGGGGCCGTTCATAAAATGGGTAGATGTGGGGCTTTGGGAGAAGGTTTAGAGAATACAGTGGTATAGTCCAGTGCTTACATTTCATTAAGAACACTAATTTATACAGTTAGACACAGACCATCCTTTCCCAAATGCTATGAGCACTGGCCACATTCAGCCATGCTGAAGACACCATTGCTTGGAGAAGACTGGATCGATCCTGGTAATTCCCATCCATGCTGAAAGGCAGGAAAAGCATCCTCTGTTTTGGGATCAGAGAATGCAGAAGCTCTTTCTTAATGCAGGGGAAGTCTGACCAAAGTAGACAAATGCAGAAACTGAAGGTACAGTTGTGCACCTGCTGCACAGATATCGACACTACTGAGAACTTCAGTGGAATCAACTGCACATGTAGAGACAGTAAAGTTGAGGCCCCATAACATCCATCAAAATATTAAATATCATACCAAACACTAAATTACAAAAACATACTTGTAAATTTTTGAATTTTTAAGAGATAATCTCCAGAAAGGAAAAGGAAATTTCCTCTACTGTTTGGATTTATCATTATTATTATCATCATCATCAGGACATTTCCCAAAGGTTGCGTTTGTGCCCTAAGGGAAGAAATAAGAAGCAGCTGTCTGAGAGCAGACCCAGCAGGCTTGTGTGCCACCTGTACACAGGAAGACAGTTGTGACAGATATCCATTTAGCCTTTCTTTAACCGGTCTTTTAAGGGCTAAGTATGTCTTGGCAGTATTTGCATGACCTGGAAAGACCACAAGCTTAATCACAAACAAGAGGAATTGAGAAAATGTTGATGTTTAATAAAGTTATTTCAAGCTCTCATATCACATCACTAAAAAGTTATGTGCCTGTTAAGGGATACATGAGAGTGGAGCCAGATGACTTGGGTGTTAATACAAAGGCTGCCACGCTCTGAAAGACAGGCTGGGTCATCTCTTTCCCTCATCTATAAATGACATTTGCTCTGATAATACACACTAGACCCGAATTTGTCAGTAGTGATACACAAACATTTACAAAGATACTCTAGATAGAGCTTTGCCAAATTCTCTTAAGAAAAATCAAAGCTTCACTGAAAAAAAAAAGTAAATATACAATAATAACTATGACAGTACATAAATATTTTCCATCCAAACTGCTGGTGTCAGACTGTGACACAGAGTGACTTCCAATGTTCATAAATATCTTTGGCATTTATATTTGCAGTGGATTCCATTAGAAGTTTATGAGTCAAAAGCTGTGTTTTGCTATGTATGAAGATATCAAATTGCTGAGGACCAAGAAAATGAAGTTCACTATGTGGGATGGCATAATGTGTTTATCAGCATGTTAACATTACTCATAAATGGTTAATCCACAGATGACACAGGGAAAGTAACACAACTGCTGTAAAGGTTTTGTACTGTGTCACACCAATTTGTATCCTCTAAGTGCTTGAGTTCATAAAAATACATAAGCACAGGCTTCCAGCCATCCCAAAATATGTTTGTAAATTTATTGATGTCAAAATTACAGCTAATCCCATTAAACAAATCCTTAAATGTCCTGAAGGAACAGATTCCCTACTGAAGCTTAAGTAATGAAAACTGCAAAGCAGAAGTCTGCAGTGCTCATCCATTCTATATGAAACATGATTAAATATAACCAGAGTCATTCTCAGTAACCATTCCTACTGCAAGGAGGGTTCCTAATGCTAGTAAAGGCTGACGGGTGGATAGTTATATGGCAGAAACAGATATGAGCACACCCAGTTACCTTTTTGTTAGAAAACATGATGCAATTTCACCCAACTGTCATCAGAAGGGGTTTGACCTGGAGGAAGGTAGCCTGCAATTACCTACAGGATGGCTCTACCTAAACACTCCCTTAGAGAGAGGCAGGGGCATCTAATGAACACGGTAGTTCAGAAATACAGCTCTCCTCAGACAGAAAACGCAATGGTCCATTGGTCTCTATCCTGGTATAGCAACTATGGTTTGTTTAATACAATTTCTCTTAATTTTGAGTCAGAATGTGATGGTGCTCATTGCCTGAATATCATCATTTATGCTACATTAACACCTCCCATACGCTCCCTCCTCACCCCAGCAAAAACACTCTGGATACTCCATAATCATGGACTAAGTGATGGCCCCAAAGGGCCCTGCAGCAAAAGGTGCCTGAAAGAACTTGCCCAAGCAAGATGCTGCTCCCAGAAAATGTGTTCAGTCACTAAGAGACTGGTCACCAGAAGTGGATCACTCACCTAGCATGAGCATGAAACTACTCCTCTGCAAAAATGTACCCTGCTGCATAGTCACATCTGCTGCTACTAATGATTACAGTCTAATTTCTTAGGAAAAAACAGAATGAAGATTAAACAAGAAGTTCCTCTGATAGCTAACTACTTCTTTAAATTATTCTAATTAGTGCTGTAACTAATGAAAAGGAATAGTTTCATGAGTTTAAGCAACCTAACTACACTTTTCATCTACTAATGTCAAAGCACTTACACAAAAAAAAAAGAATAAGATGGGTAAGTCTTTCCTAAGGGCCCAATAAGCTATACCAAACCAATTACAGTTTAGTAAAACAAGGTTGGCAAAGAGCATAGCACCTTTTTTCCCCTTTTTCTTTTTCCTTCTTTTTTTTTTTTAAGAGGAATTACACCAAAATTGAACATGATGCCAGAAGCATAATGAGAAATCAAAGACAAGGTTCAAGCCTTTCTAATCCCCAGCCAGACGCCTACATGGCAAATTGGCATTTACCAGCTATCTAGACTCAAGTGTGCAACATCCTGGCTCTTTTAGAACTCCTGCCTTAGGATGAGGGCCTCTACTCTGAGGAAAACAATTAAACTTTCTAAGGATAAATAAATTAAATTACTGCTCCATTTAGTCATTCATGCTCCAAGTAAAGTACACATACAACCCTCCCCCCCCCAGCATAACAAAAGAGAAGTTTTCCAAGGATTTGTACCCATAGCATTGATGGTAGTAGGTTTGATAATCACTGTGCAGTGATTAATTTTTGCTAATTGGAAAGACAAAACCCAATGGCTGTCAAGGTAACTGAGACCAACATTTAAAGCAGAAGGCTGGTTGCAGCAGCTTTCTTAATCCTAAAGCAACACCCAGTCACAGGAAGACACTGTAAAAAAAAGTGTCAGGAAGATCCTCTGGAAATTAAATAAAAGCTGCAATTTAGCCACATTCATAAGCATCCTATCATGCATCTTATCATTGACATTCCTGTGAGTGAAGGTAAGCAAGCATATAGACAAAGTAGTATTTATGATAAGTATTGCAATTGATGTTATACCAATAATGTCCATAAAGGACCCACTTGAGGATCAGCAGCTGCAGTCTGTCCATCTTGCACAGCTTGACTGGCTTTTACAAGATAGTCCTGATCCACTGACATAAGAGAGGGTGGAAAAGCCATTTCTATTCAAAGCACCCTGATAAGAGATGAAGAGACCTGTTAGTCTGTCCTTAGCATCAAAAAAACCCCAAACCCAACAAACCAACCACAAAAAAACCCCAACAAAACCTTCCTAACAAAGCTTGGAGGAAAGCTGTCTGTCCAGGTACTAGAAATCCAAGCTGACGTTGAGAAGGCTGGAAATGCCCCAAATCCACTAAAAACTACCCGTTAGGTGTGGCCCTAGACAATTACATCTCTGAGAGCATCCTAAAATTGATTTAAACTAATAAATCATGGTCACAGATTAGCAAATAGGGATATTTAACCTCTCTGTCCAGCTTTTGGGGATGAGCAGCAGATAAAGTCTTTACAGAAAGACAAGAATTTGGCTGATGGAGAACCAGTCATTTGCTTTGTAATTCTTAGCCTCTGCAGTCAGCTGAAGAGGTGAAAGGTTCACTGGAATAGCAGAGATGGAAGCCAGACAGCAGAGCTGCTTGACCTGCACAGCACTTGTACCGACCAGCCAAGTGTTTCAGTGCGAGAGCTGGAACTAATCTGCTCATTTTCAAGGAAGAACTAACTTTGGATGCTGAACCTCAGGTTTGAGAGTGATATCCCAGAGGCAGAGGGGATGGGGAGCTGGGAGGTGTGATAGATGCATATCCTTGAAATATAATTCCTGCCTCCTCAAGAACTGAACAGAGGGGGATTTACAGCTGCCTTTGTCTCATTGTTGCCTCACTTCTTGATAATGTAATAAGAAGCGTGGTTAAGGAAAAGCAGACTCGTGACAATTTCCACTTGACTCCCCAGCACCAATCTTGCCAATTTTTAGAGAAAAGTGCTAATTAATGTCTCTCCTGCTTTTTCTCAGAATTGTCCCCGGACCAGCAGGGATGTCACATCCAAGTTGACAAAGACTGGCAAGGACCAGCTGTACGGGTAATCCCACATCACTCAAAAGAGTCCTCAGACACGTCCTGCCTGATCTAGCTGTTGATCACCAGTTTGCATCCAGACACAAAGAGACAGGAGCATGGTCCTAACCAGACCAAATCCTGGCACAGCCCATTTTACCCAAGACACCTATGGACACAGCAAAGCAACGGGAAAAGGGACAGGGTGCTGGCACTTCAGAGCTCTGATCCCATTTACATGGCACAAGCTTTTTCTGCTCTGTGTGTATCACTTACCATGCCGGACTGTGTCAGTAGTGAGGTGACATCATAAAAGCAGACCAAAGGAGCAGAGGAAGGACTTTTTTTTCCTTGTCTTTTTCTCAGCATTTCCGGTAGAAGCACATACACCTCTCCTCATATCCTGCATTTGGCTTCTTCTGGGACCAAAGGGAAACCTCAAAGCAGATGGGATTTAGCTTACTTACATCCTCTATAGCTAACTCACATTTTATTAAACACAGCTGTAATCCCAGACTTTTTCAAATAGCTTAGGTCACTTCTTACGTTGCTTCTGTATCCTCAGAAATCCAGGCTTAGCAATAATTTAGAGACAAAGAGTGAATTTGTCAGAAGCATTTAAGTAATGTATTTAAAAAAAAAAAAATAATGCAAGTTGGTAACTGATCCCTGATCTATCCTTTCTTATCTCCCAGTTCTTCACATCTCTTATAGGGCTGCTGTAGTCTGTCCTAGACTGAGACTAGAGTCCATCAGGTAACAGCAGAAATAAAATACACACCAGATTAAGATGGAATAATGTGTAATTCACCACTATGTGCACCATATGTCTTTTCTGCATTCTCTAATAACCCAGGAGCATCCTTATCTCTTAAGTTTGGGGCTCTCTTAATATCAACAACAGGAGAGCAAATTCAGTTTAAATCTTCTGTCCTGCTCACAATCATCGTTCTTAGCTCAGATTTAAGATGAGCTCCCTTTCAGAGACAGCAAACAAGGCAAACCTTCCACAACAGAATAATCCAAATCATTTCACATTGAAATGTTTGCTTGCCACCTATTTATATGACAGCACTACAACAGAAATCAGATATGGTCCTTTTATTCTGAATACAATTCTTTAACCCCATATATTTGGAGTGCAAATTGCATGATGGTACTGTGGAAATACTCCTCTGAAACTTCATTTACAAAATTGAAGTTGATCAGATACACAGCTTCAATTCACAAAAGAACAGGCATTTCATTTTTTTGCACTATCAGTACCAACAACTTAGCAATGCCTGTGTTTCCAAAACAATCAACACAGAGCAGAAAAGTCTCATTGCTGTGTACACCTCTAAATTCAATTTTTTTATTATCCCAAGCAAATGGTGGTCGCTGCCTATGATAAGGAATACACAGCAGCACACAACTAAAATGAGGATCAAACCAAAGGGGGAAAAAAAAGGAAAAAAATAAAGAAAAAATAAGTTCTTGCTGTAGATCTCTGCTTTAAGCTGTCATCTCCAGAACAGCCCTGATTTTGTTGGAATGCAGTTAGATTTCTCTCATCTAAAGCAATTTTTAGGGCAAAGATTTGCATTGCGAGTCTTTTTTTTTTATTGCTGTTGCTTTAAACTGCATTTATTCTGGCACAGGCAGTGCCTCCCCCACAGCTGAATTCTAAAGCTGATTCCTGGAGAACAGAGAGAGGACTCAACCTATATAGGGATCAAATTCCAAGTATTTTATTTCGTCTTTAAAAGCTTTTTACAGACACCGCTATGCAACGAGGACTAGAAGTACTCATGTAACAGGCAGTGCTTTAGTATCCCAAAACGATCATGTCCAACATTGCTCATTACAGTCAGGAAGTGATTCCATTCTGTAAAGCCAACAAAAGATAGTCTATGTCATGAATTCCAGTCAATTATAGCCCAATTCAGCCCGTGTCCTCCTGCCATAGATTTCCACCACCTTGACATGGTCACTGCTGCACAGGGTAAAGTTTACCTGTCGCTAAATAAAATACAAAATCAAGCAGTAAGGTGGGAAACTTGGAATTCAGCACATCAAGCATCTTGGATTTCGACTTGGCACTGGGCCAAGGTGCAGAAGCACTGAAGGACTTTACACATATTTCCCTGATAGTGTTATGACTCCCCTTTCTTTCTTCTGTCTACGTTACTAGTGTCTGTTCCCAATTTGCTGCGTAATGAAGTGACACAGGGCTTAGGAACGTCCCTGGAACAAACACCAACCCCCACCGCCTACTGCAACGGGGAGACTCGTGGCTCTGACTTCATGGCACCCGGGATTAACGAGCACAGAGCTACTGCAGCAGCCCTGGCAAGAATAAAAAAGCAACCAGACTCCATATGTCCGCCCAGGACTGAGGGGGAAGTGAGTGAGGACAGATTTTCCATTCTATAGCCAGAGGCCCATCTTACGGGAAATTTCAGTCAGTAAAAGCAAAATGTTACTGGAATGTTGCCTTCTCCAGCTTGCATGGAATTTTTTATTTTTATTAAAGTTGGAGAAACAGGTGTGAAAAATTCATCTCTTTCCCCACAGGGCTTGTTCTGCTGTTGCAGATTGCGTGGACTCTGCGAGATGCAGAACGGCTTCTGTCTGGCAGTGTTACCTGCAGACAAATACCTGTTTCTAATTAGCTGCGGGTGTTCCCCAGCCTGCCCACCCCAAGGCAAGCCAGCAGGAACGCATTTGACCATAACAACGATATTGTCTGCTGAAACAAGCTGCCAAATAACTTCCTTTACATTCAGAGTATCCCATAAGGTGGACAGCGAAGTGAGCTGGAGCATCTCAGTGCTTTGCGAGCAGCCACCATTGAAACAAATGGTCTATTGTAGGTAGAGGATGCTCAGCCCCACTGAGTTACTATGATGCTGAGTCCCTACTAAAACACTGGCTGCTCCTCCTTGACGTGAGGCAGCACAGAAAGGCCTCATGGAGCCAGAAAGCACCTTTCCTGTTCATGCCACCCCCCCATCCATGCTCCCAGATCTCAGCACCCAAGACAGGGCTGCAAGGAGAATATTAACCATTGTAGCACTGGCTCTCCCACTCGCCCAGAGCACCATGTTAGCAATGTGAATGCAACATGACTCATTTCAATACTTACATTTAGGTGGCTTAATAGGCATTTCTAACCATTCAAGGGTGTGAGCAAGTATAAGCAAGCCTATGCCCTATTTAGTGGAAGTGTCACAGCCTTACAGTACTAATAACATTAAGGTAAGGAGCCCCTGAGCAGGCAGTGAGACAAAGACAGCAAGAGGACTACAGAGGAATGCCCCTTTTATTCTCTGTTATGAGCTGCATGTGTTTAAAGACACATGACAATTCAAGAATTGTCTATTCTATTGTACAATAGATTTTAGTTTTCAGCAGCTGGCTCAGACAGTAGAGACATGGATTCACGGAGCCTCAGATCCAGGAAAAAAAATGCACAGGGAGGATAACAAGTTTTAAAAAAACAGCATCTCCAGGCTAATGGACACTTGAGGAAGTTATTAAGATGCAGTCTTGGAAGTGGCTCTTGGTACCTGTGCCTGTTCCAACACTGTGCTATACATGAATAAATTAACAATCAGTAAAAGAGGAGAAAATATTTTACATTTTTTACATCTACTGACAGACAAAAGCAAACAGCCCAGTAATGAGGGCAAGGAACATACAAAATGTTCTGAGTTTTCTAACTTAACTCATGCCCTTTCCAGAAGCTGAATGCAAAGGATGCAAGAGCTCTGTGGAGGGGAACAGATGACACTGACGCCTTTCAGGTTTTCTTTCCTGAGAGCACTCCAGGGAATTAATACTTCTTGTACTGTGTATAAAAAAAAAACCCATACAAACAAAAAACCCCACATAAAAGACTGGGATGATTAGAAGCTACAGGGTTTGCTCACAGAGCCTGAGAGTCCCCGTGCACAACGTTTTTTAGGGTGAAGTCCAGCCCCCCCCCACTGCAGCCACTGCACAGCCTGGTACAGCACAGCAGTCGCTGGGCTGCCCTCCCTTCTCCCTGCACCACCCTGGGCTGCCCAGAAGGTTCATCTCTTGGTGCTGGGGGTGCAGGAGTACACACACACACACACACATGTGTACCTGCTTATTTTGCACAGACAGTTCTGCTCTCCCCTTTCGCTTTTTGTTTCCAGTCCCTCTGCTTTTGTTTCATGGAAGTGCCTTAAAGCACTTTGCCAAGGCGAGAGTGGATGAGATGCACTTATTGCAAGGGGAATTCTCTCTCCAGGTTCTGGGCCATCTGAGAGTCAGACTTTTCTCACGGTAGCATTGCAAGTGAGCTATCTGTTCCATAATTAACCATTTCAGAGACAAGTTACTGGACTGCCTGGACTGCTGTCTAGACCTGGTCTGGTAATTCCTATTTTCCTACAGACTGCAATGGAGCTGCTCACGTATCACAGATCTTCTATTTCATTTTAGTTTTTTAACCATGAAATTAAATCTCTTACCTCATTAAAGAAGAATCTGATGAAAGGCAAATCTATTTCAGAGTGAGTTGATATATTTACCACAATGGCATAGGACTGCCTGACCTCCAGGCTGCTGGGGATTTAATGTGGGAGCCTACAAAAACTTCAGTGTTTTAACTAAGGCAGGAAGAGGTTGAGGAAAGAGCACTCGAGTAAATTCTGCTCTTAAGGGAGTGTAAATCCAAAATAGCTTCCCCCAAAAATATGACATGATTTCAGGTTCTGATTGGTGTAAATGAAGTTGCCTCCTAAGTGACAGGTCAAGTTTGATGATCTAGGCTGGAGGAGAGGAAGCAGTTAATGTTTCACTGCACTGTAAAAACCCAACTGTGTCAATAGACTCTATTCCACCTGGAGAAAGCAAGTTTCTAAATGTGGTCAGCTTTGACACCACAAATGCATAGGTACAGCCTCCTATTATAGCATCAGGAAACACAAGATGAAACATAAGTCAGTGGAATATTTTTTTTTGCCTGGAGAATATGAATAATGTGATCATTGAAAACGTGGCTCAGGGACCCTCACAACTCAGGGTGTGCAAATCTCAAATTCCTTCACAGGTTAATAGGTCTATTTGGAGAAAACATCAACAAGCTGGCCATTCTACAAAGCCCTTTCCAAATGCTCCATGTCAGTTTGACTTGGAAACCAGGCTGAGCACAGCATGAGACCTGGCTCTCCTCAGAGAAATATGGGGCTTGCTCAGCATCATTTGAATGGTTTCCTTTGCTTGCTAAATGCAAACTGCACAGGAGATTTCAAAGACTTAATAAAAATGCCTATAACTTGTTTAGTTTTCTAAGAAGCTCCCTGATGAAAGTTCCTGATCACAGACCCATCCTGAAGTCAATCACAAGTGGGCAAACCCAACAATTTCCATGCTCCAGACAAGGCAGTCAAAGGGCATGAAATGACAGCACCTATGCCATGTATGTCTGAGACCATGCACAGCACCATATTAGAAAGGCATTTGGTTGTTACTGTGACTTTCCATTCCTGGATAATCATGAAGTATCATATCATGAATTAACTAGCTGTCCCTCTCACCAGATCATGGCAGGTATTAGCCAGAGAGACAACTACAGAAACCATGTTTACTAGGAGCAAGTCCTACATTCAAAATGGTGATATTAATGAGGGAACAAGGCCTTAGAAATCAACTCAATGTTTTTTATATCCTCAGGGCCCACAACAGGTGCAACAACCCCTGGAGCCCTTTGCCCAGGATAAGCCTGTCAGCACATACAACTGCCAATAGGCTGCTGCCAAAATCTCTTTGGAGAACCACCCTACCTCATTGATTTTACATGCTGCACAGTGAAAATCCTTTCATTCCTCATACCTGCAGTGGAAATGACAGGTAGAGGAACTGGCCCTTGGTACCATCTGTTTCATCAGCCAGGCACTCTGAAACCATCTGTCTCCTTGTTCAACCTGAATACAGGATCCAGGGGAAGGCTCAGAAACAGCTTGCAAAGATGCATTCTCCTGCTTTATAAACTATCTCTGTACCATACACAGCTCTTGCAAACAGCTGCAGCCTTTTAGGTAGCTCCTTTAAGGAACATGCAACATGGTGGTGGTATCTAGACAAACTCCAGTTTGAAAACTGTGAAAGAAGCTTATGCCAACCAGTTCTAGACTAGATGGCATAGGGAGCAATGAATGGGAAGGCATAGGAAATACTGTTTCCATGCAGTCTATCTACTAATGGGTTGCCTCAAAACCTAGATGTCACTGAAGGAGTGTTTCAGAATCAGGGGAATTCTGAAGCCTTCTGAGCACCACTGTGGTCCTACTACCAGAACTAGGGAGCTTATACACATATAGTTGGGCCGAGGTTAAACTACGACTGTAGCACTGGCCTGCAGTACAGACATACCCAAAGGCTCCATATAAACTGTCTGGCTCTTTCAAACAGAAAGAGAAAATAAAAGATAAAGATACTTGCCAAATACCAGAAACTAGTAGAAAATGAAATGTTTCTGGAGTGACTTTTGGCCTGTACTTTCCCCTTTTGTGAGGAATTCGGGCTGCACCTGGGCCAGAGATTACAGTCCTCTGTACTGGTTACATGGCCTTGTCTGAGCTTCCTCAGCAAGACAATTTTCCATCTCCTGTGATCATTTCTGACTGGCTGTAGTGACTTCCCTCACGTCACAGAGCAATTCTAAATACCCTTAAAGCACAAAAGACAGGAACGTGACAGCTGAACTGGGAACTGCTAATAAATATGTATTTTTTTAAAAGCTGGGCAGAGATTTGCAAAACTCATCCTTTTATGTCAGTTAAGAGAAGAATGTAAATAACAGAGCAGCATCAATTTGCTAAGAATCTTAGCAAAATTTTTCACAGCAAAGACTCAAAGGAAACTTTCTGTGTTGTTACTGAGTTCTTTTGAGATCCATAACATCAACTTCTTTAGAGGGGCTTCTAGGTTAGCCCTGCCCTAGAATAACAGTGATCTTCAGCCTTACAACTGTATGATCCCTGGTGAAAAGGCTGGTGCTCATGTCTTCTTGGGATGCATCTGCCTATGAAAATGTAGGTGCCACGTGCTATCTTGCTTTCCCTGTAGTGACACAGATAGCGGCTGTAACGAGGTGGCAGTGGGGAACTGGGCTGCAACTAAATTTAGCTTTGAGAGTCTACTGGAGACTGTAGCTATCTATTGTGGCATCTCTCCAGCACTAAAATGAGCTATATATTTTAATAGTCTTTACTATTCCTGCCACCCAGCTTGATGATCACTTAGAAGATTACTTAGAATTACTTATGGATTACAATCAGCTTTGTTCTGCTGGCAGTGTGTGAGCACAAAATGGACAGGTGGACTCTGAACAATTTCAATGTGGGCTCCTCTCAGAGTAGCTGGGAGAGCCCCAAAGCTACGGTATAAATTACATCCATAATCTCTCTAGCTACAGAGTCTTTATGAACTTGTAACACAGGGATAAGAGATGTAGAACAATCATTTAAGCAGCTAATGGTCACCCTTTAATATCTCTCTAGCTCACTGAAGTCTCAATTGTACGTGATTAACATGGCTTTGGCTCCCATTCACACTGTCTGGCCAACACTTATTACAAAACAGTTTCCGGCAGACGATGTTGAACCATCTTCAATTCAGGGTTTCCTTACAATAAGGAAGGGGGGTGTAGGAACCCTTTTAATTGTTCTTATACCTTGTGGGCTCCAAAGTAAGAAAAATCCTGGAGGTGTATTGTTCAATGTCATCAAGTTAAGCAGCAGCAAGCAACATGATGTCATCAAAGGCATCGAGTCTATTTCTTGGAGATATTTAGATGAAAAGGCTATGTGGGGGACTGATTTCATTTTGTAAGAATCTCAGCTATAAACAGATTAGCAAATTATTGTGACAGACAGTAAGCCTTTTGTGAGAATGTTTACCACCGAGTTCCGCACGCCAGGACCCGGCCAAGCCCGTCATCTTGAAACGTAACCAATGAGTAGAGACTTCCAGGAATCACATGTTGCAAAGGAAGGTGCCGGCAAAGCAGGCTGGAAGCTAGAAGATGACTGTGGAAAAGGTGGCAGGGGCAGGGATGACAGTCTTTCTGACTCTTGCTCCAAGAATCAGGTTTGGAAGCCAGAGGACAGCAAGCCAAAGAGCTAAACACATCTGGTTTTGCAGATGTGTCAGCCAAAAGAGTCTGACACATGGATCTGTGCCTCCAAATCAGGTCCCTAAGGTGACAGGCTAGAACTGTGAAAATGAAGATGTTTGGGTTGAGATTATTGGGGCAGTTTGTATCCTTCAGTAAGGTTATTGAAGTATTCAATTACTGAAGTATTAGAATAGAGCAGTGAAAGATGGAAGTACTTGTATACATAGTTCCACAAAGGAGAAAGTATAGGCATTCCATGATACAGATCTTGTTCTTCCCAGGATAGCAACCACAATAAAATCCTTTCTGGGATAAGACAGGGCTAAATTTGAAAGTAGAACCTGAAAAACAGTGAATTGTGCATTAGTACTAATCATTACCTTTCCAAAACCCTCTGCCTGAAACCCACATTGGCTTTTATATAGTTACAGACAGAAAACACAATAAAGACCAAATGACATCGATAAGGCTATATACAGCGTTTGTGACAGAGCCAGAAGCAGCCAGATCTCCTTTCACCCAGGAGGATGCTGCAGCCAAACCAAATCCTTCATCACTTTGCAAGTTTGCAGTGGAATGCCTGGCTTCTGGGCAAGGCAGAACTGGACGGAAACTTTCTTTGGAATGGACATAGCTGGGAAAAAACTGCTTCAGCTTTTGAGAAAGGAAAAAACCCAACAAACCTTTCCCAACCTTTAAGCTAAAAGATACTTTTTCCTAATGACTCATGATAACTGTCTGACCTTGAACTGGCAGACACACATTAATCTGACTACAAGCCACATCACAAAATCTGTTTTGTTAGTGTCCTAGTGGCTCACTGGGACTCTGAGCTTAAGGGAGAACAAAGCATAGAGACAGGTTATTACAGCCAGCAGGGAACAATCACATCACTGGAGCCAAAACATCTGCTATCAACAAACCATAGGACTTCCTCCATTATTTCAATGCATTAATATCAATACAGGTCTCATTTGTAGATTAAAAGAAGCATCTACACCTCTGAAGAGCTATTTACCTACCTGTCTAGAGCTTCGGAAAGGTATCTAAAATCTGGGGAAGAACAGATCCTTATATAAATTTCACCAGCCCCAATTCCACCCTCACGAGCCTCAGTCATCTTTGCCCTTTTCATTCCTATTAATGCAAAGTAACTACACATTCCCTACCAATGATGGCCATGTCCATAAATATTTACAACAACCGCCTGAATGAAATCATACTTTGTTCCATCCACCCATCCACACTTAAGTATGTCAGAGCCTAAACTATTACACTGCCAAATACAGAGAACTTCATAAAATATAAAGCAATACAGTTCAACTTTGCTCAAATAGAGTTCAGCCAATTTTCATCAGCTGCAGATTTAGCTTTGTATATAATTTACATTTAGGACCTCATAACAACACTTGTTTCCTCAGTATTACGATGAGATATCCAGACTACCTGTTTTGTCTACTCCAGTTGCTATGGGTCTTCATGGTGTAGTTGAGAAGTCCCTCCAGAACTTCAAAAGCTTCACACAGAGCCTCACGCTGCTCCCCAGGAGACCTCAGCCTCACCAGGCTTTCTGTGCCTTGTTAAGGATTGATACTGATTGTCCAATCTCCCACATAAGAACGGGGATAGGGTATTTGGCCCATATTTTCCCAGCCCAGCGCATGTCAAATTCAACCCCAGTTCAAACTTGTGATGAGTTTCAGCTGCCTGACAGCCCTTTATCCAGCATGAACTGAGTAGATTGGTGCTTTCTCCAAATGCACAGTTCAAGTACAGAACACCACAAACACTGGATTTGGCTTTTTGGCCCAAAGCTCTGTTTTTTTCCACAGTTTATTTACTGACTGAAGGAAACTTTGGAATGGGAAGAGGAAGGCTCTAAACCCACTCTCATTTCATCTCCATCACAGAAAAAACCCAGGCCATACAGCCAAATCCTGATTTTACAGCAGTAGTAGCAGGCCAGTTTGTTTTCTTACAGTATCTATTCAGGACAGTGAGGCTTTACCCTTTCACAGTTTTGTCCTGTATTTCTAACTACTAGTAAGAAGGATTGTCTTTTTTTCACTACAGCTATTAGGCACAAATAAACTCATGTCATTTCAACAGCTCTGCAGTGTTTCCATTATATCTAGTTGCTGCTTCTCTGCATTCCTGCACACTGGACACTGAAATTGCCTTTTAATGAAGGTTTTGGCTTGCTGCAGAGAACCTCATTGATCCTGAACATAAATAAACCTTCAGCATGTCAGATCCCAGTTGAAAGTATGACACAAGGTTCTATTTCACAATACTTAGAGAGGGGGACAAAAAAGAAAAATGAAAAGTCCCAAGTTTTTCACAAGATAAAAAGACCAGTGCTGCACTTCCTGGCTTTCCAGGATTTTTGGTGAAAGGTCCTTCAGGAGGAAGGCATGGTCCACCTACAGGACCCAGATTTTATACATTTCAGGTTTACTTTTTGGTTTTTTGTTGCTTCTCCTTATTAACTCAAACAGAAAAATCATTTAAAAAAATGCAATCAAAGTTCAGAAGGATGAGGAATGGCAGTCTTGCAATCAATGCCCTGATCACCCAAGACATTGACAAATCATTCAATATTCTTTGTGCCTGAGTTTCCTAATCAGAAATCCAGTGGATACCTGTAAGTCACTTATTTCTTCCAACTCTTCAGGGCAGGAACTACTTTACTTACTGTAGGTAGAAAAATACTGACTAAAACCAATGCAATTGAGGGTAAAATTTGACCAAGTGTTCTGTACATTAACCCCATCCCAGTTATTATATAAAGGCTCAAATCAGAACTAAGTACTAGAGGAAAAAGAAAAGGAACTATCAACTACATAAAACCAAATTTTGCACAAACCTGGGATTCAGTGACATATTCACTTATGATATTTAAGGCAGGATACCACTGACTGAACATGCGATTCCAGAATATCCCCCACAACTGGTATGCTGGAATAGCTCCTCAGTGTCCAGCTACTAAGTGAAAAGTATTTATGAAGCACGCTGAGATGGATTAAAAAGGAAAGGAGGAGGAGGGAGCTACCTGATTGGGCTATCACTGCTTCTCCATCGCTTTCCTATCCCTATTTGGAGGGAACAGGAACTTTCCAAATATCTGCATGCAGGAGAAGCTGAAGGTCTGAAACTTACGTCAGCAGCCTGTGCTCTCATCCACAGCCCTGCCAGGCACAACCTCTGGCTGGTGGGAACTGAGCTGTCATAGGCCCTGCCGAGTCTGTTATTTGCACCACAGTGTTTAAAACTGCTGCAAGGAAACCCGGGGGACACTAAGCAGAGCTGCTCCTTCCCTGTCAGAACGTGTAAACATGAACAAATACGGGGTCTGCCTGGAGAACATCAAAGTCAGGTAACACTTAGCCCAGTGCAACGCCCCATAGCCATGGGGGGACTGAAGTGTGAAAGAGTACTTGTTTTACATAGGTGCCCTGAAACGTCACCAGCCCGGGGTTAGAGCCTGGGTTGGCTGTGTTTCCACACCGTGAACCTAAGCCCTTCTTCCAGCTGCCTGGAGCCAGATGGTTTCAACCTTTTGTCTGCTTTCAACTGTCCTTCTGTCCTGCATTCCTTGAAACATCACACACCCTGCTTGCCAGATGCTGCGAATCTAGCACTGCTGACTTGATGCATATTCTGGCCTCGTGGCTTATGAAGGAATCCTTTCTTTATTGTGGCAGTTAGATATTGTACACAGAGCGGAGACAAATGAAGTGGACGCACAATTCTCCCAAACTGTGTGGGTATCCACACAGAAACATCTGCTCCTGTCTCAGCCACAGACACTCCAGCCTCCAAACACACCAGCAGACTTATTCTCTTCATGTCTCACAGCCCTACTGTGGATTGAAGTTGTGGGGCAGATCTTAATCGTTACTCACATGAATAAGCAGATTGACAAGCCGTGTGTTTATAGACTGTTTATATAAGGAAGGCCTACAAGAAAAGACTCTGCTTGGATTTATACTTTATAAGGCTATGGCATCCTATAGTCCAAGTATGCCACGAATGTATTTGTATTCAGGGCCAGATCTCTGCTCTGATACAGCACAGCTGATTTTGGTGAAGTCATGCTGAGTAACAAGCTGGCCTCCTCTCATTAGTTTGTCATTTTTATTTGCCCTTGCTACTTTAAAAGACCTGCCTGGGGTTTCCCACACCAGATATGACCTCTACACTGCCCTCTCTTTCTGATGACCCAATAATCTCTAATTGCAAGCCCTTGAGAAAATTTTGGAAGAACAGTATGTATTATTCTTGATCAGCCTTCCCCTCACCCAGCTCAGGTTAGAAAGCAGTTGCCTCAGTGATTCAGCTACAAAAATCAGCTAGAAGACCATGCAGTTTCCTTATTATAACAGAAAACCTGAATCCACAACCTACATACCTTTCCTCAAGATGGGAAATTCCCTCTCTACAAATCTCTCTACAAAGTCTTGATCTGCAGCTACTTTAAAGGAGAAAGGAGAAACTGATTTCCCTTAATCCTCTCTAGAAATAAGTTCAATTTCTTTTTCATTGAGATGGTATGAAGCTGTATCTAGCAGGTATATGTAGATATCAGTAACATTATTAATTCTCTGCAGAAGTCCAGAGCCCTCTGACAGCAGACTTGGGCTCTTGGCGAATCCCAAAGGTCCACAATGGGAAGAATGGACAGAGAAATCACTATGCCAATTTTTTTCAGAGCTCTGTTAGAAGAACTGTTTCTTATCCTCCTTCATCCCAGCAACACAATAAAATAAACATGTGTTTCCTTCACCACTTACTCTTCCAGGAGTGAAGAATGTTTCTGGCAGGTCACAGAGATGAAGGCTCTTCCTGCACCTGTTGTGTATCTTTCTACTGAGAAGTTAGGTCGCCAAACTAAACCAACTGAGCAATTGCTAACAGTCTGTGACTGTGCATGTGCAAAGCCTGCTTTACCTCCCTAACTCCAGCAATTGTTTCTGCATCCACTGTCAATTGCCCCCTCCATAGGATGCATATTGTCCCACAGCTGCTGTCACTGACTCATCTCTGACAAGTGAAAGAGGGAAAACTTTTGTATTCAGTACAGTTCTCACTCTAGGAGAGCACATCTTCAAAAAAATCAGTAAGGGGTAAGCTGTTTATCCTATTAATTCACTTTATTACCTTTGGCCAATGCCCAGGGTTAGATCCAATAAAGGATTTTGATGCTCACAACCAAAGCAGAGGCCCTGCTTCAGGTTCTGTCTCTTCTCCCTCCTTACTAAAGTCTTTAAGTCTCCATTTACACTGGAAATGAGAAAGGAGGTGAAATCAGTTTGGAAAATTAATTCCAGAGGATTTCCTTCTCTAACTGAAGCAGATTTCTGTGTGGAGACCATTGGGAAAGCTACATGTAGAGTAGGAACAGGCAGGGACTTCAAAGATACCTTCAGATGAAAGACAAAACAAAAATGATTTGTAGCAGATAAAGTATCACAGAGACTGGAGGCTCAGAGTACAACTTATGTGTGAAAATAGAGGAAAAAGCCTTATGAGGGTTTCTGACCCTTCAGATTAATGTTTTGTTTCAAGATGTACCCATACCTTCACCAGGTGCTTGTTAGAAAAATACCCCAAATCAAAACCTGACTAGGAAGACAAAGTGGCACCAGAAAATGTACACCTAGGTAGGAACCCCAAACCGGTATATCCATAGTCAAAAGAAATACTAATAGCATTTGCTAAGGGAACAAAAAGCCTCCCTCTCATACATCACAGACTTCATTTGAATATTAGAAGCCACTGACGTTCTTCATCACACCAGAGACAAGAAGGTGCCTCTCCTCAAAAGGGTGATGTAAAGAGTTTTGGAATGCAGACAAGTTACAGGTAGAAATGCCCACAATTCGATACCACAAACCCTGCCTTGTGGCACGTTGAAAGTCAGGTATGTGCTTGTATTTACCCTTACTCAAAAAAGCACTGCAGTGCAAAATGTACAGATTCACAGACACCAAATTAATTTAAAAGTTCAGCATATTCTTAAGTTTTGCTGAATAAGGACCTTTATCAAGTAGTTTTAGCAGGTGTAAAGATGGAAGCCTAACTCCTAATTGTAAACCATTTAAAATTATTGGTGACAAAGGATAAACATTAGTAAAGGTTTTAATGTAACCTTAAGGTGAAGTCATCTTCAGTGGATCATTTTTTTACCATCATCCTGTGCCTTTGGACTCCCTAACATTCTATAGAGATGAACATTTGGTTCTTCTCACTCTATTTTTGCACATTAAAGTTCTCTTGAAGTTATAGAAACAAATCTCTTTCTTTGCACAGAGGAGAATAAAATATCACTTAAGATATTTTACTGAAGAAAACATTCTCAATTGTACCAGTTCCACTTGAGTTGCCTGCCCTGGAGAGAGAGCAAGTGAAACAAATGACAAAAACTCCTTATGGCACCCGTTTGGTACGAACATGCTTCAGTCTTCATCCTGTCTTGTACCTTACCCTTCCAAATACATACAGGCGGTTCACAACTGCACTGTTTAGAAAACAAGATGTTCCAGAAGCAGTGGGACAGATGGAATTCCCATCAATTTGTCTCCTTTGCTCCTGCAATTCCCCCTCTTTCCTTCCCACAATACTTCTACCAGACATGACGTTCTGTTCCTGTTTGAGACCTACAGAGCCCATCCATACATGCTGACTGTAACCGAGCCATGTCACAGTTGAATTCTTCCTGCCTGGGCACACAAATCTGGCTCACCTGGTCTGCAAAGCTGCTGGCTCATGAACACACAGAGATTTACCAACATCAAGACTTTCACCCCTCAAATGTCTGAGCAGAATCTGACAACATGTTCAAGTCCAAGGCACACATGGAGAGCAGGGGGAGGAGACACGCCAGGCAGGCTGCTCAGTTAAATTCACAAATATGTAAGTTGCATAAATCTCATTTCCCTAGGAAAACATACTAAAAATAAAGGCTTTTGCCCATTTTCAGCACAGCTGATCTCTTTTGGAGTTAAACCAAAATGTACTGTTTTAGTCTTTGCCTTATAAAAGGATTTAAAGCTTTGTATGAAAGAAGGCATTGCCTACATCTTCCATGGGAAGGTCAATAGCTTGGCAGTGTGGTGCAGCTATGGCAAAAATAGCTTTACTCTCTTGAACAGTAGCTGAACCTTCAGATAAGTGCACTAACCAAAGAGAGCTGCTCAGGTAGGTCTACACCCTTACGGCAAACTGCCAGAAAGAGCAAGTTTATCATCACATTGACACTTATGTGCCAGGGACAGAAGTGGTTTCTGAGTTGTTCCTCTTTCTAACTGGGCAGCACACAGAGGGGTAAAGGGAGGTTTGCTGCAGGGAGTTTGGAAGTAAGCTACTCCCATTTTGAGCCAAGGAAGAGACGGGGCCTCTGGCCTAAGGGAAGACAACGTCCACAAAGATTACCATGAACAACTTATGTTTCACAGACTCACAGGGGTTGGAAGGGACCTCCAGAGATCATTGGGTCCAACCCCCCTGCCAAAGCAGCTCCCCAGCTCATATTGCACAGGTCGGTGTCCAGACGGGGCTGGAATCTCTCCAGAGATGGAGACTCCACACCCCCTGGGCAGCCTGTCCCAGGGCTCCCTCACCCCCACTGGGGAAAAGTTCTTTCCCATGGTGGTGCAGAACATCCTATGCTCCAGCTTGAAGCCATTGCCCTTTCCTTTCACTCTCCCACAGAAGTGCCTGTGCTGTGCTGACTGTTCATGTACAAGGGCATTTGGAGGAAATCACGTGTCCTCCACCTGCAACCCATGCCAGCAGGTCACAAATCCACCAGTATGACAGCCCAGCACTAAACCCATCCTTCTCAGCACCACCTGGAATTTTAATGCCATTTTAACACAGATGAAGAGTTCCTTAACCAGATCTGGTGCACATCTGCCAGCTTAGAGCTCACATTGTACAAGTATGCAATTGTCTACTCCTGTCTGTGCAGCTTACCTTAACCCAGCCTGAGAGCAGATGAGCTGAAACTGCAGGAAGGCACTCAGAAGAACATCTATAGGATTTACTGCAAAAAAAGTAAGCAAATTAACTTTAATGGCAGTAGTTATCTCCTGCAGACATGTCTTGAGTTAGTTCGTTCTCCGCTCTGCCCCAGCAGCAAGGCAGTAACAAATTCCCTTTCCCCTGTGCTGGCTCTGCAGCTGTAGACTAGGTCACACTGCAAAACTACTTTCAGTAAATCCTTATGAAGGCATCAAGCCCTAGCAACACTAAACTTGGATTTCTTTCTTTTCTTTTTTTTTTTTTTTGCTCTACACAGCAAATTCCACCCCCCACCTCACCCCCCCAAACCCCCTCCTCCCAGATCCATGACCTAATTCAGTCTCAAAGAATCCAGTAGAACCACACAGAGAAAAAACAACGAACAATCTGGAATAATTATGGCACTGCAACGTTCACACAAGACTTAAGACATTTCATCCTTGATATGTTATTGTTACTCATGACAGCTCCCTGCATGTGATTTGTGGCACGCGGCAGTGACACAGGGCATGATTGTTGCAAATGTTGTAGCAACAACTTAACAAATTCCTGTTAGGAGAGATCAAGGCAACATGACATTTGCAGTGAGCAGGATTAAGTTGCTTTTGTGTGATGCTCCAGAAGGCTTAGGAGCTCTTGACAATTGTTTGGAAGAGGATGACTTTTTTTCCTCCCTAGGATGAGATCTTTAAGCAATAAAGTGTGTTATCTACTTGTATGGAAACCAGTCAGGCAGAGACACAGCTGACATGATGGAATTCACTGTGAAGGAGGATGTAGAAATGGTAAGCAGATGCAAAAAATTTATGATGCAGGAGGCCAATTCAGACCAACAAAAAGGGCACGTTTGGCTGGAAAAGAAGTGGGAACATCTCCTAAAAACTATTCCGCTGACTTGACTTCATGTCTGCTGGCAGAAGTCTTCAGTGGTTCAAAGATAGCTGTGGCGATATCTTGAGCCTTCATCTTTCACAGAGGTGACTATGCTTGACAGTGGGACACAAAGCTGATCCTCTGCACCCCTTATATTAGAAAAAATATTTAATTAAAATCTTTCAGGTTACAGCGTGGCACATTCAATTTCTTCATTTGGAAAACAGAACAAACTGACTGAAAAGCTGTTGTTCACATATATATGTTAGGAATCCCTCCCCTGCACTACCCACTTGCCTGGCAGCTTCCAAGACTTTAGTCTCACAATGCTCCTCATGAATGAAGGCAGCAGAATTTGGCATTTTGATACTCAAAAGCCCCCTTAACTTTATTTTTCCAGTAACACTCTATGGATGTCTACAGCCCTGATTCTTCATTTCACAGCACAGTTCATGTAGTTCACGTGCTGGGAAGGACTCTTCTGAACCATGGGCCTTTGCCACCTTTCCACTGATGGGGAACCATCCATGTGAAGCCAGTTCCTAACAGAGAATGAGGCAGTCAGGGAGCTGACAGAGCAAGGGTGTACGTAGCTCATACACTTTAGAAATACAGAATAACAGAATACCAGGATGGATGGGACCTTAAGGGCCATCTAGTCCAACCTTTCTTGACAAAAGCTCTGTCTAGACAAAAGCACCATCTGGACAAGATGGCCCAGAACCCTATCCAGCTGAATCTAAAGTGTCCAATGTTGTAGAAGATTATTATTTATGTTAAACAGCAATTGAAGTATATTCAAATATTCAAAATAAAAAAACGTGGATGATTCTATCACATGAAATACAATCACATCTGCTTAAGGAGTTGCCCATGCACGAGGTCATCAGCACACGTACACCTCTGTACGACATGCCAAACACACCAACTTAAGCTGCCCAAAAAAACCCCAGTGAAAGCCAGCCAGATTAAACACCAAAGAAAGGTAAATAATCTGCCACCTTGGGTCAGTTTTTTGCTGATCCAGCTGATAGGCAGTAACACTGCTGAGGCTGTAACTATCAACTTCAATAATGTCTCGCAGCCTCAACCTCAGAAATCATGGAATGCCACCCCCACCACTACATAGAAGGGAAAGGTTTTGGAAGAAAATTGTTACCTTCCAGGGAACAGCACTAACAACCTCTGAAGAAAGAAAAACTATGAGGTAATGCTACCTGAGAGCAAATAGGTCTGGCAAATTGGGGCACTGTGTCCTGATTTTTCCACATCCTTCCTCCTTTTTCCATCTGCCTCCAGAATTAAAACCTGAAAGTTTTTCTAAGAGCTTTATATAAGTCAGGCATGCTTTATATAAAGATTAACATATTCCTGCAATACTAATATAGTAAAATAGTAATATAGTAAAAGCTCTTTAACTACTAGCGTTATCAACTAGCTAGTAGATTTGAAGCAAGGGAACGTGTCACAGGCAAACCACACTGACAGAGAAGCAGCACTTGATTCTTAATTAGACTAGCTGCAAGTTTCAGTAGGATCATTTCACCAGATAATTTTCATAGAATTGTAGAATCACCTGAGCTGGAAGGGATCCCTGGGGATCAAGTCCAACTCCTGGCTCCACACAGGGCCAGCCAGGTCAGAGCGTGAGACTGAGGGCATCATCCAGACCCTTCTTGCCCTCAGCCCAGCCCGGGGCTGTGACCCCTTCCCTGGGGAGTCTGTGCCAGTGCCCAACCCCCTCTCAGGACAGAACTTCTTCCTATCACCCAGCCTAAACCTCCCCTGTCACAGCTGCATGCTCATCCCTCAGGTTCTAACCCTGGTCCCCAAAGAGAAGAGATTAGTGCCTGCCCCTTTGCTCCTCTCATCAGGGGGTAACGATCTTAATGATTTCTAAATGCATAAGTTCTGCTTTATCTACAATTTCTCTACTAAAACAGTTGCACAGATTGAGACAAAACAGATTTCCGAAGAAATTACATGGGGCAGCACTGAAATAACTCTACAGCCTTCCAGAATTTATCTTCCTTTTTAAAGTTTAGCTACATGTTTCACAGAGCACTGCAAGCACCACAAACCAGTTTGAACCCTACGGAAAAGATCTTTCTGTTGAACTGGTTTTTTTCCCCTCGGAAAGCAAGGATCCTTGTGAGAAAGCACGTCCAAGAGGTCTGTGCCAGACCACCTACCGACCTGTTTAATACATGCCAGGAGCTGCAGGATGCCAAGTGGGCCAGTGGGTTTCTCTGCCCAGATGAACTGTTTGCGTCCCAGCAAGGGCAACAAGTTCAGCCACAAGACAAAGGACCATTTCATTTCTCCTGCTTTCCTGTTCCACTTTTGTGTCTGCCTGTGAGCCTCTGTTGTTAAAAGCAAATGATTAATTGGGCACTGGGGAGCTGTCAGTATTATTTTTTTGAACCAATGGACTTTTCTCAACTCAGATGCTAAGCACTTTCAGAGATTTCCTTTTTTCCCCCTTGAAATTTTATGTTTCTAAGTGTATGGTATGTTTTTCTAAGGGTTGAGGAAGAGATGTGACTGAAGGTTGGTTTTGTTTGGTTTGGGGTTTTTTTGGGGGTGTTTTTTAATTGGTTTTTTTTTTGGAAAGATTCTTTATCAGAATTTGTATTTGCCAAAGCATAAGAAAAGACAGTGAGCACTTGCAACATGTTGATAAGTAGGCTACAGCCAGGTCTGGCTCACTAACCACAGTACAATCTAAAATAATTCTTTTCACTTCTGTAGAGCAGCAGCAAAACCAGTTACCCACAGCACAACTCAGAGTAACAGCAGTGCTACTGCATTGCGTGCTGGGCAGCTTACCCCACCAAGGAGCTGCTTCAGTACTGAAAGAACCATCAAAATCTGTGCTGTTTGGACATGGGGTCTCCTTGTGGGACAGGTGACCACAGGCTTCATCACATGGAGACTGTTACCAAGCTCTACTGTGTGCAGCTAAAAACTAATCAACACCTAGGTCAGAGGCACGTACCTTTTCCTCTCCCTGTGGCTTGGCATAGGGGAGCTTCAGACAGAGTCAAGGTCCAAGCATGTGTTGCAGTGAAAAAATCTTTACTGTGTGCTCCTTCAAATCTGGCTTACTTCGTAAGTTACAAGCTCATCAGGATAGAAACAGATGCTTCTTGTACACAGGGGCTGTGTTTGGAAGTGCCACTGGAATTCATCATCACTATGGGTAACAGAGCCTTTTCAAATGTCACTTCAGCCCTAAGCCAGGAACAGTGAAGTACAACCAAAAGCACAGAAGTGAAGTTCTCTGCCTACAGAAATCAATGAGAAGTTTGTCCTTGACTTCACTGGAGCCAGGCTTTCATCCAATGTATTTGTACTTTAGGTTTCCCGTGGTGAATAAATAGAAATGAAAAACTAAAGTCCTGGCACCAGTCTTATGAGTCAGACAATCAAGTATGTACAATATGCATTTCTTCAGAAGAATCAAGCTTTTAGGGCACTGGTATCTAGATACACAGCCATGTGAAATCGTTAAGCTAGACAACATGACTTCTTTAGCGGGAGCAACAACCTCCTGCGTGTTTTCTTGTGTAGACAGGAAGTCAGCAGGGTTATCGGTCTCAAAGAGGTTTTGCAGATACAGAGTTGCTCTGGGAAGCATACAGGGTTGTTCGGTATGCTAGGGAGAGAGGGGTATGAAAAGAGTATTGTCAAAGCCAGGACAGCCCTTCTTGAAAGCTGTGATGTAAACACAACATCTCATGAAATGAGATTTTGCTATTTTTTAACCCATTTGCTATTTGGTCTTAAGTGAGAATTATTCCCCATAACCCAGCTGAAAGATCCTGCCCTTAGTAGGTACTCACAGCACTATGCTCAGAAGAGTAAAAAGCGTTTCCAGAACAAGTTTTCCAGAAGTTAATAATTATCACGCTTGATAAACATGTGTTTGTCACATCAGAATTACTGTTCACATTCATCAGCTCTGAGTTCTTTGATGCTTCGCTGCAATTTTCCATTAGGAACATCTGACTGGAAAAAAAATAATCAAAGACTGAGTGAGGCTAGCACTTACAAAATATCTCTTAAAATCTTTAATGGTTCTCCTTTTGTTGTTTGGCCTGTCCTTTATCTCTTCACATATTGGAGAAGTTACAGCATTCCCATGACATATAAACATACAGAGGGTTTTTCTTCATTTTTAAACACCCCCACCACATGCTTTCTGTCTGTATGTACCTGCACGATGCTCCCAACCATCCCAGTTTGCATATCCAGTCAGTGGAAAAAAATGAAGTGAAAAATTATAAACATGCTGAGCTAACACACTTCTAGGATCTCTAAACCTAGATACATTCTTCTGTGAATTGCCTTCTACAGCTTGTAACTTCTCACATTGAAAGTAACACCTGTGTGCTTTGTAAGATGGATGAAGGAGAGAGACCCTTAAAGACAGTTTATACTGGTATCCAACACTTCCAATGGGTGGGGTTGGGAGCGTTCTCTTTTCTTGCCCTCTGTCTGTGGGGTTTTTAGTTTGGGTTTTGGGGAGATTTTTAAAGAAATTACACATTGAAGGTCTTGTTCTTTTCAAAGTTACAGGTCTGTGGCATACAATGCTTCTTGCCATGTGTCTTAAGAGATCACCACTCATCTGGGAGCCACTTCCATGCTCAGTGCCTCTCCTCCAAAGTGCAGCTGTGGGAGCTGAGCCGTTACAGTGCTGCGCACACATGTGCATCACACACAGCCCAGCTCACAAATACCAAGGGGAGGGCTAGAGGGGCAAGATCTGCCCCAGCCTCTTACAGGTGTCACCAGGAAACCCCATGGCCTCCCTATGCAGCAGCATGATGTGCTGCTTTATGAGCCCTTAAGGGAGACGAGTCAGAAATCCCAGAGCTTTTCCTTCTCTGGGTCATCCCCACCTCCCTCTCCTTTCTCCCCTTCACTGCAGGGAAGTTGGGTCTGTGGTGCACAGACTTTCCATGTCTGCCATTGTTCATATTCCCTTCTTGTGGTTTCTTGGGAGCATTCCTTAACTGTGAACTGGTTGATTCTTCCCAATTAGAGCAAGGCAGCCAGTCCAAGCGCCTAGTCTTCCCCCCTCAATGGGGACAGACAGAATTCAGCTGTTTTGCATGTGAACTCCAGAGAATGGCTGAAGCTAGAAGCAGCTGCTGATACTATCACAGCAGGATGCTAACTGCACATTTTCATGTGAAGACATCATCACTTAAGACCTCTCTGCTAACAATCCCAACAGCTGCTTTTCTGGCTTTGTTGACGCAGATACCCCAGTGTGAGCTATAGGGGTGCCTGTGGCCTTTTCCCTCCTTTAGACTCTTTTTAATTTTCATTTAATTGTGTTTACTGTTTTTCTTTTTAATCCAAATGATGATTTCATGCAGCTCAGTCAGCTGCATGCAGAACTTTTCCAGGGAAAGATATTTATGCACACAACTAGAAAGATGTTCCCTGACCAGTTTGAGAGCTGAACATCCACTGAACATTGTGGATACCAGGGAGGCTCAGGGACTGATGACCCACTGACAGACCATAAACTTCAGCTCTTGGTTTAGTTTGGATTTGTTGAGATGGTATCCAGCTGACAGGCAGGAGTTTGTTCCACCTATGTTCAGGTCCAAGTCCCTTTGAATCTCATGTGGCAGAATTTGTGCAGGTAAATACTGGCTAATGAGGTCTTTGGAGATGTGGCATGAACTAGTTCAGGTACAGACTCCTATCTCTCTTCTGGTCAGTTCAGTGCATGTGGTAAACAAGCTCACCTCTGCCTGCAAAAAGACCATGTATGCATCATCTTAAATGCATCTCAGGTCCTCATTTTCCCTAGGTTCTCCTGGTAATTTTAAGGTTGCTGTTGTTTGTTTTGAAATTGCTATGGTGATTACCTAGGCAGGTGTCTGATTCAGATGATATATTCTACAACGATTAGCCCAAGGTAACATTATATTCCCATCTAGAATTAGTAAGTGTTTGTAAATTGTGCTTACCAAGCTTCCAGCTGTACGGTACCTCCTGCACTTCTCCCAGACCTCCCAGGGAGGTGCAGCAGCTGCCAAGGCCGTGGGCAGTGGTGGCTGATCTGATGGAGATGCTCATGCTGAGGCAGTGGTTCTTGCTGAAGAGATTTTGATTAAATGTTAGGAGATAAAGAAAACTCACCCTCCTCAACAGGCCAGGGGAAGAAAACAAGATGGAAAACTTGTGAGCTGAGATAAAGACCAACTACACCTGTAGGCAAAACAGAAGATTTTTGAAAAGTAATTTAATATATTGCCAATTAAAATAGTTTTGGAAAGTGAAAACCAAATCAAAACACCTTTCCCCCCCACACACCCCTTCTTCACAGGCTCAATTTCACTTCCGACTCCCCTGTTTCCCCCACCAACCCTGAGCAGCACGGGGAGATAGGGAACAGAGGGTTATGGTCAGTCCATCACAACTCTCTTACATTCTTCCCTCCTCACACTTTTCATTCATTCCAATATGGGACACAGTTCCCATCAGGAAATAGCCCCCTGCTCCAGCAAGGGGGCTGCAGTGTGGATCTGGGGGCTGCTGTGGTCTTCTCCACAGGTTGCAGGGAAATACCCACTCCCCCTTCTCCTTCACTGACCTGGGTGTTTGCAGGGCTGTTTCCTCACACATTTTTCCTCATCCTTATTGCCTGAGTGGAATTTTGCCCTTTTTTGTAATACATTTTTCACAGGCCCAGCTGCACCCTGCAGCAGGGTGGCTCGAGATGGCTGTGTCCAGCAAGAGCCAGCCTCTGGAGCTCCCCACACTCTGCACAACCAAAGCCTTGCCACCCACACCCAGTACAACACTTCTCTAAACTTTATTCAAACTGGGAGGCCTTTTTTTTTTTTTCTTAAAACAGGTGAGTCTTTGTCTGAGAAGCACAGCTGTTCTGTATGACTGGAAATGCCCATGAAGTTTTGTTGTTAAAACAGCAGGACAACATCCACACTGCAGATCAGACACCTGAGCAGCACATCCAGAGTCTGATCCAGGTAGCAGATACATCTGGCTTTTGCCGAAGTTTGTAGCCAGCAGCGTCTATTCCACAGAAACACCAACTCCCAGCTCTGATGCAAAGGAAATTAGGACGTGTCGATTCCTGCACAAGTCTATAGACACCTTACGACATCCCAGCCTAAACAGTGATGAATAACGCTTCATTCATCTGCTACGTTGAGCAAGACACGGTGTTGCCAGCTCTCACCCCATCAGCCGGTGAGTCAGCAGCCTGGGATGTCCCTCGCCGCCGTTCAGGCAGCACATGCTGACACAAGTTAGGATACTATTTAAGGTCATTCCCAGCTTCTGCATGGCCTTAGACCAAATCGTATTCGCATGGTTTCAGCCAAGTCCTCCTTTGTGAGATTATCCCCTCAAAAGCGGTACGCAGTCACTTCCTCCGCATGTCCCTGGTGCTCTGGGTTGAGGTGGCTTCCTCCTCCTCTGCCACCTCCACATGGAGCTCCAGGGGCAGCACCGGACATCTTTCTCCCAGAAACACAGCTGGAGCTTTGCCTCCTGGGCCCTGAAGTCAGGGAAATCACTCACACGCAGCTGGGGCTCCAGTCAGACCATAAATGGGGAGCTCTGAGCCTCGTTACAAGGTTTCATTTAGCATTTAAACAATTGTTTTCATATGACTGTGCATCCGGTAAGAAGCCTGTGGCACATGGCTTTCAGAACAGCGCAATCTCTTGTGCCTCCCTAAATCACACAGGCTTTCTGAGAAATCCTGCTGAGGTGAACACACCAGATGTCACCCAAGGATACTGCCCGAAGATCCATGATCCAGGTTTTCCCTCAAGGTCAGAGAAGAATACCTCAGTTCCTTGTGATGAAGCGTATTTGAAGATCTAGGGAGGACCTTTCCCACCCTTCTTTGACAAGGACAGAAGTAGAATTTTCACACCAGCCTTGGTCACACGTTGTTTGCTGAGCACACTTTGTGTTTGTCATCAGTGCAGTGATACCCTGATTGCTAACAACAATGTTACAGTGGGGAAAAAAAACCAGCAAATATTTAAAATACTTAAAGATGACTATAGAATGGTGGGAAAATTTAGCTATAAGACATTAACAGCACAGGATTCAGCTTTGATTAACCTTCATTTATTATTCTTCTTCTATATACAGAGGCTTCACTCCAGAAATTAAGAGGTTAGAGATTAATGTACTAGTTAAAGACGTGTGTTCAACTTTTTCTGCCTCTCCCCAGAAATCCTTGAGGTGATGCTCAGTCCTTTCATGCCATTGCTCCTCACCTGTATAACCCCAACATCTATCCTACCTCCCAGTGGTGTCACAAAGCAAAATGCTTCCAAGATCAGGTGACGCTGCTTTGACAACAGCCCCAGTGCAATCTATACCTTGGCTTCAGAGCAAGAAAAGCAGGCAAGTTTCTGAGCAAGCTGAATAAAAATCACTTTAGATCCCACTTCTGTCCCATTCATACTTTTTCAATACCATTTATGTCAACACTTAATTTACCCCTAATCTGTTCACCTCTCTAGCTGCAGCTGAGGTGAGAACCTTCACATTTAGAAAAAAACTCTTCAAAGAACAAGGTAAGTAAGGACAAGTTCTTGATCCTATGCCCAGCCAGTTGGGATTACTGAGAAATGCAAACACTTCATTAATTAACAGAATACAAAAGTAGCTCTCATAAGGTTTTGCAGGAAGCCAGTATATTGAACAACGGATCAATGAGCTATTAAAATGGACTAGGAGTGAGGTGGAGTCCAAATAAAATCCAGTGCTTAATTCTGGACTAAAAGGACATCCTCATCTCCAGAAAAGTCTCATAGAGAGCACCAATGCAAGTAAGTCCCATCTCACACAAAGTTCTTAAGACAACAACAGGTAGTGCTATCCTTGTCAACTCAAAGTCAACCACCAAAGCCATTTAAGGTGAAGGAGGACACTTGGGACAAAGACCCAGATTTGTTGAATTTGGAGCAAGGATGGGAACCCTGAGTCAAAGCTCCCACAGCAGCCACTAATTACAAACTGGCAATCTCTCAGCTTCTCCTCATGAACATGCTCTGCTTTGTGTCATTAGCTAAATATTTCTTGGACCAAGGACAGGAAGCTGTTCCCATATTTGCATCATATTCCATATCAAGTGGAGCAATTGAACTGGGAGAGCAAGTCACCCCAGATTTGCTGCTAGAGAAGGCTGTATCCAAATCTGTGAGCCAGGCAGAAGGAGAATTTACTGCAGAGCTACTGGAGAGCACAAGGAACACTGTCACCTGGTGGTTTTTTCCCCAGCAGGTCAAAGCATGCTCCAAGTCCAGCTTCGGACACACAAGATAGAGAGGGCAACATCTACACTGTGAAAGTTACCAGTGCTTAGCTGTGAAAGAGCTGTCAGCTCCATTAGTGTTGTCATGGATGAACATAAATTAACAGAAATTTAGTCACTGCTGATTTTAGGAGGAAAAATTCGGAAATTTGGGTCAAACCAGGACAAGCTGGCAGCCAAGTGAGAGAACAAAGAATAACTGCAGTGCCCACACAACAGATTTACACACCCGGAGAGACAGGAGGGTACCCAAGCTCCTGTAGCCAGCCACCTTCTCCTTCCTGGAATTGCAGGATCTTACACTGGATGTGCAAAGTCAGCTTTCCAAGATTACATGTGCTGTAAGAGTGGAGGAATAATCTATCCTACTTTTAAACAAGATTCTTAAAAATATCCATCTAGTAGACATTTTTAATTCTTACTACACATGAGAATCTAAGTGTGAAAAATGTGTCCTTGACACCACCCAAGTCAGAGCAGGTAAAAAGGGAACAGAAAAGCTCTCCTGTCATAAAGCTCCCCTTTGGATGCTGCTCCTCAGAACCAGAAAAGGACAGTGAATTTCCTTGAAGTTTTTAGTCTGGGCATCTCCTCAGAAACCACAAAGCAACAATAAAAGCTGGTGTATATCATTATGCTAGCTGGATTTTTTTTTTTTATGAGATTTATTTCTTAATATGATGTTGATTCATTTGTAAGTTAAGAACATGTTTTGTTGTGCAATCTCCTTTTACATGCAACTCAAACATCAAATGCAGAAAATTAAGTAGTGGCTTGCTTACCAAGAAGAGGAGATCCTCTAATTTAGAAGAAAGTTGTTTTGTCTGAACGTTGTGTTTTGTTTGGGGGGTTTTTTGCCCCAGCCAAATTCATACAAGTAAAGCACACAGGATGTGCACTTCAGAAAAATAAAAAGCTAAGATTTCGTTTGCATTTAGGACAAATATGAAGTGTTTCTTTTTGAACTGGTTACACTACTCTAACTAGTTCCACTCTCAGCGATCACAAATCCCACTCAAGAAAAGAAAGCTGCACAGACTTAGGTTTGCTTCCACAGTTAGCAAAAAGATGAGTAACAACTACATCAGCACTTCCCCTCGTGTTAGCCACCAAACCCTATTCCATTGACAAGTAGCAATAGTAACTACCCAGAACCTGCTACTGATTTTTGTCCATCAGAACTGGCCCCTCTCCCTGAGGAATGTGTGTAGTTGCAAGACTGAGCTGCAGCAGAACTGAAAAACTGCTCAAAGGTGCAAGATACACCATGGAAGCTTATAACAAGGCATATAAAGCTAGCTGTCTCCAGCAGTTAGGTGCACTATATCCACTATAACGTCAAGCACAAGAACCTGCCAATTATCTAATAATGTCTTGAGGGACACCTACAACTACCTGAAGGGAGGCTGTAGAAAGGTGGGTGATGGTCTCTTCAGCTGAGTGACAGGAGATGGGACAAGGGGAAATGGCCTCAAGCTGCCCCAGGGCAGGGTCAGCTCAGATGGGAGGGAAAAGTTCTTCCCTGGCAGAGTTGTGGGTCTGTGGCACAGGCTGCCCAGGGAGGGGCTGAGTCCCCACCCCTGGGTGTGTTTACCAGACGGGTAGATGAGGTGCTCAGGGATATGGTTTAGCACAAGACAGGAACAGTTGAGCTTGATGATCTTAAAGGTCTTTTCTAACCTTGTGATTCTGTGAAAAGTTAGTTGAGTTCTTGCAAACTCCCACTGTATTTGAACTGAAAGGCTGACAGAAAGAAAAATCTATGTGCTCTGGAGAAAACGTTAGCTCTGCAAAAGAGAACGAGTTGCAAAACAAGCCCTATGGAAACCGTAGTGACACTAGAGGCAGCTTCTGGTTGGGAAAATGGATAGCACAGCTCTTTGCAGCGCTTACCACCTGCTCTGCTGTGACACTCGGTGTAATTAGGCAGAACTAACTACTGGAGGGAACAGAGCAAAGACATGTAAGAAAAACATGCATTTCAGGAAACTGAAAGACAAAGTGATCTTTATCACTCGTAAATTAAACTCAGAGCCCAAGTGGTTTAGCAACAGGCACATTAAGCCAGATTTCTGTTCTCACAAAAATGGAAAAAATCACCACTTCCAGTAAAGTTTTACTTTAGAAGGGCTAGTTATCAAAGTCACTTCTGTGATGATTAAGCAAAGGCTGTCCCTACCATGACTTGCAGTGCAGCTTTTCAAGTGCCTGGGCTCTGTCTGGAGTTGGTCCACGCCTGTACAATGGCTCCATTGGAACTCAGAAAGCAGAGCTCATCCTTCTTCTTACTTATTGCCGATATTGTTCAAGAGCTCACAGACCATTCACATTTATAGCAACTGTAAATACTGTGCTTGTTGTGGTGTGAGGGGAACAATCCTAAAGCTTTTCTCAAGTAGGATTATTTTTTTTAAAACCACATATTTTTAGAAGGGATAATGTCACTTCGTCTTTCCCCACACTGTGCCATGTGGTGGCTAATTCTGCTCCAAATTTTGCTTTGACACAAGAATGGAAGCGCAGGGATGCTCTGGCACACCTATGCATCATACCCTCTTCTCCTACATGGAATGTTCTTCGTTATTAGAGCAAAAAAAGTATTGCCTTAATCATCCACCCTCATTTCCACTGTTAATCAGTTAGTTACACTGAACCTTCCAGCAAGGGATGCACAATCCATCTCAAATTTACTGGATCCTCGCATTCCGAAAGAGCATCTCTCACTCCAAACCGTGCTTCAGACACAATTTATTTTTTTTACTTCTGGAAGAATCCTACTCCTTTGTGAGTTTTCTCCTCCTTACAGCTTACTTTTTCCTTGTTCACTTGTTTGTTTGTTGTTGGTTTTTATAAGATGTGTTCTAGAAACAAAATTCTAGGCAGAAGACCTCAATTTATTTTAGCTTCCTTTCTGTGAGATACTTGAGAACTTTTCCTATTTCACAACAATAGTCATAAAACCAACAATACTTTTGCAACACTCCAATTATTCTGGAAAATACCTCAACACTTACAAATATTTGAATCATCAGTCCAGTGTTGTTCTCTGAAATACTCTGCTCATTTCTAGCACAGAGCGTGGCTCTGGCCCATTCTTCCATATGAACCATACAAAAATGATTTGCAGGGGCAACATACGTCACTGCAAATTTCTCAGAGTCCTGCTCAGTTCTAAGGTCTGGCTGATGTGAAGATGCTTAACACATTACAGCATCAGTGCTAAAAGAAGCCAGTGCCACATCTGCACAGGACAGCAGGCTGCTTGTTGCAGTCAGGACATGAATCTCACTGAGAAACTTCTCTTGGAGTGCAGATGGGATGTTGGAAAGAGCATAACTCACGCCTGCCATCCACTTTCAAACAATAATATGAGACAGTCCTAATACAGATGAAAATTAGGCACAAGAACTTGTGTTCCAGTAACTAAATCAGAGTAAGATGGGAACTACCACAGTGGTCAACAGAGTGAATGTCTGACTGATAACATATCAAAGTATTGATTCAAGCAGCTGGGCACCACTCACCATATTTACAGTATCTCACATGTGCTCTGCAGCATGTTCTGGAATTTGCAGCAACATCAGAACATCTTGTTGTAAAAGCTAACTGGAAAAAAAGTTTAAAATCCATTTTATAGAATAGGAAAAACTTCAAAGGGATTTTTTTTAAAGTCACATCAGGATATAATCAGAACATTTTCATTGTATTCTGAAAATGAAATAAAAAACAAATCCCAAGAAACAGCTATTTATCAGAGACACGTATATATCAAGTCATACATGTTCCTTTTCTGGGTTAAGTATAGGTGGCCCATCTACCTAAGTCAAAATTGGTAGGTTTTGTCTTTTAGCCAAACAGGTGATGTCATGATTCTGTGACCATAGCACTCCCCAGAACTGTGCTAAAGTTACTGCTCAAAGCATCACAGCTCAGGAAAGCATCTTAGGAAAGGCTTACTGTCCTGCTGTCTATCAGAACTGCATCACTTTTAGGCAAGTAACTGAACACAGGTTTTTGCTGACCTGACCGCCCTCCTGAATGAGCCTGAATTACCACAGTGCATCTCTGTGAAAAGAGGATGACTTGAATCTGACTTCATTAAGGCACTGGTTAGCCTGAGACACTTCCCCTCCTCTCACTTTCACCATCGATTCCAGTTAGGGAGCAAGAACTCTTCCAGATAACTTTGAAGAGCTCTATTTCCAAGAAGAGCTTTGGAAATCTACTGGCAATAAGTTTTTTTAAAAATTCCCAATCATCCATTCAACTTTTTTCTGTTAGTAAAACGACTCTCCGCGTGAAGTCAAGCATGCAGCTTGTCAGAGGAGAAGTCCTGACACTGTTTGCAGCTCGACTCCAAGAAAACTGAGCCCTGGCACATAGTACAGATACCCCAGCAGTGGGTGACAGGGAATTTTTTCAATAGTGTTGCTGCCAATGGGAAGAAACTGTCAAGCAAAACAAACCGCTTGGAAAATCCCGTTTCAGAAGGTCAAAGAACAACCGTGGCCATTTTTACCTCTGGAGATTAATACAAGTCGTGTTTTTCTTCTACTCTCCCATTTTGTTTTGGTGGTTGGGGTTTTTTTTTTTTCATTTGTTTGTTTGTTTGTAGGTTTTGGTTGTTTGGTTTTTAAATTCCCTTATGAGAATCAAGAACCAGCTTTGGGAACACAGCTGCTCTTTCCTCTGAAGGTCTTCAGCGGGTGGCCGCAGCAAGTGCAGCCGCCGCACCAGCACCGCAGATCCCAGGCTGTCCAGCAAAGCTCCACCACTTGGAGAAATCGCATTTCGAGATGCCAAGAAGTAATTGTTGCAAGCTTCACATCTGAAGACTATCAAGCTGCTTTTATTATGATTTCAGGTTTATTTTATTCTAGTGTCTTCAAAAGAACCGAGCCTCATTTGTCAAGTAATAAGTATATAAAAATGGATTAAAGTCTTTGGGAAACAGCTCATTGCCAAAATAAAGATATCAACAAGCAAAAACCATTTGTACAGCATCTTACCCATGGAATTTAATGCACTTAATTGCTATTTTCCATCGATCATAGTTTTTCTTCACTGGAAGGGAAGGAATTAAGAGTCTTATCTTCTACTCAAGAACAAAGTTCATCTGAATGCCTAAACCAGCTACAAGCACAGAATGCAATCAGATATGTTTCATTTTCTTCTTTTCCATTAAAAGAGGTAATGATATTTTTCACTCCCTGGATTTATAGTGTCTCCCTAGGGAAGACTGCTATCCAAACATTTTGATTTGTAAACAAACAAGTTCAGGCCATAGTCATTTGCACTACAGTACAATAAATGAATGCTTCAATGCATAGTCATGTGCTGCATAACAATCTGCTAAAAATATAAACAGATCCATATTCACCCTTGGGGCTTGACTGGATAAACAAGAGCAGGGGAAATCAGCAAAACAAAACTGCTGTGAAAGCTTCTGTCAGCAAGCACTTGTAGGCACAGACATTACATGGGAGAAGGTTCACATTGTAGGCTTCCATCCTTACCATACCAAGAACTGCTAAACCCAACCTAGGTGCCTCTAAGAAATGACTTATCTAGAAGATCCAGTGCTTCAGCATAGAAAGTTGCAAAATACCCTGGCAGATGGCAAAGCATTATCTCTACAAATCTCATGCATTGCTACTGCTGCTGCTTTTCTGCTACTTCTTTTAAAGGCAGTCTGCAGTGACAATCAAAAACATAATTTTGCTTGGCCAACTGTGCACCACACTCACAGAGCCTCCCCTGGGAAAGCTGCAAACTCATTGCCTTTCTAAAGGCTTTACTGACCTTTCTCAAAAGGCCATGGCACTACTTTTTGAAGACTGGTGAGGAAGAGAGGGGAATGCAATCACTACATTGTATTTTTCTGATTACTCCTCAGCTATTTCCTTACTATGGTTAACCAAGGACTCTGGGGAACAGGCTCTGAGGCAGGCAACTGGGTAGGGATGAATCAGAGGAGCAGAGAAGACAGGCACTGGCATCATGTTCAGCATTTTCTCCTCTGTAGCTGATCACTCTCCATCAGAAAGCAGCAACCAACCCAGGCGTTCAAGGGCAGCTTTCGAGGACAGCAGCTCTTAACCTACAGCTCACTTCCCCTCCGAGCAGATAGGCAAGAACCCACAGCTTTCCTGCTAAACTCAAAATCCTAAACCCAAAAGCACTAAATAGATGATTTTTCTGTAAAAAATTCAGGTAATTAAATGTATGGATCCTTCTACCTCCTTGTGACAGATGGGGAAAGCCTTTACGTTGCCTGGTTTTCAGTTTGCTCCATAACCGTGTTTGGTGAAAAAGCCATGGCCAGACAGCAGCTCCACATGGGTTGTCCTGCCCACTGTGGTTGCATCAGAACAATCTACAAAGGGCTAGCAAATCCCATCAGGGATACCAGGGCATCACTGTCACCTGCTTTCCAGAGCCATGGCCTGAAACTTGGGAACCAATAGGCTTCTCTTCAGGTTTGCTCTGCCATGCTGGCTTTTTTGCTACAATTGCCCTCGCTGCAAATGTGTTCAGGCTTTCCTACCCTTTATCACAAGCCTTAAGGAAAAAACTTTGGGAGTTTCTGGACATGCTCAGCATTGTCATACCTGTAATTAGTTTGTACACAATGCACAATTTGAACCATGAAGTCACTTTTCCAAGAACACTCTGAGGTGTAGGCTTTAACAGCACTAATCCCTGCAAAAGCTATCAACTATCTGCAGTAATCCAGCTCCCTCCTGAAATATTTTTCTGTTAAAGACATTACCCTCTCCTGGGAACGTATGCATTACCTTCCATGCATACACTACCTACCTCATACTTTTGGTCCCATTGCTATCAAAACCGAAAGTCAAAATCATGCCTAAGCTGGGATGATCATTATCTATTTATATAGGCAAGGTTCCCCATTCATGGCCTGACCACACAGAGACATCCCCTTTGACTTTGGCTGGAAAATGCAAACACACTGGAACTGCCTTGTTTCTTTTAAAAATAGCAGTGAATAAAGGGTTCCTTCATTTCAGGCAACTGCCTAGGAAATTGGAGCATTTGGTGCCCCATTCCTTTGGATTACCTGCTAACATCTCCATTTCAGTCCAAAAGCTGCCTTTGGTTTCCACAGTAGGGAATGAAATTCTGCCCTTCCCAGCAGGAAAAGTGGTATCCAAAGATTAACCAAAGGAAGCCACAAAGGAAGCCTGCAAGCACACAGGAGCCCTGTGCTTCACGTACGTTCCCTGTGCTTCACGTAGGTTCCCTGTGCAATCAGTCTTTACCAATACTGATCATTTCACTTCCCCTCCTTCTGTTCTTTTTGGTGGGGAAGTGGTGGGAAACACTTGGTGCAAGATGCAGCTCCATGTCAATCACAGTATCACAGGTCAGTAACAGACTCCGTTATGTTTCCTACAGAGTACAAGGTAGGGGAGATTCTAAAAACCAGACTAAACCTCAGGGACAGCTCTAAAGCCTTTCTATGAATAATCATTCATGCAGGTGTGTAACTCTTAATCTGTCATACGTACTTGTCAGTACATGCCAACTTTGCCACCTTTCTAAGACATAAGACAGCATCACTCAGGTTTTTTGCTTTCAATCCTTAGCCCAGGATTGCATAGGCATACCACAGAAATGGGCAATGCCAGCACCTTACTAACCTCACACTACATGTGCAACAAACCCTAGTTGAAAATCTTGCTGTACAAGTGAACTAGATCATATCCACACAGCCCGAGACAGCTCCCTTACTCATACTCTGAGCAGGCAGATGTAGCAGCTGTTTCAACAGGACACAGAGCACATGTTACTGTGCCTTGTCTCTCTGTCAGTGTGGATCTGAACTGGCTCACGTCAGGCTTTCTTGGAACACAAGAAGTGCAAATGAAGTCTGCCTGCACTGCCACAAAGAACATGCCCATGACTCCACACTGCTTGTAGAGAATCTCTTGGCTTTCTGCTGTCTAGGTTATGACAAGCTATTACTGCTTTCTGAAAGAGAAGGGTTCTGAGGTGTAGGGAAGGAAAGACAGAGAAGGAGGAAGAAGAAAAGGGTCTGTGGCAGAGAGGAACGGAGCAAAAGAGACACTTTAAATAGTAAAATATAGAAGGAGGCTGAGATCTGGGTCTGATGCAAGACTCTGTAAGAGCACGTTTGGTCTGAAAACGTAACAGGAGAGGTACCTGCTGGAGGCATAGGTAGAGTCTGCTTGTAGATAGTGGCATCTTAATGGACAGGCTGGCATCTTGAGGGAGCATCTGGCAAAGACTCAGGTAACCAGCAGACACAGAGGGTCTCTGGAGAGTATTTTAGGGAAGAGGATACAAACTGAACCACAGAGGGTAAGAGGAGTAATTCAGACATGATAGCTGAGAAGTTAGAAAAAGGCATTAGTAAGAAAGCGTAGCAGAGTCTGAGAGGTAGAGCCATTATTGCTCACTGAAAGACAACTAAAATGATTCAAAGAACAGAGACAGAGATGAAAAAGCCCAACAGCAAATACTTACTCTTAAGACTGTTCTTTCAGAATTGTAAGAAAGGGTCAAAGAGAAAAAGCAGTGACACATAAAGCAGGATGCGGCATTATCCTTTTAGTATTTCCATCCATATTTACCTTCCTTTTTTCTGATGGGTTGGTAGGGTGAACAGGGCTTCAGGAGAGCCAGCCCTCTTCTCCCTATAACACTGCAACTCCCATCAACATCTATAACTGCACCACGCACCTGGCAAGCAAATGTAAACTTCTGTGGATAAATCATTTTGATGCCAACACCAGTAATCAACTTGTAATTTAAAACCCTTCATCCCATCCACTGCAACATAATTCATTCTGCAAAGTTTCACCAGCTGTTGAAGACACACAGTCCAAAGCAGTCTGAGGACAGACACAGAGAGGGTAAAACCAGATTCTTCAGAAGTCTACAGTAGAGAAGTAACATTGCAAAGAGCTGCCCCACCTTCGTTAAGTACTGAACCAAAGATTGTTTGTGCCACCTTACTGTCTCTGCAAATCTGTTTCACTAACAAATCTCTTCCCAAAACTGTGTTTGTCTCAGCTGAAATACGTTTACCTATTTTTTCCAAGCTGTATAGAATTAGAGCACACATTAGAAACATCACCTTGCTTCTCAGCTCAAGAAGTAAGGACAGGTCCCTTTTCAATCTCTTACACCAATAATAGTAATAAAAAAAATTAAAAAAAAAATCGATCTCCACTAAATGGAAAAGCAGTAATGCTCATAAATCCCTGTCCATACAGTTTCTAGGAGACAGAGCAAGAACTGGAAAAGAAAAAGTTACCTATAAAAACCCAAGCCAACAACATTAATTATTGTATTGCAGCATCAATAGCTCATTGATTAAAAGAAACATTTGTTGTCATGCTGAACACATTTAACACCCTTTGTATCTACCACTAAGAAACAAAGACAATCAGACACTTGTTACCTTCCCAGCTTTACTCCTCCACCCTCACCCCCCTCATGTCATTTGTGCCCTTTTTCCATCTCCCTTTTTGCACCTTAGGCCAGTCAGAGAAGTTCTCTGTCAGCTTGCAGCTTTAAATCAGAAATTTTGGATGCTCATGGGAACGAGGAGATAGTTATCCAGTAATGGCTGTGAGGCACTGCATTCAATAACCAGAGTCAAGAGGCAGCCCTTCCTGAGGGACGGACACAATTTATCTCATTCGGAGGAAACAGAGGCACACAAAGGTTAGATGCTTTGCCCCAGGCTTCAATGTGTCATTCTGAAGCTGGAGGTTGAACCAGGGAGCCTCTTGCTCCTTTGCTCTAATCAATTAATCACTTTTCCTCTTCAGAATTTATTTCCTCTTTCATGACCAATGATTCAGCTTCTAAGGAGGGCATTATATGGAACATCCTGACAAGAGGCTAATTCCTCCTCAACACATGCTGTTGGGTATAACATGACCCTCTGTTACTGAGATAATCAGTCCATTGTCTCAGTATGTTAATTGAGACAAATGGTGCAATGAGTCATGTTTAGGTGTCTGCTTCAATGTTTCCTCTTTGTTTTCTGCTCCTGAGATTAATGCCTTCATTTCTTGGAGGTGCCTGCTGATGTTTCTCCTCTCTGAGCACTACTGCTGGGATACTGTGTGTGTAGTCATGCTATCTCATTTGCAAAATATTCTGCTTATTCACATTTACTATTTTCAGAGTCTTTGGAGAATTCTTGTTCCATGCCAACTGTTTTTGAGGTTAAAAGCAAACGAGAACAACAGACTCAAAACAGCTCCCCTTTCCCTCCCCCCTGACTTTACACTTACAATAAAAATGTGAGCCCATCTTTTATTTCACCATTTGGTATTATGGTTAAAGGATTCTATCAGTTGAACATTACTCAGCTGTTAATCAGGGGAATTTCTATCCAAGATTTTAACATGGAAGCCAGGGACCTTCACTCACAGGGCCTTGGATGGAGGAACAGGGAGCAAACAGTAGGGCAATTTCTTTATACCAGGGCCTGGTATTTGCTATTTGCCATCTTCATGTTTTCACCTTCACAGAAGAGTCAGTTCCACACAACCAGCTGCTTGAAAAGCACACTAAGTCGTTCCTCCAGAGAGCAAACCCACAGCTTCCAGGGCTGAAAACACAACAGTCAAAATAAGAGCCTGAGCCAAGCTTGTGACACTTCCTCAGTAATGGATAGCTGAAACTTGGGATCCACAACTTTCCTCTTTCTGTCCCAGTAGGTTGCAATCAAAGCACAGCAAAAGTATTTCCTTTGACCTCCTCAGCTGAGTCTCAGGCAGCTATCCCAGCCTTGCTTCTCCCCAGCTGGCAAAGCAGCACAGCAAAGGCAGTCAGGGGTGCCCTGTGACTCCTACCCACATACAGGAGGTCAGCATCTTTGCACACATAGAAGACTCCTCCAAACTCACCTTGCAAGCAGCCATATGCTTGTGCTAGTATTTGGGGCTAGCTAGGCATGAGCCTACTTCAGGCTGATAGTCACACATTTTACAGGTCCCTGAAAGCCCCAGGCTTGTTGCTACCTCAGTGTGGCTGCAGAGCTTCTAGGCAGAGGCTGATTCACAGATAGGTGCTGAAGCAGGCACTTAAATACATGCATAAAGCCATCAAGCCAGGCTCTGCATTTCTTCAGACAGATCTACTTCTC
Source organism: Gallinula chloropus (assembly GCF_964237585.1). Classification (NCBI taxonomy): domain Eukaryota; kingdom Metazoa; phylum Chordata; class Aves; order Gruiformes; family Rallidae; genus Gallinula; species Gallinula chloropus. Next base: position 9,253,570 of record NC_140103.1, on the reverse strand, counting down.
TGTTTTAAAAATATCTCACCAAGGGGGCAAAAGGAAATAGCCCTTTATACAGATCCCTGCAATTTTCCCTTTAAGGGCTATATAATCTCACATACCATTTGAGAGTATTCAGCAGATGTGGCTGAATTCATTTGCACACCGTCCCTAAGCTTGCAATCAGTGGTTAGAGGTGAAAAACTAGTCATCTCAGATCAAAATATATTGTTTGGTGCTAACAGCAGAAGCTAAACATAAAAGTAAAGCTAAAGACAGGGATCTCCTGGAGAGAGTCCAGAGAAGGGCTACAAAGATGATGAAGGGCCTGGAGCATCTCCCCTGTGAGGAAAGGCTGAGTGAGCTGGGGCTGTTCAGCCTGGAGAGAAGAAGACTAAGGGGGGACCTTATTCATGTTTATCAGTATCTTCAGTATGGGACACAGGGGGAAATGGGCAGCCCCTTTTCAGTGTCTGTGGAGACAGGACAAGGGGCAATGGCTGCAAGTTGGAGCATAGGAAGTTCCCCACCAACGTGGGGAAGAACTTTTCCCCAGTGAGGGTGAGGGAGCCCTGGGACAGGCTGCCCAGGGGGTGTGGAGTCTCCATCTCTGGAGAGATTCCAGCCCCGTCTGGATGCCGCCCTGTGCAATATGAGCTGGGGAGCTGCTTTGGCAGGGGGGTTGGACCCAATGAGCTCTTGAGGTCCCTTCAAACCCCTATGATTCTATGATTTCTAACACAGTCAAAGGCTTTGAAAGAATGTCTCCTATTCAGTAGGAATTAAAATCTTCCCCAAGACAGCCACTGTGAATTAAGCCGAAGTACGTGCAGGAAAAAACACAAAACACCCCAGAGAGCTGCACTATAACCATCCATGGTCATTCCCCACATCTGTAAGCTACTGCCTGTGAGGCATGGGCAGAAGGGAGCCCAGCAAAAGCTGTTTAAGGATTTACCAAAAGGGGGCTGATCTGTGTACAGCCCAAACTCAGAGCAGGCCTAGCAAAGTCAGTACAGAGGGGTGTGTTGCTAAAGGCAGGAGCAGCAGTAGTGAAAAATTTGGGCTCTTTTGACAACTTCTAAAAACATTACTATGCTAGCCTTTGTAATATCACCCATCATCAGGAACAGCCACGTGTCTACCAACCCCATCGCAGTTGGAAGTCCCTCAAATGCAGCAGGATGGTGCCAGCTATGCTCATGGCTGCGGATGTGGTACATAAGGAGGCTGCTGAGGTACAACTGATAGAGCTTTTTAAGCAGCAAAACCTGGCTCTGTGCTTTGCACCCTCAGTTGAGACAGGTGAGAGGAAGAAGAGGGGAGCAACAGACGGGAGCTGAGCACTCCTGCACATGGACCAAACAGCAGTTAGTGATGAGGCAGCACATAAGTAATCATCCATTTTTACACAATTTTATTCACCAGACTTGTATGGAGGTGTTAAAAGCTACATGCAGTGACAAATTTTGGTTCCAAAATAGAGCAGGGTGTTGCCCCCTCCCACCCCCATGAGACAGAAAATACCCGATTTGGAGAAAGATAGAAGTTGCTATTTGGGGGTCTCTTAGCCCCAAGCACATGGTTTCAGTTGTACCCTTCATAACTGATTAAATCCCAGACTTTTTTAAAATTCTGTTTCCAGCCTGGAAATGCAATACATAAACACAACACAATCACATTTGAAACAAGTTCTGAGGAAGAAGTTTGCTTCCTGGTGAGCAGTTAAACCAAAATATTTGGCTGCTGCTGTAGGGAATGGGGGTTCCCCTCTATGCTGGACTAGCTAAAACTGAAAGACAGCTTTATGGGCTCTTTCTAAACACTTACATGAGGACATGGCTGAGAGTTCAGGCTGAAACACTTATTTTTTTACCCCTCTCTCTGTTGCAGCTTTCTGTAATTTCCATCTGACTGTTCCAGGCTGGTCGTATTCAGGGACATAAATACCATGGGGAAGCTCTAAATATCCAGACATTACAAAGATATTTTATTTGCAAGAATATTATTCAGCTGATGTATTTGTATAGTAGATGAGAGAGACCAAACCAGGCCATTAGCTACATAAACAACCGAACTCCTCCAACAAGGCCATTTCAGTTTTGTCCCTACAACTACATGTCCCTTACTGTACTGAGCTAAGAAGCTGAATTATGTCAACAGCCCAACCCCTGAGCCTTACTCCAGCTAGGGAAATGCAAACATTGGATTAATGATCTTTATGATGAGTAAGTTAAAGGTAACACCTGCCATTTGACATCTGGAGTTTAATCAGTGGGGATTAGGAAAAACCAAGGCACCCTGAAGCCCACGCCTTCCTTCAGCCCTTCTGCTAAGATGAACAGGCTACAGCATATTCCAATTCAATTTGAAAACTCCTGAGGAGAAACAGAAATATGTATCATTCCTGTGTGTACAAACGGGCTTCTTCATGGCTTTCTGGCCAAGTATGCCCATTTAAGACCTTTCATTCTTGTTGCCAAAAAAAATACAGTTCCTGTTTATCATTTGAAGAGCCATCACATTACATGTTATTTAATTTTCACTGAATTTATCTGACCCTGCAAAATGGCTTTAAAAAAAAGCCAGATAAAACAAATTCTACTAAAGGATTCAAAGTGAAGAGATGAAATGCAAGCTGGGCAGATGAAAGAAGGGTTTCAAAGCCAAGGTCAACATTATTTTGGGAAACACAGGAGCTGTCTTAGCTGCTGCCCACCCATCTCTTGCCTGCTCCCCTGCCCAGCACAGATCTTCTTGTTACAGCCTCAGACACAGTCCTGAGTCTGGTCATTTGGCTCAGAAAAACCTCCACAAGAACCAGTTAATGTCCCAGGTGAAACCTATAGCTACAAGAGCTTGTTCTTTTCGAAGCTCTTCATATCCCTCTGCCCTCCTCTGCCCCCTTTGCAGTTTTTTGTCTGTTTTCAATAAAAAAAAAAAAACCAAAACAAAGGGTCCAGGGAATGATTTAATAAATTCTGGATTAACTAAAAACTAAACAGTGCCACACGCTTCATTCAAACAGCTGGAATATATTTTTTTTTCCAATGGGCTCTAAGGGGAGAGGAAGGAAGCTTGAAAAAAATAAAGAGAGAAAGTGTTTTAGAGACAGCAAAGCTCTACTGCAGATTTCCAGAGAATCCATGGGGAAGTATGTTCCCTAGGGGACTATGAATGAATAGGGACTACACAGAATTTTGTGTGTGCAGTAGGGGAGCTGGAAGAAAAGGCCTTGGGCAACAGTGACAGAGGCAAATGCTAGAAATGCAGAAAGGAAAGTGCTAGTGAAGAAGAGATCGCTCCTGGTGGATGCTGACCTTCAACCAGGGCTCTGCAGAGCAGATGCAGCAATTCTTGAGCGTGGATGCAGTGCTGTGTTGTGTAATTGGGAGTTGTTGGAGGGGGGCTGCACAGTGGGCTCTTTGTAGTGGTTCCTTTAATAGCCTCCCATTCTTCTCAGGGCTGCTTGCGGAGGCTGGAAGGGAGGCAGAGGGCAGGGTAAGACAGGAGAAACATGTCAGAGCACTGAGACACAGAAGAGAATAACAGCAAAATAAAGCTCTCCATGGGCTGCAGTGGCAAAAGAGACATCAGAGGTTTGAGGGCTTGGAAAGTTGAAACAGGGGTTCTAAACTGAAGGCAAGATAACATTTTCTTTTAGAAGCTCAGACTATTTACATTCCAGTTGTAGCTGTGAATGGGCCTGGATAACCTGCTGCCCTGAGGACCCCTCCATCTTCTTGGGCTGACAGCCTTCAGCCCACGCCAGGCAGGAAGCCAAACTTTCATCTGTTTTCTGATTAGCTATCACCTCTGTCCTGAGTAAGGCTGTACACAGGTAAATCACTCTGTCACCCCTTCAAAGAAAATGCTTTATCTTTCCCTGCATTCAGGAGCCCAATTTCCCAAAACAACTGTAACTTCTACACTGGTTAAGCATTTTTCTTTTTTTTTTTTTTTTTTTTCAGATGTTATTTCAGTGAAATTGAAGAATAAGAGAAGCCTCAGGCTCTATTAGATGTGTTACCTTTAAGGAAAATTTCATAGAAAAGGATAATCCTGCTACAGTCTGCTGGGAAAGCACACACATTCCCCCCTTACAGTGTTTAGGTCTTGCAACTGTTCAGATCCCATTATTTTCATTCCTGTTAAATTCTGTAAGACATTTGGATAGCAACAGCTAAACTCAAAGTTTCTTGCTGCTTTTCAGGTATCTAGCTGGGTAAAGATGTGGAGTTTATATACCATTTAGATACCTGGGTCTGCAGAGCCATGACCCAGCTCTCTCATACTGCCAGTCACCCTGTCTGTTGATGTGCCACACTGGCATTCTGTGGCACACACAACCCAAACCTGAGAGCAATTGTACCTAAGGATGCACCAAAACCAAGCAGAAGCTAGTCTGGTACTGTGGCTCCTTCTAAACAGATACGCACCATCAGGCCTGTACTACGTGATTGGGTGGATCACGTACTGGCCCAACAACACGAGTTTCATGGTCTGCTGTAGGGACACAGGCTGCTAAAGCTTGAGTTCAATCCTTCCATACCAAGCCCCATTTTCTTATAAAAGTGCCTTATTTGACTTTTTTCCATTTGCACACCACCTACCTTTAATTCTTCTCTTTCTTTCTGCAAGTAACAAATGGGTAGCTGTGTTCATAGTGATCTACTGAAACCTGCAGCCTTATGATCCCAAGATTACTCAGCTTTACCAAGTGTACCAGCTGAAGGAAAAAGCGCCCTACAAATACTCCCATGAACATTAGTGTGCTTGTGCCACTTCTGTATTTGTATGCAGACAGCTCAAGGGAAAGCAAACACACAGGGTAAGTGATCAGAACCCAACATCCTTCTCCACCCAGGATCCCAATGCCTGTGTTTAAGGTGTTCATCATAACCAGCAGGAACACCTCAATTCACATGCTCAACACATCTTCTACTTGGAAATCTTCCATGTTTCAGCAGGAAGAAACTGTATTGTTCTGCTTAAATTCGTTATAGCCTGATAATTAGAGTACCTAAGTGGATGCAAGAAGGTTTGAACCTTTTCAGGAAAAAGACAAAGCTGAGCTGGAATCCTATAGCTGAAAAAATGCCCCAACCATTAATCTGCCTAGGAACACCACCTTAACAACTCTCTGCTTTTATTTACTTAGGCCCTGAGCACAAGTATCTACAGTAAAATAAGTTTTTGAAGGAATGGTTTCATTCCAGGGGAAATGAGAAACATTGGAAATATAATTTGATTCCACTAGGTGTCTAGGTCTATGCCAAGAATAAATAGGTAAACAATTCCTCAGACAATCCATCTAGTTAATCCATCCTGTTCCTGATTAAAGTGTTTTGGTTTTTTCTCTTCTACTTCCAACCCTGTTTCTTTCTCCACTCCCTTACGTCCAGTTCCATCCTGATTTTCTCTCATTCTTTCAGCTTCCACCCCAGGGAGCTGGGCCAGGCCACTGCAGCTGGCAGCAATGGGCTATGCCCCTTCTCTGATCCAACTTAGTGCCCTGTTAACCACCCAGGGTACCCTCACGGATCTACTGGGCTCATACAAACCCCTGACGTGCTGGGTCCCCTGAAGCAGTGCAGAATTTAAGCAGCAGAAACCTTCAATTTCACTAGACACTGCAGGATTTTATTGTTTTTTACAGAGACTGATGTCAGCTTGAACATGTGGCAATTGGAAAGACAACATTTGTACTCTGGGAACAGCAAAAGCTGTTTCCTTTGCTTTGTAATTAGATCTTCAAGTTGGCTTAATCCATGTGCTGCATAAAAGGACTTATTCTTCCTCACCTCAGTCACTCCAGTTGTAAAAAGAGACTGTAAAACTGCTCTAAAAGGTATCCTTAGGCCTGTTTTGTGGCATAAACCCCAAAATTCACCAACAAGTGGATCACATATAATTGAAAGGAGTCTAGCAGGGTTAAACACTGGCTGTGAATTACAAGAGCACGTACCTTCAGCAGCTCTGGAATGGGAATGCTATCAAACATTTCCGATCCAAAAAGAGGTACTACCTGCACCTTCACTTGTAGCTAGGGTCAAAGGCACTGTCAGGAAGTTAGATGGTTGCAATTCTTCCCATTATGCTCTGCACATCCGCCTTGAAGAGAAAGTTCCCTTTACCCTCTCAGCCCCAGGTTTCCAGCAGCCTGTTGAGGAGTAAAAAAGACCAATGGTTGTGGTCGCTCAGTGTCTTCTATGCAAAGTGTGGCTAACACTGACAACCTCTTTTGAGGGGTACAACGAAGAGTGCCACGTGAGGAGAGGAGTGCTTTCTAAAGTTTTGTCCCATATTTTACAAGAAAAAACATGTGTGTAAGCTCTGGCCTGAAAAAACTTTTTAATTCCAGGTTTGCTGTAAAATATGAAAAAAAAAAATCCCACTGCAGAAGTCAATTCTCCTGTTTTGTAAAAATAAATCTCAGTGTGAGATCCATATGGACCACGTTTTCTCCTGGGTCATTCTTCTCCACTGGGAACTAAACAGATTTCTAAAATTCTCCCAGCAGGAAGCATTCTGTGATGTCTCTACTCCACCACAGCACCATCACATCAGAAATCATACAGTCCTTAGGCCTAATTTTGTTCTAAAAAGTTTATTCATGGACCATCTTATTTTCATCAGCACAAGGAAGTCCTTGAGAGAAGCTCTGCATTCAATTTCTTTATTGGCAAATTCAGTTTGAGATTATCCCCTTTCCCAAATTTTTTCTAAAGTCCTGACCAGAGTTTGAGGGGTTTTTAACTCTGGTTGTGGCAATAGAATTCTTCATTAGACTGCACTGCAAACTGGGTCTGTGAAGCTATCTCCAATTAACTACCCTAATAAATAAATCCATACCACTTCTCTTTGTAATTCCCTTCCCACACACATCCCTGCATTGTTTTGCTGACCTAGTTTGGAAAACCTCTGCTCCCGAAAATGTTTTGGTACAAGTGAAGACACATTTAGCTGGGTGACAGCATGTGGAGCTGGGAAGAGCTTTCCTCTGAGAGGAATATTAACATTAATCTGAAATGATCCTTCAGTTCTTAGTAATTTCGAGAGGTTTCATGTGGATATATCATGTCCTGGGTTACAGCCATGAAAAATAAGTAATTGTTTATTCCTCATTAAGAAGGCACAGAAATAAGAATGAGTACTTATGGTTTTGACTATTTAGCAGCAACATTTTGAGAAATTCAACAATTAATCCAACTTCAGAGTACAAAATGTTCATAACTTTACCAAAAATAATGTCTGTTTTCCTCAGAAAAGTCAAAACATCAATTAGAGAGATGAAAATTTTCAACTATAATTCTTAATTTTTTTGACTTCAAAACATATGGGTCTTCCTAGGGAAGTATTTTCAGTGCTTTTCAATTATTTGGGGAAAAAAGGGTTTGGTGCAAAAAATATTTGAATATTGCCAGTAATTACACAATCTGTCATTAGAAAAATGTCACATATGCCATCTACAGCAACTTATAATCATCATCTTGTTTCTGCTTAGGAAAACAGCCATTGTGAGAGATGCAGTAGCAATGTATGCACAAACCTCCCACCAAAAGCTCACCATCTCTAAACAGATCAAGAGATCTAACAGCAGAGCTTGTTGCTGTGCTGAGGATGCAGAGGAAGAAGTATCTCTGAAAACCCTTTCTGCCTCTGTCAGGTGGTTTCATAGACAGCTGTTCATTGTTGTCTACCTGCACTATTCCATGAGTAGATTTGTTAGAGCTAAGTATTTACTTGCTTTATTTCCTATTAAAAAAATAGTGACAAGAACTCAAGGAAACACCTCCCAGCCACCACACTATGGACTTAATGCCTAATGTTACCCACACCATTCCTACCTTTGTTTGATTTCATTCAAAGTAAAATAAAGCTTCAGACACCCAAGCCTGTTGTCCTGTATTACAATAAATGTGTGTTGTACTGCACTTTGCCCCAAAGAAACAGGCAAAACATAACTTATCAAAAAGCACAAGTTAAATTTGGGTGTTTGTTTTGTTTTTAAAATAACTACATGCAACTATCTAGCTTGCTCCACCGGAGGCCAGTCAGCAGGAAGCACCAAGAAGTTAAGCACTCATTTCAGCTCACATCCAGCAGCTGAGGGTGTAGTGAAGATCAATCCCTTGCCCCCAGCTTGTCCTAGGGTACGAATCCTATTAGCTCAGTGTCCTGAGACCACAGAGCGAAACAGGGCATAGCTTCAGAGACCCAAAGCCCTCTAAGAACCAGAGCAAATCAGTGCAAACGATGGGAGGAGGGTTGCCAAAGGGATCTCTGCAGTTGTTCTCTTCTGACTTCGGGTGGCAAGAGAACGGGGTGTTGTGCCACAGCCTGCAGCTTCACACGATGTCAAGGGAAAAGATTAGCTCATCTTTCAGTGATAGACAGGAGCTTGGCCTGTGTTTTTTCACAAACATCACCTTTCCCAAGGGAGTGAGAATTTACACCCTTGTCTGTCTCAAGCAATAAGTGTCAGTTATCAAATGCAAACCCTCCGCCTTCCAGTCAGCACTTCTCCAGAATGACAAGCAGCTGGAGGGAACCAGCACAATAACCCATTGAGTACGAGAAAGAGAAAGCTTTTTGCCACAGGGCAGTGTTACAGGTCTTTCTGAAGCTTAAGGAAAGGTAATTAGAGGTCTTGTGTAATCTGTTCCAGTCACGTCTGGGCTGTAATGGAAAAAGGGCCTCCACAGCTCTTCTAAGAAATGTAACGTATTGCTGGAGACGCTCTTTAAACATACAGCCTTTGCAGTGTAGTCCCCAGTCATGAATACTGTGCAAAATACTTACAGTACTTTGTAACCTTTGCAGCACAATGCCTTTCCAGTTTTGGGATTTCCAATACACAGAAAAGCTTACCCAATTTAGTGCCTTGAACAGCTTTCAGCCAAGTCAAACAGAGTAGAAGACACACAAAGAACATCTGCCTGCATTTGTGAGGGAGAATTAAACATCACTAACCTAATCGTGACTATTTTGGTAAAGCTACTGACAAATACCCCAAACAAATAAGCCTGGTTCAGAATCTAAGTCTGGGCCTATAGGGATAAGCATCTAAAATAAAGCTGCAAATTGATGTGTAAAACAGGCAAAAGCCAGTGCCACCTCAAAAACCCCTGCCATAATCAAAGTTTTTTTACAATTATCATAAAATGAAAAGTTGCTCTGAAGTTTCCCACAGTGGAAAAAGCAGGGTTTGCTATGATAAAAACCCTTTAAAAAAACAGAAGAGGTGACAGACTGATGAATGCGGCAAAGACGCATTTTGTAAAAACGGCTTATGGCATGCTGAAAGCGTATGATACCTGCCAGGCACAGCAGGGTAGGGAAGACCCATGCTTCTCCTTAAATATGAAGGCAAAGGGAAAAGGAACAAAAGTAAAAATAAATTCAATAAAAAGAACAAAACCCAAAACCATGGAGCTAGTGGCTTTCAGTGTTTCTTGCACAAGTAGTAGCCAGGACTGTTGAAATGACAGATCCTTCTCAGGAGCTTTTAAACACATTGGAAGTAACTACCTCTTCCCAGGAACTCAAAGTCTGAGCAAACAAGGTAGGTGAAGAAAGGGATGGAAAGGGGAATAATTATCCAGAATTTGTAGTTGGAGAACAAAGGGACTAAGTTACTAGTCACACAATACCCTGTGTTTCAAATACCTAATCCCATAGTCGAAGCAACAAAGACCACCCTTTCTCTTGAGACTGTATTTTTAATTACACACAATCCAAAGGAAAGGAAGGCTCCATCACTGAGGAGTATTAATCCTCCTAATTAAGTGGAATAGTTGGAAAGCAGTTAAGACAAGTGAAAGAGTGAAAGGAAACTAGCTGAATAACATCAGAAATAAACACTAGACTTCTTGCTGTATATTACACTTCCATCAGTCAGAGGCCTCAGGGGAACACAGTGCTGGAGACAGCTTGGTATTTCTTGAGGACCATTACAAGCCTGAGAAGCATGTTAATATATAGCACACTATATATTAGCACCACAGAGCCCCACTGGAGTGGGGTACAGCAAGCAGGAGGTCTGAATTGTATCCCTTCGCTCCCACTGCCTGAAGTAATTTCAGGCTCTTTACTTGGCTTGGTATCTTCAGTGGAAGTAACCAAATTTGAAAGTTCACATATTCCTGACAGTTTCAGCATTTTGACCACAAATAAATCCCCCACATCTTCCATAGTCAAGTCCTTGAGGTCCTCAGCCACACAATTCCCCACTTCCCTTAGCATATCCATCTCTGCTCTTTTAAAGCCAGTTCAGACTTACTTTTGTTTCTTATTTTATATCCCAAGTCACTGAGAAAAAGAAATTGGTTGGAAACTTTTCTGCAGAAGGCATAAAAGCTTTTAAGTCCTCCATTCCCAAATTCAAACAATGGAATAAGAAAAGTCCTGTTGCTTCAAGACTGTATAGGCAGTAATTCACAAAATTACACCAGTGTATGAAGGTCAGTAACAGAGCCAGTCCTCCTCAGCTGGAATTCCTGACACACAGAAGCTATTGTCCATCAGAAATGAGTAGAGGAGAGCTACTGAGGATTTCTTCCTCTTTCTGAGTAAACAGGGTCAAGCACAACATCCAAGAAACCCCCCCAAGTCAGCAAAACAAAAAGCAATTGTGTTCTTCCAAGCCAAATATGGCCATAAGGAAAGAAGGAAAAGGCCTTTTGACCATGTGAAGAGAAAACTGTCAAAGACAACTTTTATTTTGTTACGCTGCTATTTCAGCACAACCGTGTGCTCTGCATTTCCAGAGAGAAAAGAGAAAAGGCAACAAGAATTGCCAAGGAACTGAAGTTGAACAAACAAAATGCCAATCAACTTCCTGAGAAATAGACTTCAGTAAACTTCTTATTTGATCCTCTGAACTTTCAGAAAATGAGAAAAATCGGGAAAAAAAAGACTCTTCTCAACTAAAGCATTCTTGACAATAGACATTTGAGTCCAGTGCTCAAAATACAGAATATATTAAAAGACAGTATTTTATTGAACCTCAAATACTTGGTTTCATCAGTACTCCGTATTTTTTTTTCTTTCAGACTGTGTAATTTTTTTATTTGAAACTGTATTATAAAATGAAACCTCAAAATAGAAGCTTTGAAAGCAACGAGTGTTTTCTAAAACAGAAGTTACATGAGTATCTTTGGTTCTTCCCATCTGAAGCGATAAGCAGGGAAAGAAGATTCTGTGCTTGTTACAACAGCTCAGCACTGAAATGAGGAGCTGAGATGAACAGAAACCACGTTTTCCATACACTAAAAATACTGTGCAGCTGAAAATCTGGCAGAATGGTGTGACACGAGTTGCTACTGAAAAGACTTGCAGCTTTCAGTCACTAGCATTTAGTTTGGATTTTTTTTTAATGCTGGTATAAAAACTTGATCTCTGGGAGATGAATTTTTATTTTTCTCACAGAAAGTCAATGTAATTGGTGAGGCATAAAGAGATCAAATTGCAATACAGCATTAGCAAAAAATTAAATAGCATCTTCCTAGCATAAAGCCGCCTCAGAGAGCAGTACCACATTCCTCCCAGGAGGGCTGACATTTAAATATTTATAGGATCAAATGCTAATGAGAGAAGATTTGCTTGACCTTCTCTCCCTGCCAACACAGCATTCAGTTCTGCAATGTCTCTTTTAGAACTTTAACCATGCTTCTTTTTAAGTGACAGTAGTCAGTGGGTTCTCCCATTTGTCCTTTGCTGTGTTTGAGGCCAAACTCACCAGCTTCATCAGCTCATGGGCAGGGACCTTACCTGTACCCTCAGTGTAGATTCCAATCCAAAACTGGATGAGGAGCTACACACTAGAAGAAATTAAAGAAGCATGAGTTTTCTTCTAGTTATGTCAGCTCTCCAACTGCTCTTATTAGAACACATTCTTAGTGGAATCATAAGCTGGATTCACATCTCGGCTGATCTTGCGATATTATGTCTGGTAAACTGATTTTGTCCTCATTCAGCACAACTAGATCGGAACACATGGGGAGATCAGGGGTTGTTCAAACATCAAATGTGAGCCTGAAGTGGTTGTATGTACACCAACTAGAAAATAAATTCATTAATTATACTGAAATCCTTATTTAAACATAAAACACAAGTTTGAGGAACTTATCTTCCAAACTTCCTTTGTACCCCTTAAGGAAAAAAAACCCTGATCCTAAACCAGACAAATTGAAATGAGGGATTACATCTATTCAACCGGCAAGACATAAACACATTGAGCTAGCAATTATCTGCTGGAAGAGCTTTAGGTTATCACCACAGGAAAGAAGAGTTCACCACATAGAGGAACTGTTGTTTAAATTCATTAGCTTTAACTAACTGGCAGGATTTGATGTTGGATTAACAACAGCACCTTACAAAAATGAAGCTTTGCCTACTTAAATGGTTAAAGCGATACAAACCCCTGTGCATCCATGAAATAACACTTTCTTTCCCCCAGTAGAGGCACAGAGACAGTTGGCTTCCTGCTGATACTAAAACGTTAATTTTAATAATCTGAGGTTTTCTGAAGAACACGGATTTCACATTGTATTTCAAACTTTCCCTACTAAAGTCCTCTGATATAACTATGCTAAATTTACTGCTGTAAAAATGACATTGCATATCTTCAAGATAGATTAGAGCAACTTGTGTGTTTCCCCTCCCTGAACACATCTTATCTCTTGTTGCTTTCTTCACTGAGGGCTTCCTCAGCAGGAGGCTGCCAGCCTTTCCTCCAAAGCAACAGCCACCACAGCTAAACGTTCTTAAGCACCGTTTTACCACTGAAAGCAGCAAATTAAGCCTCTAAATATCTTCAGGGCCCTGGACCCGCACTCAAAAGAGAGGCACTCAGTGACAACACCTTATTCAACTGAGACCACTATTCCCTCTCTGTTAACTGGAGTTTTTACAGGTCAAGACACAACTATATATAGGAAAACTTGCTAATTTATTGCTCTTGAATAGCATAATCTTACAAGGCTCTGAGTATGTTTCTCATTAGAGGTGACATTTGAATTTCAGGGGGTGGTGGATGATGTTCTTTTGTTTCCTATTTTTATAACCATTTCCAATCAGCTGTTTGTTAAATTAATTCCAGTGTTTGATGCATCCTGTATATAAGCAGGACTATGTGTGTTGTATCTTTGATGTGATTCATGTGACATCTAAGAGAAATTCATGTATCCACTGTTAGTTCTAAACACAAATAGAATATAATCATCAACAACAGAGGCAAAAACTCCACAGAAACTAACTGGCTGCCTTATGGAATAAGTGATTGCTCCATAATACTCTGCACATAGAAGAGGAGCTTTTCTTTCTTCTGGCAGACCTCAAAAGTGGACATTTATCGTGACAGACAGGACGTCAGAGGGTTTCAAATGATTAAAGGCAAGAACAAATTGTAACTCTTTCTCCCTCCCCTAAAAAAGATTAATGTAAAGCACCTTGGGATTTCTCTACACAAAAAGCTTCATATAAAATAATTGTTGTAAAAATACTTGCCAGCATTTGTCAAATGCTGTCCTTTGAATAGTTGACATCTCTATTAAAAACTCTCTCAATTAGTATTCCATTCAGCATTAGTAAATGGTAAGTGTCAAGCAGTCACAATAGAGTCCCAGCTGATGCAACTAAAAAAGAATCTAATGCAAATTCCAGCAGGCTTCAGATGTAGTTTTAAAACATTTTTCTTAGTGCCTAGCTTTTTATTTGCTGGCAGATGCTTTTGTGGACCTGCTACATTTTGAAGCCAGCAAACAGTAATCACCCAGGCGGAGGTTGCATCAGCAGAATAAGCACAGAAACAATAAATAAGGCTCCGTATTTTGAATGAAACTTGAGCACATTTGCCAATATCAACAGGTACCACACCATTGTTTCTTGGAGATTCATCTGCTTGTGTAAGCTGTCCCAGTTCTCCCTGGCAAAAAAAGGAAAAGCTGCTTTCAAATTTCACCTACATCAGCAAGGATGAGGAGTAACACCACAAAGCCAGAATTAGTTCCAGTTTATATCAAGATTACTGAGGTTGAAGCCCTTGAAATTTCAATTTTCCAGTCAGTGAAATGCAGACAGTAAATAATACTTGCCTGCCCTAAGAGGGAATTGGGCTGACACAGTAACATTTGCTCAGTGTTCAGAAAGTTCTAGCTCAAATAATTCACGTATTCTAAATTTGCCTCAAGATCATCCTGTACCTAATACCAGTGATTTCAATCAGCTTACACCAAAATATGTTTGGTCAGCCTTTTTTGCCTCCAGCATGCTGTATTTTCTGCTGCTGTGGCCAAATGCAACACAGATTGTTTCCTTGGCCTGCAGCCAGCCACAGGTCTTCTTACCTGGCAGCGAATCCCCATGCCAGTGCACCACTCAGTGACCTGAATGTATCTTCATAGAGGAAAAACAAGAAACCACATAGAACCCAAGCTAAATTTCATTTCCCTTCCCACTTGCCAACCTCCAGGAGTGGAGAGATTTTGCTTCAGGCTTGTTAATTAAAGCTTCCCTCCTCCAGCTGCACTGTGTTAGCGCTGGAGCAGCATTTGGCTTGCAGCACACCTGTAGGGCCAAGAACTGAAGACATGAAACACAGGAATGTGTCAAACTAGAAAGGGTGAGAAAGATGGTTGTTGGTGAGACTTGGGTCAAAGTAGGCCAAAAAATGATAGGCTATATTCTCCCTTGGCAATGCATATAAGCACTAGCTCCAAAGTGTAATTTTATGTGTAAAAACTCTAGTCTTGAGTATCACCACTGGTTGTTGCTGAAATCTCTCAGCAGTTTGCCACTCTAAAATTCTCCCCATGGTTTAGCTTTACCTGCACTTCTGTGCATCACCAAGCCACTTCAGTCTTGGTACTGAGGTGGTAACTGCCTACGCTCTGGATGTGCTTGGACCCTCTGTTTGACCAGTTATGGCATGTTCAGGACTCATAATACAAAAAGGTCTGACAGAATACACTACCAACCACAAGTATATTTCAAAAGATAAGCAGAGGAAGGGATGGTGTTATCTCTTCCTAGCCTGTAGGATTCAAACTAAGGGTAATGCTTAGGAAATATCTCTCAAAAGGCCATAACTACACTGCTATGGTGTTTGAAGGTGTGCTTCATTAGCTTAGCTACAATCGTTAAGAGTGTTGCAGATGCTGTAGTAACATGGAACAGTCAATAGAAACACATGTCTATCTTAAAGGTTGCCAGTGGAAACTAATAGCCATGTTTAGTTTCTTTCCCCATCAAAAACAAGCCTATTACAATGTTTTATTGTAATTTTATTAAGAAAGTGACATATGTTGGGGATTAACATTGATGAAAGAGAATCAAAACCTCATAATTTTGTAACAGAGTGTTCTGGAAGGGAAGGGAAAATTTTGACCTAAAATTTAAGATTCATTTTCATGGCATTTCTCATTTTCTGCCAAAGATGTCAAAAAGAAAACAGCACATTTAATGAAAAATGAACCAAAGCCCACAGACTCAGTACAAATTAGGGACATGGAGGATATCTAAAAGTGAGCTACAACCTTTTGGTTAAATTGTTATGTAAGAGAGGCCACACAAGAAGCAATCACACAAAAGTTGGGACTGTGGTGCTGGAGACATGGAGGGGGGCTGAAGCTTTTTACTGGGACTGAAATACTGAACACTAATCTGCTTCTGCTGCTGTGCCTGGTGAACCCCAAAGGAGAACAATAGATGGTGTCAGGCTCTCAATAAATTGGGAAGCACATGGAAAAAGGTAATGCATAATCAGAATAACTACCAAGAGAACTGTAGCAGTCAAGACGTCCCTTGCTTAGTTGAAGGCACTGCTTTCCTCAACTCTCAGACATGTCTGCATTTCATCCCAGGTAGCCATACTTTACCCAGGGTCACTAAGCAGTGGAGTTGTACCACAAAATGCTGCAAGGATTTACCTAAGGAGCAAGTTGAAGTCCCTCTACACCCACAATCAAATCAGTTTTACATATTCAAGTCTTTCCCCCCTCCCCCATAAGAGTCTCTTGTTATTTTTCCCATTCTAACTGAAGCTTCAGAGGACTGGACTCATGGATGCAGACACTAGTTAGAGCTATAATGAGGGATTTTATAATAGGGCTAGTATTTTTAAAAAACAAGTTTAAATTTCTCATGGGCTAATTCAGAAATCAACCAGTGAATACTGAGCTGGGAACAACCTCAAATGACTCCACAGCTGTCTATACACAGTTCTTTGTGAAGCAGCTAGTGTAGCTGGCTTAATTGACCAGAAGACAAGCTCTGCATATTAGTCCAGGCCAATAGTGATGTACTGTACTTTCTAAACTGTCCACACAGGCTAACTTTTTAAAAATAGTACTCTGTACCCTAAAGAATATCCATCCTTCCAACTATCTCCCTTTCCCATAAATTGCAGAAGACTCCAAAACCATCAACCCTCAATCCTTACACGTCTCCTTCCAGCACAAAGTCATCAAGGACAACGTTTTAACAGGAGAAGAAACAGGAACCAGGTTTCACCAGCCACACAAGAGCTTCATGAAGAGAGACCATTACTCAGCAGCCGTAAATCTCTCTAAGAGCCAAAGGAACCGAGCCGCGTTTGTGCACACGGCTGAGCGAAGGCACCGGAGGTTGTGGGGAAGAGCCCCGCCGCCCCCGGGCGCTGTCCCTCACCGCGGTCCTGAAACCAAAATCGCAGCGGGGCTAAGGGACCCGAACCGGACCCGAACGCCTCTGTGAGCAGCCAGCGAGCCGTGGTTCCCCCGGTGCACCTGCAACGCATAGTGAGTGGCCTGAGTTCCTAGAGCCTGGGGTCCAGTTCACTCACCACGTTTTACAGAGAGCTGCCAGCAATGCATATGGACTTCCACAAACAAGGAAGTTGCTGAAATAGGACAAGGTTCTTTTTCTTTTTCTGCTGTATCTTAGAAAGGATTTCTGTGAGTCATCACCACAAATAAGGAACTGCACATCAGAACCTTCATCTGTATCCTAAACTAATACATTCACTAGGTAAAGCCCTATTTTGCCCCGTTCCAGCTCACGACCATTCACAACTTCAGAATGTACTTTCTGAGCCTTATCAGGTGACACTTGAGCTGAAGCTTTTAAGGGCCATATCAGCAAAGTAATGGGACAATCTAACTAAAGACATTTTTAACATAGGAAAAAAAAAGGAAGTACAATGACTAAAGTCCATCTATTTGACTACGATTCATACTACAACACCAGTAGTAGTGTTATGGATCTACTGCCCAGTATACCAAAGGGCTTGATGAATCTTATCCAAAACACTCAGTTAACTGAAAAACAGCTTTTTTTTAATTCATTGACCTAAAATCCTATGTTCTTTTTTCTATGTTTTGGGGCAAAGACTTAAAGTGTAGTCCAACAGATGTTCTAAGTGCAGAGCAAAACGAGCAGAAATAAAGGATGGAGAAAGGTGATCAAAGAGATATACTTATATTCACTATTGTGAAAGTACCAAGAGACTGACCAAGCACAGGCACTTTGACACTACAGCAACTGCAGTTTAAGAGAGAGATTCATTAAAACTGTTCATAGAAAATTCCCATCTGCTAGCAGTGATAAAAATAGAAAGGTAAGAAACAGCTTTTTCTTAATTCTTTCACTCTTTCCCAGCCAAACCCTCTGTAGTTCAAATAACTTCTCAACTCTGCTTTTAAACTGCATAGTGGATAGTCTGATATCACTGAGAGCGTTTTCAACATGATTTAACTTAACCAGCTGACTAGACATACTAGCCTGTGCACACTGCTGATAGTTTCTCTTGCTTGTGGGCTTTTCTGCTGAGAGGACCTTTAACCATGATGTCATTGCATATTTCCATCAACTTAACAGGATCCCCTTTTCTTTTTCCTGTTCCTCATGGTTCTCTGCCACCATGTCCAGGAGCTTTAAATCCTCTAAGTAGATTTTGAAAGACAGGAACGCCTTGGGAGATGTAAGCCATTGAAATTAGAATCTCTGAAGCAACAGAATAGAAATTCTAATTATTTTTTCTTCTCTCTAAAGAGAGGAGAGGAGCTACATCTCCTGCTGTGGTAACCACATGCCAAGAACAGCAATGAAGACACCTGTTATCTGACAGACTACATTTGCACCTAGTTCTATTAAATTCTTTCTCCAGCAATTTTCTCTTCTCATTACCATCCTACCTCCACAGAATTAATCCTTGCAATGCCATGAAAAAAGGGTAACATCACAATTTCTCAGAATCACACAGAGCTTGCCAGAAGTGTTTCACTGAGTCATATATGCAGATCAGGAAGGACAAAGGGCAAGTGATTAGTGATACTACTGATTTGGCACCTTTTTAGATCTATGGATTAATTTATTTGAGCCTTAGGACTAGAATCAGGTCCCAGAGATAAGGAAGACAGTTCTCAACAGAAGGAATTAAAGTCACTCCATCCTGTAGACAATCCCACACACTTTGAATGGTTGAGAATTCTTGCAGCAAAGAATAGACCGAGCTGTAAATAGCATTAAGAAGCAATTTCTGTTCAGGCTACAAGGTAACAATGATAGATGCTGTGAAGAAACTAAGTCCCACTGAAAATGGTGTGGTACTGAAGACAGCAGGTGCACCACCTAAGCAGTTTCTGTATCCTGGGATTTTGGTTGGGCTTTTCAGTACCTCTCAAGTGTTACCCTGTCCCTAACACAGATACTTAATTTCTCTAAAAGGTCAGCCTCCTCATTCTCCTGGTTTGTTTTCCCAAAATTCTTTAATGACTCAGCAGATTATTTAACAGTTCATAGACTGTATCCTGGGTATGCCACCCTGCAGCAAGGAAGAAGCGAGAAAGGCAAAAATAATAATTGGTTTTCCACAGGAAAGATTTCAGCTGGAAACCAAACCAGTTATTTTCTGATAAGCATCAGCAGTTTGTCACTTTTATCCACACCACTGAAAATCACTCAATTTACTTTATTCCAAATTAGTTTTGTCTGAGAAATGTATTCCTTTAAAGATAACATTTGTGGTCTAACCACATACTCTCTAGAAACTCACACACAGAAAGTTCTTGGGGAGTCCTTAAATAAATGTTACTTTAAATCAGTGTAACTCCTAATTCAGGCAGTATTTATGCTGCTCAGGCACCAAAGCTGCATTTGTGTAACATTATCTCCTAAAAACCATGATGAGGTTTTTACAGGCCTTCAAAGCTGAAGGAGATCTCAAGAGATGGTCATATAAATAACCAGTTGGCAGAAAAAGGTATAAATACCTCTTGCTGAGTTGGGGAGATGACAACACAATGCAGGGTTTTTTGTTGTTATTCTTTTCCCTTAAGAAAAACAAAACAAAACAAAAAAAAACCAAACAAAAAAGCCCCAACAAAAAACCACCCACAAAAAACCAACCCTCTGGTATCTAAGGCAAGATCCCACAGCATCTAACTCCAGGCTAAGAATGTCCACCAACTGTCATGACTCCCCTTGGAAACTGCACACATGTATTCAGCAACTTCTGACTAAACTACACAGGACTTGAAAAAGCTGATCTCTTCCCACTGTAAAAACAAACCTCATGTTTTATGAGCTCTTTTACCCCCTCATAATCTACTTTTATCTCCTTGTCTCAAGATGTGACACTTCTGTATGACCAACATTTGAAGTTTACTTTTCTGCTAAAGCCAATGACTGCTTGGAAGCTAACACTGGCCACAGCTCTCAGAACTCACTTAACAGTGTCGTTGATCCCAGCTTTTTGGGAGTGCATCTCAGTAGAACACTGCCTAATTAAAGATCCGCTATGGTGACCAGACTCAATGCCCTTGATACATGTGCTGATTTAAGCCACAGAAGACATCAGGAGGAGAAATAAAGAGGGGACAGTCATGGCTAGTAAATTCTTAGCAAGAAAACTCATCATTTGACAGATGGAATGTTATCCTGAAAAAGAAACTCAACAATGCCTGACTAGCCTACAAAAGGCCAAATAACCAAAAATCCACCAAATATTACTGCCCAGGGCAAAAATTTTAAGCGTTACAAAATATTAGCAGGTGATAATTATGTCAATGCTTTGAGGTTCTGGAGGATACATTTTCCAGTTTGTCAGATCAGCCACACACTTTAAGATTACAAAAGTCAAGTTTTAAAACCAACACTGGTATGACAGTGCTAACATATACATAAACTCTATCACAGCTAAAACCAGCACAGTGCCCCTGGTTATTTGTTCCACCGTCTTTTGCTCAAGTAAAATGGTTGTGGACAGATTTCCATGGTTATAAATAGTAAAGAGCTTCACATTCACATATAATCATTACATTCTGTTCTACAGCAAGCTGCCTTTTTCTTTAAAAAAATAAATATCTAACAGACATGCACAGGATTAGGAAAATATATTTTTATTATCCATTTTACCTCCTACTATTTTGAGTTATTAGTTATTACAGGAAACTAATTTTTACCAACTATAGAAAGAAATCCCATGCTGTTTGGCACTGTTTGGGAGCTTTTAAATCTGTTCAGCAAATATTTGAACTATTTTCCAGTAACACCAGTTCCATGTAGGTAGTTTTAATGCTTGAATCTGGATATGGAAACAGCAAATAACTAGAGAGGATTTGGGTCATCATGGTCATTCTTACAACAGTGCTCACTGACAGAAAGAATCAAGAACTCAAACCACTTCCATAAAGCAGGGAAGGAAAACAGATACATCTGATGTCTCAATAGCTAAAATCCTTAGACATACACTTACTGGGAAGCAGATCTAGTGATTCACTGGTTTAAAGTAGGCAACATCCATTACAACACCACCAAACATGACTACCACTTACCTACCAGAAGTTAATACCATGACTGCTGGAGCCCAGTAGACAAGGATTTAGGAAGTTTTACTCTTTTCAGGGTGAAGTTCTAGCCTAAAGTCACAACCAAAGATTCTGAACACAGTTCAAAGTAACTTCATCCTTTTAATCTCAACATTTTACAGATATATGAAAGATTTCTATAGAGCAATTCAACATAATTAATGTCATTTGCCCTACAGAGGAGAGAATCCCTTGGAGCGTTAGCAAATTAATATAGCAAGCATACAGGGCTCCTCCATTCATGACTGCATAACATTTGTAAAAGTTTCCATTCCGAAATCTGGCCAGTTCTTAAACCCAGAGAAATCAGACATCAGCCACCAGGTCCTACACATCACCTCTTCAGTAATGTTCAGTAGAGAATGCTACTTCCCTTAAGCATTTTAGCATGGACAGAGGGAGCCAGTGAACTAGCTGAATAGAGTTCCATATGTTAAGCATATCTTCCAACAAAATACAGAGACTCCAAACGGCCTTGTAATTTATGCAGTGAGAAACAAGAGGAGAGAAGGACAGCAGATAGGAGGAGGCGCTCTCATAAAAGACAGGGCTCATCTAGAGTGCACTTACATTGGTAGGACTCTTTCCATCAACTTTAAGAGGCTTTGATCCAAGTAGCACATGAAAAGTCTTACAGCTGGACCAAAATACAGGGATTATGGGAAGAAATACTACAACAAAGAAAGCCCCTACTGCTTAAAAACCAGAAGTATGGATCTTCAAATCAACGCTGCATGCCAAGAAATAAAATGCAAAGAACTATACCATGTATTTCTCTGGAAACCCAGGTGAAGGTGAATTACCAACATCTAAGTACTACAAATTCTCTTGAGGAATATATAAACTGTCCCCAAAATGCACTGGCTTCTAAATCCATCTGCGTGCTTCCTGACAGGTGTTATCAATGCAGTCATTCAAACATGCAGCATAGGTACCAGCAGAATACATCCATACCATCAGCAACACACTCGTTTTATTTCAAAGCCAAATGCCTTTAATACTACGAGGCGCTGGTCAGCCCATGCAAGTGCCTATATGGACCTAAGTGAGGACAACTGAATGTTTCCCTGCCATGACAATCTTCATTATAAAACAAATGGGTTTGTGTGTTTAAATATACTAGCTGGAACAGAAATTAGGGTCTTGCTTAACAAAAGAAATTAGGTCTTAACTTTACAAATACATGCATGCTGCCTTTAAAAACATGTGCATATCATTATCTAAAACAAAACAGAAAACCAATTTGAGCCTCAGTGATTCCGTCCAAGGGAGTTGAAGTCAGGTGAAGTATAAAACTTTAAGTCAGTTCACCAATTGAAACCCTTTGGACAGAATCTAAGCCTCCAGATTTCCAGCAGCCGAAACTATCAGATGTCCAGATCTTTCAGACTAAAAACCTCACTCTGTATATAGAAATCCACACCTGGCACCACTCCCACACTGCCTTTGGGCCTACACAGGTACATATGAGTTCTCACAACTCATCAGTACGTGTGTTAACATCTACCCCACTCCTTCAAAGCCAGAGTTTTTGATCTCAGATTGTCATGATCTGATCTGCTCTGT
The DNA here is from genome assembly GCF_964237585.1 of Gallinula chloropus. Taxonomy (NCBI): domain Eukaryota; kingdom Metazoa; phylum Chordata; class Aves; order Gruiformes; family Rallidae; genus Gallinula; species Gallinula chloropus. The sequence goes on along the minus strand of NC_140103.1, from coordinate 9,231,182 downwards.
AGTTTTGTTTTAAAAACAGCTTCTACCCTACCTCTCATAGCAAGACAATCAAACTCCTATTAATCCCTGTGCTAAAATACTTTTTCAGTATTTGAGAGGTTCCTGAGTCTATTTACATTAAATATAATTTAAACACACAAACAAGGGGATATTATTTTCTAAGAACAAACACAGGGGACTTTTTGCTGTGTGTTACTTTTAAAAACTTCATTCTGCACCAACACCGAGCTGGTTGGTGAGTTGCATAAAAAACATAATCACAAGAATAATGTGATTCTAGAGAAGAAATTAGGTGGGATCAGTTTATTCAATATACACTAACTCCAAGAACACATTGTTTTATTGGTAGGAAGTGTGGTAACATCTGATATGAAACCAACTATCCTAGAGGAAGGGTAATCAAGGATGAAAGGCTAGACAGTCTCCATTAATGAACTGATTCAAATCATGAATGAAAGTAGTCATCTAGTACTAGTGTGGAGCTACCATAATTAGTATTCCAAAAACAATCATGGTAATTAATTTTACCTTAAGTAGCTAAACCATGTAGAAAGCTGTGTGTTCCACAGCTCCAAAGACAAGGTGAAAGTCCACTGCAATAAACTACAGCACCAGGTCTGGGATATTTTAACTACATTAAAGTCGAGACATCATGGAATCTAGTTGGAGCCATTCCAGACTCTCTGCTCCATCACTCAGCCTCTAATCAGAGCCAGTCGAGAGGAACCTGACTGCACAGCTCTGACTCAAACCCTTGGCATGCACAGAATAAACAGAAAGTAGCAAATTATTAATTTAAAAAACAACCCTTCGACAGAGGTGATACCTTAACAAACACAAGGAGATTTCAGAAGGATCTATGTATGTAAATTCCCCCGTTGCTAAGGAAAGAGGACATTATATATGCAGTACAGGAAAGCTCCAGGGCTCTGCACACCTATTTCTTTCCCCACCTTCCCCTCCCTCTTTCTTCTACTAATTGTCTAACTATGTATGTCTGAGGCAAGAGTTTGTCACAGTTTTCCATGCAAGAAGCCAAGCTCATTCACAATACATATGAAATATCGGGATATTACAGCAAAAATTGCACACAAGAACACAAAAATTCAAAACCTGAAACTAATATTTGGACAAAGGCCCTGCCCACCATATATCAAAAGAGGAGCTTGCTTTAGTTATTTGCTCTTTCTTCCCCTTGGTCATACTGCAGCATGCTCAACGCTTCAGCTGCACAGTGAGCGGTCTGCAAATGCTCTGCACAACTCCTTGTTACTCAGCTACTACATATTGAAGGTGCTCTTCAAAACTGGCTGTGCTGAATTGGTACCAGGCTGGCAACAGAAAGCAGAGATGAACTCTGAAATTAAATCAGTTCCCCGATGGACATGAAAAAAGGAACAGCTTGGCACAGAATTCCTCTGTTCCCACTGCCCCCAACAGTGACATTTGTGGTACATTAATCACAACAGAACAGAGTCAGATCCAACCTGAATTTTGAACTCCACTTGGTTTTCCCACAACTCTCCCTATTGCTGGAAAGGCTTATTTCCCCAAACACCTACGTGCTGCTCCACTGTGTCCAGCAACTGCAGATCTCCATAACAGCACATGTGACCTGATGTTCCACTTGCCCCTTGGCAGGGCTTGCATGGGACACTGCACGCCTGCTTACAGATGTGTATTGGTGGTGCATTTACCTCCAGTTGACAGCTGGTCAGACAGACAGTAAATACACTTACAAATACAAGCATATGCTAATTTGGAATTGTACACACTCAAATATCTGGCATTGGCAAAAGGGGAAGTCGCTTCATGCTTCTTATCCCCAAAGGAGGAAACCTGGCTGGAGATTCGTAAGACTGGAAAGAAAAATAAATTCTCAGCATCTCACCTAATTACACGAAGGCAAATTTCAAGACCTCAGAAAAGGAAACCCAACTTTCCAAAGTTGTGGGACTTAAGACTGAATATTCAGAGCTGACAGTTCTGTGAGTATCGCTGGCATTTCTTTGTCACTGTGGACTACTGCACTTAATCTAGATGCCTGACATGGAAACCCCTAAACCATTATGAATTCTGTTGCTATGGCATACATACATAGGTATACACACTTATATCCTGCAAAGTACTTATTTGTCCAGCAGGCTGGAAAATATAGGACAACGGGGGAATCTTTCTGGGTGAGTCACTACGGGAACTGCTTAGAACCTTCCAGGGCGGTCTGGGTATTCTTCTGGCTTTTAATGTATTCCAGCAAGGAGTGTAGATGGGGTTGGTGTAATCTTAATGATTCTCTTTTCCTTGGCAACATTCCACCTTTGTGAGGTAAAGACTGAGGTTTCCAAGAGAAGTAGGGGAAGAAGGATTAGTAAATTATTCTCAATAACTCCCTAACCTCCTTCATTTCTTCCCCTCTTGGCTCTCATCATTTCTTTCCCCACCATTCCTCAAAATGCACTTTAATTACTTCATCATTGCCAAACAGAACCACAAAATCCCTGTTGACTAGTCTTCCACAATAAAAAACAAGCACACACACATATATAAATACATACACACACTCTATAATAACCCCTTCAAATCTAGAGCTTACACTGATTTAAGACATTCTAAATATAGTACAGGCTGTGGCTGGAAACCCCATGAGTTTTACTTTTTCCAATCTAGGAAATAAAACTTTCATCAGCCTAAAACTCCAGTGCTAATAAAATAAGGGAGTGCCTTTCACTTAACATTAGCACTAAACTAATGCTTCAGGTGGTGTCAAGCAGTAAAGGTTCAGCACAGATACTTTTGGGTGAAAACTTTTAAGGAGATCCACAGCTTTGTTATCAGGAGGAAATCTGAAGGGCTTTTGAGCCTACTGAAGACAGTTTTGCATGAAGATGCTGGTCTGGTAGCTGTGACAGCAAGGCCAAAAACATCCCATTCAGCTGCCCTTGAGAGGCAGGACCACTCCTCTGGCTAACAGAGAGCTACAGAAACCATGAGCAAAATTACATTGTTCAACCTACTAGAGCTCAATCTGCCAGTACCCTAAGAATATGCAAGGGCAGGCTCCCAAATCAACAGCAGCTATTATTAGGAACCGTACTGAACAGGAGGCCCTGGTGACCTGTCTCAGCCCAGTTAGCCTGACAAATTGCCCCTAGTAGGTCACTGAAGTTTCCTGCACATTGTGCCCACCTGCCTGGGCTGTAAGTACATTGTGACCAGGTCTGTGTCAATAACTGTTCTCAAAATACTTCTCAAAGTGGAGACTATCACATGGGATTGATAAAATAGTTAAAAGAAAACTTAAAAAGCATAAGTGATTGGGCTGTTCCTCTTCACTACCCCCTATCAACTTTTCTAAGCAAGAGAAATTGCATCCAACTAATTCAATGGATCTACGCTTGGGGAAGAGATTCTAAGGAGCAGAAAGGACCATTAGGCTACTGGAGACCCAAAAGCTATTAACTGAAATCATGAGTATGGGATGACTTCAAGGTGACTACCAAAGAAAAATTAGGTTTTCAGCACAAGGACAGTGCACAGCTAGTGAAAGGTGAGTGATGTTTCAACCTTCTGAATTCACCCCATCACTTCAGTTTTCGTGGTTTCACTGTTGTGCAGCACTGCACCTAACAGGCACCTACAACTGACCTTCACTACTGAAATAAAGCACCAGCAAGTACAGACCTAAAATCCGCCTCCCAAGCAATAAAAAGCAGATAATACCTCTATAGCATTAAGCTCTGATTAGCACCAGCCAACATCTAGCAAAGCAGTAGGCAGAAACAGCAAAGGAGAAGTGCTCTGATACTTGCTCCCTCGAATGAGGGGTGGAAGTAAGCCTCAGCCAGCTAGGGGCTGCTGCAGACACCTCGAGCAGGCTAATAGTACAAACCCTGGCTGAGTAGTATCACTTCCCCAGCAGATCTCTCACCCATGAAGCACGACAGACAACCTATGCAACCCACTTGCCTGTAGCTGGCTACTGCAATCAACAAGTTTCCATTTCTAGTGCTGGCTTATGACCTGGCCAAAATGAAAGCAGGATATATTCCCCTGGTGCCGAATGTTTTGTCTGCCTGTTCCTTAACCTCACTGATGTAAACTCTGTACTCTGCCTCCCCTGGCCTTCAGTGTTTAATTTCTATTTCAGCCTAATGGCTAGCTTGCATGCATGTGTTTGCTTTTACCTTGATTTGTTGCCAAGCTGTGTCTGAAAATGCAGAGGGGTGATGGAAATGTTTAGAAACATATTAAAAGCTATTAAAACTCATTGCTTTTGCATGTTACATGGGTTGGTTTCTTCCTCTGAAATGAAGCTGATGTTCTTTGAAGACTATTCTGCCTCCTGCCTCCCCACCTCTCCTCCAGCCATGCCACTACCATGCAGGTGTTATTCTTTGATGGAAAGCTGGTTGAGGTCAAGCCAGCCATGTTTGCCTAAAGGGAAAAAAAAAAAGCTAGCCTACTTACCCCCACTAAATACAAGAGTAGTTAACAAAAGCTAAAAACTCAAGACAAACTCACAGCCAGGAGGGAAAGCAGTTATGAAAGCCCAGTTATGACAAGCAGGCTCCCTTCTGCTGACTGATTCTAACTAGCGTATCATTTCTTGTTTTACACTGATCAGGTTTGATGTTTCTTGATCTTTTATGTCCAAATGCTTCAGATTTAAATTGAGAAACAGTGACAGAATTTTGCCAAATTTCTCTTAGAAGCAATGATGAGACAAAATATCCTTGGGAAGAACATATCCACGGAATTTTGCAAAACAAATTACATTTTCTTATTCTTTTGCAGGAGCAGTAAAAAAAGCTGGTGAGTTACAACATTACTTCATTGACTTCAGTAGTATGTTTTTATTTATAATCACTGTAGGTGAAGATATGAAAAAAGATAGAAGGAAAAGTTGAAGCTTTAGGCATGATGACAGGGCTGCAGATGTGTGTGCAACAAAGTGCAAACCTAAAGTTTTTCTGGAAGGGTAAAGCTGTCCTGTACAGAAGACATCACCAACCTCAGGACTAGTCTGATGCCATTACGCACACTCAGAAAGTAAGCAAAGACCTTATCACCTTCTCCTGTAGCCTTCTTTTTGTAGCCCCATATTTATATTTAAATAACACAAACATAGCAGAAAACATTCCCAAAATACACAGTCCACTGTGTACATAGTGCTACCACTGGAGGGAAGATGAAAGAGGAGACTATTGCAGAGTTATTAGTCATGTAACACAGTGACACTGTTTAAACACTGCAGAAGTGAAAGTGCACCAAAAATAAGCTCTTGGCCTTATTTTAAAGAGGCTGCTATCCCTAAACAGGGTGCCTCTTCCTCAGTTTTCACCCCAAAAGAAAAAAAAAAACACAAATCCAAAATAAAAATAAACCAAGGGCACTGTCTGATATGTGCACTGAGCAAACACACCAGAGTACTGGTGACTTATCATAACAATTTGGCTCTTGTTGCATCAAGCAGCAGACAGGAACAGTCTGCATCCACTGTGTGTCAGTGACAGGTATCAGCACTGCACAGAAAGGATGAATTCTGAGGGAGACTAGTTTCTCAGAGGCTTGGAGCTCAAGAAGTCCTTTACTGGGTGTCACTGTTCATGCCAAATACTGGGTTTGTTCAAGCAAATGGAACTGAAACTTCATCCCTCAAAAGCCATTTTAGGATGGGCTGTCTGGGTCTGAAAAGATGGCAAAGTGGGAAACAAGGGATGTCAGTGTTACATGGTCAGGTTAAACGCCACCTGAGTCACACCAAGTAACATCAGTGAAATGGTGGCAGAAAAATTCTGGAAGTCACACACGCTGGGCTTTCCAACAGACAGCATCGAACCCATGTCTGTCCTATTTCCCACCCCTTTATAGTCCTATCCATAATTCTTGACGTATTGAAAGTTGTTCAATGCAAATTTGGATCCATCTATTCTATGTGTGCACACAAAATCTAGCCTTACATTTCCTAGATCCATTAAATTTGGAAATACTTCTGATAACTTTATCAGACTGGTGTACAGGGCTTTACTTCAGCCCATCTCAGCATGGACAGTGTAGGGCACACTGACTGACATTTAAAAAGCAGAGTTGCAGCAAGAAAGGAAAGTGAGTAGAGGGGAAGAAGTTATGTGTAACAACATCAAGCAAATTACTACACACCCAATGACCATGCAATGATCAGTTCATAGCAGCTCCAGTGATTATTGCAACTTGTAGAAGCCAAAAAAAAGCACGAGAAGGGAAGAGGGCATACCCAGGTGACTTGTTAAAAGTACTGTGCGCAGCCTGATGCAAGAGAAGTGCAAAGTAGGTCAAACTCATCATCACTACAAGGCCACTTAGTCTCTCTGATGCCTTTGCAGTGCTGTTTCAGCACTTTCTTCCAATATTTTTACTAGCTAGTACTTCCCTCTGCTTTAGCAGCACACATTGATAGTAACAACCCCTATTGTCTTTGTCTATCAGCATTTCCCTAGTGCAAGCACATGGCTTAATTTGTATAACTTGAATATTCACCTCCTCAGCAAAACCAAGGCCAAAGCACCTCTACACACACACAACTGCTTATTCTTGCATAATGCCACTGCTCCCAAAAGATGTTCACAATTTAAAGTACTATTGCTCGAACACAGACGTGAAAGCAAATTGGAAAACACCTGGGAAAAAAAGACTCAATGCAACAATAACCTACTATGTAAAACCACTGACAAGTAAATAGGAAGTAACAAAAGAGTAAAGACAACTATCTAGCCATGTCCCTTTAAAACATTACATGATACAGCTTGAATGCAGACCAAGTTCTCCGTTCCCCTGTTGTTAGGGCGGTAGCTGTTTAGCAGCCGTAGGTATTTTTCCACAACAATTTCAGAGTTGTAGGAAATATCCAAGCTCCTCGGAACAAATTCTTCACCTATTCCACTCAGTTTTGCAAAGAAATATAGACCAGATGCATTCTTGCCATACCCTGGTCCCTCCCAAGCCCAGACATGCACCAAAGTGAATCCAAAAGTGGAATTCTTCCTCAGATCCTCCTTTTGAAATAAGGCTGTTCTCTAACAGCACTGACTCTTCACTGGGGTACTTCAGATTACTGAGTGACAGCACCTTTACAAGAAAAGCTGCCAGGTGGTAAATGGCTTCTAAGCTACTACAAGGCAAAAGCTTATAAAGAACTGACGGGTAAAGATTAAACCAGAGAAAACGTTTAAAATAAGGCACAACTTCTTAGCAGAGATGGTAAATAAGCTTTGGAATGCAACATCCAGACAAGTGGCAGGATCTCTTCCTCAATATTTACAGATTAGGTGCCTTCAGAAGAGATGATTTAAAAGTTATGAGATTCTATAGAGTAACAGGAAAATGTGTAGCCTGTAACATGTAAAAGGTCAGACAAAGATGGTACAGAAGTTTCCTGTAGCTTAAGCTGTGTGAAATCTTTCTTCTGTCTTCCTTTCAACTCAGGCATTTGCCTTTAGAAGTAAAAGCCTTGACAAGAACACTGCAGACCCAGTCACTGTAGATTTATAGTTTTGCTAATTTGAACAAACATGAGTCTGGCCAAGCTAAGGAACTATTCCTTGGTGCTCAGTGGTAATTATGGTTTTCCTGAGGATTTGGTCAGCTTTGGAAGGCCAGACTACCCATTAGTCCATCTCTTCAGGTTTTTCTAGTTTTCCCTTAATCATTGCTATATTCTCCATGGGCAGCTCCCAAAGCCACCCAGTTGTCTGACACCATTTATTTTGTCAGCCATGTCTTAATAATAGCCTTCTTGCTTGCATTTCTATTTCAACAGCAATCAGCAATTCTCTTACTTGCCTTGCTGGCCAGGCTTCCAGCTGTACAGTTCTGTACCCACTCTGCACATCAGTTTGGTTCAGAAGTCCACACCCACACACCACTTCCAACATACCCACAACTGGTAAGGAGATTTATAGAGAAATCAGAAGGACAGGAAAGAAGTTCACCACTCAGCTTCAAAGTTGCAGAGTAGCAATACAGCTGAATTACAACCATACAGCTTGTCCATTTATGTAGCATTTTTTTGTCTGGCCTCCTGAAACCCCATTACAACAAATGAGAACATTCTCTTCAGACAAATCTAGATGTTAGACACACATGGCTGCCTAAACTTGACTTTAGATGTTAAAGGGATCTTGAATTGTTCTGAGTCAGCCTGTGACCATCCGCAAGGCTTTGTAAGTTCTGCTCACTCTGAGCTAACAAGGATAAGAAGGGACACCTGACCCTACCTCTTGTAGCTTTGTTAAACCAGGATTTGTCACCATTTGCAAAAGGCAGAACTTGTCTATACAAGTCAAGTTACCTCCACGTTAAACCTGCTCATGTAGCCACAGTATCCCAGTTACAGTTGCTCTCTCTGCATTCTTCAGTTAGTTATCAGTTACTATTCACCTATGTGATGTTTCTCTTGTCCTTCCTTTTGTCCCTTCTCTTTCAGCCACAGACAAGATGTTATATCTTCATTCACTCATCGTGGGCAACGGGACTTGCTTCCTCTTCTTAAAATTACATGGCTTTTCTGTTTCTGAATAGCACACAGACACTTGTGCTGTACCTGCTCTGAGAATAAACAGAATTCCAGTTTTCTGTTTAGAGACAAGGGCTACCCTCTGTGGCCTAAATATATATTGCAGAACCAAGTACAGCTGCAGGGACAACTTCTTCAAGCTTGCTAGAAACACATTCTGAGGTTCTTAACATCAATCATGCCTGCACAAGGTAAGAGCAGTTAGTGTGCTCTCTTGCACAAAAGTTACCTTGGACAAAGCTTTACCCTGTTAGAGCCCAGCTGTTTCCAGCACTTCGACCTACTACATACATCTACCCTAGAGCATGCTCTAGGCATAGCTTTTATTATTGGTAATTGCAAGACCTCCTTTGGCTCAGGGAAAACATTATTATTAAGTAGAATCATAGTATATCTCAACTTGGAAGGGACCAATAAGAATTATCAAAAGTCCAACTCCCGGCTCCTCAAAGGATTAGCTAAAACTAATCCATGTAACATCATCCAGATGCTCCTTGAACTCTGCCAGATTTGGTACTGCTGGCACATAGAAGAAAACTTATATTTGGGCTTAGTTTTTAAAACCAACCCTTTTTCTTACTGTAGTAGACAAGCTTTTCTTAAAATGTGATGGAGCAGTGTCAATCTTGAGGGGAGAAAGTTCTACCTTCAGGCTAGAAACCTTTAGGGAAAATGGAAACAGCAATTAACTCCAACACATATTAAGTTTGTCCATCTGGAGACACAAAACGGACTTGAAAGTTTCCCCTGCCCAGGGGCAGCTGTTTGACAAGTCAAATCATGAAGGCAAAGAGAAAACTCAGTTCTCATCTGAAGTCCAAAGTGTCTTTGAGCTCCTATGGAGCCTGTTTCAAATATGTTCTTTGAAAAAGTGTCTCTGAACAACAGAGATTTGATTCATCCCCAATTAACTTGAAGTGTGACCTTCTGCACCCAGTTCACATTGGGTTATCCAGGTTGGGATCCAGTCCAGGTAGCCCAAACCTACACAATGAGCAGGTACAGGCACAAGCTACATGGGTATAGCTTGTAAGAGAGTTAACAGTGCTAAGTGCACTGCATGGGAACTTGTACATCTTTCTCTGTTTTAAGGAGTAGATTTTTTACTCCCAGATGCATTAAGTTAAATGAGAGCTAATGCACACATTTATATGAGAGAGCAGGGCTGAAGAATAGCTCTATATATGGAAAGCTCCTGTAATGAAGATAACTAATTTTTCCGAAATGAGAGGGAGACTAAGCAGACAGCAAGAATTTTGGCAGAGAAGAGACCTTTTTTATGGAAGGACAGTCATTTATCTCTATTCTTCTACTACAGTTCCAGGAGAAGCAACAATCACTAAGATTTATAACTGGCCATAAATATGCTTAGGACCATTACACTCTTAAGCAGCCCAGAGGAGACCATACCATTCACTAAGGATTTGAGATTTCTCAAACCAAGATTCGAAACCCATCCCAAAAAGGCTCTAACATGCAACAGTTGAGACACACCTGAAAATTTCTTATACTAAACCTGTTACTTCTGTGACTGTGTTCGATTACCAGCAGCATTGTTTCAAAGCTTTTTGGAAAGGCTCTCTCCCCCCATCACTTTTAGCTTTCCTCCTTGGATAAGAGCCAAGGTTTCAAGGACAGCACTGATGAAACAGTAACTCAATTGAAAACGAATTGGAACTGAACAAAGGCTGCCTACTGCATCAGAGCCAAAGCTGCTTATTGCTTTAGTGACTTTCAACTTAAGAAGCTTCTACTATGTAAACTGGAACATTTCTTTCCACAGTACCCAACTGCTTCTGCCAGCTTTGGCCATGTGAGCTCATGCAAGCCTTGCCTTACAGCTCACTCGTTGGCCAGTTTAACCTCCAGCCCACCCTGAATTTTCACATCCCAACTTTCCTATTTCTCCAGCTTTAGGGTTGTACAACTCCCAGGTTCTGCTCCCATTTCAGGATTTCTATGTTAAGCAGGCAGTAGTCAGCCCATGTGGCAGAAAGTGATAGCTTAAGGTGATGCAGGAAATTCTCTCCTCTGGTAACACTGGCTGTTCAGCATAGATCCTGCCCTTTGGACAAGCATGCCTAGCTGCCAGTGACTTAAAAGTTCAACAACATTTTGCAAGACCAGCCTTAAGGCTCAAATACTGGACAGTTTCCACCAGAACATGTTCTTCTAGATGACTGAAGGAAGGAGGAAGACTATGTCCCTTACAAACCAGCCCAGTATGTGTGCAGAGGAAAGACTGGAGTCTGACATGTTAATAGCTTCACATTTTCAAGAACCTCTAGGAAATGCAAATGAAAGAGCAGTGTTCAAAGTCCAGTGCAGAGGTAAGCAATCCTCAGAACCAGTCTCCAGCTTCATATCAGAAGTTTTACAGGGTCTTGGGTGCATAGCTGGCTATAAGGCTTTTTAAAATGAACTTGAGTTTGGACTCCAGATACATTCACTACTACTGATCTCATTTTGGGTTACTGAAACAGGGAAATATCAGAGAGAATATAGATAACCACCCTTTGCAATTAAGATGTGCAACTGTGAACTACCCAAGAGCAACTGACCTACCCACAATGGTTTACATGGGATGCCAGTAAGAGTAAAAACAATTGGTTGTCTTCAGAGTAAACAGGGAGGACAGTCTCTAGCTTTCTAACCTACTACAGCTACTGACCCTGGGTCAACTTGTTTGAAAAAAACCTGGCCTACAGGCCTAAGGCCTTGCCCTGCTAATTCACACTTCTAAACTTCCAAAATAAGAGATCACTGCAAGTATGGCCAAGCCTTTGAGAGGAACTGCTTAATTGCAGTATGCTCAGGGTACTGGTCAGGTCTTCTACGCTTATACTGGCTGGTCACCCACCCTCGTCCAGCCTCAAAAGACAGGTGTTTCTTTCTCATGTATATCCTCACATGAGTGCAAAGACATCATTAGGAAAGAGCTGGGCTACAGGACATGTCTATTGATTTAAACATGCAGCTGCCCTCGGAGGCCATTCTGTAAATATAACAGGGATTATGCAATCCAGGCTTGTCTTAAAGCAGTTCTCTCAGAAAACTCACTTCTCCCAGTGACTTCTGAAGAAATTTTCCAAATAAAAGCTGCTCAGCTCATAGCCTGTCAGCTTTCAGGCATGCTGTTCATCTGAAGTAAGCGTTCCTGGCTCTCTAGTTATTATTACCCAATGTTTTTGTGGCAGCCAAGTGGCTACAGGAAGGAGGACTATGGCTTGGATCACCAGACAGGTTTCAGAAACGTTCAGCATTTACTTACAGTTTCTCTTGTAGTTGAGAGAAATTGAAGAAGGGACTGAGAGAAAAGGTTGGAGAGTAACTCTGGGTCTGTGAAACAACTCAAAGGAGAAAGATACAACTTAAAAGCCTACTTTTGTTATCAAAGTATTCAGCATCACTCAGTGGATTAGTAGTTTAGGATATTCATATACATGACAAAATATTAAAGGGCTTCTTCACATACTGGTACCTATTTCAGAAACCATTAAAACCAGTATTTCAGTCTACAAAATACACGAGCTCTGTGCTTTTCTCACTAGAAAAGTGTTACTGGTACTCTGCTAGAAGCCTTCTCAGGATTGCTCTTAGAAAATGTAACTAAAGCAGTCTGCTAGATAATATATAACTTTATTCAGTGGTTCAGTCACTAATTCCATTGTGCTAAAAGCAGAGCTACTAGTGAACTACTACGTCAATCTGGGGATTCATTTAGAATGGTTTTCTGTTAAAACACGAGTCATGTAGCACAGAAACATGCCACTTCCACTGAAGTACCACTTAAGTCCTCTCTAATATTGTGAGGGGATACAGTCTGCCCAGAAAACAGACATTTAAACCCACAAATTGCAAGTAAAGAAATTCAGCACAGTTTAGCTTACTGAAATGCAGGCTACTCCCCAAAATCGAGCATCAGTCAGAGTTTGTCCCTATTAGGGCTGGTGCACTCAAGTTGTCTCACAGGGAAGCTCTGATGTAGCCAAGTCAGGTGAATTCCTAAATGACAAGATGCTCTGCAAGTGCACACAGTGGTCACAGTGAAATAGAAAGCAGGAATGAACCTGGGACAGCTTCTGTAATGCTATTGTGTGAGAAGAACAAGGAGTTCTAGTGCAGCCAAACCTTTAGGAGTGGCTTGGGGTTTGACTGACTGGAGACAAGAGAGATACCACCCAGACTGCCAAGGGAAAAAACCTCAGCATCAAGCATGGGGCAGGGGGTGACAACCCACAACCTGTTTTGTCTTTAACCTCCATCCTGCTTTGAGAAGTTTTAGTCATGAGATGGTAGATTCCATCACCTTACCTAGCTGACCTCAGCATGTTCCTGAGGAAGTAAATGGTGGGTTGTGAAGGGGAAGTTGGGTCTGCAGGTGTCATGGCTTTCTCCAGCTGTGAAATCAGAACTCTTGATGAAAGACAGTCTCTAGTCACCCACCATCCCTTCAAATCACATTTTCTGGTCAACAGGCAGTCATCTGACTGGAACTACACCTGGAAACATATATAATCCTAAGAAAACATCAGAGCAGCTCATTCAGTGAAGCAGAAATACCCAACACACGCTTCTGTTACAGGACATTTCTTGTCTGGGAGGGGAAAGGAGAACCGAGGTGGATTTATTGCTGAAACTTTGTTTTGGTATAGCTTAACTGACATCCTTACTATAACATCCTGAAAGCTTCTTAGTATTTCTATTGCCCATCCATCACACAAAAGTCCTCTCACAGCTTCAGTTCGTGCAGCACTAGATAATACCCTGATGTAAAATAAGGGTTAGTTGGATATAATTCCACATGGAAGGCAAGGCAAAGTACTGCCAACAGTATTAGTGTGACAGGAAGGGAAGGGTTCGCAAATGCAGTCCTTAGTTATCAGTGACATGAAATCTGAAGTCTACTTCACCTACAGCCTGCTACTTCAAGGGTTAAGTGCCACAACCTTACGTAAGGTGAATGCACATGCCAAGCAGGTAGCTTATGGTTACTTTCTCCTCACATTTTGATATTCTTCCAGACTAGGACTGCCTCCTGTTAGGCACAGGGCAGTGCTCACCTCAACAGGGCTCTGAGATTGACCCCAACTCCAAGGTGTCACTGTCACCAATATGTCAAGTTAAGGTATGAACAGTGCAGTCCAGGAAGCTGAGCAAGGAGGGAGCATTGCATCTACGCTCCTTGATAGGCTGCTGTACATGGTAAGACATGACAGACCATGATGCATCATCACTGCTCTACTGAGCACCTGAAGACCACGACATTATCCCTCTAACACAGCACTAAGATCTCCTGGTTAGTCAGCAGCCACTGCCAATCATCTACAGAAGCCTTTTGGTCTCTCTACTACTACCTGGGACTTTGCCATAGTACCATCACCACATCACTGAAATCCAGTCTAGGAGGCCTTTTAATTACTAGTCTGATCTCAAGGAAACTGGCACCTTGAACTCTGCACAAGAGTTTTTGTGCTTTGTCACATAGGACACAAATTCCATCTGTAAGTATATTTACAAAATACAGCAGCACAAGACAAAGGCATTCTCAGCTGACAGATACAATTGTCTTGAGAAAGTTCATTAGGTTTTCAGGTTTGTATCATTTGGTCATTTTTAAATACCCTCTACCTTACCTGACACATGACACTGCCCATAAAAACTTTACAGCTCCAATGATGTTTGCCTTTGTAACTCAAACCTGGCTATTCAAAGCAGCTAATTATATCAGCAGCCTGTGCTTCCCCGGTAGCACAACCCTTTCAATATTTCAGGTGACTCCATTGTGCATTATCAATACCTCAACTCTTCCAAAGCATATTAGCTATCCCAATAAGACTTAAACAGTTGCACTGGTGCCCATAATAGCATGGAAAGGAGAAAGCAGGATGAACTCCATGCAGTTTTGAATAGCCCATTCTGTTAGGAGTGTCACATCCTGAGGATTGTTCAGCAGTCAAATGTTTTCTAAATGACACAGTAAAGCAGACTTAGGTTTAGTTGTATGTGGCCACCTTTCTTTTTTGATCAGATGCGGGCAGTTCAGCTTTAGTAAATTGTGCTGGTCCCTCAATTTTATAAATTTATATGAATAACTTCATTTACTTTCGGTTTTGAATACATCTTCGATCTGAAACCCTAACAGTGACATTCACAGCCTTCTTAAGCTACTTCAACAGTTCCCTGGTGAATGAGAGAACATAAAGGGTGCAAGAAAGTGAACTCTCAATTTTGGTCACCCACACCTTTGAGAAGCAAAGTATTAATTATAACATATTTTCCTCTTCTAAATAGGGGAAAGGGAAAATTTCGTTAAATTTAGATGCTTTGTTCAGTAGAAACTCAACTATATGGACACTTTAAGTGTCAGTTCATAAGCCAATAGAAGTCATAGACAAATAGTTCAAGAGACTCACAAATTGAGAGGACGTTCAGGTGTCCACAGTTTCTTAGATTCTTGTAAAGCAACATCATGAAAGACTACATTCTGCTGAAAGCACAATGAACTGAAAGACTGGCAGCAGTATGGCAGAGTAAAGCTGTTTTCTGATACAAATTAACATAGCTTGGTGGATCTGGACAAGGACAAAGGAGAACAGTATGAATGGAGAAAGAAACAGCTGACTGGACAAGACCTCCACTATGGACAAACAATGCTGTTCCACCAATAAAAAATGTTAGTCAGTAAATGAAAACTATGAAGGTCGTTCTTTTCAGGACTGACATTTACTTACATAATTCCATAAACGATAGTTTCAGGAAGTTTCACTTCCATTTTTACCTCAATTTTTTTTTTTCCTGCTCCTGTATATTCTCTCCCTTCCCATCTTTTGTTTGCTTTCCCTCATACATCCCACATTTTCTTCCCTGCTAATAAAATGAACAAGAAAGAGTAGCTTGCTTGTTTGCCAAGCTTTCCAACACTCAAGTTTCATGACAGCATGAAATAAGAGAGAATCTTTTTCAAAATAAAAATCCTTAAAGTCATCCTTTTCCAAGTCCAGGATTAGCAGTCCTTATTGTGCCAAGCAAGGTAACTGGAGGCACACAGCAGGCAGTTCCTTCAGCTACCCATATTATTGGCTCTGTGTTCAGAGAAGGGGATGTGACTTTTCCTTGCACATACAAGCATCCTGCTAGGGCAGAAAATTGAGCCAACATACTGCATAAGTGGAAAGAATCAGATTTTGGAGAAGACGACTAGCAGGGTTACACTCAAGGAAATATAGAACAAGATGTATGAACTCCTTTTCTGCTGTGCTTCATGAGCAGCAGCTACGTGCTGCTTCCATCCCTCAGGACGGACTGTACCGTGCTCTTCTCCACACCACTCAGTATGTTATACCCAAGGTTGCACAAGTATCCTGGAGACCTGAGTGCATTGCTGGAGGAAGGAAGGGGGAGGGCAAGATGACTTATGAATAGAGCTATTCACCATATCCCACGGTGGGCATTCTTTTCAGCTTGAAACAGCAGCTGGGCTCTCCAACACTGACCACAGATGAAGGCTCTGCCAAAAGAGATGCTGAGAAAGGGGAAAAAACCTCCTGGTTGATTTGTATTTAATCAAAGCAAGCTACTGCCAAGACTCACACCATCCGGGGACTTAAGATGCCTCTGTGTTTTGAATAGTAGACTTCACTGTTGATAACTAGACCTGGATTACTTTTTTTTTTTTCCAGGCCAACCAGAGCCATTTGGAGATTAATGCCAAGCTGTGGGAGTAGCTTTGGACGATTCTATTTTGTCTTCAAAACGTCAATCTGCTCTACTGTTTCTAAAAGCTGAAGCCAAGCAAGGCAGTATATGCTAAAGTCAGGTTGCATAAAAACTAAAGGGCAATAATCTCAGAAGTATTTTTTTAAAAGCCTGAGATGTTTATCAAGAACAGTTTGATCCCAAAGGATTTTCGTTTCAGTTCAGGAGAAAACTATGAAAACAGTGACTTGTAAAACTCCAAGACATCACCAAGACCTCAAGAGCCAGGAAAGCAGATTTGCCTAACCACCCATTACTACTATTATATCTGAGCAACACTCCTAAGACATCTTCCTCTTCTGGAGTGGCTTCTATTCTCTCCAGAAATTCTGTTTCTCATGTAAGTCAGACGTTTCTGAATGTCCGAGACTGGAAAGTTCAGCTGCCAGTGTCCTGCTAACAACTGTGCTGAGGACAAAAGCTCAGATAGACTTCATCAAGACCATTGTGGATTGTAAGTCATCTTCTGCCTTGTGTAAACTATATTACCACAAGAATGAAATCTTTAAATCATTTCCTTAAAATAATTAGTTAATTAGGGTAGTTTAAGGGTTTATACAAACAATGCCAAGATTGTAAATGCTGTTTCCTACATACCTCCTATATAAAGCTTACTGCAGAGCTGAAAGTTGTTGCCATAGTGAGTGAGCATCTCAAATGTAGCTTGCATAGAAAGATTTCGCCCTTGAGTACTACAATTATATTTTGCAAAGTTCAGACTTTTAAAATGCAGATAAATTTTCATATGAAGCACCTGCTTGGTTCAGGTTAGCAGTGTAACCTAAGCAGCTTTACTCCTATTGCCTATGTACTGTGTTGCATTACAGCAAGTTCTTACCTGAAGCAAACAAATCATACATGCTGGCAATAAACAAGGACCTGTGCCTAATAACTGACACATACCATGTCCACACACCTGAGTGGTCCAAGAGTCTACAGAGCCTCTTTGAACATTCAGTGCATGCTTTATGGCATTCAGAAGAATTTTGGAAAGTCTATCCATTTGCAGGTCTATACTAAGCTGATTAATTTAGAGAAGCCCAGTCCTTTGGTGCCAAGTCCTTTTAAGGAGCCTGGCTTAATAAAGAGTTTGAGAGCAGATGCCAATACTGGGAAGAACAAACCAACGCACCTTTAGCAGCTCCATGATTTCGAGCTGCATTGTGCCCGCTTCACTTCTGATCATGATTCAACAAGGAAATACAGTAGCAGAGCTCCAGACAAGCAACTTCAATTTCAGCTACATTCTTGCATTAATAAGGTATGTGGGCTGGGAAAATAGATGTCCTTGAGAAGCAAAAATCCCCTGCTACAGCCCTTACTGAATGCAACCAGGAGCCACTGATATAGCATTTGAAGGAACTGGCAAACAAAAGCTGCAAGAAGGTTTAACAGTGAGGATACTGAGCTATAGGAACTTACTATACAAGCAGATACATGCCCCTACTCTGGAGGTTTGTGTGGTAGCAATCAGTATCCAACACAGAAGCTAGAGGTCATTCTGCAACTGAGATGTGAAGAGCTGTGCTGTGCAGAGAGCCCATGTCTCTGCCTCTGCGCTCCGGGGCAGGCAGCTTTAATTAGCAGAGCCCAGATGTACCCAGGCCTCCGATTAGATGGTTCATGACCCAGAACACAAACAGCTTTAACAAAGTACTAATTCCACTTCAAAAGGCAATCCCTTGAATTAATTTATACAAGCCTCGAGGCTAGAATTACCATCCAAATATTACTGGTCTTAAAAAGGAGGAAGTGAATAAGGGAGGAGGTAGCAGTACGGGTAAATTATAGCCAGGAGCGCTGGCACCAGACATAGGCATTACCTGGCCTGCTGGTTGGGACAGTGAAGCAACTGGCAAAGCAACACAACTGCTATAACACCTTCTTGCAGCTTCACAAGAAGTGCAACACTGCAGTACTTCAGGCAGATTGTAGCCTTCAAAAACAAGAGCAAGACTTTGGAATGGTTTAAGACAAACAGTGCGACCAAGAAAATGCCTTCAAAGGGCCTTTCGCTCCCCAAGAGAAAGGCAGAGCAATGTGCAGAGGAGGTTCAGAGAGGAAGAGCCCAGGGCAGCATACCACACCTAGCTTATCAGCCTGGGTTCCATCCTACAACTCCTTGCTCTTTTTGCTGTCAGGGTCAGAAGAGCAGAGATATCTAGCTGGGAGGCAGCCAGGTCAACAACAGTTTAACGCTGATGGGAAAAGAACCTACATCTCCTCTCTTCCCTTATCTGCCACTGACCTGGTGTATGCTAGAAAGGCAAACACTTGCCTTGTTCTATTTCAGTATATTAACTCCTATAAATATTTAAATGCAATTTTGAAAAGGATCTCCATAAAAATTTTAAATAATATCCCCTCTATTCCTAGTGGCTATTGGCCAACAACAGGACTCTGCCTTTATGCTTAGTGAGACAGTTTCCTCTAGCCATATGCCTGCCCTCCAAGCCAGCCAAACCTGCTCTGATCCATGCAACTACAGCAGTGCAATACTAACCCTGACACAAAAAATTAGCAAACTCTGTTTCAGGCACACACAGGGAAATCAGTGAGCCCTAACATACCAGGCAGGCAGAACAGACAGGATGACTCGTGAAGATGATGAAAAGTAAAAACAATCTGAAACCCTGGGAACAGCAAGACCACTGCAGGGAGAGTGAAGGATTATACAAAAGCAAACATTGTCAAATGACTCCTGTGTCCACTGAGTATGTAGTTTTATCATCAGCTGCCTTGGATATTAGAGCATGCCCTTAGTCTCCTATGTGGATGGCAGTTTTAGAGCCTATCTGTCCATAAAAACATTTCTTCCCAATACTACTTAGGTCTGTTTGCCTTGTAAGGTAAAGGAAAGCAGAAGAAAGGTTGTTTAGGTGGAACAGATTAATTGCACTCACAAGTTTCTGAATTGTTTGTATGGAAACCTTAGTCTTTAGAAACAGTATAGGTGAGTCAGAAAAAAAGTGGGTGATGAGACTGCTTTCACAGGGCTTTGGTACATAAGAGGAAAACAGTGCCAAACTCCATCCATATAGGGAAGGAACTTCATTACCTAGTCCTCTCCAAGGGAGTGCTAAAGTGGGCTGCTAGTAAATGCACCTCCTAGTGCCTTCCTCCAAATTTACTCTCACCTTGCTTTATAGAAAAGCTTCATGCCACCTGAACATTTTGGTATATGACTGCCCTGCCTTCCTTTTCATGTATGTGCCACAAGAACTACTGTTGTGTCCACAGTATTTTCCATGGTGTCTCTGCCAACACATTTACTTAGGCCATCTCTCTGCCTCAGCAAGTTGTGTATCAGATTCACCTTCTTACTACTAGACCTGACCACAGGGACTACTCAGAGTTCCATGTGTGTCAATCCCTTACACAGCCCTTATTAACGTAGGGCTTACGACCTGCACTATTGAGTGTGTTGCAGCTATTAAATGCTTTTAGCAGTTTCACCAAGAGAAAACTGAGGCAGAGAATAAGGAGCATACCCACAACCCCATGGGGAAATACACATCAGGTAGTGACTGAACTTCAATTCCCATGCAACAGTCACACTTCTCCAAGTTCATGTCACCATATTGAATCCTTTAAGATGGCTCAGGTGCCTAAAATCAGTCACATTCTCAAAGCTGTAAATAGAAGACCCCCAAAACATTCCATAGTCTTCATTTTCTTAATCAGTGCTTAAAAATATAAAAACTCCTCTCAGTAAGGCATCAAACAACTTTTCACAGAACCACAAGGTTGGGAAAGACCTTTAAGATTGAGTCCAACCATTCCTGTCCTAAGCTAAACCATATCTCTAAGTAGCTCATCTACCCTTTTTTTAAACACGTCCAGGGATGGTGACTCAGCCCCCTCCCTAGGCAGCCTGTTCCACATCCCCATAAATCTTTCAGTGAAAATTTTTTCCCTAGCATCTAATCAGAACCTGCCCTGGTGTGGCTTAATGTCATTTCCCCTTATCCCATCACCTGCCCCCTGACTGAAGAGACCATCGCCCACCTCTCTACAACCTCCCTTCAGGTAGTTGTAGGCAGTGATAACGTCTCCCCTCAGCCTTCTCTTCTCCAGAGTAAACATCCCCAGCTCCCTCAGCCATTCCTCATATAGATTTGCCCTCCAGCCCCTTCACCAGCCTGGTTGCCCTTCTCTGAATGCGCTTGAGGACCTCGATGTCCTCCTTGTAGTGAGGGGCCCAAGTTCCCTACTGGAAATCTCAAGTTTCCCATATGAAGATCCTGAACAGTCCACACAGCCTGTTCCCAACACAATCACTCACATCCCCTTCAGTAAAGCAAACACAACAGATTGCCCAGGGTGGACACTGCATAATTTTACTCACTAGCATCCAATAAAAAGTCTGCAGAGACCAGAAACAACCCATTTTCTTTCAGGACATCATCATACTGTGCATCTGACAACAAGCAAGCAACATCCATGCCCTCATAAAGCTGGCTGACTAGAAAAATAAGTTTTCTTAAAAACCTCCATAAAAGCCTTTTCCTTTGTCAGACTCTTAATGATTGCAAGCCTACATCTCCTAGGACTACTTTTTATGACAACAGCAGCAAATATAACGATGGCGAGAAGCCCACACAGCTTGTATCTATCCAAATCATCAGCTATGGTTTTAATTTAGCTGCAATTTAGACAGCCAACTTCAACATACTGAAGAAGGCAGAGTTGTTTTAAAGCATAGGGAATGACAAACCATTCAGAAGCAATGGAAAAAGGAAGTTCTGGTGCTTTGAGCACTCTTAGATCTTGAATAATTTGGGAAGTTGGGGAAAAGAACAGAGCTCTCCTGTAGAGCTGGAGGATTTTTTAAAGAATTTTTTGACAAAACAGGCGGGTTTTTGTATTTGTCCTTGTAACCTGCAAGGCCTCTTTGATCAATAGCATCTCTTTGTTTTCTTCGCCTTGTCCAATGGTAACGTCTCTTCATAAATCTTTGCTAATTTCTACAAGAGAATGCAGGGAAAACATATCATAGAATCATAGAATCACAGGAGTTGGAAGGGACCTGGAGAGCTCGTGGGGTCCAACCCCCCTGCCAAAGCAGCTCCCCAGCTCATATTGCACAGGGCGGCGTCCAGACGGGGCTGGAATCTCTCCAGAGATGGAGACTCCACACCCCCTGGGCAGCCTGTCCCAGGGCTCCCTCACCCTCACTGGGGAAAAGTTCTTCCCCGTGTTAGTGTGGAACTTCCTATGCTCCAACTTGCAGCCATTGCCCCTTGTCCTGTCTCTGCAGACACTGAAAAGGGGCTGCCCATTTCCCCCTGCATCCCATACTGAAGATATTGATAAGCATTCATAAGGTCCCCCATTAGTCTTCTTCTCTCCAGGCTGAACAGCCCCAGCTCCCTCAGCCTTTCCTCACAGGGGAGATGCTCCAGGCCCTTCATCATCTCCGTAGCCAGGAGATCCCTGTCTTTTTTATACCAGGAAGCCCAGAACTGGACACAACACTCCAGGTGGGGCCTGACCAGGGCAGAGCAGAGGGGGAGGATCCCCTCCTGTGACCTGCTGGCCACACTCCTTTTGATGCACCCCAGGATCCCATTGGCTCTCTTAGCTACCAGGGCACACTGCTGGCTCATGGCCACCCTGTCACCCACCAGGACCCCCAGGTCCTTCTCCACAGAGGCAGGAAAAGAGGTGGCATGAAAATCTAAAGGTACCTGGCACAGGTAAGCAAGAGTCAACAACAGAAGAACAGGGAGATGAAGGTTACATATGGATGCCCTTGATTGACCAAAGCTCAGATCCCATTTTCTGTGAAAAGGTTTAAAGTTTGCATCACAAACTTCAAAGATTAACTAAACATTTTGCTTTTAAAAGAAACCAGAGAAAGCTTGTTCTGAACAGAGCTTTCTTCTAGATTATACATTATACATAAAAGACAGCAGAAAGACTTAATAAGCATACTTAAGTATGCTTAAGGGACATAAGGCTACCAGGGTATTGCAAGGAACTAGACTTCAACCTTTTGACTACTCTTTTCTGCTGTTGTACAGTTTCCTCTTCTTCCACCTAAGCACTGCTGCCACTCCTGACCAAGCTGAAAATTCCTAAATGTAAGAGCATAGATCACTCCTATGATGGCAGGAAATGTGCAGCTGGTGAGCAATGATGCCTCTTTAACCACACAGGCTCTGCAGAGGAGTTTCCAAAACTCATCACAAAATGACAAATGTTAATACCCGTTCTGGTTTCTCTGAAGGCATTAGGGTCCAGCTATGTAATGGAATACAGACATTCCTAGATTTTATCTCACTGCTTTCTCTTCATCAATCAGTTTTAGTTTACAGCACAGAAGTAACTACTATGTACCCAGAACTGAATTAAATTTAGGACCTGAAGAAGAGTTTCAGCTATTCTAAACTGGGTTTTTTTAATAAGGATTATATAAGAAAGGCTTCTTAAGTTGGTCTTAATATTTATTGCTTTTTAGTAACAGGAATAGGAAAAGGAGCAAAAGGCATGATTTTAACAGTGAGCAGTCAGTGGGGCTGGAGTCTGGAAACACCCTGTGCAACAACAATGGCTGGTGAAGCCCACAGTAAAAAAAAAAAAAAAGAAAAGAAAAAAGGAAAAAAAAAGCACAACATACATAGAGAAGAAAACCCACACAAACAAAACACTTGAGAGCACTGGGAATGAGAGTGCTTTATGAGACAGGCTCTTCCCAGCCAGAGTTCTGGGCCGTTTGCTGACATGAAGCAATGGCACCTCCAGGGCCACCGGCAGCTGTTTCAGACCTGCACTCAAGGCAGGCTCCCGCCTCACGTTGCCCCCACACACTGCTGAAGCGGTGGGCTCTGTTTCAGCTCAGAGCACAAATAAAACCGCTTCTCTAAAAAGATTCGGTATCTCTGCAGCTGGTTTTCACGTTCCAAGCAGCTATGAGTTCCCCGGTAGGTGTACATCACTCAGAAGCAGCATTTGCCTGTCCGTCCCCCCCCCCCCTCCACACACACACCCAGCCGTGCTGCTCCCGTGCCTGCCCGAGCCCCGCTCACAACCCTGGCTGCACCGCCACCTCCTGTTTCGTCATCGCAAGGAAGGTCCGCACGGACTCCTGGGTAGGCACTCACGGACCGTGCTCGGCTAGACTGCCTTACTCCTAAGGATCAAGCCCCTTGTACAGCTGAGATAGCAACAGCTGCCCACCAGAAACAGCCTTAAAGAATTGTTAGCTCGAAGTCCTAGCGGCCCGTGTAGCCCAAAGCACTGGGAACAGCCTGCTCCAGCCTGTAACTTCTTCTAAGGTAACGCCACAAAAGGTCAAGGTCCAACCTTTACCATTTTCATTCCTATCCTTAGTTTCCTTAGTCTCCAAACTCCACAGAACACTTCATTAAAGATATATCCCAACAGCATCTGCCACAAACAGTCTCTGCAGTTATGCAAAACAATCCAATTACTCTACTTCCAGTGGAGGCAGAGAAAGTTTCTACTGGTTTCACTACAGCTAGGAACTAACCAGATACCTGAAAGCTGCCAGAACAAAATCCTGCCCAATCTTCTTTGGTTTTGTAGGCATTTCAATACTACAGCTTGCTTTAGAGAATGAGCAGGATGGGAAGCCACCACTATATCACAGAATCACTAGGTTGGAAAAGACCTTTGAGATCATTGAGTCCTACTATACCCACTCTCTACTAAACCCTGTCCCTGAGCACACCATCTACCCATCTTTTAAATACATCCATGGTGACTCAACCCCCTCCCTGGGCAGCCTGTTCTAGTGCCCAATAACCCTGTCAGTGAAGAATTTTGTCCTAATGTCTAATCTGACCCTGTCCTGGCACAGTTTGAGCCCATTCACCCTCATCCCATCACCTGTTGTTTGGGTGAAGAGACCAACACCCATCTGGTACGTCCTTTCTGGTACCTGTAGGTGATAAGGTCTCTCCTCAGCCCTGTCTTCCCCCCAATTCCCTCATCTGCTCCTTGTAAGGTTTGCTCTCCAGTCCCTTCCCCAGCCTGGTTGCCTTTCTCTGGGCACACTCCAAGACCCCAGTGTCTTTCTTGTAGTGAGGGGCCCAAAACTGAACACAGCATTTGAGGTGTGGCCTCTCCAATGCCAAGTATAGGGGCACAATCACTTCCCTGGACCTGGGGAATGGTACAGACTCATACAAAAGTCATACATGAACTATCTCAGTGGGGCTGAAATCATCCTTCACCCAAAGATCTTGCCTATCCATCCTGCTTTCAAACTGTAGCAACAGCCTACTTACAACCAACCTCATCCAGCAAGGAAATTTGGAAACAAGCTTTCACATTACCTGGTCATTTTGGCAATGCTGGAGGAGGAATGCTGTTGCTCAAGCTTTATTTCAATAGAGAGAAAAAAACAACTGTATACGAAAGCATAGCAGACCTCACATATTAAATATCAGAGCAAAAAATGCAGTGTTGACTGCAGAGTTTACACATTGAAATTAACTTGTATATTTAAAGATACAATTATAGAATTTCCAAACAAAAGAACTACAAATAATAAGTGGTCTGGCAAAGCAAAAACATTCTTTACAGATTAAAACTGCTTTAATCCAAAATAACATTTGACCCCCAAATTAAGCATGCTTCATTTGTATTTTGAAGGAACTTCCAAAGGAAAAAAACCCTCAAGATTGTTATAACAAGAAATAATCTCAAAGCTGAAAAGAATTAAATGTTTAGAAGATGCCAAAGAGAAAGCCGTCCCCTCCCAAGGATTATGAAAGACTCATTTAGTAGTTTGATATTCTGAAAAGTCTATTTGCCTCCAAACTTGAGTTGAAATAGAACTAGAACAAGTTTTTCAAGACCTAACTTGTAGGAACTTTAGCCAAAAACCAGCTTACTTTCTCTAAATGATACTGGGTCTAAGACACCACCCCTCAAAAAGTATCTTGGAACTGATTTTAAAACCTCTGTTTCACTTTTCCCCCCATCCTTTCTTAAATTGTTTTACCCTTTCTGCTCTGAAAGTCTACTCAGCTCCAAAATAATTTTGGTTATTTAGAAATTAAATACAATTCTTAGACACAGGGACATCTTCCATGGCATCCAAAAATTCAGGGTTTTGAATGAAAACCATAGAGAAAAAAAATAACCAAAACCAACTCACAAGAAAGAGCAGAGACCCTAGAAGCACTACATCTGCTTGAAGGAGGATGCTGTTTTCTCCAGAAGTTGTCTGGATCATCACCTTAAACTGCAAAGGCTTAACCAGATACAAAAAAAATCTTCCAAAGCATTAAATACTTCTGTTAGTCTCTGCCATAATAATTTGCCAAAGGAGGAACACATACATTGATTGCCACGTTCTTTCAGACCAAAGTGTTCATCTAGCTAGAGACAATAGCAAGGTGTAAGCTGTTCACTAGACTGCAACACCTTGCTAAAGACATTCAATGACATTTTTGCCACTATTCCACCTGAAGACTCTGCATTTAAAATTTGAAGGGCCTGGGCAGGAGAAAAAACCTTGTTACCAACCTTGTTTATATACCCAAAGCTAAGTGAAAGCAGACCAGGAAGGTCAGAGATGCCCAGGACCCATTCGGAAGCAACACAGCAGCTACAGGCACTCCATGAACTCATGTAAGAGATGCCAGCAAAGCCCTAACTCACTTCTGTCAGTTTAGTCTTTCAGACCAACCTGGGTGGTGGCCTTTTGGATAACTTTGTCACTGTCCCTGACTAGGTGTGGCTGGAGCTGATGAAATATTAGCAAGTCAGCTGGAGAAGCTGAGGCAGAAGGGTCACACAGAAGGGACTCTAGGCAAGCAGAAGTGAGAGGTTAGCTAAAACAACTCCACCACACTGACAGGAGAGGCCATGAACACCTAAGAAAAAGGCAAGCCCATACAGTATTTCCCCCCATCTGCTCTCCCAAATTCAAAGTGTTTTCACCTCCAGCAATTTGCCAAGTTTGATGCTGTTGGTTATATTGTATGCCAGCTGCACAGCCTGGTTTCTCCACCCCTTACCTAATCAGATACTCAATCTTCCTGTCTCATTGCTTGTGCTGAGTTGTGACTTCTGTTCTGGAAACAGCCTGTTTAAGAGTGGAATAATCTTTGTAAACATTTTGATTTCCAGAGACCTATTTTTCATCTCACTCTTACAGCTTCTCAGAATCCAGTGAAGACATACGTTCACATGCTAGTTTACCCCTCCTACGAGGTTACTACCCCAAATACCAAAAGTTACACGCTTCAAAGAGTTGTCTTTTCCTCAAGGTTTTCCATCTGAAACTGAACTAAGACTACGCAGCTTGGTTTTCCCTTCAATTGACGTTTACTTTGTGCTGATGCACACACACATCAGTATTTCCTTAAATCACTCAGAGCAGCATGAAGCATTACTAATTCTGACAGTCATGAGTTTCTTAGTTATACCAAGGCACACACACCCCAGTCATTTTCAGTTCTTCTGAAAAAAAGGAATCAAAAAAGGTCTATTGACTAAACAAACTGTCCAGTAGCATAAATACTTTGCCTCAAGTGCTTCAAAATGTTTGATGATGAGATAAGAGGCAGCTGTTTCTGCCTTCCACAGCCTTCACTAGGAACAAGAGATGTAGTTCTTCACATCTGGTGCTGTTCCTTTCACAACCTAGAGATGTTCCACTTGCTCAGAGGATGGTTCCTTGGTGCTGTGCTGCCCAGGTATCACCAGCCTGGTTAGCAGGCACAGAAAATGCACTTTTTAAGGGTGCCCATAGCAAGACATGCTAGGTTCTTTGACCTCAAAGGATCAGTTTTCTGAATGACTTCAAGACAGGAGTTACTTCCCTAAGCCAAATAAACCAGATTTCACTAAAGAGTAGCATGCAACTTTGAGAACTGGCCCAAGATTTAAGGGAAGGAAGGAAAACTGGAAGACAATACGAAGATCCTTTGCATGGTACCCATTATTCAAAAAACCTGGTACAACCCAGGGAAGAACAGGATAACTCCTCCAAGAACTAGCATACTTCCTGTGGCCAGTGCAAGTGCTGTAAGTAGAAACAAACAACAATAAACCCTCTCCTTCCCAAAATTAATTTATCACCAAGGAAAACATACTAAAGACTCATATATTGCTCATTTTACTGCATTTCTTCTCTCTGATCATGCACTCCTGATCACAAACCTGATTCCTTTCTCAAAACCAGATAAATTTCAGTAAAGTCTGTCAGAAAGGACTCCGCTATCTACTCCCTGTAACAGCCACACAATGTAGTCTATGGATGGGGTAGCCAAGCCCTTTGAGCCATATCTGGTAGTTTTGACTAGACATTTTATGAGCATAGTTCATCTTGCTTGAAGACACAAGTGCACACACACACTGTGTTTTTATTAAGGATGCATCTAGAAAGTGTGACCTAGCCTAGGGTGTTTGGGTCACACCCAGTGATGTACGCTGGCAAATAACTGATAAACTGAAGTCTAAAATGCCAGTCCTGCCTCTTCAGGCTGTAGAGCAGCAGCCTAGACAGTCTGCTCATCAGTAGTTCAGATCTGATGATTGTTTTCCTTGGCACTGAAGTTTTCCAGTAAACTCTCTTTGCTTATTTTTGCCAGACTTCAAAGGCAGATTACTCTAGAACTATAGAGTTTTCAAGTCAGAGAAGGAAAAACAAGTATTTTTTTAGCTCCAGCTTGCATCGATTTAATCCACTTTTCCTTGTTTTTAGCTCCAATACTGCCAAGCATTTCTTGGAGCATTAGTACTTGCAATTAAAACCACACCCTATCTTAAGCACCCATGTATGCATCTCACCAAAACAAATACCTGTGTGTATTTGTCAACGTGGGGAGCCCTGACCAGCAATCAAGGAATATGCTGGAATTTTGGGATCTGAAATTTTTTTCCACAGTCATTTAACCAAGTAACAAAAACACATGAAAGTTACTAATTAGCTGGGAACACAGACCAGAAATTTAATCCAACTAGTCAAGCTACAGATTGCTACCTGGGTACTGGACTGTACCCTTGTTCCTCCTGGCTCATATTCTATTCCAACCCAGCTGAACCTGTTGAGGACATACCATACACAAAAGATTCCTACCTGACAGCCAGAAATCAAGCTCTTCATTCTTCATATGACGAGCTGGTAACTGGTGCTAGCAAGGCTTCCACAAAAAGTCTTTAATAAGCGAGTAGTACAGAGCAATTAAGTCTTGATCCAGATGGGACCTGACTGCACATGTATACCTTATATCAGAATCAAGCTCTCTAATGGTCAGAACTGCAGACAACTCAAATTCAGAGCTTTGTTTTGGACCTACGCCTGTTTTTTAGTGTAGTAGTTTGCATCATTTTAAGTTTTTCTAAGATCAGCTTCCATGGAAATATACTCCTTTGACACAACTCATCAGTTAGAGTATCTGGAGGCCCAATCTCAAGTTGATTTATTGGCTTGGCTTCATTTAACCCATCAGACATTTGCATTTCATCACGTCCTAGCAAGCAGCTCCAGATTGGAGCAAGAGGGATGCAACCAAACTTTCTGCTACAGATCTGGCAATGACCATGTAAGTTATGCCAGTTGTCCTCAGATTCAGCTGCTACCACTGAAGTATTTCTGTAGTGACAGGTGGTCTCACTCATAAAAAGTTAGCTGTGAAGAATTCGGGGATGATTCTTCAGAAGCTTGAGACACACAGTAACACTTCAATCAGTTCGTATTATAACATAGTTGCAGGTGTCCTGCTCACATCTGACTTGGTCACTAGTGGCCATACCCTTTGGAACTGAGGAACTTGTGTCACATGCTGAGAACGTTACCAGCCATCCCATGGAATCACAGAATCATTTTGGTTGGAAAAGGCCTTTAAGATCATCAGGTTCAACCACTCAGTCAAGCTAACACATGCTTGACTAAATTCAGGAGGGCGAGAAACACAGATCTCCGGAAATCCTTTCATGCTGTTATAGCTATTCCCACTTCCCCCTCAGCAAGATGATGGGGATGAATTATTCACTACAGCGAAGGGACTCTGATGCCTGATGCTGTGTGCTCTGGGGTCAGAGCACTGGGATGTTTTAACAGTTCTACCAGGAGTTCCTGAAATGTGTAACAGCAGCTAATGGATCTGCCAGACGCAGCTTCTTAAAAATATCATCAAGCTGGCTAATGGAAACTCCAGCCCTCCTCTCCCTGTTGTTTCATACATATATTAGAAGTATCATTTCACTCATGTTAAGCATAAAAACACTGTCCTCCACTTGCATTTGATTCAGTGCCAGATCTCCAGTGCTATATCTAGGGCAATAAATTAAGCCTTGATCAAGTTATGTTTACATTACCTCCTAAGGAAACATGCATGTGAAAAACCAATAACAAAATAGGGAGCCTGGTGTCCTAAAACAGAGTTATGCCTCCCCTTGGTCTGAAATAAAGTATTGCTTTGGGCGTAATTCCACTAGGTGTAGGATAAGCTTGTTGTTATTATGGCTAGCTACACCAATTTGTATGAAATACCTGACTTGAGTCTTCACCTAAAGCCTCAAACCAGTTCTCTTGTCACTGAAGTGCAGAAATGTTCCCCTTATCCATTCCAGGCTGGGACTAGACATGCTGAAACACCAAAATCCCACTTCCCAGTGGTACTCACCTGAACCACACTGTTGTACAGCTGATGCAACAAAGTAGAAGCCCACAGTGCCTGAGAAAAGCTGCCCTCCTGTTTCCCTCGCAGCACACCTCTGGTCCAAAAAAGCTTACTGATTCATGGCTAAATGTGCAAAAGAGTCACAACTAATGAAAGGCCCTGAATCCACTGATGAACCTGTACTGCACAGCCTGCTGCAGTAGCTATAGTCTCTATCATACACACCAAGCAGCTCACTTACTGGTACTTCTCTCTAACTTAAGAGTCTCCATCAGAGCCCTCAAGCACCCAAGTTCCAAGCAGACGCCCTCTTGGCATGACTCGAGTTCCCAATGTGCCTACAGCGACCATGAAAACCTGGATGCGAAACTCCAGATCTTCAAGCGCTTCCAGGGTCACATCCTTTCACTGGAATTTGCTGCTTCAGACTCTGACCCGAGATTGCCGGGCGCAGCCCCGGCCCGACCCCACGGGGCCGATCACTCCCCCGCCCGGGTCGGGGAGGAGAACCGGAAAGGACAGGGAAGACTCCTGGGGTGGGATAAGGACGGTTTCCTGGGGCAGCGAATCAGAGCGAGTACCAGCGGCCGTATGTAGAACGCGCCAGCCGGGTGACACCCCGGGCGACTTCCCACCCCGACCAGGGCAGAACCGTACGGGATGGAATGTTCCACCGGCCCCGGAGCCAAACTACTCCCCATCACGCCCCCATCACCACCCCCAGCCCCTTTCTGAGCTGAGCATAACATCATGTGTTGCAGAATGCCCCTTTGGCTCACCTGTCCTGCCTGGGGCCCCTCCCAGCTTCCCCTGAAAGTGAACCCTGCCCTAGCTGGTCCCAGGACAAGATCCACGAAGATCAGCCTTCCCCTCCTCACCCTCTCCTTCTCTCTCCTGCTGACCATTAGGCTGAACCATCTCCACTAACAACTGTCACTCACAACAGAAGCCTGCTAAACAGCTCTTAAAGCCTCATCATTCCCTCCAGTAAGCTTGAAGTCTACTGCTGATATAACCCCAGATTTCAGTTAAATCTCAGTTTTGTACTGCATGAATCCAACACAAACCTGAGAATGTTTTTCTGTAGGAAGCCTGGAATACTTTGAGTGCTCTACCTGCTGCTAAAAAATAAGCCACCCCAGGGTAGATAACACCTTCACTTAGAATAGTTTTTCCATCTTAAGAAGGGAAAAAAGCATCAGCTGAACAGAGAAAAACAGAGAAAGATATCTTTCAGATGTGAGACCCTTGCCGCATCCAGGAACTCTGACATCCTCTGTGATTACTGTCCATCTGAGATTCCTGCCAGGGTAGATGCATGGAAAAAACAAGTCTTTCAACACTCACTGATCCAGAGTTTATAGTTAAACCTTTTTTCCCCACTCATGACCTCTGATTACTCGCCATGGGTGGAGCCCAGCAAGCTTCTCCTGCTGAGCAGCACATGCCCTTGTTCTTCCCAATACAAGTCCATCTGCAAGGTGAGCAGTAGGAGCAGCAGCTGTTAGCACATTTGCAGATCAGTACAAGCATCAGACCAGATGGAAATTACCTCATCCATGCCAGTAAAAACTGAAGACTCAGCATGTGATAGGGTGCTTCATTTCTGCACTGGAATCTTTTCTTAAAGCAAAAGACACCACAATTCAGCATCGACTTAAAAACTTAAGTCAAAACGAGGCCCAGATGGCTGTGATATTCCATGGGTATTTATTTTGTGTATATGTAGGACTTGACCACAGTTGTGAAGCATGATATGGTATGAACAAACTGAAACAACTCATTGAATTCCTACTAAGAGACAAGCATCAGCCTTTTCATGAGGAAAGCTGAATTCACATCAGTCTTGTGCTTGTCAAGGATGGAGAGCAGTCCTCTCCTTCGCCAGATGGCACATTCTGACTCGTTTTTCTACAGCTCTATTTACCCACTACACAATCTCAACAGACACCCTCAGCTTTCACTGTAATCCAGGCAATATTTCGTAGCAGGGAGGGAAAGAACAGACCTTGGTTAATGCTCTATCAACAGCTGACCTTATGGAGGGGTATTCTCCAGTAATTGCATGAAACAAAACACACACTCTTCACTTCAGAAAAAAATCCTATGAGGCCAGTAAGGTCATTTACATAGTTTTAACCTTACACAACAACAAAACAATTGAATTGTCCAAATATTCACATAGACGCTATTAGCTTCTGAACTATAACTGGGTCTAGCCTGAAAATAAACAGAAATTGAACTTCTGATGGCAGGGTTTAGCAGATCAAAAGATTTGCAAGCTAGAGCAGTGCCTTAGAGGCCAGGCTGAATTACAAAAGCAAGATCTCTATATGCAATTACTCAAGAGGTACAAAGTAACAGGGGAATCCTCAGTGACCACACAATGGATGGCTGCTTTTCCATCACAAATCTGAAACTTTTAAAGCAAAACCTGTCCTATTAAACTAATGAAATATCTGATCTTTTTTTTTTTTTTTTTCTCCTCTGAATTTATGCATAACAGTATAGGAAAGAAGAGACTATACATAGTGATGCCATAAGTCTAATGGCCAGGCAGAAAGCTATTAAGAACAGGCTGTTCCACCTCCTTGTGCTTTGGTACCTTTACAATTCTAACCTTCTTTTAACCAATTTCACTTATAAGGTCATTACACCAGCAGGCCTATGTCATTTGTTGTGGATGGCCTTCAAATTCCAGCACTAGAGGTGAGTCCTGTTCACATATCACACCCATTCTTGACACAATCCCTTGTAAACTCACAGCCAGGAGCTCTCTGTACCAATTACCAATCCAATACCAGTCTGCATAGTTGGAAAGTGCTATGGAAAACAGCCAGTGTTAAACCCAGCAGAAATGTAAGGAGCAAGGCCATGAAAAAGAAGGTGAATGGTATGGAAGAGGGACTAACTGGCCTCCCTGTGCACTGAGAGCTCAGTTGGTGAGTGCTCAGACAACCATGAGCAGAACTACAGGAGTAACAATGATTGCGATCATGGACATTAGGAAGGGACTTTCCTCACGTGGAGTCAAAGCATTTATATGGTATGGAAACACAAACACAGCAGCAGTGCATCTCATGATGACACCTTTGGAGAAAGGGGAGGGACTCTTGATTTTATTTCTGTTTATATAGGTTGCATTTCTTTGCACTACCCTGGGAAGTAATAAAAACAAACCCCAAGGTTTTGATTTTTTTTTTCCTACTTTGGATTCTCTTATACAGTTCATTAAATTCTTCCAATGTGGAAAGACTGCAAGAGGCAGCAGACAAGCTGCAGTCTATTTTTCCACTGTAACTTATAAGGCCAATTAAAAAAGAAAAAGATTGAAGCTATCAGCTTCTGCAGCTAGTTGCCACTGAAAGCCCACACCAGATATTCCTTCTTGGGAGACCGATGCTGGGTCACTTGCAAGCATCACTGTTTGTCTCATTTGAGGAAGCATCACAAGAAAGAGAAAAGCAAATCCCAATAAGGATTAAGTGAAATGAAAGCAGACAGCAACTCCAGACCTCTGCCCCTGAACTTGACCTGTACTGAAGTAAGACGGGCCCTGCTGTTATTGACTTCCCATTTATACCTTTCCACTAGTAATTGGCCCAAACTCCTAATTCCAACGCAAATGTGACAAATGCCGTTAGTTACAAAATAGTTTCATAATCAATTAGGTTTGGGGAATTTGTGTTGAATCTGGGTCAGCAGTTAGCATTTAAAAACCCTCCCCAACTCTAAGGCATAATCTTACACAAACCCGTCACGGATCACGCAGCTGGCAAACGTAAGCAACATGAAAACAATCATCTAAACAATTGCACTCATCCTTCATATTTCCATTAGGCCACCTTGGGTGAGGTGATGTGTTCTTAGAGACATGAGAGCCAGTTCTGATGAATGCTGACAAACTCTCCTTCAGCTAAATAGTTCTTCAAGTAAGATGCGTGGCAGGTCAGTGAATCCCAGGCAGAAGAAGGTGAGCTCACAGCTGCACACAGTCATTCGTGCACACAGTTGTGGGAGGATATAGATGTGCCATGGGGAAAGGAGACAAAGCAGAGGAGGAAAAAATTAAGAGGAGGTGTCAGGCTAGAGAGCTAGGACACACAGCAATTAGACATTACTCATTGTGTCTGGGTAAACCTTAAAAGATTCTCTGAACTTCTGGGTTGAGAAGTTGCTTCAGTTTCTCTGAATTACAAAAGTTCATCTCACATGTACAAGCATACTTGCAAGGCTTCTTCTAAGTGACTTATCATCACCCTGCTGGCTCCTCGTAGCTTGGCTTTTAGCTTTAGCAGGAAGCAGCTTGTTATTAATATACCCACAAAGAGCTGAGTGGATTTGCATCAGTCTTTCAGCTGCCATTAAATAAATAAGCCTCAAAAACAGAGATGTTCAGTTGGAGGACCAGAACAGGCTTTTCTTTGCCTCATGCACATGTGTAAACCCTCTCACCTGGAATGATTCCAGCAGCCTACAAGTATCCCTAACTCTGTGGCAGCAGGAACCTCTCAACAGGGAGAGATAACAGCAAACCTATCCTCAGCATCTTACAGGCAGGGAAGCCAGCATGTGGCTGAACCCTCCTGCATTCAAGCCAGCAGTACTCAGTATCCTAAAGCTTTCCTCCAGGGACAGCACAGGCAAGCACTGTACTTGGATGAGGATGAGAAACCACAGCCTGAAAAACAATCGTTTCCACCTTCTCATGTTTATATTTTTAAAAAAAATTCAGTTGCATATGGGCTTTGTTGTGCCAGAGTTGTCACCAACATAATGAAAAAACCAAGTAAATATCGTTCAAAACAACAGGCCTCCAACACACTGCATTAGCAATACAGGTCCCAAAAGAACATACTGTGCTTCTCCTGGAAAGAGTTATAACACACACACACCTCTCTAATAAGAGTCAGGATCTTCCAAGGCACACAAGTGAGCTTCTGTGTAAGATCATACAGCCAGTCTAGCTTCTTATCACCTCTGTGGCACTACTACATTATACCCTGCTTACTAAGTTCATTTTAAATTGATGTATCAAAGTTGTGGTTTCTGCCACTGCTGCCAGGTCAAAATACTTTTGGTCCTGTTCCTGTCACCACCCCCCAGGGTAACAAGAACAGTTTACATCAAAAAAATAAAATCAAGAAAGCATATTGAATAATCACTGCAACGAAAAGTAGTTGACTTAAGTGTGCTGAAGATTTAATCAGCTCTGACAGTTCAAATCTACCTATAAAATAAGCAGAAGAGGAAACACCAAAGCAGCCTGCAATTTCAAACTTGAACAGAGTAACATAGAGTGCAATTACAGCTAAAAAGCTGTAAATAGTGGGCATTGTACAAATATCACAGATGTACAAAGCATCACAGTACTATCAACTGCAAAGCTGAGAAGTCCAGAGTTAAGAAATTCCAGAATTCAAGACAGGTTTTGCAAGCTTTGTAAGAAGGAAGCATTGGTTGTTATGATCCTGAGCACGTGAATGAAGAACAGCTTCACAAACACTGCAACCGTCTCCTTTGAACTCTGACAAGGAAATTAAAGCTCAACAAGAGCTGGATTAAAACAAAAACAAAAACCACATAAGCAAAACCCCACCAAAACCCAGACACAGAGACAAGGCCTTTTCCTTTGTTAGTGTAATTTTGTGATAAGTGGTGTGCTGACAGGAACTTAGACAGGTAGCTGTTCTCTAACACCTTGGATGGAAGGCACTGACTTCTAGAAAAGAGCAAGAAACTTTAGGCCTCCTTATATACAGCTGGTTCTATTAAAGAAATAAAGATTCTTACCAGGACTGTTTTATTTAAAAACAGACATTCTAAAACATCCTGATCTTTCCAGGGAGGATGACAGCAATATCCTAACTTTATAAACTAAGCACATGTTAGATATAAAAATAAACCTAGACAAGCCAATACACCCAAGCTCAGTGTGATTTAAGAAAAATACTAACTTGGTGCCATGATAGTTAAAATCAGTATTTATCTACTTTAACAGAGTACTACATTAGACGAAATCTTGCTTTTTTTGTATATAATTTTAAGTAGACATTAGGTAAGATGATGCATCCACAATGAACAAGAGCCAAATTTTTAGTTAACAGGGAAAATGATACTCCAACATGATTGTTGTTGGAGTTCTCTCAAGAAAAATGCACAGAGGTTGAAATCAAAGCAGTACACACCAAAGGGATCCTCACGCTAGTTCCAGCATGGGATCTAGAACAAGGAGATAGGAACAAGTACTCTGTATCTTATCAAATAATTCTGTAATAAATATTAGATAAGACTGAGCAGGAATTCAAGATGCTCTCAGTGACATTCCCTCACATGCCATCTCCTCCTACACATTCTCAAGTCAGCACAGTTTCTGTAACCAGCCAAGTCTAGAGATGTGATTATGCCCTGACATTCAGCATTGGTCCAGCCTCACTTCAAACAGTGTGCAGTTCCGGGGCCCGTAATTTCAGAAGGATGTGAAGGTCCTTGAACACACCCAAGGAGGGAAAAAAGGCTGGCCAAACGGTGGGAACACATGTCCTCTGAGTAGTGGCTGAGGACTTTAGGCTTCTCTGGTTTGAAGGAAAGAATGCTGAAGAGCAAGCACACTGTTCTCTGCAGCTTCCTGAGGTGGGGAAGTAGAGAGGGAGATGCTGAGCTATTCTCTCTGGGATCCAGTGACAGGACATGTGGGAATGGTTATGGCTGCCCCAGAAGAGACTTAGAGTGGGCACAAGGAAGCATTTCTTCACTGAGAGAGTGGTTAAACACTGGCACAGGCTTCCTAGAGAGGTGGTCAATGCCCCAAGCCTCTCAGAGTTTAAGAGGCATTTGGACTAAGTCCTTAATAACATGCTTTAGCTTTTGGCCAGCTGTGAATTGGTCATGCAGTCAGACTAGTTGATCACTTTATGTCCAGTCCAACTGAAATAGTCTAGCCTATTCTGTTAATAGTGGCAACACCACTCAAGAGCCTAAAGACAAATGATAAGAACATCCTGCTTGGGAAAAGACAGAGTTTTGAACTCACCTCATCCCTAACCACACGTATAAATCATGGTCACATGCTCTTGTAGCTATATGAACAAGAAAGCTTTCTGAAGAAAACGCCTGTGCTTGTTCCAGGACATGCTTCTGAACTGCAGACCTTAACTGAAAATAAGGAGGAGCCTTCCTCACAAAGTTAGTGCTTCCTCTAAAATGACAGCAAAGAAGAAATCCCGTTATCATTAATAAGCCTCTGCTGGGTAGAACAGAGGGTCCCTACTCCCTATATCCATGTTTCAAATCCTGTACTGAGCTACTTTACTCATTGTAGGGACACCAGGCTTTCAATACTTGGGAAACATTTCCTTCCTATTCAGCTCAGGGGCCTTTCACTCCAGAGCCCAACCCTAGCATATACAAGATCCAGTGAAGAAGCAGACACATGCTACTGTAACAACACAAGTGTAATGGATAAACACAACAAGAATTCTGAGACTGCAGGTTTGAAGTTGCATTCTCAGCTGCAGCAAGTAGGTACACATGGGGTCAGAGACACAAAGCCACAACCAATGCACTACCAAAGCAGCATTCCCCAATTCATACTTTCCAAACCAAATTAGACTACTAATTTCCTTCTTTTGTTGCTGTTTTCACTTAGATATTTTTTAAGCAGTCTCAGCCTTCAGTTGCTCTCTTGCTTGGGTGCAAGATGCAGCATGAGATACAAAAGGATATCCAAAGCCAGTTGCATCTGACAGATTTTCAATTGCCTGTGCTCAATTAATATTCAATGTCCCAGGTAAGAGCACAGTTTCTGGTTTGGTTACATCTATTTACAGAACAATACACATCCAGGAATATTCATTTTACTCTTCACAGTCTGACTAACTGTAATAATGCTGAAGAGCATTTAATTTCAGTGCACTTACAGCACAGATGCTGCAGTCTGTCACCTTGCATACATGCTGTCATTTAACACTTGTGTAGAATGCTCCCACACAGAACATTTTGAATCTACTTTATAGTGTTGTAAAAGTTGTATGAGGATCCTGCCCTCCCCTGAAGTATTTCCATTACTATTTTCGTGCCTAGCAGTCACAGTAATCTTCTCAACAGTCAGTGTCACTCTTTGAACTGAAAACAAACATCATTCAGAATTAAAGGCTGACTGGCAACTGCAGTGCTGCTGAAGGTTTAGGTCAAACAGAAAGATCAGAAAGGAGAAATTTGTGTTATGGGGAAAGCACATCCTCAGGCTGCTTCCCCACTGAAACCACAGCAAAGCTGACATCCCCCTCCTCCTGCTTCTGTCACATAAAAAGACTCCAGCAAAATTAACCCAGCAGACTTTACACAGCACTTGATTTTCCTCCCCGAAGTTCAGTGCTGACTACACATCATGATACAGGTATCACCACAGATGGCACCCAGTCCAAGGCTCAGAACACCAAGATTTTGAAATCCAAGAACATAGCTCCTCTACATTCAGCTGCCCTGTAAAATAATTCCTAGGAAGGGATGGAAGGGAACACATGGCTCACAGGCATAGATTCTTGAAAGAGTTTTGCCTGCAACACCTAAGGGCCTGTCCTACTGGCTTCCTGTGAAAGTCGAAGTTCTAAATGCAATAGTGTGTCTTTTGCAAGTTAACTGTTCCACTTTGGTGTTGGGTTACCTCAAGGTCAATTAAACTCCATGAGAACCAGAAAAGGCAAGTTGTTAAGTAATTGCAAAACAGCTTTGGGTGGGGAGGGCATGTTCTGCACCTCATCTTCGTGGCTTTCAAGGTTATGTTTTCTTTAACAGAGTTCAGTCCTCATGAAAGTAATGTTTGGAAAAAACAGCCTATACTCCCACTTTTTCACATTCAAAATAGGATTGGTTATAAACACCATGTTTCATTTCCATTCCAAACAAACAGAATCATTAGATTGAGAGCTTCTGCATCAATCTGATGCTCAAACCTTGGTTCTTCCTTCTAGATTACATATGTCTCCTTTACAAATAAAAAAGCACTTTGCAGGAGGTTTTTAGAGAACCTCTGATTAGGGTTCCATCTATATCTTATTTCACGTACACCATTAAGTGATATCCAACAAAGAATGAATTTTATCCAATGGAGAACTCTAAAAATATGGAATCCAAAGTTCGCTCTGCTACTGCTATAGATGGAAACATTTCCAACAGCACGATGCTGTCTTGAAAAGTCATAATTTAAAAGGTGACTTTAGGTCATAATTTCTGAGAGCAAGTACAAGAGTATTTGATGGACTACCAAGAGAAACCAGACAGACTCCACTGCCTTCTGCCATCTCTTCAGCATGCCCAAAAAGGGGAAGTGCAATTAAATAGCAAGAAAGAGAGTTCTGACAAACAGTGCAACTGAAAACTAATGAACTATTCTGATTTGAAACCACCAGCAAATTCATGCCTAAGGGAACCAATCATTTTACACGCTGAATTAATCCACTGTGTTTAGGGTCAGAAGAAAGATGTTATTTGAAAGAAGTAGTTCGTGGATAGTTTCTTTTCTATTAGTAATGATGCTACAGCTTTGTAAGAGAAGATATTCACTTGTCACATTCAGATGCATTAATCCACAGTGCATTGTACTTAATGTTACACATGCCAACAGAAAACCAAGTCTTGTCAAAGCGATCGACTAATTAAGAATAACTAGAACTTAGTGATTTACACTCTGCACCTCTATAGGTTGTGAGACAGGCATAAACACCTTCAGGGATCTAGCACAACACATATAGACTTGGTACCAGACTCTGACTCCAGATGCACCTTCTCATTTGATCAAGAGAGTCAAACAGGCAAGACTGAAAGTTCTAAGTTTCTACCATGAGAAATATGTATTTTGCTTCTCGGGGAAAGTTGGCATCCATTTGTAGCCACGTCCTTTCTACACAGGAGAAAAAGATTTCTTTGCAAGGGAGGAATGACAAAGAAATTCCTCAGTCTACACCTTGGTACGGTATAGCACACATACTTCCATTTACCCTATAATATTCCTGAGTTAGGTCTGATCCAAAAATTAAAGTTTGTGTCGGATTCCCTCTCCCTGTGCCTCCAATGAATACACATCAGCTTCCAGCTTTTAACCTCTTCCCTCCCTCTCTCCCCATTTAGTTATAAACAATACCCTGATATGCCTGGGAAAGTAGCAGAACACGAATTTATCAGGATCATAATTCTTGAAAGGCTAACAGCTAACTGATGCTCCCAACCCATTAGAAAGTGACAGGCACAGAAAGCAAAAAACGGGAGAAGCAAAATTTCTACTGCATATTCCTGAAGTGGGGAACAAACAGTATCCCAGAATCCTATTCAAAACAAAAGTCTGTATTGAAAGCAGATCATGTCTAGGTAACAATTATCGGTGTAAGTTTTTTGCATTTTGTCTTCCCCACAGTGAATCCTCCTTATCTGGCAAGAGAAAAATACTTCTCCACATGTCATCTTTCAGTATAGGCTACTTAGGTGTTTGCAATAAATTTCAACATAGCATTGCCTCCTTTCAGTAGCCTTCTCAGATCACTAAAGGGAAGGAAAGGACAGAAACACTCAATTTATAGCACTAGCTCCAACAGATCTGTAATAAATTACTATTATCTGACTGCGTATTCCCATCTACTGTCTCATGTAATGTGGAAGGAATGAGAAAGAAGAATACAAGCAGAAAGGCGCAGCATATAAATGCAGCTTCCTCAAGTCTCCAGAAGAGAAAAATAAAATGCCTTAAGAATTGTTTTGCATGAGCAGTAGCCACATTAAATGCACTATTGCATCACCATGATGGACACTGTAAAGCTTAAATACATTTAAAACACTGCAAGACTAAACATAACATCTTAGACAAGAAGTCCCTCAGTACTTCTGCAAAACACACATTTCCCTCAGTTTGTCAGGGAGCAACAA
Source organism: Gallinula chloropus (assembly GCF_964237585.1). Lineage (NCBI taxonomy): Eukaryota > Metazoa > Chordata > Aves > Gruiformes > Rallidae > Gallinula > Gallinula chloropus. The sequence continues at coordinate 9,190,349 of NC_140103.1, read as the reverse complement.
GGGTCAGTTACTCTCCAGAGCACTGTTGGGAGCAAAAGGAAACAGGGACAGAGATGGATCTCAAAACAAGGCTACAACATATGTGTAAAGTCTGTGCAAGAGTCAGAGCCAAAGACAGGCTTAGAGGCAACTATGGACATACATACAAAGAGTGCTGCCAGTGACCAACCTACTGCAATACACCCAAAGGCAATCAAGGAGGCAGGGCCAGAGGAAGGGCTGAAGATACACATACCTATAACACAGCTCTGGGAGATGGAAGGCAACAACCCTTGCAGGGGTTTCTGGGCCCTGAGCAGACTGGTGGTAATGCTGATCACTGGTGGGCTCAGGGGTCCAACACACTCAGCCAGTATATTTGTTCCTCTTAATTTTGTTGCTGTATGCCCTAAAGATGTTTATATATACACAATATAGCTCAACTTTAACACAGATGTTCTGAATCCAGATAAGTAAATATACAAAGACATGTAAAAATATTTTAGATATTTCTGATACAAACCTCACTTTATTAACTTTCATCTTCATATGAGACCATCCCCAGTTAGCTCCCTCCAAGTCACAGCAGTCCAGAGTTAAGACCATTACGTTACTTTCCATTTGTTTTAATCCTTTCTTTCCTCTTAGAAGAGGAAAGCATTGTCAGTACAACTGCTTCTGTAGGAGGATGCAGCTAAAACCTGCCTCAGTTCTTGTTCTGCTGAAGCAGAAAAGCCTTTCTTTTTCTTCCAGTTCATCCTCTTAGCCAGCAATACCTTTTAGACTTGAAATCTGTTCCACACCTCCAAGCTACTTAAAAGTCAGCATAAAAAACATATGGACATGCTTCTAACTGGTAGAGGCTAAACCAAGCCACAGTCAACTGCAGCTACCTAAATTAATAATCATCAACTTCACCTACAGGGAGAGCATACCATAATATAGTTTTTCTTGGACTTCAGCAGCAAGTAAGTCTTCTTACCACAAACCATGAGGCATCTCTCCTACTCCCTTTTAAGCTAAGCCTTGTCCTCTTCTGGCAAAGCAAAAGGGGAAAACCCTAACACTTGCCACTGATATCACTGACTAAGGCCAATTACCTTTTTAATGAGTTTGTTAACCCATTCCTTGCTTCTGTAGGATTTGTTTAGTAGGAGAGACAAAGTGGCTATAGTACCTAGAAACAGTCAAGACTTTAGATTTTCACCTGTGAATTTGCCTATCCTCTCTTAACTTAACAAAGAGTCTAGTGATTGCAAGGCTTTTCAGGGAAAACAGTCTAAAGCCAGGACTTTTATAGATACATAACAGGGATCTTTGTCTATACATTATAAGCAGTTTTAATGAAAAACATAAATAGTAAGCTACACCATGAAGCAAACTAAAACTCACCAAATAAATGCTGTGCAATAGTCTCACTAACAAAATCAAAGTGAAAAATCAAAGCAAGATTTCTCAGGTGCTACACAAGCAGGAAAGGCCAATATAACTTCATATACTGAAAACCTGCCTATCCCACAAGTTATACATAAATGGAATCGCAGACATGAAAACTTAAAGCAGGATTGTTTTGGTTTTTTTTTGATTCCTAAACAGTGTCAGTCTCCAGCACCTACCAGAGCATTGCATTTCAGATACTGGAATATCACAAAAGAAAAACAAAAGCATGGAAAAAAGCTTAACTACTGCAAATATTGTCAGTCTAAAGCTTCCACAAAAATCATAACACCATCTTAAAAACAGAAGACTCCTTCCTTACTTGTTTAACAACTCTGCCTTCCAAATGCACACAGATTGGAAAAGAGCAGATTCACGGCAATAGCAACTGAAACTCTTGTACCACTTACCAGCCCTAGAACCCAGGACTCTATGAAAAGCTGCAAATCCTGAGACGTTCACACTCATATCACACCTGTTTGCAGACACACCCTGCCTGGGCTGGGAAAGCACTAACAACCCTGACAAGCCCCACCTGACTGCAGCCATGGCAGGGCTGTATTTAAGCCCAGGTGGGGACAGTAAACTCTTTTTAGGCTTCGTGGGGGATTGCTTCTAGTGTTTTTAGGGCTGTGATAGGCTGTATACAGTTTCATTTCTCTGTATTCTGTTCTTTAAAATTACTTGGATTTGGTTTTGTCATGCTACTACAAGCTTCTTCAGTGCTTTGGGATCTCTGCAGTCCTCTGAGTTGCTCTGCTGTTTTGCTCAGGTATGGTGGGATAGGCTACGTGTGGTGAGGTGCTGTCCTGTTAGCTATATTATCCTGCTCAGCCTGCGTCCAGTAACCACAAGCTATCTGGAGCCCTGAACTGGGTGGGCTTAGGCCTTGGGCCCCCTGCCCCAGAGGGCCTAGCCTTACTCTGGTTTCCCTACAGCACCCACTCCCTGTCTGGCCCCAGGTTCCCGAGTGTTGTGGTCTCCTCAGGGGCAGCTGGTTCACTTGCTCTCTGCCAAGTGCTGCTGTCCTGGCTCTGCTTCTGTAACAGGCTTTATGTCCCCTATAATTGCTCAGGCTTTTGTGGGGTATGACTTTGTGGGACAGGTCCTGAAAAGACCGACAAGCCTTTACAGCCTAGAAGAGCCACCCTGGGGTTCCTGATGCCCTTCCAGCTGGGGCTGTCAGCCCTTGCCTGGGGAATGTTGTTGTATGCTGGCCTCTTGCTCTGGTTCCTGTGGCCATCTGGGGCTGTGTCTGACCTCGGCTGCTCTTGATGGGCCTGATCCTGCTGCCACCCAAAGCCTGTGGCCTGGCCCTTGCTATGCCCTGCCAGGAAAGCTGGATGCTACAGCTTGAACAATTCTTCACTGCAATAGTCAGTCTTCCTCTTGTGTATTCACACTGCAAGCATGGATCTGCTGCCCCAGGCTGCAATGGCTTGGCAGCCTCCATCCTCTGCGGCATCTACTGCACCGCGTTCAAGCACAAGGTCATCTTCCCTCTCTGACAGGTAAGGGGTATTTTGTGGGCTGCTCATTGCTACCAGCCCTGAGTTAAAAGGCTGTGCCCCTTCCCATGGCTTTCTGGCAGCATCGAGGCCTCTGAGCAGACAAGGAGCACCAAAGCTTTCTCTGTGGGAAACAAGGGGAATCTCTATGCTCCTAAATCACTGTGTTCTAATGTGTACTGTTCAGGAGAGAGCAGAAATCAGGCTGGAATTGGCAGAGAAATAAAAGATGGAGTTTACTGATTCTCTAGGTGTAGCTAACTGAAGAAAGCACAAGAAAAACTATCTTAGTTTTTTCAATTAAAGCTCACAGGGAGAGAAAGATAAGAAAAATAAATAGGCTATTGTGTTTTCTTCCCATTAGCTCAAGAAAATTCACTTTGTATCAATCTATAACTGTTCTCTTGGATGTGAATCTGTTTCTTCTTGTTATTTCATCTTTTGAATGCCAAAAAAAAATTAAAGCATTGCTTTTCAGTCAATATATATTCATTTTTAAACCAGATCTAGAAAATGTAACTTAGAAAACAAAGCAAAGCAGATCAGGAGGACAGCATTTTGATCTTTTCAAGGTTTTTGCCAAACTACTTTGTCTAGAACTACTTGTTAAATTCAAGGTGCATTGTCAAAGAGCTTTAGCATGCCCTAAAAATCCTTTTTGCCTTTTTTACTATTGGTCCTCTCAATCAACCAGCTTCAAAGAGCAAATGGCAATTCCACCTCAACCACTGCAAATAGAAATTTTAAACCCTCTCAGTGTTTTCCTTGTAATTAATGATTTAGGAGGAAAGATAGTAAAAAACTTAATGAGTTTATGACTAGTGAATGATAGCAAGAAAAAAGTTTATCTGAAAAAGCATTTATCTGAATGATTATGAAAATTTCATTTGTACAGGAATTCTCTCCACACCACAACTGTGTCAACATGATTATTACTGCTTTTTTTTTCCCTTGCTGGTTGAGGGACCCTTTTGCTGTTGCCAATACAAGCCCAGCACTGTTGTGTTTTTGATTATTTTTTTTTTCCAGAAGGATTTCCTGTAACTCTTCCTTTTGGCCTTCATAGGCTTTTAAGTATGGACTGTGTGGCAGAATGTGTGTGACGGGTTATTGCTAAAGAAGCAGTCAAATTTCTGGACATGTGGTGTAAATGGCTTTTTGAAGTCCATCGTTTAACTTGCTTTTTCTTCTGCCAGCTGAATTCATCTATGTTCCTAGCTCTCATGATTTATCACACATTGAGTGGCTGATTTTTCCTTACAGCCCCAGATGTTGGAGTATGGTATTTGAACATGAACATCTTTTTACTCTCCTGATTTTAGGCACTGTAGCTGTAGAGAAAATCTTGAACATGTGAATCCTAAAATTTCAGAAGCTAAAAGGAAGATAATCTAGTGACTTAAGCAATCATGTGATTAATTATTATTTTAATGCTTGGGCAAAGCAACACTGACTCACTGTAGTCATGTCTAGTATCCCCAAACACCCTTGACAAGGCTATTGCCTGGCCAAGATCTCTGCTTAAAAGTTCAAGCTGTTTACAAGGTATTTTTGTGTGGGAAGTATGTGGCAATAATTGTGTTTCTTCTAACTGAAAAATGATTGGAGGGATTTTCCTACAAATTCCTTAAAATAAGTGAGCAAAACCAACTGTGGGCAGGAAATAAACAAGCCCAATTCACAAAAAACCCCTGATGTTTAGGGTCAAAACCTTTCTGCACCTTCTGTTGTGTATGGAGTTGTGTACTCTAGGGGTAGCCTGAGGAAACAGGGTGACCATTAGGCTTTATCACAAAGCTGCTTCTGTGAACCATCAATGAAACGAGTTGTTCTGTAATTACAGACATGCCACATGTTGCAGAGTTTTCATTTGTGCTCTAGTCAGAAAACTAAGACCAAAGGCAAATCATCCTAGAAAATAAAATTATTTCTCAATTTTTTTGTAGATTTGGGGCATCCCACCTTTATGTTATTAGCAAACCACTTTCAGCCAGGTCATGGCAAACTGAACTGCCTGGATCCTGTGACTTAGACTGGACCCAGATCATCTCTTGCATTGGATTCTGTAGAATGCCCTTTATAAAATCAGTGCCTGGACTTTAAAAGATGAAGTCTACAAACACCTCCTAGATCCTGTGTCTCACCTGACTCTACTTGTTCTATCCCTGTTCTTAACATGCACCTGTCTGTTTCCATAGCTTTCTTGGTACAAGTTGGGTAAGATCAGGAAGTGAAGCTGTAAAATGGGTTGTCCTGTTGAATGTCAGGGAGTCCAGATGCTGCTGTTTTCTGCTTTTTCAGCTCAGGATAGGGTTTTAGTTCACTCCCCTTAAACTCACATATAGCTTACAGGAAGGTAGAGAAATTAAGATATGCATAATCATTGAGATAATTAAAAATGGTTGCACCTGTACAATTTTAAGTCCTCTGCATATGTTCATGAACATTTTTCCAAAATGTGGTGAGTTATCTTTGTTTTAGGTTTGCTCATTCATGCCTTTGCATGTTCATTTGCTTTACACTAGCTGTGTATCTTGCACAAACTGTGCATCTTGTCTTGGCCCCAAAAAAGTTCTCCAGAAATATTTAAACCTTGAACTGCAGATATTAGACACCAAAAATAGGATTAACCTCAGTTTGTTGTCTGAAAGTTGGGTATTTACTCAAAGTGGAGTGTCTGGCTTGTATTACAGTCACTGAAGAAACAAGGACTTTGAGTGCTCTATTACATGAAATGCACATGACTACTTTCTGGGCAGTGAGATCTCCGTATTGGGTAGAGGGCAATCAAATAACCGTGGTGTGGATCACATGCAGACTTCTGCCATAGCTTATCAAGCACTAAGAAACAATTGGGCATGGGTGCAATGGTTTGATTTGTCCTTCCCAAATGTATGGATTAAGATAAACTCCTCTTTAAGTATCACTGATGCTGCAGGGGTTCCATATTTTATACTGTGAAGGCTGTTGGATGTGCATCTTCAGTGTACATCTGGGTTTAAGAATCTCAGTGTGCAAACAAAGCAGCTTGGCTCAAGAGACCAGCAGGCAGAAAGCTCACAGCATGTTTATAGCAACACATTTTTGGCTTGTATTTATCTGAAGGGTCCCACTTTCAGTTTAATTACATTCTGTATAAATTATAAGTTATATTTAAAACTGGAGAGCACTCATGTACAACATTTTCAGGGGTTCTGGAGTTTGCAGAGAAAGCATAAACCAGCCAGGGCAGACTTGGGGGGGTGACACGCCAAAACCAACTCAAACCTGAGCAATAATGACCTATGTGCAAGCCAAACTCGTGCCAGGTTTTTTGATGCCCAAAAGGCCCAGAACCAAATACTTTGGTGTTCCCCAAGGAATTGTAAATACTAGGTAAGTTTGTAATTTCTGGAGGTGCATTTGTTGCCTGTAAGTGGTCCTGATTATCTCCAGCAGCTTTTTCACAGCTGAAGTGATTTTAGGGCCAGTGTAAGATACAGATGCTCTTACCTAAGGCTGCTTCATGTGCATGTCACTTCTGTCAAAAATGTGCATACAGGCACAGATGGAGTACATCTGTGCTATAAATTGTACATTTCAGGGATGCATTCAAATGATTATGCAGGTGTTAAAGATCTGATATACAGCAGACTGCTGAGGAAAACAGAATCCTCAAATTCTTTTATTTTGGAAGATGAAAGGCAAAATACAGGAGTAGTATGGGGAAAGCCTTCATGAGGCTTTCTGTCCTTAGAGCTTCCACTTCAGTATTCACATCACAGGCTCCATTTAACTCCATGACTTAAAACGCTTTTGAGACGAGTCCAGGTGGTGCTTTCTTTCCTACAACGTACATCTGAAGGACATCTTTTCATAGAATTGCATGGCTTGGAAGGGACACCAAGGATCACAGAGCTCCAACCCCCCTGCCACAGGTAGGGACACCAACCTCCAGGCCTGGAGCTACACAAGGTTGTCCAGGGCCCCATCCAACCTGGCCTTGGACACCCCCAGGGATGGGGCACCCACCCCCTCTCTGGGCAGCCTGTTCCAGCCCCTCACCACTCTCTCTGTAAAAAAAACTTCCCGCTAATATCTAATTTAAACCTTTTCTCCTGCTTCCTCCAAAGTCCCTTTCCCAATTAGCTGTGAGAGTGACTTTGGTAAATCCTTATCCCTAGGGCTTTCCCTAGTCTCCTGATCCCTGGCACACAGCACTTGACTATCCATACATGATGAGCAAAGCACAAGCTGTCAAACACCAGGCTCCCCTGCTGTTAGCCCACTCCCCTTGCTGTGAGCACCCCTGGCAGTGGGCAGGATCCCCATGTACTGGAGAGCTGCTGCAGGAGGACAGGTGGGCAGGATAATGGGCACCCTTTTTTGTGTGAAGCTAGCAGTGGAAAACCCAGTGGAGGCCCTTACTCATTGCTTTGTCCCTGTACAGAGGTGCTTTGCCTGGTTGTTGCTGTGCCATGGAGTGGGTGTGGGATTCCTGCAGGGTTTTCCTAGGGCTGCTGGGGTCCAGGCTGTGCCTTGCTTGGGTGCTGCCTCAGGGCTAGCCTAGTCTTGGGTTGGGCTCCTTGGGATTGAACTGTGGCCTTCTCTGGGAGGAGGAAAGATCAGAACAGGCTCCCCGAATGAAGGGTGCAGGGGGAGTTTTTGTACTTCTCTTGGTATATGATTGTGCCTGGCATGATTGATTCACTGTGTGAAGATGTGATCTTCCTTCACTGCAGTTGCAGCACACAGTACAATGGAGCTCCCTCTGTATCTGTGATCATGGCTAGAAGTAATAAAGGGTAATGATGATACTGTAGAAGAAAGGAGGAGGTGACAGCTGTTACTTCCTCATGGGAATTACTGCTGCTTTCATTTTCATGTAAATGGCATCTCATTTAAAACTGATGAATCCTCTCATATTTCCATCAAATATTTTATAGTAGCCAGTCCTCTTTATTACTGTGATTGTTCAGTGTCTCATTACTGACAATGAAACGTTTCTAATGTATACATTATAAATATGCATAGAAATAACATCATTGGCTTCAGTTTCTGCTGCCTGACCCATTTTCTTCCTATGCAAAAGAAAGTGCAAATGAATCCAAACCATTACTTTATTGGTCTGTAAGTCTCTAAGATGTAATGAGATAATGCATGTGCAAATGAATCTGATGTTTTCTTGCACAATACAACTGTATTTTGCCTGTCTCTAATAAAACATAAATCCCTGCTATATGGGGGAGTTAGGGAAGGTGCTGTACAAAAGCACTGCCTGCCAAGTTCAGGCACAAGGGCTAGCAAATCGTGACTCTTTGCCTGACCTAACTGTCAGCCAGCCCAGAAAAAGCTGAAATGCAACATGCTGCTTTGAAAAGCTGAAGAGGGGAAAAAAAGAAGAGTCTGTTGCTAGATCAGGCTAGGCTTTTTGTTCACCAGCTCAAGCAAATAGAAGCACAAGGAGAAAAAGCTTAGCACTTTGAGTGACCTAGCCCTGGCTTGAGGTTATGAACAGGAGCCTCCTAAAACTGGCATTAAACATGCTTAGGAGAAAAGCTTGGAAGGAATTCTGTGGTCAGGGTGCAGGCACAGAAAAGGAAGAAAAAGAAGTCAGCCTAGCTAGTTTGAAGGCAAGTTTTGCTCTGACTCAGAAAAAGAACTGAAAACAGTTCTGGCTGTTTTAATCAATATATCAACATCTTGGAAACAGTGAATGGAAACAGAAATATGGAGTGGTGCACAGGGAGCTCGCACAACTCAGGCTGGTGAAGATGGATGTGTTTAGGCTGTTTGGTTAGTTAAGGTGAATGACTAGATCACCACAGCCCGCATCACTGTTTACATTAATCCTCTTCTGTAAATAGCATTCCTCCAGGAGCATGTATGTACACATACACTCCACTTAAGTCATAGTCATGCTGAAACATTGTTATGTTAAAAAACCAAACAAAATCAGATCTAAGGCTGTGAATGATGCCTCTGAATGGCTTTAGCAGAAGGAAAGCAGAGCTTGATCTGCAAAGTATGTTTTTCTATCCCTTCTTGTTTCTCTTTCATGGTGCAAGCTCAGTATGATTGATGTGATGCTTAAATATGAGTGCTTGCTCTCCAACATGCCTGTGGATCAGAATGGTAGCCATGTGGCAATGTCATCCAATTTGACTGATATTTCTCATGTAAATGGATGTGTCTGCTGTGAACTGATGCCTTCATGTTGCCTACAATTTCCTCACCCGTAAACAAGGTTTTTGTTTCTCATTGTCTAATCTTCATCTGCCTCCTTGGAGGAATAATAATTTATTCTCAGAAGAGGGACAAATAGGAAATAATGAGAAGAAACCGGTTCTGTGGTAAAAGTGGAGGCATTTAACATTTTTTTCTTTGAAAGTTGGTCATAGTGGCTTATATATATATATATATATATACACACACACACTCAGTTTTGACCTTGTAGATTTTCTGGATTGCCTTAATCTCACAAAAGTGAGTAAAAAAACAGATGGCCACATCACCTGTCCTGTGCTTGTTCCATGTTCCTTACCCCATGGTCTTGTCTCTTTGTTACTCATCCAAATTATTTATACATCTTGATGCTATGTTGTGCATCTCTTACTGCATCCATGACCCCCTTATAGCTATCTGATGCCTGCTTTCAGCATCCACCCTAAGGAAAAAGAAATCAGGAAAAACTAAACCAGCAGAAATAGAGAGGAGGGGAAGTCATAATGGGACAGACTTGCTTCCAAAAGTAACAGACTGACTTAGGCCTCATCTCCTGTTGACTTCAAAGAACTTCAACTGACAGAGCTGAACTCTAGTTAAAGCAGCTTTGACTCAGTGCTAAGAATGCAAACATATTCAGATAAGATAAGCTCTCTGAGCTTCTACTTCATAATCCTGACTTTTTGAAGTTATAGTAAAGTAAGAAGTAGTGTGAGCAAACATCCTCCTAGTTTTGTTCTGAGGTTTTATTTGTCCCATTGCTCCCTGTCTTCAGATCTCTTATATCCTGGGCTGCTTGCTTCCTGGTGGGCAGGACTTCGCACTTGAGGAAAGGTGAAGAGCAATTGGAGAAATTCTGGAGGAGAAAAACAAGAATGATCAAAGGTTTAAAAACAACCATGACCTTTGGTGCGTGACTGAAAGGATGGAGTTTATTAAATGTGGTAAGGAGAACTGAGAGACATAATGTTCTTCAAATACATAAAAGTTAGCTGTAAAGGATTAAACTGTTCTCCATGTGCAGTATAAATAAGAATAGTAGTGAAAGAAATCACTGGAAAGGAAATTTTAGGGAATATGTTATAAAAGATGTTCTAAGAAGAACGAGGCCCTGATTGCCTAGGGGTGTGTGGAATTGCTGTGACTGGAGAGTTTTAAGAAAAGACTCCATTTCTTGGAAATGAAGTTAATTAATGCCAGTACCAAATCTGAAGAGGAGAAAAGCTGATCCTTTTAAATCAGTGGGAAATTATGAAGAATATACTAATGTGAGTTTTCTTTCCAGCATATCCCTCTTAAACAGAAGAAATTACTATAATAAAAACATTTTTAACAGCAAAAAGCCCTTCAAAATGTTGACATATCAGATCTCATTTTGTTCGCAAAGACAGTGTTATTTTCTTCAGCTTTTGGTGAAATCTGGATTGTTTTATTTTGTGAAATAGATGATGGTCTTATATCCCTTAGAGAAGAACATAAGTGTTTGCTTTCCAGTTTTCTTCGTGCTTGGAACAGCACTGGAAGCTAAACAAGCCCTGTGGTTTTTTTGACTGTGGTGAATAAACCCCAGTTTTCTGAAGAGATAAAACCTAGAGCTTCACCCTATCACATGCTGGTCATCTTCATCAGCAAATCCAATCTTAGGCCTTCAGGGCATGATGATTATACATGCAGATTCATTGGTTGAACTTTTGATCTCTCAGGATGAGCTACTGACCAAGTTCCACCAGAATGCCAGTTGGTTTGGGATGATCTGAAGCACTCCAGGACCAAGAGAAAAGGATAGAGACCTCTTGTTCCTTCTTCCATGCGTGACTGGCTCTTGACCTTGCAGTAGCGTTGGCTAAAAATCCCCAGTGACCAGCTTAGGAAGAGCAAACTTCTGGAGTGCTGTGTGCTGGGCTGCAGCAGAATCACTCCCAGCTATGTCTGATCCACCTGAAACATGTGTGAGAGGAAAGAGCCTGCCCTGAGCTGCAGAAGTGTTCAGGCTGTAAATCTGACGTTGGTGGGCTTTAGGACTGAGCTGTTTGACGGGCAAGCTCTGAGCATGGGCTCAGGCCCAAACTGCATGTGCAGTGTGGGCAGAGCTGTTGAGTGTTCTGGGTCATAAAAAAGGATTATGGTCGTGGCTGGTTGGTGGATTTTATGCAAAACCCTATTCTGTGTCTTTTGAGTTACTGCTTTTCAGCCCTTCTGAGCTAAGGCTTATGAATGTGTTTGAAACAGTCACCTTGCAGCTCTCAGCCTGCTCACTGTAGTGAAGTTACTCCTTAGTTTATGCTCACAAAATGAGAGAGGTTGAGTTCTCATGTAAATTCTTCAAAGGAGAATATTTTAATGTGTGTATCATAAGCAAGGATAGAGAGAGCGGGCTCAGTTGTGCAGCACAGGGAATAGAGGAAAAAAAGTGTAAGGCCAAACAGGCACCTTGAATGCCCAGTCTGAGGACACTTACCTTTAAGAATCCTTGTCTGTAAGACTGATTGGGGTACATCCCACTGTGTGTGTATGCTTACCCTATGCAACAGTTCACCCATCAGGAGTAAGACTGGGGAGCAGCTGGCAGGATGCTGTTATACCTCTGTTTCCTGCTCCATATATCTTGGAAAGCCTGGATGAAGTTTACTTCATTTGTTGCATGTCACTGTAGTAGAAAGCCTGGCTACTGACTTAGCCACAATATAAATAAGTAATATTTGCCTGACCAGTGTTTGTGTCATGAAGTATTAACTACGTGGCCCTGCTGGGATTGGAAAACTGGTGCTCTTTGTTAACTCTTTAATGAGAGCAGAGCGCTGGTGGAGAAAAACAGATAAAATATTTAGAATCTTACCCAATAAAGAGAAAACAAATTCCCCACCTGATTCTGGTGAAAACACTCTAGAAAAAGCAAGGTTTGTTTATGCCTGGTCTTAATGAGGCACTTAGCTTCCACTGGAGTCCTCCTGGGAAATGCTGGGGTCCAAAGGGTTATGCAGACCCAAATTTTATAAATCATCTAGGTTTCTGGGGTGGGCAGGAACAAGGTGGTGAAATGAATCATATCAGACCTTTGTAGAGAGGCATTTGAAATCTCACTGTGGAAACTGCGTAACATTTGAAACTCAGCCCTTCCTTTCACTGAAACCTTTCCAAAGTCTTGCTGAGTTTTGTTTTATAGAAGACATCAAAGAAAGCCACACTGGCCACTGGATGATAGGTCTTCAGATATTGCAGGCCAAACATTAAAGAAGGACTGGCACATATCCTGTAAAAAGTATTTTGCTTTTTATTCAGCTAATGACTATGAAATTATTTCAGGCTGGAGATCTGGGAAGAATGCAGTGCAGCCCCATGCTGAAGTGAACATAGACACTGACTGACAGATATGATGCTGTTGAAGGCACTAGGGAAAAGGGTTGGAAAGGTCTGCCAAGGTCTGGTTCTGTCAGGCATCCATATCGTAATGGAATTCATAAATGCAACAAGATGAATTTTCAAATCTAGACTGAGTCCCATTACTGCAGTGAGGAGGCTGCCTCAAAACCTTCTATCAGTGATGGTTAAAATGCTTCTCATTTGCAAACATAGTGCACTGCTACTACTACTATTATGTGCAGGAGTTTTTTAACCCTCTACTAAGATTTCGTAATTTAAAGACTTTTTCCTTGCTTTATCCACGTTTTCCTCATCTGTTTGTGGACTGTTCCAGTCCATCCTCTCTGGAACATGAGGTATCCCTATCATGTTCTTTTAGCTTTTGCTTTGCCAGACTAAACTCTCCCTGGTTCTGAGTCACTTGTTTGCACCCTTTACTGGCTTCATCTCCAGGAGTCCTCTGGGATGGGTAAATGCCATTCCACTGTAAAATGGTCTGCTGCTCAGTAAAGAACTTCTTTCATTTGAAATCTCTAGAAAGGCCAAACTTTTTCAAGGCATGTTTTACAAAATCTAACAGATTCTTCTAAGGTGTGTGTTTTATTGACTGGAACGTTCCTTTGGCACCAAAGGTGCAGTTTTGTGATGTTCTCTGCCAGCATCTTGGTTCTGGGAAATTCCAGATTTTTATTGGCATGGATTTACTTCTAGAGCCCTTCCCCTCTGTTAAGCAGAGCTGGAGTAGTTCGTATTCCTCTAGGCCTGTGCAGTAACCGCTCTATCACTTCTAGTTTCAAATCTTATTTGTAATCCTCAGAATATCCTATGTGTATCCTGTAGCTTTTTTTAGGTATAGTGTTTTTGTTTTGGTTTTTAGAAACATGTTTTCTCAGTTTTTCTTCAAAGCATTCCCTCCAATATCTGACCCTTCATGTGAAGGTGGACAATGTGCTTCTGATATGAGCCTTTAAAAAAGGCATACTGTTAACAAGGATAAATCCCAAACACCAGACCACTTCCATATAGCAGATGATTCCTTTGGTTTTGCCTGGTTTTTTGCATTTTCAGAGAGTGAATTTGAGAAGACTCTGAATGCAATCTGTACTCATGGAGTGGCAGGGAGGGCAGGGAGGCTTTTTCTCTACTTTATGCACAACACTGTAGTAGAAGTTTCTCCATACCACCATATCCTTCACCTTCCTATGAGTATGTGTGGAGAGAAGCTTTGCTCCCAATAGGGAGAGGTGTCCATGGAAGGGCCAGGGAGTACAGTCTGTTTCCATCTGCCACTCACCACCCTGCCATGTGTAGGTAGCAGGTTGAGAGGAGCATCAGGACCTGGTGGTAACTAGCATCAGGCACATTTATGATGCTGGAGTACTACCCACACCTCATTGCTATGGCGTATAGCCAGAATCCTGCTAATACTGATGTGTCCTTTTATCAGAGTTACTGCAAAGTCCAGGCACCGTATTCCAGGGTCACAGAACTCAGAGTTCAAAGTATCCATTAAGGCTCACGAGCCCTGGGAGCCCCTCAGCTGCTGGCTAAGCAGTGCCTCTGCTTGCGTGGTCTCTGCTGTAAGACTCAAGGACATACTGCCTTGCTTGTTCTGATTCTGCCCTGGGTTGGCTTGTGCAAATATTAACATTGGCTTTTCCCTTTCTCAGCCTGCCTCCTCATATGGTGAGAGACCACATGTATGAATAATGTGACAAGCATTTCTTTTGGTGGGGTTGGAAAATGCAACTTTGCTAGAGTTAGATCCAGGATTGGCAAGAGTCACTGCTGCCACTCAGTTTTTGGACTTAGCAGAAGCAGCAGCAACCCATTTTCATTAGCAGGCATTGGGGGCAGAAGAAAGGCCTCCTGAAGTCCACAGGCACCAGAAAATTGTACCAGAGACTACTTACTTCAAAGTCACAAAGCACTCATGCTGCTGAACAAGAGGTTCCCTCTGTGGGAAGAGTGACTGCTCTTTTGCTCTCGAGCTTGCGGTTCAGGTGGCCCCAGGGTGGCTCCTTGGAGGTGGCCAGATGTCAAGGATAACTGAGGAGGACCTTGTAAGCAGTCCCCTGCTCAGTTGTCAGATAAAATCCACAAACAAATTTTACTCCCAAGAGGGAACTACCTTGGCCATGCCAGTTAAATTTTGCTGGTAAAATGGAAGTATGATTGATAAGAAAAATGTCAAAAAACGTGAGTTTTCAGGATTATGGAACAAATCTTCACATATTAACCTAAATCTAATTGCAGCCCTCTTTTTACAGGCTGGTTAGAGATTATTGGAAATAAAATTAAAGCAGCTTTGACGTTGGCCTAAACATAAAGCTGAAATACTGAAATAGCATGAAAAGACATTTTTCTTAGAGTAATTTCTAGCCACACTAAAATAGGGAAATAATACAGATCTTTCAAGAAAGCCTGACTTTATGAGATTTCCAACATCATTTCCAGATTAAACAGATTTGGCTCAATGTTCAAGATTCTTCAGGCTCCTCCGAACCAAACACATTTCCTGAGATTTATGTCAGACTGGGCTTTATTCTTATATGAGTCTTATTACAGATTTTTGAAAGCTCTATTTACTGTGCAGATCATTCAGCCTGAATCTCAAAAGCCTGGATTCTGCTTTCAGTGGGGAACCTGGCATCACTGACTAGATCAGTAGTAGTCTAACAAATTCTGGGCAGAGTTCTGTGGAAAGTGGTCTAAGCTGGATTTTAATTTTGACTTCACTCATTTTGGGGAAGATTGAGGGATGAGATATTTGATTTCTTGCTGTCCCACAGACTACATTGATTATTTTATTTTTCCTGTTGGCAGTGTCACTTCTAAAAGATAGTGAGGTATTCAGTTCCTGCTGATTTTAATCAGAGGTAAGGAAAACCTGGTGAGGGTTAGCTCATTATGTTCTGAGCTGATGTCAGTAATGATTTCATGATAATACCTGACCTGAAGCACAGCTTTGCAGAGTAGCTGCTGAACCTGTTGGCACTGTCCTACAAGAGTGTCTTCAGTCTGTGTTATTGTTTCTCTGCATCAAAGACTGTATCTGAGGCCTTTCAGCCCACTTCTGATTCCATCTGGTCAAAAAGGTTGTGAAGTGGTCTAGTGTGTACAGATAATGTTAAAGGAACTCAAGCCAGGGTAAGATATCACCTCTCTGCTTCAGATCTGTGCGCAGTGGGGATACACTGCTGTAGTGCTAAAGATTATGAAGTGCTTCCTTTCCACTTGGATTAATAGAATCACAGAATCGTAGGTGTTGGAAGGGACCTCAAGAGATCATCAAGTCCAACTCCCCTGCCAAAGCAGGTTCCCTAGGACAGGATAGGAGCATTTAGAGATGTTTGTACTGTTCTGAAGAAGAAACTATTGTGTTTTTATAGCCAGCTGCTACAGGGAGGTTTTTAAAATTTATTTGAGTATCAGTGATAGGTAAGGTCAGAATCATGATATTTTAGCTAGGAAATCAAAATACTACTTGTCATGTCTATTGCACTTTTAAGCATCTAAGCTGTCTCCTGATTCATTTCGATGTGCATACACTGAGGTTGCAGGATGTCATGGCTGCGTTTAGCTCTCTGAATCCAATGTTCAGAAGCCTTTTACATTTTTAGAGCTACTTTCTGGACTGTAACAGAGGAGATGAAAGCATTAGGTTTCTTATGACTACTGAACTTTGCTTTCCTCATGCTGCTCTTTACAAGAGTCGGATGAAGCTGGACAGTGCATGTTCTATTCATTTTGTTGGGGAAAGATAAAATAAATGCAAGTCTTTAACAATTTTAAACAGCAAATCAGTGCAAGAATGGAACTGTCCTAGTTCAGGGGAAAAAAGGCTTTCACCATAGTGCCCATCTTTCTCAAAGCAATAATGTTTACCAGATTGGTAGTTTGGGCTATTGTTTAGCATTTAAAACAAAATAAGGTTTATAATGGAGTTTTAGTGAAGCTGTTACCACTAACAAAATCTAATCACTTTAGATATTTTTAGTGTAATGAGATCCATGCTGCTTTAAAGACGATCTTTGGACTCCCAATGGGGAGGATGTTTACAGCTTTGTACCTTCAAGATTTTAACTTGATTATTTGCAGACAACATAGTCTGCCTAACTTATATAACAGAACAACAGTTGTGTAATCACCGCTGTTAAGTGAAAAGTCACATGATTGGAGTTTTGTTTAAACTCAGCTGGTTCTTGTTTCTTAATGGGTTGCCATTCTTTTGTGTGCACCCTTGAGGAGAGTGAGCTTAATAATTTGAAACAGCATTTATTCTTTGTCTCTTCATGCTTTGACTTTGTTATGGCTTACAAGATCTCCCAAACTGCTGGGGAAATACCTTCCAGTATTGGTTATCCAGACTAATTGCACAGTTCTGCATGGAACTGGTCTGTGTTAATGGTTCAATAAGTTTTCCTAGTGAGCATGTTTGCCCTTATGCATGAACAGCCTGGCACAGATCACTTTGCAGAGTTCAGCTTTTAATGGGCTACAGAGATGTAGAGTGCTCTCAAGAATGTGGTAGATGGGACAGAGGACTGTAGAGCTACAGGGTCAGAGGAAGCAGTGACAAGCAAGTGTGTATGGAAGAATATAGGTTTCCTGGAGGGGGGTAGCCAAGAACCCCAAACTAAAAACCCCAAAACAAAACACACCTGAAACACTAGATGCTGTTCCCACACCAGGATCAGAGGATTTGAATGGAGCTTGTGGTTCAGCGTTCAGACCCTGCAATATTTTAATACCCATCTTTTGTGCTGTACCAGCTCCTGTGTTCTACAGGCTGTTCCTTCAGACTGCAAGTGGTCTGGAAATAACATGAAAAATATCTAATTTGTCCTGATAAGAGATGATATAGAATAAAATAACTAGATTTACTGTATCATTCCCTTTGACTGTCTGTTGTTGCAATAAAAGCCATTGTTTGGGAGATAAATTGGGAGTGGCAGTAAACACAAAATGGTAAATTAAATACATTATTTCTGGCTCAGTTGTTGGAAACGAGAAAACATGGGAGGTTTCGGTGTTTGGGATTCATGAGTGTTTCCATTATCTACCCTGTCTCCTTGTTTCTTTTTCTCCTAGCTGTAACATCCTCTTGTTCCTTTCCTTTTTTGCTTCTTCCACCATACTTGCTGTGGCCTGGAAGAGCTCCTTTGCCCCACACCCCAACACCCCCTTCCAAGTGCCAGCAAGTCCTCTTGGGTTTTCTGCTCAGTCTTGTGCTTCTAGTGGCCTTTCTGGCAGATCTGTTAGAAAATATTTAAGATTTGCTTTGACTTCAGGATATGCTAAACTATATGAGGAGAGCTAAATAAGTATGGAAAACTGTCTTAATATGACTGTGGCACAGCAGTAGCTGTCCTGGGATGAGAGTAGAGGTGTTTTGCTGGTACAGGCTTTGTCTCCTGTAAGATATGATACCCCATTTGAAGAGTTTGAAATTCCTGATCTTGGCTTTCTTCCTAGAGAGAGGTTTAGCCTGTCAGTGACCTGGCATCTAGCGTGGTAGAAGTACTGCATCCCGAAACCAGCTCCTTCCCTTTGTAAGACTAGAACTGCAAATATTTTCCACAGTTACTGTGCCATTCTCCATGTGGCTGTTACATCTTGAGTGACGACAGTAACTACGTGCATGAGCAAGATGTGTATTCTTTAACCTCTGCTATAAGCTGGTTTTGATTTTGCTTAATATAAAGCAAGCCAAGGACAGTGGATCGTATTGTGCCTGATTACATTTTCTGAGCTAATGGCTTAATATCCCCTGTGTGCTGTCGTAGCCAGGGTTACTTCACTATAACCACAAGAGAAAGCTGAATCAGCCAGCAGATTAAGCTACAGGTAGTGTCTGAATCAGCTGCTGATGGGAAAGGCTTTTTTCCTCTCTTCCCAAGTCTTGTAGCATAGCATCCACTGGGATGGCTGTGGAGGCAGTGTTACATTGCAAGGACATGTGTCTCATTCTCAGCCAGCCTACTGTGACTTCATAATTTATACCATAATAAAGTCAAAATCATGTTTCAGTTGCACTTCCAGGACTGGGCAAGGCAACACAGCTGCTGCCCTGGGAGGCAGGATATCATCTCTGATTTCAGAAGCCATTTTGAAAAGAAAGAGGACTAATGAGTATTGTTTATATGGAAAGAAGAAAAGTCACTATCAAAAGGAGGAAAAGCAATCTCTTAAGTGTGGAAATGCTAAGCACAAATTGCTGTGTGGCTTGTATGTTTGAGAGAGACTTTATCCCTCTAATCTCTGTTTCTAATGTTGTAGGAATGGGACAGAGTCAGGCTGAGGCATGGATTTAATTCCTTACCTCTATAAACATAACTACATTTCTTGCTGAGCTTTGTGTGATGAGAGAGGAGATGGGGACAGGAATTTGTGTTACCCTCTTCACAAAAAAAGGAAAGGAAAATGTTCACAGGGGTGAAGCAGGCACTTCTGCCTTTGCACTGATGTAACGAGCCTACATTTGCCATGTTAGACTTTGCTTGTGGCATATGTGTCCCACACAGAAACAGCGCAGAGGGGATTATCCATGGATTGAAATGCATCCGCTTGGATGTAGCCAAACTGCCAGTCACAAGGTGGATGATGCTGTCAGATACAGTAGCACACGTAAAATTGGGACGTGATGGGAAGCTCCTCTGGAGGCACAGGCTGACAGAAGTGGTGTGAAAAACGGTGTGTGGTTCAAGGCAGTGGTGACAGAGTGGTGTTTGCTCACTTACAAAGCTAGAAATGAGGAGAATCTCAGATGTGGCATACCAGTTGCTCTTAGCAAAGTGTGATGTGAGAGGCAAGAGAGAAGCCCCAGACTTTATGTTTGAATGTGTGTGGACTTGTTGTATCCTTTCATTCCATTAGCCTTGACTTTTGTGCTTCCCTGTAGCACTAGCAGCCCAGGAGAACTGAAGATGCTGCAGTGCTTTGGTGTACCAGGGCTTGAATTGTTTATCAGCATCCTGCTCTACAAACTTTTGTTACATGACAGCATATGTTGTTGTGCCTCTTCATGCATAGATTTGTGACAAATATTTTAGTTCATCTTGCTCTGATACTAGGGAGCAAATGTGAGAGACCTCTTTCTATTATCAGAAAGAACCAGCACCTTAAATTATACTTTGTCACTGAGAAAGAAGGTGTTCAGATTTCATTGGTGCAGCCTGACTCTTGATAGCTGTGTGTGCCAGGCTTGGGGCATGGAAAATATCTGTAATTGTAATGCTGAATAGCCTGTAGTGATGGTCATTCTGCACCTAGATAATGCTGTTCTTTTCAACTGTTGACTAACGTCTGAATACAGACCCATTTCACGTCACATGTTAGGAAGTTAGAAGGGCTCCCTGAGAACTGTAGAGTTTGACCATCTCAGGATTTTTTCAGCACAGGGAACGTTCCGTTATGGAGCTTGCTTGGCTGCTGTGTGCTCTCCAGATAGATTCCAGCTGCTTCCCACTTCTCAGCTGATGTGGGCTCTTGATATTTTCATAGTTAGGTAAAAGAAGCCAGAAAATCCTCATCCCTTTTGCCTCCCTTTTCCTCATTCGACTGACAGGAAAATAAGCACTAATATTTCATCTTTAAAATAAGAGGGGGACATAGTTTCCCTATGAAGTAGTGGAAACACTGACATCATGTTTGGAACAGCTTATTTTCCCCTTTCCCCTTCTAATTGCACCGAGTTTTTAAAGCCAGAGAATAAAACCTTTCTCTCAGGAATGGGAGAATGTTCCTCATAGGCTGCTGTTCATCTGGGCTTGGTATGACTCACACTGTTCTTTTTGCAGTTCTTTGACAAATTACTAGAACCAGGAGCTGGGAACTGAGGTGGCCAAGGGAGAAAGCAAGGAGTGCAAGTCCATTGGTGAATGAAAATGAGGAGGAAGTGTTATTTATGGATAGCTCAGTGACTGGTTCCTTATTTCTGCATTATTTCCTTTTCCTTTCCACTTCAAAGGAAATGGCCCCTTGTAGCAAGAATGACTCAGATGCTGCCAGTGATGTGGGTTTGCCAGTTACTTATTATGTTAACATTTTATCACAACGTGGTGCAAGTGTGTGGTTCCAGATAAGACCACAGATGTGAAGGGAAATAGCAAGGGGTGGAAAAAACCTCATTGATGTTCAAGCCTCATGCCTGTGTGTCTGACCAGAAGCACCTTTTAATAGTTATTTCAGCTGACTGGAGAGGTTTGTCCTCTGTAGACTGAGTCTACATAACACCACGTGCTGACTCTCATAGGGTTTTGGAGTTGCCTTGAAAAAGCAGAGGCAACTCCCCTCAGCTACAATGACAAGGCAGGTATAACACCATGTCAGTGCTCTCTACTAACTGTTTTTCTGAATGCAACACAGTCTGGTTGTGATGGAGGCAGAGGAGAATTTTTAGCCTTGAGCTGGCAGAGGCGAGAGGAAGAGAGAAGCAAAGGAGGAGACTAAGTAATTTAAGATTGTGATCTTTCTAGTTTCCCTTCTTTCCTCTCTCTCTCTGCCTTCACTTGGTACAAAATGGCAGTGAAATACAGAAAAGAACAGATTAATAGATCCAGATATGATGTCTGATCATTCAGACTAAGAATCTTCATGTTGGACATTGAATGTTACAGCATCCCAGTCAAGTCAATCCTAGGCTAGAAGCTGTTCTGCAAGAAGAGCTGACCGCTGACCGACGGTCCAGAAATGCACCAGAAATGCCCCACGTACCATGAATACTCTATTGGTACATTAGTACTAAATGAAGGAGCTCTGGGAACGAGGGAGGGCAGTTAAGTATGGACCCTTGGATGTCCATGCTGCTTTGTTGTTAAGTCTCTCTTGGACTCTGTTTTGGACCGCTTCAGCAAGCTCTAAGATATGTCTGCTTTACAGAGGGCTGGCTGGAAGCAGTGTATGAACCAGTAAGCAAAACCTGATGTTAGAACTGGGTATCAATCCCTGTTTCTCCCAGTAAATATAGTCTCAAGCTTAATTTAAAATCCATTGGTATATCTACAGACACAGACTTTTTTATAATTTTCTTGATGTCATTCCCACTTCTGAGAAGCATAGACTGGAAGGTGCAGCACAAGACAAGAGTGGTTCCCTTTGAATCCAAGTCGGCAGTTCTTACTGCTATTTGTATCACCTAGTATCATAAAACCATCAGAACAGCTCCACCTGATAAAAGTTTCAACATGTTTTCAAGCTAGAGTGAGACTGTTCTGCATTTAAACAGAGGCATCTGAAGAGTAGTGATCTGCTCTCCCAAGAAACTAGAGTGACTCAGGAACCTTAGTTTTAGACATCTAGGGGTGTATCAACTCAAAGTTTGAAATTCAGAGTTTGTCACCTCTCAGATGCTGTTGCAGCAGGGTAGGGGAAAGGTCCACTGAAGTGGATCAGGGAAATGGTCAGACTTTAAATAAATGCTAATAGAAATCTGCTTACTCCAGATGATTTCATTTATTTGCTTTAGAGCACACATAACTGCCATAGCCTAACTGTTAGTCTGGCAAATGGGAGGAGGAGGAATATGCACGGGGGGCGGGGGGGGGGGGGGGGAGTTTACGGGGTTCACAACCTCTTAAAACATGGTTATTGCTTAGAAGATGATAGTACAGTGAACATTTATGCAAAGAAGGTACAAAATGTTTCTTTGGTGCTTTAGCCTTGCTGAGTGACCTGCATGATAACCAGAAAGGAGCGGAGCATCTAAGGGCAGTGCCATGGTGGGCATTCAGTATCCTACAGAAAACCAGTGTTGATTAACTTTTCTCAGGGTGCTCTAGTCCTGTTAGTGTTACTTTCCAGCATAGATATTGCACATCAGAAACATCAGCAGAAGAATTCCCTTTGTTTTGGACAAAACAACTAGGAGACGTAAGCAGTACACAGTTTTAATCCCTGTATCCAGTGTATCCAAAGTTTGAGGTTGTTTTTCTTTGAGTTGATGAAATGGAAATTCAAATGTTGCTTTGACAGTGCCACAGGAAAGTCTAGTGAGTAAATAGAGTTTGAGCTGACATTTCAGCTTGGAAATAAGGGGAAGGAATGAAGTGAAGCAGCCAGCATGAATGCTCACTTGAATCTTGAGGGAAAACTTAACATTTGAGAGAGTCTTTTTTTTCTACTGATACTGTAATTTGTAAAGCCACATCTGAAGTCCATTTGGTTTTTTACTCAAGGTATCAATTCAAAACACAGTCTTCTTGAACACAAAGCTACTTGCCATCCTCTTTTTCTCATCTCACCTCTCTATTCCCTCCTTGTCTTTGAATTCTCTGCAGTAACTCCTGAACACAGATTGGAATCAAAGTTATTTACCAGCCTAGAAAGATGAAAAGATTCTATAACAAAGCCTGACATGTCAAACTTGGTGTCTGCAGTTAGGAGCATTCCTCACTGCTGTTTTATGTGCTAACCTAGAGATTATTATTAACTCTGATACAGTGGTCACTCACAGCAGCACTGTTGTGCTAGCCAGTATCACGTATCCAGAAGCAGCACAGGCACTTGCTCTGCTTTTTAGGGCAGCATATTGAGCATCCTCTGCAGAAGAATTTTTTGTTATAAGAACCTGTAAAGCAAAGTTCTCTGAGCAGAATGAGATGCAGGATGAGCATCTGAGAAAACTCCCTAGGACTGGGAAGCGGGAGAGTTGCCTGCGGATCTTTTCCTTCGCCTTCCCTCTCACTGTACTGTTATAAACAATCATTAATGCTTTTAGGCTTGTGGTAGTTCTGGGAGATATTATCCTCATTTTGTGCATAAGTTCTTGGGTAGTCCATCTGTCCAGAGATGTACTGTTTTATGCTGGGAAGCATTTGATCAAGCCAGGCCAGCAAAGCAGTGCCCTTGGGAAGTTAGTAAAGCTGGCAGCCAAATAAAAGGTGTTGTTTAATCATGTGTCTTTGGAAAATCACCTTGCTTTTCAGGCCTTTTGCTCTTGCAGCTTTGTGCATGAGCCTTGCTTTGCCCCAGGTTTCTTCAGATGGTTATGGCAAACTCACTGTGTGCTCTTGCTTGTTTACTACACTCTTGTTCAGTGCTTTTATTTTTCTTTTAACTCCTGCTATAATAAGCCTGATTTCAATGGAAAGTGACATTTTTATGGCCAGAGCTTTATAAGCCTCTTCTGCTCCCACCGCCATGAAGCCAGTGTAATTTTGGTTGTGTGACACGGCAGCTGGGAGATTCAACTGCAGCGTGAGCAGACAGATGCAATTAACCTCCCTGTAATCCACTTAGTGCTACCCCAGCTAACAGCTGGAACAGCGACAGCCGCAACATCCTACCGAGTACCCCTGATACACACTCAGCAACTGAAACCTGTTTCATCTATGGTATGTCTCTGTGCTGTTCTCACAATTCGTAGACACAGCCCTTGGAGCAGCATCTTGAACAGCTTCAGAAGATGTTTACTGTGCTCTAGATGGCAACATCTTCATCAAGTCCCAAAGGACCTGCTTAAACAATGACTAAAATATATTGTGCTCATTATGTCTATTCCAGCATGTCTTCTCTGCTGAGATCAAGTTTGTCTGTCACAGCACTGAAGGAAGTGGATAATTTATATCTGGCTATAGGACACTCAGATCATGCATTCTGCTGCCAGTTTTCCCTTTCTATTGGTGAATGCAAATGCATATAACATTCTGGCTCCAAGGAACACGCAATGTTAAAATTCTCTGTTGACATGAGCAGAGCCAGGAGTTTAAGTGTTTTCACCTCATTTTCATTTATTAAACCCAGGTAGTATGTCAGGAGCTCCCTGAAGTTGGAGGAGCTATGCTCATTTATGTTGAGCAACTGATTCACATTTTCTGCTAGTTAAAATCCTCTATAAAGTTTATATGGAGATATTTCCTTACATTTTCCCCCCAGGCTATCTCTTTTTCATGCCATTTCTTATCCAACACCTTTTTGACAATTTTCTCTTTTGACTTTTTTCCCAGTAAGTTCATAGCAGCTTTTGTTCCCAAGCCTTCATTCCAGTGACCATAGCTTATAGCTTTTAGCTTTGCAACACAAGGCTTTTTAGCCTTCATAATACAATTGACATTTTTTATCAGTGAAAAGAAGGATGCCTTCAATGCACTGATGGAGCTTTAAAAAATGCTGTGGCTATTACATATCTGAATGCTTCTTGCATCTATCCCTTGATTTCAGGTGATTCTAGACTCTAAGATAACCAATAGCTTTCTGAGGATGTTGTTATGCAGTGAACTGATGACATTTCACGGTGGCTTCTTTTGCATTGTAAGGATGTGCTGTAAGTTTCAGTATCAGAGTTCAGTGTTGACCTAGCAGCTCATCTGTCTTAGATCTGTGAATTCAGTGAGGGCTTTGATCTCCTAGCTGACTTCAGCAAACAGAATAATTACTGTATCTTTCCTGAGATTAAAACACTGAGTACGCTCAGCCCAGTGCATAGTCATTTCACTGCTGCTCATGTATCCCAGTTTCAAGTAAAGTATATTCCACTCTGGGGGATTTTGGAGGCAAATGAGTGGGTCTCTTTCTTTTTTTATCTTTTTTTTTCTTTTTTTTTTTTTTTTAAGTACTCCTGGGGCATGTTTCTGCTGTCCTGGAAATAAGTTATTTTCCCTGAGTCCACAAACTGTCTTGGTAAAGTCTTTTAGAATACCAGGAAAACTTGTACCACCAGGGAACAAGGCTGGTACAAAGTGAACAACACATCAACAGCTGTTATTGCTGTTGAGGGGAAGGATGATCTGTACTGACCAGACAGGCATAGCAATGTCTTTATTTAATACTCATGGGAATGGGACAATATGTTTGAAAACAGGAGCTGTTGGCTTTAGCAGACATCTGGAATGTTGTACCTGGGATATGCACGTACAGTGACACATTTAGCTGTAAAAGGTTATGTCTGAGTTCCTCAGGAAGAAGTGCTGTAGGCTATAGATGAAAGTGTCCTTTTTCTTCACCCTGGTCTACAACCTGCTATAAAAATGGTAATGACTTTGACTTTTGAAGTCAAAACCCTCAAGATTCTCCCACACTGTTGTCAACTTGAGAAAACAAACCGTAAAAAGTAAAAGCAATCTGCAGTATAATGGAAACTCTGCAGATGTATCTACACTGCACAGTGTAGTGCAAAGTGCCAGCAGTTGTGCTGGCTCTCATCAAGCTTGCCAGAACCAGGGCATTCCCCTGTCCTATACAGCAGCTTAACATTTGGTTTGTTGTGTTAGTTGTCTTTATCACAATAATATCTCATAAATGATGACTTCACAAGTTTTAATGACCTTAATGCTGTCAATGGCCTTAACTGTATGCATGGGGAGCAGTGCAACAGAAAAATTGGATCTGTAAATTTAAAACCTTGAGGTTAAAAGAATAAAGTTGAGCTCTCAAAGTGCTATCGAGAAACTCTAGTGGGTTGACAGCTATCTGAAAGGAATAAACAAATAAGACTTGTATTCAAAACCATACAAGCACCTACGTGAAGAAACATTTCTGTCCTTGGAAATCAGATTCTGCATGCTGCTGGGGACGGGGGGATGGGGGGACGGACACAGCCAACAGCGAAACACCAAGTAACCAAACCAAACCTGCTGCTTATTTAAGCTGATCAGGTGGGAAAAGTTCTGAGTTTGGCCTGTAGGAAGCATAAACCTACCTGCTCTGTCTGTGGCCTGACTTGCTTTCTGCACATGACAGGGTGTTTTGAAGCGCCATAAATATAAGAAGTATCTGACAAAAAGCTCTGTATGTAAAATAAAGCAAATACTGGGTGATGGCTAGTTCAAAAGGGATATGTAAATTCTCAGGCATTTGCTGGAGAGCTGTGACTCTATTTAGTGTAATCTACGGGGAAGTTCTGAGAATCTTGACAATGTCTTTTAACTTAAAATGTACTTTTTGGAAACTTCAACCTCGCACATCTCACTACAGCTGAGTGTGGTTTGTGTATTGTCTCTTGTGAAGATAAGTATCTTGCCAAAATCTGAAAGTTTAACAACCTGACATCAAGTTAAATCAACAGTGAGCCTCGTTCTGCTTGTTTGCCCTGGGGAGACATCAAAAGCTAATGAAATTAGCCTGGAGATTAGAGATTTTCCTGTATCATACTCATAGCCATATTATCCAACTGTATGAACCAACCTAACATCTGCTGTGCAGTGTGCTCTCATCCTTTTGTCTCTTTCTTTCAAAGCCAATTTGCACATTTTTTAGAGAACAGAACCCAAATTGTATTCCTTTGACCAGTTTTTGCTGTAACTGGTTTGCAAATGAAAGCACAACAACAGCAAAACAGAACAGCAATGGCTAAAGCCCTGCTGCTCTTCTTTCTCTTTTTCTGTTCAATATTTCCTTCCTATTCCAGTTCATGCACAGAATAGCAAAACTTACTGAAAACATTCTGCCTTTCCTATCACAGCTTCCTATGGACCTGGGAACTCAAGCTGAGAACTGTGTAGGTTGAATCAGTCTGCCTCACAGGACAGGCATGGCCATGGTTGTTCTGAAATGTCATGGGGGAAAAGGCAGAACAGTAATTGTTTCCACTGGCACCTCTCTCTTTAAATGATGTTGTTGTTTACAGTGATGAGAGATGATTTTGTAATATCCCATATAGAGAAACAGCCTTCTGGCTGCAGATTGCCATTGGTGTAAGCTTGAAGCACAAAGTCACCATCCTTGTGCTATGCAAGGTTTGCACACTTGGGACTGCGGGGGTTTCACTTCAGCTGCCCACGTGCCCATGAAACCTGCTTTGTGCCAGCACACACAGATTTATACTTAAGGGCTGACACTTGGACTAAAAGACAAGGAATTAAAATCCTTTTGTTACCAGCTGTTCGTTAAAGTATCTGTGATGATTAGAGGGGCTTTAACAAGCATTCTCTCTCTGTATCTGAAGGGACTATTTGCACCAGTGTCTGTTGTAGGTCAGGGCTAAATTAATTCATGGAATAGCCTGACTGAAATTCAAGTCATACTGGGAATAAGCTGTCTTGGTTTTGACTTTTGCTAGATGAATATACAGATCAGAGAGCATGGATGCTAATATAGCAAAAGCTCAGGTGTTACTGGTACCCACACAGAGATGCCCTGCCACATCACTTCTGATCACTCTAGATCTATCTCAGTGGGTCTGTGTGGGTACCAGTAACAGTTGTCACCACAGCTCAGCTTGCAGCAGAACAATCTAGAGTTACTGTCCATTTGTCCTTATTTAGCATGAGCAACAAAGATTCTGGCCTCAGATTTAGTGTGCATGGCTCTGTGCTCTGTCTAGGTCACAGCCCAGACATGCCCAGCCTGCAGAGCCCCCAAATGTTTCCCACGTGCAGGGTTAGACTGTAGCCAGCGGGTCTGACACTGGTTGTGCCGTGGGCTGCTGAGCAGGGACCTCTGCGGAGTCTGATTCACTGTCTGCAGGCAATCTGTGGTTGAGTAACTATCTTGCTGCCGCCTGCCTTTCTGGCTGAGGCTGGCCTGGGAGTCCTTGCAGCATGTTCACATGTCCTTTAGGGAAGATCATCTTCAATATTAAAATAAACAGATGTCTTGGTGGTTTCTGATATCATAGTGAACTAACGACTATTAGTGGCTTCATATCTATTAAAAGAGTTCTTTTATAACTGTCTCCTTTTTTCATCCCACATACATGCTGGTTTTCAAGCAGGGCTTTTACATATGTAAAGAGCATTGCTCTCCCTGTGATTCTTGCCTTATGCTGCTTCTAATGGGATTTCAGGGCTATTGTGTAAGTCTGGGATGTGTCTACTTGAGGATATGGTAGTCATATGTCTCTATTAAGAACCCTGTTGACAGCTATAGGCTCTTGGATATTCTGAGTGCGTTTTTAGGCATAAATGTATACCACCAATGTAAATAGAATTCTAAGTTGCCATGAAACAGAGGTATCAGAGACTGTTCTTTGCAGGGAGTCCAGGTGCAAAACTTGCTGGTGGGCAGAAGAGTCTTTCCTTCTGGGTCGTTGTTTAAATAGAGGAAGAAACTAGGTTTGGGGTGAGAATGGATGATAAACTAGGAAAGGAGTGATAATGGACTGTGACCAGGCTCTTCCTAAACTCACACAATCACAGGATAGGGTTCTATTTTTTTTTTCTGTGGTTAGAATACTGTTTGAACAAGCCCTTTTAGGAAGTGCCATGGGATTGTGACACAGGTATTGGACACATGGACAAAATCTTGTCTATTGATTTGGGGTCCTGAAAACCCTGGTACCAGTCTGTAGATTCAGGATACAGCTTGTATCAGTGTAAGCTTCTGGATTTTGGGTCTATTCTTTCTTGCTAAGCAAATGATGGGCAGCTTGCTTGTCCAGATACCAAATGACGCAAGCTGGCCACACTCACACAGCACTGCTGGGTGTTCTGCTGTGTGTGACTCTTAAGTTGCTAGATTTTGCATGGTTTGTTGGTTGGGGTTTTGTTCCAGATGAAGATGCTGGAAGTTGTGCAAGAACGGGTTTGTAGCCCGTCATAATGGTGTTTTTGTAGTATAAACATGCCCTGGGATGTTCCACGAAATCATACTGGGAATTTCTGAGGGTGCAAAGTCTTCTGGAGCAGCATAAGATAAGGAAACCAGCCTGGTACACTCTTGCCTACGTTACCTAATAAGCCCTGGAACTTGTTGTTCTCAGAACTGAGTCTGGGTGTTGCCCTGAGGACTACTAGTTGGCAGAGAACACGGTTGCACATGGGAGACAGCTAACAGTTGCATGGGATTGATTGCAGCCACCAGTGCTTGAGCCCCTGAACTTATCCTCTTCCATTTAGCCACAACCTGTGTGACTACAGGGCAGTTTCCTGAGGCTGGAGTTAGGTCACGCACTGGGGAAATGCTTCAGGCTTGACCTAAAGACAAGTGCTGACTATCTAAATGGTATCATGCAGTGGCATGCACTGATACTAGCCCTGAGCTGAGTCCAAGGTTGCCAGGCTAGTATATCATTCCTCTCATGTTATTTCCTTCCCTTCACCAGGGCTGACCAACACAGCTGTTGTACACTGGCCAGTATGTTTGCTTGCAGGGATGCATGGCATTGTATAGAAAAATCCACTCCTTAGTCAGCACTGTGCTAAAATCTTTCTCTTCTATGTGCTTTCTGAAAACTTTGCTTGTGTACTTTCCTGTGACCTTTCTCTAGTGAGTCACCTGATTCCCATCTCTCTCCAGCCATGTTTTTCCCTAGACTGTTCTGCTTTCCAGTACATAGTTCCAGTCACCAGTTTCTCAAATTTGCCAGCCCTGACCTGTGCTCGTAGCCAGCCCACCCGCTTACAAACGCAGCTGCCTTTGGGAGTACCTGCTGTCCTCACTGAGTAGCTTCTTTGCAGACAGACAGTCCTCTGGGGAGCACCAGTAGGCCTCTCAAAACATCGGGAAGAATATCAGATTCTCATGCTATGAAATAGCCTCCTATTAGAAGGAGAAATAAACACTTCTAATACAGGCAATGTATTCATTGCTTGAACATCCATGGGGTTTCTTCTACTGATACCTGCCTCTGGGACTCATAAATCATTAGTTTAACTTGATATGTGTGTTTTCTAGTCTTCTATTTCCAGGGCAGTGAACATATTGACATTTATCCAGGCAACCTCCCCTTAGCAGTACAGTTGTTCTGTTACAGCTCTCTTGAACGCAGTGTCTACATTTGTTCACATATTAAATTATAGTAAGGTTAAAAGTATTCCTTTAACCTTCTTTCAGTCAGGACTCGGAAGAATAGTGTGATTTATCTGCTTCATGGGTGGTTCTTCAGGCAGTTAATTAACCAAAGCATAAACTGCTTTATTTACCTTGACTGTCTCTTTGTTTCTGCCAATAACGTTTAAAGTTTCAAATTGAAGTTGGCCAGAGAAATGGAAGAATGTGCTCAGTGGCTTATTATCCTCTAATAGGACATTCCATTGGTTCACAAATTCATACTGCTCCTGATTCTCTGTCTTCTTGCTCTACTTTCCAGCCAGAAATTAACCTGGTTTGCATTGCTGGAGAGGAACAGGCCTGAGCAGTGCCACAAGCTATGGTGCTGAGGTCGGTGAAGGTAGTTGGTAGTTGGTGGAGCAGGGGAATTTTTCCAGGGTTGTACCTCAACAGAAAATCTTTTTCCAGTCCTAAACTTGACAGTCCTGGACATATGATCAAGACTGCAGCTGTTATGTTAAAACAAACAGTAGAGAAAGAGTAGCAACCTTGACAACTCCTCTATTCTGACCAGTTGCAAACAGCTAGAAATACAGTGTCTGTGTTTTAGCAACAGGAAACCAAACTGTGCCTCAACTGCTGGATGTCAGGAGCATGTGGAGGTCTTGCAAGCAGCAGCAGCCTCAAAGCATGAGAGATACTTCACCGTCTCAGTGAAGTTGGTGAAAGCATTTCTCACATGGTCATAATGTTGAGAACTACAGAAGTTATGGCAACTGAACTGTGACTCTGATTTGTATCTATCAAAGTGGACTTCAAAATTCATCTTGTCAAAGAGTAGTCCCTGTGAGTCTCATCCAGATTTAACCCTCTAGAAAAAAGCTGGAGGATGTGGATTTCCTGTGTGACTGGATGCTGTAAATCCAAGCTGCTAGGTGTCTACATCTCATTGTTTAGCCTCAGGCTGGGACTGCAAATTTTCCTTCCTTTAGAAATTGTCTTCGTTCTTGTGACAAGTTTGCTTCACATACTTAGAAAAGGCAGCTTTGCCAGCATAGCTCTCAGAAGTTCCACTGGTCAGTAATACTGTTTTAACATGGATAATAAAAAGGTCAAGTTCCATTTCATTTAATCCCTAAGATCAGATTTAGAAATCTTGGGAGAATTAGAGATTTAGAAATCTCTTGGGAGAAGCATGCATTCCATTTTACCAGAACAAAGGAATGGATGTATGCCAGCCTTCAAGCCAAGAGGACAGTGTTGATCTCCTGGGTCGGTGTGTGACTTGTTGTGTGAATCTGACTGTGCAGCTTCAGAGAAGGGAGATCCTTTGTGATTATTCACCAAATAGGTTAATGCTTTTTTCCCTGACCAAAGGGATTTGTGATTTAGAGGTTGGAAGAGGATCTTTTGCTCCTGGAATCCTACAGCAAAATAATTATTTATTCAAAATAACTATTATTTATTCAAAATAACCATAAAAAGCAGAGAGATTCATTGTGGAATGGAAAAAAAAGTGCTGTAACAGTAGTAAGAGTCTCTTAAGTGACAAGCAGTGTGGCAGTCTGGTCAGAAAGAAATAGCAATGATTGTGTCTAGACACTATAGTTAAGCATCAGTCAGTCCACTTCTGAGAAACCTTCAAAAAAACTTGTAGTTATATTTGTATGTATACATCTGTACAACTGCTGACTTTGTTATTTGGCCTCCTGCTGGTGTCTGACTGTAGAGGCCGGTCTCCTAGAAGTCAGCTGGGTGCCTTGGCTCATGCTCATTGCCACTCCTGAGACTGCTGGCTCCTTGTCTTAGCTGTCATTTGTAACTCTCATCTATATGTTTGAAAGGAGGAGAGAATTAAAGGGA
The DNA here is from genome assembly GCF_964237585.1 of Gallinula chloropus. Lineage (NCBI taxonomy): Eukaryota > Metazoa > Chordata > Aves > Gruiformes > Rallidae > Gallinula > Gallinula chloropus. The sequence continues at coordinate 9,158,349 of NC_140103.1, read as the reverse complement.
GACAGAGCAGGGAGAGGAAATCCCTTTTGATTTAGAAATCATCTGGGCTCCACAAATTTTATCAGAAAGCTCCAAAATAAGATCCAGAAGAAGGGAGCCTTCACGCCGAAGTGAAGTCAGATAGCCATTTGGAGCGTCATTTTAACTGCAGAGATTGTTGATTGCTCTGCCTTTAAAGCTTGCCAAGGTCGTGGATGAAAGGGCAGCTTGGGAGAAAGATTGCTTGAGTTTGCTAACAACAGAGGTAACGGGTTGTGAATGATGCGTAAGGATTGATAAAGCCTTGTAGACCATCCCTCATCGGATACGTAGTCTTCATGTGAGCAGGGTCAGGTTAATAGGGGCCAAGATGGAACTAAAGTGCTGAATGTGCCTTAGTGTCCCTGCAAAAATTTCTCAGAGTAAACAAAGGGTGCTTTTGAAGGCACCAAAAAGTCTGACTGGAATTTGAGTTCCACAAAAGAACTGCCACTTCCAGTGGCAGAAGTGCTTATAAGCCATCACATGCTATGAGGTGCTGCAGAATAATTTTTTAAAGTTTAAGTATAGTACTTCACTATGGCTTTATTAATCATCTTTCCTAGGCTTTCCAATATAAGCAACACATATTAAATGAATCCACTTGACATTTTAAAAAGTAGATTGACCTAACACACTGGGGCTTTTTCAGACTGCAATTTCAAAAAAATAATTAACATTTGTACTTTTCATTCTGATTTTCAATAGCAAGAGTATGTGATTTCTTCAATGTTTTGAACCAACAGTAAGGATAGATTGGAGCAGAAGGACAGGGCACAATTTCCCTTTAATTTCTGGAAAACACAAAGAATCGGAGATGTCTTCTCCAGCAGCGAAGCTCATTGAAGTGGAGTTTTTGTAGCCAGGTCAGTGTGTGGCTTCAGCAGGGGTGTACAGACAGACACAACTGGAGCAGCAGCAGTGAGCAGGCTGGGTGCACAAGACCTTCCCAGGCTGTCCAGAAAAAACACATCATACAACACTGTGACCTTACACTTCTTAGGCAACTCTGAGAATGTGACTTCTCAAACTTGTTGTTGAAACTTGTTTTTGTATTTGCAGTGGTGACATCTTATTTTTTCCTTATCCTGGGAAGTTCTACCTTTAATACTGACATAGGTTGGAGGGGTATGTCCAGCTAGATCTCCAGTATAAAAAATAAGGATGGGACTAGGATTTCCTGTGTGTGTGCAGTAGTATTTCATTAACCATTAAGCCATTTGCTTGACAAGAAGAAATATATTCATGAAGCGCTACAGCCATAAGGAAAAGTATCAGCTTGTCCCAGAGGGTAGAGGATCACTGGGAACAGTGTGAGCCAACAGCTTCAGATAATCTGCTCTGTGAGCCCTGGTTACAAATGTCCAGTCTTTGGTTTGTTTTAGGAACCAGCTTTAAAATATCTAAATGTTCGTTTTGGAGTTGAAGAACACAAAATATTAGTGAAGTATTTTGTTCCAGAGGGAAATCCATGCATGAATTACAGCAGGGGCAACATCTTAGACAAGTTATCTGGGAGAATAAAAAAACATTGTGGGAATACTCACTGGTTAAGAATGCTGCTGCTGTCATATCACATAATTTGTTAATGTTCGGTGTCCTCAAAAAAGCATAAGGGAACAAGGCCCCTAAATTCCATGCGGATTCTCTGGCACTTGGTTACGCCACTTCCATGAGCTGTTTTGTAAACAAAACCCATTGCAGTCACCTTTGCTCTTCAGCACGTACACATGGCCCTACACATGGCCTTCTCTTGTCACTGCTGAGCAAACATGATCTTGTACAGATGTGGATACTTGACTTTGGCTCTGCCATGGCGTGAAAGCTTGTTGTGTTGCATTTAGTATATAAATTGCATAGTAACGTGTTATTAATGTGCTAACCCCACACCAATGTGAAGTTATTTCTCACTCTGAGGGACACCTCTCACATCCCTGAACCTTGCTTATTTTCTTCCCCTGCCCTGCACAGAAGTGGAGCTGCAGCAGAAGTAGCCAGGCTGCCTCAGAGTCACTGAGCATTGGAAACCCTTGCTCGTGAGGCAGGTTGTAACCTGCGTGCTGAGCAGAGTAACTGCGATTCTACTGCTGATGTTCACCATCTTGAAATAAGGGGCCTAGTTAGACCTTGGTTGCCTCAAAGACTCTGCACAGCTCAGCAGTATATGGCTATGCTCCGTTGACTTGAGCTCTCAAGCTCAGGGAGCAAAGTCCCAGGCCACCAACACTTGATTCCCTGCTGAGATCAGCTAGTGTCTGCTTTTGTCCCCTTTCAGCTCTCAGTGCAGGATCCATCCACTAGTTTGAAAAGGGCTCAGCAGAGCAATGTCCCCTCCACAAGCACTGTGGGCTGCCACAGCAAAGAGAAACAAAAGAAAAAAGCAGAGCAATAAAGAACTATGCATATGAATTGTGAGGGGGTGAAAGCCCTGAGGGCACTAAATAGCCTTAATGGCTCTGACCAGTCTCACCTGAGCTCTACACCCTGCCCATTGGCTCGAGGTGATAAAAACACAGTCCTGGGTCTTCGCTGATAGTTCAAGCTATGCTGGTCTCCAGCTCAGCCACGTTGACGCATGGACCTCATTGCTCGGAAGCCAGACCCATGAATTGACTACTTGGCTTGGCATCAGATCCGCATGGTTACTATGGACTTGTCTCTGATCCCTGGCTGTGTCTGACCCTCTTTGCCATTGCTGAACCTACGCCTGACTTGCTGACTTTGTACTTGCTCCTGGCTTGGCCTTGAGCCTGATTCATCACTGGTGATGGGACATGGTTGAGCCTGGCCATCACCTCCTGGCTTGTCCTGCTCACCTTGCTCAGAGGTGAGGCTCCTGCTCTACTGGCACCAGGATCCCTCCTGGCTCCTTGTCCCTTTGGAAGCAGCTGATGCTATTGTGCCCTGACAGAGGGAACTATGAAAGCATTTGGCTATCTATGGCAGCATGCCCACAGCTGTGTTGGACACAAACTTACCAAAGATTCTGCATTACGAGTTTGCTTGCAGTAGCACGGAACGAGCTTTGATGACCCAGGTGAGTCCTCCCTATCGCATGCTGCTAAAATGTGTGTGAACAGGATGCACATGTATTGAAGGTAAATTCTGAATTACTTTTCTGGTTTGCTTAGAAAGCAAAAACTCTGGAGAATGGATTGTCAGGAGCTGGTTTTGCTGTTAACCTTGTTGAGGTTCCTTAGCTGATTGAAGGAGGCTTTGGATTATGTGTGTCATGTCTCAACACTGTGAGGATGAAGTGTTTCAGGAGCCAGAGCAGATTTTAGTTACATCATAAGAACTCCGGTTACACTTTGAGGGCAGCTTGCCTCTGCCTTTTTCTAGTTGTTTCTGCCAGCTGTGTCCTCTTCAGTCATTTTTGTTGGGAAGTACCGTGACCCAAGGTCCAGAAGGGACTGAGGAATGCAGAATTAAGTGCTTCTCTGTATTCACTGCATGAAAGGCTTTGTGACTCTAGAGTTGAGAAGGGGTGGGGGGGAGGAAGAAATCTGAGCAGGGAGCTATTATCTCCAATAAATCAGGAAGCAGTGGGGACAGGCTGTGGTTTACATCTCATTCAATATCTTAAAAGTATTTTCCAGTGAAAATAAGCTGTTATTCTTTTGTCTTGTTCTCTTCTTAAATGAAGTGTCCTCAGACTAGACAATGCAATCAAGATCTGATCTTCTCTTGCCACAAGGCAAGAGCTCATTCTCACCCACTCATTTGTGTAATCTAAGAACTGTAACCCTTGTCTTCGAAGTGAAATGCATTCAAGCAGAAGGAAAGTCCTTGTCTCCCCACTGTGGAGTAGCCTTCTGTTTCAGGCACTGTCCTAAGGAGTGAGAGCTCTGATGTTCAGGCTGCTGATGAAATGAATTTTAGTGCGATTAAAGTCACTGATTTTTTCACTTTTTGGCACAGAACAGATCAAGTCCTCATTATGTAGTATGCAGGAAGGAATGAGATAATATATCAGAAACTAAAAACTATGTTATCTTTTCCCAAAAATAATTATTTTAGATAAGGCACTTGGCAGAAAGATCACGCATGGTATAATCTAGGAAGCATGTCATTATTTAGCTTCAGTTATCTCCCAAATACTGTTTAAAAATTCTAGCCTCCTAGTAAGTTAGCAATAAAGACCAGTTAGCCCAGTGCTGAGGGTCGCTCTGTGATATGCAGTTGGCCTACGTGTGAGTCACAGGATTTTCTGTAGAAGAAATCCATTTCTGCTAAACAGATTTTTATACAGAAGGGACTGTTTTTGCCAAACTGGACTGGTTTTCAAAATCACAACCAAAATAAAACGAAAAATCCTGGAATTATGGGCCTACGCCCATTTCTGAATGAATTTTTTGCACATACTTAATGTGGACACGTAGCGACTCAGAAAATGGTGCGAAACCAACAACTCATTTCAAATAGGCCACCAAAGGATTGTTGGCTTACTTCAACATTCATATGTTGTTTGCCTGTAACAAATTCACTATGGATGTGCCTTGTTTTGTTAATACTTCTGGGTTAAGATGTGTACAGAGCTCTCTACTTGGACAGGAGGATTGTTGTAAGGCCAAATTAAGACACTCCTCTTGTTTTGTGAAAAAGTTGGGGTCTGATTTTTCTGCATATTAATTATTGCAGTGAAAAGAGACTCTCAGACCTGTCTGATCCAGTAGTGCATCACATGCCATTTGTATATGCCTTGTGTGACAGGAACTTCAGATTCAAGACTCACTATTATTTTTCTCAGACCTGATTCTCTGCTTAAACTGGCTCAAGTTAGTGATTTCACTGGGGTTCTTTCTGCTTTATCCCACTATTTTGGAGGAGGGGTGGGAGAATAAGAATGGTTATATATATACAGAATAGCTATATATAAATACAGACACATGGATGGAGAAGAGAGAGGCATGAATGTACACCTACAGAAATGTGGAAGCCAATACTTCTAACCAGACCACATAGCACTTACCTCACCTGTCCCTGCATCAAAATTCCTATGAAACTAAATAACCCGTAAATGAGATAATACTTCCCTATTTTTGAAATAGTTTATCCAAGGAATGCAAAGCTGAAGGAATTCTTTGCTGGAAGACTCCTAATCCCTAGAGTGGTTTGCATTCTGTGTATTTCCCCAAAAATCATTTTCATATGAGTATTGGAATGCTTCACAAAATCCTTTTTTGCCTTTGGGGATGTTCCAAAAGTTTTCCAGAAAGTCTAAAGTTTCAGAGATTTTCTGGGATTATTTGACTTTGACTGGAACATGCCTCACTTCTCTTCAGGCACAAGCGAAATGAATGGGAAGCTGAGCCTGTGTTTATATACACAGCACTTCCACTGGTAAGGCTTTGTTGTAGAGGACTCTGTGTGTGTGTGTGTGTGCACAAGAGAGGCCCCTTTGTCACTCAGGTTACCAGATCTTTATCATGATATGGAAAAATTAATAAAGCACAAGGAAATGAGTTTATAGAGTGAAGAATTTTTAGCCTAAAGGAAAACAACACTGGCCAGTTGTTTTCCTGCAAACAAGTATGTCCTTGTCAGAGTTGGGCTACAAAATGGAAAAAAAAAGTGGATAAGGGAAAAAATGTGTGGGTGGACTAGTAATAGAAAGTTTCAAGGCTCCTGAAGGACGGTGTATGTGACAGTTGAGGTAAACATGTCCCTGACTGCCAGGAGCCATCTGGGAAAAAGGTTTCCATGGGAGATGACGTGAATCCAGGGTCTTTAATCAATGTGGCAAAACTATTGTTTTATGAAACTCATCCTCTATAACAAGATGATATCAGTGATGAGGCCCAATCAGTGAGCAGTAAGAAGGGGATGCATTTTCATGTGAAACAGTGTTCTAGAGGAAAAGATTTCCTTGGAGGAAGACACATCAGCAAAGGATGTAAATATCTAAAGAGGCTTTTTTCATCTGTAACCTGCCAAAGTAGTCATAAAATATTTAGTTAGAAGTTCTTAACATCTTTCAGTTGGAAATGAATGCTCTTCAATATGAAAGCAGCTGAAATTCTTTTAAAAGTATGTTATTTCTCCACGGAAGATTTGTAAGCAACCCTGCACAAGAAAGTCACTCATACTTATCCACTGCACCAAGAATTGAAACAGACGTTAAAGCTTAGTAAGTGATAACACAGGCAGAGTAATACCAAAGCTCTTAATTACCTCCTGAGTGCAAATGCCTGTGGCCCTGATTCACTAAGGAGCGTTCTAATGCCGTGCAGATCACTTAGTGCAGTGGGAAGCATCTTAACTTAAACAGATGAGTAGCTATGACGAATTATAAACATTTTATTATAAGTCTTTTCAGTCATGTATTAAAAAGCCTTGTGGAAGAGATGGAGGTCTCTCTTGAAAATCTCACTACTGCAGGATTCCCTGGTTTCGAGGAAAATGGGGAAAGGAAATACAGATAGGAAGAAATCTCCTCTTCCTTTAGGGATGGATTATGTTAAAAGACAAATTTTGGCAGCCTATCCAGCTTGTATTTCACCTGAATGGCTGAAGCTTTCACCTCTATCTGCAAAAACATGTAAAAGGTTTTCAAACCTTCAATACTTCTAGCCAGACTATACCTATTCTTTTTTTTTTTTTTCTTTCATCATACAATACACTACCTGGTAAGGTTCTGTCTTTCTAGCTTTGGTGGTCATCAAAGTCAGTGAAAAAGTGTCTCTTGCAATTTTGAAGGCATCTAAAAGTCTAGGCATATCAGATGCAATTTGCATATCAGTAGCTATTTCTTGGCATGCATGCAGTAACTGAGCAAATCAAGGGGCTTTTTCCCCCTCCCAGAATATTTTATCAGGGGCTTGCAGATAAGGTAAGACTTACTAGATTTTAGGGTTACCTTTGTGCTGTACCACATTATTTTGGTGCTCACCTCTGTGAGGATTTAGCTACTACAAGCTGTGTCATACATTCTTTAAGGTTCTTTGTTATATTTAAAACTTTGAAAAAACTGTGATGCCTGAAAGTAATAAACACAATGTGGGTCCTAACAGGGTAGCTGCTTGCTTAGTCTGACTGTTAACAGGCTGAGATGAACTACTACCAAATGTAACACTCTGATTATTGATTTCAAGAGGATTTAGAGGACCTTGATCTTCTGGCATTTTGCAGATTACATAGTGGTTGCTGATATGAGGAAGGGCTTTGTCATCCAGAGTTGATGCCCATTGCTTAATGCATGGCTGTAGCTGAGCTGTATGGAAGTTCACAAAGCCTGTATGGAGTAAGTCTTCATTACAAATTCATATACTTCTTGAGGGGCATAGAGATTGATGAAATGTGACTTTGAAGGAAAACGTAAAATAGGATTATTAATGATTCATTTGGAAATATTTCCCTGTATTAGAAGTCCTGATCAGCAGATGCCTTGATCCTGTGCTCACAAGGATGACATTCTCTGGTCTGGGTGCTTTAGATGAACCAGGGATAGCCCAGCCTGCAGAAAAGGGACAAGGTCATTGAGTTTTGATTCTGGCTTTTTGAGGCTTCAGTAATCACTAAGAGCCAACTGCTCCTCTCTGTCAGCAGTAGCCCTCCCAGTGACTTTAGTGGTAACTGCATACTGCAGCAGGGACAGAGAGACTGCCTTCTACACAGAACCTCAGCTGCAGCCTGCAGGAATTTCACCAGCTCTTGAGTTTTTCCTTGAAACAAGAGCAGTGGGACACAGCTTGTTGCACGTTCTTGTTAGACATACTGATCTTCTCAAGATGAAACTAAAGATACAAGGAAAAAAATTCCAAGGGACTTTTGTTTGTCTTACTGAATCAATTGCATAAAGTCTGGCACTTTGACTGTAAGCATTTACTGTAAGTTATTTTGCTAAGTTTAAAATCCTCTTCCTACATGTACCATGTTTCCAGTGTGTTTCAGAGGGGATTCCTTCCTGCCAATCTTTTTATAATATTTACTCAGGGAAGCAGTGTGTTTTCCACAGAGTGATCCAGATTTGCTGCTTGCATAAATCCATGGAAGTCAGTGAAATTGTTTCTAAGAAAAGGGACTCATCATTCTCCTCAAGGCTGAGAGGAAAATTGTGTACAAGTAGGAGAGGGTATGAGAAAGATCAGGATGGGGCTGCTAAAGGCAGAGCCCACTTGACAGACTTGACAATTTTTTTAGTTCTTAAGTTTCTGTTGTCCTACAACACCTCAATTTGGTCCTCATTAGTTAATATTTACCTTGTGCTCTATCTCTTGGAAGGGTGGGTTTTTCATACATGTGCCCATTTGTGTTTTACATGGATATTCAAATGTTCTATTCCAAGTTAATGATTTGGATTCATTTAAGGCCTGCAGAAAGCCTGCAGGGATTCTGCAAACATGTCTGAAGGCAGAAACATGGCAGCTAAATTGGCTGGCCTTTCTTACAGTACTTCCAAAGCAGTACTGGAGATGTCTGAAATTCTGTGTTCTTCATTCTTTCAAGCTAAAAATTGGTGGCCTTTGGGACCAATAAGTAGAAGACTTCACATTGGCAACCACGGTGAAGATCTGATTCCTACTGTAGTGAAGTTGCAACTCTGTTTGAAGATCAGTTGCTTAAATTACCAGTAACAGATAATGAAGATGATGCAGACCCTGAAGTGGCACCTTTAGTTACCTTCCCTGAAAATTAGCTTCAGAAAATGCATCTTCAGATGCTGTTCACAGATAACCCAGGTTAATTTAGTGATTCACAACCACCCCCCTGCAAACAGTGCCAACATCCCAGTTGTGCCTCCTGCCACAGAGGCACTGAGGCATCAGCAAATAAAAGTAGGTCACTCAGCTGTCACAAGCATGAGAGAATAACTCTGCCAGCATAGAAAATGAGTATGTTTGCATTTGGGGTTTATATTTTATTTTATTTTTGCATACAAAGCAACAAATAAAAAAAAAACAATTGGCAAGTAATGTGACCAACAAACTTCTTGAGGTTCATTTAGTATTTTAATGAGCTTTCTCAACTCTGAGAAAGCAAAGACGTGTTTTCCCTAGATCTTTAGAGAAAACACAGAGTACTTCCAATGGATAGTACCAATCTAGGAATCGTTCCCTGCAGTCCACTTAAGATTTACTTGCACTGGCATCATGGAAGTGGTCTGGGGCTGCAGTGATCTGAGGTCAGAGGGGCTGATTTTGGTAAGGAAGTGTTTTGCAATTCTGCTTTTGGAAAGCTAGCTACAGCTGAGTAAGAATTAACATTAATTTTAAATCAGAGTGTTATCAGAAACAGTTAGAATTAATATGCTTGTCTTCATGCCATTGCCCTACCTCTTACTGATGTTAATTTCAGATGATATGCATGAATCTGTGGAAGGCTATAATTTGAAGTGGTTAGTTAAAGCTTACTGAACAGAAAAATGGATATAAATGTATTATGAAGGCATGCCAGGAGAACATGCATTGTGTGGGCTTATGGTTTGTATTGGATCTCAGTTTTGCTACAGATCCATATTTCAGACACCAAAAAGCTTAAGGGTACTCAAATTTGTTTCAGCTCTTTAGTCTGTGTGACAAGTGGCAGTCTAAGTTCCAGATTCACCAGAAATGATCTACACTTTCCAACTGCAACTGCATACTAAGCTCTTATGTGTCCAAACTGCTGAGGTTACAGTCTCTGCAGAGTGATGTGGGTTTGATGTTCTTTAGGCACAGCACTGAGCTATTTGACATCTTGGAGTTCTGTGGACATTGACTAGAAACAATCACATATTGATCTGCTGATCAGTGAGCTAAGCTGCAGAGAGGGAGAGGAAAGGGGGTCTGGGGGTTCTGGAGCTCTGCTGCAGAGATCGAGCACAGCTCCAGCTTGGTCATTTGAATTCCTTTTGTGCCCTTGATTTTCTGGCTTTCAGAAGGGCATGCATCAAATCTGTGACAGAGTAGTGAATCAAACAACATCCTCCTGCCATAAAATCCACTTAGCTACCCTCAGTCCCCTGACTGGCACCCTTCTCTTCCCTTCTCTCCTTTCCACTATGCCTGAAGATTTATTTTTTTTTTCTCAGAAGAAAAACATCTCTTATAAGCTACAAAGGACAGTTGAGGTATATTTCCTTGTTGTCACAAAATGTCAAAGTTACAGGCTTTAAGAGTTGTCTAAGAGAGCTAGTTACACTATAGCTACTCTAGCCATTTAACTTCAGTAGTAAAGTCCTCTGCCATCAGGTGTATTTTTTTGTTACTTTTATGTAAGTGTATTTGAAGTTGCAAGAACAAACTTTCTGAAGTCAGAATCAAAGTTCCTAAGTAACCTGAATTTGGTTTCTTTGTGTATGTACATTATGGAAAATATTATTGCTATTTTCCCCATGTGACTCAGTACTCCTCATGATGAGGACTCTTCTTATTGTTTATATCAGTGGGATACTTTATTTACTGGATAATATTCAAGCCCATTCTGAGTTTCTCTGTTTGCTTTTCCCCTATTATGACCATTACTGCAACATTTTAGTATTTACAGACTCTCTTACATTCATTTCTATTATGCTTGGATAATGTGGGACTGATGAGGATATAGGGACCCAGAATCTAAGTAATCCTCTACCCCAATGGCTGATTTTTTTTCAGACCACTTATTTGTTCTCAGGTCCTTTTGAGTTGAGCTGCAGCTGTGAGCACTTAGTGCTTCAGCACATCATGCTCCAGAGCCCAGGTCAAACCAGGAACACACAACAAGTGGCCACATGACTGAAATGATTTAGTTTAGCATGGTGGGGTACTTGGTGGTAGAAGCTGATATCCAGTCTATGTCTGTATCCAATTGCCAGAGCTATGAGGTCATATTTTCTTTTTCAGCAAATCCTTCCTCGTGTACATGAGTCTTCCTGGAAATGAAGTAGGAGTCCTAAAATTTCTATTGTTATATAGCACTAATTCAGTGCAGACCACGTCTGGGTTGTTTTCTTTTAACCCAATGAAGTAACTTGGAGCAGAGAGGGGATAGTGTGTGGTCATGGCAGAGCTAGAAGATAGCAGGTTTCAAGAAGGTAACCTGTTAAGCATAGGAGTCAGTTAGATGCATCAGCAGGAGTTGCTGAGATGAAGGGAGGAAACATGTTGTAAACTTGTATCTGCCTCATTAATGTTAGTTTTCTTCTAGCATGTCTTTGTTAGAAATGTATTTCTTCTTTCTAATCTGTTTGCTTTCTGAGTGGTGGAAACTCAAAAGGAATATGAAATTGTCATCTCTGACACTTACACACAAGGTGGCCTGTTGGCTCCTACCTTTCTGCTCTTTGTTTGCCCTGGACTGCAGAGACATCCCAGTCACCCTTGTCTTGTGGTCACTGTTCTGCACAGACTGTATGCTTTTTTGCTCATGCTCCTTGAAAAAGCTTCAGCACCACACCACCCCCCCCTTCTCTGCCCCCCCCCCCCCCCCCTTTCCCCCCCTTTGCAGTCTCTGCTCCCGAGGAGCAATGAGAAAACTTCCCTTTCTTGGGCAGGGATCATCAATGCTTAGAGAGATGCAGGGCTCTGGAGATTTTTACTACATTTTTAATTATCTTCCCAGAGAGACAGAAAAGCAAAGACAAATGTATATCAGCTTTTGAAACTCTCTTTTTTTTGGCTATGTGTACAGCTGGTTACAACCACCAAATGCCTTAAGGGCAGATGGAAATGTTTCCCTGAGGACAGTGAAGACTGTAAGTGGCACTGAGAAAATCCCCAGTGACACCCAATTGTTTGAGTCCAGAAACTTTCTCTGAGGAGGTATTTTGCTTGTTCCCTCTGTAGTAGCTTCAAGTGATTTGGCTCTATAAAGGGCAGCTAGATACACAGACAAAGGACTGGTAAAGGAAGGAAAAGCAACTCCCTTTACGTGCAAAGGATTATGGATAATAAAGGTTCCTACAAAATTTCTTGTGATTGCTTCGACATGCTGTCTATTTAATCATGGTTGAATCTTTTGAGCAGGTGTAGATGAGCTGAGAAGACTATTTTTGTTGTCTAAGATGGTTTAACATACCTATTCCTATATCCACCATGCTCAGTTACAGCTGTTGTAAGGAGTCAGATCTACAGGTTTTCTTCAAGTTATACAATATAAATGCATCACAAATATTTCATCTTTTGCAAAGATGTCAGTAGAGCAAAGTAAGCCTGATGCTTCTTGTGCTGAAGGGGTTGTGTGGGTCATCCACTTGAAGAATATTCTCAGAAATTTGAACTAATACTCATTTACATCTTCACTTTCAAATGGTGAATCAATAAGCTGCTTTGAGTTTCCTGTCTTTTTAACCAGCAACTCACCACTGAGTCCTCTCAGGACCAAGTTTGCAGACTTTGGAAATCAAAACAAATAGGCAGAAAGGTAAAAATATTGACTATGGTCTGTATCTTGATAAGTCTGGTTCCATATATCCAATTCCAGCCATGTTGCTTACCTCTACAATACACTCTCATCTTGCTGTCCATCCTTTGGATTTTTTTATTCCTGAGCCTCTAAATCAATGACTAACCCACCTCTTTATTTAGCATTCAGCTTTCCTGGAGCTTTGGCTCCTGTCTGGGAAAGCAGTGATCAGTCACTATTATTTTAAGAGATAGTGGTGGCTATGGAAACTGATTGAATGGAAAACACTCAAAGGGTAGGAGAGCAGAGCCTGAAGAGCTCTCCAGGGAATCTGTTTATTGTAGGATTTGAAACTGCCAGCTAAGAGGAATCACAATTAGGCAAGATGAGACTGAAAATGTTGTGTGCTGTTTTAACAATGAAGCTATTAATCTGTTTAATAACTTACCAGTTACTGTGGTTGATCGTTTCGCTGATAACCTTAAACCAAAGTCATGTTTGCCACAGATCTGCTTTAACAAAAATAGCAGTTAAATTGTGGGCAGACTAGAAATGACGGTTGATGCTTTCAGACATGTGTGGTTCACCGTTCAGTAGCCTCAGACACTCCCTTGTTTGATGGGAAGGCGACAGTGGTGAATCCAGAAAAGTGTTTTGTTGGCTTTGCACTTGGTCTTAGACACCAAGAGCTCTGCCCGTTTGCAGCAGGAGCAGGTTTTAATAAAAGATTGCTGGGCTCAGTTCTGTGTTGGCCTAGAGGTAACCTCTTCTCTGGCAAATAATAGAAAATAAGACCCTTTTCTGAGACTGTTACTAAGGTGTTGGAGCACAACACAGACCTTTGTTTTATTCCTGTTAAGCAAACAAATTGTTTTCAAATACATAGTCTGTGCAGTTACCTAGAAGTGAGAATTGTGTCTTAGTACTTGTCCCTCCTGCAGTGTTCCACAATGTGTCTTTGATGGAGATAACACTGTAATGGAGATTTTTGTCTCCAGAGAGTAGTTTAACAAACACATACTGATTTATTTCCAAATCACAGTACTGATGTTTACACAGCTGCTTTTATACCCAGGTATTCCAGCCATATTTACATGCAAAACCATTCTAGTTTGCCTGTGCTTATATTTCAGTGTTAAAAATATCTACCTTCACAAGTGGTTTGACCTGTGGTGAAATCTGTAACTTGTAGATGCTGATTCAACTGAGGAGATGATGTGGTCTGGTAGGACACGTTCCGGTTTCAGTTTAGTTAGGCTGGTAATAGTGGTGACTTATTCAAGGTTTTGTTATGTGGGTCACATAGTTTCATCTCCATCTTTCCATGCGAAATTGTACTTTGTGGAATAGAGATAGGGTGGATGTATGGTGACATAAGGTGAAGACCTAACTAAAGCTCCTATCCTTTGTACATTTGAGGAAGTGGTTTCTATCTCAGCTTCATTTGTCTTTCATTCCTTCATTTGCCCGTTCTTTTTTGTCTCATGTGCTGTGTTTTTCATGTCTAGACTGTCATATATTTAAATGTAGGTGTCTGACTGTCACAGCTGTTACATGCTCTCCTCTACAGTGTGGCTTGGTCTTTGCTGAGTTTTTGGTGCCTACTGAATACAGAATGACCACGTTCAGTCAGCTGTAGAGTCTACAAAGGCTGAGTCTCTGAGTGGGTTGACTGGGCAAATGTGTCTGATTCCCCAAAGACCTTGGGAGAGGTTTGCCTTTTGATTATTCTCAAGATTTTGAACCTATTTTGTTTTCTTCAGTACCCAAGGATGTGAATAGCTTAAATAATCAGAATGAAACCAATTACTAGTCAGAACCAAGTCACAGGCAGATCTTACCCAACATGTTCCTTTGCGTAGGAGCTTGAACCCATTCCATGATTTTGTCACTCAGTATTTATGGTCTACAGCTTCTTCCCCATGGCAGCTAGCTAAAGTTTGAAAGCAATTACAAGTCCAGGCTGATGTTTGTCAGTTTGTAGGAGGGAGTAACTAAGTGCTAACATTCAAAAACAATTCACTTTCTCTGCCTAAAAGTGTCTGTTGGGAGAAGACCCTTTTCTCTAGGTTAAAGTGTTCATCCAGTGTATGTGCCAGAAGTAGTTTCAGCTCCGATGGAAAGAACCGATTTTGCCCAGCTTCTCTCTCAGGTTTTCCTTTAGTGTCTTTCACAGAGGATCCTGATCTTCCCCATAAAATTCTACCTAACCTTAGATACACCCTTTCCCAACATAGAAACCATAACTCTGCATTCCATGATAAGTGTCCAAACATCATCTTTCTCCAAGATGTTCCAGAAGCAATCATCATCTTCTTCACTAAGCAGACAGGAGTATTCTTAAGTTTATAACTGGGTTTCCATTTGGGGGACAAGAGGATACATGCTCACCCCTTCATTTTAGGAGTCATTTATGTGACTGTGTTTGGCGGCCATATCTGGTTTTGGTTGGCTAGACAGATTCAAAGTGTTGAAAAACAGTTCGTAGCTTTTATTTCACTGGCCTTCCCATTTAACTTTGTCACCTTTTTTTCTAATATTCTCCACCAGCAGAGAATTTGCTATATGACAAAGGAGCTGTTACTGCTTCACTGTACAAAGCATCATAGAATCACAGGGGTTGGAAGGGACCTTGAGAGATCATCGGGTCCAACCCCCTGCCAAAGCAGCTCCCCAGCTCACTGATCAGTTCATGCCAGCAGCGCCTCATTTCAGTAAGCCTTGAGATTGAAGCCCTTTCCTTTCCAAAGCAGGTGTCCAACTTGCATACTAGCAACAAAAACCATCCTTTGCCACTTCTGAAATCTCTTAATTCATGAAATGAATATGAAAACAACTGAACAACTCTTCTATCCTGGTTTGCTATGAACTCCATTGCTCATTTCTCACAAGAATTGGAGTGACTTCTGGGATGGAGATGGTCCTAAACTGGGGACCTGCATTCAGGATTCAATCCTGGTTGTGACTTTGTTTCTAGTCCCTCTTTCCTCCAGGCTGGGATGCCAGCAGTTTGAGAGCTAGTAGGTACCACTGCTGCCGCCTGCCCT
The DNA here is from genome assembly GCF_964237585.1 of Gallinula chloropus. Taxonomy (NCBI): domain Eukaryota; kingdom Metazoa; phylum Chordata; class Aves; order Gruiformes; family Rallidae; genus Gallinula; species Gallinula chloropus. The sequence goes on along the minus strand of NC_140103.1, from coordinate 9,142,981 downwards.
TATGAATTGTAAATTGCTTCTCTCTGACATCACCGCATCACAGTCCTGGGAAAGAAGCGAAGGATGATTGCAGGGTAGGAAAAAAGCACCGAAAGAAATATTACAATGGTTTGAGGTTAAATCCATGGTCGTAGTCCAAAGATGCCCTAGGACTGACTGTCCTTTATAGCAAGCCATTGAGGGGAATGCTCACGCAGAAATCTGGCAGACAGACGAACTTTGAGATAGTCTGTGATAACCAGACCGAAAAATATAAGGGAGTGGAGTCCGTGGAAGCTGGCCTGGAAACATACAATCTAAAAATAACATATGATTTCAATAAGTTACTTCTATTAGCTGCATTCTTTAAATGCCTGTTTATTCAGCACTATACACAGTGTGTTCTATGCCCCACATGCTATACATAACTTATCCTACAGCCTGAAACAATCCTGTAAGACAAAAGGCTGCAAAACACACTGCACAGCTGCAGGACATCAGTCGGTACATTAAGGGTTTAGCACCCAACTGCGAGGCCAGACCACCGTGCCTGGAAGTTGGATAGCACTTCGTGAAGATACATGTTGTCTCCTAGTGCTTTTCTCCTACCCTGTTCTGTCATCCCTTGGGCTTCACATCTGGGCCCCAGAGCATCTCTGGATACCACCAGGAAACACGTGTTTCATAACTGTATTGAGAGTACCCTAAAGTGAAGGGCTGGTATTTTCTGGTGGGCGTGACAATAGCATCAGGCTTTTTTTTAGGTTTTTCTAGCCAAGGAGATTTTTCTTTTTTGCCTATGACTGATGAATGCTGAGGGTCTGTATTGAGCATAAAGAACTACAAGTCTCAAAATGCTGACAAGCAGGGGAATCCTTGTCTGCTTGTGAGCCCTGAACTTGCACTCTTACAGGCTCTGTTTCTTCCTGCCCATACACAAGGGCTAACCCCCCCCCCCAGCAGCTGGGGTGCATTTCAGGTAGGAATAGCATAGACAAGAGATGATGTCATGGTTTTCAATCCTTCATGGAGCTTTTAAACGGTTGGAAGACTTTATGAGTAATGAATTGTTAAAAATGGTTCATGTCAAGAGGTTGCTGCTGCAGGATGTGCCAGTGACTCAAAGAAAAGGCAAATGCTTATTTCTCTGAGTGAGCAATGACTCATTAACAGCTGCCTTTTTCTATTTATACGTGTGAATTCTCTCATTGACTTGCAGATTTTCCTTTCCATTCTCTTTTACAGTAAGATCGTTACTTTTTTAGTTTATTTTAGTCCTTCTATAGGCAACTTTTTCCATTGCCCTCTTCTACTCCTTCCTTGCAAGGAGTTGCTGTTGAAACTCCCCTTCACAAGGACTGCGGCTCTCTGAAGCCAGTTCATCTGGAACTGGTGGTGTTATGAGATAGTTCAGTGCCAAAGTGCAAAGCATTTCACAGAAAGTTTTTTAGGAGGACTACTGAGAGAGGTAGCTCTGAAGCTCCTACACAGCCCCTCTCCTGTGTGTCTCTGGAAGGCTGTTTCCCCATCATTACACCCTTCGCACTGCTGGGCTGTCTAACCCAGCATGCTGCTGGTTGTATCAGTTTGGTCAGATCTATCTTTAGCTTCCACCTCTGCAGAAATTGGTTGGTTTTCATGTTTCATCAAAACACTCTTGAGTCAAATTTTAAAGCCTGTGATTTTTGGTTTGTGTTCTTAGCTGCCAGCTGGGTGCTGGTGGGTTTCTTTAATGACAGTCCTGGGTACAAGCAGTTGTGCTGTGGCATTCTTTGCTTCCAGGAAATGCTATGTGTAGGTGCTGGCAGTGTCTCAGAGGCAGGGTACGCTGACAAGGCACTGTCCCTCCTCTTTCTCTGTGGCCCAAAGTGTAGTGGTCAGTTCTGGGAAACAGAGCAACTCGGAAGTGTGGGCACTGGTGTGGGACATGCTCTTCAGGGCAGCTTCAGAATAAGATGGTCCATTTAGACTTGTTTAGTGCTGAGGTTTGTCATGAAATCAGCAAAAGGGATTTAACAGATGAAACTGTTAACTGTCATCTTTCTGATGTATAAATGATCCCAGTCTTTACCTCCCCAGCACTTTCTGGACACCAAGATCCACCCAACTAAACTTTTCCAGGCTCTCATACGTTCCTTCCCTCCCTCTGATCTTGGTTGACTTTGGCCAGGACCTCTCTGCACTCCTAGTTTGGTCAATTCAGACCCAAGTCTGAAGCTAGAGCTGTAAATGTTTTCTTAGAGATGCTTGTATTTGTGACCACAACAGTGAAATTGTGACTTCTGTTTAAATAATAAGAATCTGACTGTTCATGTGTATGGTTTTAGACACCACAATATAATTAAGGCTTGGACCAATGGTGACAGAGAGTGATTGTGGAGAAATGGAGGGCACAAAAGTCATATCAGGAGAAGAGTTTAAGCACATCCCCATCAGACATTTTTTGGTTATTTTCCCAATAAAAGGAGAGATTTGTTCATTTTTTTGAATTATTTAATAATTTGGAATTATTGAATTATTTAATTATTTTTTGAGAAATATTTAATCAGTCCTGTTTACCCTCAAAACTGATACTAATGATAACTTAGAACATCATCTTTTTTTTTTTGTTTTGGTTCAGAAAGCAAAGAGAATAGTGATTAGTTTAGGTCTGAACAAGGTAGTCTTGAAATGCAAATTAAATGCTTTGATTAGAACATTTTCTCACTTTGATTAGAAACATTTTTCTCACATTTTAGCAAATGCAAAGAACATTCCTCTACTAAAAACTGAATTTTTCTCTTAACCACTTACTGCATGTGATTTCAAACTTAAGTTGGAATTGCATTTTTTTGCTGACCAGCACAAGTTAAGATGTGACCCTGTTTTCCTCCTGCAGATCACAATGTGTACTTATGCTGCTCAGTGCTGAAGGATTTCCAATGGATCCTTTATATGGGTAACAGGGATAACCTGGGGCCTTCCCAGAACAGGGCTCTCATTTCTCACATGACAAAAGGGAAATGCCACAGGGCAGGAGACCCTGTCTGTCCTGCTGCTGAAAGGCCCCACGTTGAGTTAAAAGAGATAAGTGTTGTACAAATGGGTTATGATCATTGTTTTCATTTTAATTTGTTTTCTGTGTTTTTTATACCACTGTTACGTAGCAGTGAAAACTGATTACATGAAACATGCAGGCACCCAGTGACACTGCTGCTGTGCCAGGGGAAACTCCCAAACCAAAGGTTGCAGGAATACTTTCTCCTCTCCCTCTCCTTTCTGGATTTTCCCAGGGAGACTGCTACAGGAGTAGATAGGAGACAGCTTCACCATCTGTGAATCAACATGCTCTGATGATCTCATAGCAGATACATAAAAGTGCAAATTTCAGCATTTGTCAAACCTCAGGTTACTTCAGATCTAACAAGCATCTTCTACCACCTGCATTGGAGAAGGAAAATCAAATTTTCCATGCAGTGTCCCACAGCCAATGAGGTTTTAGCCCCTGCTCCTCATGCAAAAGCCCCCTTTTTGGTGGGAATAACTCACTGCATTATTGTATCACCCATGCTCGTCTTCTAAACGCAGCTTTTGCAATCTCGTTGAACTACCCTTAGGTTGAAGGTCAGATACTCTGTTCAAACCTGATGTAATTCATTGAATGTCATTAGCTTTGCAGCCTCAGCTGCTGTAAGTTAGTGCAGCTCCACAGAAATCAGTGGGTCTCAACTGATGTCAGCTGGAGTTATGACGCAGGGTTTCTATTTCTGCAGCAGCTCACATAGAGATGAGGGGATGTGCACTTCCATGGGGTTTGCAGGGAAGGAGGCAGAAGGAGATTAGTTTTAAAAGGTCTTTGTACAAAATAGCTTCTTCAGCTGGTACTTTTTGGGAACTTAATGAAGAGAGACCACAGGATGAGGCCACTGGATGCTGCAGGGCAGGAGTAAGAGCTGTGTGGTGTAGACCATGCTACTGAGCACGGAACTGGTCCCATGAAGAGGGAGATGTGGCTTTGTTGCACTGCCCTCTCACTCATGCCAGCTCTGCCTATGCTTCCATGCACACTGCAGTTGTCTACTGTATGGAGGACTATGTTCTGGTTTTGTGAAAAGCTGCCATGGAGTGCTTGGTTTTACACCAGTCTGGGAGACAGAATCTGATCTGTTATTTCCAGAGGAAAAAAAGAACTTAAACTGTGGTTTGGGCTGCTGTGCTGCTTGCTTTCCATTTGCATGATGTTCTAGACAAATTATAAAATCAATATAGAGATGTCTCTCGGTGATTCAACACACTGTCAGAAGCAGTTGACTTCAGGTTTTGTTTCTGGATCATAAATGAAAGCATGCAAGAATCCTTGCCATTCAGCATAGTGTCTTGGCCATTTACTGTTCTTCATATCTCACTTGTCAGAATGATCACAAACCACTTGAAAAACTGGTGGAAATGCCTGATGATGCTGTGTCTTCAGTACAGCTACAGGTTTGGTTGTTTTTTGTTTTAAGTCTCTTAATGTTTCTTGTTTGCATCTAATGATATATCTATGGGATGCTGCCCCTACAACTGACATTTTGCAGGGGCTGGTGGCTGGTCCTGTTGTGCTTTGGACCCCTTGAGCCACTGTTCCCAGCTGGCTCTGCACTGAGGTGGATCAGGGTTAGAAGGGTCTGTTTTGGTGACCAGCTGCTGAAGTGAGCTGTGAGGAGCAGATAGCAGTTAGCACTCCAGCTGTTTTCAGTAATGTGGGGCCATCCTTTCTGAGCTAGTTCTTGGTGAATAGATGCCAAAATCTCTCCCTAAAGCTCACCGGTGGTTTTGGCACCATTCATCAACAGATGAGTTGATGAAAAGAGTACTCACAGCTTGAACTCACTTTGCCTCAGGTCTCCCAGATGGCTAAAACACAGTGTTGAAGCAGGACTGAAACATGCTGAGCAACCACCACTCCTGCACACAGTTTGTGGGTAAAGAGCAAGTTCCTGTCTCCTTGCCCCCCAGTCCCACTGGTGTTTGTGTCTGTCCTGTTCTTTTCGTCTACTGGTACCTGAGATGCAAATTCCCACTGCAATTCACTTATTCTGGGCTGGAATATGCTCTTCACAACCTTTAGCATTAAACACCATTTGAAGCAAAGAGCAAACAGCTTAACTTCCACAGCTGGGAATTCACAGGACTTGAAATAGGGTGGAAATATCACATTAGACTTAACCAGCATCCCCGATTTCCAGTGATATTCCAGAGTTTAACTTCTGTAAGCTCAAATAAATGTTTGGTTTTAGTGATGCAGGGAGGTTAAAACCTCAGCTCCTGACACTCTGCAGGCATCAGTTGCAGCCATGTGGAGCACTCCTTTTGTTCAGGAGCATGATTATAATTTACTTGAATGCTCATGAAAAGAGATACACCTGCTTTTCCTGGACTCCTCTCAGTGACTCGGCACATATGTGAAAATATATCTTCCATCTGCTGACTTCTGGTTGAAGTTTGTTGCTACTCTTTAAGGTCTCTTGTTTCTAACTCACAGCACCAGAGAAAGATCGACTACGTAACAGAATTATCAGTAAGGGTTTCTGAGGAAGGGAAGTTAAAGAAATCCCAAAGAAATCACTCAGTTGTTCCCAGCAAGGAATGCTTGATGTAGTCACTTAATCCCTGGGCTTACACTGGTATACATTGCTGTGTTGAAACCAAGACATATGTAAACTTTCAAAGTGAATTAATTTATCTGCTGCTCTGAATTAGTTGTTTTGCTTTAGGAAATATGACAACATTATCCAGAAATGTGCTCTTCTGACCTGATTACAGAGATGAGTTGCCAGAAGGTATCAAACATTTATAGCTCCAAAGGGAGGGAGAGGTTTCTGCGTGGTAAGAAGCTGTAAGTGCTTCAGGTATTGCATACTTGTGACAGAGAAGGTGGGCATTTCACAGAATCACAGGGGTTGGAAGGGACCTGGAGAGCTCATGGGGTCCAACCCCCCTGCCAAAGCAGCTCCCCACCTCATATTGCACAGGGCAGCATCCAGACGGGGCTGGAATCTCTCTGGAGATGGAGACTCCACACCCCCTGGGCAGCCTGTCCCAGGGCTCCCTCACCCTCACTGGGGAAAAGTTCTTCCCCATGTTGGTGCAGAACTTCCTATGTTCTGACTTGCAGCCATTGCCCCTTGTCCTGTCCCCACGGACACTGAAAAGGGGCTGCCCATTTCTCCCTGCATCCCATACTGAAGATATTCATAAACATGAATAATGTGCCCCCTTAGTCATCTTTTCTCCAGGCTGAACAGTCCCAGCTCACTCAGCCTTTCCTCACAGGGAAGATGCTTCAGTGATGTATAAACACATTGAACAAACAAGAAGTCTGTACAGGAAGGACGTGATGGGCTGAATCTTCCTGGTGTGAAGCAGCATTGCTTTACTTCCTTAGTGTGGACTGGTTCAGGATGGCTGAGGTTCTGGTTCGCGGGCAGCCAGTGAACAGATTGTAGCAGGTACAGGGCTTTGAGCTAGAAAAACAAGATGTCTGTTTATACAAATATTTTTCAAACTTGAAAAAAAAATCAACTGAGGGGACAAAGTGGTGCTGGAAAACTCCAGATATTTTAAAAGTTATTTACTTTTTTAATTCTTGGATTTTCCACGTGTGCAAATAGGCTGAGTGACTCTCAAAGGTAACTTGAACTATTCTAACTGTAGCACTGGGGAAGAACTTGGGATGTCAGAGATACCCACAAGAGAACTAAAAGGGCATCATCAATCAAGTGAGGCAGTTAATGGCAAATTAAACACGGAAAAAGCATCAAATGAATTTAAAAGTTGTTGGCTCTGATTTTGAGAATATTCTGTACAAGATAGCTTCCTCAGTAAATGTCCAATTACACTTGGATCTGAAGTGTTCCTAGACACTAGCCAAGATGCCACAGTCTCTTTATTTTCCACGATCCATCTCCTTTACAACTAACCTAGCATGTACTACTTACTTTATTGACAGCTCCATCACCTTTTGACTATAATCTTCAGTTACCATGTGTGCACTTTTTAAACTTTCAGTAAAAGCACTGAGACTTGATGTAATGCAGGAGGAGACACTTCTAATAAGATGCTTAATTGAGGCCTGTCCCTGTCAAGGAAAGTGAAAACAGATGCTCAGATTCCTCTGTTCCTTTCTCAAATCCTGAATCTGTCATATTAACCAGGAAACCTTTTTTTCTTTCAGAGGGAAAAAAAAACAACAACCCATCAAAACTGATTAAAAGACAACTTGCTTAGTTAATTGACTATGTAAATAGAGCTAGAACCAAGCAATAAAACTTGGTGGGATCTTTCCAATATGAACCAAGCTTATAAAACAGGGAAACATCTATTCAGTAATCTTAAACAGGCTGGTACCTACAGCTTCCACTCTTCCCTGTGTGGTAATCTAATCCAAGGTTAAAGGCAGCCAAGCTCAGGTTAGCTCACCACAGGTATTTTTCTAAAGCTTGGCCAGATTCCAGATATCAAGTGTAGACAAATCGCGATCTGATAGCCAAGACCATGGTGACTGCTTAATATTAGTCTTATTCAACTCATGTGCCTATGTCACGTGTCTGTCACCCTGTCCCTGGTGTGAAAAATGTTATATAAACTGCATTTTATTCTATGGGGTTGTTGGAATTCAGGCTATGAAACGTTGCAAGTCACATTGTGTTTGCACATGCTTGAGGTGTCCAGGGGATCTGAAAAACTCATTTAGCTTTTCTCTGGAAGGATTTAAATCTTGTTTGCCATTTCTGTTTGGAACGTTTTTAAGTCACTGTAAACTAAGCACAGGCTGAGAGACATCTCTCCCTGGAGTCTCTCTTTCACTTCTTGCTCAGTCTGATAAAGGTGTTCACCTCTTCTGAGGTCAAGATGCTAGACAGGGGTCCTCGGGTCCTGGAACCTGCTGCAGGATTCTCTGTGCAGTAAATCAAATTCTTACACTGATAATGTGTATCATGGAATCATGTAGGACTTTTAAGGTCACTGAGTCCAACCACTAAGGCTCAGCTTAACTCTTATAAGTCTGGTCCACAGTCTGGCAAGGCACAAGACTGGTAAGGCCTGACTGGTCTTTGAGTCTGTATGAACCACAAAATATCTCCCAAAGCCATGAAACACAAATGATAAAATCACAGAATGGTTTGGGTTGGAAGGGACCTTAAACTCATCTAGTTCCTCCCTCCTGCCACAGGAAGGGACACCCCCATCTGCCCAGGGTGCCCAAAGCCCCATCTAACCTGGGACTTCCAGCCCTTGAAGGACTGTAAGGGGCTTGGAGGTCTCCCTGCAGCTTTTTCTTCTCTAGGCTGAACCACCCCCACTCTCCCAGCCTGTCTCCAGAGCCCTCGGATCATCTACATGGCCTCCTCTGGACCTGTGCCTACAGCTCCATGTCCTCCTCTTCCTGAGGACCCCTGAACTGGGCAAACACTGTAGGGGAGTGTCCCCACAGTGGAGTAGAGGAGCAGATTTCCCCCCTGCCCCCACCTTCAGACCTGCTGGTCACACTGCTGGGGATGCAGCACAGGGCACGAGTGGCTTTCTGGGCTGAGTGCACCTTGCTGGGTCATGCTGAGTTCTTTGCCCACTGACACCCTCAACTCCTTCCCCTTGGGGCTGCTCTCAATCCAAGAATTAAATCTCCAACCATGTAGTTAAAAACCAATAGTCATAATCAGACTATGGCATAGGAGAGAGCACAAAGGAGTAAGGTTAAGGGCCCTAATGCTTTGGGCAATTTGTCACATGTAACCTCTGTGTAGCCCCAAGTTTGACTTTGTCCCACATCATGGAAGAAAGTAAACCACTCCCCGTATTTGCTCCCTAATAATCTGATTTGAAGTTTAAAAAAACCTATCCTGCCTCCAACTCTGGTTGTGGGCTTGATTAGATGGATGTGAGTGAGGCCAGGATTATTGGTGTGTCCTCCCTACAGCCTGTCTCTAGACATTGCTGGCTCCAGCGATGCAGACAGGGTGAGTTCTGTAGAAAGCAGAAGGGAAATGCTTCCTAGCTACACTGCCTACCTAACAGAGAAACCAAGGTGTGAGGATCATGCTGCATGAACCTGACAGACACAGACAGATCTCACCCCCTTGGAAGTTGTGCTGGTTTTGGCAGTGATAGAGTTAATTTTTATATATATAAACACACACGTATATGTCATTGTTATTATCTTCTTTTTCTGTTGTCCTGTTTTTATCTCAATCCATATGTTCTCTCACTTTCACTCTTCCTATTCTTTGCCCCCTCCTGCTGTGGGGACTGAACAAGTGGCTGTGTGGTGCTGGCTTGTTGGGCAGGGCTAAACCACACCAGAAGTGTGCAGCTTTTAATGAGCTCATATAGAAATTGAAGCAGCATCAAAGTAGATCTGGACCTGAAATGCCAGTCAGTTCTTCAGGGTAACTTGGTGCTTTTGGGCTGGATTTAGGCAGCACACAGATTCTGGTCCTTGCAAGTCCCTCGGCACAGTGTTCCTTCCCACCGTGACAGCTCATCCTTTAGCTGCCACGTAAGTCTCTCCTTCAGCACAGTGGTTTCGATTCATGCTGCTAGCACTGTAGAAAACTCATTCAAACCTCCCTGCAATGGTTTGTTTTCCTTCATTCAGTTTTGTTTCACCAGTTTTATTGGTGCCAAGCAGAACCAGCCCTTGGAACGCTTGATTTAAAGAACTTTCTATTGTGACTGTTGGGTGTCCCCTCCAGATCTGACCACCCAGCACCGCACTGGGCTGGGCTTGCCAAGATGCTCTGAGAAACTTCTCTTCCCTTTCCCCACTCCCCATACTGCCTTTTGTGGTTTTGCTATTTAGAGATCTGGACAGAAGAACAGATGGAATAAATTGTCTGTTGGTAGCCAAGTGACTGAACCACTTCTGGGAAATGCTACATCTTTCTTTCTGTTGGATTTGTATGTGAGATGCCCAGAAGTCACTCTTGTGTCAGAAGTGTCAGGAACAATTTGCCGTGCGGAGCGCTGTAAATCTCCCAGTCTGTGCAGCTTCCGGGAAGGCTCCCCAGCAGCGGCGCCTGGAGCCCGCTCACGGGGAGTTTCCAGCCAGCCCGGGGCTCTCCTCTAAACCAGCATCCGTGTTGTCAGAGCACACAGGAACGGGGCCAAAACCACCATCTATAGATCACCTCTGCGGATGTGGCATAGCAGCACGGGAAAAGGGGGAGGCACACATTAAATCTTACAAGTGCCATTTTGTTTTCCCTTCCTCCTCCTCTTCCATCCCCCTCCCCTCTCCTCCTACCAACCCCCTGGTTGGTTTTTTTCAGTAGCTGATGGGGGCGGTAAAATTTCAGGGGGCCAAGACAAACTGTTAAACGTTGTGATTTCTAATGGTTCCTCTTGAAAATTGCTGACAGATGCTGGTCCCGAGATCAGAATAGCAGAGGCTGCCAGCATGAGGCTCGGGGCCAGCCATTGATTCCCATTTTTAATAGCAAAAACTACATCTATGGTAACTCTCCAGGCACAGACTACGTGCTGCTTTTCTCAAAGTTTCTCTTTGTCCCCTTATCTATCCTCTTTATTCCTGTTCCCCTTCCTACTTCCCCAGACTTTACTCTTTATTCTCCATTTCATAATTTGAATTCATAACTTTTCAGTGGGGTTGGGTTTTTTCCTCCTTTCTTCCTTCCTTCCTCATTTCTTTTTGCTGTCTAGTTACTGGACTCTATGGATGTTTGCCCAGCTACAATTTAGTAAAAGGAAAGTGGAGGAATTTGACTGATGCAGCAAGTTTCTCTTCATTTTGGAGCCTCTAATTTGTGGCTCAAAATAATAGATGGATAGAGCCAAAGAGGGAGATGGGCTGGGGGCTTGCTCACTGTTGAGGTCAGTCAGGGTCTTGCAGAAGGAGACAGAGGTAAGCTGCCAGCTTAGGGAAGGAATGTGTCTTGATTCCAGCCAGACGTGTAGCTGTATTTGTGTCTGAACTATTGTTGCATCTCTAATGTGCCCCAGCACCTGGTATAGCAGTCTGGGCTTTTTCCTCACTTAATACTGGTTCCTGGTGACAGAATATCCCTAACTGGAAGTTTTGTTAAGGAAGACATTAGGCACAGTTTCAGTTTTGCTGTTGGAGCCTGGAAAAGCACTAACACAATCCCAAATATTGTCAGGAGTTTAAGAAACAACAGCAGGCCCAGGATGTGTAGGGGGGAGGTATTTGTTTCTAGAAAGGTTAATGAAATTTGGTTGGAATTAGAAACTGGTGTTCTTCAGGGCACAAATTTCTGCCAGCATGCAGGGTTCTGTCTCACATTTGGTTTCTAAGGGTTGCTGGGACCGCAGAGGCTCTGGGGGTGCAGGGATGAGTGCTGGGGAATTGGGTCCGAGTCCTTAGTTTCAAGTAAATGCATCTGCACAGCTGGGTGACCAAACCTGCTGTCTTTCATTGCTGCTTTGTGAGTGTGCTACAGCCACAGGTTATGGTGTAGGGTATTTACATTGGGTGTCGTGAGACACTTTCACTAGGGAGACAGCACAGCACTGAGCAGGTTACTGGAGAGGCTGGACCACCACTATCCCAGGGGCTCTCAGCCTTGGCTGCCTTGATATAGTACTGGCAATATTCCAATGGCCAAATGGGACATTGGACTAGAAACATCCAGAAATCCTTTCCAACCACCACTTCTCTGACTCTGTGATGTCCAGGTGCCAGTTGGCAAGGGCAGGATGTAAACACAAGTAGGCAGAGCTCTTTCTCTGAAAATACTTGCTGTTGAGATACCCAGCTGAGGCATATCCCTGTTCCAACAGCCCTGTCATAGAAATAGTGAGGGCTACTCCTTATCTTTTATCTTCAACAGCAGTGTCAATAGACCTCAAGATAGCATTGCAGAGTTGTTTTGGGCCAGAAAGTATGACCCATTCAGAGCTGTGCTGCTTAACCATGCTTTCCTTTCACCAGTGTAGCCATTTAGGCATGGAAAGCCGTTTTATCCCTTTTCCTGTCTGCAAGGGACTCCAGTATATCCCCTCATATATACAACAAGCAAATGTTGGAGACTGAGATCTGCCAGAGATGTGAATCCCCAGTTTCCTGGCTGGCAGCAGTAGTGGTCATGCTTACAGAGTGTTTTGCTGTCTTCTTAGCAGCTGTCAGCACCACTAAGGGAATGCCTCTCACTCTGACCAGCAGCCATGGGAGATTAATATGTGTGATCCTGGAAGAATTGTTTCTTCTGGCTGCTGATGTGCCACAATTAGCACCTTCATCTCTAAGCTGGTACTTGTTTCCTTATTAATAAAATGATTGTGGAGGATTTCCTTCCAGAGAGCTGGGAGAGTGCCATGTCAGAGAGGCAGTGATGATGGGTCAGCTGAACAGAGGCACAGCCTGGGAGCTGTGCAGATACTGCATTGCTCATGTCACCACCTCATTACTGTTGTTGGGTTTTATGGCACCATAAACATTCTGCTGCTCTGCTTCCCTCCCGTTGCAGACAGCGAAGCGAGGGAGCTGTTAGCACCTCCGAGGAGGCGCTCAGCATAGGCAGGGGTGAGTTTGGTGTCTGGACAAAGGACACTGTAAAAGCAGCAAGGAACACAAGCTTCCATAGGATGGGCTCTGCTTCCTTTCCTCAGGCAGGGAGATTGAAACAAAATTTCAAAAGAAAACCTCATGACCAACATGGGGTTGTAGAGCACTTGAGCCCTTTTGTCTCCTGGTTCTCAAGTGTAAGGGGTAACCACACTATGGCTCCTGTTGTTAGAGGGCACTGTGAAGTGCAGAAATAGATCATCTTCACAGTTGCATCTCCACCACCACTAGTGTGGAAGGCAAGTTCTGCATTTTTAACAGGGAAAGTCTGGCAGGTGAAGGTGCTGCATATGGGCATCCCCATAACTGGTTAAATGATGTCATTCAAGCAACTGACTCGCTGACCAGCATTGGTTTTCCCTGCACTCTTCAAACACTAGACAGCAGGGGAGAGCCTGCCCAAAGCTGCAGCCATTTCTGACCCCTGAGCTATCTCCAGAACAATGTACTCCTCTCCCAGCTTCGTGGGGACCATGTTCATTCTGTCACATGATGCAAAAAAGCAGGAACCACAGTGTATACTCCAGCTGCGTGCCATTTGTCCTTCAATGCTCCCCCTGTCTGTAGCAGGTATGGGTATGGTGCTGTTCTCTATCTTCTACAGAAGACAGAAACATTTGGGATCACAGTGCAGACTGTGGCAGTCACAGATAATTCATCCCAAACCAGAAGGAATTACGTTGCTTCAGCCCACAGGTCCCTAACCACAGATAGGCAATACCTAATGTTGGAAACATGATTGGAGTCTTCCAACTCTGAAAATCCAACTGCTACTCAGAGAGTGAAAGCACTACCCTTGCTTCTAAGAACTGATGAAAAAATATCAGTCAAGTCAGTAAATTCAGTAAGGAACAGCAGTGAAATAGTACCTATATACAAAGAAACACGTTACACTGGTATTCTTGGCAAAATACAGGGCACATCTGATTGTGTTTTTCATTGCTGAGTTCGCAGTGAATAAATAATGTTTGAGGAAGTATATAAATCTGGGTATATATTTCTATAAATGTCTCTGGTTATAACTGCTGTTTGTTATTTATAGTGTAGTAACACCTGAACCCTGTCAGAAACTGCAGCTCTGGTGTTTTAGGCAGGGTACCCACCTGCAGTGTCTAACACAGCCTTAGCCTTCACATGCAACTTTAAATAATACAACCTTAAGACATAAGAATATCATCCCTTTGCCTCAGATACTAGGGCAGTGACCCATCTGCTGGGAACGCTCCCTGTGAGGGCACCAAGCCCACATCTCTGCAGAGAAGTTGTATCTGGCTGTGGGATGTAGGGCATCACAGTTGCCAAAGTGCTATATTTCTCACAGCAGCTATAGATGACACACGTTTCAGATCCTCCCCTAAGCTCCAATTCTCCCTGCACAAACAGGAGGATCAAAATATAAAGAGAAAATGTAATATGGCAAAGCAAGAGCTTTCATGTCACAAAGATGTAGTAAATATGGAATCAGTGGGGTTTGTATGTTCCTACTGATCTGGTACTTTGCCAAGAACTGTGCAGACATTACAGAGTCCACCTAGGGAGTTCCTACAGAAGGAGGAATATAGCACTTTAAAGCATTTTGTTTTCTCCCTGGAGACACTCCCATGCAGGACCAAGCTGCTATGGGAGAGAGAAGGGGAATAAACAGAGATCTAGAATACATAAATAACTGTGACAGGGCCTCTACAGAGTAAAATGACTTTGCACGTGGGAAGAACTAAGTGGGGTGAAAAAAAAAGCTATAGGTTAAAGCCCAGGAGACTGTCTGTGCTAGAAAATTACTCATTATTAACAACACTTGTCAAAAATAAGTCCCTTACCCTTCACACAGGATTGAAAACACATTGGCTACTAGAGTGGAAAGAGCCAAAATGTTTTCAGTACCTATTACTGAAAATGTATGAGACCCCTGACAAGAGCTATCTTTAAGAGAAGGTGGGAAGCACTTGCCTTGTTCTACCCTGGCAATTGGGTAATTATCCAGGCGGAGGGCACCAGGCAAGAACTCCTCCTTGGCATCTGTTGTCAGCCGTGTGTCAGAGCTGCTGATGACTCGAGCTTGTACTGCTGTCATGCACCCAGCCACTCCCAGATCATAGAATCATAGAATCACAGGCTGGTCTGGGTTGGAAGGGACCCCAGGGATTGATCACACAGTTCTAACCCCTCTGCCACAGGCAGGGCTACCAACCTCCAGGCCTGGAGCTACACAAGGTTGCCCAGGACCCCATCCAACCTGGCCTTGAACACCCCCAGGGACAGGGCACCCACCCCCTCTCTGGGCAGCCTGTTCCAGCCCCTCACCAGGTGAGAAGTGGCAGTGAGTGTGATCAGCCTCCTGTCTACCTCAGCCTGTATTTTCTGCAACTGTAGGCAAGTCCGTGTGGTGTGCCTGAGGTAGAGCTGTGAGCATGTGCTGATTTGTGTCTAGACAGCCTGCCTGCCTGCTCCCCCGGGTTTCCCTACTGCTAACACCCTGCCTTTTATCAACCACTTCAGCTGGAAGAGGAAGTGTTGAAAGGCAGACCCGAGGAAGCAGTGTTAATGTCACTTATACCCGGATTATGTCACTGCGTGGCTGCATCTGTCCGTGCCCTGCAGTAACTGCATTTCTTGGCCTCCTCAGGGGCCTGTCTGGGCACTCTCTAGAGCATTTCCAGTTTACTGGCTTGGGTTTCTCTGTGTGGAAATTGAAGTGCAGGAAGGGCTGAGCAGGGTCGAGGTTTAGTCCCCTCACAAAGTTGGAGCTGTGCCAGTACTTACACCTCGACCTGGGAGCCAGGAAGCATTCTTGGGTCCTACAGTATTGCCTGGTTTATTAATCATGACCTCATAAACCTCAAACATCAAACACCTTCTTAGTTCACACCTGCATCATGGTGAGATTATTAAAAATCAGGAGTAGGGATATGAGAAGAATTCGTCAGCTTTTTGGATTTCAGGACTGGAGACAGATCAGTTTATATGATCTTGCAGAAGTGCAGTCTGTGTGGTCCAACTTGGCTTTGTTGCTGATAGAATTTTTAAAATTGGAAACAAAATTAACAAACACTGAAAAATAACATTTTAAAAATAAGCAAATTAAAGCCAGAAAATAGTTTTAAATTAAAAAAAAAAATCCAGTTTTCCACTCTTTAGCAATCTCTTTCAATGGCTATCTCACATAAACGCTGTGGCTAATAACCTGCACTTAATTTATTACCTGTTTATTACTAACCTAAAATCATGCAAACATCCTCAGATCACTGCCTTTCTTCTCTAGATGCCATTGTAAAAGTTTTAGAGCTCTCAAGTGAAGATGTTTCACTTTGGTGCTTTGCAAGAGTCTGTTCAAGGCCAGATTTAACTGGAGATTTCTTAGGTGACCTCAGTAAATGCTCAGACAGTATTTCAGTGCTTGGCTGTGATTGATTTCCATGGAAATGAGCTGCCTAAATTCCTTGCAGTGGAGAAAGCTGCAGGATGATGACTGGTCTCTGCACACTGTAAAGGGAGAGCAATCTGAGGAAACCTTTGTGGGTTACCTGTCACTGAGGGCTGCAAATTAGCCAATGCAGCAACCACTTGGTGCGCCTGAGCCCTTATTTCTGGGCTATTCTGGGTTATTTCTCTGTCTGCTACTGGCAAAATGAAGTTTTCAGTATTTTTACCCCAAAGGAGGAAGTATGAACACCTTTGTGTTTGTAGGTTTGACCTATACTAGAAAGATAGTGGAATATATGAGAAGTGCCAGTAATACAGCACTGAAGTGGTTGTCTGTGCAAACTATTTTCTGTGACTTGTTGATTGGCTGCTGGGCCCACGTGTTCACCTGGAGTGAAAAGTGCTCTTTGTTAATTATTAGTATGTTGATAAAGGTTATCTGAGCTATCCAGCACCTTTTTGAAACGTATGAATAATTCCCTTATATGATGAGAAAACAAATAGGTGATTTCTTCTGGTGGTTGTTTTCCTTCTCCATCTTCCATTGAGGGCCTGTGGAGGTTCCTCACTAGTGGAGCTGTGGAAGGTAAAACCAACAAATAACTCAATGTAGAGCTCAAAGGAGCAGAAAGTGAGGGTGGGGTGAAAGCATGCCATGGGGGAAGCTTGCTTGCCATTTCTGGGGCAAAGCAGCTCAAACTGGAAAAAAGTCAGAGGTGCATCAGGTGTAGCAGGCAATAGTGATATCCTGCATGACACATGCACAGTAGTACATCAGGGTGGGTGAACAAGTCTTTTGAGATTTGGAAACTGCTTGTGTCCTTCTTGAAGCACAGGCAGAACTTGAGTTTGCTTGAAAAAGGCTTAGTTTGCTGAATCACTGAAGAAGTGGTCTTAAAATCTTGTGATTCTTTCTGCCTGATGCAGGCAGGAGCTGCTAACTATCTTTTGTGTGCAGCCCCAGGCAGGGATCTGCCAGTGCAGGCACTCTGGAGTGTCAGCATAAGTCATGTTTAGGATGCTATGAGCTGGATGTATATTGTTTTTCTAAGCAAAAAGGCATCCAACACTTGGAGTACCTGAGCAGATCTCCATGGCATTGCCTTGTGCTGTGCCACCCCTCTAAGGGACACATGTTTGCAGGTTATTGGCTTTGCATGGGCAAGCAGGAGGGTGCTCATTCCTGCCAGGATGTGGGGCACACAGGGGCTCGTGCTGTCCCTCTGGCTCACCTCTCTGCTGGATGACTGATTATTTCCTTGTCTCATATACAGCCTCTTCCCTGCCTAGGTCTTGGTGCATGGCCCTGTGGCCAGGACTGAAGTGGTGATGGTTGGTCCATTCATTCCACGCCTCTTCATGATAATAACAGTCCATCTAGCCTGTTGATAGTACCTCTGGATCATCACTTCAGACACGACTCATGCCTTTTGTTGTTCCCCTTGAAAAATAGTCCTCATTTCATAGTCTTACCTCTGAGAAGGAGCCGGGGACCGGGACGTGTTGCAATGACTGTGGGGATCACGCCGGCTAGTGACTGCAACATGAACTGCAGTCATTCCCTGACAGCTGGCTCTTTTCCTTCCTTGTTTCTCTTTTTCCAGTTCCCCTGCTGATGTTTGTGTGTAATTAGAGAAGAAAAAAATTAACGAGTAAATCATAGGAATTAAAAACGTCTCCAAAGCAGATGGATCCTGTTAGCTATATTTCTCAGGCTGCAGTAGTTTTCCAGTGCTTGGGACAAAGTTCTGAGTGCTCAGATTTGCAGATGTGAATTGATGTGGCAATTACACGGTGTGTCAAGTATCAGAGAAGATAGATACCAAGGTAGCTTAGAAAGGAGAGAAAACCTTTCACTTCATCTTTATAGTAGGAATAAATTAACTGGTTTAGATCCAAAAATTTACCCTAGATAGAGAATACAACAAAACAAAATTGAAAAAAGCCCAAACCTGCCCTTTTTTTCATCCCCATTGCTTTTTGCATTCTCTCTAATTACACTTCCCCCAGACCCTGTACAGTCTGATGTTTGCCAAAGTGCTGGGTGCATCTGTGATGATTCCGGGGAGATTCCTTAGTTTTTCAGCTGCCGATCAGTTCTCAGACTCCATGTGCCAAATCATAGAACTTCCCCCAGATATCTAATCTAAACCTTCCTTCCTTTAGTTTTAATCCATCCCCCTTGTACTGCCATTGTCTACCCTTTTGACAAGTTGATTCCCCTCCTGTTTATATGTTCCTTCAGGTACTGGAAGGCTGCAATGAGGTCCCAAATCCTTAGGACTCATGGTTTTAGGTCAGTTTGTTTAGCTTGAACATGGTGCTGTGATGCCCATATATGCTGAAACAGCAGAGTTATAACTGTTACATCCTCCTGACAGGGCTGGATGGAGGAAAAAAAATCCCCCAAAACCAACAACAGCCCCCCCCAAAAGTAATAGAATGCAAAACATTAATCAAGTGGGAGAACTTAGTTCCTTTCTGTAGCTCTTAAATGAGGAAAATTCTCCTCAAGCGAATACCCTGTAAGTATCTACAAATATTATTGCCTCTATAAGTAATCTATATGTAACCTGTAAATACTCTGCAATGCAAGGACATGGGGAAAGACACAGACAGCTTGGCCAGGGCTGGTGGATGCCTTGTTGCCATTCATGTGTGCTCCCAACATCACTGTTTGCTTCATTATTGTTCATTTGGACACTTCAAACCAGCACTCGAGACTTTTTCTGCTCTGCACAGCGGTTGTCCTGTGCAAGGCACAACCATTTTTAGCCTCAGCTAGAAGACAAGTCTGAGGGCTGAATCAGAAGAAGTAATGTTCAGAGAATAACATCAGGGAAAATTGGACGTGCAGAGATTAAAGTGTGTTTCAGGGAGCTCCAAAGGAGTTTAACAAACAGATGACATGACAGCTGTGGATCGCAGAATTTCGTGCAACCTTTCAGGCAAAGATCAGCTGTCAAAAATCCTCAGCACACACTTAAAAATCCTGCACACAAATCTCACTTTTCTGCCAAGACAAACTCTCTCCCTTTGAAATGCAGCAACTGTTTTCAAAGAGCCATTCTCCCATCATTATTTGTTATGATTGATTTACATGTCACCCAAGATACTGTGCCCTTGACTTCTATTTTATCAGTAGTGCCGGGCAGACAGTGAGAGGCAGAGCAGACGAGCCACCAGCAGGTCTGTCAGGGTCTCTCGCGGTGAGAGCAGGGAAGTTGGTACCATTGGTTGTGCCTAAATGGAGCAAGAGAAGGACTAACAGGGCTACTCAGTTCCTTTGTATGGCACTGGTCAGGGCCTTGAAAAACGTGTACCTGAAACCTTTTCCTTCTAACTCCATCAATCAATCTAATAAAGTATAAATGATACGATTTCCCCCTGCAAAGACAGGGGAGATATCTCCTCCATCACCAAGGTCTTGGGCCATCATGCCTCCTGTGAGACTCTTCTGCTGTGACATCCTGGCACTGTAGGAAGTGTGAAAACTTGTAAAGGAAGGTACAGAAGCTCCATGAAGGCTGAGAAAATGCTGCAGATCAAGAACATAAATTGGTTAAATATGTTTAACTGGCAAAAGAAAATATTGAGAAGTGAAGTAAATATGTTATGTAAGTACATTCCTGGGGAAAAAAAATACCAGGCCACACTGAGCTCCTCAGTTATCCAGCAAAGTAAGAAGCAGCAGATAGATCTGAAGCTGAATAAATTTGTGTAAGGCATTCTGAGTTGCTGGATGTTTCCAGACAAAGCCCAGAATCCTTTCTGAAAGCGACATTTTTGACAAACATGAATTAATGGCTTCAGAATTGCTGGGTTAAATGGAATGGCCTGGCACACACAAAATGTGGGAGGAGATATTCTAGTGATTCCCCCCGATTGTAATGTCCTCTTAGCTGCCCACACCATGAAGAGCTGTTCCACAGATACTGACCAAAGAGTGGGAGTGGAGGCAGAGGTTAAGTGACTTGCCTGCGGTCACGCGGTGGAGCAGGAAAGCAAAACCCCTGTCTTCTGACTGCCCTTGTCTCCCCTGTGTGCTGTCCTGTTCTGTGTTTCCAGCCTCTGTCTTCTCCTCCACATACTAAAAAAAAGAAAAGGCATTTAAGGAGATTAGCCAGATCTGAAGTAGTTTTTCCTGTTCCCAGAAAGACCTTCTGAGCTAAGGGGCTGTTGTCCTATCCTTGTAATGGTAATGAATGGAAAATCCTGAGTACTAATGTCCTCAGGTAAATCAGGACAAACCTTCAGTGTACCTGCTGGTAGGGTTTGGTAAGATACCTACAGGTCAGGTAACCAGGTGTGCACCACCACCAGCACTCACTGACCCTCTGAGAGGTCCAACTCATGCTGGTTCTGACATGTGTCAGACCAACACACCCTGGTTTACAGAGGTACACAAATGCCCCAGCAAGTGCCCAACCAAAGCAGAGGCTTCGCCCCTGCAAGGTGGAAGCCCTCACAGAGCACAGCCCAGGTGATCAGTCTGAAGATGCATCCTGTTTTGTGAGCCTGTACAAATGCTGTTGCTGCTTGTGATGGGCAAGGAGCTGAGGACTGGAAGCAGGAGCAGCCTGTCTCCACAGAGTCCTTCTCCTGAATTCCTCTGATCAGATTATTAATAGTGAATAGTTTTGACTTTGTGTCCTGCACAATGACACTCATCAAACATTTTCTCAAAAGATGCTTCAAAGCCTGACAGGCATCACTGGAGCTGTTGTTTTCATTTCTTTTTGTAAACGGACTTAAAGCCAATATCAATATTTATCTGCAACTAGGGAAGTGTTTTACTGCCAGGAATTTGAATGTTCTGTTTTCCTCTAAGTATAAATGGGGCAATTACTAATATTTCCAAAATGCATGAGTGGAACATTAATTTCCCTTTAGCTCCAGTCTATAGTCATCCCACAAAATCACCCTTTACATGTTTTTAAGTGTTATCTGGTGATTAAGTTGTAGGCTCCAGTACTACATACCTCAGACTTTAGTATCTAGATGTTTTGTCCATGTTAACCCTTGTTGATAGATATGGTTCTTCTGTGTCCTTCACTTGGAGTGACAGAGGAGAATGTTTTTAATCACAGATCATAGATAAAGTCTGAAAGGTACCTTAAGAAATTTTTAGTCAGACCTGTGCCCTGTGGTGCATCAGCTGTATCTGAACTATTGCCTACAGAGAGTAGTCCCCCTGCCTACACTCAGAAACCTGCACAGTGGCAAGCCCACAGCTTCTTTACACCACTTGTTCTTCAGGGGCTTTACTATTCCTGTGCATTCCTTACAGTTTCACCAGAACTTGCTCAGCTACACTCTTAAACTTATGATTTACTGCCCTTACCACAATGGATACAGTAAATGTTTTATTCCCTTCCTTTTTGTGATTACTTTCTACATATTTGAGTGCTGTTATCATGTCTTTCCTTTGCCTTCTCTTCTCCAGGCTGAAACAGATGAAGCCTTTTCAAATCTTTCACCACAGGTCACATTCTCTAGAGCTCTGATCATTCCTCTTGCTTTTCATTGGACTTCTCCCAACTGATCTTACAGTCGGTTTTGATGTGTGGTTCAAACTACATAGTCTTCCAGCTGGAGTCCCATGGTGTGACCAGACTGGCAGGTGATCTGTCAGCTCACACAAAACAATGTGGAGATATAAAATAGAACCTGATGACTGCATATCATTGGCTTCTAGTGCATCTTCTATCTGTTAATGTTTCTACTACATTGTATTGTATACTGGTGTGCCAGCTGACACCAACAGACCAAAGAAGCCTTATGTTCCTTTCCACCTACACTTTGGCCACCTGTGGTCTGATTAATTTTCAATAGTGGGAGGTGAGATGGGTTCCAAACCTGCTCTTTTTAAGCCATCCATCATTATTAACCTACTAAGCCAAATAAGAATGTTCTTTGATGATAACTCATGCCCCTGGGGAGGAAAAGGTTGGAAGAAAAGTTGGAGAGAATGAGACATTTCATTAATTACCCCACAGCAACTTAGTAGGAGGCTGGATATTTTCCTAAACTCCCAAGCTGTTTTGTGCACACATCCTCCCCCATGATTTTTTCTACTTGGTACATTATTTCCATCTCTCTGCTAAACTCTTGGTGTTGCCAGTTGCCAAGCTAAGGTCTTGCAAATTGTCCCTTGATGTTGAAAACAAGGGTCATTTCTATGAATCACCCAGACTGAGAGGAGTTATTACATGCCAAGATACTGGTGATAGATAGACTTTAATGGAAGCTGTGACTTCACATATTTATATGTATAGATCAGCCTACAGCTGTGGAAGGATTCCCTCTTCTCTATCAGTTCAGCTTGGGATGTGATCTCACCACATTTTGCTTTCTCATGGAAGACCTCCAAGTAAAGCCCAGATTACTGTGGGAAGCTGTGCTGTAAGCTTAGCAGTTGCCCTCCTCCATTTCAGCTTCCAAGGCAGTAAAGTTTGCACAGTGTCCATATAAATCACCATGCTCATGGTAGAGGACTGAAGCCAAGTCCCTCAACACCAGTATCCCAGATCCCTGTAACTTTTGTCGGTTAAAGTAGCAATTTACCCCAGCAGTTCCATTTCTAAAACTCAGGTCTAACACTGCTAAATTAGTTCCTGATTTGCTTTAAAAGTTACTGGATTTGAAGAAAAGTCATTGCAATAGGTAGTGCTGTACTTTCTAACATGCTTCATTAAAACACACACACAAATACCTCTTTGCATACTGAACCCCTAAGATGTGGGGGGGAACCAGTTAAGGATGAGCCTGCAGGTCTCTGGCTGGTCTCTGTTCTCTGCTCCATGTTGCCTCTGAGCTGGTGTTGGATGTCAAGCTGTTCCTTCCAGTTCCCCTTATCCAGTTTATCAGTCCTTTAAAAAGAGAGAAAAGCCATGTTACTGACATTATGTTTCTTTAGGATTTCTTGTCTTCAGTGTGATGCAAAGGGCAGGAACTATAGTTTGGATATGGAATTTGCACAGTTTAAAGATTTGCTCTTAAAACAGTACATTAAGGCTGGATTATCCAATGTTAGCTTTATGGAAAGTCAAACACTAACACTGGGTATTTGTAAGATTTTATCAATGTGCATTTTTGGATTAACAGTTAATTAAAAACATCCCCTCTGATGCTCTTATTTATTCAAGTAGGTTGTGGGCAGGAGGTGAGATTCAAAAATAACCTCTCAATAATTCCATATTGAATTCCTGATTACAGATTGCCAGCATGAGTTCATCAGTTAAATATAAATGATGAATAACTTTTTAAAATTCTCTGGAGATCTAAATTGCTAATGGTAGACATTGCAGACTGGAAGCAAAAATCATTAACTGTCTACATTCACAAATTAAAATGCTAGTTTTCCATTCCTAACAAAGGCTGAAAGAAATGCTGGGCTGTGTATTCTTTGCTCTCACTCTGATTTCATGGAATCAAAATTGTACAGGAGATCCTGCAGTCAAATCTAATCCTCAGTTCCCCCCACTCAAAAATGCAGGAGTTTTGGTTCTGAGATCTCTCACTCTGAATGGTATCTAGCATATTGCTTGGCTCTTTGGCTGTCTTTTCCATTCCAGAATTTTCTCTAATCACTTTAGTATCTTTACTCCATCTACTTTGTGGACAATGCATTAGACAAACTTCATGAAACATCTCTGTTCTTCAGTGTATAGGCTAAAAAGGCTGCAAGTCAATGCTTTCCCCACGCAGGAGGGAATTTCTGTCTGGAATAGCCTTGGCTTCCTTTGGCTGTAAAATACAATATCCTTCCCTGGTTCTAATGCCACATCTGGTGTGTGGGTCTCAGCTGCTATGAGGAGCTGCTGTATGTTCTGGGAGACCATAGGCATTTGTTTGCATTCCCAGGGATTATCACCAAGGCAGACACATGCTGGGGAAGAACCAAGGCCCTGTGCAGATAATGATGACTTCCCTAGTCGATACAAATTTGATCTCAAGCCCAAAACCTTACTGAACCCATCAGAGGTGATAATGTCACAAAGCTGAAGAAATATTTAAAAATGCCAGTAGTAACTTTTCCTCCCCAGATTAACTCTGTGCTCCATCCACAGGAGCATGAACAAGCCCCATCAGAGGTGAAGGAGGGCTGCCACCTTCTCAGCAGGACTCACTGACAGAGAAGCAATAGAGAAAACAGGGACTAAGTGTGTGATTCAGCCCCTGAGCTCCCAGAAGTCATCCAGGCCTGAATCATGGCACGTGCAGAGGCAGATTATAGGAAAGCATTTATTAATAATTTACTGACCCCTGGCTATGTGCTCATCCCTGGCAAGTTTCTCACACCACTGGTTCAGTCAAGCCAGTTCCAACATGTGACATTACACTGAGGTACTTGCTTGCTCACACTAGCGGAAAAATACACTAGCCAGAGGGACTGAAACTGCAAAGAGCCTACATTTACACTGTCACTTTGAGTCTGAGCCTTTAAAATCCTCACATGCCTTTTCTCCATACTGGGTACCACCTCTTTGGCTAAGCCTTGGAGCAAACTTAAGTTGCATTTGCAAGGGTTTTGTTTTTTTTCTACGTGTTTGGATGTATCTAAAATCTTATGGAGACCTGGAGATTTTCTGAGATTGTAAATAAATGTGATGCAAATATCGCAACAAGAAGTGAGCTGAGGATTTCCATCAGAATTAGGTAGAACCAGTTGGCAGGTTAGGAAACCCTGACAGGTCTCAGATGACACTATCTCTTGGCCTTTAACACAAATCCCAATACCCCACCTCCTCAGTCACCTCCTCAGTCAATCACCCCTGTGATCATCAATGGTGGCAATCTACAGAGGTCTGACCTTAGTTCTAATATTCTCCCTGTCCATTCAATTTATTTGCAAAGCTTTTTGTTTAGAAATGCTAAAATGAATCAGAGAAGAGATCCTCTACACAGAATTGAAGATGATAAAAAAGCATGGATTAGGGGCCTGTCCTTTTCCAGTGAATGTCTCAAGACACCTGGACTTGTACATGGCTTTATTTGGACAGTCAGCATTATAAGATCATTTTGGAGACCTTGCCCACTAGCTCAGAGGTCACCTGACATATTTTACATGATAAACATCCCCTTTTGGTACCACACAGAAAGAACTTGCCTTACTCCCCTTTGTTGTCCTGTAACAGTACAGATCACAGGATTGCAGACTCTGGCTTCATTGCAGAGCATCTTTCAGCAAGAGTAACGTGTTTGAAAGTTGAGGATGTAATTTTATCCCATGATAGAGTCACACAGCTATGTAAAGGGCAGCACTGTTCCAGTTATAAGATTGGTCCATGGCAGAGAAGTCTGTATTCACCACAGACAGTATGTTTGCAGCACCATGAAATGCCAGCACGTAACTGCTCTTTCAGCCTCTGTTCTTTCTGGTTGGTATAAAGGATTATGCAGTAACAGCACTGCATGAGCCTCAGACATGGTTCCAGTTAGCTGCTTAGAAATGTATGCACATTAAATCTCTACTCCGAAGCAAAGTGGCTGTTCCTTTGCTTCTGGGAAAGGGGTTAGAACCATCCAGAAACTCCCTCATGAAGAGATTTGCACCTTCTTACCCAGCTGGAATTACCTTGAGCATATTATCACTGTAAATAGTTGGAATAAGATATGCTAACCCATCTTGCATCTAAGCCCATCTTGGCTTTTACCTTAGTTTTGATATGATTGACAAGGGGGAATGGGCTCAAGCTGTGCCAGGGCCGGTTCAGATCAGACATAAGGAAAAAGTTCTTCCCAAAAGGGTTATTGGGCACTGGAACAGGCTGCCCAGGGAGGGGGTTGAGTCACTGACCCTGGATGTGTTTAATAGATGGTAGCAGAGAGGTGGCAATGATTAACCTCCCCATCTGATATGGCTGCTTTGGCTGGGGGGAACACAGCTTTTCTTCTGTTCCAGTGTGAAATCAAGCAAATCCACTGGTGCAGGTGATCTAAATTCATCTGGTTTGACTTTGCCCTGAAGCTATCTAGATGGACTCAGAGTCATTTTTATCTGACAAGACCATTTTTTTTTAGTAGAGGCTGGGTACAGCTGGACTCGATGATCCTAAAGGTCTTTTCCAACCTGGTGATTCTGTGATTCTCTTCCCCTACTATGAGTAGCATCATTGCAAAAGAATATAAGAATATATTGACCCCGGTATCAGTCCTATAGCAGGTCTGAGCCAAAATAAGCGTAAGTATCCCTTGGTACACTTCACTGTTGGCAGAGAAAAGGTTAAACCTAAATATAAACCCCATTGCCATGCTTTCTGTCCTTACCATTTTCTGACTGGTCAAGGTTAGGTGGGGGCACATGTTTTTTTCTTACTGTTGCTGTTGCATTTAGAACTTCAGAGAGGAAGGGATTTACCAGGTAAGTGAAGTGCTGCTTGGAAGCTGGTTTGCAGCAGTTCTAAAAATTGCTTCCAAGCTTTT
Organism: Gallinula chloropus; assembly: GCF_964237585.1. NCBI lineage: Eukaryota > Metazoa > Chordata > Aves > Gruiformes > Rallidae > Gallinula > Gallinula chloropus. Next base: position 9,116,592 of record NC_140103.1, on the reverse strand, counting down.
AAAAACATATTATCTCTTCCCACTCCAAATGATTGATGAAGAAAAAGACAAAACGTTCCCTATCACACAACCATCACTCTCAAGCGCAGTTTCCTAAACTGTGTTTTGTATTACTGGCGACTCTCCCATTTCCATCTCCTCCACTTGGCACATGTTCCCTGGTTTTCCAGTGCTCAGGGGCTATGTTATCATGATCAAGTGAGGAGGAAATTACAAAAATGGCATCCTGTAATATTTCATGCAGGAATCAAATGCCGCTTTACCATGAAGTCATTGATTTTAGTCTATAAAATCCAGTGTACTTCAGAAGTTCATTTCAGTTACTGGGTAGAGTTTTTAGATTGGAGAATAGATGTGCATGAGCTGAAATGGATCTGATGCTGTTTTGAGAACTCAGAGTTTTTGTGTCAGAAATCCTCAAGCCTTCAGACTTAGGGACTTTCTTTCACTCCAAGCAGTGACAGAAGTCATCAGGATTTGGCTTCTCAGGCCCTATAGTGCTGTGGATCTGGGCCCAGCTATGTGCAGTAAGAGAAGCTGATGGTAATCCCTGATTGTGATAAGGTGTCCTTGGTATATTACCTCAATCCTTTTCTTCATTGAACAGGAAAGTTGCTACTTGTGACTTGTCTTAAGAATGGTAACCAAATGTTGGTGCCCTGGGTCTCCATATCCAAAGGAATGAAGCAGTGAGGGCACCAATTAGTTCCTGTTGGGATCTCCAGAGAGATAGAGCTGAAAAAGCACTCTGGAGTGAGTACAGCACTGAGCAGGGATCTCCCCTTGCACAAATGCCATGGATGATCTGACTAGGCTCCGTGGGTGTTTCTCTGGGATTTCCAGATACTCACAGGCTGGTCTGAGCTGCCCTGCCTGAGCTGTGAGTTATGTCAAAATCCTGGAAAGGAGCCAGTGCCATTGTGCCCGGACAAATGTTGAGGCAGAGGAAGTGTATGTATCTGGGCTTTCCCAGGCACAGCGTAACCTTTCAGCTGCTACATTTAAGCCACACATTCAAAGTTCCTTATGTGGGTCTGTCCAGATTTTTCATTCTCTATAAATAGGCAGTGCTGGCTTCCCTCAGACAGTCTGGCCGGACTGCTTTCTCAGTGAGGACAATTAATTCTGAGGGCAATCACATTTGCTGGTGTTCCCGATGAGTGTGTCAGTAATTGAACTGGTACTTGGATTGGTTGCATGTCTGTTAGGAAAAGCTCTGAGTTAATATCCTCCAGGCACACAGCTAGACCAAATGACTGACGGAAGCGTGGACAAATGATACCAGGCCAGAGTCCCACCAGCCCTGCTCCTTCAGATCCATCCTAAATTGACAGCTGTTTGCAGGGAAAGGTGTATTCAGTGCCCTGTGCTCTGTGCCACTTGTTAGATGAACTCCAGCCCTGCTGCCAAGTTTATCTAGGAACCTGGAGGTAAAAGAACAGATGATATGTTTTAATTCCTTGCTCAGTAACATGGCAGAGCAGATTTTTCAACAGGGGTTCAAGCTGAGGCCAAGCAGTCAGACCCCAGGAGTTCCCATTTGTAGCATTTCATGGGCAGTGTCTGACTTTGAAACTACTGAGAGGCCAAAATGACCAATAAACTCTTTGCAAATCTTGTCTCCCTCAAGTTTTAAAACTTGAAATCTGCAGCCTAGCTCTTTCTTATAAACTCAGGGCAGTGGCTTTATTTGGGGCTGGACTCACTGTGGGAGAGGGAGAGGATCTGAAGAGCTATTACCTTTGGCATCTTTCTTATGGGGTGATAGAAGACACAGAATCCCTCTTCTCCAGCCACACTGGGAGCTGGCCCTACCCTTCTTCAAATGCAACGCCATGGTTGCAATAATGTCCTACTTTTGTGAAAACACAGTTTGCTCCCAAAAGCTCCTGCTAAACCAGTCTAGTTCCACTGGCCTGATGAAAGCTGCTCCTCTTTGCATGGCTTGAGAGATGGAGCTCAAGAATTTTGTAACTAAAATCATCTTGGCTGATCTGAAATCTGTGCCCTTGTTGACTGGTTTGCCATTTTACTGTAGGTCAGAGGGCATTTGCGTTTAGAGAAGTCCAAGTGCACAAAGCATTGTCAAGAGGGGAAAACCTCAATATAGAATAACTCCTGTAATTGGTTTTATGCCTCAAGGAAACTATTATTTTTAAAGTACCTCCAAAACTATACACTTGATTTCCTTCTTATATTGTTGGCATTATATCAAACATTCAGAAGTTGAAATCAGAAGGCCTGGCCCAGGTTCAAAACTGCAGGGACGTGATGCAGAGCAAAGCTGAGGATCATGTGAATTCACAGAGGGGATCTGCAGGGATGTCTTTTATGCTCCAGTGCTGACACTGGCCTAGCCTCTAGTTTAATTCAGAGCTGCACAGGTCTTTTTGTCTTTAGCTTACGATCTATCTGGGCTCTCAGGATGACTCTCATGAGGCCTGCAGTTACACGTCAGGCCTGCAGTTACACGTCAGGCCTGCAGTTAAACGTCAGGCCTATAGTGATTTTGCAGAAAAAATAGTGTTTTGGTCATCCCCAAGCTGGTTGCTAATTCAGGCTGGATTCCCAGAGGAGCTCTGGCTGGAGGAGCACTGGCATAGCTGGAGTTATGGTGCTTTCTCCTCTTTTTCCCTGCACTGCAGTGGCAAGAGAATGTGGATATGAGGGGTGCTGTGGGAAGCCTGGGTTTGTGTCTCTCCTCTGCCAAAGCAGGGCTCATCTTACAGCTCTCCAAGTCTACCCACCAGGTTGTACATTATTTAGGCTGCACCTCTCCCTCCAGTTTGGGCTAACTCCACCTTCTATAGGCTGTCTACATAGGAAAGTGGAGAACAAGTCAGGAACTGTCAATGGAGGGACTGCCTGGGAGATGAGACATTGCTTCCCACCTTCTGCTCCTGGTAGCATAGAGCAGAAGAGGACCCAGGGTAGACTGGGAGCACCCCCAGTGATGCCATTCCCTCTGGCTCACACATGTCTGTGTAGTGGTAGCAGACAGGGACATAAAGCCCTCCAGGCCAGGGCCCATCCACACAGTTCAAAGATGCTCTGAAGAGGAGGAGAGATTTCTCCACAAGGGAGAGCTCTTGAATAGGAGAAGCTGTTGCCTGTTACTGCTCGGTTCAACACAACTACAGAAGGCAGTAACAGTGCTCAGTCTGGGATCATTGGATACAGCACTGGCAACAACTGCCCCATGCTGCAGAGGCATCCCAGGCTGGTTTCAAGGGGTTGTTTTTCAGCAGTGTGAGAGGTAATTCCCCTCCTGTTAGCAGCTATTTCTTTTGGACTGCCTTGCTTATCTTTTCAAATAGAGTATTTAAATACATTTTCCAAATGAGAGTGATTTCATAGGGTGAGGAGAAGAGCTCTGGGGAAAGGATGAAGAGCTATGGAAAATAAATTCTGTGGCTGCAGGAAGGGCTCTGCAAAGGGAAGAAGAACAGACTGGGCTGTAGGTTTTATTAACCATGTACTATATACAATTATACACCTCCAAGTGCACATAAAGTCTGTAATATTTTTGAGTGTCTCCAGCTCCACTTCTGTGTTTGGTGATGTCATCAGCAGCTTTCAGTGAGTTACAGGCAGAAGAAACAGGGAAATACAATTTTGTTCCTCATTTTGGATGACATAGGAAGCAGGGATGTATAAAAGTGATTCTTGGCATGGTGCTTTGCTTGAAGACATGTTTGAGGTAACCTGAACTGTACTCCATGTGTTTCTTATCACTGGCCTAAAAAAATGGTTGAAACCCTGAAGCACCACCACACCTACTCAGTCCTGGAGCTAAGAGGAAATTCATTGAGCTGCTGTGCCAGCAGAGGAGGGATCCTGTCATGCTGGTCTTATTTTTTTTTTAACTGTCTACCTTGGAAGCTGCTTTCACTAGGAAAGAGCAACAGAACAATTGCCAAGACTTCATTGCAAGCTTATCCTAAGTAACAGTTAGCACCTGAACCGAGTAGTAATTACCACCCCTCGTAAGTGTTGCTGCCACATGGGTAACTGAGGTTCTTTTTGCTTACCTGGGCTTTTTTTGTTTTGGCTCCACATGTTCCAAATTTAAGCTTATCTAAGCTTGTCTGGAAGAAATTACTTTTCTTCTCCTTTGCCTTCAGTGTTGCAGTGTCAGGAAAGCTTGAGAAACCAGTCTGGAGGTTTCCTTCTGAGCAGCACATGCTGTAGCTGCAGGGAAGGGCAGAGCATGACTCTGAGGAGGTGCCAACCTGCCTTGAAACCGAGTTCTTCTCACCTGCCAGTGACATTTGAACCTTGTGACAGAATGGGAATGTCACAGGCCCTGTGACAAGCAAGTGCATCATATGGGATGGAGCCTGAACAAAAAGCGGTTACAGTCTAAATCAGCAAAGAGCAGGAGGAGAAGCTGCCCTCACCAAATGGAACAGCCTGGAAGGTCACTGGTACAGCTGGTCACAACATTGTGTGCCTGGCCTCCCTCACCAGAGCCACAGCCCATATATATCACTAGCAGGTGACTAGAGGAGGTCTTCTGTAAAGCAAAGGGGGGTGTGGATAGCTGTATGTGCACAGTACAGGGATGCCTGCTGTAGCACTGCCTATGCTCAGAACACACATTTTCTGCTGTCACCATGCAAGGACTAAACCCTGCTGCCACTAAATGCCACGGGGCAGAGGAAACTCACAGCACATGTGCCAGAATGTGGAAGGAGAACATGATCTTCTCAAAACCATCTTGGTTTTGTTCTCTTTTGATAGGAATGGATTTGACCTACCTACTAATGCAGAATGCTGTGGCAAAAATCATTGTATTCAGAAAGCTTGGGAAATGCTGGAGCCCAAGTCTCTGACTGTTGTCTCCTGGTGTCTGGTGGTGGATGTTGACAAACCGAATGGCTTGTTATCCATGACTATCCTTGACACTGCTGACCAGTCACAGGTGATTCCCCTTCTCTCACACATACTCTTGGGCTCTTCCCTCACCCCACAAGCAATCAGGGCTCTTTAGTCCTAGCTTTCCACAAATGCCTTGCGAAGGCAGCATGAAGCAATGTGAATTGAGAGCTTGCCACCTTCCGGACACTGCAGAGTACTGAATCTTTCACAGAAAAGTAACTTTACAACAGGGGAACTCCAGGCCAGCAACTGAAAGTAGACATGTGAGTGTCAGTGTACGTGTGCTAACCTTTGGGATGAAACAGGAAAAAGATGGATGGAGGAGGAACGTGAGTTGCACAGTGCAGCACCCTAACCCCTTCTCACAAAGGCTGGAGTGCTTGTTTTTTCCCTTTGTGTTTGTTGCTGAGCTTGTGAAAACAAGGGATGGTACAGTATGTGCAAGTATGCATCCATCCATCCATCCATCCCTCCCTCCCTTTCTCCCATATCTTGTCTTGTCCCAGTCCCACCTGCACAGTGCTGGTGATGTGCCAACACCCTGCCCTTTCCTGCTGCAACCCCCTGTGAGCACAGAGCTCATGTCCCTCTGTGCCATGCTTCCTCCCAACCCGGCCTTTGCCCAAGAGCATGACATGGTGCTAAAGCCTGTGACAGACCAAAGAGACCAAAAAGACTCCTGTGCTGTAAAGCAAAGCACAGACACCAGCCCGTTTTCATTCCTAACCCACCATGGTTTGAATTTGGAGCTCAGGAGATGTGAGGCCATGGGTATCTCTATCTTATGTCAGCCACATGCCACACAGTTCTCAGCTGTGGATTTCATACCAGGGTAAAAATTGACCTGCCCTGGTGATCCTAGACTGACACCTCTGAGCTCATCTTTTGTAAAGAAAAAAGTAAATAAAACCCCTGCACTCTGGTGGTATCAGAATTTCCCACTCCTTCCAGGACAGCTCAGTGGTAGTAGAGATTTTCCATCAGCTTCAGAGACAAATACTGTTATACCAAAGAAGATGATTGTAACAGGCATGAAAATAACTAAGGTCATTTAGCCTAGATTGGCACAGTCTTAATTACAGCAGTGTGCTCAACCTTTGTCAAAAACATAGCAGAGAGCACACCGAGCAGAGCTCTGAGAGCTCTCAGGAGAGGGAGCTCTAAGGGCAAAGCCTCCAAATACTGAGTACCTAGGAAAGATTGCAATCTGAGCATCCCCCCTCACTGGGGTTTCATATTAATCGGCAGGCATTATGCTGTATGACTCTGAAACCAACAGGAGAGAAGGTGTGTGTGACCTGAGGCTCCCAGGGCACACCGAATTAGGGAGAAGTATGCAACTGCTGTTACTGTACACTGTGTTATGTCAGGTCTAGGTTGCTTTTCCTTTTTGAAACAATCAGGAATTACATATCTGTCTTCCAGTGCTGCTCTCAGTCTCTGGCTGTCATCACAAAATTGTTGTCTGGCTAATAATGCATGGATAGTTTCTGTTATCACCTGCCTTTTAGCAGGGCGTGTGAGGTAAGATGCAACCCTAGGCAAAAGACTGACAGCGCGGGGGGTTTATCCCACAAAAACAGCTTCAATCCCAGGATATGAAGCCGTGTAACCACCTAGACCAGCATCAGACCTTCAACTCAGAACTTCCCTGTCTGCAGTGGCCTTGCATCAAAGTCCCTTTGCCTTGGTGGACCATCACAACACAAACCTGAAGGTAACTTCACACGTAGCAGAATCAGGGCGACTCTTGAGACACCAGACCTGCTGGCACTGCTGGCACTGCTGCTGAAGCTCCATCACAATAATGACACCAAAGGGAAAGAACAACCTTGCCCTGCAATATACTGCACAGATGCCTGCAGCAAAACCACCACTGCCAGCCAGTATCAGTGTCCCAGGAGAGACACTTGAACCAGTACTAGACCACAGCAGAGCAATTTCACAGTTTGCAGGTGTTCCCTCCTTACAGAATTCCCGGCATCTCTCCAATCTGATTCCCAATGAGAGATACGATTGTCTGACTGGGCTCTCTGGGCCAGGTGATGTCTGGCACGTTCAAGGGTTTGTATTGCAGATATTAAATTCAACATAATGGAAGATTTCTTGGAATTTTCCACTAGCTGCAGAGGAGACTTTAGTCTAAATCCTCATAGTTCCTTTTATGTCTCTCTTCAGAAGACACCCTAAAATTACTAACATCAACCCTGTTAAAAAGACTTTGATTCCTAGTGATATTAGCTACTGAATTTTGTGACTTGCAGCTAATGCTCTGTACCTGGAACGAATCCCTTCCTTGTTCTCAGGATAAGAAAGTAATCTCAAAAGCTTTTTGAATAAGCCCACGCTGTGCAGGTTTCAGTCAGAGGCACACAGAAGTGCCCTTGCAGATGTACTCTACAAAACTGCAGACAGAGGCTGTTGTCTGAAATTACTTGCAAGAGCTGTTGTGGCAGAAGTAACATATTTATGCTGTCATGATTGTTACACACTTTGACTTTCACTCCACTGTGTCCGTGCAGCTCCTTCCAAAATCCTGCTGCCACAAGCAGTCTCTTTAATTACAGCTATTTTTCTCCTGCTTTGCCTTTAAGTTTCCACATACAGACCTGGCTCCTGCTTTTACTTTTTGTCTCTCCCTTTATCTGGGACAAGCAGACAGGCTGGAGTGACCCATACAGACCATGAGTTTAGGTTCTTCTTGTGATGCCAAAGAGAGCCTTAGGGCTCCTGTGATGTTCCACATTTTAGAAGCAGCATGATTGCCTCCCACCGTGTTTTCTGAGATACAGTTTTTCCTCATGAAAAACATCTCCTCAAGCCAGGAGCCTGGGAACACACTTACTACTTAATCTGAAATAGGAAAGAGTAGCCGCACCTGCAACAAATGTAGCTTTACTCCCAGAGGGAGCTGGTGTGTGGTGGCTTCACCTGAGGAGCAGCTGGCCACAGTTTGACCTAAAATGCATGTGTGCCCCTGTTTCAGCTGGGATAGTTAATTTTCTTCCCAGTAGCTGGTATGGTGCTGCAGTTTGGACTCAGGCTGAGAATACAGTGGATAACAGACTGATGTTTTAGTTGTTGCCAAGCAGTCAAGGCCTTTCCAGCGTCTCAGACCGCTCTGTCATGGAGAGGGCACCCCGGCTCCCTTACTCCCTGCAGAAGATGTCTTGTTACTGTTACCATCAAACTGGCCTCAGCCAGACCAGACACTCCATCCCCCAGCTGCTTTCCCTGAGGGCAGGGCTTTGGGCAGCCAGCGGGGCAACTCCCAGCCGGGCCCTGCGGGGAGGGGCCTCTGCCCGGACCCCCAGGTGCCTCCTCTCTCCCGATGGGACCCTGCCCTGAGCTCAGTCCCAGCTGCGGGCCGGGCGGGGCCAGCGCAGGTGGCTCGCTCAGGCCTGAAGGGCGGGCAGGCCAGGCTGGGCCGGCTTCTACCTGCGCGGCTTGAGGCGGTAACGGGCTCTGCCGGGGTAGCCCCCAGTGTGGTCTTTCCCTCCCCGGGGGAAAGGGCTGCCGCTTCGGACAAGGCTCGGGGCGAGGCTGGGGAAAAGCAGCGGTGTATCCTGGAGGTAAGGGACTCGGGGTTGGGGGAACAGCTTCTCGGCACTGCCCGGCCCTGCCTGGGCCACGGGGCGCGGTGCCGGCGGGCCGGGGCCCGGGCAGGAGGAGGGCAGCGCCCCGCGTTCGGGCCGGTAGATGGCGGCAGCCGCCCGCGTTAGGCGAGGAGCGCGGCGGGAGCGGGGTCTCGGGTGGCTGCGGGGGCTGCAGCGAGCTGGCTCCCTCCGTTCCTGCGGCCCTGGAGCCTCTGCTAGGGGCTCGGCGCGACTGTGAGCGCTTGCTTTGGGACGTGCCCGTCGGAGCTGGGAGAGGCACAAGACCTCGGGCGTACGGTTCCTTCGACAGCGCTGCGAATGTGTCTCTCCGGCCCCTGGCCCTGCGCACGCCCCGCGGCCCCGGCGTGGCGCTGCCCGCCGCTAACCTGGAGCGTCCGCCGGGAAAGGCCGCGGCTCGCTCCGGAGCTGGACGGAGCCTTCCCTGGAGTGGCGTCTCGTTGTGTACTGTGTCCCGGTGCTGCTTTAAGCAAGCATAGCTTTACTGCCGGAGGGAGCTGGTGTGTGGCTTCACCTGAGGAGCAGCTGATGGCTGGCCGCGGTTTGGCCGAAGCTGCCTGTGTGCCCCGGTTTCGGCTGGGATAGTTAGTTTAGTTTTCCTCCCCATAGCTGGTGTGGTGCTGTGGTTTGGGCTCAGGCTGAGAATACTGTCGATAGCACACTGGTGTTTTAGTTGTTGCCAAGCAGTCAAGGACTAGTCAGCTCCTCACACTCTCCTGCCGAGGAGAGGGCTGGGGGTACACAAGAAGTTTGGGGGGATGTGGCCAGGACAGCTGATCTCAACTGGGGACACATGTGACATGGGCTGAGCATCAGTCACTGAGCAATTGTTTCACTTACATAATTTGTGTTCTTGGGTTTTATTTCTCTTTATTCTAACACTCATTACAATTTATTATTATTACATTAATTTCAATTATCAAACTGTTCTTATGTCCTCCCACAAGTTTTCTCACTTTTACCCATCTGATTCTCTCTTCCATCCCACCAGGGAAGGGAGTGAGCAGGTGGCTGTGTGGTGCTTAGTTGCCAGCTGGGGCTAGTTCGTGGCAAAGTAGGAAAACTCCCCTCTTCCATTGTTTGGTTCTTTGGAACGTGTACCCTGTGTTGGGTAAGCCTTGGGCATGTTCATTGTGTGAAATCAGCCCTGCTTTGAACATTTACTCCCTGCAGATGCAGGAGGATTGCCATGTTACTCTATTTATAGATGGGATAAGTGACTCAATGAAGGTCAGGTGAGAAAGCTCTGAGGTAAATAAGCATTTGAATCATGGGCAATGACAAGGAGGACAGTTAAGTTAGACATCTTAATTCCCTTTTCACTGCTGTTGCCCTTAGATTAGTTCCTCCCTTTTGCACGCTCATCTCCTGCCTGGTGTGTAGTGCCAAGTGCCAAGAATGCTGTTCTCCTCTCACAGGCTGTTGAGAGCATCCTTTTCTTCTGCAGCTGTGATGGCTTTCATGGGAGTGAGCATTTCTGAGGCTGTTCTGCTCTATTCAGGGGTATGGTGTTGAGAAAAGAGCAACCCCAGAGTCTCATATCTTTCACCTCGGGTTTGTTACAGATTTGCTGGGAAACTTTCACAAACTGGGTGGTTTCCCCAGTACCTGATGTTTCAGACTCACTTGTGTTGCTTTGTAGTGTGCAGTCACCTGGGAAGTTCTGGGAGTTGTAGCAGGTGACAGGTACCATGGTTTTTGCCATTGTCATTGCTCAAAAATGGAAGAAGCTTCATTGCAGGCCTGCTGCCCAGACACTGCTTTTTGCTGTAACGCTTCCTGGGTGTTAAAGGTGGCAGGCTGTGTTTCCTGAGGTCTGTGTACAGGCAGCACAACCTGGAAGTAGCAAGATGTGTAGTTTTCCACGTGCTTCTCATAGCTCACCAGAGGGTATTTCTTCTGTGAAGCTTATCATACTCCCAAAGTGCTCACCCAGCCCAGCCAGTGGGGCTTCTTCCTCCAGACTCTGCTTTTCATGGAATAGCCCTGCAAAACTGGGGACAGCGGTTCCCTGGAGTTCATCTGGGTCCAACCACTTCCCCTCTGCTTCAGTGCAGTTTAACTGGGATGTGAATTTTAACCTCAGGGTGCCATTTCCTTCCTTCCTCCTTTCCTGATGTCTCACAAAGAAATGCCCATGTCCTCTGGATGCAGTTACCCAGAGTCAGCTTCTTCCTGGATGGGAAAAGGGAGCTTATTAAGTTATCTCTGTGCTTAATTAATGGTCTCCCTTGGTGGGGTGGGAATGTGCCCTTCTGCCCAGTGTTACTCTTTTACTGTGTGTTAGTGCTGAAATGGGAGCTGTGCTTGATGCAGACATAAATGGGATGAATGTTGGTAGCTTATATGTAGCTCTTGATTCCCCTTGTGTGTCTGTTCCACGGAACGTTTGGAGGGCTGAGCAAAGGAAAGGAACTGGAGAGTGAATTTGAAGCCTTTGTTTCTATTTGCTGAAGTCAAATGACTGGAATTAAATGTGACCTGTCTGAAAGCCAACCTTGTTTCCAAAAAGTGCATGGGGAGCTGAGATCAGAAAACACATTACAAACATTGCAGTAGCATAACTTGAGGCAAGTGCAATCATTTACTTGACTAATGAATCCCCTGGGCTGCTAGCAAGAGAGCAAATCTCTCATTCATCTTCTTAATTTAATAAGCAGAGGGGTTGGCCTTAAGGGTAAATGAAATGCGTAGTGATCCCATGAATGTTTCAGCAAATTGATGTACAATAAGATAAGGCAGATCCAGCAAATGGCTTACTTTATTCTGAGAGCCTGTCAATGGGTTTTAAGGGAAAGGGAGAGAAGCTGGAGCTGATAGCTCTGTGTAGCTCTCCACTGCCTTTTCTTCTTGTCTCTGACTTGTACAGGCTGGAACACGGGATTTTTGTTGGGGTGTCATGTAGTGAGCTTACTACAGAAGTGCTGCCTGTTGTGCTTGGTGCCACACATAAGGTGGCCGTTGGAGATGGGCGAGTTTACTGAGCTGACTGTGAGAGGCTGAGCAGGGGGTGCGATCTGTCTGCAGCACGTAGCCCTCAGCACACACACATCACAGTACAGTGAGTTGTTGCTCCTTGGAAGGGTTCATGGAAGAGCCGGAGGATGCCTGTACTTGTGGGAGCTAATGAGGCTCATTCCTGTCTTTCATGCTCTTAATTACTTTAGAGAAGAAGTCGATGGTGTGAAACAATGAAATGCTTTAATGGCTAAAACAGTGATTGTTGGTTCTGCCATCACAGCAATTACTGGCGATCACCTGAATGAGCGTCTTCATTAGGGAAACTGAGGCAGTGATGAACTCATCACATAGCTCTAGATAACGAATTTTTAGTACAAAAATAAAACCGGGGTGAGGAAGGCTCTGACACCTGCAATAAATTTGGTAGGGTTTTTTTTTAATATACATAGAAATCCCAGAAGGTAATGCTTTATAAACTCCAATTAAACCATGAACCATATAAAGTGACTTCTGGGAGGCTGGCTAAAATATAAAGAATTTGAAAAGGGGAATGTTTGTTCTTGGCTATTGTTCGAGAGAGGATTTGGGGATTAGATGGTCCATTGCTATTGAATATAACTCATTACTTACAATCTTCCAAGGCCCTTTACGATGAGCACAAAATATAGAGTGGAAAACTGAGCTGAATTATCAAAAAAAGTGTATTCTATCATGTCATCAATTTCAGAGTTGTTAAAATCAAACTGGATGGTCAGATTTTCTGTTCATGAGCGTAAAATATGCAGATATAATAAAGTTCATGTATTGCATTGGAATCTGAAGTAATTGCATTTGTGGATTCTGTCTAATTTGGTGGGGTGGATGCTACAGAATATGGATTTAAGTTGTGGAACTTCAGGTATGTGCATTAGTATAGCTCTGTATCAGAGTAAGATTGTGTATAATGAAGTGCTTTTGGATCCTGGCCAGTATTTGCAGGGCTGCTTTTCTGGAGCTTGATGGCTTGAAGAAGAATGTGTAGCAAATGGCTCCTTTTAATTGAGGTAAATAGTTGTCATGTGCTAAACAAGGTGTTGGCATAATGTGAGCAGCATGGTTCTATTTTAGGCTTCAGGTTGCAGTTCTGAATACACTGAAGACTGAAGACCTTGAAATTCTCAGTATTGCAGCATTTATGCTAGCATACAGCAAAATGCCTCCTAAACACCGAACTGGTGACTGGATTTGTTGTCAACACACAGGTTCTTCTCCCTTGGAAGCCAAAAACCAGCTTGTGTGTCCTGCTGGCCAGGCAGTCAGCAGTGCTGCCAAAGGCAGTGGGGTTGCACGGCTCCTGCACCGCTGCAACCAGGCTGGTGGCTGCTGTAGATGCCAAGAGCGAGATGCTCCTGCTCTGCCAGCGTTGTCAGCTTTGGGGTGTGGGTGGCTTAATGCTGTAAGAAACAAACTTGATTGATTTGGACTGCTAATGTTTTGTCCTTAGCAGTATTGTAGCTGTAAGAGGTGTGTTGTAGGAAGCATTTTTATTCACCTGAGAGAAAACAACCAGCTGTTTGTGTTTCAGTGAGCTGGGGGAAGGGGGAAGCTTCTGAAGGGGAATATCCTTATTTCCACCATGATCAACTGAAGGTCAAGACTGTTAGTGTTCTGTGCTGTCAAGCCTGTCTAGGAACTAAAATGTTTAGGCAGATATGTTGTGGTCAGATTCATTGGTCAGAGCTGCATCTTGTTCATGGAGAAGATGGCACTGGGGGATTAAACCTCACCTGGGCATGCAGCGTGACTCCCTTAGGTGCTCCCTCACCTGCAAGGGACTTTGAACTGGTCAGTAAGGGCCAGATCCATGCCCAAATCAGACTCAAGACATGAGCACTGTTTGCATAGGAAGAGGGAAGAGAAGTGTCCTGGTTCTGTAGTGGCATGCAGAGGGTGGGAGACACGTGCCTCTGTCAGGTAGGAGTCCCCATTTGGAGCACTCCTTAAGTCTTGTAGACTGGTTGCTCGCTGCTGTCCCAGTTCAGCTGCTGCATCTTCATCCCTTCTTGAGGCTGGACTAGTTACATCAAAGGAACGGCTTAGGAATGATGTGGATGAGCCTGAGAGGACACTTCACTCCTGCTGGAAAAGGGTAGGTTATGTAGGTCTGCTCCTGATTGTAAAGTCTGTCCCCCCCTTATCAGATGCATTGAGCTGATGCAGTTTGCTGAGCTAACAGAATTATCCCTCTTGAGGTCACCCAGTACATGCAATGGCTGTGGGTGCAAGTGGCTGGATAAGGGACTGAACTCCTTAACATCCCCCACCCTTGGCTTGCTGCTTGGTGAGAGTTTCAGGGCTGCTCACTGAAGTTACTTCAGCCAGCTGAACTCTTTGATGCTTTAGCCTGTTTTCACTTGAGAGTGATTTTTGTGCTGGTGTATTAGAATAATGACTTTTCTTGGCAGTACTGCAGCTGTCACTTCCTTCCTGGGCAAAATTTAGCTGTGTTAGATGGGGAGATGGGAACATGAAGCTGACTCAGCTCCATGTTTGCCTCAGACATCAGATCTTCAGTTCCCAGTTTGGTGTGTGTATAGCTCACTCCAGTTGCCAAACTGGTGACAGGCTCCCAAGAAACAAACCATCCCCATTGACAGACCCCGGGCTATTACAGACCTATGCCACAGCCAGGCACTGGACCCCAAGGGTCCCATCTCTCAAGCACCTCTCTTGCTGTGCTGCCTCTTGCTGTAACTGAGAAGCATCTGGGATTAGTGTGATGAGCTGTGGTGTGTGGCTGGTGAGCTGTGGCTCCAGAAGCCTGCCTTGAAACAGGAGAGCTGAGCAGTAGCACTGTTCAAGTGCTCTAATACCAGCCAGGGCCTGAGCTTGCATATTCCCATGTCTCAGAGGGTGGCCAGTGCCAGATGCACCCGAGAGGTGCCAGAAACTCCCTAGTGTGCTCTTGGAAAATGTCAACTCTTCTGTCTGCTCCACAGAGTGATGAGATCTTTCATGTCTTCAGCTGAGCCTCCACGTGCAAAAGGGTAGTTCTGTACCCTGTTCCAGAGCTCACCAGGTTTCATTTGGCCACAAGTCCAAACCTCTCCTGTACTCCTGCCCCAGGAGGTTTAGCCTTAATGCATTTATCTGTGTGTACAAGGAGAAGGGAACATTTCTGTTTTTACAGATGGCGTGGATTCAGGAAATCCAGTCAGCTGGTGTGAATCTGGAAACCATTCTGCCCTTATTAACACCCTCCAATGATATAAACAGAGAATCCCCAAAGCAAAGAGCAGTCTAAATAAAATTTCAGTCCAAACCAGAACATCTAAGGTGTGCCAGATCTTGCCTCAGGGAAAGAGAGAGGATGGGGAGTGCCAGGAAGGGAAGATCTTAATTTCTAAGAGAACAGTCCCATGATTAAGGAAAGTCCGTGCTCTTGCCTTTCCCAGAAGGGAGAGAGGAGAGCTGAGGAAGGGATATCCTAGGAAAAGGGCTTTTCTCTGCCACTGCCTTGTCTGTTCTCTTGGAAATCTAAGCTAGGGCTTGACTTAAGACAGAAGGTGGAGGTCAAAAAGCCTTTATATATCTGAGCCTGTATCTTCTGTCTGCCTCAGTTTCCTGCCCATAGCTTAGGAAGAGCAACTAAAAATACCCAGCTGCAGAGCTGTATCTGTGCCTGTGGTGGGAATCCTGAGGTCTTGCTGTGTGGCATCTCCTCCTGGTTTCTGGAGGGTGATCTGGTGGCTGCAGGTATGTCACATCAGGGCTTGGGAGTTCAGGATACATCTCTGCTGTGCCCTCACCTGGACTTGTGTTAGTAGTGGGACTGGGCTGTGGAGCAAAGTGGTGGGGTGTTTAAGAGGCTGTTCCTATGTTATTCCAAATGGACAGAGACAGTTCTTCTGGGGATGATGTGGCCAATTGACAGAGATGGTGAAGTGGTTAGAAAATGCTGTGTGATGCAACTTTAAGAACTGAAATTAAAAAAGGGAGTTTCCTCCTGTTCTTCTACTGTCTTATCACCTCCTGCTTTTCTTTAATCTCTCTCCCCTTTTTGTTTGTCTGCTCTTTCCCTGTAACTCCTAGTGTAAGTAAGAAAGAATTTAATATGCTGAGACAGGAGAGAAGTTGTTCCATGCGTTGCAGATGCACAACATGTCTTCATTAACTCCCCATGACATTCAAAATAGCTGGAGATAAAGACAAACTAAATCTGGGAAGACAAATATAAATACTGTTCTCCCTCCCTTCCTCTCGCCCCTGCACAGTGCACCCCCCTAGGGCATGCATTCAATTACTGAAGATGAATGGAGCGAGGCAGCGCAGGACTGGGGATGCTTCGACTGGCGCTGCCCGCTTCTGCCATCAGATGGCCCCACACTTCACCAAATGTGCTCCCTGCCCAGGGTCCAGCCTGGGAGATGCTCCACGGGGTCTGCAGTCCCTCCCTTCCCTGCCGGGGCCATGGCTTGCAGGCGGTCGGGGAAGGCTAGCAAAGCCCTGAGCAGGCACTGCTGCGTTTCCCACGTCTGTGCTGTCTCTTTTTGGTCTCCAAAGGCGTGTGGAAGGGAAGACCTTGGTGTGTACGGTGCTAGGTGGGCAGTGAGGAGTTAGGCTTGTTCTTTCACCCTACTGCTTAGGGGTGAGCAAGCGATGTAGCTTCTGCCCAGGGTGTGGGCACAGGCTGGTGGGGAGCAACTGTGCGGGGACTGCTTCTGCTCCAGCAAACCTCGATGGCACGGAGAGCTTGAGGGTCTGTTAGCTTTTGTACTGCTGAGTGTAGGCTGGAGCAGTTGTTCTGTGTGCCCATGCCCATCCTGGCTTGTCTCCCCAGGGGCAGGGTATGTGGCTTAGAGCTGTGCTGTTGTGTAAGGACAGCTGATGTGCGAGGCAGCGCATGTGCAGGAGGTCTGTTGTGTGATGTGTGACACAGTTCTGTCCTCTACAGTGACTGTTAGCACGTTATGGGTCCTGCTCACCTGTGCATAGGGCTTCAGCTCCCATGATCTGGACTAAAACTTGGGGCTCTGGGAGGAGAAGTCTCTCTGCCCTGGGGTTTGTGGCTGGGTACCCAGAACACCCCAGCTTGCTCTGACTCAGAGGTGCTAGGAGAGCTGTTCTTTGATACATCCTTTCCTGTACTCCACCAGACTCGGCTCAAGCTTTACTTGCGTGGAAGTCTCTCTGATCTCTCAGAGCTTTTCTGTTGCTGTGGTGCTGCAAGAGTTAGGGTGAGCTCAGATTACTGCGAGCTGGGGTGAACAGCTTCCCAAGGAAGGACTTGCCATCTCTTTCCATTATAGTCTTTTCAGCTCCCTACCTCTCTGTGCACAGCAGATGATTATCTCACAAAAGCATTCTGGGTTTTTTTTCCTGTGTAGTTCAAATTATCCTTTCCTAAGTGCATTACCTTGCATTTGTCTGCACTGAACTTCATCTGACTTCGTGCTGCCCATCCACCTAGCTTTGTTAAATGTAATTGAAATTGAGTTTGGGCTGGGGGAAGGCCTGGGGTTGATGTAGCAGCAAAGCAGAGGCCTGTGCTTCCCAGGCTGAAGAAATACTGTGAGCTGTTGCTGTTGTTGAGTCCTGTTAAATCCAGTTGCGTTTGCGTTGCAGTGAATTAAGTGAACATCAGAAATGAAAAGGCAGGGCAGAACCTCATCTCTTGCTACACCAGACTTGAAACTAGACTAACCGCACAGCCTTCCTAGTGTGGATTCATGTTTCTTGCTCTTTTGTCTGGTTTAGAATCTGTCCCTTGGAAATTGTCTAGAAATGGCAATTCTTTCTTTCTTTCTCTAGTAGAAGCAGGCTGAGAGAGGGAGATGGGGATTGTTCCTTCGTGTTAGAGGACACAACCCCTGAGGGTTTGCTACAGCCCAAGCAGGAATCTGGACACAGTTTTCTCATTAAGAACAGTATCTGCTTCCAAGGATTTAAGCAAGTTCATCTACACAAATGAGCTGGTGAATAGTCTTACAATTTGCTGTGATTGTTTCATTGTTTAAATTACTCCAAGTAACTGGCTAATCATAAGAAGTTAAGCCTTTAATAGGAATAGTGGGGGTAAAGCCACGAACTACTGTTAAAATGAAGCTGCTTCTTGTGAATAGAATTACACAGTCCAATAGACCACAATAGCAGGGGCTGTATGCAGCAATACAGGCAATACCTTTCCATCCCCGGCTGTTAAAAGGTGTTTGGGGTGTAAGGTGGCATACTGTTGAGAAGGACCCAGATCTTCCTCTGGAGAAGTGAAATCAGCGCTTACCTGTAGCTTGTGTACAGGTCAGATGAGATGTGTATGCAGTTTGGATTGGGTTTTTTGCCAGAGTCCATCAGAAACAGATGCAGAGTTCAAATTCTCCCTGGTACAGTCAGCAGAGGAAGGCATTTTGAAGGGTGCACACGGTTTCCATGCTTCTCCCAACAGGAATAGCAGTCATAAATCACCTGCTCAAATGCTGTAATCAGCTTGGTGCTGGAACTTGGGCAGTGGGATGTTGAACCCCCTTTGAACTCCTTTAGTTGGGAATTTTCAAGCCTTGCAGCCCCACGATGAGGAAGGGGCTCTGTTGTCATACTGTATTTACAGAGCAGGCACCTGAAACAGGGAGAGGTTCTGGTTTGATCAGTGGTCCAGCACCAACAGCGATGAAATGAAGAGGAGGCTGTGGGTGATGTGGACTGTAAGTGCTGTGTTTTGCAGCAGTGACCAGCCAAGTTCTGCTGGAGATCTCCCTGCTGTGCCCCGTCCTGCCTCACCTTTCTCTTTGTCAGTGCTTTGTGGTTCTGTTCCTCTCTCCCCTCTGGTGTTCCTGCTAATGGTTTATTACTGCCTTGGTGGGATTTTTCCCTCCTTCAGTACCTGTGTCTCTCACAATGAGCAGCTCCAGCATCCCTGTACATGACTAGCAGCTTCAGGTAATGCTTAGTGGCAATTAAACGAGATTCTCCTCCCCCCCTGCCCCTTTGTTGAATGAATCTAAAAAGACTTTGGGGAGTGGGGGGAAGTGCGGGGGGAAATTAAAAGGGTTCATAAAAGTGGATTTTAAGAAAAGCCTAATGACGGAAATGAACCTCCTGAGAGATCAAAGCTGAACCTGCTGTGCCAGTGCAGAGAGTTAAGGCTTTTTCTTATGTTTCCACTGGCATGAAAGCACATGCACAAATATTTTTTCTAACAGTTTTAACTCTTGAAGTCCTGTGGGGTTGGCATTAATGGCCTATTTGTTTTGCCTACTGCTAGCTTTCAGCTGTTTGATTGGGAATCTGCTTACATGAAGCCTCCTTTCACTTATGAAAAGGAGTGGGTATGCCCATGATCCATCCGGCTAGGAGATGCCACCTTTTCATAAGAGCCAGCTCAGCTCTGTGCTTTGTTTGGTGGCATCACTCCTGGCTTTTTCTACAGTGGCACTTTCCTGAGTAGGAGGTATGAAGGCAGTACCTCCTTCTGCTTCCCTGGTTGCTAGCTCTGCCTTGTGAGGGAGGTGGTGTTTCAAAGGGGGAAATGGCTGATCACCTGGTCATAGTAAGTTATGGGAATATTACAAAGTCTTAAAATTCCATTTTTCTTGAATTAAAAAAATAGGGGGCTTTCAATAGGCTCTGAGGGGGATGGAAATGTTGACTAGGGGAAGTTCCATTAATCATGGAAAGAAAACTGAAGGCTCTTAATTTTAACCAGTTTTTGTAGGCCAGACTCCCCATACCCGTAATTTTTCCATTACACATGTAATCTCCTCTCTGAAAAGGGCTAGGTTTGTTTAGCATCTTTTCTTTTTTTTTTTTTTTTCCTTTGGTTGTTGTGGATTAAAGACTGGATGGTTCAAATTTGTCAGAGGCTGGCTCTGGTCTCCTCTCCTCATCTTGTCACTTGTCGCCCTTGCGCAGGTCCCAAGGCTCTTACTTTTAAAGTGTTTCCATGTGTCTGAGAACAGAATAAAAATGGGGCTGCACTGAGTGCCTTATGTGCTCACAGCTTCCCAGCGTGCTAATGAGGAACATATTGGCAGTAAGTGGCTGACTAGAGCAGTATAGCAGGAACAACAACTTGCACGCAGCCTTATTTATTGCAGGCCTGTTTCTCGGAGAGAGGGAATGTCAACCTGGATTTGGACTTTCACCTAATCTTCTCTGAAAGTACCCAGAGATATTAAGTGGCCACCTACTTGGCTGCTGGACTTCAGTTTAAAAGCAGATCCAAAAAGCCTGCGTCTCTGAAAGCAAATTGCTCGCAGGCACGGTGGTGGCTGCAGGTCACGGCTGGGAGTGAGCCTCAGGCGCAGCGTAAAACCTTTGGGCCTGATGCTTTTGTGTGTAATCTCTGGTGATTTTTGCCATGGTTGGAGTGCTGCTGGGGTAGGATTGATGGCAACAGCAGGAGGAATTGCGTTCCTCTTCCCTGCTGGGAGGTGATAGTAAAGCTGCCGGAGAGCTACCAGAGTGTGGCCTTCTTGGAAGGACCGGTGGGGCTTTCCTGGGCCTGCATGGCAGGAAACAGCCCTCCTGGCTTCCACAGCAGCCTGCTTGAGCAAGGAGATGGGGAAGAAAACAATAGTTATTACAGTTAGTGATGTGCACCCAGATTTGGGGAACTTCCCAGGCATGTACACGCCCATGACCAGAGTTTGATTTGGTTTTTTTTCAGATTGGCCTGTTGCCTTTTAATAGGAATAATGCTGCCTGAGTGGACAAAAGGAAGGGCTTATTCGCAGGCCAGCTCGAGTGCTGCATTGCTCAGACTCCTTCATCTCTTGGCCTTTTTGCAATAAACAGCATTCATACCCAGGTCTGCCATGGGTGCTCCACTGTAGCACCCTGTTCTCTAGCAATACTCTAAAGCAATGAGAAGTATTCCTGCCAGGTGTTAAGTGCCTATTCATGGGAAAAGCTGGAGGTGTCTGATAATCCATCTCCCCCCTGGTACTGTGGTGCTTCCAGGAATCTACAGTGGTATTGAATCTGGCCCAGTGAACACTATTACACTTTGAAAGGCTACTGACTGAATTATTTTTGTAATTAGTTGCCTGTTGAGATTCATGATTATCCATGTGAATCCTAATGATTTGATTAAAATACCTTTGAACCATGCTTTCACTGCTTTTTTCTGTTTTCCCAGATCCAATCAAAGCCGTGATAAAGCACTTTGCCTTTTACAGAGCTGACCGGGTAGCAATTAACTGACAGTTAAAACTATATACTGGTTTTAGGCTGCTGTAAAAGGGTGGGATTTGAGGTGAACAGAAGAAATTTTTAAAAATAGTTAAGTTCATTATTAACAGGCTGACCCAGCTCCTTCAAGAGTGCAAAATTGACATTGCTCTGATTTACCCTGGCTGAGAACTTCACACTCTGCATTAAATTACACAAATTACTATGAATATTGCAACTACATTCAGTGCCTTCCTGCCAAGGGATGAGCTAATGATTCCTTGCTTGTCTTGCAAGGGTTATGATGACCTAACCAGGACCAAAGATGCAACTTCTCCTAGCTTCCTTCGGCCGCTCTTCATATCAAGAATAGTGACTTCTCTGAAAACCACTGCTTTATCAGCAGTGATGTGGGAATGACAATTCCTTTGCTCTTCCTGGGGGTGGAAGAATCTCTTACCAGCACGTGTGTGAGCAGGATGGGGTCTAAAGGCAAGTCTGTCTGTCTGGTCACGTTACCTGGCTGGTAGAAGGTTATTTCCAATTCTCTGCCTTGCCTGTGTCTCTGTATTGTGTAGCTTCCCCTAGGGATGGTGGTTGCCATTCTAACTGGGAATGAGTTTTGTCCCTGCTCAAACTTGTTCATTTGCCTCTCAGACTTTTTACTGCTTATGCAGGGAATGAGGGAGCTGAAGCAAAGCTGTCATCTCACTTGTGCTGAAAAACCTTAGAGTGAAGGAGGAAGCTGGCTCAGATTGAAGCAGATGCTATGTGGGAACAATTACCTGAGAGAAACTCTGGGATAGAGTGGAAGAGATAATGAAACACCTAGGGATTTGGGAGTCAGCTTTCCAAGGAGCAAAGGGGTTAGCAGTTTAGAGTTGGAACTTGCAGCTGTGGTGAGACTCAGCTTCCCCTTCTCTCTGCTCCTCCTTCTTCCCCTCTTTCCTCCCCCCTGGCTCAGGGGATGGAGAAGGTGACCTTTGGAGCATGAGTCACGTTGCCAGCAAAGAATCCCGGCTGCAATGGTGCTGTGCTCAAAATGCAACTTGCTGAGCTCAGCTGCTGCCTGCAGCCCTGGCCAAGGCAAACAGCCGGCGTGGGGGCTGCAGCAGGGATATTGCTGGGTCCTGACCCAGCTGCTTGTCAGCAGAGGAGCACTCTCCCTGCTAGATGGGATGTCACTGTCACCAGATCCGAAGCAGCGTGAGCTCTACATAGATGTGAACTTAATGCCCCAAGACTCCAGGAAAACAAGAGCAGGATGGGTGCCCAGAAATCATCCAGCCGTGGATTCCCTGGAGCCTGAGGCTTGGCTAGTTCCCCTCCCCTTTCTCTTCTCCTGCAGGCAAGCACTCCTATTCCATCAGCTCATCTGAAAGGGCCAGCTTTATTTTCAGTTTACCTACATGGCTTCCAGTACTGTTGATAGGGGATTTAGGATATGTGTTAATAGCAGGCTGAGCTGGGAGGACTAGGGGTTGAGTAACACTCACTGGGTTTCTGTACCTGTCCTGCCAAAAGCCTCCTGTTAGTTAAGGCTGTTTCCATTCAGTCCAATAACAAAACCAGAATTTGGACAAATTGTTCCTGCAAAACAGCCTGTGCTGCTCAAAAAGAGTTGGTGTGTGTCAGTAGCTCAGTCGTGCAAGCATCAGCCTTTGCCCTTGAATTGCCAAAAATTGGCCTTGTTTTTACTTCCAGGTATACTGCAAGACCCCCAAGAGATCCACTCACATCTCTGAGCATTCAACAGTTTGGTTTTCGACCCATTGCCCCAGTTCCTTTCTTTGAGCCTGAGGGTAGAGATGCCAATATCCAGGGAGCTGAGTCCTTCAGCCCCTGCTCTGTGTTGCCTTTTTCTTGACTTCAGAGCTGAGTTTGAGGTTTAGCTGCTGATAGCAAAAGGCCTCTGTGGTGCTGGCTGTGGGCAACAGCTCTTCCTTTGAGCTATGGAGAAAAGCTGAATGTTAAAGATGGCTGGTTTGCAAGAGATGGGCTATGGCCCCGAGGTGAGATGGATTGAGAGACAAAGCAAAGCTTATGGGGAAGTTACTGAAACCACTAGTTTTCAACCTGTGGTTCATGACCACTTTAAGGAGCTGCTAAGACATTTTTAGAGGAACCTGTCATCAATAGGCAGATATCTGCCTTGCAGGAGAGAAACCTGTGTTTTAGGAACTTGACTAATAATACCAACACAAAAAACCCACCTCAACAATCCAAGAGGGTAACGTTGAATTTCTATGTAAACCTTGTCAGAGCTGTCAAGTCTTGAATGCAGAGAGATTCATCGTGTGCACTATAACCCACTGACAGTGAGATGTGTGTGGTATGTTACGTACCTCAGTGGGTTTTAACCCATATGCAGTTCAAGAACCTGCACGGCTCTGAAACTTGTTCAGCCTGGAGAAGAGATGGCTGCAGGGGGACCTCATTGCAGCCTTCCAGTCCCTGAAGGGAGCAGAGGAACAGGAGGGGAATCAGCTTTTTAAAAGGGTAGGCACTGGCAGGACAAGGGGGATGGATTAAAGCTAAAGGAAGGAAGATTTAAATTTAGATATTGGGGGAAGTTCTTTCCAGAGAGAGTGGTGAGGGGCTGGAACAGGCTGCCCAGAGAGGGGGTGGGTGCCCCATCCCTGGGGGTGTTCAAGGCCAGGTTGGATGGGGCCCTGGGCAACCTTGTGTAGCTCCAGGCCTGGAGGTTGGTGTCCCTGCCTGTGGCAGGGGGGTTGGAGCTCTGTGATCCTTGGAGTCCCTTCCAATCTATGCCATTCTATGATTCTATGAAAGCCAACTGGCAATCTGGCCCAATCCTTAGGTGGCTTCTGTTTTCCCGCTGTAAAGCTAAGCAAAGGCTGTGAGAGCCTCAGCGGGCACATGCTGGAGGTTTGAAATGCTGCTTTACCATACAGGATTCACACTCTAGTTTTTTTCAGACTTGATTAACTGGGGCTCTTGTGGGCAATCACCTTGGCTGTGGGTAAAATGTGTCCAGTTAGCAGTTTCTGCAGCAAGCTCAGAGTGCATCAGCAAAGGCCTGAAACATCTTTGTTCATTATTTGTTATTGTTTCACCTGCCTTGAAATGGTAACTGCAAGTGCTTTGATTCATGGATTAGAATGCAGTTTAATTTCAATTGCTGCAGGCCCGTCCCACCCACCCCTGAGCCAGGCTCCGGAAAAGATGAAGGGAAGGCTATCCCAGGTAGAACAAGGCATTTACAGTGATCTTATCCCCCTTTTTTTTTTTTAAGCTTTGTTATTTAGTATTTTTTTCTTTAGATTTCATCCTCAGGGAAGGGTGGGCCCACAGTGGCCTCTGTAAAGCTGTGGCACTGTGCTGGTGGCAGCAGCCAAGGATCCCACTTTCTAGTCCATTGATTGATTTAATCATTCATGGTGGTATTGTGTATTGTCTGTGTGTTTTCTCTACCTGAAATATTTTTCATCCTGTAGCAGAACCAGCTTTAGCCCAGATAAAAATTTGCTGTTAAGACAATGAAATGTTTAGAAATGTTTTGTTTTCACAGTGATCAGGAGCTGCAAATTAGTGTTAGTGCAGGAGGGAAACAGTGCTGGGCATCGTGTCTGTGATGGTTGGGGAAGAACTTTTCTGTTAAACTGTTGTGTGTGATGCTCTGCAAACAAGCCTTGGTGTTAATCAGAGAGGAACAGTTCCAGAGCCGAGCACAGTACGATGAGCTTGAAAGGGATACTGAGAAACCATGTAATTCAGCATACTGCTTCAAGGCAGGGTCTGTTCTGCCTAGGTTATTCCCGATATACCTGCCTAATCTGCTTCTAATTTACAGTGAGGGAGCACTTCAACAGACTGATTGAGGAGATTTTTGTCTTCCTAAGATTCTGCCTTAATCTCCCTTTGTTCAAATTAGCATTGTTATTCCTTGTCCTATCAGCCAGGAGCAGAGAGAAAAAATTGGTTTTGTTCCCTCTTGCCTAGTTGAAGGTTGAGGAGAACTCATTGATCTTTCCTGGGCAGGATACTCCCCACCTCTTCAGCCTTGTCTCTTGGTCAGTGTTTTCTAGACACCTCATTCTTACTTGTTTCCTCTGAACTTGCTTTCTTTAAAATGCAGCACCAGAGGCTGGATGTGGTACCCCTGCCTGGGGCCTGATCCAATGCAGGAGAAGAAATATTCATGTCTTACAGGGATACTCTTTGTGTTTATAGATGTTTACCTTGTTTTCCCCTCCTCAGAATCCCAGAAAAGGTGCAGTTCACCACTGACTGGCCAGGCAGCCTTGTGAGCTGCTGTATCTACCAAGTGATTCTGCAAAGTTTCCAGTATCGTTTGAGAGCAACAAAAGTCTGACATCATGTGTGCAAAACAGATCCAGGGGATCCACAGAAGCCTGTAAGTCAGTAATGTTCAGTCAGGCACAGACAATTAGTTGATCACTTAGACCCTCGTAGCAGCCCTAAACATACTATTGCTCCGATGCTGTCAGCTTGGCCATAGCCTGCCGCAGGAGAGCTGATTTGAAGGTCAAGTGCTGCAGAGCAATTAGTTTCAAGCCAGGCAAGCCAAAGTAGTTCTGACACCTCGGCACAAGAGGGTGCAATAGGTTCATAATAAAACCTCGACACGAGGTGGGCTTGTCCCTTCTGCTGCAGTGGTGCCAGCGGAGAAGTTTTTCTTCGCTGAGACTTGTCTCCCAGACCTAACATCCTGTTAATTGGTGGAGTTCGAGCTGTGCGAGTTTGCCTCATTATTTTCAAGTCCTTTTCACTCTGAGTATTTCCATAATTATGGTAATTAAACTTGGTGGGTTTTTAATTATTATTTTTTTTTAAATAATCAGAACTGTAGTTGAATTATGAGTGTGCCAAAATGAGCCTGGCAAATCATAATTTTAGTTTGCTGCATTATAAATCAAAAGCAGACTTGATTTCCCAGCTTTCTGGATGTTTTGTTAACCAGATCACTCCAGCTCTCCTGAGGCCTCGTATGCCAAGAGCTGTCCCTGAACGAACAATCAGGCTTTATAAATAGCAGCCTTAACAAGAGCGTCACTGCCAGATGCTGCTGAAATAACTTAGGGACTCGTGCACAAAGGAAACTCCCTCATCTGGGGGCAGCTGGGCTCCCAGTCATTATCTAGGACATCCCCCTGCTTGTGAAATTTCTGAGAAGCTGTTAGGATGCCTGCAGATGGGGTCACAGGCACATTCCCATGTTTCTCAGATGCTGGGCTTGCCAGCAGCTCCTCCTGATATGCTTTGTGTTTACTACAGGAGTTCAAGATCTGGGTTTGATCTATTGCTTCCACTCATGTCTTGTATAGAAACAGCAGTAACTCCTCTCTGCCTAATTAGCTCCGACTAGTGTGTAGCTGTGCTCTGCCTTAGCACGGCAATGACTGAGCTGCCTTCTAAGGATCCCTGAATGTTTAGCAACAATTGCAAGGGGTGGTCCAGGCTCCTGCCTTCCCTGGAGAACCAAGTTCTTAAAATCCTTTCTTGTGCTTGTTGCTAGTTCTCTTGGCTGGCAACAACAGCCTTTCTAAGCAACTACGTTAAG
This sequence comes from Gallinula chloropus, assembly GCF_964237585.1. Lineage (NCBI taxonomy): Eukaryota > Metazoa > Chordata > Aves > Gruiformes > Rallidae > Gallinula > Gallinula chloropus. The sequence goes on along the minus strand of NC_140103.1, from coordinate 9,090,447 downwards.
TGGTGGACAACATCTTCCAGTTTTTAGGTAAAAAATGGTTTTTAAAGTGTGGAATATGTGTGCAAGTCTCCACTAAGACATTATTTTAGTAGCACTATGTGCTGTGTATCAGAAGATGGTAAAAAAAATACAATCCTGGCCTTCAGACACTTGGGCAAGGTAGCAAAGACCTATTGGTACTCGATCTCCCTAGGATTTCATAAGGAGGCAGGTATCTCTTGAAGAACCGACTGTCCCCATCACCTCCAAAGAGTGTGTTTACAAGAAGCCACATACACCCTGATCACATCTGTCCCTGGAGTGTGCCTTACTCTGAACACAGCTGCTCCTTTGCTGCTAACTTTTGCAGACCAACATGGTTGACACTGCAAAACTGGCTGGCTCCAGAAGTTTGCTTTGTCAGGAGATGTCACCAGGGAAGAATGACACAGATGAACTCTGTAGGGTTGGGCAAATCATTTGGGATAAGAGTTGATTGTATCTCAGAACTGAAATGTGGTTAAATAGTGTTCCAAGCGCTTTACTCAAGATCTGAGTCTTTGTAGTTTCCCACAAACACAGACAGTCACCCCTTGCAGGAAGAAGTACTTTAGGTGCAATGACAGCAGGCTAGAGGGAAGTGCTATGGGTGCAAAGGAAGAGCACCATATTGCTGTGGAAGCAAGTGACTTCACAGCACAAAAGAGTTCTTCCTGAAATGCTTTCTGCCTTGTGTGTTGGGTCTCCATTAAACCCTAATGTACAAGCTGAATGTCTCATGGAAGGCTTAGAAATACAGAGGAGTTGGGATGGCAAAAACAATCTAAACTTAAAAGCTTCCATCTTTGGGCATCCCTGTGTATTAGGAAAGTATTGGTTCATCCCTATGCTGTGAAAAATAAGCCCTTTTCTTTCTAGAGAACTGCAAGTTTGGTAGTTATTTTGGTAGCTTTTTTTCTGGTTTCTTTGAATGTATTCCATATTGCTCAAGCTATATAATTTCTTCTATTTCCTGCCTGTGCCTCTGCTAACTTTAGTTTTCAGACTTTTAGGTAGGGGAAAAAGAGAATCATGGGAGAAGTCATCTCTAAAAAGGGAAGATAACGCTCTTTCACATCTGGAGCAGTGTTTCTCAGTGAAGTCATACAGTTTGAGGCTACCTGAGTCCCAGCATGTGGCATGCCAGGTTTCAAACATTAGAGGCACAGTATATCCCAAGTAGCTGCTGATCGTGAACCACAGGGTATGTAAACACATCACCCCATGGGTGGAAATATTTGGCTAAGGAACACTTATTTGCAATCCTTAAATATGTGCAGTGAGAGCACCCTGTGCTAAGCAGCAGCCTCTGTGCGTCTTTGTCTCCAGGAAGTTATCAAAAGGCTGAGGAAAATAAATCTCATTTCAGGCTTTCATCTGAAATGAGATTTATAAATATATATGTATAAGATGTTTGAGAAAAGCCTAATGACCTCGTGCGTACCAGTCGGGTTCTGTGATCATTTCTGGGAAGATGCTGTCAACAGAAATGCATACATGCTTGCTTACTCATAACCACCACGAGCTGTGGACTGTTCTGCTGCTCGGACAAACAAGAGCAGGAATGACCAGCTGGGTCACCACAGAGCTCTGAGAGCATCTTGAATTAACAATTAAAACATTCTCTGCCTTAACTTCATGACCGTGTGCATCATCGATGTGACCTGAACAGGCGGTACTTGCCATGAGAGCAGGATCTGTTCTGAAATGGTGGTGTTGAGCTAGGTCCTTGGGCCAGGGTGTTCTGTCACCCTGCCTGTTGCAGGGTCTGTTATACAGGACAGAAACAGAGGCGTGGAACTCCTGTCATTGTGCTTAGAGTGTTTGCTTCCAGTGAAAGTGACTTTACAAACTGCAGGGCTGGGAGATCAGGTCATGGATAACCTAAGTCCTTGTTTCTGTTCCTTGCTTCTCTTGGTATCTTTGTCCCTCTGGTTTTCCAATTGCAATGATCTACTTGTGCAACTTGCTACTGAGTGAAGTTCCTGATTGTAGTGCACAGGGGAGAGGTGTTCCTCAGGAGGATCCACGGAAACTGCTACAGGGAGCTGCTGATATTTCCTTGTAGGAATTGCCTGGGGGAAATGAAGACATTGAACTTCTGGCTGCCACAGACTGAATTGGGCATTATAAATGTGCGTGTATCTCTAGTCAGCACTTGGGCTGTTAGAAAGCTGTGTAGAGCAAGCAATTCCTTGATTTAGTCAAGAACAAGTGGTGGCGCAGCCTGCCCCTCCGAGCTCTGGCAGCTCTGCTTGTATGAGTTTTGCAGGGGATGCACATATGTGTGAGTGAGAGATGGGGAGAAATGTGTGGGCAGCTTTTCATTTCTTATCGTTAAGAACTGTGTATTCAATGAATGGCATCTAACCCTTCTTCTGACTTTGCCCCAGTCTTCACGGTGCTGGGCTGCTTAAATGATCTGCTTATTAGCTGGAAAGCTGCTAACTGTGCCCCTTAGTTCTCCAGAATTGTTGTCACGGTCCAGGAAATGTAACCTCTTTCAAATTCTCCTTGTGTTCTGCTTTGTCCTTGTCTAATCTTCCTTCAGGCTCGCACTGCTCTGTGTTAAGGATGCTAAGCCTCTCTAGTTTAGTTTGAGCTGGTATTTCATGATGGGAAGCAAATACTTGGAGTCACTTGCAGTATTGACTGCATCCAGTTTCCATCTGTCTCTTGTGTGCAAGTCTGTGATGTTTTCACACCATCGCTTCTCGGACTGTGGTACAAGGTGCCCCTTTACACCTCCCTCACAAACAGCTTATGTGGTGCTGTGACCAAATTCAGTGAGGGTGCAAATGGGTGCAGCTCTGGAACCATATGGAGCTCAGCCCTGTGACGCTCGCTGCTTATCACGCTTCATCAGTGAGACAGAAAGGAAAAAGAAGGCTCTCTGCATTCAGACTGGGGGAACTAACTGCAATCCTTTCCCTCCCAAGGAAACAAATCTCATCTGAGGCAAACTGCTCACACTAAGCAGAGGCCTTCAGCAAGTCCTCTGCTACATGACTGTCTGTGTGCCCTCCAATGTATGCACTCCATACATGCAGAAGGTCTCTTGGGGTTCTCACTAGGCAGCAGCTGCATTGCCTGTTTCCCTTCCTTATGCTGTTCTCAGCACCACCAGTTCCTGTGACACTTGTTCTCCTGCCACCCACCTCCCGTTTGGGTACAGAATTCATCTCACTGGAGAAAGGGAGCATTGGAGGACTGAGCTCAGCCTGGTTTAGGGCTTCCATCCAGCTGCCTGCTCCACTCTACCTGTGCGTCCTGCAGATCCCAGTCTGGTCCTTTGCCCATTGTTTTCCATGTCTTAGGAGCAGAGGGGATGAGTAGGAGAAGGGATCTGTTCCCTAATGAATCCCCAAGCTCTGCTTGTAAATGCTAAGAGGATGGGGGTAATGAAAGGGTGTTGCCCAGGCGATGCAAGCTTTGCCTAGCTTATGGTCATTATTTCCTGCTTGTTTCAAGCCATATACCTCCTACTTCTGCTGCCCTTTAACCTAACCTCTTGACTTTCAAAGTTTGCCAAAATCCCTGAAGTTTACTGCATATGGCGTTCTTTCAGTATACAAAATATTCTTAGCATATGCTAAAAATATACCACAAGTACTAAAATTATACAGCTCTTTCCAGACAATCTTCCTAATTTATGTAGATTTAGTACATGTCAAGAAGCGATTTAAAGGTCATCTCACTACCTTATGTTTGTTTAAGAAGTAGAGCTGAAGCTGAAGGGTAGCGTTTTGGCAAATGCTTGCTTTGGGTTGTGCACTTTCTATTTGTTTAGGTAATAGTGAGTTGCATCTTATGGAAGTAATCAAAGTGGGGCTTGTTTTGAGAAATTAGGGGTGTTGTGAGTCTTGTGCATATAGGTAAATATAATGCCTGGAAAGGCAAGATGTGTTTTGTCAGTCTCAAACTAATAGGAAAAGAAAATCTTTCTTGGTTTTTGTCTCCCTGTCTCTTTAGTGTGTACAGATTCTAAAATGTCTTTCTAATGGCTGGAGTTACTGTTGGATGACATCTGGCTGCACAGGTGTGGTAGCAAAATAGTTGGTTCCTGATGCAAAGAAATGTGCTTTGGAGTCAGGAGAGGGCATAACTGAGGTACAGACTCTTGCCTTGAACTCCTCTCTACTCCCCCTGTTTCTGATGCCCAGATGTTCCATCTATCTGAGCAGCTGAGGTGAGAAGGGAGGATCTGTTGTTGTTGGCTTTGAATAGCAAGAGGACTAATCGGGGATTTGACTAACTTATCACAAACCCCTTGGAAGTGGGGGTGGTGCAGTGTAGAAGGGAAAGAGAAAGGTCTCCAGTCAACAGCCAAGTTCTCTGGAAACTTCACTGAGCTAAGCCTGGCAGTGGAACAAGAGCAGAGGCAGCAGGCTGGCTGCAATGATAAGGCATTTTTGAATGCGTGTGTTTGGTGTATTTCAGTGGTATGAAGCCAAATTCCACTTTGATAGTGGATCTGGAGTATAACTCCATTTGTCTTAATGAAGATGTGTTCCAGATTTACAGTGGTGATGGTGAGAAGGAAGGAAAGATGCTGCATAGAATAGGTGGGTGGTGGAAAAATCCCCTCTCTTTTTTTCTTCTTCTACCCTGGTTTTCAATGAGAAATCATGTAGACAGCAGCTTCCAGTCTGTCAATGCAAACTGAGACAAATTAGAGGGTAGATTAACTAATTATTATAATGTCATGGTAGCAATGCTACAGTTCAGGTTGCAGAAGGCATTCCATTATCAACTCTATTCTTCACAGTTACCTTTTTAATTGGTAATGTATTTGTGTATATATTAAGGCAAGAAAGCCTCTAGCCTTTTGTTTTAGAGTCATTAAAGAAATGCTTCAGTGGGTTTTGGACTAGAAGGAAAGAGGGACCCTTTACAATGATCAGAACAGACGGTAATGCCTCACAAGGGGGACGTTTGTAAGAATAGAAATTCCTTTTTAGACCTCACAGTGGAATACGAGTTAGATACACATCTGATAAACAGGCTATTTTAAATCTCTGTTTGGGGATATGGGAAAGTGAAACGTGCAGCTGGCAAGCTAAATCTCCTCATGCTTCGCTTCTTAGCAATAGGCAGTCGCCAAACAAAAGGCCTTATTACAGTTATTCTAGTAATAACTAATATACATACCTGTATGTATATGTATATCTCCCCTCAGAGTACAGCTGCAGGAAGAAGCTGTGCAAAAAGATAGCTTGTGTTTCCAGTGTTTTGTTGGTGACTGAAATTCTCCACATCTTTACATACTTTGATGTGCATTTTAGGTGTAAGCTGAGTTTCAGCCCAAATGGAAACTCCCCTGTAAATAAATCTACTTTTACTGATCTGTTTGAGAGGTGCTGTCGCCTCAAAATATGTTTCTTGGGGGGGTTTCTTATTTGAATTGAAGAAAATCTCTGCAGTAGTTCTGATACCTGGTCGTGTGCTCAGGCTGCTTACCTGTGTTCCTTTCCCAGGCTTTTATAAATGAAATTATGAAGGCAAGGAGGATCGCTATGGGAATGCAGCTTAGCTTAATGACAGGTGAGGTTCCAAAGATCCTACTTGCTTTAATTTCATGTACATATAAAAAATGAAATGGTCATCTTGGAACCATTAGTTTTTCCTGGAAGGTGTGTTAAATGACTGCAGCATGGGAAAAACCTGGGTGGAACATGAAAATTCCCTTCCAACTAGAACCTCAGTGTTTTGTTTGACTTTTCCAAGAGGATTTGGAGGGGGCTTGTACACCCTGCTTGTGTGCTTGAGGAGACCTGGGTGGCTTGGGTTGTCTTAGTGACCCACCTCTGGAACATCCATTTGGTGAATTACCTTGAGGCTGGAGCACAGGGGGCTTGCTGAATGTGAACCAGATTTTAGGAGCTGGAACCTTGATATGTAAGGTTCCTTCTCACAGCCCATCACACTTATTTTCAAGGCATTGGGACCTGGACTTCCTTCTTATCTATCGGGTTTGACATGGGAGCTGGGAATTGTATTGGTAGTTCAGTGGGCAGAGAACTGATGACCCAGATGGGCAAATGGCCTTGGGGCTGCCCTCCAAACGGATGGTTTCTTCCAGTGTCTTGGGGAACTGTTGCTTTTCCTCAAGAGAATAACGAAAAGACTGTCAGCTCCAGAAATACTGTACTTGCACTTAGAGTAAAAGCACCGAGATCCTTTCCTGCTCCTGGGAGCTTTACATTTACTTCAGTAGGAAGGACTGTTAATTTAAGTATGCAATTGATATATGTCATCTAAATCAAAACATCTTGCATGAATATGATTAAATGAAATTCCTCAAGTATGTTCCTGCCATCTGGAACAACTTTTCCATGTTTTGTTGTCTCATTGACTTTTCAAAAATTAACTGAAAATCTATTTTCACTCTTCTTTGGAAATGCTTAGTTTTCATCCCCACTGCACTTCTAGAAAAATCTGCAAATCATTTTGGAATAAGAGGAGGAGGAGGAGGGAGCTCTTCAAAACCAAAACACAGTCCTGTTGGGTTTCCAGGATGTCAGTGCAGACTTCCAGTGCATCCCATCCCTGCCTCCAGAGGACCTGGAGTCTCTCTGATTTTTAGCCTAGGACTTCTGTCCAACCAATTATCCTCAGAGCGAGATGGAAAAGGATGCATCATGGCTGATGTGGTGCCCACAGCTGATGCCCTTTCAGCCTCAGAGGAGGCAGGCTGACTTTGTCAGGTAAACACAGTCGCCCAAACAGCAGGAGATAAAGTAGCCCTTATCTGAAATCAGTTACACACTCCTTGGGTTGGCCAATCCTGTCAGGAACAGCAGCAGTCCTGAGTCTGCTTCTGTGGAAATCGAGGTCAAAATGCTCTGTGTACGGGCTGAGAACATGAAATACAAACGAACTCCTAAATATGTGGTCAACTTCAGGCTTGTTAAGACTTGCCACAAACAAGTTCTGTATGAGGTCAAGGCTCAGCTAAGCAGAGATGAAATGCCAAGGCAGGATTTGGGGGGTACAGAGGCATAGATCACTATGCTCACTGCCTTTCAGTGACTTATTTTAACATAAATATGGACAAGTTGTTACACACACACTGCTGAGCATGTGTTTTGGGGGGGGGACGGGGGACGGGGGACGGACCCCAAACCAACACAAAATAGTGTAAATGTCCTGAGTATGGACTGAATTAATTGAAACTAGTTTCTTTTTCAGCTATCTAGCCTGAGATTTTCAGACTTACTGGGATTGTTTAGTGCTTCCTTGGTTTCTGTAGAGGCATCTTATCTGACTTACCTGAAAATCTGTAGGTTTCCATTGCTTCAAGTTGTTTGTTTCTTTTGACAGAGTTTTGCTTTGGATTATTTTCAGTAAAAAGCACTGCCCTCCCACCCCCAAATTTTGCCTTGCTGTGGATGCTGGGTGTGTGCACTCTGGAAGTAACAAGCTGATAGACCCAGCAATCAGTCATTCAGCAGATTGAAAATATTGAGGGATTCAATCCTGTAACATAAGTAGCTATTTATGTACTTTTTAGTGACTCACTATTTCTGATGTGAATAATTTTCAAAAATAGTAATGAGGGAAGACTAAATAAGGAGAAGTACAAGAATTGCTAAGGAAGAATCCAGAAGTTAGGTTCAACTGGGACTGTGTGCAATTTGCAGTGTCTATGGGTTTAGACAACTTAAACACTTAAACCACCAAGTGAGGAAAGACTGGCTTGAGGGTACTTGAGCTCAAACCTGATGATGCCCAATTAAACTCTTGTCTCAATTTTAGTCTTGGCCTACATTTGATCCTCCTGAAGATGACAGCAGCATCCCCATTGCTATTGCTTGTCCACACCAAACTGGGCCAGTGCTTGCAAGCTCCTGCTGGTGGTATAGATTAGAAAAATGTTTATTGCTGGGTGACAGTGGGGAAAAAATAGTTTTGTAAGATGTTTCGCCCCTGTGCTGATAAATGAAGGGGTCTAGGGTACTGTGTGGTACCTTAAGGGGGTGAATGTAGACCTGTGCCAGGGTGGTCAGAAGCTGAAGAGCAGTCTGCAGCTCCTCACCATCCTAGATGGGAAGTGGAGAAGTGGTTTCTACTAGATACTGTTACCTAGTGAGGGAACATCTTTTGATTGCTCTTCAATCTGATTCTTGAAACTGATACATATAAGGCAAAAATTATTTGAGGTTTTGGTCCACTCTCCTGCTGCTGACCCCAGTGGGAGCAGGGAGAGCACTTCTGACATTCCTACTCCCAAAGTTCAAGCAACTTCCCTTCTTTTCCCCTGAGCCCTCAGCATAGATCTGCTATGAAGAAAATGATGAGAAAATGTTCCTGTGTCTGAGTTCTTGTTAATGATGGAGGTGCTAGAGCCACGCTGTCACGTTGTCAGGTCCCAGCTTGCATTTGCAGACTTATCCTCTAGGAAAACTACTTGTGTCTTATAAACAGAGATGGCCAAGAATGGTTTGATTAAAAGTTTGTTTATTGTTTGAACATCTCCAGTCTGTGGAAAGCGTTAAGCTAGTTGGAGAAGTAAATTTTCCTGAAGTCCTCATCAGGAAGTTTCCTCAGGTTTGGGGTGGCTCTGTGATGGAGTTCTTGTCTTGAGAAGATGGATAAGGTGCAATTTTTTTTCTGGTAAAAGCAGATTGAAGTGTCTGTTCTCAACCATGTCGATCACACTCTTGCCTCCCCCTAAATCTCTTCCAGAGCTATTCTCCTTGTACTGCACCAGTAAGGTGGAATGAAGCTGAATTTCAAAATGCTGTACGGTTTAGTGGAGCAGAATCGTCCTCCAGCCAGTCTCCCCACAGTTTGAGTGGACCCAAGTGTGAGACAATAAATCTAGATAGCGTGGTGCCTCCCTTCTCTGCTTTCCCCTCAAGGTCCTTACTAAAGAACAGCATGGAATAGAAAAGCACTGTGGAGCTGAAGATACTTATTTTAAAGGCTTTAATAAAAACAGGGTACTTAATTATGGTCCTAAATATGGATTTAGGTGGCCAACATTCAGCCCTCATCTTTGAAAATGCTGACCTTAGTGGACAAGCTGTAGGTGGTTGTTGTGTTGTTTTGTTTTTTTTTAAGCTGCAGACAGATGAAGTGGAATTCTGTTTACCTGCCTGGCAGCCTCAGAAATAGGGTGGCAAAGCCACAAAAGGGAAGAAATGTTCCATCACTTGGAGGGTGACATCATTTGCAAGTCAATGAATGATCTCCCATTTAAGAACTCGCATAAATGGCTGTTAGTGGTTGTTTGGCAGACCCTGCCAAACAGGGTCTGCATTAATGTGATCATTGTTCTAGATTTATTATTCCCATTTTAAAGGAACACTCTTATATATTCAAGCAATATTTCTAGTGTGAAGCACCGCGTGCTGACTTAAGGGTCGTGTGTCAGGCACTGACATGACCGTCCTGTGTTGTGGTTTTCTTGATTGAGAAACGAGTTTTGAACCAAATGGGAAGAGTTCTTTTGAACCTTGAACTGTTCTTAGGCCTTGAGATTATTTATTTCTGGAAGAATTATACACGCTTCCACCTGGATCAAACTGAACTCCTTTATCAAAGTTCCCTGGAAACCTGAGGAAGTTTTAGTCCAGAACTGCATCTCAGCTTTGTGGCTTCAGCCCTTTGCCAGATAATGTTAGCATTTATAAGCAGCACAAGTAGCTAGAATTTCCCTGTCAGTTCCTATTAGAAGATCTTGATTTTAGTTGATTATAACTTTGCCAGACTTGTCCTGTGAAGCTGACGTTTTCCATACTTGATTTTTTTTGAAAGTTGCAGTTAATATGGCTCATCTGTCTCGTTACAAGGGAGGGAGCTGGAAAATCTGCTGGTTTGCTCCTGTGCTCCTTTTTGAACTAGCAACTTTAGAACTAGGAATTTTCCTGGTATAAGGGATTGGTTCAGATGTCAGCATTCTCTTTTTATGTGGTGCTGATGACTTCACTGAAAGCTGGAAGTTGGGGCTTGCCACATAGTTGTAGCTGGCTTGCAGGCTTACCCACTGTCAGTTCTGAGGGGTCCACATGAGGGGGGGCAAAATCTGTTAGCATGACAACTGCAGTTCTGGAATATCAATCTTTTTGTAATGCTCAACTGAAGAGCTTTAGCCTTTCTCATCTGCAGTCTTCACTTTAAGTCTGGATTGGATGTGATGATCTTAAAGGTCTTTTCCAACCAAAATGTTTCTGTGATTCTAGAAGGTAGGGTAGCAATTTTACCTCTTGAAAATTAGATAGGAAATTTGAAAGCTGGAGGGTTTTTTCTATGTTGGTGTTAGCAAAGAAATAAAGGGTTCATAGCTACAAGCAGGATTTTGCATTAGAAATGTGTGCGTTTAAATCCTATTGGTTTTGCATAGTCTCTTGGCTATGTGTCTTGATGTTGGTTGAATACACTCCACATTTCTGATCAAAACTTCAGAAGAGCATCCTGCTGAGGACAATTCTGAAATGGATTTGAACCACGTTGTGTTTACTTCTGTTTCTAGGTTATATTGCTGAATGCAAACACTTGTGAAAACGCAAAGCGATGGAAATAAAAAGGAACTGAACTTATTTGAACTTTCAGAGAAGAACTTAAACCCCATTTAACTTACTTAAAATGTGAGTTGACTGCCCAGGTCTGTTCTTATGCAGTTTGGATAAATGTTCCTCTCCTTAATCATAGCAGAAATCAGCCACTAGTTCTTTGTATGTAAACTGTGTGCACAAGGGCTTACATTAAGGGTGAACTTGGGGGAATGATGTTCCTGGTCATAAAGCAATTAAAATAATATGTTCTGGAAGAGGATAGAAGGGAAAAGGGATGTCCTTTGGCTGGCAGTTACCATTCCAGCTCTGTACATTATATGAAATGCTGGCTTTGCACCATAAAGCTTTTCTCTTCCACTGTCATTCCTCTACAGTGCTCTTTAAAAGCTGAGAATAATTTATCTTAGCATATGTAAGTTTATTTTTTATGTAATTACATGTACCATCATGTTAACTTTGTGAAAAGGTTGTGCCTATTGTCCTTAGAAAACCAGAGTGATTATCATTGGTTTGTTTTGTTACACAATTGTTTAAATTATAATAAGTTACCATCATTGTTTCTTGAGTCCAGCTGTGTTTATGGATTAAGATCTACTGACTCAAATATTTACAGTGTTCCAAAAATTATGAGAACATGCAGTGCTGGGGGTTTTCCATATGCTGCTTTATTTGACTGAGAGAGTTCTCCATCACAACTGGAAAAGAAGTCTTTGTCCAGAACACATTTGTAAAAGGCTGTCGGGCACCTCTTATATCTGTCCAGGCCAGTGCTGTCTGTCCCTTGGTGGTGTCGGTGTGTGGAGGTAACTCCAGGTCCCCAAGACAGACCAGAGCAGTTTCACTGGTGGGTCTTGGATCCTCTGGAAAATGTGGCCTGGTCAGGGGTACTGGCAGAGCCCCTGAAGTCTCTCTAAAACCAGTGATGACTGCATCAAATTCTGCCCCACAGTAGCCTCTTGATGTGGGTTATTTGCTTCTGCAAGGAGCCTATCTGCAGGGGTGTCCCCTTAGGGTCTGGACTGGGGCAGCTCCCAGGAAGTTTGTGGAGCTCTTTGAAGCAGACTTGTGTCTCTAGGGCAGACTGAGTTGCACTTGTGTTTCTGCTGTCATTATGGGCCAGGTTTGTTTGATGTGAGGAATTGGTGTTACTCACAGAAGAGCTGTGTTCTTTGCAGGGAGAGAACAGGCCCTTGTGACCCAAACCCTTCGACCGCATTTCAGGAGTGTGGCTCTGTGCAGGGAAACACTCAGTTCATTGAAGTCTGTTGGATTTGAGCGTGTACCTATAAGCCCATGTTTAATGCTACGTTTGTGTTCAAATACTTCCCCGTGCAGGGTCTGAACCTGCTGCTACTGAAGCCATAAGCCAATATCAAATGGCAAGGGGATTAGGAGGAAACTTTCTCTCTCCACTAGCTGTTCTGTAACCGCCTGCTGCAGAGCTGTTGTATTTTTCCTTTGTAGCACTGAGTACCAGCTACTGTTGACAGCAGGGTACTAAATTTGTTGGGCCACTAGACAGTCACCATGGCAATTCCTATGCTTCTGAGAGGGGAGAGGAAGGGATAGGAGAGGTCATTGTACTTTGCTGTGCTTTGCTGTAAATAGAGCAGGGCGAGTTTGTTGGAAGAGCTGAATCATCAGATCTTGTCCCGCGCGCCTCGAATACGCCCTGTCCGGGCTGCTGGCTGTCACCCTCCACCGTGGCTGTTCAGACTTAGGCTGTGGGCTCCTGCTACTTGTGTTGAGCATAACAGGCCTCACGTTATTTTTGGCACCACCTCTGTATTTTTTGTCTTGGCAATAAGAAGTTAGCCATCGTTTTGCTGTCGTTAATAAAGCACAAGCTGTTTAAGAGCAACACCATGGAAAACAGGTGAGATGTGTGCCTGGCTTGCCAAGGCACTGCCCTAACGTTACTGTGGAGGCTCTGATGGGACTAGAGTCTTGTAGAACCTTTCAGGGGTTGTTTTTCTTGGTCCTAGTTCCACATCAGTTTTTAAATTGAATATGAGTGACCAGGGTGGTCACTTCCATAACAGCCTTTGTGTGTACTAAGCCTCCTGAACTAGGTCATACAGGCATATGCTCTTACCTTCAGGTCTGAAATATCTGCATTACTGTGGTAAAAGGGCTTCTGTGCTGTGTACGTAACACTCAAGTGTTTGGCCAGAAACCAGTCCTTTCTGACCCATTCATGTGGCAGCAACTCAGTCACAAACAAACCCACAGAAGCAAAAACCTCTTGGGGTGTTGGCAGGCAGACTGCTCTGTGCGTGGCCTGGGAATCTCAGCAGGTCAGCTGGACTTCCTGATGTGAGTGGTGTCCTCTGTTCCACATGCCCAGGCTCACTGTGGGCATTGATGGAGTCCACCCTCATACAGTGATGCTTCATTGTGTGAAATGCTTATGATGAAGGTAGGGCTATGGCAGCTTTTTTTACCCAGGCTGTTTAAAAAGAAGCAAGCATGTTGTTACTTCTAGCACTGAAATAGGATGTTATCCATTTCTTCATGCTTCAAGTGATCAGGCACATAAGCATGTGCTTAAAGTTAAAGAAGACTTAAGTCTTGTCCCAAAAGAAAGCCTTGTGGTGTTTTGTTTCATTAATAATGCGGTAAACCCTGGGTTTTGTGGGTCTGAGGGTTTTTTAAATTCTCATCTCTATCACACGTATTGGAATAAAAGTTAATCCCCTGTGCATAGGAAATATCACTAATGGAGCTACGGACGCTTTATTTTCCTCTGTACCGTGCTGAGAACTCACCTCATTGTGTCTGCCTAATTATAGAGTGAAATACAATCCTCCGTCTGTCTCTCTTTATTGTTAATCACTGTGAGTTTAGATAAAAATATTAACCCAAAGTATGAAGTAGTGTAAGTATGAAAGCAGCATGAAGACAAAGCAGGCAAGCCATCTGTTCTCTCCTTTTCTTCCTTTGGCATATGGAGGCATGTTCTTTTGCTAAAGTCCACATATTCTTGCTGAGGTGTTTGTTTTGTTTAATTTATATTTAATTTTTTAATCACAAGTATTTGTGTGTCTGTGTAGGTGTGAATATCAATGTAATGATACAGCGGAAGATGGCTGAGAGAGCTGATGTGCTGAACAGCTGTGCTCTACCTGGGGTTTTTAAGGAATATTAAAATGTCCAAAAATGTATTCACCACCTCTGGGGCTTTGTTTTTAGTGAGTTTTTAAAACTGCAAGATGAAACTGAGGAAAAATAATGGCCCCAACTCTTTTGAAGGTGTTTGGTGCTGTTACTAATCGTATCTGGTGTTCAGACGCTGATACATTCGTTAAGTGCTGAGACAGAGTTTTCTGGAATCTTAAGACAACTGATCTATTTCATGTATGGATGGAGGTGAAAGCTTTGCCCATATTAAAAAATATACTTTTAACTTCAGGGCACTGGAGTACTTCAGATAAGTAGTAGTCCTGGCAATGGGTCATGAGCTCCATCCTGCAGAGGTGTGAACGAGTGTAGCTTCAGTCTCATCAACGCAGGTCTGAAATGGGAGACAACCCTATAAAGGGATTTTGATTGAGGCTTCTTTGAGCGATGGCTGTGACTTCCTATCTTGGTGCTGGTGCCCTGTCTGAGTAGGCCTTTTACAGAGGCATAGGTGTGTGCTGCTTTTTGAGCTTTTGCTTACTCAAGTGATGATTTCCAACAGAAAAGGCTGTGATGTAATGAGGGACAGTGAATGGAGGGTGTAGAATAAATAAATAGTGGGGGAAGGACTGTGTGAGTATTGCTAGCCCTGAGCCTGAACCTGGTGACTGCCAATGTGGTCATGTAAGAGAAGTGTTTCACAGGGGTGACCAGGACCTAAGGGGTAAGCAGTCTGGTTTCATTAACATCTCAGTGCTTGTCTTCAATCAGTTGCGTATGGTATTAAATATAAAGACTGTTCTTGTGAAGACTAGTTCTTTCATCTGGGGGATTACAGAGGTACATATCAGCTTAACACTGCAGTAATTATCTAGCACACTTTTATTCTGCTGATTAGAGCTGTGAAACTTCTGAAAGTTTGCATCAAATTTGACTTGTTCATTAGATCTGTGTTGGAGCTATGGCACGAGTCAAGTCTGAAGGCGACAGATACAGCAGTTCAATTATGCTTGTAGGCAACATGTTTGGCTTATCTGGATATCAAAGTGTGTGTATTTATTAAAAACGTGAATATTTTTAACCCTGATGAATGTGTGAGAAAGTAGCAGCTTTAAAAAAACCCCACTATTTTGGAAGATTCACTTAAACCTGAACACTAATGAGCATTATCATGCCAACTGTGCAGGCAAGATAAGAGAGAAAAGAAAATAACCTATAAATATCTGTGATAATTCTTTAAAACTCCTGTTTTTATCATGTTGTAGTGGATGAACGTTTGACCAGCAGTCACTGTGAACATAAGACAGAAATAGCATTCATAGAAATCTTAGATGATAACACATCACTAGCTTCATTGTATATTTTCCGTTTCATGGTGACTACAGAGGACCAGAGTCCACAAAACAGTCTGTGCTCATACAAAAGGCACCCCTGTATAGCAGATGAACAAAATGTTCTTGGATCAAACTCCAGTTTTTATTTTATTTTTTTTAGGCCAGAAAAAGTTATTTGACTGCTCCCACAGCTTTCCTCTTCACCTCTTGTACTGTTACATCCTCTGACATCATACTGTGCTTCCAAGGAGAAGTTTATGGTGTCACGAAAAGGGCCTCAGAAGTTCAAGATGCTGTGACACTGAGAGAAAGTGTCTGTATGTTTTCAAACATTATGGAAATTGTAAGCGTGCTTTCCAAAACTGTCAGAAATATATACTTTGAAAAGATGAATGCCTGTGTGGGATTAACTCCTCATGTTACACATGTACTCTGGAGTGTGTTGTTTTCTCCCACTGGTCTCCGGAGCCCAGTATCTCAAATGGAATCTGACACACCACACCAGATGCTAAATGAGGCCCTTCCAAATTGAGGTGTGTGTTTTCTGTGCTGAATGTAATCTTTCCAGACCTAGTTTGTGTAAGTCTGATGGGAGTTGTCCTGCTGTTTTGGAACAATTCACCTGGTCCAGCCACAGCCCATCTTTGTGTTTGCTGGTGTTAACAAATGCGTGTGGATGGGTCCCTCCTCCCTTGGTGTTTGAATCGCCCCCAGCCAAAATGTCTTGTCGGTGTAGTTGGTGTAGCTAGCTGGTGTGCATATGGAGTGTATTTCTAGGAAATGTTATGCAAACCAGTTCCAAAAAAGAGGCAAGCATAGGAAAACCATGTTAATGCTATCCCTAAAGCAGATACAATCCATTTCATATGTTATTCCTCCTCTTAAGAAAGGAGAAGCAAATAATTATAGCAGCTGTTCGCTGCAACAAACTGGCACTGTGTATTCATAGCTAACACTAAACAGCTGATCCCAAGACTCTTCATAACAAGATCTTGAAAGAAGGGGTTTACCTGGATGTGAAACAAGAAATGTTCCACTAACATTGGCACTCGCTAACTTGGGGTATGAATGGCGAGTCAAATTGAGCATAACCAGCTATGACGGATACCTGGCTTGGGCAGGAGATGTCCCATACCTCATTTAGAAGGACGGGGGCCATGAGATTAAACCACACAAGTTGAGGCAAAGTACTGCCCTGGTGGGTGGCATAATGTTGTCAATCCCCCTCTTTATGGTAAACACAAATGCTTTGATAAGTGAGTGCCCACTAGCTTCCCTGTGAGGTTGTCCAGAATTTCTAGGTTGAGAAGGGAGGAGGATGGCAGGATATGCATTTTCTTTCTTTTCAGTCTTTTTAGGCTAGCGATTAGGGTTCTTATCAAGCTGAGCAGAGACCCATCCCTGCCCTCCAGGAACTCCTCAATACAGAAGTTCACAATCTTTGTGTGCAACATGGTGCCTCTGTCGTGTTCAGTATGGCGCTGCAGGAACCTGTCTTGATGATGTTGATCTGTCTGTTATGCTGTCTTCTAGATAAAGTGCTGTTAACATATCTTTTAAAGCATGAGACTTTCACATGGCAGTGACAGGTAATATATACTTGTTTCCCTGGAAAAAAAAAGGGATCTTTTCCGTTAGCAATGACTTGCTGATTGCCTATTTATTTTCACAAATCTTCTCATGTCAAAATATTTTGATAAAAGTCTGGCCCATATTAAATAATCAAGAAAATAATTACTACTTCCAGTTTCATTTAATTTTTGACTGTCAAATAATCTAACAAGCTTATTTTTAGATCTTAGGAATACATCTTGTAAGGTGCTGTAGTGAGTGAGCAAAGATGGTTTGTACGCTGCAGAGGTTGAGGAACAGAGGGGAGCGGCTGATTTCAAAGCCTGGCATATGTTAGGATTGAGAGGGAGAGAGTGCTGGGAAGGAAGAAATGCTTTGTGTGCAATCCTGACCCAGCAACATTGGGTTAATGATCACAAAGTGGCAGCCAAATTGGTTAATTAGAGAATAAGTGCCTGCTGTTCGCATCTGTCTCATTAAGTCAGAAGAATAAAGCTGTAGAGGAGAGGTACAGCACAGTGCTGGCTGGCAGGGTGCTGGCTGTGGGGCAGTTCAGGTACCGGCCTGCTGGGATCGCTTCCTGAATTGCTGAATGTGACTTCTGTGGTTATTGCCTGTCTTGTATCCTCCAAAAGTTGTATATGGGGGTCGAGCGCTGAGATGCTGAGATGCAGAGAATGTTTATTCTTATCTTGATATGCTGGTCTGAAATGTAACTGTAAAATCTCTTTGTTTTAAAATGCAGCAGGAATTTCCTGTGTTTATCCCATTAATGTTGGAAATGTTGAAGTTGTGGAGAAGGTATGCAGAGAGGAAGGGAGGTAAGGTAGGGTGGGAGAGTGAAATTGCAGGTTAAGGGGTTGATTTTATTATTTTTTTTTAAAGGAGGATGTGGGCTATTTGAACAGGTGTTTTGAGTCTGTCCCCAGAGATCTGCCAAGTCTTCAATTCTTCTTTGAACACCACTGTGGCACTTGTGGGACTGGCAGGTTTGTGTTCAATAGCTGGGATATGACTCTAATGGGACTTAACAAACTAAAGTTCTTGGGGTGCTGCTTTTTTGTTTTGTGGTTTGTTGGTTTGGGAAGGAAGAGTGAGTGAAAGGATAGTGAATCTGCTTGGATAGGTAAGTCCCTGTTGGCCTGCCAGATATGGAGGGGGACAGAAAGGTGGAGATGGCATGAGGTGATACAGGTAGAGTGAGGCTAGTCCAGAGAACAGTTTGGGGAACAAATGTCATGTTTCCACAGCAGTCCTTGCACAGGGAGGATGCGTGGGTTAGGCTCTGGGTGCTTTTAGGTAGGTAACAGAAGTGAAAGTCTCAGAAGGTGTCATGGTATAAGAGCCTCCAAAGCAGAGGAAGAGCAGATCTGCTGCCTGTTAACTAGGCAGCTGTAATGTGAGCCTGTTCTCTCAAGGCTCATGCTTGTGATCCTTTTTCTTCCAAAGGCTGAGCATTAACTGTATTTGGAGGGCTGATACTGCTGTTCTGCTTTATGAGAAGGATGGTAGAATTACCATCTGGGCACTTTCCAGAGCGTACCGTGGCCATCAGGGACCTAGTGTAAATGACAGTCTTTCTCCATTGACTTTGAATCAGGTGGTTGTATCCTACAGCTGAAACTTTCAGCCCCCTCACAAGGATTTTGGACACTTAGTCCCCCATGGAAAATTAAAATGAGATTAGAAAAGCTCAGCCTGCTATTCTAAGTGGATTGAATCAGAAGGAGGAACAGGCTTGGGGTTTTGTTAACAATCAATTGAAACTTAATACTGCAATCGCTTTCAGCATCCACAGGGAGGAAAGGCAATATCTCTGGAAAAAGACAGTATTATATATCACAGAATTGAATATTCTGCATGGAATATTTATTGGAAAATGATTTACATTCCCTTAATTTCCCCGTGCAAACGTCTGCCCTTTTCTGCCTGGAATTGTCTTCATAACCACATCCCTGTTTCTAAAACTGCTAATGGAGCTGATTTAAGTTGTTCATATAAAATGCTTTTCATGGAGAAAAGAATTGTTCTTAAAGTGCATCTGACTAAAATATGCCAAGTGCATCTGACTAAAATATGCCAAGGTTATTAGCACTTCACATCTTGCAAATGAATTCATATCTTATTTAAAATTTTAATTGAACATACATGGCTTGCTTTTTTAATAGCTTTCCTGAAAAGATTATTCTTTTCCCAGTAAAACCCAGACTGTGCTCACTAAAGAAAAATCTAAGGAAAATTTGAGCTAAATTACCCTTTCCCTCAAAAAAAGATGTTTGAAGAAATAAAATAGAGAAATAGGTCTCTTTGGGCCCTTGCAAAATGCAAATATCTCTTAATGGGCAGGTTTTGCTTGGCTGTTAACTAGTTGTAGCTGTTCTTGCTTCATTTGGTTTGCATAACCATGGCCTAATTCACAACTTGCCTTTTCCTAATGTACTCTTTTGTTGCTACTTCTATGCTAATATTTTGGCATTTACCGATGGCTTCACATCCCCCTTCTGCCTGACCCCCCGCGGTGGGAATGGCAGTGCCGTCTGAGCCTGAGCTGCTGTCTGTCCCTGCAGCCTGTCTCCCTGCTGTCTCCCTGCTGTCCCTCACCTCTGTCTTGTAGGCGTTTGTCCATGGAAGGTCAAGAAACCTGCAGAACAGCAGATGAGGTGCTTCTTCTGTGCTGCAAAGGGTGGTGGAGAGGCACAAGAAGCCTGGGACAGGCAGTGAGGTTGTGTGCTGGGCCCTTGGGCAGGGAGATGGACAGGGTGGGTGCCATCACCGTGCATGGGTGTGGACCTTACGTGCCTAGTTTGCAGCCTTCCTGGAAAAGGTCTTGCTCTTGCCTCCACTGGCACTGAGAAGGTTGGGTACACATTTGTGTTAACTTGTAGGAGTGTGAAGTCCATCTTGTACAGGTCATGACCTGAATCCAGCCTCTATTAAAAACTAGAAAGGTTACAGCAGGGTAAGTCCAAAGAGCATTGATGGCAAGCAGAGGTGCTCAGTTTCCAACAAATAGTTGTTCTGGATCTAATTCTTGCCGTACATAAACAAGGGCTCCACCAATTGTACCTTGATATTGGAATTACTTTGATTTGAAATCAACCAGAACACTCATATCCTGGCAATAGATCACTTTTATGTCGCATGTGGTTCCATTAGGAAAGATTTGATGTCACTGTCAGGGTAAAAGTGCTGATTTCAATCTTGTCTGGTTTCCCTCTTTGCACTTTGGCAAGTAGAGGAATAGTTTGCTGTTCTGTGGAGTTTTCCATTGAATAACTAGGGCATCTCAGTCTCAGAAAAAAAAAAAAAGGCTGGCAGCTGCCATCTTAATGTTCTCAGAGTGAAGCATCTCAAGGACTTTTTCTTCCCTGTTTTGCTGACTTGCAGCTGCTGTGTTCATTTGCTAGGCTGGGTGCCACAGGCTCCCACCTTCTAATTAAATCAATTCTGTAATGTCCGTTGCATGGGTGCTTTGTACTTGTGGAGGTCTCTGTAACCCAGTGCTACAGAAAGGAGCAGACCTTCTGTCCTGAGACCCTGGTTTGATGGAAAATGAGCAGACTGGGTAAAAGCAGAGCGGGAGGGGCAGCTGGAGAAAGGTGCTGTCATGTCATGGAAATTTGGTCCCAGCTTAGCATCGCTCTTTACCAGCACTGGAAGCTGCACGTGAGGCAGTCCCTGCATCCTGTGACATGCTGTGGCCGTGGCCGTTCTCACACAGATTTCTTTTTTCCTCCCTCAGATTTAAAAAGGAATATAATGAATGCAAGATCCTAGTTTGTGTGGCATTTATGACTGCTGCACTGTTGTTGGGCTGTTGACCTGTCAGGTCTGAATAACCAAAGCTACGGTTCCTGCCCCAAGCGAAAACTCACTGCGTGTCCCAGGCAGGATCTAACCACGTTTCCCCCTCACTCACCAGCACGAGGAGATCTCTGGAAGAGTTTGAGAGTGGTAATGTCATGGGAGGCAACGTCTTGAGTGAAATATTCTGGTGTTGACAATATTTTGGTTAAAATTCTTCAGCCAAATCTGTGTGGAATATAATTGGTTTGGATTTACATTTTAAACACAAAACTAAATTGAACTCTCATTTTTTCCAGTCGTCTTCCAGGCACTGATACTTTTTGACTCAGGCATAGCACTTACGTGTCCCATTATTATCAGTGATATGTTAAAGCATTATGGCCAAGCACCATATTCCCTGTGATATTTAAATATATAACATATTTGGAGTTCTTTGCTTTTGCTTCTAATCTTTCAGCAACCTTATACTTTCTAACTTCTCTTTCAAACTGGGGACAGACTTTTTTCTTCATTGGGGAATTCTGTTTTCAATCAGAAGGTGTCAGCAGCTCAGACTTCAGGGATACTGTCAAGTAGTGCTAGATTATTGTTAATTTTACAAGAATGACTACACCAAAGCACTGTAAATGCTTGCAGATACTCTTGAGTCTGTGGCAAGGGTAGGAATAAGTGCTAACGTGCCGTGAGATTCATAAGGGAGATTTTTTTATTTATTTATTTAATAAAAAGAAAGCTAGAAGTCACATGACAAGCTGTTTTTCTAAACTTTTCTTCTCTTTCATAAAGCCAAGTGTAATGTCATAAGGCTTGGATCTGATGGAGAACCCAAGTCCCTGGTTTCTTGGAGCTGGGTATCTGGCAGGAGCCCATTTCTTTTCAAGGAGTTTAGGCAATTGTTGGGATCCTGCAGCACTCCTCTGTGCTGTGCAGAACCCTTCTTGTGACTGGTTTTTGGAAAATACTGCTCTATTGCTCAGTGCAGGAGCTCAAGGCCTTTTTTACACCTGTTCCTCTAATACACCTGTGCTTCCAGGATCCTCATCAAACAGGCATGATTTATACTGACAGAATATTAGTCGATAACTGTTTGGTGAGTGAGAAGTGCTGATAAATGTGCTTTTATATGGCTGCAGTGGAAAAGCTTTTACTGGCACACATCACAAAAGCTGACCCTGTTCCTCACGTTAATTGACATGGATGGCCTGACTGGCAAGTTTCTTGTGGAGATTTAGGACCTGTGCTGGAGTCAAATATCTTTCAGGCTTTCACCGGGGCTCCAGAATTAATAATTTGGTGGGGTTTTTTGGAAAGCCAGAGTTTAGGCACAGTGTATGTGTGGCATAGTGTGGTAATCCCCTTGCTTGTGCCAAGCAGGTTGGCTCCAGCTCTGCACCTCCCTGGCAGGAGCTTTGCTGGGCTTCAATTTAGCTCTTGGAAAATGTTGTGCTGGGGAGTGGAAGAAAAGGAGTTTGGCGTTTACGGGGCCTCAAAAACAAAATGCTCTTTTTCACGGGAGGATTTTAGGATTGGCTTGGGGGAGGGAAGCAAGGAGCTTGTTGAGAGGTAAAGGGAATATCTCATTAATGATTTACTAATGAGCTGTAAAAGTTCTGACTCTGTATAACTTCTGAGGATGGAAAATGTTTCTTGGAATGCTGCAGCCCCACAAAGACTGGGGCAGATCCTGGCTGCCTCTGTGTAGGGTCTTTGATACAGTCTGACTTACCTCTTTACTCCAGTCCCTTAGGCCTTAGAAAAGATTAATCACAGTGTGGTGGGAAGCACATGGAAATAGCAGAGAGATGAGAAATGAGAGCAAGAGAGAGGAGGAAAAAAGCCCCAACATGAAACACTGTTTTCTTTCTGGTAGGGCTTGGGCAGGAATAAATTGCCAATGATCTCACTTTTGAGCAATGTCAGTTTATTTGTACTGACTCTGAACTGACCATTTAGTGGGGGCTTCTCGTTCTGAGGCCCAATGGGCTTCTCTGCTCTGGCTTACTAGGGAAGAGCCTTGTAATGGCCCAGGGTTTATGTACAGCACAGTGGTCAGCCTGGCTTTGGCTTGGGGAGGTCCAGCCAGAGCCCCGTGCAGCGGAGGGAAAGGATGCTGGCTTCAGCCTGTTACATCTGTCCAACTGACTGGGACTCAAAGCCAATGCTGTGGGTGTCCAGCGCATAGGTGGGCACAACATCCACTGCTGGGGCTTACATGGAAGAAATGAGGCAGATCAGAGCCTAATGAAACAGAGATAATTAACTGAAACTTGACAACTCTGAAATTGGAGCCCCTGGAGAGCTAAACAGCGAGGACTTGGCAAGAGTCCAGGGAGGGCCAGGGTATGGTATAGATTTGCCTTTCCTCAGTTATAATGCTTTCCTCTGTGTTATGTCTCTTAGCTTGGAAGAATTTGAGGGGTATTTCTGCAGCCAATTCTTGTGGTCTCTATTTTTCCAGTAGTAGCTAAGGATAGTGTTGGAAGTAAGGATCTATAAACTGGGGTACTAGGGTAAAAATCCTGGTTCTGCCAGTGACTTGTGTGGCCATCAGTACATCACTTCACTCCCTCTGGGCTTCAGCTTTCCACCTGTGAAACGTGGTTACAAAGCTTTTCTCCTGCTCGTGGTCAGTACAGCCTGTTACTCTTTGGTACAGGGCCACTTGTCACCAAGTACATACAAAGTACCTTGCAGAACAAGGCTGTTGCTTTGTTCAGAGCTGGTGGTGGTGTTCAATAAAATGTTAAGAACAACACAAGTGGAAACCCATGCTGGGGTTAGCTGTGAAATCTTTGTGGCTTCCAGCTTGTGAGCAACCTTTGTCAAGTAAGCACAGCACGGAGAGAGGCTGTGACCTCCCCAAAGCCCTGTGTGCACCTTTCCTTGTGGTGACTCTTGCCTGGGAATGGCTCTAACACCATAAATCCTCCTGCACAAGGCAGCACTCCTACATCCTTGTACAGTAAGAGAAAGCAGAGAGTGCATGAAGGTGCTGCACGTTCACAACCTCGTCTTGCGACCAGAAGTTGGAAGGTACCCAAGCATCTATCTAAGCAGTGTTAGCACTCTGTGTTTTCTTGGTTTTAAAGCTCAAGTGTTTAGTTAATGTCTGCACAGGTGGTTAAATACAATGGCTCCCTCTGCCAAGTTACAAATCTGAAGTTTACTGGAAAGAAAAAAAAATACCATAAAGTCAAAGTTTATTCATGTTTTTTGCACGTTGTAAATGTAAGGAAATGAGACCACTCATGCAGATGGGCATAATGCATGCTGAGCCTGAGACCTGACAGCCTTAGGACTCAGCATGGTGGGCAAAGTCCCATTTAATGCTGTGGTTTGACACACAGTTTGTTTTACAAACGAAGTGCGTTTGGTCAGCGTGACTGTATTTCGGGAACATTTGCTCCAGCAGCTATTTAACAGTGAAGCATGTGTGTTTTAAACTAAGCCCAAATATCTTTCTGACAAAGAACTGCTGGTGTGTGTGTGTGGACAAGCTGCAAGGTACTGAAGCTGGGGGGTTGTTCTGTCCACCCCCATCTCTCCACCCAGTTTTGTGGTTCTGTCATCTTGATTATTCCGGGAAGAGTTAAGTCTCAGACACAAATCTGAATTTTTGTTCATGCAATAGGCAAAATTTTATCTATTTCTAGATGCAGATATAAATTCCTATGACAGAGGCACTGTATGCATTTCTCTTTCCTGTTACTGATCACTGCAGGGGAGAGCTTCCTCCTTAGAGGAGAAAAACCTAAAAGCTTGTAGCTTAGTTGCCATCTGAAGTTAAATCACAACAGCAGCTTGCCCTGCTGTTGTGATTTAACTTCAGATGGCAACTAAGCATCTCGCAGTTGCTCCTCACTCCCCATTTATACTGTGGATATAGTGCTCCATGGGGTGGGGAGGAGAACTGGAGAAGAGTGAAACTTGCAGACTGAGGTAGTTTAATAGGACAGGAAAACTAGATAATAGAAATACTAAAAGAATATGCAGAGTAAGTGATGCACAGCACAGTTGCTCACCACCTGCTAAGCAATGCTGAGCAAGTTCCTGAGCTTTGGTGCTCCCTGGCAAACTCCCCCAGTTTATATACTGTTGTTGGATGGTATGGAATATCCCTTTGGCCAGCTTGGGTCAGCTGTACTGGCTGTGTTCCCTCCTGGCAGCCTGTGTGCCTCCTTGCTGGCAGAGCATGGGGAGCTGGAAAGTCCTGGACTTAGTATAAACATTACCAACAACCAAAACATTAGCATGTTATCAACATTATTTCTATCCTGAATCCAAAAGACAGCAATAAGAAAACTTAGTGTGTCCCAACTGAAACCAGGACACCTCTGTTCAGCTCTTGATATGCTCTTCTCAGGAACTGAGCAAGCTCTGCAGTTGCTGATGCATGTGCCCCTTGTGCAGGTGGCAGAGCAGTTGGCATGTGCCAGGCAGCCATGTTCATCTTCCTTCATGTATCACCATGGCAAGAGATGATCAGGGTTGCTGGGAAGGTGTTCTCTTAGGAAATGGTCTGCAAATCACACATCTGAAGCATGGCTGCTATTGCTGCTGACCTGCTACCAGTTGTAGTAGCAGATCAATCCTCTTGATTTCTACACAGAAAAACAGTGGTTTGTTTTCTCCTGCACCCTGGTTTGTCTCATCTTCCTTTTTAGGCTGTTGTGAAAGTCAGAATACTTTATATTCTGTTTCTGTAGGCTGTATGTGTAGAGTAATGTCCTTGCAGTGTGAATACACTGGTGTATTCATGAGTAACAGGCAGGGCCATACGTGGCTGTAAGGCCTTTGAAACAAAGAATTTTGAAAGACCTGAGGATGTGAACAGAACATATTGGCAAGATGAACCTTTTGGGGGGGAGAGGGGAGGGTCGTGGACGGACCGGTTATTGTTGTTGCTGAGCATCTTAGGAAAAGATTTAGCCCTCTGGCCACGTGCCCTGCCAGCCCCAACATGCCCAGTGAGGACTGATGGGCCAGCTCCTGTGTGCTCACATAGTAGCCAGGCACAGGCTGATGATCAGCCTAGTCTCTGGGATGAGGGATGGTTAGAAGCCAAGGAGGTACCTTCTCTGCCCTGGTGAACTTGTGTTCACCAGGTATCAGATATCAGAATCTACTTGAACCACCCTGAAGGAGATGATTCAAACAGCCCCAAGTGATGTGTGTTCCTCTCTGCTGCTGCACAGTGGAAGGCTCCAAGGTCTGTTGGTGAGATTGAGCTTCCTGCTGAGAAGTCAACTGAAGCTGGCTAGAGATTAAATAACACTTTTAACTGCTGATACTGTGAAGCTTAGAAGAAGAAGAAAAAAAATAAGGCATGCAGTGTCACCTAGGGAGTAAACCAAAGCTTACTGAAGCCCATGGAAAGGTTTCCATCAAATTCAGCAGGTACTGAAGCAAGCTGCCAGCAACATGCTGAGGTGACCTTGGGTTACAGCTCTGCCATCGCCACTAATGGAGGATGTTCAGGTTTGGAGCTCAGCCTCTATCTCGGGAAAGGCAACTGCAAAAGAAAAGGTGGGGGATTGAGTGTGGAGCTCATTTGGGACACTTTCAGTTTATAGACTGGATTTATCACCCATAGCTGACATGATTTCTCAGTGTTAGCCACCTGCCCTTCCCCACGGCCAGCTCATAAATGACACCGCTCTCTAATATAATGGTTTTAAAGGTACAAAGGGCAAGTTCCAGCTGAAGCAATGTTTAATTTGGCTTTTGTGGTTCAGACAGCTAAGGAGCTGTGGGCATGGAAGTCTGGATTTCAGCTGCTGCTGTGGGCTGTGCACCCAAACCCAGCTCTGGGCACGTACCACAGCCCTGCACAGGGCCTCGTGCTCTAGGCAGCCCTGTGCTCCAGGGACCACTTAACGTATGGAAGAATTTATTCCTGTTTCGAATTTGAGCAGCACTACAGTGCATTGTGCTTTATTACAATGCTTCTGAATTGCTTTCATAATTTCCCCTGTGCCACCACCCGAGTGTAATTCCTCTCCCGTGCACACCCTTAACTCTGTTTTAGCACATGGCTGGCTGCTGGAGCTCGCCTGCACACTCCTCTGGTGTGGCTGATGCTTTACATTGCCATTCCCATATCATCTCTCAACCAATCTGATTTTCACTTCATGGAAGGACAGTATGGGAACTGAGTGTGACTGTCCCGTGAGTGAGGAAAAACAATGTGAAGAGAGACGAGTGCTGAGCACGAAGCCAGTGGTGATCCATGGCAGGAGGAAAAGCTGCAGAGCAGCTGGCTGCCTGGTTCCTTTGTGCTGCTGGGTTTTGGTTTGGCCCACACATTGTTAACTGGATTACAGGGAGAAGAATCTTTTGATTGCCTAAAGCTCGTGCCCGTCCTGGCAGAGGCAGTGGGCAGCCTTCAGCACTGACATACTTTCCAGTGTTTTAATTACATGGTTTTTTTGAGCTTAAGAGTTTCCCTTGAGATGTGTGTATTCTTCTGTTTGAACCTCTGGAAAGTGAGGTCAAATGAGCAGATGAGTTTTCTTGAAAATAAGTATCCTTCGGCTTGCTCTCTTGTCTGGAACTGCAAAGTCCTTCAAGGTGTTAAACCATGTTGTCAGGGAGGTCGTTAGTCACATTTGGGTCCTGTGAACAAGTTGGGATTATTGTATTAGGAAAGTGCTCAGCATACAGAGACCCCCATCCTCTGCTGTGATTTGAGAGAAGAAAACTGGATGCAAAGTTTCCTCTTCATAAATGTGTCCTCATTTATCATCACTTACTGTCTTTGGAAAATGAGATTTGTTTTTCCAAGTGATCCTGCAGCATTGGGAAGACTTCTGCAGCTTTGACTCATTGTGATTATTCCCAAGTGTTGTCATCGGTTCTTCCTGTATTTATGCAAAATTGCTTTCAGCCTGTGCTTGGCTCCCAAAGCCCATCCTATTCAAAAGTTCTTTGAATAGGAAAAAAACCCCAACACATCCCCACCTCCTGCTTATGGTCTCAAATATGATTTGCTTCCTTTGATTTCATGCTGCTACAAGATACCAAACTGACCCTCTACTAGTCTTTATCTCTGTCAGGCTGTCATTCATGGTACGTGTTATATGTGTTGGTTATAATTTAGGAGAGGCTGAACAGAATGTAATTAAGGTCACTAGATAATTATCACCAGGTCTGTCCCATGCTGTTCTTTCTCTGAATGTCAAAATACGCCAAGACATGATTCTCTGCTGCCCTGAGTGTCGTAGTCACATTCAGCCAAGCAGAAGCCAAAAGCGTCACTAATTGGGACTGTGGGCAATTAGTCATGTTAATGTAAATGCTTGATGCAGGTTCTCACCCTGCTTTGTAGTGGGCCGTGTTGTGATGTGTATCTTCAGCCTCCCATAACCATCAGAGAGAAATAGAATCATAGAATGTGTGAGGTTGGAAGGGACCTTCAGAGACCATCTAGTCCAGCCCGCACCCCCCCCCCGCAGTGAGCAGGGACATCTTCACTAGATCAGGTCACAGAGCCCCATCAAGCCTGACCTTGAGTATACCAAGGGATGGGGCTACTATGTCTCTGGGAAATCTGTGCTAGTGACCCACCCTCACTGAAGAACTTCTTACTAACATCCAACCTAAATCTCCCCTTCTCTAGTTTAAAACCATCACCCCTCATCCTGTTGCTCCATGCCCTTGGGAACAGTTCTTTCCCAGCTTTCTTGTAGGCACCTTTCAGGTACTGGAAGGCTGCTATAAGGCTCTCCTGGATCCTTCTCCAATGTAGCAGGTATACACAAACTACTGTCCTCCCAGACTCGGTACCATTAAGGATTATCAAGTGGAACTGCCTGTTACTAAACTCAGGTAGGGTGATGGTTAGGGCTGTGCACATCATGCAGGGAAGGCTTCCTGTCCTGCAGCCTTCACCATCCTATCCAGTGATGGTTTTGATGTTGCCAGGCATGTAACTGTAGTGGGGTCCCTAAACACACGTGGTGTTTTGAGGCAACAGCTGGAGCATTGTGCAAGGGCACACATGAAAGGTGAAGTTTATTTGTATCAGTTCAGTTTAGTTTGGAGCTTGAGTGTATCTGCCTGACACAGCCATAATCAAGGATCTTTATAATGGCTTTTTGTATGAACTGGGCATAAGAACTTGCTGTTTTCTCTTTAGCAAGTAAACACACTCTTTTTACACCAGGGCTTGTAATAAAGACCCCTTTCTCTGATTCCTTCCCCATCCAGATGCTTCTCTGTTACCAGTTTAGCAGAGAAACATCTTCAGCTCTTAATACCACCATCAAAATATTCCCTATACCCCTGTCTTAATGTCCTCTTCTCTGCTCTATTCATTCTATTCCAAGTATGCACTGTATTTTTCTTTTTAGAAGAGCGCAGCTACTTCTAAGAAACTTTCTCCCACACTGAATGTCTCTCTCAAGCATGAGAACATTCTACCCTTTCATTTGCTTACCAGACATCGCATGATTTGCAATGGAAACTGGCAAGAGCATTTAAAATAATAAAAATAAAAACTGTGATCATCTCTGAACTGGAAGATGAGTGCACTCACAGAGATATGCAGGGCTTCTGGGTGCTGTGATGGAGATCTCCAGGAATGTTAACTGAATTTTAATTTGTCAGTAGCAAAATTGTATGTACAGAGGTCAGAAGAGGGTGAGAGAGGCTGAGCTGTGCAGGGTAAATGCATCGCTTAGTGCACGCTGGATGGGCTTTTGGTTCAGACTGGTGCTCTAATCTCCATTGGTTTGAAGAGGGACTCTCAGGTGGTATTTAACACAGACCTTGGTTATTCTGGAAAGGCAGCATGCTGTCTGTTAGCACTGCTCCTGCTGATGTGGGATTGGCATCACTGCTGGGGCTGGAATGGGAGAAGGGGTGTGTGGATCCTTGGACTAAAATCATAGTGGGTGGCCAGGGATCAGGTGAAGGGAAGGCTTGTTTCCTCACCCGCCCGCCTTTCTTGTGTGCTTTGGGGGTGAATCCTTGGCAACTTGTAATATTATTTTTTTTTTTTGCCATGGCTGTTGAGTTGACTTGTTTTAGTGTTTCAGGAACCCCTTTTGTTTGGCTTTGTGCAGCAGTTTGTTCCTCTAAGATCTCACAAATTCTGGTTCAAAAGCAGTACGTAGTTTAGCTCTGCTGAAAGGAAAATGAGGAATTCAAAGAAAGTGTTGGAGACAGCCCCAGAATCAAGGGGTTTTTTTTAGAAATAATAATAAAAAAGGCTTGATTCCCCTCTAACTTCCTGAGGCTGTGAGACTAAGAAGATAACTCCAAACCACTACTTCTCACAGAGTTTTCATCACTTCAGGCCTTGTGTGCTGTCTGATGAAAGCAGCGTTAATCGCTGTCTGAGAGACCACTCAAACCAGTAATGAACTGGTCTTTGATGGAACTTTCTTTCTCTCCCATAAACATGTAGCTGAGCTGTACTTGTTCTGCTCTTGCTTCCTTAAGGTCAACTAAAGAATAATTCTGACAGTAGGTTTTTGTTTTATGCTAGCAAGAGGAGGCTGGGAAGTAATCCAAAGAGGAGGTATAGCTGAGGTCACCACACTGAATCAGGCAATGGCACACTCAAGTGTTCTGGGGTTTTGTCATTGTGTGAAGTTGCCAGGGACTATTTTGGACTATGATGAGTAGCTTTGCTGAGACAAAACTAGTAGAGCTCTGTGTTTGTTGTAGGTAGGTCAAGGTGAACGTCCTCTCATGAAAAAAGCTTTTGTGCAGCTGCCCTTCAGACCTTTCTATGTAGAGCGCAGCATCCTCCATAAATTGCATCATCTCCTCCATTTTCATCTCTAAGTACATGAAGATGTCACTGAGCTTGGGCATTTCTCCTGCTGTTTTGTGCTCCTCTGGTCTCTCCTGCCACAGATGTCTAGCTGAAGAGGCAGTGAGTAAGAAGGGTCGTATAGTAAATGTTTCTCTGAATTGAGGCACAAAGATCAAGGGAAGTAATCAAGGTTTTGCTTCACCAGCATTGTCAGACCTTGTTGACATTTCTCACTCAGTCCTTAATCCATAAAGTGGGACTAAAAAAACCTCCCTAAATGCTGGCAGCTCTGAGAGGGTGACTTCAGTATCATTTGTGAGGTATTGAAGCCCAGATCCTTGAAGTATTTCAGCATCTTTATTTCCTATTTCAGTTGCTGAATGAAGCATCTAAATAAATCAATCTCATGGGTTTGGGCTGGCTTGAGTTGTGATTCTTCTTTTTTTTTTTAGCCTTTTGGTTTGGCAAAACCATGATAAACTCTTTCTGGCTGGAGGCCACGTCTCTCTCTGAAACCTTGCGAGGCGGCACATGACGCGATGCGCCTCTCTCCATGTTTTCCAGTAACGAGGGAGCAATGGACTGGGAGTTGCGTGTGGCGCTCCAGCTGTTCCCACACAAATCCTTCCTTTGGATGAGAGGAGACTGTAGCTGTTTAAATGATAGCAGTGAATGGCATCAGGATTAGGATAGACAGATGGGTGTTAATGTAACAGCTGTAAAAGGCCCATAAGAGAAAACTGGGATAAAGGCTAATTTATTCTACTTCAGTTGTATTGCATTGTGGTTTTTTTTTCCTGAATGAATTGGGTACTTGGTGATCCAAATGCAACATAATTTCAATTGTGAAGTAATAACAGGCAATTGCCAGAGCTGTCAGGTACTGAAGGCTGGAGGACGAGCTGCTGGGATCCTGTCTGCCCAAAGCAGAAGTGGAAAACTTGTTAGTAAGACATAGCTTCAGGATACCGGTGCTTGTTAAAGTACAAAAGAAATCCGTTCTTTCCTTCCTTTTCCAGTTTAACCCATTCTCCTGTAAAACTTGGGTGCTGAAAACAGAGAGCTTCAGCTCCCCGAGTGTGAGGGAGAAGATCCAGCACAAAGCTATTGAGATGATGGGGAGCCAAGAGTAGGTGACTGAGCAGGGAGGATCACCAAGCTCGGCTTGTTTAGTTGGGCAAAGAAGGGATGAAGCAGCTCCCTACTAGTGATCTACACCTACTTGGAGGGTAGTTACCATGTTGAGAGACATACTCATGCTAGATAATAAAACCAGAGGGCAGTGGCTGTAAAACAGCTGTTTGGAAGCTGCAAGCTGAATATTAGGAAAACTGTTTTCCCCAGAAAGGAAGGGCAGGCCTGGGACGGGTTGTCTAGACAGGCTGTGGAAGCGCCATCCTTGGAGGTTGTTGAGTCTTGGCTAGACGAAGCCGTGGCTGACCTGAGCCAGCGCTGGCAACGCTCCTGTGTTGAGTAGGAGACTGAAAGGTCCCTCCCAGCCAATATTTCTGTGATAAGAGATATTGGAAGGGAAAAGCTGTATCTGCAAAAACACTTATTTTAATTATTGAGATTGGACAAAATTAGTTGAGGGACAGAAATCACAAGGAAATAACTACTTAAATATGTAGGGTGAAAAAAAGAACAGCTTAAAAATGTAATAAAATAATAAGTCCAGACACTGTATTTTAGTTCAGGCTTCTTGAAAAAAATGATCTGTGGCATTTCATGCTGTAGCCATGCGTTTCCATATGGACATGTAAAACCATACACCAGTGGGGCTGTCAGAGCTTGTCCTCACTTTGAGACAACTAACCATAGATTCTGTGGGTTTCTTATTTCCAGCACATCTACTGTTTAAACAAAATTTAGTTTTATTATGTTTACTCATTTGGAAAACAGCTAATGGTTTGGGTGCACATTCTAAGAGGTTTTTGAACTTGCTTCAATATTTTTTCCTGTGTCATAATAGTTGGCTTGTAGCAGCGAAGTGGAGTAATCAGCTGAGTGTGGCTGAAATCAGAACCATGTACCAGAGGCTGGTTTCATCTTCTACGTCAGTTATGGTTACTAGAAAAGTTTGACTAATGGGTTGAATTTGAAGATAGAGGAAAATCTCCTGGGCAAAAGCTAAAAAGGACTGCATGGAGCAGTAATAGCTGTTGAGCTTTCAAACATTAGGGATTTCCTCAAGTTTCCCTCTTCTCCCTGAGATGTGTGAACTGGAGTTGTGTCTGCAGAGTCATGGAAGAAATAAAGGGTGAAGGACTGGCCATGTTCCTTTCCACACCACGGCTGTGCTTAATGCTACATCTGTCTTGAGCAAGCAGATCTTTTGGGCAAGGAAAAGAAATTCTGCCCAAGCTTGGTGCTGTGGAGGAAAAGGGGGATATTTTTCTGCACGTAGCCTTCTGAACTCGAACTCCTGTATCGCATTTTCCCAAGTTGCAGAACAGGGAATAGGATCCATGTGAAATGGCAGAGCTCCTGCGGCTGCGGTAGAGCCAGAACTTCAGCCATATTTTCAATAACTACTGTCCTCTCTCCAATGTTTCGTGCAAGAGATCTCATCTCTTGAGGGCATGCTTGTCACGCTCACTATGGGGAAATTACCTTGGAGGTGTTCTGCCAGGAGCCCAATTCTGGGCTGGTTCCAGTTTGCTTCACTAATGGGTAAACGGTTGAGTTATCTTGGGAGCTTAGTCACATCAAGATACTGCTCATACCAAGAGCTAATTCATTTAGTTGCATAGAAGGCTTTTGAGATGATGGCTTCATCATGAGTCAGTTATTCATTATCACATTCCTCTGACGTTACACAGCAATATTGGAACTGCCACAAGAAAACAGATGAATGATATGAGATTAGATGGACCTTGTCTCTGCTAATGGCCAACGTGTCAGGCCTCAGACAGACGCAAACAACCCATGTGCTGCACCAGGCTGCTCATGCAAGGGAGACAGAAGCCTTTCTCAGCCCCTGCCTGCGGGCAGCTTATATATAGAAATGTGAAAGTGAATTTGCAGCTTGATTTCAGCTACTGGCAGGGTGAAATTCCTATTCCTAACCGTGTCTAATCATTCCTTTTGAAAATCTTGTTAAGGTATTCTCTTCAATTAGCACTTGTTTCAGTGAGCTTCACGGATTAATTAGATGTTGCATTACAAAAATAATTACGCCTTTTAACCATTTTCAGTTATTTACTTCTTTAAATGTTAGTTTTGTGAAGCGAACTGGCTCGGTGCCATAATTCACTTGAGCAGAATCTAACACAGATTAATGAACAAACTTGAAAAGCAAGCAGTAAGTCCCCCAGCATTTTGTAATTAAGCAGTTTGATTAAAAACAACTGGAACTTCTCTCCACACTCAGAAACCAAGTGGAACAGGGCTCTGTATTGAGACCTCTGTAACAACAAATCTCAAAACCAGGTCTGAAAGTAATTTAGGTAGCTTAAAATTTTTCTTGGCTACCTGATAGTTTCCTAGGAGAGGTTTTTGAAGAGTGGATGTTTAGGCAACATGGATACTGTTCCCCATCCTTCTACTTCACAAACAGAACGGCAAAGCTGACCTTTTTTTGAAGAAGGAACTCAAATGATACAACCCTCCTTCACCCTTTGTTCTGACATGCTTCTGCTGTTCTACAGACAGCTCATGTAATTCAGAGGTGGCTTTTTAACATAAACCATGCCATCTCCTTTAATGGAGTTTCTTTTGCCTTACCACGATGCTGGGGTGATCTCAATCAGGCTTTCTAAAAGTTGGAAATGGCCTGTTGCTATGAAGAGCTCTGTTACCTGTGTAGGACCAACAGCTTGACCTTGTTGCTGGGGTAGAACCCCAGTGCTGATTCTGGGGAAGCTGTGCTGACTTACACTGACTGACAGGCTGGCTCAGGGTAAAGCTCAGCATAATAAATAGTTTGAGTATCTCAAGGCTTCATGGTGCTGGTTCCTGTGCATGTGTGAACAGTGCTGTAATTGATGTGAACAAGGCCAGTCTGGAAGAGCTGACATTGCAGCTCAAGTGCGAGGCAGCACTAAATTTCATTCACCTCCCATTAAGGGTAAGTCAGACAGAAAAATACACGTGTTCCTCTCTCCCTGTCCTAGCATTGCCTGCCTGGGCTACATTTCTGTGGAAATGTGCCTGTCTGAGGCCTCAGACATCAATTTTCTCTTACTTTCTAACCCATTTAGCGTTCTTTTTTTCAGGCAGATCTTGTTTAGAATCAATAGCTCCCCACTATCAGCTTCACTTAGTGTACATTCATTTATTGGATTTTAAAAATGGAGATGAAGAAAACTTAAAAGAGAAAATATGGGGGTTTCATTAGAAGTCTAGTATTTGGAATGCAGACCCTTCCTTTTGGCTCTTATTACTACACTACAAAACACAGTTGAAACCATTTGTCTCCAGCTTGGCTTATAAAATCCATAAGAGGATCACAAAGACCTCTTCTGATGTCCTCCAAACCTCAGATATCAAATACAGCTTGGACTCTTATCAGTCCAAGAAGACTTCTCAGGAGAAGACCCGAGTCTTCTCCTCAGGTGTCTCTTCCACACATTTACAGGAGATATCAAAGTCTTTGGGATCTGGCCTCTACTGAGCTACAACATGAAATGAATTCTTGGAGACATCTGACAGTGCCCTGATCCATCATTCTGCTGTTCCTCTGCAGATGGCATCTGTAGGGCTAACATGATTTGAGAAACGTCCTTTTCTAGAGAGCCTCCTTATAATTTGGAAATCTGGAGAAAAAGGCAACTTATAGAAAGCTGTGCCCATAGTCCTCTCCTTACTGGTTTGTTGTCTCCTTCCCATCGCGGCTGTGCTGCATGCCATGATGAACAGGAGTTTAGAGCTCCTACACCTTTCAGGAAATTTGCCTGAGACATTTGTTATCAATAAGAAAAGCTGTATTTCTTTATCAATAGTGACTCTCCCCTAATGGAAATGGGCAGAGGAGTACCACTAATGAGGTGCAACAGGCATGTTCTCACATTGCTTGTGGGAAGGCCTGCACAGAAGAGTTTGCAGGTGTTCGATGGGATTACTGTTCCTTATCATAAAAATATCAAACCTGCCTGTTCCTAATGTAAATCTGTGTGGACACTTCCCCTCTCTGCATAGTGTTTTAAAGCAACCAGCTCAGTACAGGGGCTCGCTCTTGTGCCTTACTCAGGATTGTTTGTGCCTTCCTCTTCCTCAGGACTGCAGTGAGGAACAGGTCTAGTTTTCTATCCTTTCAACTGGCAAAGTGCTTGAGGGAGTTTTGTGGGGCTGGGGTATGGAACAGAGTGGTTTTGGATGTATTCACCCTCTTCATGTGCACGGAATGACCCTTGTGTGGAAGTTGTCCCTTGTATATGCAATGGGATGTATGTATATTGCATATATGTGTGTGGAATTCATATGCCTTATGTGTATGTTGCAAAGCAGCTTTCCTGAGCTAACCCCAGTCTGTGGGATAATGTTTTGTCAGACAAAAAGGTAACCAGGAAACTGATCTCTGCAGTAACCCAAACACAAGCAGCATGTACAGCTGTGTGACCTGGGTTGGGTGCTGCTGTTCCTGACTTGCCTGAATATAGAAAGAGCAGTGGCAGGTCAGTGCATCCTCTCAGGGATGCTGGCAGACTCTGTGCTGGAGATCTGGTGATGTTGGTTTTATCAGAGGAGGCCCAACAACATGAGAGAGGCTGTCTGCAGAGAGTAACTTCCACCATGCGTGGCTCCTTCAGAGCCTCATGTCTCATGTAAGTTGGTAGAAGAAGAAACACTTTTAGTAATGGCACTGTCTGAAGCCCCTGGGAGGAAATGTTTGTACAGCTCTTGTAACAGATCCTGAGAAGGACCCAGTGAGCACAGATGCTTCAAGAATCCCCTGATACTGAGGCGCAATGCAGTGTCTTCCCCAGGAACCAGGCCAAGACTTTTATTGCAGCATCAATTCTCAAAATGAGCCAGCACAACTCTCAAGACCTTTCTCTTCTTGGCCAGGAAGATACTTTCAGGATGCAGGGAGGAGAGATGCATCTGCACCTGCTGTTGGGCAGAGGCCTTAAACACATCAAGCACCAGAGGCCAAAGTCTTCCTGTTGTGAAGCATCCAACCTTTGCTGGGCAGGCTTTCCATGATGTCAGAGGCTCCCTGTTTGCCAGAATGGTTAGTGAAAGGCACTTTGTGTTTAGGAGTTTGGGGTGTTTTAGCTAGACCTTGCAGTCTGGGATAGAGAAATAGAGAGACAAAAAAATGTTAATTGAGTGTAAGCTAAACTGAGCTTGCAATAGAGTTCCAGTGCAGTGAGTACAAGTTCTCTCTTCCATCCCTGTTGAAAGGGATTCTACCCTGGAAGCAAACAAGTGTGCAGTACAGCTTTAGCCCAGGTAGCTCAAGGGCTGATAGTTTTACCCCTTAATAGTCCAGGCTTCTGTGCAAGATGCACAAGGTGAATCTGAGAAGCTTTGTACGTATGGTGGACTAATCTCTGCAGCTCCTGCTTTGCAGCTTTCAGTACACCAGCACCCAAACACAAAGCTACTTTCTCTAACATCTCCCCCATCATTGTAACAGATGTATTTTCAGAGGCTCTCTTCTTTCAGAGGTTATTGTGGAGCAAATACAGTCATGGTTCTTCCTCTCCTGTCTAGCATGGGCCTGTCTATTGTGTAACTGTGGTTTAGAGCAGGGCTTCATCCCCAGTTTTTGGAAAGCACTTGGCAAATAATGGATGCAAGTGTGTACAAAGAGTGATGAGCTTCACCTGTTAGACTGCTGTTCTTTTAGTGCTTTCTCCTCAGGATGGGAATCGAGACTGGAGAACATAAAAATTCCTAAAGCAAATGTTATTTCCAAGCTCCAGTACAGTGGCCATGAACTCATGGCTCTCCAATCTCCTGTTATGTGTAAAGCCTCTGGAGAGCTGAGGCTGACCAGGAATGCTGAGTTGCATCTTCCTGGCATGGTGTCTTGTGCTTTGGTGCTGCTGCTGATGGCCCCCACTGGTTAAGGGTCAGCGTACGTGCATGTGTGTAACGTCTGAGTCTGTGTCTAGGTGAAGGCTTGCACTGATGTTATGTGTAAACTGTGCTAGTTGGTGTATTTTCCTATACTTTTCATAATCTGCATGTGTTCTGCTTGTTTTTGAGATTTTGAAGAGAAACAGCACCAATGCTTTGGCCCAAATCTAGTCACATTCTGTAGCTCAACATGAGTAAGGGCTGCCCAGTCTGCCCTTCTGGTTAGATCCTCCTTACAAAGCTCACATGGACATTTGACAGCACAAGTACAGAATCTGCACCCTTTTCCTGGGATGTCATAAGGGGTAACATGAACTCTATTTTACTATTTCTTTAGAAAACACACTATTATGAAGCAAAAAGGTGTGAAAAATATTGTAAGGAGGGTCATAATGAAATTCCTCGCAAAACAGTAGAGTCTGCATAGACTAGTAATAAGTTCACTTTCTTGCTAAGCAGATGAAGCTGCTAAATGTGCAAAGGCTCTACTTGTAAGCATTCCCTTAAGAATAAACAGCCCTTCCTGGGGAGGTTGAAATAATGATCCATTTAGGCTTTTATTCTGAGTTTAAATTTCACCTACATCTCTCTGCCTAGGCTATATCAAAATCCAGGCACTACTGAAATCCTCTGGAGACCCAGATGAAGATCTGAAGACCTGAATCTGAAGCCAGCCAAGAGGCAAAGGGACTCGGGAGAAATCTAGGCAGCCTGAATATGCTCTTTAGTGGCTATTCACATCTCATATGTTGTTTAGCCAACAACTTACATCCAAGAATGTAATATCCTCCTCCACTCTTTCCCCTCTTTCTGTCCAGTCCTACAGCCCTTATGTGAACTTTGAGTAATTCCCATCAAAGTCAGCTGGTTTGCTGAGTGAAGCTCAAATCCCCTTTGGCTCTGTGTAGTGCAGCTTTAAGTCCTGGTAATAAAAAGAGTTTGGGGAATCTGCAGAGAATTAGCAAACCACGGGCCAACTCCATATCCTGCTCACTGCCTCATCAACCCTTTTCTGAAGAAAAGGTACCTCGCTGTCCAGTCTTCCCAAGTCCAGCAGAGAGACCTTCAAGCCTGCTACCTTTCAGCTAAAGATGTGTCTTGAGATCCTCTTCCCGAAGCCTCAGAATAAATTATAAAGGAACCATGTTGTTCCAGTCCTGGAGGGGAGGTTAATGAGATGTTCTCAAGATTGACAGTCTTTCTTGACAGCCTTTGCAGCATCCCTTTGATGCTCTCATGACAATAGTTTCCAAGGTAGTAAATTTTAACTGGACATAAAGCTTTGGTTGAGAATTGAAGGTGCTATTTTGCACTTAGCAACTCTAAATGCAGAAAGAGGCAATTTTAAGCCATGCACTTACCAGGCTTAGCTTGAGCCACGATTCAGGCTTCCAAGAAACATACTACTTAAGTGGTTTTATTGCTCTAAACAGGATTAAAATTCACTTTTTATCAAAGCATCAAGATCCCTAAACATATCCTAAACATATGCTTAATCAAGAATATTAGGCTGTAGCCTAAGTTCTAGTCCTAACCTCAGAGCAGAGCTTTCTAAGGGAACCTGGTGCATGCAAATGTCTCGGATACATCAGCTGCTGCAGTTGCTGTCCTGTGCCCTGAGCTGCCTTTGAATTGTCGTTGGGTGTTTTCTCCCTGGGATCTAGATGCTTTTCAGGTTTGAAAGTACTGAATTTTTAATTGTCTTGGTCTGACAGTGTGTGGTGATGCAAACACGTTAAAGATGAACCTGACTGGAAGAGATGAGCAAGCCCCTCTCCTAAACCTGGGGGCTTTGCCAGACAGATTTGAAACAAAGCACTGCGTTTCAGTCCTCCTTTATTGATGTGTCTGAACTGCATCACTTATTCTGACCAGCTTCAAGCTAGGGGAATTGATAGCAATATGAATCAAGTGTCTGGCTCCGATATCCGTGGCTTAAGATCAGCTCACGGAAATACAGGCATTTGAGAGCTGTACCAAGGGATGAGGGTAGGAAACTGTCAGCTCTAATGCAGCTTTCTCTTCTCCCTGCTAATTGTTTTAGATAATGAGGGAGACGGAAGCACTCATGATGTTTAAACCTAGAGGGTTGAATCCCAGGGGAGTTGACTCAGCTGTTTGTCTTTGCAAAGCAGATAAGCTCGGTGGTGTGCGTAGTAGGAAATGAGGAAAGAAAGGCTTTCCATCATGTTTCATTATGGAAAAGGCCTGAACTTGAACAGAGCTTACAGAAATGCCCTACCCCACCTGAAAGGGGGGGAATGTTGTTAGACAATACACACATATTTAGAATCACCATTTTAATGGCTTTGGCTAAGCTAAAATAAAGTAGTAATTCTCTCAGGGTAAAATAATGTACAAAAGGAAAGGAAGCTGACCTGTGTGGCCTGTGTTGTACTCCCTGCCCTGTCAGCCTCACCTCAGAGCTAGCGATGCTCTGTGTGCACTGCTGTTGGCTCAGTAATAGCTCCCACTTTGCCTTTTTAATTTCCTATAGCTGAGCAGGCTGTAGGGAACCGCCTTGCTTCTTTCATACATGCTGCTTTTATTTACTTTCCTAAATTACTTATCTTTGTGGAACAGACACTCATTTTCCAGCCTGTGCTGAACGTGCTTTTGGTGATATACACAGAGCTGCTCGTGTGGAGGGGCAGAGGAACATGCGGCATCGTGTAGCTGGGTGCCAGGAGCACGTCCCGCAATGCAATACACCCGTGTGCTCTGTCATAGCAAGAATGAGCTTTTTCTAACTGCAGAGGAGTTATACTGATGTTGTCACGTGCAAAGCATTGGTAAAACCTGTGCTGTTGTGGGAAAGTGCATAAG
Organism: Gallinula chloropus; assembly: GCF_964237585.1. Taxonomy (NCBI): domain Eukaryota; kingdom Metazoa; phylum Chordata; class Aves; order Gruiformes; family Rallidae; genus Gallinula; species Gallinula chloropus. The sequence goes on along the minus strand of NC_140103.1, from coordinate 9,050,458 downwards.
GACCCACCACCTGCCCCATGAGGGATGGTGTGGGATGAGTGCTGGCACTTTAGATTCTAACACGGTCTCATACTGGTACTGAGCAAACTGGAGTAAGGAAATATAGAACAAGTACTGCTGGACTGAGTTACTACTTGGGGAAGGAAATGATGCTCTATTGTGCTGGCTAGAAGCTGCCTTGTGCGAGGCTTTCCATGCCTTCTGGAGGGTGGAGGCAGTGCTTTGCCTGCCCCTGGCCTGCTGGTGTGGGTTGTGGCAGCCCTGGTGAGCCCTTGCATTCCTGTGCCTCTGGTGTAAAGTGAGAGCTCTGTTTCTACTCGGTCCTGCATGCTTCGTCAGTGAACTGGCTCAAGTCTGGAGCTTCTTCATAATCACTGACTGGTCTGGGTTGGAAGGGACCCCAAGGATCATGGAGTTCCAACCCCCTGCCACAGGCAGGGACACCAACCTCCAGGCCTGGAGCTACACAAGGTTGCCTAGGGCTCCATTCACCCTGGCTTTGAACACCTCCAGGGACAGGGTACCCACCATCTCTCTGGGCAGCCTGTTCCAGCACCTCACCACTCTCTCTGTGAAAAACTTCCCCCTGACGTCTAATCTAAATGCCCAGGGGGTTCTTTGGTATCTGTGCTGGAAGACTTTTTCTGATTTAGCTTTTATTTTATTTGAATTTTGTAGTTGTAACTCTGTTACAGGAAGACTCTGGGCCTTACCTAGCAGCCATCTTTCTCAGTGGGATGCTGCAAAGTCCTTTTCCCCATATATTTTTCTCTATGAATATCCTGTTCTGGTTATATTCCCTTTGCCCTGAGTGCTGATGTCTCATGCGTGTTTGTTTTTTCTCCGTTTCCTTTAGGGACCCACAGGAATGTGTCTATTTTCAATGGGGAGAGGCGTCATTGTAACAAGTGTCATGTTTACCCTGTGATTTACTTCTGAAAAAGGAAGAATTTCAAAGGAGGAGCAGGGATGTCGTTAGGGGAATCCATTGGATCTGTCCCCACATTTTTTATGTTTTCTTATCCTCTGAGGGGTTCCTACTCTAGTTGGAATGGGGATTGATATAGCTGTGGGTTATTCTTAGCTGCTGTTGAGAGAAGCCAAAGTTGGTGGTTTCCATTAGTCATTTCCCACATTGACTGTATAAAGACCACGTCAGGGCATGATGCTGACCCTCAGCCTATTGCCAGCATCCAGAAGTCAGGATGCAGGGTTCTCCCTACAGACTGTACATTAAGGGGAATTCCTTCTCATGGGTGAAGGTTCGCATTTTTCCACTTGGGCTGGGGAATCATCCCATTCCCTCATCCAGAGACTAAATTATGCTTCTTCAGGCTTGCCATGTCTGAGGCTCCCAGTGTTAGATAGACTTTGCTCTGTCACTGTGCAGCACAGTGCGGCCTGAGGCTGGGGGAAAGCGTTGGCTTGGCAGTCAAAGCAAAGCCATCAGCATGGATACAAGTCCAGAGGAAAGCTAATCTGAAGTGCCTATCGTTGTTTCTTCTGTGCTCTGTTCTGATTGTTTGAGGCTCACAAAACTGTGGTTAGTTCTCTGTTTTCCTTTTCTCTGTTGCTTTTTAGTTTTGCCAGCTGCCTTTGTTCTTGTGGCGTTCCTGGTACGGGAGAAGTGTCAGGCACGGCAAGACGGCTCGAAGGCTGCTTGGGGAAGTCTCGTAGGCCAAGCTGGCCAGCAGAAATGGTGTACAAGTTGCACGAATACTTAAGTGTTTGACATCTGTGAGCCTACTAATCAGTGCTGTGTCATCGAACCACAAGCTGCATCTGAGCAAAGACTTTATTCCTTCTCTGGAATGCTTAGCGTGTTCTAAAGCGCTGATGGCATTGATAGGAACGAGAAGGTGTATTACGTTACGGAGATGGTCTCGTTGAAGCAGAGAATGCACAGACTGTGGTAGACAGAAAGCTGTTGCTGAGTGGTGACTTGGTCTTGTTTGTTCTTGCTATTACTATCTGTAACTTACAGCTTTGGGTGTATTTTTCTTGCTTATTTATTGCTGCATGAACTTGTTTTGTCCAGGAGGCCTTCAGATGAGTCGCATTACTCATAACTTAGGATGAGCCCTAGGACTGCACTTTATTTCTTGACACCATCAAAATTTGTTGGAGCCGAATGGGCAGAAATCCTTGACCCACGTCACTGGTGACAGAGAACAGATGTTCATGTCACTTGTGTGTTAGGACAGGCCTTGAAGTAGTTCCAGCCCCAGGCACCCCTGTGCAGAGCAGACTTCTTTGTGCTGCTGCCTCCGGGATGCTGTCTGGCAGGAGAAGGTGAATCACTCCCCACATCAACCTCCCTGCTTCCAGCAAGTTTCTGATTGTTCTACTTGGTTACTTGTTTGGAAGTATGACGTGTTTTTACTCTTTTCCTTTACCCCCTTTAAACATGTGATGTTACAATTTAAGGGGAGATACCCAGCCTTTCTCTATACTGAAAGATAAGCACGTAAGGCACCAGGGTAATATAAAGCTGAAAGCCATAAAGGGCGGCTTCTGCCCTGCTGAATAGTTCTCTACTATCTGTAGTATCTTAGAAGTGGGCAAGGAATCCTTTTTTCACTAATTACACATTCTACAGAAACTATAAGGAAATTTCAAGAAAGATATGAAATGTAGAAGTTGGCCAAAAGCACCTCATACTTAAATAAAAATTTTTATGCTTAGGAAAGGAAGAAAATTTGATGAGAAATTACCATGAAGTCTCTGGAGTCCAAACACATGATTCCTCCTCCCCTTACTGCCTCTCCAGGCCTCTTTTCCTCGTCTCTTTACTCTCATGTGCTCTTTTTAATTCCTTTTTAATAACGTTATTTACCTACAACCGTGGCTTGCTTAACAGCTCAGAGCCACAGAAACTGCCGGGTCGGCTATTTCCCTGGCTTTAGCTGAAGCACAGTGAAAACTGATCCTCCTTGTAGCAGAGAGCACGGTCACACCGGGAGCTGCTTTCAGCCCCTGCGGTTCCGAGTCACCTCCGTGGTGAGTGCAGCACACGTGCCAGCTCCGCTGGGCTGTAAATAAGGATACCCGGGGGGAAAAGTGGGACACGAGCTTTAGCTCAGGGAAAACACTTCTGTTCTGCATTTCCAGAAAACCTGAAGTGATAAATACTTGATGTTTTCAGAAAGCCTGCGTTGGTTCTGTTAACGTAAGTCACTTTTTCACGTGGGTAGCGTTGGTTACAGAGCGCAGAGATTTGCGGTGCTGATCTGCAGCTGGTAAAAGCTCGTGTACTAGTGTAGGTGAATGAATCTGCTCTGATTTAGCTCAGCATCGGACTTAGTACAAATACTGAAATGGTGAGGTAGGGATGTAGGGGAGAAATCAGCTGAGCTGCAGCTTGGCAGAGATCGCTGTGCTGTTTTCAGGGCTCCTGAATGCTCAAGACTAGAATTGGCCAAAGCGCTCATTAGGAACAGTATTAACAGCTTAATGCCTCCGGAGTCAAGCAGTTGCAGATCAACCCGGCTTTGCTTTCCGAGCCTTTGTTGTTCTGCAGTTACTGGGAGGCCGCTGGAGGGGTTGGTTCAGGCCTCAGGCCTGTTCTCGATCCCCGCCTGAATCTGCTCTTCCCATTGCCCTGGTGCCGGTTGCCCAAGTGATGTGGGATTATTTCTGCTCCCTGAGTGGGCAGCCGAAGCATTATAAGCATGTGAGTAGTGAATAACGGGCTGCCCTGTTGTGCTAGTGGAAGCTGCAGGTGTTTGGCGTCTCTGAAACCAGACTTCTACAGGACATTAAAATGTATTAATGTTGTAGCTCTGAGGGACTTCCACTGCCGAGAAGCCCCTGTTATGCTTGGCACTGTATAAATGCTGAAGAGATGTCCCCTGCTCCAAAGCATTTACAAACCAAGTAATTTTTAATCCCATTGTTACAAATGACAGGGGATCGTGCCCTACAACTGTGCAACATGATGCTCACAAAGCAGAAACAAAGCGCCCACTTGAAAATCCTACATCTTGAACTACTTTGTACACGTAACCTTCCCAGGTATTGTCGAGGATGGAGATTTTGAAGGAGTAGGAGACAAAAGATTGCCTTTTTGGGTTTGCTTGTGTTCTGTCTGAAATCGTTTCTTCACGTGCTGTCAGTTTTACGTGTGAGCTCTTTGCTTCTCACCCTCCTATTCGTTGGAGGCCACTATTAGCAGTGAACATCGATGCATGAAGCAGCTTTTAAAGTCTGATGTTATATAAGCTGTGATTCCTGCTCGTGTCCCATGTCGGTAAGCACCTAAAATCTGATTGTGTTTGCATTTTTAGGAGAGTATACGGTCTGCAACGTCAAATTTATTGCATTTCTGTTTTCCTGATTACCATTCACTTGGTTTTCTTCATTGGCTTGCTTTTCTTCAGGAGTCATTGTGACAAATAGTTTTGCATTGGTTTTCTTATTGAGTAGATGTGGGGATTGCAAATTTGCCAAAGGAAACGTGCTGCTTAGTTGCCTTGGAGAAGTTACTTGGGTGAATCACGTTCTTGTCTCTCTTTCCTACAAGTCTGCTGTATCTGGTTACAGTTTGCACTAAGCTGCTGCTCAAGTGGTACAACCTCAATTTTCCCCTCCCTTAGACAGAAGCAAACAATCCCAAATAGAAAAGAAAAAGGTAATTTCAGAAAGATTTCTTCTCAGGGTTTTTCTTTTATTAAAAGACAGTCTTGATAAAGGTATGTGTGTGGAATGCCTCACTTGAGGTCATTACAGTCTTCTGTAGTGAAGAAGATATCCTATGTGTTTCAATTCCAAAAGTTTTTTGGCATTTGTATTTTTCAGAGGCACAGATAACTTATTTTTTTTTTTTACTCCGGAGTTGTGTAAAAAGCTCTGAATGTCGTAAAGCTGCATGTCAGAGACCTGAAAACTGAAGATGGAGACTCTTGAGAGTAGCCTATAGTTGGGGATCTCAAAAGCATCCTTTAAGTAATACAGGTGCTCTGCTTCCTTTGCTTAAACGCAGTACTTAGAATGAGTGAATGAGCTCTGTGAAATATCTTTTATCTGTCATGTTTTTGTAAAGCAATGAGACAATTTAAAGGTATGCTAATCTTACCCATTATCCTGAAGCGAAGCTTTCAATAAGAAAAACTGCCTTTCAAACACAAGTGTCATAGTTAACACCTCTTTAGAAAAGATAAATGATAATGGCAAATGGAAGAGGAAAACAATTACCATAGTACTTTCAGCCATGACGAAAGCCCTTGTGGATGAAGTAGAAGTTCTCAGTGGAAGATCCTAACAGACAATGCATCATAAAACAAACAACCAAAAATTCAGGAAAGCTAAACGTAACAGAAACCCATTTCCTTTTATTTTGATTTCATTTATTTTTCTGTGGCAGTCAAAATTGAGACTTTGGGTGGAATTGGGAGGTTTGTGACATTATTGCCATGTGCAGGTTCTTCTCACTTCCTCTCTTTCTCTGCTTTAGAGTCAGTAGAGATTCTCACTGGTCCGAACTGGTTTGATGCCTCTATGGAGCCTTGCTGTGCAGTCTCAGAGTAGAAATTTTCAAGAGACCCAATGGGGATTCCAGACTTTTGGCAAGAACTGGCCATAAAGATACCTTCAGCCCATCTGACATTTCCAGAGTGTGTTTCATTCTCTGTTATTGGCTGTGGTCAGTCAGGAGGCCCATGTCCAACAAAGCACTCTGGCATATGATTGTATTAAAACAGTAAATACCAGTGGCATCAAATCATAAGAATTAGGAAGGAGGATGATGTTGCTCAAAGCAATAGATCCGAGGGCCTTGGATTTGGCTGGTGGGTCTGCCCCAGAATCCCTGTATGACCTTGGAAAGCACCTAACCTTGCTGTGCTTACTGTCAGTCCCGGTTATCTGAATATCTTTGTTTCTGGTGAATTCCAAACCCAATATTTAGGGCTCTGTGAGTTTCATAAAATTAGACATTTCTAATTGCAGTAAAGCACATGGTTGGTTGAAAGTGTCTGCATGTTTCCTCAACCCTTTCAGTGTTCTGGACAGATCAGCGAGGTATGGAAGTTGGTCTCTATCTTAACAGGTACATTTGGAAGCTGGACTCCTGTCTGCAGCTGGTCTTCCCATCAGCCATAACCATAACTAGGGTCTTCCTCACTCTTTAAGCTCCTGCAAAGATCCTACCTTTGGTTTGTACAAACACAGAGGTATGATGCAAATAAAGTGACAGACTACGCAGACGTGCAGGGTAGTGATTTCCCTCCGGTTTTTGTCTATAATTCGATGGAGTCACTAGAATGAAGGAATATTGCTCAGTACTCCTAGGCATGTTGAGATCTGACCAGTAATACGTTGCTAAAATAATACTTCCTTATCGCATACGTATGCTGGGAAGATTGATTAGACTTTGCCTGTAATATGCTGGGAAATTGGGAAGCTTTATTTGCCATAAATGCTAAGTACTACTCTTACGGAGGCATCTGTGACTCAGTTCCTGTAGTTTTAAATAAATAAAAGCCTGTGTCATTAACAACAATGAAATAAATGCACAAGGGCTTACTCAACTACAAAGTCATAGTTGACAAATTTGAATTGACAAAGCTCAAGTAATTAAAAGCGTGAGCTGGAAGAGATCATCAAACTTCAGAAAAGGTCTCAGACCTCTGCAATGCTGAGGGCTTTCAGCTTTGGATCTCAATGTGTGCTTTTCTTCACAGTTCTTTGCAGACTTTGGGTTTTATCTGGTGTCTCACCTAAACGTGGGGATGTGACAAACTATGTGACCATTAAGGGTTTCTAAGGATCCCAAAGCCATATGCAGTAGGTATCTGCAGAAGCCCGTATGCATCACACGCACAGAGCTTAAATCTGGAACGCTGTTGCGTTGTACCCCTTCCCAGCTTCATTAGCCTGGTGAGTGAATGGAACAGGCTCAGAAGCCAGATGATTTCATTTGGTTCATGAAGCTTTGGTGAAATGGCCCCAGGTGTGTTTCTTAGGTAGAGAAGGCTGATGGTGGTGCTCTCCAAAAACCACTGTGTGGAACTTCTCTCTCAAGCTAGCCTGAGGTTTGCAAAGAGACTGAGAGCTGGGTGACCATGTTTTTTTGCAGATGCTGTGCCTGCTGGGAAATGTCTTGTCCTCTGACATACTGAGCAGCTGGAAAGAACTTCCATCTCTGTAGTCATTCTGAAACGTGTCTAGCCAGCACTGCTTAACTGCTTTCTGTTGGCTTCATGGAGTTTTGCACTTCTCTGCCTTCTGGCTTGTGTCCTTTACTGCCATATCAAGCAGTTAAGATCTAGTGGGTTGTTTTTGTATTTTAATTCCACAGATGAATTGACAAACAGCAGATTCTACACACTCTCATGAGTTTTTAAGTGAAGAGATAAGCTCAGCATCTTAATGTGGTATTGATCTGAACCCTCTGGAATTTGAATTTGCTTGACTTTGTGAAGTTTGCATAGGTAGGATATCTGAACATCAGATGCCTGTCAGGCTGGAGACTGGCCTGTTTGATCTGGCTAACTCATAATTAATTGAGCTGTTAATGTGAGTATTTGATAAGAACACCTGGGGGTGTTTGGCACAAAAGGTGCTGGAGATGTGGAGCTTGACAGATGGATGCTCTCCAAATTTAAATCGGGTAGGTCTTAAACAATGATTTATAGCTGGGGAGAGTGGAATGTAAAGTGATGTGATATTTTCCAAGCAAAGCAGTCTGGTCTTTCTTAAGATCAGGATACAGGATGGAAATGATCTGAGCTGTCTATTAACGGCCTTCATTTCAGCTGGAACAGGCTTTTCTATTGTGCTTTTTGTGCTGTGAGTCTCCCTAAGCACTTTGCCATGACAAACCACATAATAGTGCAGTTTATGGGGGCAAAAAAAAGCGCAGTGATAATGCATGTAATACCTTGGTACTGATTTAGGGGTACACTTTGACTTGCTAGCATACTTTACACCCCAGGAAAATTGACTGCAAGCCCACAAGGATTTCTTCTCCCAGGTAGAGAGAAAATTAATCATAGAATCCTAGCCCTGAGTTGGAAGGAACTCATATGGACCATCGAGTCCTACCCCTGGCTCCACACAGGGCCAGCCAGGTCAGAGCATGGCACTGAAGGGATTGTCCAGATGCTGCCTGACCTTAGCCCAGCTCAGTGCTGTGACCACTTCCCAGGGGAGCCTGTTCCAGCTTCCAACCCCCCCCCCTACAGAACCTCTTCGTAATGTCCAACCTAAACCTCCCCGGCACAGCTGAAGAGCTCTTAACTCTTCAGAAGTTACATCTATGGACATCACCCAGCAGTCGGGTGGTATTAGGATTTCTGTAGCTGCTGTAGTGATGTGGGTTGCAGCACGATCACGTTCCCAGCACCAACAGTGAGACTGGAGAAAGAGGATCAGCCATCATTTAAGGGACCTGTATCACTGGTGAGACTAAAGTGTGCAGGGGCTGGAAACGAGAGGCATGGCATGTTTGACTGGCTGCCTTATTCTCTGCCAGTGAAGCAGCTTCCCAAATGCTGATGCTGATTTGGTTGTTGCTCACTACTTCTGGTAACAGGCACCACAGGAGTGGACACAAGCAGCTCTGTGTTAGGACAAAGTTCCTTCTTCCTTCAAAGTCTGGACTTGCCGTTTCTGAGTACTCATCATCCTGGGCTGTTCTAACCTAATTTGGCAAAAGGCAGAGCTGACTGTGACCCTTGAACCTGAGCATGTACTTGATGAAAACAAAGAACAACTGACAACCTCCACATAGACCGCCCTATGGTGTGGGTGGAGGGGAATATACAGCAAGAACTTATTATCTTCTTATGACATCATTCCCAAATATTTTTAACCTCTGTTGTGCTAAGATCATACCCAGAGCTGACTGAAACACCTGTTTTAACACATTCTTGGCTTGTTTTGCTCCTCAGACTGGAAAATTCCTGTGGGGAATGAATGCTTTGCTTGAGGAGAAGGGTGTAGGAAACAGGTTGCGCAATGGACACGGAACGCCGCATTCCTCTTCTGCAGTTGTGTGTTAGGTAGCTCCATGGGAAAGCTTGCTGCAGGATAGAGGCATTACTGCTCCCTTTCTGATCAAGCTCATCAGATGCCGAGCCACCAGCAGTATTCATTTACTCAGTAAACTTTCTCCCTTTGTGTTGGATTGCTGTTGAAGTTATACTGGTGTCTGCCCAGGTAGTTTTGGACTTTGTGCTGTTGCTGTTCACAGAGGATCTGAACTGACCACTGTGCAATTGTGAAGAATATGTTGAAGTTGAGTTTCTTTGCCAATCTCTTCTCAATTGCTTTTGTTCGTTTGGTCTGTATCACCAAACTGAAGACATCAAATTCCCCTATAAAGAGAATTCTTGTTTCACAGGGGGCTCTGTTAAGTGTATGCCCCATCAGGGGCACTGCTGTATGATAAGTGACATCAAAAGGGACTTGTGTTTTTTGTATTGAATTGTGTCGCTTTTCAAGTCATCACACTTCAAAAATTAATTTTCTGTTCCTAAAAGACTGATTCTCTCTTAGGAAATATACTCTCTCAGTAGAAGATAAAATATATCATAAAATAACAAGGTTGGGTGTGAGGAGGAACATTTGGGTGTTTCTGGGCCAACCCTCCTGCTCACAGCAGGGCTGAGCTTGAATTTAGATGGAGTTGCTTAGGGCTTGGTGCAATTGGGATTTGGGTATCTTTAAGGATGGAAACTGCAGTCCCTCTGGGCAAATTTGTTTCAGTACTTGCTGTTATGGTTATTCCCTCCCTTTCCCAGCTGAAATTTCCTTTACTGCAACCTGTGTGTTCCCTCTTGCTCTTTGTGTGCCTCTAAGAAGAACCTGATGCCATCCTCTCATTACCTCCCTGTTAGGTGTTTGAAGACCCTGATGAGATGTCCTTTCAGCCCCCAGGTAGCGCAAACTGAGCCTCCTCTGTTGCTCTTCATACTTGATGTGCCTGGGAGGACAGTCTGTACCATTGTAGTTTTCCACCTCCAGGCTCGGTCCAGCTGGTCAATACCCTCGTTTTACTGACCTTGGCTTTCCCTCGGTGTTGTGCCTCAGATCCTTTTCTAGGTCAACAGGACTATATTGTAAGACTCTTTTTTTTGGTTCTTTCACTTTTGCTAAACTGAATTTCATCTCTACTCAGATTATTTGAAACAGTCTCCTGCTTTATGCAGATGCTGGGAGTAGAAATGGTGAAGACACTCAAGCATAGAGGTAAATGTCCTCAAAGATCTCAGCATGAGCATCTTATTGAAGTAGACGTGAGCTCTCAGAAACACTCTGGGGTTTTGCACGTACCCAAACACATACTGTTCCAGCTTCCTTGTCAATTTTTTTGTGCTTAATATCCCAAATATCTCTTAATCTGATCAGATCTATTTTGTACAGTTGACAGTTGTCTTATTTCCTCAGGCCCAGATGAGGTTGGTAGCCGTGTATCCTTCTCGGAGACAATTGAGAAGTAATTAAAATCTGAAAATCATCATTCAGGCAAGGATGAAAAATATTTTCAATTTCCTAAGTAGCTGTGACAGTTTATGCATGAGTGCTTGCTTTCTTCTGAAACCCCTTGCTCTTTGACAACTCAGTGTTTGTTGTTTCACCTCAAAAAACCTGTATCTACATGAGAAGCACAGGCAATTTTTGGGGTATGTGTAATGGTGAGGCAAGAAGGCAGCTGCTGGCTGCCCTGAGCATCCGTATCTGTTCTTTCATACTCTTTCTTCCTGCAGTATCAGTGCCAAAGAACCTGAAACTTTTTTCATTGTTCTTCACCCATCTCCCACCCTTTGGACATGGGGAGGTTTCCTCTAAGCTGCTTTCAAGGGTTAGACAGTCTTGTTGACGCCGAGTTCAGATCAAGGACTTGCATAAGCATCACACCAGCTCGATTCGGGAGCCTGCTCCAGTACCTGAGCGGCTCAGCCAGCCGGGCTCATCCCCACTGTTGTGTAGTCTGGTGTGGGTGGCCTTGGGGACAGCCTGGCCAGTCGCACAGCACTGGCCAACCCCGTGCCTATGGCAGGGAGAGCTGTGAGTTCCATCAGCCATGTGCAGGGTGTTGCACGGCAGCCCCACCATGAGACACGAGCGGTGGGATCCCACTGAAATCACAGTACAAAACCTGAGCTGTGATTTAGGGACTGGAATCAAAGCTCTATCTGTGTAACCCTTCTATCTGTGTTACCCTTCTCTCTGGCTCTGCTTCGTAAGAGCAGTAGAAGGTGCTGTTGTTTTTGGCAGTGACTTTGGCTGTGCGGAGTTGTCTGTTAGGAGCTGAAATACAACTGTCCCTTATTTCAGCTGGAGATATTTCCATAGAAAAGCTTCTTTAACTTGTCCTTGTATTGTAAATTTATTTGTGGGGGTTGAATATTGAAGTCTGCCCAGCGTGTAGCATTAGTGCCAGTGAAATTACATGAATGTGAAATGGAGGTGTTTAAATATTCAAGGAGCACTAAATGAATTCAGTTTCCTTCTCCCACTGAAGGAATGTTCCCTGTGTTTCTCCCCAGCATTTTATTCTGCACATACGTTATGGCTTCAGACGAAGGATACATAATGCATTCAGGCACTATTTCCAGTTTCTCCTTTTCTTCAGCCTGCAGTGTCTCACTTAGCTAAAAATCAATTTGTTATTACATAAATTGCTGCAGGACATAAAGCTGTCTGTGTAACTAGCCCAATTAATTAGTATTTTTGCACTGTACTTTAATCAAACGCAATAGCCAGGCAGTTAAATATGACCACTCATCAGTATTTTTCAGTGGAGCTTATTTTTTGTGATTAAATTATTATTGCAATCTCTCCTTGTGCCATTCCACTACCTTCACGTTGCAATGAAGTGTCTCGGCAGCAGGAGAGAAAGACTGGGAAGCACTGGGAAGGTGAGAACAGTGAGGAGATGGTGCAGAGTGTGCCCAAGTGTTCAGTGAACAAGCTTGTCCTTGATAAATGTGTGGCCCAACATTCGACCCTGAACCTGTCCAAGCATTTCTGGTCCATTTGACTGTCTGTCTTGTTATAGAAGTTGGCTGGAGCTGTGTCCCAGGGTCACTCTGAAGCGATCTTAAACCTGGTTTGCCCCTTGCAGGACCAATGGAGACACCCAGGCCTTCCCCATTCAGTAGGTTTTTCCAATTCACTCCCGTTCCCCGTGGTGCTTGAAGGGTCTGATCCTGATGGAGGCAGTGGCAAAGCAAGCATCAAAGTCATCAGATCTTTCCACTCCTCCTTGTCCTTTCCTCTCCCCTGCGATCAGCGCTGAGTTTATGTAGACATACATCTATGAGCACTGTGCAAGCAGGGAGAGATGAAGAGTTGCTGTACTAAGTCAGTTGTTATCCTGTCCTGGTGGTGAGGTGGCTCAGATGTAGTTGTATGTTCTATGGAAATAACGCTTACAGCTTTTATTGTCCATTCTCCTGCAAGATGAAATGCTGAATTGGGAGCTACAGTCTTTGGGAAGTGTTCCCTGACACCTCCAGGCAGAGGGAGAAGAGGGACAAGGGTTCTACCTGGCAGCGAATGCTGTTGGTTGCTTGAAACCATGGCAAAGCTGAGTACAGAACCAAGTTCCTAGAGATGATCGTGGCAGCAGTTTGCACTTTAGCTACAACTGTTCATGGCTGTCCCAAATTACTTGAGTGCCAAACCCATAGGTATGTGCATACGTGGCTAGAGAGGCCTTTGGTAGTCTTAGACCCTGACAGTTCACCAGCTACTGAAACTTAGGGACTATCTGGACTTTTTTTTTTTAAAAAAAGAGACTTCCTTGACCAGCTTTGCCACAGCTGTTTATTGTTTAGCTCAAGCAAATATTAAGCTAAACTACAAATATTTATGTATTGCTATTTACTTGCAGATGTGCATGTACAGGAGGTTTTTACAATTGCTTTTACCTACAGATTCCACCACTCCTGAGGCAATGGCTAAGTTTGGATTTGAAGGAATCCTGTGTTGATGGGTTTTGTTGTCTTAAAGTCTCTTTACTTCTCTCTTCTGTTGTTGTCTATCTTTGTTTCTTCCATTTTAGGAGTAGAGAAGGGAGGAAGACACAGTAAAAAAAAGGGGGGGGTGTAAAAGAAAGGAGAAGGAACCTATGCACATCCTAGTAAGGGCATAAAGACAACTGCATTTCAACCAAATCTGGAGTGTGCCCAGTGTCTCACCTGTCTGTTTGGAAACAAAAATCAGTTTTGACTTTCAGGAAGTTTGGGGTTAGGAAATTGAAACTTTAATTGAAAAAATGTCTGGTAAGCCAAACTTTTTTGTCAGACCCACTGCTGAAAAGTTCTCAAATGAAAAATAAAATGGGGAAGCATTCACCTGCTGCTTCCCCAGCACTGCTTGGTGTGTGGAGGTTCCCCAGTCCATCCACCCATCGCAGGTACCCTGGGTTAGCAGCTCAGGTCCTTGCTGCTCCTCACGTCCTCTGCAAGCACTTAGAGATCTTGCATTAATTAAAATAAGTGGCCTTTCTACTTTCTCCAGAAGTCCCATCACTGTGCAAATGCAGCCTGAGGGATATTTCTTTTCCTCTCCCAGCAAAGATTGCATAAGGATTGCTAGCACGTGGATCCAGTGCGTGGTGTGCGGCAGCCAAATAATCATGGATTTAAGAGTCCCTCAGCACTCATTCACACGCCAGACCGTAACTGCTCTGATTTTCCCCTTTCAGCAGCTGCAATACCCAGGCACAATGGGGTGAGTTAAGGTTAAGGATGTCGTTTCAGCTTTAACTTGGAATGTCCTAGCTTTGATGGCCCCGAGCCAAATCCTTAACATTATTTTAATGTCGTTTTTCTTCTTCGTTTTATGTTTGCATACATTTAAAAACAGAGCAGGGGTTACTTATGTCACAGCTGTGCATACTTTCTAAGGCCAATGGATAAATACAGGCTTTATACTCCAAGAGGAAATTTTTTTGTAGGACCCAAAACACAAGTTGGTTGCGAGTCTGGTTGGTGGATGAGATCGCACCAGCTGCCAAAGAGCTGTGTCTCCCTTGATTTTGATGGAATTAGGCTGATTTATCTCTGCTGAGGATCTGGCCCTCAGTTCTTCTCCAAGCTCAGAACTTTTTTCTGGCTACTTGACATATATTTTTGTTTATATAGAATTATCTATCTATTCCCACCCTGTTTCTGCTTCTTGTCTTTCCAGATTTAGGGTTCAGTTTTGCACAGAGTGGATCTATTTATCTGATTTTTTTTAATTCTTTTTTTTTTTTCCTAAAGAAAAATATTTATTTATTTTTAAGCCAAACAAGTGTGGTGTGTGTTGTGTTGGTACCCAAGTGGCTTGGTTGAAATCTCATCTGAGTGAAGTTTTTCAGTTTGTTTACTGGAGTCTTCCCCAGCAACTTGACTAATTCTTCCTTTTCTGATCGGGATTAATGATGTGCTAAAAGGTGTCTTAGTCTGTTTTTCTGGTATGGAAGCATTGAGCCAATACCTATAGTATGAAGTGTCAAAAAATACAAAAAGTAGTACAAAAATGCATTAGGAGAGTTTTTTAAACAATCTTTTCAGCCAAATAATAAAGTATGGCTTTGTTTTCTCTGGGATTTTTTTTTGTTGTTGTTTTGTTTGTAACAGAATGGAGATTTTTAGGATTAATGGATTTTTTTTATACTCAGTTTTCTTATTTTTGTCCTGGTTAAAAGTTACAACTCTGTTTTCCTTACAATCAGAAAGTGTTTGAGAAGCTGGAAGCCATTTTTTCTGCCAAAAGAACCTGGGATTTTAGTGGAGGAAGGTCATGAGGACCCCAAACCTGCAGCTTTTAATTACATATGTGAACTTATAATAGCAACAGTAAAGGATGGCGATGGTGGTTGAGACTAGTGCATTGTGTGCCTACATCAAAACTCAGCGGTGAGCGGAAGGTTTTCCCCTGGCCTTAATAAGCTTCAGGTCAAGCCTCTTAGACTTGTAAGAAGAAATTTATTTCTTTGGCATCCTCTAGGCACTGTGAAGCCACCTCATAAGCTCAGGAGCTCCCTAACAGCGCTGCCTTCCCCCGTGTTGCGACTTGCTCTGGTTTCCTACGGATCCCTCCCAAGCAGCAGGTTTGAACGCGATGTTCACTTACAGATGCACAGCGTAAGTTCCACCCTGGAGCTCCTACGTGTGGTTCCCGTTCTCCTGGGCCAGAGGGAGATGAAACATTCATGGCTCTTTAGCCCCCAAGTGCAGCTAGCTGCAGAAGGGGATTTTTTTTTAATGCAGTCACGCAATCCCTGCCATGCAGAGACTTTTCAGGTGAGCACTAATGCTCACCCTGAAGACATCATTGTGGCGTTTATGGTCAATGTAATACAGATTTGAGTCTTCTGGCAGATGGATTTCAGAAGCGTTCTCTGTGGTGCTGCTAGTACAGCAGTTGCCATGTTCCTACAGGGAGAAAAACCCCGTTGCCTGCTCGGTCCATTAGAAATCTGTATTCTTATTAAAAATACATATTCTGTGTTTCTGCAAGTCAGAAAGGGAGGAAGGGAGCACAAAGCAGCAAGAGGGAGAAATGTCCTATTCTGAGCACCAGGAGAGTTTAGTCCTTTTGTGTGTGTTGTTCCCAGCGCATTCTCCCTGAGCCAAGGGTGCGGAGCCTGCAGCCCTGCCTGCCTGCAGCCAGCCGAGCCTGCAGCCAGCCCTGCCTGCAGCCCTGCCTGCCTGCAGCCAGCCCTGCCTGCAGCCCTGCCTGCGTGCTGCTGTCTGCATTCAGTGCAACTCTTAATGCCAAACCCGGTATTTTTCTGAGTCGAGGGGGTATATGAGGTAAAGCTTCAAGGGGCAGTTTCCTGCTTTGTTGGAAAGAGGCAGAAAGACATTTTGCATGCTGTCAAGCCCTATGCTTTTCCTCCTTTTTTCCCCCCTTTGCCTGAGCGGCTGCATCTTGCTCAAACATAAACAGCGGCCGAGGGGCTGAAGCCTCCCAGGAGCAGGCGCAGCTCAGTGGGCTGCAGAGCCAGACAAACATGGGTCAGTCTTGCTGCATCTGGTTAAGCCCACTCTACTTTCAGAGCACTGGAAGGTGGCATCAGTTCAAATGTCTGCCTTGCCCTTGCAGCCCTTTCAATGAGCAGCTGCACTGTGGAAGGGCAAGGTCCTGCCAGCATGAATGTGCTGGTTATCGAGGGATGTGCAAGGGCAGGTTTGTTCTGTTACCTCTCCAGTGCTCCCAGGTCCTTGTGAGCTGACCAGTGATGAGGACTGAAGCTTTTTCTTCACATCCAACCTAAAATCTATCCCCTTGCAATTGAAACCATTCCCCCTCATCCTATCCCTCTGTGCCCTTCTAAAAAGTCCCTCCCCAGCTTTCTTGTAAGCCCTTCAGGTACTGGAAGTCCACTATAAGATCTCCCTAGAGCCCTCCATTCTCCAAGCTGAACAGCCCCAACTCTCTCAGCCTGTCCTCATAGGAGAGGTGCTACAGCGCTGTGATCATGTTCATAACCTCCTCTGGACCTGTTCCTACATATATGTACATGTTCCTGCCCAACCTTGGAAGTTAATCCTTATTGCTCATGTACCCACTTCTCGTGACACCTTGGTAGCTTCCAGCAGCGACCACAGGCTGTGTGTGGGTCTGTGTGTCACACTTGTAACAACCAAGGAGGAATCAGAGCAGGTAAAACCAAACCACTCCCAAATTAGCATCGTGAAGCCTTTGCAAAGGTTTGCATTTTCATTTCAAGGGGCTGAAGCAGTAATTCTTCTTCCTAGTGGCACACTTTGGCATTGTCAACAATTGTCCACATAATAATGAAGCTGTTTGGAAAAGCACTTTCCCCACATGAAAGCCATTTAATCTGAAAAATAATTTCAGCCATCTCTGGTATGATACAAACTTCACTCTGCAATAACTGACAGCAACCTGAGAATACCACGATCTGAAAATCATTGTTTGTTCTTCTCTGAGAATACTGTATGTTGAAAAATAACCAGGAGTCTGTGATGCAGGTGTAGGCACCAGGGATGGTATCATCCTGCCCCTGTGGCAGGGGTGCTTACACCTACCTCGCAGGATGCAAATTGTTAGTTTCTGTTGGTGTAGAGCCTTGCTCTTTAGCCTGAATCAAAAAGCCATCAGGGATATGAGAATGTCTCTTTTGAATAGCGGGATCGGGTACCAGAATTTGTGTCATTGCATCCTAATTTAGGAGGTGACTTTCGCTGTTACACTGACTGCCTTTTTCCACTGCACATGGTTTGCGGGGGTGGGAAAGAGCATGTTACAGACATTGTCTGGTGAAGTTATTGCTTCTCTTAGGCAAAAGAAATTCAACCCAATTTACTGAATCCCACAGCAATTCTCTGTCTGAAACAGCCACCCTTGTGATGGACACAATTTTAGCTGTTAGTAGAAATTGAAACTCTGTCCAAAAGCTTGAAGCTATAACTGAAAGGAAAACCAAGAGCGTGAATTACTGGCCTTAAACTAATGCCCTCTGGCTGAGAATGGTAATGGACTTGTGTTTTCTTTGGGATGGACAAGTGTCACTCGGGTAGCTTCTGGAGCAGAAAGGGGTTTGTGGTAGGTGGGTGCACAGGAATAGACCCTGTCCCCAGGTGAACCACAGAGCACTGTCCAAAGTCAGTCTCCAGGGTAGTTCTTGACCTGAAGCAGGACAAGGGTCGTGCTGCGGATCCTTCAAACAGGCTCGTTTCAAATGTAAATTTTTTAGTTGTTCTCTTAGAGGCTGCTGAACGGTGTCAGGGGTTACAGCCAAGCCTGGATCAGTGTGCTGGGAAAGAATAATGATGATTTTCCTAAACGTGAAGAAGTATTGTTATTCTTTTCAACAGCAGGGAACAGGTAGCACAATTACCGTGGCAATACTTGTAAATTAGTTGTTGTTCTGTCAGAAAGTACCAATTATATGCTAAACTAGTCAAGCTGCCTCTTTTTCACAGACTGATGTCTGGCCAAATTTATGGCTATGGAGAGCAATGAGCATAGGAAGTTCCCCACCAACATGGGGAAGAACTTTTCCCCGGTGAGGGAGCCCTGGGACAGGCTGCCCAGGGGGTGTGGAGTCTCCATCTCTGGGGATATTCCAGCCCCGTTTGGATGCCGCCCTGTGCAATATGATCTGGGGAGCTGCTTTGGCAGGGGGGTTGGACCCCATGAGCTCTCCAGGTCCCTTCCAACCCCTGGGATCCTGTGATTTGACTTGGTTGGACCAGCAAACTTGCGTGTCACTGTTGTCCTGATCAAAATCTCAACACTCTCTGAGAAGGGAGGCAGATGGACTCACCCAGCGCCCCATCCATTTGCATCAGCACCTGAAATGTATCAGAGTCAGAAGTTCAGTGGATAGAGAAATGACTCACTTCTTTTTTGACTAACAATAAAGTTGTTCAGCTCAAGTGGAGACAAGTCATATCTGATATCATATTTTATATCCTTTTTGCTTATTATAATTTATTTTTTCAGATTGATATTGCGCAGAGAAATATGATGCATTGTTCTGAAATGAAATTTGAATCTGTATCAAGGCAATTTAATCCCACTTGGAGTTGGTGGATAAAGGAGCAAGCGTAACCTTCAATAATTCCCTTGCTCATAGTTGGCTTTCTCATGCACAACAATTTAAACCAAAATCACTTTCTCTAATGAGAGACCATAAATTATTGCTTTAATGAGACACATGAAGTTTGAAGAGTTGAATTTCCATGTTCCTCTTATCTGTAAGCCTGGATACCTCAAGGGATGGGGAAAGATCCATAGTGCTGGATTTCTGTGTTATAACATTGCTCAGTATTAAGATGATTATTACAATATCATTAAGTCCCAGATGGGAATCTGGACTTCAGTATGCTCAGTATTGTTTCCATCTAATGTGAGAGTCTTAAAATGCTTAGAATTGAACAAAAAATTGGGAGGGGAACTTGGATCTGCCCAAAACCAAAAAGCAATGTGGTGACATAGTTTCTCACAGTTCCTCCTACGCTGTTCCTACAAGTGCACTGCTTTGTTTCAGTAACGTGTTTTTCACATAGCTCTTCTATACATCTGCATTGTCTCTTGCAAAAAAAAAATACTCTTTGGAAAGGGCTGCTTAGTGATTTCCTTCAATAACGCACAGGTTGTGGTGGGGTATAAAGGAGCAAAGACTAAAGACACAAAAGTGACTGCTGTGAAGTCAGTCCCGTGGATCTTTGGTAGGGTGGTCTGTAGTAGCTCCACAAATTGAATCCTTTCTGTGTAGGATCAAGTCTTGGGGTTTTGGGACACCTGTTTTTACTTTGTAATCAGTAGGAATGGAGAATCCAGTGTAGTCTGTGCTCAGTTATCTTTATGGTTAAATTCCCATAATCTAAACCCAGCCCTACTTTTTCCATCAAGGTGTGTTCAGTGTGTGCTTCTAGGTGCTTCTGGCGCATGGTCCCAAGAGTAGGAAATGGTTTGTGCCCTTGTGCAAGCATTGAGCAGGAGTATGCTGGCAGGGGGTGAGCTGGGCTGTGTGTCCTTAGGCTCTGTGTCATGGCTGTTAGTCTTTGTTCTCTTGTGGGGTCTCTGCGAGTTTCTCTTCTTTTGATCTCAGCCTGCAGCACATTCATGAAGGCGCTGGGGGGAAGGACTGTCTGCTGCTGTGCTGCTCCATGGTCCACCTGCCTCATCAGGGGGTAGCTGCCCAGGGGGATCCTCCCTTCAGAGGTTTTTGGGAATCAGATCAGACAGTTCCTGGCCAGGGAAAACACAGAGTTTGAGGGTGGTGGCATGTGCTGCACTACAGTTAGCACTGGTGAGATGTGTGGAGCATTTGAATAAAAGGTCATTCTCTGGGGTACCTTCAAAGAGGGACAATATAGCACTTGAGGCCAAAGATGCTTATGTATCTGTAAGGAGCCACTATTTATGCCCAACTATATATCTATACATATGAACTGTATAGCAACCACATAGCACTGGATACGTTGATCATGCAGATGCTGTACCAGCGAGCCCAGCACGTTCTTTGCTGAGGCTTTTCAACTGTAAGGAATGTAATGAGCACGTGGAGCATGACTGCTGGGTTATTCTTCTTTCTTGTAGAAAGGCAGTTGATTTCAGTTGTTCTCTGTAAACTGTCTGGTGGCTGGTAAGGTAACACTACGATTTAAAGTATTAGCAGATTTATAAACCAGCTTGTGGCTGGCACCGTGTTTCTAGTTTGAGTCTAATCCATCACTGGTCCTTTGTCTCTGCCAAGACCAGCCCAAGGCAGAGCTGTCTCAGCAGACTTAATGCATGTGTTGTCTTTTCAGAAGATGTGTTGTCTGTGATGTAGACCTTCATTTGTTATGTATTTGTCACCAGTTAGCATCAAGAAAATCCTGATCTGATTGATTTCTAGCACTTGGGTGCAAGAAATGTTGTGCAATAACAATCACTGTCCCTTGTTGCCTTTCAGGCCCTTCAGAATTTAGGCAGGCTACATTCTTAAACCTAACATGAAAATCAAGGAGAGATGTTCTGCACAAAGAATAACCAGTGTTTCTTAAACTGTTAAACAATCTATGAGTTGCCAACAAAAAAAGTATGTTAACAATGGCCAAATCAAACAGTGATTCAGAATTTGAATTAAAGGTCATCAAAGCTCTGTATGCATTAATCACAGAGCTCTGGAATTAATATTAATAGCACTGGAGAGCTGTTGAATAGACGTTTTTGCTTAATTTTAATCGTTAATTACACACTTATTAATACTTAACTCTATAAATACTTTATAGAGAGGAAGCTATAATAAAGGCTAGGCTGGATGAATGTGTGGGCTATTAGTACCTGTTCTTTTGAGTTAGATGCATTGCCAGCAGGACTGGGATGGGTGTAAAAACAAGATTTAAGAACCCAGATTCGCAGTATCTCAAAGGGCTGTCTGTCTTGCAGTAAGGTCCTTGCAATACCAGACATAAAGACGTTTGTGAGAAGGGTGCATTTTCAAACCACTGTGTTACCTAAATGATTTCTGTATGAAGGTTATATCAGGACATTTTCCTTCTGCCCTAACCCAGCTCTCAAGAAATTCTTGGCGGGTGAGATCTGGTGCATGAGGGAAATGGTGGCTGCTTGGAATGGATGGCTTAATGGCTAATTTGGTTCAAGCCTTGTGAAAATTCAAATGAAATGCAAAAAAAAAACGTGAGTTAAACATGTTGGGTGTTGCTTATGTATATGAATCTGCTGAAAATACAATTCCAACCGGCTCTGCAGGCAGTGAGCATTTTTATATCTGCAGCAATACAAGCCTAACCTCTACTTTACTTGGCACATGAGTGTTTCTACTGATAATTTCTTTCTGCTTCTCCTCTTCATTGGTATTACAAATAATTTTGCTTGGTTTTGCTATTATTGTTTAATGTTGATGTATCAGAAAAGGGGGATAATAGCTTGTTAGATAAACTTCAGGGATGGAAATGACCCATGAAGTTAAAGAAAACTAACCTGTGGAAACAAAGCTGTGTTTCAAGTGACTGGTAGAAAATACTGCTAAGGGGGCTGGGAGCCCTGCAGTGCTTCTCAATGCACCTCTGAATTGCTAGACCATTACAGACATCCAGATATCCGTAACAAAATGGGGTTCCAATTTTGAATGGAGTCTCTGGTTATTTGCCTAATAAAAGCAGTGGATATATTAACGTTAAGTGGGAAGGAACGGTACATGTCAGCAGGCAGCAAATGCCCTTCTCTAGTAATTGCACTTATTGAGGATAATGGGCCGATGAAATGACTAATATTCTTCTCTTTTTCCTGAGTTCCTGTACCATTCCCTGACACGTCGTAGGGATCTTTCAGTAGTGTGTCCTAATGAGCTGCCAGAACGCTAAGGGTGCAAGTGAGTCTCAGTTGACCTTGTTGGCCTGAATTCACGTTAGTTGGAGGCGCTGTGGAGGTCAGTCCTCTGTTTCGTTTCAGGAACTGCTCCATAACACTTTCAGTAATTCACTGCTGAGAAAAGATGATTTAGTGTTTCAGATAAAAACACCTTGTCCTTAAAATGCACTGGATGCCTCTCTCTGGACAGTATGTGATTCCAGGGCTCAACGGCTTGCTTTAGGAAGCGAAGGATTGTTACATGAGGGATTACATACCCAAAAGAGCTTATGCATCTTGAAAATCTCAGCTCAAACATCTGCTGGCATATGTGTATAGCCAGGAGAAAATGTGTGTTGTTTTGCCTAGCTTGCACATGAGCCTGAACCACGGCCAGTGGAGAACTTGGATAGGAGACGGTCGCAGAATGAACTACAAACTAGATGATGGGAGCAGGAGTTACTGAGTAGCAAGACAGTCTTCTGGTTTGATGCTGTATCAACAGCACATGGTACTGTTGTTCTGAAGAGATCTGGTGGTAGGAGTGACTGTGGAAAACTGTAAAGTCTAAATTCTACATCTGGGTGGCAAAAAGATCTTTACAAACGTTGATGACTGAGTCCCAGTGTACTGATTAAATTCCAGAAGGCGTAAGCATTGTACCTTCCCTCTTTTGTGCAATTTCCAGTAGATACAATGAGCCTGGTCTGTGTTGCTGTACCTGAGAGCTGCTGTACTTGACCTTTGCGGCGACTGCGTTCTGATGGCAGACAAAGTGCTAAATATGTTCCATGGGGTCTTTCCAGATAAAATTGCCATGCAAATTTATTCTTTACATCAGATTTATTTATATCTCAGCTGACATGATAGTAGAGGAGAAGTGGATCCTCAGGAGATGTAAATTAGTGAATGTCCATTTCTGTCTGCCAAGAACCTGTCCAGGATGTCTTCAATCATACTCTTCAAGTTGTAATCACACAGAGGCATATCTCCTTCTCTGAAGATCTTTGTAAAGCACTTGGTTCTTCTTGACTCAGAAGATGGTTTAAACGAAGAGGTTTTCTTTGCTGGTCTTAAAAATTGCTCATTCTTCCCTGTCTGCCCTTGCATGTTGTTCCTACCCCCTGTGCTACTGCAGCATGATCTTCTGTCAAGCATAGAGCATGTTTTGTTGTCTGAGGCAGAGACATCTGATGTTAGGAGACAGAAAGCCTGGTGACATCCTACAGCAAAGCTTGTTCCCATCCTCACGACACAGAAATGGGAGAAGCTGGCATTGCAAGGGAAGCACCGGCTGTCTTAAAGTTCCCTACCTGCTTTGTGCAGATCTCCAGCCCTGCAGGTCAGCCAGCAAAATGTTCAGTGCCCTAAAACCCGTGTACGAGCGCCTTGCTGATAGGCTACTAGTTTACACTAGTTGAATAACTCAGTGTGAATAGAAGTCTGTGAGAGCAAAAGGTCACGTAGGCTGCAAAACTGAGCATCTGAAAGTTATGAAGAGCTCTCCCTCTGCAGAAAGAGGCAGAACTGGTTTGGAAAAAATTCAGTCTAAATATTAATATCTTCATGGACAGAAATAATCTGGATTATTCCAAATTTCTTTTGAGAGACGCTCTGGCTTTTTATAGATACTCTTTTATCCAACAACAAAGAATTCTAAATTATATAATAGCTGAAATTAAGCTAAATTTAGAGAAAGGAAACATCAAGAAAAAGTGATCTAAAGCAAAACAGGATATCTATAAAGCTTAAAAGGAGAGCATTCCACTTTACCCAAACTGTTTTTTCTCTCCATTTGCTTATTAGCTTTTTGCTCCATACCAACCTTCTGCAATTTCAGCTCTTTGGTCTGGTTTGGGTATGGGCGTAGGAGGGGAGGGAGAATCTTCAAAATCCTGGAAACCTTTTCTGCCCTGAGCTAACAGTGAGAGAGACATCAGTCCAGGTTACTGAGAAGAGGCAGATACAGCATGCCTACTGCCCAAATTATTCCTGAAAACCTGGTCTACCTTTGCATCAACCCAAAGGGAATTCGTGTCCCTCTTACCCGTGATGCTGGTGCTTGGTCTGTATTTCTCATGGCTGCTGTTTTAGTTGCATTTTATCTAGATGAAGTACCATTGCAACTAGTTCTTAATGCTTCCTGTGGAAGTTCCTTCATTCTGAGGTCAGAAAAGCTTCACTCTGCTGAAAATTTTCGGAGGAAAGGGGAGCCAGCAAAGCAGGGAGCTTGTTAGCAAAGCTGGTCTATGCTTCAGATCGGTTTTGTTTTCTCTGATGGCTTGATCATAACAGTTGCACTCTAATTTTTGTACAGGGTTGTGCACATTTCAAGCAATGTAAATATATGCATTGGCATGGTCATTAGTTCTGCTGTTTAAGTTAGGGATATTTGATAGTGTATAATAAAACCAAGTGGTCCTGTATACCATTTGTCATGCTGAGCTTGGACTCATCTCTTTGCACTCCCACTCCACCCGTTCCAACTTCATATATTCCAAATGCTCCTCCTTGCTTGGAGCAAAATCAATCCTCCTTTTGCATTGGGTGGAAGAGGAGAAATGTGTGCTGGGATTTTTCTCAATGCACAGAGCTGCGTGCAGACTTAATACTCGCTTAAACGATAAGCGTGGGGCTTCCCCAGGGGAGAGCATCGTAAGACAGCTGAGGTCATGGTCACAGCCTCAGCCCCCATGTATTAAACTGCAGAAAGAAGTGGAAACATGAGAGGGCCCTTTCCACTTATCAAGCAAGAACACTACTGTGACTGCTGCTTCCCCGAGCTGCCATACCCTGCAGGCAAAAGAGTAAGTCCTGCAGCTCTGAGAAGTGATTTTTGTTAAGTCACCCCTTCATTTTGAAACACCATTTCCCACCCCCCCCCAAGCCCAATCTGCATTTTCCTTGCTGAGGGACTGGCTCCTGTCGTTGGCTGAACGCGTCTGGCCGACACTGGGGTGGTGGTAGAGGATGTCGCTTTCTAACTGAGGATGAAAGTCACTGCGTGAGGCTTCAGGGATGGTGTTCATACCCACAGGATCTGAGAGAGCTTAAGATGATATGGCTTTCTAATTTCATTGGGAGTCAGGTGCTGATTTACCTGCATAACTTGCTATGGTGACATGCCAGTGGAGAAACAGATGTAGGAGAAGCCGCAGTATAGAAGTTGGAGGACTACATGGTCCACAGACTGTATCCTGTCTTGCAGGAGTAGTTTCCCCACAGCTTGTCCCACTCACTAGTTAAAAATGCCCCAGAGACCTTCTCCCTGCCATGGTGCTCCCTGTGTGGGTAGGTTGTTGGGGTGGACGTTGTTCTCTGTGGTGTCCTTGGCCCTCACCCCTTTCTCTTCCCACAAAGACCAATGGCTCAGGCAAACCCTCAGAGTTTTACTCTGAAGCTCTTGAAATTATCCAGCATTGCCAAAAGAAAGGATTTGCTGACAGTCAGAATCCTACTGGCAAACCTAGGTGGATTTATGATGTTGGGTGGAAACCAATTTGAACTATAATTTTACATGAATCTGATCCCTCTCCTGAGCCAGGCAAAACTTCATGATTTTGGCTGATTTTTGAGCACTTCTGTTCACATTTGAGCTGAAGATAAAACTGGGCCCATGATATTGAGCAAACCAAAGCTTCAAACCATTGCAGATAGATCCAGCTATGTTTCCTGCTTCTTCATGCCTCCCCTAGGTTGAATTTCTTGATGTCTCCTGCTTGGTGCCTCTTCCCCAAAGGAGCACATCAGGAGTCATGAATATCCTCCAGAATATAAACTGAGTAGTGTGTTTAGAGCATGTGCCACCATCATGTGTTATTAGGACAATTGTTATAATTACTAAAAGCAGGCCAGTCCCCTGTGCTTGGCTCCTTCCACCATCATCCCCCAACACCCTCCCTGCCAAATCCGATGCTATTTGGGGAAAAACAATTTTGGGTATTCTGGGTTCAGTTTTGGCTTCTGCTCAATGTGAACATGGAAAATTACTTCAGCCCTCATGTCTCTACACAGTAAGAGTTAAGTGGGTGCAGTCAAGTCCCCTGCAGATTTTCTGCATGCTGCAGCCACTGTTTGTAAACAGGGATACACATAATAGGTTGAGAAATCAACTCCAAAACAACAGGCATTGTTCATGTGCTGAGTAACTCTAGTGATCAATTAGGATCTGGAAAAAACTCCATGTTGTGTCCAGATGAATGTAAAACCCGAGCCTCCCCTGCCAAAAACTCCAACCAATACCTTTGCAAGTTCTGGAAAGTTTAGCTAACTTTTTTCCCCATATTTGATTTAACTTGTGAGTATTAATTTTTTTTTTATTGCTGTTATTTCAACAAACTAATGAGAAATGTTATAAAAAGAATGAAATATCAAGTGAATTGTGGCTTCTCCCCTTGCCATGCCATGATGGGAATGTGACAGTGTTGTGTTTGTGCTGGTCAGAGCTGAGCCCTGTGAGCTGCACCGGTCACAGTTCTGTTGGGCAGAGATGGGCTCAAAGATTACCTGCTCTGAAGAGTGTCATGACCCATCGGGGTTAGTGGGGGTTCTGCTGTCCCATCAGGGTCTGTGCTGTGTGTGCTGTTGAAGTGTGGGAGTTAGGTGGAATAGTGATAAAGGACATTATACAGCCCGTCACCTTATTAGCAGGTGGTATTTGTGGCCTTTCTTGCTAAGGTGGTGAGCAACAGAAATGAGCAGTGATACCTGCTGGTGTAACAGGAACCCACCAGTGCCTTGTGGTGACTGGGGCACAGATGGAAATTGGGCTTTGGTGCATCTGGCTCAGTCCAGGAGATCTGCAGATCAGCTGTGGTCAAGACATTGGTTCATACAAGCCACTTGACTTTCATCTCTGTTCCCTGTGATATGAGGGACTGGTTCTCAAAATGTCTTTCCTGGCTGTGACACCTGTGGGCATTAGGGCTTTGTCCCTCACCCACATTGCTGAACAGTCATCCTGTTATACCTGTGACAGCTCTTTCCTAAGATGCATTTGGTGACTTCAGAGCCACTCAAGGTCAGTGACCACGCAAGGACAGCAGCAGCATTGTTTGTGATCTGGGGAAGGCACTTCAGTTGCTAAATGGATTTGAGTTGAGTTTATTTTCTATCATCCTGAAATAACCACTGCTCAAACAATTGCAATTCTTCTGATGTCTTTCTGGAAAACATTTGGCTTGTTTGGCAGTGCAGTGTTGTGTAAATAAATATGTACCAAGCATCAAAGTCAAGGAGGGGCGGGTGAGTTCTCAAATAATTATGTAAATAAATCCATGTAGCACGCTCTGATATTGGCTACCACGTGCATTTATACTAATCAGTACAGACATTACTGACAAGTGAATCTCTTCTGCTTCCTTCTCCTGAAGATTTCAAAATTAATACTGCATTTTGCTCCTTGTTTTGCTGTAAGGGATGTGGGAGGACTCGGAGGAGCTCCTACCTCGGCATCCCCTTCAGGTGTCTCTGGGAGGCTGAGACCAGTCAAACTTTGCATAAATAAAAGTACTCGGCATGAGAGTTTACAAGCTCGATCCAGCACTTAAACACATCGGGGGGGAAAAATAAATACACTCATTTGCTGGAATGGCATTTATTTGTCGATCTCATCTTGACCTCTGTGGGGAGGCTAAAGGACGTTCAGTGACTGTAAAGTGCAAAGACTTTTGTATACAGCCCCAGATGAACTTTGTCGCTGCTCCATTGACAACATCTGTAATCCAGCCAGCTCGAGTGGCTCTCCATTTGTCTTTCTCCGAAGAACTCGTTTGTTTGCCCGGGATTTGGCACCCATGCTTAATCACAGAGTAAGTGAGAAAAAGTTGCTTCTGTGATATTTTCCCCCTGAACTGTTAAACCGCTGAAGTATATTGTGGGAGGATGGGAAATCTCCCACTTTGGTGGTTCTGCAGGCTACCTGAATTGTGAAGTTGGGCTAGCTGATCGTTTGAGGTCCCTTCCAACCCTGAACCTTCCGTGATTCTCATTCAGGGTTCTAGCAAACCTGGGGTTGCCAACTGGCTACTGCTGTCCCTAAGGAAAAAAGAGGACTTCAGTAACGTGGCGGGAGGTGAAGATGAGGAGTCAGGTGCGAGGGAATAACTAACACAGCAGTTGGAAGCGATGGTTTCTCTGTGTGAAGTTCATGTGGCAATCAGCCCACTTGTTGAAGTCACAAGGGTAGGAGCGAGGAGTAGGAGGTGGAGGGAGAAAGGATTGTTACTGTCTTCTGAGTCCCAGCAAACAGGAACATAACTCATGGCTAGGGCAGCAAATCCCACCACATGAGCGAGAGCTGACACACAAGTGTTTCTTGCTTTTCAATTTCTCAAGAGAAGGCATGCTGCTGTCTTGGAGAGGCAGATTGCTTCAGCACCAGAAGGGACCGATGCCTGGGCAGCTGCAGAGGAAGAAAACTGATGGGGCAGAGGGGGGTGCTTTGGGGCCACAGACGTTTCTTGCTTGTTTGCTGGAATTCACCCAGCTTTTTGTATCTTTGCAGCCTTAGGGCAGGTTCTGGGAAACCTGGGACTGGTTACATTAAAGCTTCTGAGATTACTTCCCTTTGAGTAAGGCAAGTGTAAGAAACCTTCAAGCTACAGTAGTAGTGTGGATCCTCATGCTTCAGGTTTTGATGCAGTGAGTTTGAGATACCATGCATTATTTTTCATTCTCTGTGTAAGGATGTCGTATGGATTCAGTGTATTCGTGCTCTTGGCTTTTTTTCGTTGCTGTGGAAGGGGACCCATGTTTTCATTGTATCCTCAGGGAGAGCAAAGATGCCCAGCATGCATTGTTAAAATTCAGAGCACCTCCAGTTGTTAAGATGCTCAGTGAGAACAGCATTGGTAAATTGATTAATTAGATCAATTACTTAAGATTCTTTCCCTCCCCTCTCTGCGCTTGCACAGTTTGCTCCAAATGCCAGTGTTGAAAATTGTACTGCCTGAGTTGGAGGGAGGGAGGGATGGATGGATGGCTACTTCTCTGGCTCTAGGTCTCTCCTCTGGCCAGAACAGCACGTTGATGCTCTCTGTTCACAGCAGACTGCCCAACGAAGGGCTTTGGTGAGCGTTGTGTTTGCACAGCACAGTGTGTTTGTAAGTGAAAGTACGTGGGAGCTCGCAGAGCTGCTCTTGCTGCCCATTCCCAGTGCTTCTCTACTTGCTGCAGTTTATGAAGTGTGTTATACATATCTAAAGGCCTGGTGAAATGTTTATTGATCAACTGATTATGTGCCTTTTACGACGACTGCAAAGGCAAAATGGGTGTACTTTATAAAGCAAAAATAATTTTAAAAACGCTTTTGGGAGAGCAAGGTAAGTGGGATAGACTTTAAGAATTGAAAGAAAAGGTCTCCTAAGAGGATGAGCTAAGGGAAAAGGGACCTAAGGAAAGCTGGCAGACCCGTAGGGAGTCTTAAGGCCACAAGTTCAAGCTATCCCATTCAAAAAGTATAGTAGAAGACTAAACTGGTTTAATCATGAGCTCATCGTTGACCTCAAATGCAAGAAAGAAACATGCAGTAAGAGGAAAGTAGGTCAGGCTCCCAGAATGAGAACTGAAGTGTAGCGGGAGCATAGACAAAATCAGAAAGGCCAAAGAACTAAATAAAGATAGAACATTTAAGAGCCATTGGCAGTAACTAGATACCATTCTGTAGCATTGTTACAAGGGCTGTTCTGCCATACAATAGGGAAAGACAGCTATCAACATATCAGCACTGAAGGCGATTGTCTAATGTCTTCTTCATATTGAAGTTCAACACTAATAAGATGATTTCTGTAATTGGGACTAGTTATATAGCAGTAACATCCCAACCTAGATATGTGAAAATGGGTTAGGACCAACCTGGATAATTTAGGTGTTTTCAAATTGGTTGGAACTATGAATTTAATTTGAGAATGTTTTTTAAAAGATATTTCAGTGCTGCAAGTGGGGTTAACTTGCAAAGGAGAGATTCAAAAGCCTGCAAAAAGACAAGCATAGTGAATATTCTTAAAAAAGAAGAAAGAGGAGGAGTTGGAGAGCTAGAAATCCACCAACTTAACGTCCATTTCTGGAAAAGTACATGAGCAAGTAATCCAACAGCCTTTTTTAAACATTTATAACAGGGATAAGAATAACGTGCCAAAAATCTCATCAAAGCCACCTAACTTCCTTGTGTGACATGGCAATAGGTCTTGTAGACAGAGAAGCAGCAGCGGATTTATGTGTTCAGATTTCAGTTAGGTTCTTTGGCAGCATCTCAGTGACATCATAAGGAAGTTACTCTTAGTCCATCTTAAGATCTTAATTACTTTCAGGGGGGCTGTTGTCTCTTTATTGATTAGAGTGGGGATCTGGAAGGCTTACCCTAGGCTTTACCTCCTGGACTTTTTACTTAAAGGCTTCAGTAAGCATATAAAGTATGGTGGGATCAGTCTAGGCCAGTATTCAGTGCTGTCCTTAAAAGCAATCTGTTGGCTCCATGGAGTTTCCAGCAGAACTGCAAATGGAGATTTCTTCATATTCAGTCCCATAGGTGATGTGCTGGGTGCTCAGGAGAGAGGAACCCCTTCTGTAGGTGATCTGTGTTTATCTTGCTGGGAGTGCATGAGGAAAGGCACCTTGGTGGAGCAGATGTCTATGTGTTAATAGAAGTAGTCTGCAGCAGCTTCTTCCCTGGTGCAAAGAGCTCCACAGGATGCAAGGAGCAGGGAATGAAAGGACTGTTGGATTAGGGATCTGGGGTGACATTGAGGTGGGAGCTCTTCCATCTAGCTTCTGGAAATGCACTGACTTGCACTCTTGCTGAATTTAGCCTTGTACTACCCAGCAACCCGGAGTAATAGCCTGGTTAATACAGTTTTAAAATCAGGCCTAATTGCAAACCAGGCTTAGTGGCCAAAGGACAAGAGTATTATAAATGCCAAATATTTATGAGAAGCCAACTTGTCCCAGGGAGGGACAGCTGCTCCTAATTTGCCTGAGAAAATCGTATTTTAAAGCTTAAAAATACAATAATTTTTGTGCATAGCAGGGCAGCTACTCCCTACCCAGAAGGGTTTAGTATTTGTGTGCCTTGGCCTGCCAGCTGTGAGATGGGAAGAATTCTTGTCTGCTCAGAAGGCGACTTTGAGACATGCTAAATTATTTCAAAATATATCTTTGAGGCCTTCAGAAGAAAACTGCTGACTTGTACTAAATTTTTAGATATTGGACCCTGCCACAGGTTAAGCATCCAGCTTGAATGAAGCTAGGTCTTCAGGTCCAGAGGGACCTCAATGCATCTCCACCATAACACAAGAAGGTAAAGATTGTGGATTTGGAGGAGCTATTGGAGAAGGCACATGTTCCCAAGGAATGAGCCTGTCTTAAGAGGCGAGGGAGGGACGACAAGTCCAGCTGGGCTGTTGGCTGGGAGTGTTGGGAAGGACTGGAGCTGGGCTTTTTGTAGCACACAGCTAAAAGCTGTGGCTGTAATTGCTTCTTTTACAGATGGGTTGTCCTCTGTCAGCACCAGTGGTTCCACCTGGGACAAATCTTGTTTTGCCAGAGGACATCACTGGGAGAGCTGTTCTTGAATGGGGTTGTAAATCCTTGGTGGGACTGAGCCCTGCTGTCACAAGAAGTGACCAGTGGGCAAGTTGGACTGTGTTATCTGCACGTACCCAAGGTGTGGAGGCATTCACTGTGTGCTCTCAGCAAATGTCAATGCTCTGGGTTGGGAACATTGTTTATGTGCTGCCTGCACGGTCTGCCTGTTGTGTGCTTCAGCTGCTGCTGCTGCTTCTCTGAAGGTTTTGTATCAAAGGGTTGTGGGAAATAGGGGACAAGAGATCTGAAGAAAATCTGCATCCCTGTCCCAAGGAGACTGTTTGTTTTTCTGCTTCCTAACAGTACATAGGGAAGGCATGCTGGAACTATATAATCAGCTCCTTGTCCATATACCACTGTGATTGTGTGATCACTTAAGGCCAGAGAGATGAAACACCAGCTTCAAGAAAGGGCAGGCATCCACAGATGGCTTGTGTCCTTCTGCATCAGGTATTTCTTAGGGATGTGGTACTTCTATCTCTGGTCAAAGTGACCTAGAATTGTGTTTAAATGTTGATGCCTTTGGAATGTTCTCATTGTTTATAGCCACAAGGTGGCATTGCAGATTAAAGGGAAAACATCTCTTCAGTGAGATGCGGGGAGGTGGGAGACTTGAAAACAATTGTACAGCCACCCTGAAATTCTTTCTAGGTCTTGGAGATGCAAGGAAGACTTTCCCTTTCAACTCGGAGGCCTCTGGTTCTGATCACAGTGAGCATGGTGTTTGCTGTATTGTGACTGTTAAGAGTTTCAACTGATTGAACATCTGAAATATGTTTGAGTTGTTCAGAGCTGCTGCTTCGCTCTCCTCCTGCCTTTGGGATGTAGCACAGTTTTGAGAGCTGTGAGAAAGGCGATGGTGTCACCTCAGACTCTTGTTTCAGCTTCTGTGTTCAGAACCTGAAGAAAATTAATTTCTTCCATCCCCTCCCCAGTCCCATTGCCCTTGTTTTTTGTGCAGGCTCAAATGTGGGCTCTCTGAAAGGATGGCAAACTATAGCAAGAGAAGCTAAACCCTCAAATGGTTGAAACTAAACAAAGTCTTAAGGACTATTTATGTGTTTACTTACAAAGAAGAGGGTGAATTGAGTGTTCTGGACCTTCCCTGTACTTTCCAGGTTTTGCCACA
Source organism: Gallinula chloropus (assembly GCF_964237585.1). Lineage (NCBI taxonomy): Eukaryota > Metazoa > Chordata > Aves > Gruiformes > Rallidae > Gallinula > Gallinula chloropus. Next base: position 9,017,970 of record NC_140103.1, on the reverse strand, counting down.
ATCCAGGGCTCAGGCTTTTAGATTAAGGGGACTAAGACTCAGACCAGGATATTCAGAGGTGTTTGCTGCTGTGTTGAGTCTGCATGAAATAACAAGGCATTTCGATGTGAATCCTTTGGAAACGTATTTGGCACCAAAAAACTTATACCAGATTTCTTACTCTGGAGATACTGACCACTTAAGATCAGAATGTTCTTCACCCAGGGGTGATCATCCCCCTGTGCTCAGATCAGGTGAGGCCACACCTTGAACACTGGGTTGAGTGTTGGGCCCCTCACTACAAGAAAGACATAGAGGCCCTGGAGTGTGTCCAGAGAAGGGCAACTAGGCTGGGGAAGGGCTGGAGAGCAAACCTTACAACGAGAGGCTGAGGGAACTGGGAATGTTTAGTCTGGAGAAGAGGAGGCTCAGGGGAGACCTTGTTGCTTTCTCCAGCTATCTGAAAGGAGGTTGTGGGGATCTGGGGTCAGCCTCTTATTGCAGGTAATCAGTGATAGGATGAGAGGGAATGGCTGCAAGTTGTACCAGGGGAGGTTCAAGGTAGAAATGAGGAGAAATTCCTTCTCAGAAGGAGTGGTTGGCCATCGGAACGGGTTGTCCAGGGCGGAGGTGGAGTCACTGTTCCTCAGGGTGTTGAAGGAAAGGTTGGATGACATGGTCTAGTAAGTTATAGAAGTGGTGTTGGGATGGTTGGACTAGATGATCTTGGAGGTCTTTTGCAACCTTAAAGATGCTATGGTTTCCTTGTCTTTATTGTTACAAGTCCCTGTTCCAGGGAACGTGTCACCTTTGTGCATGAGTACAGGAGCACAGATGTCACACAGTGAACAGGGCTGAGTTCTGCTCAGTCCCTGCTATGGTGCCGCAGTACAGCTGTCGTGTAGCTGCTGGCTCCTTTCTAGTTCCAGCTTTTCTTATCAGTGCTTGTTGCCTCTGTCTGTATATACTTTCCATGTAAACCAGGAGAAGTAGCTCTGCTGAACTGCTGGATCCCCCAGCAGTGGAAACAAGTGCTAAACAGAGTGGGGGGAGCAGTGGGCCAGCAAAGGAAAATCTTATCTGTTTTGGAAAGAAAGTGAAAATAGTTTTATTTGTACCTCTGCTTTGGGGAAGGAACCAACAGGACATTAAATAAAAAAAGCTGGGCTTTGTGCAAACCCACTGCAAGTGTTTGCTACGAATTGTGTAGATAAATGGGGGATAATTGACAGTGTGTTTTCCCCAGGCAAGAGAAATACCCCTGTTTTAACTCTCTTCTGAGAAGGAGGAAAGCAGTGAAAATTTTTCATCCACACTAACATGCACATGACAGTGGAGAAAAACATCATGTGGTTTTGCTTGGACAGTTTTCACCTGGTTGAGAGAGCCGGGACATATAAATACTTAGAGATCCACAGATAGAGATATAGTTATATACATGCACATATCTATATGTATAGGAGTTTCTTGTCATAGTGGATGTGTCTGATTCCTTTTGTGACCAGCTTTTTCTCAGACCCATTTCTGAAAAATCTTCCTAGTGTCTTAAGGTGTGATTGCTTTCCCAAATGTCCCTAAACTTATCCTAGCTTTCCCTGTGTGTCTGCCTTGAGGATACTGTGCTGACTGGAGGCTCTTGCATGGACCAGATGTCTCCAGGCTGTGAAACTGGTTTTCTTCATGGTCCAAAAGACTATGGCAAGCTGGTCAGAGAAGTGTGCAAGAAGGTTGCTGCTCTAGGTAGCATGGGAAACACCCATCTCGCTCTGGTTCCTTGTTCTGTTACAGAGCTTCAAGCTAGCCCTGCCCAGAACCATCATCTGCCTCTCTTCTCAACACCAGGAATGCTGCTCCACTGCTGGACACTTTATATTCCTGCTGGAGCACTGTCATGCTGCATGGAAAGCATGGTCAGGCTTGGACTGTGAGGTCTGATGAGATATAAACATCAAGTATTTATTAAATATTGTGAATATTCTTCTCGCTGTGTGTAAATAAGCAATTGGCATTTCAACTTATGGGATGATTGACCATGGTAGAAATATGTAACGATAATGTGAATATCTAATTATGTTAGGATAATTTAAAAAGGGGTATGTTTCTGGGTGCTATGTACTTCTGGGCGTAAGCCAGCTACTAAATGGTAGGGGTTAGGATGGGGCTAGTGAGAAACCTCCTTTTACCAAGGTTATTTCGTAACTGCCCACTGCAGAGTTTCATATTTACCACTGGAGCAGCTGGTGCTGGCTCAACTCCTCTGTCAGGCAGGGTGCCGAAAGAGATGTACGACTGGACTGACCCGAATAGTGAATCCCATGTTCTTGGCACTTTTATTTTTCAGTCCCCTGACCTGCAGGCAGGAGCAAACCTTTTGAAAAAGAAAAGTTAGACATAAAATAAAATTCTGTGCAGTGCACATTTCCGGATGAATGTTCAGGCCAGCACTACTTAATGCTGAAATCAAAGCTTTGGGGATTCATGGGCATTTCCAAAGCTGCTGTGATACTACAACCCCTGTGTATAACCTCATGATGAACACAGGGCTTTTGTTCACCTCAGTTCTCTTTTGCTCTTCAATCGCCTCTGCTCTGGAAGGAGAGCTGGGGAAGGAGCAATATGATTTAGTAGGATCTCTGGAGACAAGCAGATGCAAGTCCAGCTCTCCTGGAAGAGAGACCTTTTTTAGTGATGGCTGTTGCTCATATTCCATAGGAGATGGTAAAAGAACATTCAGAACAGTATGGAAGATTTTTTGGGGAAAAAATGCTGTTAACAATTACACACAGGTGGTAGTTTAATGTAGTGCACTTCATGCTGGAAAAACACAATTCTCTGCTTCCTGGAAAACACTGTGACAGTGTTTGGTGGATATAGCCTAGTGAAGATGGGATCTCTCATGTGTGTGGTGCTGCTGACTGATGTGCACCTTAGGGCAGTCAGTGCCCTGTGACAGGGAAAGCTGTACTTGAGATTGACAGAATTGTAGGGGTCGGGAGGGGCCTCCAGAGTCCAGCCCCCTGCCAGAGCAGGTTCCCTAGGACAGGTCACACAGGGCGGCATCCAGATGGGTCTGTGATATCTCCAGAGATGGAGATTCCACACCCCCTGGGCAGCCTGTCCCAGAGCTCCCTCACCCTCACTGGGAAGAAGTTCTTCTGCAGATTGGTGCAGAACTTCCTGTGCTCCAACTTAAGGACAGTGGCTAGCTAATAGTGATAAAATTAGCTCTCTGAACAACACTTTCAGGCTACTTGTATGCTTTTGATTTTAACTGTTTGTGGCCGACTTCTGCAGAAGTGGTTTGATGGACAGCACGACAGATGTTCACACATGTGTTCTGCTACAGAGGGAAATCACAAACTACATTTTTTTTTCTTCCCCTTTTCCTTCCTTCTGTTCCCAGAAAAGGACTTTGCCTTTTCCCACAGCCCAATAAACTGTGGGTGTCAGGGCGTTCACATAGCATGGCAAGTACGTGAATTCAGGTTTTTTTCCATACAGCAGATAGTTCTTCAACCTGCACAAATTGGGGTGTTGTAATCACTCAGCTACTGCTGCTCGGTTTGTATTAGGGGTCAGGAAGAAATCTCTCTCTGTTTTTGCTGAAACAAATGCACCTCTGAAAAATACCTTTGTTTTTGACAAATCAGTGTTTTCTTTAAAACACTTCTAGCTTGCATTGCAGAGTTGAAATGCTAAGGCCTCCATCTGGAATGGCACTGAGTTTGAAAGATTTCATTTGGTCTTCAAATCTGTAACCTGCTGACAAAGATCTGAGATGGCTGCCAACACTTAAGCGCATATTCAAAGCACAAACAGTGGCTTTAGTCATAGTTAAGTTGCATGAATCAGACCATTCTTCCTTGGACAGTCCTTCTGAGGAGGTAATTTGTTTAAATTTCACTCTGTTGTCCATCTGCTGCTTGTGCTTTCAAATAGGAACAGGTTTTTTTCATGTGCATCAGGGAGGGGTGAGTAAGGAAACAGCAACGTACTGACTCCAAAAGCTGTCAGGGAATTTTCTAGAGCCCTGGGCTGCTCCTGTGGAGGTGTATATATGCTTATTTGGGTCTTTCCTTGTTGCTGTGGTTATCCTGTGTACACCTCCTGCTGATCCACCATCCTTGCCGGGGGGGGGGGGGGGGGGGTGTGAAAGCACAGACGAGCTTTACTTGCACAGCAGAAAGCCCGCAGGTATTTTGAAGGTGCGTGCTGAGGAGCAGCAAGATGATGGGAAGAAGTTTATACTATTGCTATTTTTATTCTACCTGCTGTGTAGATGCAGAGGAACATACTCTCATCAACTGTCAAGTTAGCAATTTCTGTTCTCAGTAGATTCACTTCAAGGTTAAAAGCAGAGTAACTGCTGCCCTTGATTTCCTTAGTGTGAAACCAAGTCTGAAAGGCCTTGCTGATTCCTACTGGAGAAGAAGGCTTCATTCCCATGGCTTTAGGTGTCACCCAAGAGATACGAATATCAGTGACCACAGGGTGCTGAGCAGATGTCTCTGCTCATGCACTCACATTTTCCTGGTAGGCACTCATTTTAGCTGCTGTTACTGAGATCCTGCTCAATCTCTTTTGAGAGCAGGACAAATTGTTCTTAACACTCATCTCTCATCCTTTCTGGGCAAGATTCGGTTGGCTAAACAGCCTTTATTCCCATTTGTTCTTTTGGAATTAGGGCAGAACCAGACCAGAGTAGATCCATATGTGCACTCACATCTGGCTGTGAGCTCATCGGGAATGGGGATGAGAGGAACAGGGCTCTTTGGGTAGTCACAGGTTCAGTTCAGGAACCTGAGAGTAAGGGATATGGAGAGGAGTTACTCTGAGGTTAATAGTGATGTTTCACGGGAAGGACTCAGGGGCAAACTTTTTCATCTATTCTGGGCCCAAAACGTACAAATCTGAAACTTTCCATGAGAAGGAATTACTCCTACTTTGAATTTCCCTGCCCCACAATGCATTTAAACATTGGAATGAAATGGAAATAAGTTTGAAGGCTCCTGAGTGGTCCTTAAAAGGCTGTCCTGGAGCTGACAACACAGAAGTCTTGTGGTGGTAACTACGCTGAAGAGTAAAAGCAATGACTCCTGAGCTCAGAAATGGTGACTGGTGGTGCGAAGGCCTGGGCCTGGCTGTGGGGGAGCATGAAATCAGTTCCATGCCCTTTTACCTTGGTTTTGATGGTATCGTTTAAGAGTTACAATTAGGAAACGCTGTAACTGTTCTCAGGTACTTGACTAATTGCATCAGTTTAATATCGCTGATTTGTTTTGTATTTTATACTCTGCTCCTTCAGAGTGTGTTTCAGAGGAACCTTTGGGCTCTCTTCCTCTGCTCTTCCCTTGCTTTCTTCATTGCCATATTGTTCATAGCTCATCTGGGTTAGGCAACACCGTGGTGCTCCCTGTAGTCCTATAGCCCAGAGGAGAATTTTTTGTGAGACTTTGTGCAGACCTTGAAGTCTCCAAATTAACTCTGTTTGTAATCCAGTTATGTTGTGCTCTCATAACTTTCTAGGCCATGAGACACCCAGATACCTCCCTGGGTTTGATGACTGTCATTAGGTAACTGTGTTCACCCTGGCACCATAGGAATACAGAATTGTTCATACGTATGACTGGGGGTTGTGGTTGAGCAGTGCTCTTTCTGAAATGGCCAGTGCATTAGAAGGTGGCTTGCTCTCCCCTCTCTCCCCTCCCACTGACCTCCCCCAGCATGTCCTTGACTAAATATGTAGTGCTGCACACGAAAGGAAGGAATTTAGAAGTGTGTGAAGTACTTGCAATTAAATGTCATGCAAGCCACATGTGGTTTTGTTGCTCCAAATTCAGCTCAAATAAATGGAAAGGATTACAGAATGAGGGAACAACTTGGGTCAACCTGGAGTGTTAAACAAAATATGTTTTCTTTCAGTAGCACTCAGGAGCATGTGATGTGTTTTACCAAATGAAGAGGACGATGTGGAATCCAAGCCAGGGGCTCAGGCAAGGTGTAATTGTCACAGGACTAAGAAAGTTGGGCAGTGTTGCTTCATGAGCTTTACTAGTTGTGGTGCCTGAAATAGTTGCTGCTTGCTTTGTTTGGCTTGCGCCACCACGGAGATGGGAGGGTTTTCCATGCTGCTGTGACTGGACGAGAGGGAATGAAGGTAGGAATCAGAAGTGAGGTGATGGCTCAGACTCACTAGTGGGAAATGAGACAGAGGAGAGACTGGAACTGTCCATGTTGAGCCTTCAGTGAGCTGAAGCTTAGGGGGGAGCTCTGGGGTCTTTGAGATGATTTAAGGTTTTTTTAAGCTTGCACCAAAGGACATATCCCTGTATGTCAGACTTTATTACCCACTGCTCCTAGTGACATTCCTAAGGAAAGAAGTATAGCTTCCCACTGAATGTGTGCAGCTCTCTGACATTCCTGTGATTGGGAGATCAATTTAATCTCCCGATTAGGAAATTTTCCACTGGTTTTGATTGATTTAATTTAACTGCTGAACTCACTGTGTGAAGTTGAGAGCCAAAAGACTACAGCAAACATGAGGCAGCCCTGTCGTCTTCTGCCCGCCGAGCTCTGAAAGGTTTGGTAGCATTAGTTGATGGAGGAAGGATGTCTGCCTTTTCCTGAAAAGCTGAGGAGAATAATTTGCTCTCTGTATCAGCAATGCCATTGCCTTTCCCAGTCAACTACTGCCAGCTGTGGAAGTCACGTTCCCTCCTGCCAGCCATTCATTGTGCTTTTGCAGTAGGGAGAGGGGGATGGAAGAAGGGGGGATCTTAATTGAAAAAATAGGCCTAGGGCTTCAGGGACATAACAAAGTCAGTGGGAGTGTGTGAACAGCAATTTATTTTGTCAGTTCAAGTTACAGTCACTCTGACATGTGAAAATTGCAGATGCCAGTTTCTCAATGTGTCACTGTGACACACAGCATCCCAAATAAATAAATAAATAAATCCAGACTTGGTTTGCAGAGCTTTTGAAAGCCCAAAGAAATGGTGATAGAAAAATTGGCAGATGAACTGAATTTTCCTGTGACATAAGGAGCATGATCTTAGCTCAGGCCTTTCACAAGATGATCTTCATATCTTTCATTGCTTCAATAGAGTGTTCCTACCATCATTGTAGTTAATGGCCTTCATAGCCTCTTCAGGCTTTGAAAATCGAGCTGTTATTGGGAAGAATGAAACAGATATTTTCCCCCTGAAACTATAAAGAATTGGAAGGACTGGGAGTGAAGCGTTGATCTGAGACTAAGTAGACCCCTGCAACAACTCATTAGATCTTGGAACCAATTACCTGTTTCCCTGATTGTTAGGAGCCTTTTAAGTTTCATTTCCATCTTCTGTCCTTCACCTGTAAAATGAGAGTAATGGTGATACCCCACATCTCTCTTTTCTGACTTAGTTTAGATCTGTTAGGAAGCCGCTGTCCTTTCCATGTATTCCTGTGGCACTTAATGGAATTTGGCTCAGCATTTATTAAGGTATCTAGATACTCTAGCAGTAATGTTTTGTGCAAAACAAGTAGTTCCTGCAGCAGTCTCTCCAGTGAATGTTTGTTCATTGGGCTTAACAGATTCAGACAAATAGCCATTAACCATCAGGTGGCCAAGCCAGAAAAATGAAGAGTTTATTAGAAGTTCAATCAGAAAGAAAATGTTCTGCAGTGACCCTTGGCTGGAGCTTGAGTGGCAGCATAGACATTAATTGCCCTCACAAGAGAAGTCCTTACTAACTTGTGAATGCTATGGAAAATTTTCTTGCTCATTTCCCCAGTTAATCTGGGATAGGAGTCACCACGGTGGTCAGACAGAATATATGACTTCTAAGGAAAGTCTGAATAACTTGACTGACTTTCTAAGAATACAGTGAAAGATATGGGAAGTCTTCGAATGCACAAAAGGCCTGTACGTGCAAGATGAAACATGTTATCTTTGGAGCTGAAGAATAGGATGCAAAGATGTAAATTTAAATTGTTAAGGCCTGTGCCAGAAGCTGAAGAAAGTATCAGCAAGACCAGTGGGGATGAGAGCTCGTGCCATATCCATGGCATGCAGTCACAGAATCTTAGAATCACAGAATGGGCAGGGTTGGAAGGGACCTTACAGATCATCGAGTTCCACCCTCCTGCCATGGGTAGGGACACCTCTCACCAGACCAGGTTGCTCAATGCCCTATCCATCCCGGCCTTGAACACTTCAGGGAGCAGGCATCCACCATCTCCCTGGGCAACCTGAGCCAGGGCCTCACCACCCTTTTAGTGAAGAACCTAATATCCAGTCTAAGTCTACCTCCTTGGAATTGAAACCATTCCCCCTTGTCCTATCTCTGCATGCTCTTCTAAGAAGTCGCTCCCCAGCTTTCTTGTAGGCCTTTCAGGCACTGGAAGGCCACTATAAGATCTCCCCAGAGCCTTCTCTTCTCCAGGCTGAACAGCTCCAACTCTCTCAGCCAGTCTTCATAGGAGAGGTGCTCCAGTCATAGCCAGTTGGGGATGGGAGGGAGTTCAAGGTATTGTCTAGCTAACCCTTGCTCTGAACCAGCATCTGAAAGGTAAGTGCTAATATTTTTGCACAGTGTTTCAGGCAGCTGTAGGGCAATGCAGACAAGAAGGTTTATCTGGTTTCATGACTTTGGAAGGTCTGTTAAGATGACACTTCTTAGCAGCAGGTAGATTGTGCCCCGGAGCATTCTCACTGGTATAAGAGGATCCCTGTGTTTGGAGACCAGTACACTGCCTTTGGCTGTACTGCCATCTCTCTTCGTGTAACCAGCAAGATAGGGCATGGAGTCTCAGGAACTCAAAGCCACCCTGTCCTTCCTGTGCAGCCAGGGCCAAAAGTAGTCTTGGTCACACGAGGCTGAAGACAATAGATGTGAAATGAGCCAGGGAGGTATCAGCTTCTGATGACCAAGAAGCGAGCATAGTCTGTGTGCTTTCCAGGACACAGTTAAATCTGAAGTTCTTTTCCATGGAAAAGCATCCATTGACTTTGCATCAGTGCTCCAAGGGGAAGTGCTGCACTGCCCTTCTCACACTTTTGAGAGGGCTTTATCTGCTTCCTTGGGAACTACACAAAGAAGCTGTATGAATTAGGCTGCAGAGAGTTTTACTGGATGTTCTTCATCCACAGCTGCCCTGGCCACACTCTTCTGACTACATCCCTAGATGGACAGAGTTTGAGAGAGCTGATGCAGTTACTCGACAGACCACTTAATGTGATATTAGCCCTGTGCTTGTCTATACTCAAAACATGCGTCATTGTACACTGTAATTACCAGGAGAGCTAACTGGCAGGGAAGGATGATTGCATCATTAAGGCACTGGAACAGGAATAACTTAATTCTGCTGTTAACTCCTCATGTCACCCTGGCGATGACACTGAAGATCACTTTTTTCATCTAAAAGAGAAAAGAATTCCTACCTCATTCATCTTCTTTTTCTTGTGTTGTGATGGCACTATGTTTACAGGAGACTCGGAAAGGATGGAGACATGAGGCACTTGTATCTACGGCATGAGTAACAAGGATGTAATTAAAAATGGATTTTGAGCTAAAACTATAGGTGTCCTACAAGAAAAATATCAATGTCAACAATAATATTTAGAATAAAAACATTTACAAAGAGTTTGGAAGACTAATCCTAACAGAAATAGCCAGAAGAAAAGTCTGCAGTGTGTATAATAGAACCTGATGAATTCCTTCTTTGTCAATTTGCAACCCTGACATCTCTCACCAAGTATTCTGGCAAGCTCATGGAGCTTTCAAGAAAGGATTCTATGGCCAAGTTACAGCACTGAGATCTCATGTTGCTTTTAGTTTATTATTATTGCAAAATGCACTACTGAACATTTACTAGTGCATCATGAAATAAAATGCTGTGGAATTACAGATGAATTTTGCTTGTAAGATGAATGAGCCTGTGATTTAGAACCTTCCATAACAATATCATTGATGCTTTCATGGTAAAGATGAATGTGGTCCCAAGGGTGTTCTTTTCATTGGAAGCTTTGGTACAAGTTTGAAAAGGTAGATTTTGGTGAGATTTTGTAATCCATTTTTCCCAAAGAGTTCACCCAGCTATGAAATATGTTTTCTCTGTGTCCCCCTTGCTTTTTTCCTTCTTCTAGATCAGACGTTTGCTTCTGAAGTCAACTTTTTTCATCCTCTGCTCCTACTTTGCACACCCCTGCTCTCCCACACAAACTCCACGGGCCCTGGGGCTCTGCTGCCTTTTGATGATGGTGGCAAGAAGCTTCTCTGTCCATAGCTGTTTTCTTGGTCTGTGTTCCTTGTGCCTCCTTTTTTGTGTGTGTTGTATGAGAAACCCATGCAAAACTATCACAGCTAACGCAAAGTCATCACTTTCAACTTTACAGGTCAAAGCAACAGGGTTTGGAGGGTTTTTTTTTCCTTAACTATTTCAGTCAAGGCTTTTATCAAAGTGGGTCATTCTTCTGTCGAACCAGTGTGCCACTCCTGGCAAAGCCCGGTTCTAGGTACAAGAACTGCTGCAGTGGGCAGTAACAGATCAAATACGTCCACTGTGAAAGGTCCTTCCTTAATTGCATTAGTTTGAGGTTTATTTTATGCCCTGATATGTGGCATTTAGCCAAAGAGACCACAATACACCTTCCCTTCCAAGGTCCAAGTGCCGAAAAGTATCCCTTTACAAGAAGGGTGCTTAAGTGCTTTTCTGAATCAAAGCCTGAGTCAGTGCTTTAATGTATTCTCTTCATGCTTGGAAATGGCTTATGTTCCTCTGAGCAAATTTCCTTTAAAAGAAGCTAAGCCTGCTACGATGTCTGAAGAATTCAATGTCACACTGAAAACTTATCCCCCAGATCTGTGTCCGAAGAGATCCTGCTTAATGGATGCTACCTATTACTTACTGCCGTGCAGCATTCCTCTTTCGAGCACTGAAACAGTCTGTTCTCTCTCCAGGCACTGTGTCAAATTTTCGTCTGGTCGCCTATGGTGTTTTCCATTTATATTCAAGGATCTAGAGAAGGTCACTTCAGTGCAGCATCAATAGCACCTCCGTACCCATGAGCTCATACGTATATTTGAGGCTGGCTGTAAGGCAAGAGCATGGCAGGACTCAGACTGCCCGCTGGAAACTTTCGGCAGCCATCTCGTGTAGGGGAGTGATTTAGGGATATGTTCTCTTCGCCACTGCTGCTTTCAGCACAGTGGACCACATTGTCTTTTCAGAAAGTCTGAAGCAGGTGCCTGACCTGCCTGGAAGTGCTTTATCGTGGGTCATTTCAAGCCGTACTGCTGACGGCCGGTGCCTTGTCTGACTCTTGCAGTCCTCTAGGAAGATTCATCTCTTCCTCTTGCTGGGCTATTTTAAGGCAGTGCTTCTAAGGATCTGCACAAGCCCATATGCTTCAATTAGCTTTTGTCTGGCCTGAGCTGGTTTTGTTATCGCCCTCTTTTTGCTGATAAAGCAGGAATATTTTTAGAGGTGATCCCCCTCACCACCACCCCATCCCCCACAGGAGCCCAAGGATGGATGGGAATGAACTTTGCCAGGTGCTTAAGAGTAAAAGGAGGTGTCAGGATACCTGGGTCCCCGTCAGTCCTGACAAATCGCTTGGGGACCTTGTGTCTCAAGTTGCTTGATCTGCAAAGCAAGGCTAATATTTATTTCCATTATATATATTAATAGCACTTAGTAACTTTGAACAAGGTCAGGACTTCACTGCATTACGTACTGTGCTAAGACACGCATATATTAGTTCCTGTCTCATGCCTCCTGTAAAGAAGTGATGTAAGAATGCAGTGCCTGGGAGACGCAAGAACTGATCCATAATGCATGATGCAGTCTGAGGCTCTGTCCTGTCACTCCGGCTCATCGGATGGAGCGCATTATGGGCGGGAGATAACTTGAGCTGGCCTTTCCTAACTTGATTATCTTATTTCAGTGTTAATACCTATGATAAGGATCTGTGGCTCAAGGGAGGCAACGTCTGAAAAGCCTCTGCAAAGTTTTGGTGCTGCTGCTGCTGGAAAACAGAGAGAATAAAGCAGTGATGCCAAAGCACGTGTACCTCCACCACAGCCAACCCACGTTTTCTCTAAATTTAAGCCTCTTGTTTTCATCACTGCCTGAGGTACTGGCGTCACTCTCTAGATGATCCCATGTTCCTTCAAGATCAGGCCAATGACTCTCTGAATTAATAGATTAGTAGACAACATCTCTGTTGAACCTACAGTATGAAATAATAAGTCGTCTGTCTCCAACCACCATTAATGCATCCCAGATTTAGGGCTGCCTGACAAGCAATGTTCTGCCGTTGCCACCATGACTTTGTTCTATACTTCAAACTTGGAAGCCGTGGTTAAAATAAAGAATAGTTTGGAACCTCTGGTAGTTAAATCACTGCAAGCTCCTATTGTGGATGCACAGCAACACCACGGTTGGTCATGTCTATAAAACTGCTTTGCAGGGTTGAGTTATTCCGGTGGGGCCCACACTCTGTTAGTTCCTTTTCCAGGCAGGATGAGGGACCATTGTGGGTAGAAGCTATGTGTTGGGGGAGCGTTGCTGAGGGTATGGAGATGTGAGCTGGGACCTGTGATGGGATATGTTTTTTGGGGGGGCTTCTGTAAGTGGATGGTATTAATAAATGGTGCGTCCACCTGGTTTTATTGTGCACATAAGGTCTGGTTTCACATGTGGAGGCAATGGTTGAAGTTCAGGGTGGGAACAAAGGCAATTGGATGTGCTGCTGAGCATATAACTTTGCTGGTGACAGACTGCGCTCAGTTCAGGGTTGGACTGAAGTGGCGTGGGTGCTTGTCTCTGAAATGTTTAATCAGGAGTTGCTAGCACTTGAGGAAAGAGGAAAGTCTCTTTGAGCAACAGTGTAGTAAACTGTAAGGCATAGAGATGGACTTGCAAACCCAGTTCAGCAGCAGAGCTTAAGCTGTGTACCAGTAGGACAGCAGGGAGACTGGTGATGTGCAGATGTCACCAGAACATCATGAACTGAAGTGATTGTAACAGAGTGAAATGAGGGTGTGCAGGCTGTGAAAGTGGAATGAACCTGACGTTAGCAGCACTGTATGGAGAGCTGTGCCTAGTCTTGTATGAAAAGATACATAAAATTCTTTATGAAATGAAGGCCTAGTTGCAAGATGGTAATCAGTTGCTGAACTGTGATGTTCTGAAGGTTAGCTTAATGCAGAACTGGTCAGAAATAATTAAAATCAATGGTGACGAAAATATCCTTTTAGCTTTCTGTTTAAATATATATTTTTATAATGTAACCCTGCTTTCTAAAGTTTGCAAACGAGGCACAAATTTAATGAAAACAACAAATATGGAGATGCTGGCTCGTTGTGCCTTGCAGTCATGCAGGGCAGTACTAGGGGGGAAAAAAGGAAAATGATCCAGAGCTTTCATTCCAAGAAAGAGTCTAGACATTAAGCCACTGCATAAAAAGCTATTGGAAAGTCAAGGATTTCCTTACAAGTGCTTGCATCTTTCTTTCCTGGCTTCTTCTGGAAGTTGCAAAGAGGTCCATTGACTTCTCTGAGATTCACAGTACCACATAAGTTAAATGGAAAGACTCCATGGGAAGTGGGCCAAAGGAAGGGACACTTCTTGAATATATTATCTATTTCACTTTTCTCCTTTTTACATTTCTCTCCACGGCAGCTCTTCCTTTGTACTTAGCATTATATGCTTTGAACTTGATTAAATTGCCAAAAAAGTAAGTTAAACTGCTAAAAATTAGTTAAGCTATATTTTCATTCTCCATTCTATATAGAAATAACAGCAAATCTAGTAAATACGAGTCGTGTTACTTCCAGCATTGGTTCAGTGGAGTCAAAAATAACCTCAAATTGTTGTGCCCATCTCTCTAAATGATAAAATGACAACAATGACAAGCAACAAGCGAAGGTCCTGTGGAGCAGCTTCAATACTGGGTCTTTTTGAGATCTGGTGGGTCTTTGGCTAAAGGAACTCGTGGAATGAAGCCACGGCTGTACAGCTGGTACCTACCAACAGTCCTTGAGAGGAGAAGACAGGCTAATCACAAGTCAGGTGTCCATGGCTGGGAGTGAGCAGGGACTGTCTGTGCCTGATAGAAATGCCACTGGAAAGGTAACTGTTCTATAGGCTCTTTCGGGGTTTGAGGATGTCAAGTGTGGCTTTCTCCTGCCTGTTCATGTTGGCCAGCTCCTAGCTGCTTTGGGAAGGTATTTATTTTTGTAACTTGCATTTATCACCGTGGATTAGTCAAGTCTGTTGACTTCAGTGACTTGGCATAGGCTGTCAGGAATTATTTTAGCAATGCTCTGCCCTGGACAAAGTGCATTTACTTTTCAACCTCTGCTCTCACTTCCAAGCAATAAGCTACTGAGGATTTCATTTACAGTCAGACATTTGGTGGAGTTCCTATCTGTGGCTCTTTGTTGCACATTGGATTTTTGTTTCTTGAAATCAAAGAGAAAGAGAAAGGACCATCTCCACCTAATGGCTTCTGGCTACCAGTAAATTGTGGCTATTCCTCAAGGAGGTATAAAGCACAGTAGGATGTTTTCAGAGAGGTAATAAATCTGCTGGAATTGTCATGAGGAGTGCCAACATCATTTGAGAGAGAGAAACTTGTGGCATTTCCTTTGCTCTGTTTCAGGCGGCATCTCCACGAAGGTTTGAATACATGGGCTGAATTCTCTGCTCAGCAGATCTGTCGTTTTCTAGTGCCAAAGGGCTGGTCCCGTCCTCTGCAAATTGTTTGGGATAATACCATGCTTTATTTTCACTGCCAGTGTTTTAGGAGAACTGAAAAACCAGCCCTCTTCTTGGGTGAGCTGATTGACCTTCAGTAGTACCTTCAGGGCTGTGAAGAAGTTTTTAATGGAATCTACTCCCTCTAATGTTGTTCAAGGTAACAGAGAATTTAATCTGAAGTGAAGGTTCATTGTTTAAGAGACTTTCATTGGAAATTGAGTGTCCTCTCTATGCCATTACCTCCAGCAAAATGTTGGCTAATTTTCCCTCATGCCACTTGGCCTAACCTTTGCATTCCCACGTCCCTTCAAAGGGGACGGGACTGTTTGCTTCAGAAAGGGGTCTGGCTCGTGCGAATTAGTTTGTTCGTTCTCTTAATTCCACTTGCCTCCCCTCGGATGAATGTCACCGCAACCTCTGTGCTTCCATACGAAAACCTGATCTCGTCACTCACTTCAAAGATGCAATTCACTGCCAAATACCTCACCTTCATCCATCTCAATCTAAACTCAGCAAAATGACCTCTCAAAAAGTACTCTACAGAGGCACTCTTTAATCAACATCTGTTTAGAGCTTTCCCCGTTAACTTCACCTAGGCAGATTGTTTTCCATAATTAGACACAGATAGGCTTTGATATAACCAGCTGACATATAGAATACATATTCATTTCTGCCTCTGACTTCTTGAAGGATCTGAGTAATGCAGAAGAAACACCTAGTGCATTTAATACTAGTCTCAAGAGCTTCAGACTTGTCTAAGAGAGCCACCGAAGCACTTCAGGTAGAACTCTCATCTCTTGTTAAAATGAGAGGCTTAGGACAGTGTGACACTCTTGAGGAACCAAGAGGCTGTATTTAGGTAAGAAATGGAGAGGAACTTGGAGCTCGTGTCTCCTTATTTTCCTTTGCTGGATGGGCTATAAGGAGCAGAAGTGTTCTTTAGGGACAAGAAAACGACGACGTTAATAGAGCTACCACTGCAAAGAGGTTTTGGTTTTGCAATTATAGCCCTGAACAGCTACGTGGGGCTCGTTGATGTTCACCGCAGTGGACTTTGCTCGATCTGTATTGTCTTAGGCCATTTGTAGAGACTCTAGTTCAGATAAACACTTAAACATATGCTTGAAGTTATTCATATGCAAAACACCCCTTAAGCTCTCTCTGCTAACCGTGACCTTGATCCCCTTGGTGCTGCTGTTCCCCAGTGAAAAATAGAAATCCGATAACAGCTTTATCAGTCTGAAAACTCCCAGCAGCCCCATGCTACTATTTCTCATGTAACATAACAAAACATATCTATAAACGTGATAGTATTTACTGGCTTGATTCTGCCCTTTCCCTTCAGTGAAATTAAATAACGGCTGACTCCAGCGGCAGGCTGATTGATTGCAGGGAAACTAATGCTGCTACTCAACAAGAGGAAAGGCAGGAGTAGCGGAGTCAGGCACCGAGCAGGTTCTGTTATTCCCCTGTTGCTGCCACAGAGCTCTGGTTATTTTGAGAAAGCCTCTTCGTGTTTTCTCTTTCGCTGCCTCCTCCTGATCTTCTCGTCTTTTCTCAGCTTCACAGAATAGTCTCAAAATTTATCAATTGACTGTCAGCTTTAAGATCTCTGATTTCTGGAATTTCCAGGTTCCTCAAGCGAGCATTTAGAGCCACTGTATCTGCAAACCATCTGCTATTACTGGGGGGAGATGACCCACTTTGAGAAGCTGGCAGCTGCCTTTCAGAAGCCTTTAGTAACTGTAACCCCAGTTCAAATCATTGAGAACTAAGAGTCTGAAATGTTTTGGAAAGTCAGGACACAGGAGGGGTCGTTTGCATTCTGCTGCCTCCAGCCCTGTAATTTTCTACTGTTTTTCAGCATGTTGCTGTCAAAGGTATCCGAGTTTGGAGGTGATTAAAACTCAGCAGTTCGTTTGGTCTTTAGCATATTGTTTTCGAGCATTTCTAACAGAAGTAAATGCTTAAATCCCATTAAATTTGAGTCTAAATGCCTTAGGTTTCTTTACAAATCCTTCTGGTAGGCATCAGATATCAAAAAGACAAAACAAAAAAATTAAGCTGAAGCCAGGGTATTTTTCTTTCCCTATGGGGAAAAGGGCATCCATTATGCAATGAATCTTCTTTTGTAATGGGTTGGTGGCTTTGACAAAATCCATTTTACTTCATTGTCCTTTTACTTTACATAATGTCCATAAAATGGCAAAACAAAAGATGTTATTGCTGATCAGAACAATTAGTATAAAACTCTTGAGTAGAATAACGATGCAAAAAAAAAAAGCAACCTTTCCGGCCAGAGCAACTTTCTGAGGAGCTGTGTTCTGCGTGAAGGGGTAAGAGTTGTCTTGCAGTTCCCCAGAGCAGTTTTCATCTGTTGTTTTCATATCAGAATAATATAAAAAAAAAAGGGGGGGGGGGGAAGGAGCTGGCTTAATTCCCCTCATATTATAATACCCAGCACATTTCAAGATACCAGGATAAATGTTACAAGACAGGTAACGCTTAATTCTACCCTGATCCCAGGGGATGCTGGAAACTCTAGTAAAATGAGATTCTATGAACTTGAAACAAGCTTTTTTTAACGTCAGGCTGGGGAAGACCTGAAACAGGATCCGTTTGGGAGACCCTGCTCTCCTATGGACGCCCCTGGTTTTCAGAGAGGAGTTCAGCCAGGTGTAGGGGTGTACCCACACGTGTAGGGTTACATGGGGGCTTAAAGATCTTTCAGAGCAGAGAGAAAACTAATAAACCTCTAGTTTATATAGTCTGGGTTTACCTTGTTGTGCACAGGTAAACCCCTGGGGTGCAGAGGACACATTTGAGGAAGCCAGTGCCCTAGTTACCACTGATTTACTGCGAGTCTGACTCCCATTTGTCTTTGACTGTTGACCCCTCGTTTCCACTGAATATGCTCCCCTATAAACCTGTTGTGTTCACCGCTGGGCTGTCCTCTCCTCCCACTCCGGGAGGCTTTGAGGGGCTGTGCCCAAACCCCTGGGATAGCGGTGATGGGAGGGAGCAAGGAGCTATGGCTGGAGTCACGCGAAAAACTCCAGGAGCATCGGTGGGCAATGCTAAAATTGTTATGGAAGGCCTTGTAATTGGAATTCAGATCTGTAGATGATTATTTCATCGGAGAGTAGTCCTTAATTAACACAGAGCCTCCAGAGAGCACTTTCTCATCTCTTCCTTCCCATCCCTCCCCTCACGTATATGTCTACATGCATTAATCAGATCACTCTTCTGTTCCATCTCTGAGTTGAGCACAGGGGACCACATTTCGTGCGCACCCTTGGAGAAGGGGCCAGCTGACGCAGAAGTTAAAGCCGAGCTATTTGAAGTGTGAAAGCCGGCTGAGCTGTGGCACTCTGCAGTGAGCAGGTCTCTGAAGGCTCCTTCCCTCTCCCCGTCCTGATCCATCATTTCCTCTGATGTCATCACTCCAATTTAAACAGAGGGGCCAGGCTGAAACGACAGAACTATCTGTTTGGCTTCAGTCTCTGGCAAGTTCGGGCCTGTTCGGACATGTCCACGGACATTTGAAGAAGCAGGAGTTTCCCTGCAAACACGTGGTGTTCCTGCCCCCTCCCCAGCATGAAGTTGTCTGGCATAAGTTCCTCCTTCTGAAACCTCAGTGTTTACACAGGCCCTGCGACTGCCATTTGCTCAGGGCCCAGCTGCCGATACTGATCTTCAGTTTTCTGAAGTAAAAGGTTGAAATGCTGCTGCTTGTCAGGTGATTCCTGCACCCACCTCCCCCCCACCAAGCAGGGGTCTCCCAAAGCCTTGTCTAGCAGCTTGGCATGTGGGATAACACCCTGGTAAGGGAAACAAAGGTGTTTGGGAAGGAGGGGCTGCTGTCCCTGTGTGAGCAGGCCACTTCTTCCTCAGGAAGATCTGTGCACACCATTGTTTGTGTACTGCTCTGAAGCTTGTGTCCACGCATTGCGCTTTCTGTTCAGAGAGAGATCCTGCAGCCCACACACATGTCCAGGTGTTTTAGAGGAGCAGTAAAGAAGTTCATAGGACATAGGAGAATCTGGCCAGTATTTGGTGCAGTGTGAAATTAGAAATACTGATGAAAAATAGAAACAAGAGTGTCACTGATCTAAACCTGTACTATCTTTTAAAAAAGTCTTTCACTGAGTCTTTAACCTTGACTTTCTAAGATTTTTGTCTTTTGGCTTGAGACAGACAACAGGAATCATCCTCATCAGTGATACAACCTTTAGAGGTTGGAATTTCTCAAAAATGCAGTGTTTGAACCAAAAGTATTAAGGGGTTTTGTCTAGAACAGGAAAACCCTTAAATAAAAATGTTAATCTTCCAGATATAAAAAGAAATCCTATTTTCAAGTAATACACTGGAGAAAACCCACAGGATTTTAATTAAGTTAAATCACAATGAAATGCAGAAGACTTAAATAGATTGGCTGTCTAGCATAGCCGCTAATCTGTCTCATGTTCAGTGATCTGGTTCGCCCTGCATCATCATAATCTATTCTGCATATGTTGTTCCAGACCGATTACCTCCCAAAATATTTTGCAGAGTTAATCAAATGCAGCCTGAAATTCAAAGAAAAGGAGAACAGTTAAGATGTATAGGCAAGAGAGAAATGTATTGCTTTCAGGTACAGCTTGGAAATGGATAAAAAGCCTCAGGTCTGTGAGGGAACGTTCTCAGAGCTTCTGTAAGCAGATTCAGTGGCTCCTGCAAGCACACAGAGGATTGCAGCCCTTCCAGGTGCTCGGCACTTGGGTTTCTATGTCTGGGGTCTGTGTGTTAACAAAGAAAAGACAGAAGATGTTTCATCATCCAGCTACCAGCAAGGAAAGCGCAGTAGTCTGATTCCTTTTGTGCTTATAGGATGCTGCTTGTCTGAAGGAATTAGCAGTACTGCCTTGGGAATCAGCAGTGACTCCATCGCCAGCAACTCCAGCAACGTTCACTTGCTGAGCCCTCCCAGGAGAGCTGGGCACCTAGCTTGCTTTGGGAGTTGGGGAGTTTTTCCCAGATGCTTTTCTGAGCTTTTGTGACTGCCTGATTCCCTGTTTCTGAAACTCTACTTTTTCTTTCCCTGGCCTCCTTGGACCCAGACGCATCCTTCTTTCCTTTCCTGGTGCCTCTAACCCGCTTCATTTCCCATTCCTTTAGTGCATTTTGGTCAGAGTTTGGGATGAAGTTCTCTCTTTGTCAGTCTGTATCAGAAACTCTTGGCCCTGTGCTACCAGCCCGCTTTGGCATCATCACTCCTGGGCAGGTTTACTCGAATTCATGCTTAAGCCTGGTTTGAGTAAGAAATCAGGCAGAAGCCTTCTGTTTCCATGCAGACACAGCGTTCGGATGTCCTCAGTTCAAATTTCAGCCATTTCTAATTAAGAGCTCATCAAACCTCATAAAACCCGCAGGGTTTCTGAAGATCTCTTGCTAATGGCTACACTTGAAAAAAAAAAAAAGTACTTAGAGTTATTTTGCTTTCAAAGTGCACTGTGTACTTTGTCATCCTCTTCCTTTTCTTTCTGCGACATCTGTGGACAAAATGTATTTGGAGATGATTTGGTCAGTTGGATGAGGAATTATATATCGAGCACAATAGCATATAATTTGCTTTTCAGAGTGCTTTTGGTCCTCGGGTCATACGCAGAGGCAGAAGCGTGCACACATGGTCTTGTGTATACCGGTTACATGATAAACGTTCTTAAAGGAAAGCAAAAGCTTTTGCATGTGTATTTAGATTATTTAGACTTCTGTTAATTTTGAAGGCTCTGAGTTATTTTCGAAGCCAAAAATTAGGCATAAACTCATCTGCTCGTGGTATCTGAGTTTCTAGATAATACAGACCCCCCATAAATCAGTCTCTGAGTCAAACCCCCTTAAAATCATAAATGCAAACATAAAAACAACAAATGTTAGGGTAGTTAGTCCATTACTTAAAAAGGAAGGGGAGGAAATAACAAATGATACGATACAGGGAGTGAAGTATTCAGTGCCTTTTTTGGTTGCTTCTGCAAGAAAAGGTTGGTTCTGGTTATACACTAATGCAGGAAGTTTTAACAAGGGGATCATCTAAACCAGCAAAACGACTGTGTTGGCTAACATTTAGATAATTTCCGTGTTCTGCAATTCAGCAGGACCTGATGAAACTGACCCTGGAGTACTTCAGGATCTAGCTGAAACAATCCCAGAGTGATTGGAGATTATCCTTCTGCATTCACAGATGACCAAGGTAGAGTCAGAGGCCCAGGGAGGGGTAAACATAAGGTCTATTTTTAAATAGGGGGAAATGAGAACCAAGGGGATTATGGAACAGTAAAACTAACTTCAGTACCCCCAGTTTCTAGAATTAGCTGTTACCAGCACTCAGAGAATAAGAAGTTAATAGGAAACAGCAAATATGGATTTGTCAAGAGCAAATCGTGTCAGGCATGAGCAGTTTCGTTACAGGGCAAATGAGCCAGTAAGGAAAAATGAAGAAGTGGATGTGATGGGGTTTGATCATTATTATTTTTTTTAGGAAGGCTGTGGATGCTGTTATTCACAGTGTCCTCATGGTCAGAGCAAAGAAACGTGCTCAGTTTCAACTCACCACATTGCAGGGGCGCAAGTAGTCATAAATTAAGACTCCAAAAGTAGGTTTGGATAATTTCCCATCAAGGTGGGAGGGCGCATCAAATAAGGCCCCTCAGGACTCTGCCCTGGGTCAGGAAGTGCTCTGTACTGTAGTGACTGTCTTGTGTGGTGATATAAAGTGCATGCTAAGAGACATTTCTGAGGTCGCTCTGGTTGGATCTGCAGCTTTCTGGAAAGGGGAAGCAGAGCTCCAAGTGGTTTTCATACCTGGTGATATGAAATTAGCAGCTTGAAATGCGATCAAACCAGATCATAACAGTGAAACAAATGCAAGTGCAGAAGAGAATGCAAACCAGAAAATACTTAACAAGAGAAGCAGAATTTAAAAATTAAGACAAATTAAGGATGCAGAGTGCTGAAAAACCATAAACTAAACACGATATGATATCATAAAACTGCTTTGGAAAAGACTACTCGTGCAGTGGAGAATTTTAGTGGGACTTGTGGGTAAAGGACAGGGTATGTTTTGCTTTTAAGACACCCTTCATACAGCCTTGGCTGTGTTCTGCTTTGGGTGTGCGGTTCAAGAAAAGCCTTGACAAATTGGAGAGGAACTAAAGGAGAGCCATAGGAATGATAAGAGGTTTGGAAAACACAACCTATGAGGAAAGATTGAAAGAATTGGATTTGTTTAGTCTAGAGAAGGGAAGACTGACAGGACGTGATAACATTCCTCCAATATGTAAAACATTGCTAGAAAGAGAATGGTGATGAATTGTTCTTCATAGCAGCAATGAGTAGGAGAGAAATAATTGGCATAATTTTTAGCAGAAAGGGCTTAGTTTAGATATTAGAGAAAGCTTTCTAACTTCAAGGGTATTTCGGTACTAAAATGGAAGTGTGAGAAGGTTACTGGATCTGCTTCTTTGGAGGTCTTTAAAAGCACGTTACCCATCTGTCAGGGATGGTGTAGGAGCATTTCGTGCTGCTGTCTATATGAGGGAACAGGCTGGGCTGCAGCTTTGTGTGTCTTCTGGTGTCTTAGTTTGTAACTACAAGTGCCTTTAAAGATTAGACTGAATGAAATCACAGAACCCCACACTGGTGTGGGTGGGAAGGGCCCTCAGACTCCCCAAAGTGCCATCCCTGCCACGGGCAGGGACACCCTCCCACAGCCCAGGGTGCCCAAAGCCCCGTTCAGCCTGGCCTTGAACCCTGCCAGGGATCCTGGGTCAGCCCCATCTGCTCTGGGCACCCTGTGCCAGGGCCTCCCCCCTCTCCAGGAAGGATTTTTGCCTAATGTCTCATCTAAATCTCCTCTGGTTTAGTTTAAAGCCGCCATCCCTTGTCCTATCACTACACGCCCTTGTAAGCATTTTCTCTCCAGCTTTCAAAATATTAGCAACTGGCAGGTAGGTGGGGTGTTGATCATTTGTCTACTGTGTTTTTCAGAGGGATGATGCTGTAGATGCATCTAAGTTCTTATAATCATGAAAAATTTTATTCATTCAACACTTGTGTGAGGTAAGTGACTATTACACTTGTTACAGTAGGCGAGGAACAAGGTAGATCAAGTAGTTCCATCAAGGTTATTCTGTATTATATAAGCTAACTGGTTTATGTAACCGGGCCAGGTGCCATTTCAACTAAAATATCCTTCAGGTTTTGAGAGAAGCGTTGTGCCTGTCTCATCTCTGGTTCTTTAGACAGCAGACAATTGGGAATAGTAGTTCCACGTGATCACAGTCTTCCTCTGCAGTTGTGTGGTGGTTCTCATACACTTCTCTAGTTTAGTTTAACTCTTCTTCTTTGTGATGCAGTTAGTCATTAAGGTGCCTAGGTTTTAAATACCTTAATTTGTTATTTAGAGTTGGCTGTGAGGTAACTGTGGCCACCTGGCAGTGGTGTGATGATGTGTGTACAACTTTCCATTCCCAAGCTTGCCACTGAGGTCCAGACACCTACAGCTTCCTGAGACTGATGAGTATCGTGTTGCTGAAACAAAGATAATTTAGGATGTGATCCTGTCATCCTGCTTTCTTTCTGGACTTGTGACTAGCAGAATATAAATGTTACTGTATGCTGTTTGGGTTTTGTGTGTGAAGCCAGAAGTCTAAGAGGACACGAAGGCATGGTTGTTGCACATAGGGTATGAGTAAATGGAAGTGGCATCTGGAAGGGCTGAGTACCTGACATGGGCAGTGCCTGGATTTCATGGCACTCTTTAGGGAAAACCCCAAAGAACAAAACATAGTTCTTCCCTTTCAACCTGAAATACCTTTGTAGTGTTTCCTTAGGACTGGTCTGTGCTGACTCCAGGGGAGGCTCTGCCAGGAGTGGTCCCACTGAGCTGGGGCTGGCAGTCCAGCACCGTTTTATCCCACTTGAACTGCCCTTCCCCAGAGATCTCACGGCTTCTGTGAAGTCCAGCACACACAGGGCAAACTGAGACCTAGTGTGGTAACCACACCACCAAATGTGCAGCAGCGTGAGGACTGCTGGGTGCTTGTACAGTGGAGAGTCAGTAATTTTGTTGGAGATCACCCTCATGATGAGTTGAGAGAAGCAGTGGGGGTTGGCAGCTTTTCTGCCTCTGTGACACCCTGTCTTCCCTTACACGATGTTGTGTTGTGTGTCTGAGCTGCAGGAAGAGATTGTCCAAGTAACAAGAGCTGAGTCCTCACCACCAACGTACTGGTTAGCGTCAGGATCGGTGTTATTCGTGCCTTGGGAGCTGAGGTGCAGAATTAGGTAGCCTGATGGTAGGTTGGAGGGAGGTGTGCGGCGTAGCTGGCTGCCCCAGCGCGTGACCCTCACTAGGGCTGGACCAGCACGATCCATACGGGATGATTTCCAGCTGCACCGACCCGTTCCCAAATTCCAGTTTTAAACCTGGGACCAAAAAGAAAGTGATATCCAGAAGGTCTCTTGTTTGGGGGTGTGTCTTCATGTGTGTTTTGCTACACAGCTGCATCATCCCAGAATAAACTACCCAGCTAAAGACAGTGACAGCGGACCAAGGAGACCTCTGGATCGGTGCTTACATGCAGCAAGCCTCTGTAAAATCCCACCTTCATGCTTTGGGGAACACAAAAGGTTAAAAGCCAAAGCTGTGTGTGACTTTCCTGCTGTGAATTTACTACTTTTCTGATAAAGACAGCAGGCAAGATACTCTCCCTCCCTGCACGCACCCTTTTTTTTGCTTCTCCAGCCCACCCCCCCGCCCGCCCCTTGCTGATCCCTTCTCACCCTGCTGCCGCACACGCCATTTCTTCTGCACTACATATTACAAGTGGGGGAGATTTCTTGAACCAGGGGCCTCCTGCTTAATGCACTGAGGATTCAGTGCGGCCAAAAATGCCTGTAGCATATGGGGAAGGAAAGGGCCAGCAGTGAGCAAGCTTGGACAGATGTGCTATAGAGGGAGCGTGGTGTTAGTGGGGGTGGAGAAAGCTCTCTTTCCCCCCCCCCAGTCATTTCGGAGGGTGGCCAATCAGGAGAAACGGACCCTTTTTGGGACCCCAACAGTTTGGGAGAGCCCCTGAGGCATTTTTGGCTGGGAGGTTGCGCACACACACGCGCGCACACACACGGAACAGTTCAGCAGCACTCCAATCCCCAGTGACATGGAGCTTTTTCTTACACTGAAGCTTGAAATATGCTCTGAATTAAGGGGGGTGGGGGGGAAACCGCCACCAAAAACTAACCCATAAACCATAAAGAATCTATTGAAACAATTGTAAAGGGATAAAATAGAATGTGGCTGCAGCCGAAGCTGTTGGGGAGGAGATGCAGGGGAGAGATGCAAAATAAAAGAAGGAATTAGCATCTTCCTCGCGGGCCTCGGAGCAGCCTGGTGAAACACAGACCTGTGAGGGCACTTTGCAGAGCGCCAGAGGTGTGTGCACAGAAACACCGCTGCCCACAGGTGAGCTGGGCTTCCTGATGGACACGGCTCCTTCACTCCTCTTTGCATGGCAGCATCTCTTGTGTTCCACATGTTGGTTTTCAAATGGAAGCTCGAAGCCGGCGGTCAGTAGTTTGTCATCTTGTTTGTTCTTGCGGAGCACCTTCGCTTGGCGATCTCAAAGCACTTTTGAAGCAAGATGCTCGCAAGCTTTCTGGTGAAGCCAGGCCATCTGATGAGCTCTGCTTCACAGGTGCAGGAACAGCCTCTTCAAAAGCATTCAAGCGATTTCAGAGGGTGCCTGGCAGGACGGGGAACAGCACCTGCATAACCCCAGCATAGAATCTCTCCACAGTCTGATCTTTCCTGACAGCGGTGTTTTGGTTTGATAGCAGTTAGGAATTATGTGCCTGGACACTGGCATCATATATGAAGAGAAATTGAGTTGGTCCCTGCCCTAGAGGTACCTTCCAGTCCTCCCTCTCAGACATTTTTTCTCTAAAGGCAATTTAAATGCACAAAACTCTGAGCACAGCTTGTTGGCTGCTGCCAGTGACCTGCAACGCAGGACACATCTCCCCAGCTAACAGCTGGATTTTTTGACCAGATTGCCTCAGTTTCTGCATGGGCCTTCAGCTGATGTAAAATGCTGAGAAATTACGACTGGTTTTGTTGTTTAGGTGTTCTGATATCTTTATTATACTTTTAAAAACCTGCAGTTCATTTTGGGATACTGAGCTGGGTTTACTTACAGTTGTACCCAGGCAATTATGATGTTAATAAAATTAGTCCCAACTAACTCCAGCCCAGGCAGGTGAAAAAAACAGGGAGGGGTGTGTGTGTGTCTCTTGAGGGGATCTCTGGCATCAGACCAAGAGGAGCAATCGGCACTGGGAGGGAAGAGATGCATGTGTACATTGGGAGGCAACATCTGGCCACATGTTGAAATACTGGCCTTGAGTCTGCTGCCGCAGAAGAGAAATGCTGCTTCAGCGCTGTCGTTCTGTGTGTGGCGTTGGGTCTTCATGCAAGGGGATTGGGGGAGTGAGGTGTCTGTGTGGGAGGTTGAGGCATGCTGGTCCAGACCTTTAGTTGCTTTTCCTCTTTCAAATAGGTTAAGAACAAAGGAAGGAGACAAAGTCCAGTTTCGGGATGGACCAAGGCCTTTCAGAGATTTGCCACCCTGGTTTTGAATGTTTCTTACGTACTTAAAAGCTTAAGGGACTGCCTAAGTGACTCTCTGACTACTGTCTGGGCTCTAATTCCAGTTCACATCAGTGAGAAATGGGTAGGAGTCAGATGCCTGGAAATGGCTCTCCTATCAAGGACTTGAAATTTCAGGTGGAATAACGCTTGGGTGTCATTCACAATGAGGAAGCACTTCGTCACCTGACATTAATTGTCCCATCTGCCCTACATCTCTGTTCCAAGGAGCTCCTGCTGTGGTTATTGTTGACCATATTATGCAGCTTTGCTCTTCCAGGTGGGTATCTAATGCTCACTGAGGTTTTCCAGGGCAGATAGGAAGAATTTGCACTAAAGCAGTGGCAGCAGTTTCCTTGGCTCTAGTGGCAGCCTTTGGGGAATCTGACATCGATTGTTCCATCTGCAGTTTAACTTGGGATCTGATGGCCCTGATTTAGGAATCTGGATTCAGCTTTGCATCACCTAAGGTAATTAAATGCCTGGCAGCCTTGAAGACTAATTATTGAGATTAAAAGGAGACAATGTGGCTTGTTGCCTTTTCCAAGGGATACAAGACATTCAGCCTCAAAAGAAAATGTCATTGATTGTCAGCTCTTCTCTAGTGAATTTGGAAAGCTTGAATGCAGGGCAGAAAGAAACCAAAGGGCAAGGACAGGGGATTTCTTTTCCTCGTCCCTTACTTGATATTACAGAATGAGTTGTTAATTTTTATACTCTGCATTTTCTCACAGGTTTGGGCATATTCTGCCTCCTTGTGTAACTCCCTTCGGACCAAATCTGCATTACCTGCCAGACCTCCTCAGCTTGGTGTTAACTCTGTGCTGGAGTTGCAGTATCACACTGAACTCTTGTCCTCATGATAAGGCACCCAAGGCGGTGAGCTGCATCCAGCTGAGTGACTCTGCATGGGCTGCGGGTAGAGGGGAGAAAACACAGTGGTGGGAAAATATATCAGAAGCCTGCCAGTGGCTTTTAATCCTGTCACCTCATGCTGATGGGATGTTACTATGCAGTGTGTCTGTCCTCACCTACAGAGCTCAGGGTTACCTAACTGTAGTGGAGACCAGTTTGTAAGGAAATGGGGTTTTTCCTTGTGCTTCAGCCCCGTGTTGCCTTTGTTGGGGGTAAAAGCCAAGCACATCATACTGTCCAGCACCTCAGGTCTCAGAGGCTGTGGTCATGGTGATATCCACAAGAGTATCCCCATTTTCTTGGGCAGATCTCTATCTGGGTAACTACAGTTCCATGCTAAATTCCTCTTGGAGTTTTATTGTGGTTTGTGTCTGTTCCTTGTGCGATACAAGGTTTTACTTTGTCTTGACTAGCACTTGCTGTAAATGGTGCTTGAGTTTGGGAAGGGAAAGCTATTGGGGAAGTTGTTGCAGAATGTTGCCTTTTCCCCACTGCTCTTAATTTTCATCCACTGTTGGGGAAGGGGATGGTGAGTAGACTAAATAGGCCCAAAGGAGTTTAGAAAATGCAAAAGGAGTTAAAAAGCCAATGCCTCAGCAGGTTAAGGGCTGAGTTTGGATCCTCTGGGTATCCAGATATCTGGATACACTGGTGAAATCAAAGAACTGTAAGTTCAAGTGAGTGTTTACAGGCTCCCAAATTCAGTTAATTTATGACATGTTTAATATGTTTTTACAAATGTTTGCTGTACTCAAGTAGTGACGATGCTTTATTTGGTCAGTAAAATTCCATCCTGCCTGCAGTACGCAAAGACCTGAATGTCTCAAGGATATTCTGTGTCTAAGGAAAAATATTCACTCTCATTTTCTTTTTTTTTTTAATAGAAATTTAAACCTGTCATTGAAACCACCAACAGGACTTTCCAATTCTCACTACCATTATGGGATATTTCTGGGTTTTCTGGTTTCCATTCTTTCTCTTTTCCTCCCACCCCCCCTTTTTTTTTCCCTTCACCCTCTTTCTTCAGCATAACAGGATTGAAAATTAGTGCTGGCTTGAGGCCACGGCTGCATCTACGAGGCCATTTAAAGTTATTGCTCTGTGCTCCCTCTGGGCCAGTAGGAAGTTCAGCTGTGATCACAGAGGAAAAAAAAAATCACCAAAAATGCTAGAAATAATAATAATCATAATAATAATAATATCAGAAGAATATAGGTTTGCTTTTACATACTTTTGAGTTTTGGGTGAAAAGGATTGCAAAAGCAGCTAGAAATACTGAAAAGCATCTTTTTGCACTGAGGTGCTGGGATTTCTCTGGTGAGATTTGTGGTTGTGGCCAGAAGGGAGAGTCTGTTTTATTTTGGACTGAGTTTGGGCTTTTGGCCTCTGACTTCTACACAGGAATAGTCAGGAACGGTCCTACTGAAGCTGGTGGGGTTCTGCTGCTGTGCAGCTGGAGCAAGGGCAAGCTATGAGCATTTGGGCAGGTGGGAAAGGATTTGAAGCTTTGCCCTGTTCTAGTTCTGAATTTAGTAAATCATTTCACACAAGAGCCAGACCTGAAGCAAGCCTTTTATTATAGCAGCATGGCTTGAACTAGGATTTGGGAAGGTGGCCATAAGATTGGTTCACATGAACTAGAATTTTAGTTAGAGAACCTGTCTCTCTGGAAAATAGCCTCTCTTGTAAATAGAAGGCTTTTTGTCTGCAAAAAGTGAAGGTGAAGCTTGGGCTTGTCTGTGTTCACAGAGATAACCTTTTTGCATGTGCAAGTTGGTGGCTTTTGTGCACGTATCTGCAGGCTTGGGCTGGCGGGTGTGAAGAAAGCAGATCTGGGCTTACATGAGTGAATGGGTACCCCCAAGCACTCACCCTTTTTTAAAATCATAGGATGGTCAGGGCTAAAAGGAGGGACCTTAAAGATCAAGTTCCAACCTCCCTGCCATGGCCAGGGACACCTCTCACTAGACCATGTTGCTCAAGGCCCCATCCAACCTGGCCTTGAACGCCTCCAGGAAGGGGGTATCCACCATCTCCCTGGGCAACCTGTGCCAGGTGCCTCACCACCCTCATAGTGAAGAATTTCTTCCTAATATCCAACCTAAACCTACCCCCTTTCAATTGAAACTATTCCCCCTTGTCCTATCTCTCCATGCCCTTCTAAGAAGTCCCTCCCCAGATTTTTTGTAGGCCTTTCAGGTACGGGAAGGCCACTATAAGATCTCCCCAGAGCCTTCTCTTCTCCAAGCCCCAACTCTCTCAGCCAGTCTTCATAGGAGAGGTGCTCTAGCCCTCTGATCATCTTTGTGGCCTCCTCTGGACCTGTTCCAACAGTTCCATGTCTTCTGTTGGGGACTGCAGAACTGGACATAATACTCCTGGTGGGGTCTCACAAGAGCAGAGTAGAGGAAGGGTTAGCCTTCTGGGCTGCCAGCGCAGATTGTCAGCTCATGTCAAGCTTCTCGTCCACCAGCACCCCAAGTCCTTCTCTGCAGGGCTCCTCTCTATCACATTATCTCCCAGCCTGTATTGCTGATGAGGATTGCTCCAACCCAGGTGCAGGACTTCACACTTGGTCTTGTTGAACCTCATGGGGTTCACATGGGCCCCTTCTCCAGCTTGTCCAGGAGACAAGTTGAGTGACCTAGTTCACTGTGAAATCTATCTCCTCAAACTTTATTTTCTCTTTTGTACTGTGGTAGCTACTGGGTAATATTTGGGCTACTTTTCTGGGGATATGGGTGGAGTGTTTGTCTTTGCAGACCGTTTTCTAGGAGGGACTGAAAGGAAACCTCAGACACTGTCAGTGAGAAGGTGAAGTTAGTCAGAGTCTGTGTGAAGAGGCGGGGGGATCTGTAATGAAGTTAGACATTCTCCAGCACCAAATACAGAAACCATGTCCCAGATCCATGGAACAGGTTGTGGGGCAGGGAAATGATGAAACTTCAAAAGATATGAGTCACTGGAATGCTTTGGGTCCTCCTGATATTTTCCAACCCATATTACTCGGGGAGTTTTATTCCTCTGAAAATTTCAACATTTGACTCAACTGTGAAACGATGGAACACAGTCACTGGTGGAGCTATGCACCTAGTGCTGTCTAAAAGGCTCTACAGATGAAAAGCAGCTCAGGACAATATGTGATGATTTAGTATTATTTTTGGTGTTTTGTACATGACAGAACCTTCCTAGACTCCAAACTTGACAAGGATCTCATTCTTGGTGCTGCACATGAGGTAGATATTCCTCCTTGCCCTGCAAAATTTACAGTCAATATAGGTGAGGCAAAGAGACTCTTCCATCTCATCCTTGATCTACCAGCAAATTCAGACTGTTCTACTTCAAGATCACTTATCCTACAGCTCAGTTCAGTGCCATGATTGATTTAAACGAACAGAGGTTTTGCTGTAAATTTTCAAGCTTAGGAGAATTGTTTGAATTTCACCCTTGGGTTTCCCATTACTCCCTTGGTTGTTGGTTGGCAGGTCGGGCAAAAGAAAGTCTTTGCTTTCCTGTTTGTCCCAAAGGGTTAAAAAATAAATAGCGGCATGTGTTCTGGGGTGCCAAGGTTTTTCTTCTGCTCCGTCTCCTTTTGATTTAAAGGCTTTGTTTATCTCTCTGTAAAGTCACTGGCAGGCCATAAAGAGATATATTGCCTTGGTGCAGACAGCACAGACTCCGCTCCTGGGAAAGCAATGGACTGTGAAGCTGAGTGTGTGCGTGTGTGGGCCCGCTCATAATTCAGGAAGGGTTCTCTTTTGGGAAGCTCCCAATGGACGCTGCCTGCAGCCGCTTGCGGCTCCTTGTAGGAGAAGCGTGCGTGTATCCAGGAGGGTTGGTCAGGCTCCCTGCTTTTGATGTTCTCATAAAGCCATCACTCCAAAGCTTGGAATCGCAAGGCTGTTGAACTCAGTCATAATAAAGTGGCTAAAGTACTCCCAATGGCTTTGTTTAATTTTAGTTTTTTTGATAGAGAAATAATGTCATGTCAGAGCCCAGCGTGCGTGGGCACTCCCTGTTCAGCCAACATCACGTAGTGAGCCTCAACGCCAGCATCACTGCTCTGCCTTGCAGACACTGCAAGTGTAGGTTCCTTTACCGGCTCTCCTCTGCTGCTGGGGTGCAAACTGCACCTTCCCCAGCACACCCCCGGTGCTGGGGAACAGTGCCCTTGGCTGGGATGGAAGGTAGGGTATCTTGGTAGGCGAGGTGTGATAAGTGAGTTGGTTCTGTTTGGCATCTATGCTGCAGAAACTGCTTATTGAGCTGAGCAGAGGGCACTTGGGTCTAATCTTTGGCAGACTTGACTTGTGGTGTCCTTTTAGCTTATCACCAGAGGAGGAACCTGCTGATAGGGAGGGCAGAGCACCAAACGCGGCTGAAGCACCATCAGCAGAATGGTTATTGATTCCCTGCAAGGAGCGATGGGAAGCTGCCTCTTTCCTTTTTAACAGCAAGTCATGTGTTGTGGGAATCCCCTACCTGGAATCTCGAGTTTCCAAAGATCCGAGCCTGACTCTGGAGAAAGGCGGTTGGGAAGATGCAGACCCTTCTCTTGGAGAATTTCCTCCTCGCGGAGGATTACCCTGAGAACGACAGATCCTTCCAATCCCACCGCCTTTCTCAATACACTAAGTGACACTGAGCCTAGAGGAGGCCCCTGAAGATTAATGCTTTCCACAGCTTCAGTTTATCTTTGGAAACTCTACCAACATATGTAGAACATGGGCCCTCGGCCTGCCACCTCCTTGTCCCCAGCGGGCTGTACCCACTCTGTTTTCCCTTGGGGCTGACAGAAAAGGGGTTCCAAATCCTTGTGTCTTCTGCAGGTCTTGGTACCTAAAATGCTGTTAATCACATCCTCCCTCTAAGCTTGTTTGTCTAAAGAGAAATCATTAGTACCTTCTTTTTTTTTTTTTTTTTTCAGTGTGGATAAATCTGAGAATCGCCTGAAAATCTGCAGGAAATTACTTTTCAAGTGACCGATGATATGACCTCTAATTTCCTAATGATCTAGGAAGAGTTCAAGCCCAAGTGCTTGTATATGCAGAATGCCAAATTTATGTATACAAAGCATCATAATTACTGTCATGGAGATTTACAGCGCTTTACAAATCATTAATAATCATAATAATAATATTTACCATAACTCTTTCTGGCAGATTGATCGCAATTCTCTTTGACCATCCTCAAACTACTTTTCTTACAACATCTTTCCCATTGGCATGAAAATGAAGTACACAAAACATAATTTATTGACATAAAGGGTGGCTTTATTTGCACGTGTTTATTTGAGGCAAACCCAGATAGTTTCACTTGAAGTGAAAGCATCAGCATCAATGAATCAGCAGATCTTCTAAGTGCTGCGTATTGCTGCCTTGCACTGTGGCCTTAGCAGGTGAGGTGCTCTTACTTGCTTGTGCCAGGCAGATGTGATTTGTCCTCCTCAGCTAAGGTACTATTCGCAGTAAGTGTATAAAAGACATATATCTATATGAGAATCTTTTAGGTCTTTGACACCTGTTTTGGGGGTGCAATACCCCCAGATGATAGATGTCAGGTTTAGGCTACACTGACTGATGTATAATTTAATGGACTGTGGTGATAGAAATTTCTCATTTTTCTGAATGCCATCAAAATCACAAGATTTGGAGACAGGGAAAAAATGTGTTTTCCCTTTTCTTCTGCTCCTGAGTATTCAAAGTTTGCAAGCAGTTTCCTATGGGGTAGAAAATAAATGTTGGCATGCAGTGGCAGGTTTTAGTTTGAAATTTCGTATGGCAGTATATTTTCACAGAATTTCCTTCTATTTCCTTATGTTTTTACAAGATAAAAGTCTTCAGAAGCTATTTTATCGTAGCAGTTTTATGAATTTTCCTGCCATTTTTTGGACAGCATGTGCTATTCCTGCCAATGCCATGGGTATTGTTTCTCTTTTATGAATTACTCTATCTAGGTCTGGTTTTATCCATTACTAGAAATCTGGTATTAATAGACTTTTATCCTACAGCAAATTCATTCATGTGAAAGGGCAGATATATTTTTAGTATACTGTCTGCTAAAAAAAGGGCAATATTAACATTTTGTATCTTAGTTTCACACTTCTCTTTTTTTATTCATCCAAAGTACATTTTGGGTGTGAAATGTTCATTCTACTTGCTGTGGTAGCACAGCTGTGGGGTAGAAGAAATCATCTGTTAATTGTTTACAGCAATACTACCCACTGGTTGATGGTTAAAAAATGTCTGGCTCTAAGATGTACATCTCTGTGTTGAACTCACTGAGAGCTGTGAGTAGCGAGTGTGAGTCAAAAGTTGCAAAAACATGTAATTTCATACCAAAAGGCTGCTTCAAAGATATTATACAGTAATTTAATCATTTGTCAGACCAACACTACCTTCAACTGCGTTCAGTGTTGCAGCAATAGACTCCCTACCATGGTATGACAACCTGGACATCGGGAAAATTTCCCCAGGATGACAGACAGAAATCTCAGACACCCCTAACCCCAGCTCTGTCTCATCAAACTTTCATCTCTGTGAGCCAATTACAAAAGCTCATGTGTTATAATGTAAAACGTTCAACTATTAGTGCCTGCTGACATGGAGAAAAACGGTAATAGTATTTCTCTCCCACCTGCCTGTCCTTCAATTTAATTTTATAGCGGGTGTCTCATAATTTTTTAAAGTTTCTAAAAAAAGACTTTTAAAGAATCTTTTCTAAAAGAAAGTGCCAAGCAAGTTAAATGTAGAAGTTGCTGCCAATTCTGCCTTTATTACTTATAAAACAAATACAAATTTACAGGCGTACTCGTACCAAAGCTCTGTGCCAAGGGCCAGCAGACCGAAGAACATGTTTTAGAGTATGTACGTACAAAGTGGGCCTGATGATTCACATAATTTGGTGGCTGGAGGCAGAGCACATTTACATGATGTTCTTTAATCTATTTCTAATTTATATGATGTTCCTTGGTCTAATCTGTTGGTTCTTTATTCCCTGTGTCCAGCAATAGATGGTGCATGTTTGTGCGAGACACGGTGGCTCGCCTAACAAGGACTATTCTATGTTTATTCATATATTCTCTGTTCAGTGTAATTCCAGAGAGATAATTACCCATGAACACATTCTCCTTTCTCAAGTAAATTAAAGGGTTTCCCATATGGTCCATCCTCCTGAGACCACAAGAAGTTTTCTGAGAATCTGCAACGGTTCAGGTACAAGGAGACTCCCAGCTTAGCTGTAACCTTTGAGGTCCTTCCTATTTTCATACCGACACCTATGTCATCAATCCCATTACAGAGAAATTCGTCTGATCGGAAAAACCTGCCTGGTGGAAAACCTGTCTTCATCCTATGAAAAGTAAGAGGTACCATGGGGATGTTTTTGTTGTTAGTGAATCATATCTGGTAGGAGTTGTTTCTTTTTCTTGTGCCACACCTCCAGCCCCCTCCAAGCCGTCCAGCCAATTGCTTTGGCTGAAACGATCCGCGGAAGCATCACGTACAGTAATTGCTTCATTGTGTTGCTTTAAGAGGAAAGGAAAATAGCTATTACTGTGAGCA
This sequence comes from Gallinula chloropus, assembly GCF_964237585.1. NCBI lineage: Eukaryota > Metazoa > Chordata > Aves > Gruiformes > Rallidae > Gallinula > Gallinula chloropus. The sequence continues at coordinate 8,983,083 of NC_140103.1, read as the reverse complement.
AGCGCTTCTGGGTTTTTTCCCCTATTGCTGTTGAGTGTTTTGGTTATGAAACCTATCTTTTTTTTTTTTTTTTTTTGAGACTTTCTGTTGTTCAGGTTGGACAGCTGAGAATGGGCAACTGTTGGTAATGCAGCTGGTGGCAGAGAGAGAGAGCACTGCTTTAGAGAAATACTCTGCATTTATAAAAAGGGAATAAAACTATTACTGATTAATTTTGGTCCACGTCTCTTTATGGAAGGTAACAAAGCAGCTTAGTTTCATTCCTGGAAAGCATGTGGGCGCTAGGCAGGATGCCGATGTATTTTCACCTCATCTTCAGTTGCATGAAAGTTAACAGAGATTTAACTTTTAAAAAGACTGTACTTTATGGCACTTACTTGCTTTTTACCCATTTGGCTGTAGGTGTAAATATGGGATTTAGGGGTCAGTCGGTGGCTAAGATAAAGCTCTGTAAATTTGGGGTCCTGCCTGTAAAGAAGCTGCTCTGCCATAAGGCTCTTCTGAGAAAAATGAACAAAAAGAGCCCAGCTCCAGTAAACTGAGATCAGAGGTCTTACTGGAGATATCTAGAAATTTATGACTGGAAAAGGTATTAGGTTGTGACCTGATGGTCTCCTGCTGCTGAGGCTCCAATGGTGATTAGGAAGAAGTGATTTCATTGCCATATGAAGGCTGCTGCCCTCATCCCTGTTTTTTTTCTTCATTGAGACGCTAAACGTGGTATTCAGGACTAAGAGGAAAAAATGCCTCCCCACACATACGCAGAAAGCGTTATCACTGCCAGCGCCTTGTCTTCAAAGACCCCTGACCGAAGCTCTGTGTGACTAAGTCCACTTAATTCCCCACCGAAGAGAAAAAAGTAGAGTTCAGAAGTTCAAGGAACTTTTCTACCAACCATATGCTTGTGGTTGTCTGGGCTGCAGGGTAGAGGGTTAGGCTGAATCGCTCACTGTTTCGGACCTGGTCACAGCCATGTAACATCTTCTTTCAAGGTAATGAATGGCCAAGAAGGTGGAAAGCTGCTGGTGGGACCTGAACACCCTTGGAAATGCAACCTTAGATGTCACCTTGGGAGCTGTTCCATGTGAAGTATCTGGAAGTCTCATCCTAAGTGGTGAGAGTGTTTCACATAAGATTGTGTATTCATGGCCTTGACAGGCTCCCACATAACCCTGTATAGCACCTCCCTTCTTCCTAACTTGTGTGACTGTTAATAGTAGCAGCCCCTTATGAAAATTAAAGTCCATAAGCATTTAAAGCTTATAACATTTATAGATTGCTACAGTAGCTGGAGAATCAAGCTAATGAAAGGATTGGGTGGGTGCCCTGAATTAATATGGCCATAATCTCATTCATTTTAACTTCTTTTTTGCTGCATATAAAACCTTCCCCTCTCCTCTAGCAGTGCACTTAGAGCCCAGTTCACAGGCTGGTGGTGGCAGTTAATGGGATGGTTCCTGCACAGTGCGGCTGAAAGTTGGGCCCTTGGCAAGGGCAGAACAGTGATGTTAGAGGGGCAGAGGTCTTCTGTGGAGGGATGACAGGAGGGCTGGGAATGGGGATCCAGAGTTTGAAGAGTGTAGAGGAGAATCAGAGCCAGGAGATGAAGATATAAAGCAGTGAGGTTTGAAGCAGGCTGTCTGTTTGCTGTTATCTGAAACAGAGGTACTTCTCTCTTACAAATGTACACAGTGTAGAGCCTATTTGCACCCAGAGATTGTCTTCTATGCTGGTTCCTCTCCATCTACAACCATACAGCATTTTGCCCTCCCTTCTCTGCCCTTGCCATTCCCTGGAGAAATTGTGTTTGGAGAATACTTCTTGGAGTTACAACTCTAAGTGCAGCAAAATGTATTTTATTGGGCTGTCTACTTTTGTTCTTTTGTTTCATCTCCATCTCCCATCTGTTTTGTTTGTCTCAGCCAAAAAGGAAGGATTCTTGAGTGCTCTGTAGTGGAAGCTTGGAGGGTGGGAGGGAGCTGGGGACCTGCAAGCAGTCAGGTGGAGGAGCTGGAAGGGAAAGCAGTGATTGTGAGAGTGAGCAAGGTGCTGCAGATTGTTCTGACAGGTTTTGGTGAGCTGTGTTACTGGATCACTGAGTCCAAGAAAATATTACAGCACGTGTCCATGTAACAGCCAGTTCATATTTCTGACCTTTTCATGCTCTCCTCCGAAGCTCAGCATGACACTGTTTTCTATGTGTGAACTTTGACAGCCCTCCCTATCTACTAGAGAGTTAGGGAAAATAGTAATCATAACATCATAAAGGACTATAACATTCTTTAACCTGAATGTGTGCGTACCATGCTAGTTTTTCAGTAGCTTCTGAGTGCCCATAAGCTGAGGGATGGGCCGGTTCTGGGATGTGGAAAAATCAGTGAAAAACAAGGCATTAAAGAAAGCAATAGCTGGACACGATTGAATGAGGAGCACTGTTCTTCATGGACCTGTCCTGAACTCGTGCCCCAGCACAGTTTGAGGACTGGTGTTGTGCTTGGAGTAAACCTAAAACCAAAGCTGAAGCCACTTGCGCTCATTAAAGAACCCGTGGCAGCGTTCACTGTGCTGGACGAACACCACCTTGCCCTGGTCAGGCTCTTGGTCGAGTGAGTCCCTTCTGTGAGTGTTGATTGTGGCTATTTATAACAACTCCTTTAGGAGACTCTCTCCATCACTTTTTCTCTCCATTGACTCAATGAAGGGAGAGTGCATCTAAATTAAGTTTCTCCTCTCACTTGCTATGTGGAAGTGTGTTCGTTTTCCCTCATTAAGTCTAGAGAGATTAATCTTATAATGTAGGCAAAGGTATCTAAAAGCAAGTGGTGTTTAAACCCCTTTCTCTAGGTGTGTCCTGTGTCTTCATTCAGGTAAGATACTCCTTGTCCCTTCCCCCAAATCACTATGTCATGTTAACGTGTTTCCAAGGTGGCCACATGCTAGGACAAGGGGCAAAGGGTGCAAGCTGGAGCAGAGGAACTTCTATTTGAATGTCAGGAGAAACTTTGTCACTGTGAGGGTGACAGAGCCCTGGGACAGGCTGCCCAGAGAGGTTGGGGAGTCTCTCTGGAGACGTTCAAACCTGCCTGGATGTGTTCCTGTGTGATTTAGTCTGGGTGATCCTGCTCTGGCAGGGGGTTGGACTAGATGATCTTTTGAGGCCCCTTCCAAGTCCTGACATTCTGTGATCCATCGGGATTCTGTGTAGTTCTGTGAGTACCCAGATGTGTATGGGGGTGCGAAATTATCTGAAGGGAGTTGCCAGTAGCAAGGTACTGCCTTAAATAGAGACATGCTTGCTAGGATTTACACGTGTTAAAGGATGAAGTAACACCTGCAGTTGAGGAAATCATAGTTGCCCCCCAGGTAATATGATTAGCAATTGCTACCTGCAGGTTTAGGGCTAGATTAAAGTTTTAGTGGATAAATGTGTAGTTGTGTTACTCAGAGCTCCTGCTCCTGACGAGGTGAGATCTGCATGATGGGTTCTGTGGGAACAGAGCTGTTTCCCTGCAAGCAAGGACACTACAAGCATACACTTCTCTGCAGCTTCTCCATGACTGGGCTCCATCAGCTCCATCCCAGGTCCTGCTGTGAGGCATGTGTGACAGATCACATCAGTGTTTCAGGGGCCTCTGCATGCTACCCTGGGTGTCGGTCCTGCTGCTGCCAGCCAGCTGGCAGAGCTATGGTGCTCACATACACATCTCCTGCTCCATGGGTCTAGGATGCACGCAGCACATACCCACAATTAGCAATTGCTTTGTTAATCCCTTGTGTAGTGCTACAAATAACGCAGAGACCTGACTTGGTGCCCCAGCTCTCCAAAGGGCAGCACTAGGAGTCACAGGATAGTTGGCTTACAGACACAGCACAGTGTGTCCATACTGGGCTGAAACCTGCTCATGTTCCTTGAGGAAGAGCCGCAGTACAGATTCTTCCCTTAAACAACATACCTGCAGGCAAAGCCTGCCCTGAGGAGCACCTGCAGAGCCAGGCTTGTACTCTCCGAGCCATTTCAGGATGTGCAGCAGAGCAAAGCTGGTCAGCCTGCAAATGCAATTATTTGTTTATTTACACAGAAACTCACTCCTGGTCCTTGTGGAGCCCTGAAGCCAGAGCTTCATCTGGGAGCACGCATGCCGGTTTGGACAGGAAGCGTGGCACGGGGGGCACCCAACCTGGTTGAAAGACAGCTCCTCTGACTCATCAGCTGAAAGCAGAATGAGCTGTATATATTTAAAGCAAAGCTCTATTTTAAAAATTAATGATCTGCAAGGGAGAGAGGAGAAACTGCTTCTCTGTAATGCAGAAAAAGGCCCTGATGACCACAGCCTGGGTCCCTTTCCAGATGATGTCATCATCAGTCTAAATAATAAATTTTTAACGATGTGGAAAAAAAAAAAGGAGGAAATAAAAAAGAGGGGGACTCTGTTTCAATGAGGAGTAAAAGTAGCTGGTGGCAACACAGGGTCTAAGGAAAATATATGGTTGGGTGAGGTTTCTGCCCTGTGTAATTAGATTATCCCAAGTGTAGGAGTGTGCTGCAAAAGGCACATTGAAATGCCAGTAATTGACTGCTCTGTGTCTTCCCCTGCCGCATAGCCGTACGGGGTGGAAAACTGGGGTACTTGGGATACACAAGGCAGAGGGGCATTCTATAAATGGGGCTGCTAATAATAGGCAGTTAAGATTAGAAGGGAAAGTGTGGCCTCTCATCAGCCCGGAGACTAGGGGATATTTTCCCCTCATAAATAACAGGCCACAAGAAATCTATTCAAACGGATTTGTGTTTGGTTGACAAATGTATGCAGTATGTTACCAGTGGAGTACTCACACTGGCTCTTTAATGCAGCTTAAATTCCTAGCAACACATTCGTTCTGAAACGCGCTCGGCTTTGTTGAGTAGAACCTCCCTGGAAACGTGTCACCCGTCGCGTGTTCTGCGGGTGACGAGGGCTCGGGGGGGAGCCAGGCGGGTGGGCGGCAGCAGTGTGGCGTTGGGGGGGCTGTAGCACCGGCATGGACTGAATGGGTTGGCTTTTCCACTTCATGTTGACTCCCCATCGTGGGGAGCCCTGGGGCATTTTCCACGGGAATCCAGCCAGAATTTTCCCCAAGGAAACCCCAACCCAAACTTGTGCTAATGCTGGAGTTGTGCAGGATAGCGGACTGAATCTGATGTCATTTGAAGTGGTATTTTAGGTGATCTGACTTCCAGGTCCTATTCAGGACTTGAGCTCCTCTGTGCTGTGTATTCCTGTAGAGATGACCCTCGTCGTGAAGAACTCAGAAGCTAAGGAGACAAGACGGCAGCTATTCCAGCCTGGCAGGCGAGGGGGCTCGGTTGTCCAAAAGCAACAAAAAATGCATGTCAAAGCTACAGTCCAAAGCTGCATTTCTTGAATCTCAGTCTTGTATTTTCCCAACTAAATGTATTAACCCCAATCAAAGTTTTCGTGGACCTCAGCTATCTGAATGTTCGGCCCTGGAAAGAACAGATGTGTTTCCTCAGGTTTGGGGTTTTGTAAGGGGAGATTTCAATGGCTTTAAACCCAAATCTACACCTTCTCCTCAAACTACGAGGGACAGTTTTATGTCATGCTTTGTAGTGGGCTGATCCTAATACCCTTGTCGTGAGACAGATTTACTGTAGTTGTCAAGACAGATTTGCTGTAGAAGTCAATACCTCTCAGCCTGCCAGTGCCTTAAGGAAAGAAAGGCTGGGTATTTAATGCTGTAAATATTTTATTCTTGATCTGCCATACAGACCTTGCATGGCCTTTCAAAAACAACTTCTATTGTGCCCCATTTTTTTCATGAGTTAAATGGGGATAAGGCTTCTGAGAGTGAAGATGGATGGAATAAGGAGATTCATGATGAGGAAGATGGAAAAAAGCTTTTTCTTTGCGTGCCCCTGTTATTTTGTTTAAATGAATTCTTTCCTTTTAGCTGTTTTCATTGCTCCTTAAATAGTCACTTTAATTTCCTTTGAGTTTTGTTCTGGTACACAAAACACACCTTTTAGATGTCCTTCAGCTTTGTGGGTCATTTGGTGTCGCTGCTTCTATTCCTTTAGTGAGGGAAAAAGGCATTGTGGAAGTATTTGCTGGTTTGAGGGTGCACTCAGGCTCACAGGGCCCAGCAGAGGCTGAAGTTAGCAAATTCAAAGTGGGTTTTTCAGCAGCGAGCTGGTGGAAATGCAGGGGAAGATAAATACTCGGTCTTAACTGTCAAATACTTTTGTCTGCTCTGGGTCCCCTGTGAGAAGGGGAGATGCTGCTGCACTCACAGCTGGGTTTTTCTTTTCTGCTGGCCAGGCAGGAGGGGACTGAGCAGGACTTAAATCCTCAGGTCACTGATACATCCTTTGTATTCCCATATTTCTTCCACCGCTGTGAAGGATTCATTGAGCTTTGGGTTTTACGCTGAGCTAAAGACACTCTCATCCATCTGAGCCTGCTGCAACCTGAAACACAACTCACACTGCCCTGGTCTAATACAGACACCGAGGGGCTCTTTTTTATCTTTGTTTTGCCCAGAGCTTGCCATGGATGGACAGTTTGTTAAATACTGTCTCAGCTCGCTCATGCTGTGTCTTTCTCCTGTTTTGATAGACCTGGGTGCTCCATCCGTGAGGAGCATGCAGGGTAAACTTGTCTCTCTTTGTGCAGGGCGACAAGAATCAGCTTGTGAAGAAGATGAGCGATTTGGATAGGAGAAGGACACCGAGCTGAGGGTGAAACCGCCGGTACAAGCTGATCCTGTTTGGTGGAAGCAGATAATGCCGGTGGGAGGACTGGAGTCACCTCGCCATTCCTTGTGCATGTTGCACTGGCTGCAGCGGAGTTCCTTTGCCAGCACGTTGGATGCTGAGCTGGGAGAAAAAATGAACGAGTTGCCAGGGGCTGTCTGGATGGGATGTGCGTGCAGAGGAAGCGTGAGGCGTCACACCAGCTCCTTGGCAGTTGAGGAGCCCGTCTGCAGAAACCAGGCCTGCTCCGAAATGTGAGTTACGCCGTTTCTCAAAACTCTCTGTAGCAAGAAATGACTGGGAGGCCAGTGATTCATTCTGGGGTAATGTAAAGGTACCAGAGGGGCTAATATAAAGGAAGAAAATTGATACTGGCTTTGCAGTGTTTGTGGCGCAGAAATGCATCCAAATGTTTCCCAGGGAAAGCGCGGAACAATCCGATGCGATATTAAAAACAAAACAATACCTGCCCAACAACAAACAAACAGCCATGGGGATATAGGGGCTGGTAACAGTGTTTGGATGTCTGTAAATCAGAGCAGACTGCACAGGTATTTGCTTACTGCTATACATTTCATTGCAGCTGAAAGAAAAGGGCCCTTGTGAGATAGTAGAGATTGTATGAGAAAACCGGGCTTGAGTTGTAGCACTGTGATTATTGTGTCAAATACACCTTGGTGTCTATCCATGGGAGTTACCCCAGGGACAGATTTGACCCTTGGGATGAATACTCTACGGAAATTAAAACTAGCTATAAAATCTATATATAGTTGAAAAGGCTACGGTAACGTTTTATACGGTATGAGCCGTGGTCTATTCTTCACAGAAACCCATATCTGTAAAAAAGCAATTAGAAGTGCTTCCCTGAAAAAAGGCAATTGAACACAGTGAATGAACTGCAGGAATTGTACAGTTTCCAGAAAATGGTGGTAGTGAAGCATTTGTGGGATCCATAAAGTCACCATAAATTCCTAACTGAATATGGATTCACTCTCCAGCTCTAAAACCACAAGATTTATTTCCTGTTGGCAGGGGAGGTGAAGTTTGCAGAGTTAGATCTGTCTGGCATGCCAGCAGGTGGGGAGAGCACCAGTGCATTCCCACGTGTGTGATCTTCCCAGCACCACCTCGCTTGGCTGCAACCTTTCACGATGAGAAGACAGGATTGGTTTGGGTGGTTTTTGTTGAAGATCTCTCTGTGCTTTCAGCAAACATAATCATATGGGTAGGGAGGTTTACTAGAGTGCAACGTGTCTTAATGGGAAAGAAAGATAAGGTGGTGGGTGCACTACTGGTTTCATTCAGGAAGATCTAGTTTTGGCTGAAGCTCTAACTTTGAAGTCACATGAGTTTGGTCTGTGCAGTGGAGGTGCTCGCTGGTGACTCACATGTTCTGTGGTACAAACCTAAACAACGTGGTAAAGGTTGCTCTGTTTTCTTTCCATGGAATTCCCTTTGTTCCCCAGACTGTGGACGTTTTATGGACACAAGCTTTCAGGAGGAGCTGGTGCTGTGGATGGTGAACTTCGGTGTTGGTTTTCCTTTCCCTCTCCGCTCATTCCCACTCGTGTGTTCCCAATGAAGTACCATTCATTTCTGACTCACATCTTTTAACTGTGCTGTGGTTCTCCTGCTGATGAACATAAGAAGGACACCAGCTCCAGCAGATAAAACTTTCAGTTGCTGACTGCCTGCGATAGTGATGGAAATGTGGGTATTAGTGGGGATAAATCACAACTTCAGCTTGGATGAAGTAAGACAAGGAGATAGGGACTAAAAGTCATGGCACTGAAATGGAGAAGCCTGTGGCTGCAGAGATTTGTAATTACTTGGGCCCTGTCAGAGATGAATGGCTATGTCTCCTTCTGAAGTCATCTTATGAGAAGAGGCTGAGGGAACTGGGACTGTTTAGCCTGGAGAAGATGAGGCTCAGGAGAGACCTTGCTCTCTCCAACTACCTGCAAGGTGGTTGTGGTGAGCTGGAGGTCAGCCTCTTCTTGCAGATAACTAGTGATAGGACAGGAAGCAATGGCTACAAGTTGCCACACGGCAGGTTCAGGTTAGAAATTAGGAGAAATTTCTTCTCTGAAAGAGCAGTTGGGCATTGGAATGGGTTGCCCAGGGAGGTGGTGGAGTCACCGTCCCTCGGGGTGTTCAAGGAAAGGTTGGATGAGGTCCTCAGGGACATGGTTTAGTGAGTAATAGAGATGGTAGAGCGACAATTGGACTAGGTGATCTTGTAGGTCTTTTCCAACCTTAATGATTCTGTGTGATTCATAGCTGAGTAAATGTGATCAGATTGATTTAGCGCATCTTCAGGAGTCTTTTTACAACCACAGGAGCTAGAAACGCCTTTTGTTGTTGTTCCTTTTTTTAATGAAAGCTGACATTCTGGAGCACAAGTCAGCAGGAAGTGGGGCTGAGTTTATTGGCTGTTTTGGTGGGGCCTGGAGAATAATTCTGCTTCTCTCCTGCCTTTTGTCTATTCAGACTGTAAATTCATTGAAGCAGGGACTGCTTTCTACAGTGTGTCTTTATAGCACTTGCTGCAGTGGATCTGTATTCTCAGCTAAATCCCCTAAGGCTTAACAAAATATAAATTAGGATAATGGTATAATAAGTGAAATGTTAAATGGTTGTGGGGGGTGGTTTATTTACATGAATTATCAGCCTGGGGGGGGGGAAAAAAAGAAGAAAAAAGAAGTTCTAATATCCTGGTAGGAGTTTTTAGCTCCGTGGCAGAGGCTGTATATTACTGTAGTGTATGGAGAAGTTGGGGCAGTTAGATGGTGACTGTGCCCTGTTGTAACAGAGAGGACACAGGCTGGTTTCAGACTTCCTGTACCCCAAACATCGCTAAGTTGAGTTTGCTGTTAGCAGTGTGAAGTTAGTCCCTGCGATTCCTTTCCACAGATTTCAGTGTTTGCTTTGTGTGACACAGAACCCAGGTCAGAGCTTTGACAGCCAGGAATGTATCCTGGAAAGACAAAATAATTTCTCCCTCCTTCAGCTCCTGTATAAAGGGATCCTCAATGGGTTCCCTGCCTGTTTTGGTAAGAGAGAATGTAGTGCGAAGCTGGGAAGATAAGACAGAATGGAAAAGATCTCCAGCAAGCTTGATGTGGTGTGGTGCTGGTGTAGGATCTGTACCTTTCCTTTCTATGTCTGCAAATAAGGTGATAGGTGGTAAGACCTTGTAATCCAGGTTGTTGTGCACATGTAGGAGCTCAGAAAAGATGTGTAGAGCAGTGGAAGCCCTCAAAATCCAGAGCAGTTTTGCTCATCTGTGCTGTGCAAACAAATGTAATGTTAATCCTGCTCAGCAATCTGCCAGGTCCAAGCCTGCACAAGCACCTCCTGCTCCTCCCAGTAAACCCACAGCCTGTCATCTGCTCTCCTGGGTGCTTGGCTTAGGGCAGCACGGAGCCCTGTGGATCCATCCGGAGGCAAAGCTAGCAGAAAAATGGTGTTAAACTCTTGTTTTTAGTGTAGTTAAGATCAACAGCAAAACTTCCTGTTGCTCAGATCTTGGAAGTCCTTGTGAAAGTCAGTGGCTGGCTGGCTGAGTTACGCTGGCTACGTCGAGGTGACCTGCCAGCTGTATTGTCACAGACTGGAGATGTCACGCTCTAGGCTTTGCAAGTGCAAGGCAGCCCTGAAGTTGGCACATTCTCCTACCACAAGACAGCCCTATTTGCAGGTTGCTCAGTGCAGCGATGCGGTGGGCATCCCATATCCTTACCCTCCTCTTGACCTTCCTGAAGGCCAGAATACTCCAGCTGCATTTTAACACTGTTAAATTCAAACATTTGTCTACCTGTCTCTGACACACCCAGTTCTGGGACAGACCACTCTGGTTTTCCACTTCCAGAGCAGTCAGTGCAGATCAGGCACACCAGAGAGCTGCACTCCCAGCACAGACCAGAGTATGAGAGCCAAACTAAGGCCAGTGGTCTGTCAGCAGATAGTCCAGCTCGGGAGGAGGCAGAAACAGGATTTGCTGTCAGCTTCATGCCAGTGACAGCACCACAACGTTATTTGCTGTAGATTAATGTGGGAGAAGGTCCTTGCCGACAACCCCTGCAAAACAGTTCAGCTTCAAGTGGAATTACAGTGGTCCTTTTAGATAAGTATATTTTTTGCCAGCTGATCCCCACAGCACTCCCGGCGGTGGGGAAAGCTGAAACTATTACTGTAAATACAAAAGGGAAGACATACTTGGCATCCCTTTACATTAGAGCTGGCTCAGAAGAACGTCTGCGTAGCTGTTCCACTGCCAAGATGGATTGTAGTCAGATAGTGCACATTGCAAAGGAACCAGAGCGCACACTGAGATCTGTTGGGGTTTTTTTAACAATAGTTTATTTGTGTTTCAAAGGGATAGTTACAGGAATCCAGATCAATATGCTTGTCCAGAACTGTGCCTTCCTATTTTAGGGCCTGGATGAATAGGAGGTTACTTGAGTTCACATGCATATTGAGGGATCGGTGCCTGTGGTATTGCAGCCTCCCAGGCTGTTACTTTTCTTTTTTTGAAAGTGTACGTGAAAGAGCTGTGAGACTGAAGTTGCTGTTGTTCTGGTTCCTGGAGTTTTGGTTGGTTTATTTTCCCAGCGATGTCCGTGTGGCCGTGCGTGTTGTGAGGCTCTTCGGTGAGGTCGTGTCTCAGAGGAGATGGCAGGAGCTGAGCGCTCCACATCCAACTAGGTTTTGGTTGAACCATTTGAGAGGCATGTCCTGAGAACATGTTGGGCTTTGGGCTGAATCAAACCCTTTGGAAAGGGAAGGAAGATTGTCTGTTTCAGTTAAATGTTCTGATGTTTTTAATGGAAAAGTGTTCTTTGAAAACGTGTTTGGTGTTTCCCAATCCCAGGTTTTGAAACTGTCTGTGTATTTTCCTGACTTTAGGATGCTATCCCATTTTTTGGGACACAAAAAATGGTTGACTAATGGAGTTGCTTGCATGGGACCAAAACTATTTGCATCCAGTTGGTTTCTGTTTCTGAGCTCTTCTGCAGCATGGTTTCAGACAATGAGTTGTAGGTGCTTGAGAGTTAGACCTGTAACTGCTTTGAAAATCTGGGGGTTTGACCTGTTTTTTCTTCACTGATCTTGATAAATTTTTAAGGGGCACAGGCAGATACTTAGATGCTCAGGCTAGGAGGCGGTATCTTCCTATATAGAACTTCCAGCCTTGATTTATAGCAAGCAATAGATTTCTGACAGTTTTAAGCAAGCACATACCACTGCTGCACCTGGGGTTTGGAGGGCAAAAACGCATCCATTACTCGAGCATACACGGTATCTAGCTGATGATGAATTACCCTGCTCGTGCTTTGAATGGTGCCACCACATTTTTTGTGAAGTGTAGACTCAACAAAGTCTATCAGCAGACGGAGCCGACTTCTTCTGCATCTCAACCTATGACAACTTTCTCAACACACGCTGCCTTACGTTGATCCAAGGGGCTATCTTGACGGGCGCGTTCCAGTGCAGCAGTGCTTCAGAGTTCAAACTCTGGTGTCATCTGGCACATTTCTGATGTATCTGGCTTTAGTGATGACATCCTGTTACATGAAGAATTTTGGCTGGTGCATGGTGTTCTCCGTTAACAGTTTTGCATAGCTGAGGAAGACACCATCCTGACCAACTCGGTGCTGCTTGTAGCAGCCTGTCTGGCCTTTGTGGTGAGAAGGGCTTCTTTAACCTTAGCTTACTTTTCTCCATTTTTCTCCTTCCCCCATGTGTTTCTGCACTGCCTGGTGTGAAAGGTGGGGAGGTCACTGCTGGTGGCACTCTTGCAGGAGCAATAAGAACTGTGGCATTCCCAGTGGAGGGCAGGAGAAAGCAGCTGTAGTTCATCAGGGATTTCACAGCCCTCACTCTTAGTGACTGGGATGGTTATGAAAAGGACGTGGTGTGTCATCTCCTGTTCACCACTGGTTTTGTTGGTTTGTTTTTACCTGATGATGGGAAGGGGAGGAGAGCAGGGAAGACTCTTCCTAGGCACCGCAGAGATACGAGTTGAAGAAATGATCTTATAAGCTTTAACAATTCAAGGCAAGATTTCCAGAAATCCATGAATTAGAAATCAGGCATGACTGTGGGGAAGTTTTGAGAGCAGAGCTCTTCCTAGATCCAGGTCCCTGTAAAAAGAAGCCTTTAGCATGTTTCTGACCTGTCAGAATTAGGGGACTGACCACTGCTGTGATGAGAGCTATGACCCAGTATGACCAGAGTATGGTCCAGAAGGCACTTGCAGAATCTTTCCTGGCCCGGCTAGAACCTGAAGTCCTTTGCTGCCCTGAGAGCACTAGAAAACTGCACAATAGGTAACTGGCTGGGAAAGGATTTCTTCAGGGTTTATAATTCACCTCCACCCACACTTGCAGTCCCAGTCACCAAAGAAAGTTTAAAAATATTTTGCCAACTGTTTGCTTAGTTATTTTTTAGAGACCTTTTTGTATTTAACCCCACTTTTGATTCTTTCATTATTTTTTGTTGTTGTTCCTTAAAAATTTTCCCTTCTAGGGGATGATCCTTAGCAGTACTGCCTTAGCAGTAGTCACCTTGCAAGTACTCCCATGTGCTGCTTTTCTCTGCACACATTTGTGATCTGGCAGTTTTATTTAGCACTTTTTGATGGGAATCAAATCAGGGTTGGATTTCAACATCTCTTGAAGAGAGGGAACGCACAGCACAGACTGCATTGCAGGGAAAACTACCCAGGACATCATGTGCCTCCTCACTTCTTGTTCTTCAATTTGTTCTAACTGTTCCTTGAGTTGAAGGACCAACCTCTATTTGCCCCTGATCAGGAGTAACATCACTGAACCAGAGGAGTGACTAAGAGGAGTTTGTTGGGTGTAACAAGAGAGAACCTTTTGCTTCTGCATTTTTTGTGTTCTACGGAACTTTGGGTAAAGTTGACTATGAGGAAAGGCTGAGTGAGCTGGGGCTGTTCAGCCTGGAGAGAAGAGGACTAAGGGGGGACCATATTCATGTTTATAAATATCTTCAGTATGGGATGCAGGGGGAAATGGGCAGCCCCTTTTCAGTGTCTGTGGGGACAGGACAAGGGGCAATGGCTGCAAGTCAGAACATAGGAAGTTCTGCACCAACATGGGGAAGAACTTTTCCTCAGTGAGGGTGAGGGAGCCCTGGGACAGGCTGCCCAGGGGTTGTGGAGTCTCCATCTCTGGAGAGATTCCAGCCCCGTCTGGATGCCGCCCTGTGCAATATGAGGTGGGGAGCTGCTTTGGCAGGGGGGTTGCACCCCATGAGCTCTCCAGGTCCCTTCCAACCCCTGGGATTCTATGAAGCAGTGGGCTTCTGTGTTTATCATACCTGCAGCATGATTCCTTGAGATTTCTGTGTCAAGTCTATCCACACTTCTTGCTGAAGAGTGGAAAAGAGGGCAGGGCGCACCCTCAAGCTCAGGCCAAGTCACTCAATCAATCCCTCATCTTCAGGGGTTTAGAAACATGTTTGGGATGTGCTTCCAGCCCCTGTTTGCTCTCGGATGTAGAGGATTGCAGTCTGTCCCTGCAGTGATTCCCCCCACCACCGGGGTGGTGGGAGTGCGATAACTTTGATGTATAGTCAGCAGTTCTTGAAGGAAGTTTATAAGCTGTTCATTTATCATGATTTTCAACGTGTGCACGGCTGGAGAGGAATGAAAGCAACAGATTTATTCCTTTAGGAGGTGGGTTAATCCTGTTTCAGCAGTTCCTGGCCGGTGGTGGGTAGCTGGAGAGGGAGAGCTATGTCTGTAGGTCCAGGGCAGCACACTGTGAGCTGCATTCAGATGAGTTTCACCTCGGCACGCACACTGCGTCGCCTTGGCTTCGTTAGCAGGTCTGCTCTTCAGCATCCCAAGAGAGCCTCCAAACAAATTACCAATTACATTTTGTGCTTTAATTAAACAGAAAGGTGGGCATATGCTCCAGCTTCACTCTGAGCCACAGTGTTAAATAATCTCTTGAATGATTACAGACCCAGCAAATTGGGGTGCTGCTTGCTGCCTTTCTTCACATATTGGTGATTTACCTCCAAGATTCCTCCGTGAGTGGTGAGTTCGGTGTCCTCCTGACCTGCCCCAGAGAGCTTTTGAGATCTGGGGATGTTATGAAGAGCCTTGAGCATCTGTTGAATTCGGGGGGAGCCCCATGTCATTAAGGGCTGGTTGGAAGATGCTCAGATTCCAACAGCATCTGGGCCCTGTGTGTAAGACCTGATATTAAAGCAAGGAGCGTATCCAAAATTTGTGCCACAGAGGGAAGCACTGGCAACATGACAGGAGCCCAAAGGTTGTGCTTCATTTGCATGTGCATTTGCATAATTTCCAATGCATGAGATGCACATTAATAATCACTCTTGCATCTTTATTCTCAATAAGTACAGAGAAAACTTCTTGCTCTTGGAGTTCATCAGCAATAAAACCCTGCAGTGTCCTCGTTCCGTACTCCCAGGGAATCAGGGAGGCCCTGGGAGAGGGACATGTTTTCTCATTCTGTTGGATGTGTCTGCCCTTAAATCTGCAGTCCATAAAACTCTGGACTAGTTCTGGGCAAGAGAAATTAGCTGTGGAGGGAAAAGTACTTTGAAATGTTTATGCTAGTGGGGATATTTTGAGGAGCTAGCACCTGGATCCTGTTGAATTGCAGTGGAGATACCACTGCCTCTTGCCCTGTTCAAAGGCTCCACAAACCCTGTGGGGCATGGCCAAGGATGAGTGTCATTCTTTTTGGGTGTTCAGTGTCAGGACTAAGTGGGACTGACTTATAGTGGTGTGTTGAACAGAGCTGGTTGCTCTAGATGTATAGTCTAACACAATCCTTGCTGCAAAGGCTTTATTTCTCAAGTAGGCAGAACATAAAAAGGATTGGAAGAGGGAATGCAGTCGGAGGGTTTTGCATATCAGAAAAAACTCTTGCTTGACCAGCTCATCTCTTTTAACCTTATCAACTAAATTTCTCTCATTCTGAGACTTGTATTTAATTTGCTCATTGTGACACCAGTCTCTTGCATTATTCTGGGATGCCATTACTTAACTGCTGAAGATCAGAGTGGTTTTAGGATGGAGAGTGATAGATTTCTGTAAGTGATTAAATGATGGAGTTGTCTGTTGCAGGAGGGACCTTTGATGGCTTTGGTTTGGTGGACCAGTGCTGTGTTCCAGCCTGGAAAGTCTGGGCTTTGCTCATGTACTTCTACAATGTTTTTGTTACAGTTGGCCAAAAAATGAGAACTCAGTTCAACAGAAAACATTTTTTGACTTTCTAATGTTTGTTTTCATTTTTTCTCAGATTTAAAACTTTTAACATTTTTCAGGATGGGGGAGATGGAAGGATATGATTACACCCCTCCCAAACCATCCCTGTCCAGTGGCTTGGATTGAGATGACTCAAAGTCAGAGTCTTTCTTTGTTCAGGCCTTGAGTCAAATCTAGGTGGGTACCTTAATCACGTTAGAGGGCATTCTGGAATAGATTCATGAATCCCATCGTGATCTTCTTTTAAAACAATAGTGTAACTGAAGCTTACTGCTACAGTGTTTGGCTCAACACATCAGTGCTTTCTCTACAAACAAATAGATATCAATAGGGATCATTGCTGTTGGTCCTTTATCTTCTCTGCTGTATGTGCTGTAATTGTGGAATATTATCTTCATTAGTAAAGGCAGGATAGGCTATGTATTTACCACTGCAGCATCTCAGTCTAAGGGCTCTGTTGGGGTATTGGCTCCAAAGTTTTCTCAGTGAAAAGGGAAATCTCCATTAATTTGTCTGAGAAAGCAGCAGCCTGGGAAGAAGGGAGCAAAGTACTTTGAAGCCTTGTTCTGCACGATGGGAGCTCCATGATTTTCCAACAAGCAGTGCAACGTTTCAGTCACCTGCTTGGCCTCAATGGGATGAATTCATTGCTGGTGAGTGTCTGTTCCACTGTATGGTGTCTGAGGGATCCTGGAAACTGCTGAGTGTTACCATAGTTGTCTTTACGCTTCCATTTCAGATGTCTTCAAATGTTTCTACACTTACCATGTAGGAGGCAGAGCAGGCATTGATTGGTGTCTCTAAAGCAGAGATCTCATGTCTTTCTTCAATGGGATTTCACTTTACCCCTCAAATGATGTTTGTGCCCTCAGAGTCATTGTGGCTTCTGTGCTTACTTTGAAACTGTATTGATCATGTAATTAAAGTGTCTTCTGACTGTCTCAGGAATCTGGGAAGATTGAGACCTAGGCTTTCTTGTCTGGTTTCTGAAACCTCAGTCTGTCCTTCATTTGAATCTCAACTCCCAGCTTGATCCTTGCAGGTACTTGCAGATCTTGCAGCCTGGCCTCCTCAGAGTCTTCAACCACGCAGAGCTCAGCCAACTAGAAGATTCAGGCAGATCTCAGTCCTGCACTGAGTCTATTCATTCTTGTGCCACAACTGTCTTGTTTTAGTGGTACTGCACTCCTGTCTGCAGGCCCCAGGGAAGACAGGGGGAATCAATGTGCAAACACATGAAGCTCCGTTCCCTTGGCTTTTGCCAACTTCCAGCAAATCAATGGGAATGCTTTTGGTACTTTTTATTTAAAATTATAGATCCTGATGGAAGGAGGAATGCAATAATCATCATTCACTGTTCAAAACCATCATTGGTTGACTTGGTTGGCTGTGTGTAATACCAAAGGTGCTTGCATAAAAAACCCCACTTCATAGATATCTGGTTGATTGACTAAATGAAGTAGTACTATAAAGCAAGCTACTAAAAAAGCACCAAGACTGTCAACGATTCAATCTCTTTTCATCTCTGCAGTATCTTTCACAGCTGTTACTTCAAAGCCCTTCAGAAAATTATCAATACTTTTAAAAGCTGTTTGGGATAGACAGTACAATACCAGATGCATCTAAATTATTTTGGGAAAGAAAGAGTTTTTTAAGAAGTTGTTTTAAGGAATACAATACACACTAGTAATGAGAGGAGGCAAGTCAAGAGTGAATGTGAGCAGACTCTGGCAGAGAGCTTCCCAGCTGAGGAATATAATGCAAAAAGCCTATTGGCCAAAAGCTTTTGTCCAAGATTTCCAAAGTCCAGCATTACCTATAATCATGTCCAATCTCTTGCTGATCCAAAAGCCAATTTTTCAACTCAATTCCGGCTGAAATTAGAAACCCATGTAGAGATCTCAGATTGGTGAAAAAAGCCTGTTGCTGTGCATGCCAGAGATCATTCCTGCTGCCACATTCTGGACCAAGTGCAATTTCTTCTAATAAAAACATTTCTGGCAAAGCTGTGCATTAAGCCTTAGTGTAATCGAATCTGGATGTGAGGAAAGCATGCAAAGTTGCTTCCAAGTCAGCAAGAGTTAGGCAGGATTTAATCCTCCATGTATTTTTATTATGATATAAAAAGCTGTTATATTGGTATTTTTAATACATTTATCAAAAGGAAACTGCAAATCCAAAGTCACTTCCAAATTTCCCACTGATATAGGAATGAGTAGCTGAGACAATTCTGAAGTGAACTAAGGCAGTGGGATTTTGTAATATGGGTTTAGCTGCCAGGAGACTCGTACTCTGATTTGACTTTTAACCAGTTCACACTAGACCTATGCAAACATTCTCCCTGAACATTTGCTGTAGCATGAAGCTGATTTGTTGGGGTTGGAGTGGTTTTGGTGGGTTTTTTTTTTTGGTTGGGGTTTTCTTTTTTTTTCCCCTGCTGTGTTTGTGCACATTTTTCTGTTGGCTTTTTTGTGAACATTTTAGCAACCCATCGGATCTCCTGGGATGACAAAGCCAGTCACCAGCCATGCACCAGCAGCTTCCACCACAGCCAGCACCACTTACTTAGGGGCCTAAGAATAGGAGGCGGCAGACATTTCTATTAAACCCTCTTTTTAAAAAAGAGCTTGGCTCTCATTTACTCATCTAAATAAGGTCCAGATTTTCAGAAGAGCTCAACAGATTGCGTGCTGAACACTTGTGAAAATAGAGTCTACATTTCGCCTCTACTCTGGGGCTCGAGGCTTTCAGAAAGCTGGCCTCAAATT
Source organism: Gallinula chloropus (assembly GCF_964237585.1). Taxonomy (NCBI): domain Eukaryota; kingdom Metazoa; phylum Chordata; class Aves; order Gruiformes; family Rallidae; genus Gallinula; species Gallinula chloropus. The sequence continues at coordinate 8,964,290 of NC_140103.1, read as the reverse complement.
TCTTGTTCTTGGACAAACAGTGAATGTTTGGGGATACCTTGGGGTTGATTCTGCCTTCCCAGTCCTGGGGTTTCCAGTGGTGTGACGCCATCCAGTATGAGTGGCTGGGCTGGCGTGACATCCTGTGGGATGCTATGGGAGGAAGTGGTAAGGGGCCTCTGATATGGGAGACGGGCATTTCATTCCCTGCCTCACCACAGATGGCCTTTCAGGGTCTTTGGCTGGGATTTTCAGGCTGTTTAATGGATGTTGGAGGGTCAAAAGGAAGTGATTCAGCTTTTGAGTCCTAAAAATAAGATCCTTTGAAGGGACCTGATTTTGAGACCTGCCTCTGCCCTTTGATAAGTGATAAATTAGGCAGTGAGAGTGGAGGCACTCTCAGTCATTGCTCAGAGATTCGTTCTTGGTTGGTATGCTCTGACTTCTTGGTTTGTTTGTTTGCTTTTGAAAATTCTTGCCTCCTAGGGATGTGTTGAGGACAAATGCATTATTGCTATAAAAACTGTTTGGGAACTAAGCTAATAGAGACAGTGTAAATCCCATGTACCCATTCTGAAGCCCAATTTAGAGCAGCCTAGGGGCATCTCACCATCTTTTTATTCCTTCTCAGTACCAATTACTTTTGGATGCTAAACAACCTGTCCTGAAGCCTGACTGTACAACAGTATCTTTCATCCTGAAAAACCCTAAAACTACACGGCAAATATATTACATAAACCATACAGGGATCATTTTACCCATCTTTAGAAAGCAGCCTCTTGTGGGTTTGGAAAGTGTGAGAACAGCAGTGTTATGCGGGAAGCATCAGTTTTAATCAGGATGCTTTCATCTACACAGTGGAAGTCCCTTGCCAAAAGCTCTCTCATCTCTGACCCCTTATGCGGTGATATAATGTAGTTCCTCCTGAGGCATGAGAGACGCTGAGGTCAGCCTTGCCGTGTAGTCTGAATTACTGGTATTAAAGAGGATAATTGGCATTTCTACCACCTGGTACAGTTAATAAGACAGCATCCAGATCAACTGTCTAGAGCCCTGTAAAATAATCATAAGGAGAATACAGTTCTTTAATAGCAATAAAAGTATAAAAAGGTCCTCGAAATAGAGTAACAAAAGTTGAACGAACCCAATATTAAACCACTATATATTATTAGGTTTTTTAAAAGTCCATAACAAGGAGATCCTTTGGCACACAAGTATAAAATCAAATTTAACAAGCGAGTTAAATAAGCAATTAGGAGTGGGGATTTTAAACTTCTTTCCAGTCTTAACTGCTGTAATTTAGCGCAAGTGGAGCTCTGCCTTGTGTATTGCAAACCCTCTCTGGTGACAGCCATACCTGAAGAGCGGCCCCACCAGAGAGACTGGTGTGTTGAGAAAAAGGTTGAAGACTGGTTCTCATGGTGGGGCAGATTCCCCAAACTGACCCTTTCTTACATGACAGCCTGCTGTCTGAATTGCTCACCCAGGACATCAGAGACCCAGATTTAGTTTTCTCTTCTGCCTGGTAGAATTCAGACCCAAATCTCCTTCTTTCCAGAAATATTTCTGCCCAAGGAGCTGGTTGCTCTGCACTGGGCACGTTTTCCAGCACTGCAGTTAGTTTTACTGGTCTCTTAATAAGAATGCAGGAGTCATTCAATCAGGAGGAAGGGAAAAAAATCTAAGTCCTAGTAAAAAGTGCCTTTGCCAGTGGTAGGAGATCCGAGTTCCAGCCGTAACTCCGAAGTTGTTTGAGCATTTTTCATGGAACAGCTAAGCAAGCAAAGCAGCAAAACCAGAGGAGCTTGGGGAATTCAGAGGAACCAAGTGAGGTGCCTTTAGGGTTGGCGGATGTTTTCAGGTTGCATCTTCATGTGTAGGAATCTAAATTCAGCATCTCAATCTGAAGACCCAAGACCTGTTTTGGTCTTGTCTGTAAGCACTCTCAAAAAAACTACCTTTGTCATAAAAAAATGTGTATAAACCAAGCAACAGGCATATTTTCTGTTGGATGAACTCTCCCAGGAAGCCATAGTATCTTTCTAGCTCAACCACTGGGATTTTACTGGCAAATTGCATGTCAGTGTGTGAGGTCCTTGGATGCTGGAGAAGCTCCATGACTTGATACTCCTGGTATTCACATTTGCACCACTGCCATTTGAAGAATCTGGCCACTTAGAGGCATACAGAAGACAAGCCATCCTATCTGCTTTTCTAATTGATGAATCTGTTGTGGACGTCCTTAACATAAGGTGGGATTTTTAAGCCATTCACTTGAAGTGTTATTACAAGAGGGATTTTAGAGGGATTTTGCAAAGCTGGACTGGTGTGCTGCCATCCCTGGCAATTCATTGTTGATAATGGACTCCATCACCTTTAAAGTTTCTGTTTCTGCAATCATTGGAAATGTCATGGATGGCAACTGACCGGCAAAGGAAAGACAACCAACTGTTTTGGAGGAGTACAGTGCTTCAGCCACATTTTGCTTTTGCCATTTTCATATAGCATCTGTCTTGCTCAGGAGCATGTCCTGGTTTAACTCTCTGCTCAACAGTAGCAGAGCAGCAGCGCTGGCCCTGCAGTCAGCACTAGGCATGTCCCTTTTCATTCTCCTTTGTATGACCGAATATTTCCCTTTGCCAGTTTTATTTTTTACAAAGAAACTTTTATCTGTAGCCACATGTGCAAAACTCTCAAATGGGCTGTTTCAAATCTAGTCAAGGTCATTGAAAAAAAGAGATATTTTTAAAGTGGCTGGGGCTCTTAAAAGTCCTTTTGGATTCCCCAGAAGCAAAAAAGCAGCATTTACCCTGTAAGCCTTACAGATCAAGGACTTGAGTATCTTTCAACATCCTAAAGCCCGTGCAGACTTTAAACTGGTATTCCCAGCTCATTCACCAAAAGAAGAGGAAGAAAATGAAATGAACTGAAAGCTTTTGCCTTGAGGTCTGGTGCAATAGGCCTTCTGAAGTCTGGAGTCGGAATTGTTTCAATCTATGTAAATATCGGGAAATTAAATTCCATATGTCCCATGCCAGATGCTCCCAGCTGCTGCTGCTGTGTGGGGAACAGTAAGCAGACAGTTTAGCCTTGTCAAGCAGGGAAAAAATAAAAATAAAATTAAAAAAAATAGAAAGGGTGGGAGGGGGGGTGGCTTTTTGTTCTGAGGTCAGGAGGGTAATGTGCACAAGCGCCCATGCCAGTGAGCTGACAAGCCAAATCACTGGACAGTTCTAAGTGCCGTGTGAGGCTTAAAACTGGAAGACCCCAGTGAGAATGTCACAGGACTTGGCGTGAGAGCTTGACTCTAATGTATATTGTTTATTTCAAAGTGTATAGAAATTGTGTGCATATGGGAAACAGTCAGGTTTGGACTGTGGAGTCCCTTTGTTGTAGCCTGGGAAAAACAGCCCAGAGCAGGCAAAGGCCTGTCGCTGAACCAGGCACAGGCCGCCTCTCACCAGCCCCTGCCATCGCCCTTGTTCATCACCCCGGCTCCAGCCTTGTTTTGTGCCTTACCCGAGGCTCGCACGTTTCTTTAATGGGTTTGTTATTTTTATCGCGAGCCTCTCGCTGGGGAAGGCAAAGAAGCAGAGCGACTCAAACCACAATTTTAAATGACCTGTTCTTAAAAAAGCACACACGCCCTAATGAAACTAGAGATTTAGGAATCCTCGTGGAAACTCCAGCTGCCTAAAAATAGGCAGTGCCCCTCTTGCGTCCACAGGGATCCTTCGCCGTGCTCCTGGCTGTCAGCACAGCCGTGGCCCGGCCGGAGGCGGGTGGAAGTGCCGCCAGCCTGGCCTGGAGCAGCCCTTTGCCTGCTCCAGCCCACACTGGGGTGGCTGCTCCTGCATCCCTCCCCCTTTATATATATATATATATTCTTTTTATTATTATTTTTTTTCTAACGTGGTGACAAGTGGAACGGTCTCCAAAAAAGAGCTGCCTTGTGGCTTACCCAGCATCGCTGCAGACGTTCAGTAAACACGAGGGAAGCCGGAGCCCCGTGGCTGGGGCGAGAAGGGCTGAGCGGTTACTCAGCATTTACTGTCTGAGAAGGTGAGAGTTACTGTGGAAAAACCCTGCAGCTTTATTGTTCTAACCTTTATTTAAATATAGAATCTATAACCCGTTTTTCCAGAGAATTTAAAATAGTGGTTTTTCGGCTCGCAACCGCCCCGTCCAACTTCTGAGGTATCACATACTTATGTATTATTTTATGGTGCTGACAGAGGGGGAGTCTGGGGGAGGGAAAAATAGCTGAAATAGCCAACAGCAACGTGTGGAATAGACCCCTGTATGCGCCCACCTCAGGTTGGCTGCCGTGAGCTTGCCAAAACCTGCCCTTGCTTTTAGGCTAACCCATCATCCTGCAGCTCCCCGGCACGAGGGGCTCAAGCCTTGGGCTGCCAACCAAAACCAGCATTTCCCCACACAGCGCCTGCGAGAAGGGCTTGGATAGGGCGCCCTTGCCCCTGCCTGAAAGAATTATTTGTAAACTTTGCCAGCAGAGGCATATCATTTAGAAGTGGTATTTTCTAGTGGCACGCCTGGAAAAAGAAATGTGTGTGTGGGGAGAGGGTATCGAATGAACGTGGAGGTTTCCTTGGTGCTGCCGGAGCTGCTCTGGCTGGCACGGTCACTGTGGTGGGGTCTGCCTGGTCTCAGGATGCAGGGCCTCCCCTGCTGATGCCCATCTGAGACAGGCAGCAGTGTTTTGGTTTCTTGTATGTCAGAGGAATCCCTTATGACATCTATTTCTGCTCCCCTTTCATTTCCTTTTAGCATGATTTTAGTGCTTTGCTGAAGAGTTTTTCTATAAAGACGTAGAGCAGCCATGCAGAAACAGCCTCCTTTATCTCAAGCAGACCTGCACCAAGCTCTGGGCTGGCATTTAGTCTGAAGCAAGGCTTTTTTAAACTACTAACACTCATATTGCAGTATGGAAATCCAGCCCTCAAGTAGGTAGTGCTGTGCTGGCATTCAGGTCTAGGTGGGCAAGACAGACAAACTGGATGCAGGGAAGTTGGCACAGCTCGCTGAGGGCCACACGGAAGCTTGGTGGCAAAGCGAGGTCTGCTCTGCTGCCAGCACAGTGCCCGGAGGCTGCTCTGGGATTGTGCATGTTCACTATTTTCTGTATGGCTGTTTCTGTCCCATTCTCACACTGATGAGTGCTTTGTTCTGTGAAAGGATAAAGTTTTTTCCTCTTGAAAGAGTGTATTTTAGGGTCTTAAACCTCATCAAAGTAGACAAGGTGTGCGTAGGGGCATGCCAGCAGAATCTTTGCTTACTGCTCATGTATCTCTTGCTCTGGTGCTTCTCTCTTCTCTCTTTGTTGAGTACTTCCCTGTCACCACAGGATTTAATTCTTAATTTTGTATGTTTTTGAAAGGTTAATGGTTTTGGTTATCTGATGGCTGACCGAAAGTTGCCTACCTGTTTCCCAGTCTTGATAAAAAGGGCTGCAGAACTCAAAAGTGTTTGAAAATCATGGCTGAAAGTTACAGGGCCAGGAAGTGTAAAATAAATATAAGCTATTAGAAGGTGTTAACCAAATCAAAATGCAGTGAAGGTGAGGTGTGTGTTCATCTCATCAGAGTAGGTTTCAGAAGTGAGGTGTGTTTGACAAGAGCTCTCCACTCGTTCTTCCCAAGCAGGTTTTTCATTGCCATGAGAGCAATGATCTTCTCTGTCCATCTGGTGTTTTACATGGTACAAGTTGTCTTGGTGTAAAAACACAAAGGAGCTTTTTTTTTTAAAAAATAATTATTCCACCTAGGTGAGGTAAAGTTCCTGGTCCTTTGCCAGTGCTTTTGATAGATCAAGTTGAGGTAGAGGATTGTTCATGTTTACTACCCATTCACAACTTTTATCTCATAGTAAGACGCTGAAATCTCTTTGATGCTCCCAGAATAAACTTCCAAACTGTTTCAAAGGCAGACCGTGGCAGCAGGTTAATCTGTGTGTCAACCAACATATTCTGGAACAAATTTTTAAATCAGTCATCATTTGTTATGTAAATATGTGAAAGTGCTAAGAGAGTATTGGGTAGATTATCTTGGACAACATACAGATGGTAAATAAAAGACTGCTGGGGATCTAAACTGAAAAGAAAGTGCAGAGATACAGGAATGGGTTTGAAAGATTTTCAAAGATCTCTCTTTCCTCTGCTGCTGTCCAATATGGCAACTGATGTATTCACAGGAAAAAGTGACTTTTGTGGGGAGTCCCTGTGTGAACGCAAGTTGTTCACACTGTGTCTTTCTGACCAATGTCTCTAAACATGTGGAATGCTAATTGGTCTTTTTTCAACTTCTGTAATCACATGGGATTTAGGTTTCCTTTGAAGTCCTTAGTGAAAGTTCAAGTTGGTTTTTATTTACCATAATTTATTTACCTACTTTTAACTGTGAAAAAAGGGCACTTCTACCATGATGTCAGGAGGGCAGCCTTCCTCTCCACTCCCCTCCCACAATGTGACCATTATATCAACATATGGCAAACATTTCTCCTATTCTGTGTTTACTCCCAGCAGTAAAAATTCAGTAAAAAGCCAAGGGCCTTCCATAGAGAGAGGAAAACTCAGTTACAACCTTCAGGACAGGAAAAGCAAATACACTTTTAACAAGAAAGTTATTGGGACATTGCTAAATATTTCCAAGAAATAAAATAACAAAGGAGCTTGTATCCAAGAGGAGTCACATATCTTCAGAAAGTATAAGCATCATGGAAAAAAAATCCTGAAGGATTATTATTGAAAGGTTAGCTGAAATTAAAAGCACGTTTATGCAGCCAAAGGAGTTTTTGGGCTTTAATTCATTAGCTCAGGTTTCATCTACCAGGATTCTGCCCCCGGCACGTGTAATAAGATTAGTTCATTAATCATCGAGTCCTTGGGAATTAACATACTAGAGGTGCTTTTCTCCCCCTCTGAAAAGTCCCCCTGGATATATAAACACAGCAGCGATTTTGTTGAACGTGGGATCAGAGTTAGTTGTGCCAGGTTTGGCTTGATGAGAATGACTGAATCCTATAAAAAAAGTGAACAGTGGGAGAAATGTATTAAGAAAACCCCCTTGTTTTGTCTTTTTGAGTTGTACTGCAGCGTTTGGCTGATTGCATATGGAAATCCAATGTATTAACTCTTTTAAAGAAGAAAAAAAAAAAAGAAAAGAAAGAAAAAAGGATATATGGAGTGGTTTGCTTTACAGGATAATTACCACGGGAACTCTGCTCCCTCCCTGCCTGCTGTCCCATTAGGAAAGTGAGGATGAAAGGTCAGAAGGGGACCCAAGTGGCAGCCGGGCATGTGTGTGGTATGGATGTGTGCACGTCCTTGAAGCCAGACAGCAGCCGGGCGATGCTGAAGCATTTCTGCCTCCCACAGAGACGTGTTTGGTACATCCCTGCAAGGGACAGCAGCAGTGTCCTGGGCAGAGGGTTTGGTTGCTCCTGCAGCAGATATTTGACTGTAGGTGGAGGGAGTGTATGGTCAGTAATGTTGAGGGAAGGATTTGGGGACTCTTGGCTTTCCTTTCTGCACTCAGAACCTACACAAGGTCAAGGCAAGACGTGGCCTGATCCTTTTCTCTGTCTAAGTGGGATAAGAACCACTTTGTAATAAGGTCTTTTAAAAATCCCGTGGGTTACGCGCCCATTTGCATTGTGCCATGTTGTTGTGCAATTTAAGCAGATTAAAAACACATTTAACAACGTGCAAGGAAGGAAATGCCCTGATCCCAAGTGGCAAGGGTCAGAAGTGACATGAGTGATTAGGTGCGTTATTGGGTATTTTGATACGTGGTTGCTTAGTTCCGAGGTTCTTTAAGGATTTGGAAGCAGGGAAGGTAAGGCATGAGGCTCTGGGCTCATGGGAATTTTACCTGCCAGAGGATATTCGGCTTTCCTTTTCTTGTAATTTCTGAATCCATTTTTTCTTTCCTCTGCAATCAGATACAAGCTATTTTGTAATAGAGGCATATTTCACATTTGGAGCTATAGGAAAACATTCCTGACATTGGCAAAGGAGACGAGGGTGGGGATGATTTACGAGTAGAAGATTTAAAAGAGCTAAATATGGTTGCTTTGTTTAAAATGACCCAGTAGGTATGTGATAACTATCTGCAAACAGAAATACTAGAGAGAAACAGAACTATCTAGTTTGAGCCACAGAGGCAAACCTGTAGGCACTGGAAGGAAAACAGGTAAAACTCAGAGCAAATTCCTCGTAGTGAGACCTCTCTCAAAATCTCGAGGTAAAACAATGCTCCAGTTGTAATCATGTCATAAAAGTGTCCCAGTGCTGCAAATATTGTAAAGAGTGCTGGGGATTTCCCCATTTATTGTGCCCAGGTGGGATTAAATAGGCAAGGGAAGGCTTGATGCATTCATTAGCCCCTGTGAGGAACTGGAAGGAGTGCAGGAGCAAATCAGGTAAACCTCTCCGTGCCAATAACTGGAGGCAGACAATGACCAAAGGAAAGGTGAATGTGAAATGATCCTATTTGGGCTCAAAGTGTGATCTGAATGGTAAATGCTCTTAATGAAAGCGTGGCTGCTTTAGTAACCCAATACCTCCATTGCTATTTTAGGCTGTAATTGTAGCTAATAGAAGGAAATGGATTTATATTTTGCTAGGATGCATTATTTATCAGTAAGAGTTTTAGGATTCATCCAGTGTTGTAGTGAAGAACTGCTTGATAAAGACAGTCTACACAGACTGTGTCAGCTACACAGTATGTGCTGGGTTTGGGGCACAAACCCGAAGTTGAGAACCAAACAAATAAAAGGAAGAGTTCTGCAATGACGTGTCCAAACGAGACGTTGCAGAGTAGCACCAGGTAAGGGTGTAATGTTGCTGTGGGATATAGAGCCTGTAAATAAGGAAGCCAGGAAGCAGGGATAGGGTAGAACCTTCCAAATATTCCTAAATCAAGGGGAGCATATGTAGAAAAGGGCTGGAAACAGCAATTGCAAGGACCCTGCAAGAGAGGGAGCATGGCACAGAAGTCTGGGGCTACAATTCATGGAGTCACATAAGGAAGTGTAGTTACCAAGAAAGGTTTATAAGTGAAGGGCACTGGGCTATGAAGTAGTAACTGCAGCACGGTGGTGGAATCCCGTTGTTTAGGGCTTTTTTTTTTAAGGAATCTGGACAAAATCCTAGAAAATGTCTTTGAAGACAAACCTGCACTGGCAGGGAAACGAGCTGGATCATCTAACAGGACTTCTCCACCTCCAGCTCTGACGATCTGAGCTCAGCTTCCCAGGAGGAAAGCCGAAGCCTTGCTGCCTGAATCACTCCAGCGGCAGGGTCAGGCCCGCAGCCCCTTTGGCTCACGACGGGCGTCTCCCAGCTCTGCCCACACCGGGGGGGGACTGCAGTGTCGGTAATTCTTCCCTGCGTACAAAGTCATTGCACAACCTGGCCCTTCCATTAGGAAGTGAGCCATCCGAATGAACAATTAACCATGCACATCCTAGATGCAATTTCTAGGCAATTATCACTCTTCCATCATCCGTTCCTACGTTCCTGTGGCTGCTGCTGCTTTCAAAAACTGAAGAAAACAAAGCGAGCTATTTTATATTTTGTTTTTCTTAGTAATTTATGATTAATGGGGTAAATCTTGGAATCCCTACTCGGTTTTCACTTTGTGTTACCCAGGGCTTCTGTTTATTCATGTTTTGTAACAGAAATAAAAAGTATTTCCTTTTAGCCCAAGGCACCTAATCAGGATTAGGCCTGGAGCAGAATATTTTGCATTCTTGTGTTCTGGGAGTACCTTGATGTGGAGTTATCTTTTGTCAACTGTAGATTGAATATTCAATTATACTACCTTTTTTTTTTTGTAAAGGTATTTTAGGGCCTATCTGATCAACAGATACTGAATACAGTTATTCTCTGCACTGCATTTTGTGGATGTGGGTCTCCTTACAGCTTCATTAGTTGAAAGTTGATAGTTGAAGAAGAATTTGTTTGGTGAAGCTGTCTGGCTGTGGGTTTCAGGGGTTGGGTGCCATTCCCTGCCAATGTGCTCATGCTAGGCATGGGTCTCAGTCCTCAGGTGAGCCTAGACTAGCAACTCATGCTTTTAGTCCCATATCCTCTCGTACCTGTCAGCTCTCTCTCTGCAGACCAGCAAGCACTGTAATGTTTACAAGAAGTTGTGATTTATGTACAGAATCAAAGGAAACCGCATCTAATTTGCAGTTGCTTGATATAACAGTCTTGTCCTTGTACCTCCAGTGGATGAAAATGAGTGACTTGGAGAGAAACAGATGTCAAACCAAGGCAGAGCACGTCCTGGATGCTTCTCAGTTAATGCTTCATTATCAAAGCCAAACTGAATTGTAGAGCTTTTCTGCAACTACAATAATAAGTAGCTTTATTTAAATGTAATTGCTTTAACTGAAAATATCGTAATGTAGGGTTTTTTTGTTCTGTGTGGTGTTTGGAAAAGTCTCCGTAGCTTTGAGTCACCTATTTTGAATTTTTAAAAGGGTTATGTCTAGTTGCAGTACAGACATATTATTACACATCGAGGTCTTAGTCATTTGGTTCTGCTCTTGCTTATTCACTTTGGTTTATCTGAATGGTGAGGGAGGGAACCTGGAGGGAGTGGGAAGGGTGCACTGGTTGAAGGAAAGGTCCCGCTGACGTTCAGGAACAGATGGCCTTTATTTTTAAGATTATTATTTAATTGATTTACTCTTTAGAGTGATAAAACTTTGAAAGAATGAGAAGTCTAGAAAAACACTGTATTTTCTAAGAGAGCTTTCTGAGTTGTACATCGTATTGGAGAATCCCATTGAGGTCTAACGTCAGATCTCACCTCTAAAAACAGCTTTTACATTGTGCTACATGCTTTTATTTTTATACAAAGTGATTACGTGTTCCTTTCTTATTATAATTATTTTTTCTTCTGTGCCTGTAACGTACTGGGAAAGCTGTGTTGTTACAGTAGTGCTTGGCAGACCTAACTAGGAACTGAGCAAAACTCCCAAGCCTTTGACCTCTGGTTTTCCAAAATTAAAATTTGCAGCAGAAGTGTGTCCCTTGGGCTTGTCACCTAAAGAATCGGGCTGTTGCTGCTGGGTTTGGGCTGCAGTGAGCCTTGTCCTCTGCTCCGTCCCTTCTGCTCCACACCCTTCCTGTTTGAGCTGTAGTCTGTTCAGCCACGCAAGAGACTTTGAATCAGGACTCCTGAACCTCCTCTCAACCCTCTGCAGGACTCTGTACAACGTGAGTCACCTCACCAGTCAGCGAAGTTTGGCCTTGTTTTTTCCCTGAGCATCGGGCAGATTACATCGCCGGGCTCGTGGCGGGATGGCTGTGGGCTCTGGGTCTGCCTGGCCTGGCGAGAAAAGCAGTGAGGTGCCACGGAGGTGACGCTGCTCAGCCGAAACTGCGGCGGCTGTGTGCCCGGGGCAGCCCGTGTGGCCGAGGCAGCCCGTGTGGCCGAGGCAGCCCGTGTGCCCGAGGCAGCCCGTGTACCTGTGTGCTCCCTGGCGCTTTGTCTTCAGGCAGTGGCAAAATTAGTAAGTGTAAAAATGAGGATTATCAAACGAAACAAATTTGGCAGGAGAACTTCTGCTAGTTGAGGTAAGCACGCTGTAAGGAGGAAGAGCATTGGGCAGGTACAAGAAAAATGAGGAAGGACACATCTGTAAATGAATATGAAGTAAGGAAGCGAATTTCCTCGCAGCCTGTCCTGAACACAGCTCTCTGTTTGCTTGTTGCTTTTACCAACAGGGAAGTCGGCCTTTTAAATCTCTCTCTGGCTGCGCAGGTGGCAGTGTAAGTAGCATAAAACAGAACTTGTCAAATCCAGGAATCTGGCTTGTGGAGAGCAGCAAATCCCAGAAAGAGAGGGGGGAAGCCCCCCCCCCCCCCCCCAACCCCAAACCAAAACAAAAACACGATACCTAAACCAGACTTCCACTTCTGGGATCGGATCAAAACAACAAAAAGCCCAGAAAGATTAAACTAAGCTCAACTCAAATTAGTTTATTGTGTTGCATGTTTCTCGAGGCAAAAGAGTTTACTTTGGAATTAATGTGCACACACAAAACACGGCCCTTGACTGGACATTCAGCGTGCTAATAGTTTGCAGAGGAGTTCAGGGAAGTTGACTCTAAAAAACAGATGGGTGTCGAGAGGCACCGTTGAGGTCTCCGCATTCCTCTCCATGTATCGACATGGGGCTGTTGTGCTGAGATGGTCAGAAACTATATGCAGCTGTTTGATTCCTCTGCTTAAACAGCTCTGCACACGTACAACCTCCCAGGACCCCATAGAGCCCTATACAGCATATAGCACAGGCACTGCCAGGGGCCAGTCCTGCTGCAAACACAGGGAGGGGGTGGCGGTGAGGGAGGGAGGGAGGGTGCTTGGGGAGCTGGAGACCTTCTTTGGGAACATCGCCATGAGGTGCTCTGGGTGGCACTTTCGAAGTGTATCTGCCCCCATCGTTTCTTGTGGCTGTGGGACTGTTGTCTGAGGATTTCCCCAAAAGATTTCTCATGTTGGGAGCATTTTGTAACGTTTTGGCTGGCAGGATCCTGGCCGCAACTAATTAGTGCAGAGGTGGCATGAAATTGAAAAATGAATTATGAAAATATTTGCTTTTTAACTTTCAGTAAGAGCTTTGGTGTCGTGTTTGGGAATAGTTCCTGTTCTATTCCAGCTGGGTTGAAGTATTTGTACTTCTCTGATTCATTCATCTTTTAAGGTGAAAGGCATTTCTTTATGCTGGGGGTGTCCCCACAAGCCCACCCCCACACTTAACTGCTCAACAGGGACAGCATGGGGTGCCATGATAGAGAAGGGTCACTGTGAACTTCCTTGGCTTGTTCCAAGCTTGGCTTCCATGCTGTGTTCCCAGCACGGCTCAGGCACAACAAGGGCTGATAAGCCTGTGATAAGTTCACGTGAAATGATGCTTCCAGGTGGAAGTGGAGCCACCGGTAAAATATCTGGAGACAGACGACTGTCCCAGTGACCCTCTTCTACACAGAGGGTGCAACCTTCCCTGTTACTCCTTAGGATTGGCAAAGGAATGGAGATATTGCCAGTCTTAAGTTTCTATTTATTTACTTATTTGTAAGGCTGCGCTCTTGGCAATAGGAAAATGCCACTGGCTATTTGTGCAAGATCCACTAAGCTCCTTCCACAGCATCACTGGGCTGCCTGCCCTGAGAAGGACATTTCTTTCAAGGTCATCTGTTGAAGACCAAGGATTTCTGTGTTCAGACAAGGGACAGAGCCTTTCTTCTTTTCTCTTCCAAGATTGCTGGGCTGGAAGCAGTGCATTGGAGCTTCCCAGTGTGACTGACGGGAAGTGCTGGGATGTGCCAGGTGTGAATGCAAGGACACTATGGGCTGCTCTTTTATTCTACTTGCCTAACTCCAGGCTCCTCCTTTACCCTGTAATATCACTGAAGAATACAACTCTGGTCCATTTGAAGAAGGCACAGGTAGGATTACAGGGCTCTTGGGGAGCGGCTAAGAGGCCTCTGACACCACTTCCGTGTTGTCTGCAGCAGCAAACCTCCCCACTGCTCCAGCTCCCCCAGCTCTGGGGAGTGCTTGGGCAGATGCCTGCACAGCTGGCAGCTAGAAGGAAGGTAAGAAGCAGGGGGTGAAACACTGGTTGCTTGAAGATGAATTTCTGAGAAAAAAAAGGACAGCTTGGCATCCCAGGACAAGGTGTCAGAGCAGTGTGATGCTTCAGGAAAGGACAGCCTAGTTTTTCTTAGTTTATTTTCATATGTGACTTTTTGGTTAAGGGCTCCAGTCAGTGTGACTTGTTCCAGCTCAAAGACAAGACACTGAATTTAATTGGTGACTGGCAGGAGAAGGTTGTGTTTTTGGACTGGGAACGTATACTGAGGGAACCTATTCAGCAGCTTTCCTAATATTCTGAATATTAGCTGCTGCTTTATGATGCTGGCATCATGTGAACAGTGTTCACACTAGCGCTCTGCTTTGATGGCATTGGATATATTCCCCAAGAGCACCTCCCCAGGCACGGTAAAACACGGTGGAACTAGCACATGATAAATAGAACCGCCTGACTTTCCTGTGGCCTCATATGCCCTTGACTCTTGCTGCAGTCAGTCGAGGTGTGATGTGGGGTTTCCCTAGCACTAAATCTTTGTGATTTTATACAGACTTTGAGGCAAGAGGGGTTGGCTTTGTGTTGTGGTTGGGGTTTTTTTTCCTAAAGGTCTCACTCTCTTGAAATAACACGTAAGAGTCGGTAGGGATGTTAGTACTTACAGTGGGATTATTAAACCCACTTGTGCAGATGAGCAGTGACTGTTAATGATGGATGCATGGTTAGATCCCCTCTAAACCACAGCTGGGATAATAGAAAAATTTTAACTCTAAGTGGTTTTCAGGTTTGGTGTTTTCTCCATGTTTGTGCTCCTTGTGAGGGAGCTGGCCACAGGAAGGGCTGTATTTATTGGCTGTTATGTCCAGTCCCAGTGAAAACAGGAAATCCTTAGGAATCACAAGAAATCAATACAAATCTGATCCATTAAATGAGAATCAAAACTAGCCAGGAATCAAACTGCTGGTTATTCCTGGTATCGCATTACTGCTGGAGAAGGTGGTCCCTCAAACCAGCCAGAAGTTGATAGAAAGTGGTGGAGCTGAAGCTGAAGACTGGCTTTGGTAGGGCTACAGGGAGTGAGCATGAAAGGTTTCTTTCTCCTTTATGTGTCTGTTTGCTGTACTTTAGAAATATCTCCATGTGCCATATTGTGGCATCAGGGTTTTATTCCTCATTGATTTGAGGGAGGATTTCTGTTTAAAAATCAATGGCTCAGGGTGGTTTGTGAGGAAGAGGGAAGGGAAGCCCATTTTGTGTTTGTGTAACATTTTCTAGAATTGGTTAAACAGACACACATCAAAATAAATGCTGTAACCTTTCAATAATGTTTAGTCTCCCTGAGAATGAACATACTGTAAGTATGTGTGTTAAGTATACACCATTAATAGTCTCTGTGACATTTGGGCTGGCTCCACAGGGGAGATGAAGGGCATGCACTGAAAATGGTATCAAAAGGGAAAAATAATCACCTTGAGTCACAGGAAAAAAAAATTACCAGAAATTTCAGGAATAAAAATAGGTTATTTGGGTTCCCTTGATTGAATTTATCTCTGTGATGCTGCTGTCAGATCACACAACTTATGTCCTTTCATAGCCCATGTTTCTTCTCTGAAGTCGTAACAGGAATGGGTCCAGAAATTCCTAGAGAAGTGTCACAGATGATGGATAATTTTGGTGTGAGTTACTGCCATTACTTAAAGGCAGTCATTTTTTTACTTAAATTCCTTCTCTGTTGGTCTTTTCTGTTTCTGTTTGGAATGATCTGGCCGTGAGCAAATGGCCTAAGGACAAACTCCCACTACAGTGGACTTTGTCCCCAGCAGGTTCACCATGTCACAGCAATTTGATGCTCTAGCAGTGGATACAGTGTTCTGCTTCTGGAAGCATGTGAATAATCGCCATCCTCTGTCCTAAAATGAATGTCCATAGAGAGGTGAAGCTGGCTGTTTTGTCAATTAAGTAATTCTATGAAGGCAGAGTGATTTTGATGGAGTAGATAAAGTCAGTGAGAGTTCTGTTAACATCAGTGGCCTTGAAATGCAGCCTTGGAGGAGCTTAAACAGGATTTTTTTTGTTGTTTTGGTTTTTCTTTTAACAATCATTCTTTACCAGCTTACTGTTGTCTGCAAAATACCCCTATCCCATGGAGGATTTTTTATGAACTTAATGGCACCAGCTAACTATGGAGGTTTATTTCCATTAAGACTGAAGCTGAAGATGGCCGTGACTTCACTGACGCTCTGAGCTGTATCAAGTTTTTCTTAGGCTCCAGAAAGCTTGTTTTTTCCCTTTTTATTAACTTTTCTTGTCTCCCTTTATCTCTTAATGATAAGAATGGTTATTATTTCTGGACCATTGAGCTAAGAGTATTTGAATTGTTTATTGGTGTTTAAAGGCTCGTGATTTTTGTGGTGGATCATATCATTCTACAATAAACAGTTAGATAAAGTGAGATGAGATGCCTCAACCTGGTGGATTAATGGTGAGTTTTAACAGAACAAGAGTTCCATCTGATGTTCTGAAGGCCCCTGAGTTCAGCCAGACCTGTCCATGGCTGCCTTTTAAGGTTTCAGACAGTCTCCAGAGTCAGGTCACTGAGGATGGTTGCAGAGCATGCAACTTTCTCCTTACAGTGGACATATGTTCATTTTGGAGAAGAGCTGCTCATCTTATGGTGCATTGCCCAGCTCTGGGCTGGGTAAATCTCTTGGTTACCCAAACTCAGTTTGGGTAAATCTAGTCATGATGAGTTTATGTAACTCTACTGCACCAACTACATCTCGCATTAGGTTTGATCTGATGTTTTTCTGTGGCTCTTAACATAAACTGAACTGACAGATAGGTGCTGCAGGGGAAATCTTAGGGCCTTTCTGAAATACTGCTGGTAGAAGGACAACTGGGGAGTGGAATGCAGATCTTTCACCTTTACATCAGCCCTGGCCTTGGGGGATCTTCCAGGGAGGACTGAGATGGGAGTAGACTGGGGCATGCCTCAGACAGACCTGTGTTTGGGTCTGTGGCTCTGCTGACAGATTAAACTGGTTTTCCAAAACATTTTATCATCGGTGTGACTCAGCATCATAAAACTTGAAAGCAATAGAGCTAAACTGGTGATCAGAAGGAGAACTTGGGGACCATCACTCAAAGTTTGGCCTATAATAAGTCAGAGTGGCATCCAGATGAGTCATGTTATTGCAAGTCTCTAAACTGATGGTTTTTTAAACACAGAAGGGGTTTGGGTAAGCTTCTGAACTGGACCCAACCTTCCAATGGTTTGAGGTTCACCTTGTACTATTTTCTCTCTAACTTAGGTGAAGTCTTAAATTTAGGATAAAACCTTAGTGTGTAAACATGAAGCACTTTGTTTAAATATTAAGCATTAAAGTTGCAGGTTGGTTTTTTCACTTGAGCATGGAAACATGTAACCTAATTTGCAGAGGTGTGGAAGCCAAATCAATTTTGGGACTGGAGTGAGCTCAGCTCACCGCATTTACGATGCGTGGATTGCTTAGAGCTATAAGCAAAATGTTTGCAATTTCACTCTGTCCCCTGGAATAGTCAATATTTGGGATAAAAGAGAAATTATTTGCAATTGTAATATTCTAATGGTAGAAAATGAAACTGATAATGTCTGACTGCATTTGAATAAGCATATAAGAGGACAAAACCCCCATTTTGGAAAGGATTTTGTATGTAAACAGAACTTTGCATCTTGGGAGTAGCTGCATGAAACAGCAGTCATAAGGTATATATTAATAATGTACATATGCCTTTACAGGACTGGGAATGTAGATATTCTCCCTCTGAGAGCCAAAACAGAATGAAATAGAAGTATAGACTTTGCCACTGTGATATTTGTTTGGGGAAATTTTGGAAAACAAGGAACTATTGTGTAAAATGTTTCTTCTTGTTGAGGCTTGTGGTTTATCCTCCTCCCTCCTCCAACAATTACAGTTTCTCAAGAGCAACCTAAGAATTGTTGAGTGAAGGTCATTTATCTCGTAGGGTTTTCCCTAGGATTGCTTTTCACTCTGGCTGTCACAAAGATTTGATGCTGGAAACTTCCTCAATTCAATATAGAAGTAAAGTTGTTAATACAGAGCTTGAACGTGAATGCTTAGAGGCAGTTGGCTGGAGAAGAGAAAAGGCTGTGTTCATTATGAAGAAGAAATAGCCTGGTCCATTTTGTTGCTGCCTTGCTTATCATACTGGTATCCAAAGAGCAATAGTATTTCTACAAATGAAAACAGGAATGACAGCCAAATGAAATATCCTCCTCATTTAAGATAGCATCCAGATCTAGTCACTTTTGTTAGCTTTGCTACTTTTTTACCTGTTTTCTCCATGCACTGTGTGGATTTAGCAGGATTAATGAAAGCAGACCTTCAAGTGCTGCCAGCAGGAGAAAATCTGACAGAGCAGTATGTGAAGCACTCAAGAGGACTTTTCTAGCTCTCTGCTTTTTCCAGAGGTGCTGGACCTTGCATCCTCACCAAAGCACGTTCCTGCAAGCTGTCATGTCTCCTGCAGTATGCCACTCTTCCTGCAAACGCATCTATCTTTCAGTATGTGGGAATGCCCAGTAAGGAGAGCTGAATGGAGAGTGCAGTTGTGAGTCAGGGACTTGGATAGTTTTAGTACCACGTGTCGTTAGCTTTCCTGTAACTAGCTTGTCAACTTGGGTTGTTGGTGTCGGAGCGTTGTGCCAGCTGATGATTGTCCAGGCATCCAGGTGGTTTCAGCTCTGTACCTGTCACAGAAGCAAACAAACAAATTCTCTGTTGTTTGGCTGGCTCCAATTGTTGCCTTTTTTGGCACTTTCAGCCGAAGACTATTTTCTGTGTCTTTTTCCTTTCCCAGCTGCAGGCATTTCAGCCTGGAGAAGAGAAGGCTGTGGAGGGACCTCATTGCAGCCTTCCAGTCCCTGAAGGGAACAGAGAAACAGGAAGGGAATCAACTTTTTAAAATGGTAGACAATGGCAGGACAAGGGGGATGGATTAAAGGAAGGAAGGTATTAGGTATTAGGGGGAAGTTTTTTACAGAGAGAGTGATGAGGGGCTGGAACAGGCTGCCCAGAGAGGAGGTGGGTGCCCCATCCCTGGAGGTGTTCAAGGCCGGGTTGGATGGGGCCCTGGGCAACCTTGTGTAGCTCCAGGCCTGGAGGTTGGTGTCCCTGCCTGTGGCAGGGGGGTTGGAACTCTGTGATCCTTGGGGTCCCTTCCAACCCATGCCATTCTATGATTCTGTGACTTCTCAAGGCCTGGACTTCATGACTGGTTTGAGGCTGTGAGTAGTGCAAGGCCCCAGCACAAAAGCTGCCCCTTCCCAGGGTACCAGCGAGCTGGGCAGCCGCATATTAACTGCCCCTTCGTACGCTTGGGGTCCCAAGGCTCACTTAACAGCCGAAAGGCAGTAGGTAGGATGAAGTTAGGCTCCTCCTGGTTTTTCTGGAGGGTGATTCAATATAGCCACTTCTATATAAAGGGCTAAAGGCAACCTGAGAAGGTTAACCTGGCAAAACCATGGGTCACTGGTGTGAATCCTCACCACCATCACACACAGAGCAAAGCCTTGTGGCTGCACTTCAGTGTTCAAAGTGACAGTACAAGGCACAGGGACCGGACCCGAGGGCTGGGAGGGAGCGGTGCACACACTGCTGCTGTCTGGACTGTACCTATTATTCGGATAAGCAATCAACTCCTGTCTCCAGGGCTGTCAATCTGGAACCTTTCACCAGCCCTAAATTCACTTTAGAAAAATAAAATAGAGAGACAGAGAGATTAGTCAGAGTTCTAAAATGCTTCAAGAAACTTTAATGTTATTATCTAAGCAGAAAGATATCCAGCAATTCCTCAGCTATTTAACATAATAGGCAGTTGCTGACAAACGACGTTATCGAGCATACACTCTTGAGTGAGGAAGAATGATATGATCTTGCTTAAATTGTATTTTAACAAACATGCCTATCTAACAATTAAGCTGGAGCAGTTTTACTCTAATAGATGCTTTTGCTGCTTAATATAGATATTTACATGTTCATTTGTAGCCCCCAGAGATCACACAGCTGCCAGACTCCCAGCTGCCACCACCCCTTTCCTCCCCCTACGACTTACTCTCAGCTTTGGCTACGAGCACTTGATCTAATGAAGCACTTTAAAATACAAATCCCACTGTTTTCTTGGCCGTGGAGCTGAGCTCACTGGGCTGTATTCGAAATAGGCTGTCTGCCAGCCAGACACCCTTACTCACCTAAGCTAATTTTACTCCATCTGATGGCAAAATTAGCTGTTCCCCCTCCCTCCTTATCAGAATCCTGTTGCATTATGCACAAGGCTACAAAAGCCTGGAAAGGGTGATCCTCCACGGTGCGCTCGGCCATTCACCCCATCCCTCCTCCCACGATACGATGCGAGGGCTGTACTGCCTGGGATCAGCCACCGTGGGCTGTTTCATGCAGGATGGGCACCAGAAGAGGCAGCAGCTCTTCAGTGGAAAGTGCTATCGGATTCTCGAGGCATTTCCCAGATAAGGAGCTTACAGTGGGAGGTGGCAACAGGGAACTTGGGCGCTGGCAGCATTTTTCCATTCTCCAGTTACTGTGTGGTTCAGCTTGGGACAGGCACGAGCCTGATGTAATGTGCTGTGTGCTATTTCAAGGAAACAGCCCATGTCCTTCAGGCCAGCCCTCAGAAAGTTCAATAGATAAGAAATCCCACTCTGAATGTTTCTTACAGTCTCAGATGAGAGAAGTAGGTAATGCTTTCTTTTAATTCTGCTAGTGAAATACAGGTGTTTCATCATCTATAAGCCCAGAAGTGGGGTGCCTGAAGCTCATCATTTAATGTGCACACCTGCTTTTAGCACTGATCTAGCAGAAGGTGGCAGGTAGAAATGAATCTATGGCTGGTAATTTGGGAGCTGATAAGGAAATCAGAAAGAAGTTGTTTGTGGACTACAAGACCAAAAGCCACACAGTGATATGTGTACTTGGCTCCTTTCCTCTGGCATAAAGATGCTTTGGTTTACCTTCAGGTCTCATCTGTTGTTCTGGCATATGGATGAAGGATCTTCTGGTCCAGGTGCTGCCTTTTGCCCCCTGGACACAGAGGCAGGATACTGAGCTGGATGGAGGCTGGGACTGATTACGAGGTTATTTTTATGCAGGAACCAGCAAAATTGTATCCCTAAGTAACTTTTCCAGCAACAAGAAAAAAGCCCAAACTTCTCTATGAAGTGATTTGGCCAGAATAGTTGTATAAGCTACAGACAAAGGGGTATACTCTCCAATATAAAGCGATTTATGTTTTCCAAGGATTTGGCCTAGACCTTTTCTTCTCTGACTTTGCATACCTTTGTGACAGCTTTGTAAAACATTGTCAAAGGTAATTCATTGTGGATTATGTTGTATTATGATCAGCTGTCCATATCGTAACAAGGGATATCCAAAATAGTTATTTCCTCCCCCTCACCTCTGCTTGAGTGATAAGCCTCATACCAAAGGTGCCTGTGAGGGTTGCAAGGGCAGAGAATCTGTTCCGTTTGTTTTCTCCTTTAAAACAAACCCACTTTTACTTAACCATAATCAAGGAGGGAGGCAACACCACTCCACTTGGCAAACAAACTTATAGTAAGTGCACTTGCTGGAAAAATTTATAGTTTGTTCCTGAAAAATAGACTGAGTGTATTGATAGCATAGCACAATCTGACTTGTGCTTCCTGTGTGGCAAGGGAATGAGCATCCTCCCTAAGTCCAGAGCTGACCTCTCTTCTGCAAGGTGCCTTCATTTATAAAGAATTTATTCGAATCAGGATGATAGGAACTATACAATGAATTTAGGAAATTCCTCCCATCCCAGAGGGAAGAAATGCTTCTTCTGAAATAACTTGCAGAGGGTGATAAGTTACCCCCGGCAGAAGTTATCCCTGGGCTGCTCCAAGGGCAGGCAACACACAGCACTGAAATATTTTCAGTGGACACCTTTTCCTCAATTTCTGGCAAGCTTGCCAGAGATGAACTAAAGTGCCCTTGCAGAGGACCATCCCAACTAATTGAGCATGGCAATTGGACAACAAGCTACCAGAAAGTACCTTGAACCAAGAATTTAGCTAAATATGGAGGTGTTAATGCAATCAACAGTGGCAGCATGATTGAGGAGGATGTCTCCGGAAAGCATCTTCCAAACCACACCCAGAGAAGGAAGGCTGAGTCTCAGATAATCAGTGTCTTGGAAATATTTTCCTCTATTTAGTGTGTGTCCAAAACACCTCGAAAGAGACTCCTGCAGATCTTGAATTGAAAAGATTTCAGGCTGTGGAAAAGCTCTGCTGACCTTTGTTGCATAACCTCTTGTCACAACCACCTCATGAAGTGTCTTCCCCTCAAGACCTGGTGGGCATCAGGTTAGACAACAGGTTTTGTGTAGCTTGAAATAAAGCATTGAATGTAGGTGCTCAGTGCTTTAAAATTAAATGGACTTAAATCTGGTTTCAAAACTTCACATGGAGTGAAAAATTGAATCCCATCATCTTGAAAAGTTGGACCAAAGCATTCGGATTGTTTCAGAAAGCTTTTGTTTTGTGTACTTTTTTATCTCTTTTGGCCAGAAACTATTAGCTTAATTGGATATAGCTTTAAAAGAAATTGGGAATGGTCCAGAATTTCAGTTCCAGCTTTAAAAAAAAGTCAACAAAACACCAAACCTGCCTTAAAACAAATGCCCTCAGGTGTAGCTGCTTCTGAGAATAGGCCATGTGAGATGGAACAGCCTAGGTTAGGACTTTCTAGTGCTTTCAGTAGAAAACTAAGACTTTTTTTTCAGTTACTCATGCAGGCTGAAATTTTTCCTGCTGCTTCATCTCTTAAAACATTTGAGCCAAAGTAGTTTTCTCTTTCCAGGAACAAATTGGGAGGAAATTATGTTGTATTACCCATTAAAAAAACCCAAACAAACTCACAGCTGCTTCAATGTGAAACTCAAACGTTCACACAGAAAGACTTGACATTTGTTGATCGGAGATGGGGACCTCGCTCTGCTCACATGCAGTTTTCTGGTCCTGAATTTGCAGCTAATTCTGCCTCCAGCTGAGCATGGTGCATGGCTTTGGAGTCCCTACTTCTGAACTGTTGGTGCATGGAAGAGGATGAAACTGCTCTCTGTGCTCACGTAGCAAAAATAGAGCTTCATGTGCTCTCCACCCCAGTTCACTCCTGCAGCAAGGATCTGTGCTCTGAGCGAGGCAAACCTAAGCAGCATGTGATAAAGGAACATGTGATCGTAGTTGTTGGGTCATTGTTGTAGTGTGTGTGCACATGGGGAACAAATTGTGATTGCACAATCAAGCATAATGCAGGGATTTCCTAATCACTGAAATCTTGACTCTGCAACCTTCTGAATTTGCTTCCATCTGTGGTGGTGTAACTCCTTGCTGGAATTGCAACAGATGGCTGGGTTTGGTTTTTTTTTAAACCATGATGTGGCAAAAAACTGAAATAGTAAAAAATTGAGAGTCTGGAGGTCTATGACATTATATACTGTGTGAAGTGTCAGGTTCTGATATGAATATGTATATGGAATTACCTGGCTGTAAAATGCAGTTTTCCTGGTCAATGTGATAAAAATCCCTGCTATCTTTTTGACAGTATGCTTCCTCCTGGGTAGTGGCCAAGTAGCAACCACTTGTCGCTGTAGTAACTTACATCTCTGTCATGGCAGGTTTGGGTGGCTGTGTCGTCCCCCTTAGTGTACCCACACTGAGCTGCGATGGAGCTCAGGCAGGTGTCACCCTGTCTGTCTGTCTGTCTTGCAGGCTGCACGCTCAGGGGAGGTGATGCAAGTTTGGAGAAAGGAAATGCGACTCTTTACCCAAAACATTGGCTTAACACAAGGTACATCGTGAGCCCAGTGTTTTAGGGGAGCTTCAATTTACCTTTCCAGAAAGCTTTAGACCTCTGTAATTCCTGGCACCAAGTATGCCAAAACAGCATGCCAGAGGCTGTTTCATTGGCGTCGTAGTTGAACCAGATGCATGGTGTAAATCCTGGGAAGGGTTTCCTGCCCTCCTTTGAATTTTAGAGAGCCCAGACCAGAGGCCACAAAACATCTAAATTTTGAGGAAAGTCCTTCAGAGAAAACTCTGAACTTTTTGGGCATTGTAAATGATCGAAGAACAATGTCAGAGTTTACCCAATTTGATATTGGGATAAGGAAAGTGGAGAGAACTAGAGTGAAGATAGGGAACAACCCCTCACTCTCCCCCTGCTGCTGGGAAGAAATGTTCCAGCTTCAAATGATATCTGCCCATCATAATAATATTGCAAGTTATGAAGAAAGGGGCTGCTCTTTAGTGTTGCAGAGCTTTTATCTAGAAGTGATGCACTGATTAAAGATACTTCTTGCTCATTGTTAATCAGTGTTGTCCTCGTGTCCCCTGTTATTCCAAAGTTGTCTGTGTAGACAATGGGATAGCAGAGCATGTGGGGAAATGAGTGTCTGTATACACTTAACAGCTGAAGGAGAGTAGTGCCTGTGTTAAAAGCAAAACCAGAGCTGTTCACAGGATGCCAGTAGGGCCAGTGGCGTGACGGTTGGAACCCTGCTCTGGATCTGTGGGGTGGCAGGTGAAAAGCTTTGGTCCAAGCTCAAGATCTTGACAGCTTGAGCAGCAGTGCAGGCAGCAAAAGAGGCCTTGGCAGAGACAAAATGCAAACCTTGATACCCATGTATCTGCCCTGCTACACTACGTGCTGTGCTGCTGTAGCGTGATCCTTTGGACTCTCTGTATAGCTGGTAGTTATTGGGGATTTGGTGGTTTAGTGGCAGATTTTTATGGCTGTTTTGTTTTTCAAGCCATGTATCAGCTGAGAAAAGTTACAAGTCTGTGCTGCTACATTGATTTTTGATCATCTTGCCCTTCTACTGTGTGGAAGTTTTGAGAATCATCACGGAGAGAGGTAAGAGAACCTTTGGGCAGCATTACCCGCTTTCCAGTGCAGGGCATAGAGCTCTTCTAATTCTCCATACTGCTCACAGAGGATGCTACAGCTGCAGAGAATAATGTTATAGAACTAAAGTAACATTATTATTTTCAGGAGATTTTCTTCACTTAATACAATCACTTGAATTTATAATTGAGGCCGCCTGTAACATCCTTTTAATCTTGTAATGGTATAACTCTATAACACTTTATTTGAAATGTCAGCATTAGGGAGGGAGAGTGAGCTGAATAGCTGGAAAATGTGCTTATCCCTAATGCAATTATTAGTACTTCTAAATAACTCGTTCAGAAAGAGGGAGAGTGAGTTGCAGGCTGCACGTTCAAAGTTTTTTCCCCACCTTGGGATCCATTTTCATCCCTAGTGGAGGTGTGGAAGAAGGGAAGCCAAAGCAATGACATAGCTTCTGCCTTTAGCTCTTGCTAGAAAAACATCCTGTTACACCTAATATCCTCTGCAGCAATCGCTTCGTTGGCCACAACCCAGAAAACCTTCCCACTAATGCCGGAGTCTCCCGCATATCAATAACAGCCGTTGGTGACAGCCACTTGCGAGGTGTGGCTCTGACTCATGCTTCATGTTGGGCTGCTTTCTCCTGCACATCCAACCCCAAAACACGTTCGTGGAGGGGTGGCCCCACGATGCCTCACACACTTGGTTCTGCAGCCAAGTCCGGGGCCCGTTCCAGCGTTGCCGGCTGCTCCTGCGCTGTTTTTCCTTGTCGGTTCCTTGGGTCCCTTCCGGAGGCCTCAATACACCCTCTGTAACTCTGGTAGAAAAACAAGACCGATGCCACCCAAAGGTGTCCTCATCAGCAGTGAATGTGTGACAGGACGCCTCTGCATCACAGGGCAAGGCGAGGGCTTTGGGGTGTTGCATCTGCTCTCTGTTTGCATGAGGACTGGTAACCAGCGTGGTGGATTCAGCAGGACCTGCCCTGCGTGTTCTCCTTTCCCCTGCCCGCTTTGGGTGCTGCTCTGAAAACCTGGGGACAGAGTCCTTTCAATATGTTGACTTTTTAAATCGGTTAAAAAGCACAGGAGGAAATCAGTAATGGCAAGCTGTTGGAATTATTTTCAAACCATGTTTTATTCCCTTAGTCAAGTATAATGGGACTGCAGGAGGTTTATGATGAGCTGTAAAATCTCACTGCTGAGTGTGGTGGTTTAATGGTCACAGGGAGTTTCAAAAAAAGAGTATAGTTTATTTTTATGCAGCATCCTTTAAAAAAAATATTAAAAAAAGAAAAGGTCAGGAAATATTTTACAGGGAGGAGGTAAAACAGGCAGTGAATGCTTCCAGGAGCTGGATGCTGCTTTGGAAGGAAGTAGGGTGAAGTGGTGTATATAAAGAAGGATGGGTGCCATTAGAAATGGGAATGATGAGGGGAGAGAATGGAAAGTGAGAGTAATGGGAAAAAGAACATGAATGGGGAGGAGTTGGACAGCACGAGATGGAAAGGTGCAATTGTAGAAAGGGAAAAAAGTGGGGAAATGAACTTAATATTTGGGGTGAGATGTGGAGGAACTAGTTTTGGCAGGAGGGGAGAGTGATGGGTTTAGTAGGAAGTAGCTGCTGAGAGGGCAAGAAGAGGGGTGAGGGCTGTGAGGGCAGGGCTGAGGGCTGAGGGAGATGTTTGCCTGAGCAAATGTGATATATGGGAATTTAAGAAAAAGGAATTCCAATGTCACATTCACAGAGGCAGTCTTTCCAAAGGTGGTCTCAGTATGAGATTTGCATAGGAAGAAAGATTGATAAGCAGAAACACCCTCAGGTAGACCAAGCATCCAGGCTCCTCTGTCAGTGAGAAGAGTGCCCAAAGTTCACACAGTCTTTAAGGTTGGGAAAGACCTCTCAGATCATCAAAATTAGCACTGCCAAAGATAATACTTTGTGGTTTTAATCCTAAGGGATTATATGGCTCCTGCAACGTGCCCTGTGATGGCAAATCTCAAAGGAAGGCAAGAACCTGTTTGAGCTAACAGATGTTCTTGTATTTTGAATAAACTGTTAAAGTAGCTTTGGTAACTCCATTGAGCAGCCAGGCCACGAATACCCAGGCACAAAGACTTGGCATGTAGCAGGATTAGAAGGGTGTAAAGAGATATGGTACCTCCAGGGTGGCATTTTCTGCACTCCCTGTTGAGGAAGGAATCTCCCAACATCGTTTTAAAGCTTGCATCCAACAACCAATCTGAAATCCAGCCCTGGTATTTAATTCCTGTTAGAAGCTCCTTGTTAAGCCTTGATAATGCTCTCCATGTATCAGAGACCTCACAGGTCTTAAGAGATGTAGAGATAGGGAGGTCTGGAGCCATTGGCAAATTGAGACAAGAAATAATTTCCCTTCCCCTGAAGAATGCAGGTGAAGGAATTTTAGGCAGATGAAGTGCTTGTTTTTTAAAAAGCAACACAACACACCCCCCACCCCCATACAAATCCCCAAACAAACCCCAGGATGTCTCATGACTGGAGAAGGAAGTAGTAAGAGAAAATAACAAAGAGCCTGAAGGCTGAAGAGCTTTTATGCCTTGCTCTGAAGAGTAACACAGATTTAATGGTCTCAGGAGGAGTCATGAGGAAGCTGCAAGCAGCACAAGTAATTATAGTAAACTGTGCAGAAAATTAGCCTTTCTGAATGGAGTTATGTCTTGACCATTTGTCAGTGAACAATCCAAGCTTTTCCTTTAGATCCTCTCAATCAGACTTTCCTATGGAGTGAAATCCTGGAAAGCCCAAAGCTTTCCTTAGGGTGCTGCAGGTTCCCCTGTCCCACCTCCCTCCCCAGCTCGCTGCCTCCCAGGGAGCCTCAGGTGGGGCCCCCGGCAGCAGCCGGATGGATGAGGGGAGCTCTTCGTGCGAGTCTGAAGTGTCGGCCTGTGGAACAGCAGTGGAAGTGCCACTGCAGATTTCCATTCGGTCTTGTTTTGCCTGAGATGAACCACCAAAAGCAAGACAGAAATATCCAGGAGAGAAGTGCTGTGCTCCTCTGACCTGCTTCCTACCCGGCTGTGTGCGTGCGGCCTACCGTAGGCACTAAGGCTGTAAAAGCTTATTGTCAAATCAATTCCGCTCTCACTGAGACCGGAGAGACCAGGAGTGCGCCTTGAAAGACTTTAAATCTTGCCCCTCCCTGATGATTTGCAAAGTTTAATTTCTGTAATGGGCTCTGGTGACAGAGGCATTCACTGTTTTTCCAACAGGAATTGCTGAATGTATGAATGACTCATTCTGTAGGCGGGAGATATAATGGCAGCCTTCGATATGCTGATCTAAGGGTGGGGAGGTTGTGTGGGAGGGGAGGAATGGGGTACACTTTAAGTTAGATTATCCACCTTGCTTCCCCTGCATCACGCAGCCCCTCCTTCTCCCAAAGTCCCTTCCTGGCCCAGGATCAGGATAATGTTGAAAGAGGGAAAGGGAAGGCTGAGGGACCTCCGGTGGGAGATGAAGTTTATAATATATGCATTTGCCTGGAAATGCCATAAGAAATTAATATTTGTTACAGAAACAGTGGGACTGCATTAATATTTTAATATTAAATGAATATTTAATTTGAAAGCTTTGATTTGAAAGTGAATGAGACAGCCATGACATGAACAGTTGTGCTGTTCCTGTTAAGAAATGTTAATGATTTATTGACAATGTCGGTAGCAATAACTTTACACTGTCTCAGTTATATAATGCCTTTGAAATATTGGTAAAGTGATTACTGAGAACAAAAAGCAGGCTGGCTTCAGCAGCCCTTTGGGGAAGGAATAATGGTAGAAAAAAGTGTGATTTCCTCCAAAAGAGGATCCTACCCAGCCCCACAGAGCCAGGCTAGCTGGGGCATTGGGTGGCTGCCCTCTCCCCAGCATCAGCATCCCACACCAATTTCAGCCCTCTCTCTTGCTTGAACTGCCCCAAGCCAACACACTGCTCTGGAAGTGGCTCCTGAAAGGTAAGACCAAATCTGGAGAGACTCAGGGCTTCCCAGGGTCAGGCTTCTCAGCAGTGACTCCTGCAATAGACCTCAGTGCCTTTCCTAGCTGAAAACAACTTGCTCCAGGGTTTCTTCCAACTTTTCTGGCTGAAGATGACTCAGGGTTATCAATTAATTTTCATGCGTTCAGTAATCTTAAACATCAAAAACATCTTCATCATTCAATCAGGTTTGTTTTGTACATTTTAAAGGGTTGTTGAAGCTGTACCTGTGGTTTCTGAGAGCTCTCTTAGGGTTTTACTCTGGGGTGTGAAAGCAGTGAGGACCAGAAGAAAGCAAACAGGTCTATTGCCACATGAGCATCGCAAGTTTAATCTCGAATTGCAGCTGAAACTGGAAGTCCTTGGCTGAATGCAGCTCCAGTGAACCTGAACTAGATGCCCACAGCCTCTAGGCATTGGTTCTGAGAACTCTGCCTATAGCTTTTAACCCCCTTGAAAACTCTTTATAAAGAAGCTCTTGTCTGCTGAGTAA
This sequence comes from Gallinula chloropus, assembly GCF_964237585.1. Taxonomy (NCBI): domain Eukaryota; kingdom Metazoa; phylum Chordata; class Aves; order Gruiformes; family Rallidae; genus Gallinula; species Gallinula chloropus. The sequence continues at coordinate 8,935,233 of NC_140103.1, read as the reverse complement.
ATAGGGATGCAGAATATTTTGTGACATGGTCTGTTACCCATTATCTCAGAACAAGGAAAATTCATCTAAAAAATAATTAAAGAGACACTTTGGCATGGTGTCTTGAAAGCTGTACCATGCTGTAGGTTCCCAGTTCCAGAAATGTGTTTCTTCTTAAGGCCAATCTTTGTACAAAATTAAGAGAAAAATGAAACCTAAATTCACAATGTGACTCAATCTAAACAAACAGGGAGTGTTTTTCTTCCTTTTTTTTTATTTTTTTCCTTTTTTTTTTCTTTTTCCCTCTTTCTCTCTTAATTTCATGCCGTTGCTACAATCAGCCTTATTAAAAGTAAGTTAGTGGAACAAAGAAACAAAAACCCAATATAGGATGTGGTTTAAAGTCCTGGTACTTGAGTCTGATAATCTCTCTCATTCTCCAGTTGCATTTTTCTGATGGCAGTGATGGTGAATTTTGTGTTGGCAAGAGATGCCAGACATAGAAGGAACTTGTATAATAAATGTCAGCATGTGTTTTTGTCTACTGCACCTTTGCCCTCGTCCCTCTGCTGCCTTTGGGTGGATTCTAGGTGAGGTTTGAGGAGTGAAGGCTCATGATGTTCTCCCATAAATCATACCACAGAAGGCAATCAAAAAGGATCAGGTCAACTTGATAACTTTGGCCATACTTGGCAAGGTTGGAAAAAGAACACCTAGCACTGCAACCTTGTGAAGATGTGAACATCAAGTCCCATTTTCATTTGTTATGTCTACTGATGTAATTGGAAGGGGAGGCACCAACATACTCTGGATTTTGGTTGGTTTGCCCCAGTCTGTGCAGTGGGGCTCATCACTCCCGTCTCCTGTAGTTCAAAACCACCCACATTCCCCATGAAGTAATTGCTGTAAGCTCAATGTTTAGCTATTCTTACTAAAAGCTGGCAACATGTCCCTTGCCACAAAGTGTGCACTGTTACAGAGCACGTTTTAAGGGCTGAAATACTGAGAATACTCCTAACAACGGTGATTTCATTTGAGTAGTAACTGCTCAGTAAACTCTTCTGACAACAACTCAAGCCTGGTCAAATTAAAATCAGCCCAACCTTTTTTTTTTTTAAGTGATGGACTGAACTGAAAAGATTTTGGTATCCTAGAAAGAGTTGCTAACCTTTCCAGGCAGGTCCTATAGCATTTAATAGCAAAGGGTACCTTTTTGTATAAATATTGTGAACTATGGAATTTAATGAGATTTGTATTGCACTATAGAAATGTACTTTAGAGAATTAATTTTGAAGTCTGTAGGTTTAAATGTTTTCTAAAAATAGCCCTGAATATATACAGGGCTTTGTGCTTCTATGCCTATTTAGTTTGGGAGAATGTTTTCATGTATTATTTGGGTTTTCATTTGATGCGTTTTTCTTTTTCCTCGTCCTTTTTTAAAGCATTGGTGGCAAAGGAATGAAAGAAGGCTATTTTTTGCTACAGGATAAATTTTGATATTTCAATTCCAGTTTTGGCCTCCTGAGGAATTTTCTATTTTCTTGAGATTCTTAACCAGGTCATTCGCGTACTCACCAGTTTAATTACCTGCCTTAGCAGTGCCTCTGAGCTGCCATTGCAACAGCCACTCCATTTACTGTGTCCAATTCTGGGCACAGACATACTTGTGCACTGACAAGCAGGTTTAAAACCAGGATATGTGAAATACCCTCCGATACAACCAAGGTTAGAGTTTTCTCAGATCCAGGTCTCTGCAGCTTGTGCTGCTGTCCGTATGATGCTTTCTGCTGTTCTATGCCAGTGGGCAAACAGGGTTTGACACTCACTCACTCACTGCAGAGTGATCTGTTCCCTATCGCTGGAGAACTGGGTGTCACCTCAAAGAGCAAAGGGAATTTTTGAAAACCCCGTTAAATGCATTAACAATGAGCCAGGGATAAAGTCAAAACCCTGCTTAGGCATCTCGATTGAGAGTTGCCATACAACTGCAGCCAGTGGTGGGTCTTGGCTGAAAATGTATTTATACATGAAGACAGATAGAGATGGATTTCACTAGTTTAAACGCAGCTTTAGTGCAGACAAAAGCAATAGGGGGTGGCGGGGAAAGCACAGGCTGCCACCACCCGCACATATGGCAATGGTTTCCTATAATGCTTGCTATATTGTATTTATTTCATGCAGTGACATATCACAGAAAGCCACCAATGCCAAATTCTTAGCAAAAAAAACCCCCAAAAAAACCCCAACAAACCCAACCTGCAGCTTTCAGTGAGGGCTGTCCTCTAATTTACTTGTGTTTCGTTGTTGGTTTTCTTTTTCCTTCTGCTTTTCATCTGTCTGGTTTCTATTTCCACTCTTTCTGTTCTTTCCTTCTCTGTTTTGTTTTGTCTTGTTTTGGTTTTTTACCGTATTTGAGGAATCTCAGTTGCACTGAGAAGCCTGGGAGGTATGAGTGGAATGTTTTGATTTAATACATCCCTGCCTGAACTTTCTTTTGACAAATCAATTAATATCTGTGGATTCAGGGAGGAAGAGTGTTGGGAGGTATAGGAAGATGAAGCAGCCAGGGTGCAAAGCTGGTATGAGGATGGGGAAGCTTGGCAATGCTGTTGGGATCAGGAATGGAGGACTCTTGTATGCTTGCTTCAGGTGCAAAGAGATGACAGATAAAGTTATGAGATTTTTCAAATTCTGAAGCTAAACATGTAAGTGAAAAGGCTGGATATATCTCCCAGGCAGGCAGCTAGGTAATCAGGTTACTCTGCAATGCCACATCCTGCCTGCCTTGCTCTAAACTTCAGGTTTAAGGTAGAACCTGCAGTCTGGCAGAGGTTGGGTCAGATGCTGGGTGCACTGTGTTTAGTCTGACGTAGCCCCCCGCGTGAGCTTGGGGCAGAAGCTAGTCCTTAAGTGCTGATTTCTGGGTGATCCCAGGGACCCAAGCCTGGGTGAGGTGCCTGTGGGGCCTAGGAGCGTTGGAGTCAAGGACCTGACTTGGTCCCTGTGTGCTGGGACGACAGGGCAAACTGCTGTATTCAGATGTGCTGCTGAAGGCTGTGACGGCCTGGCTGGGAGGGTTCCCCACTTGGCTCCGTACCCTGTGTGTGCATGGGACTCTGCAGCTGTGTTTTTCAAATGCCATTCAAATGAAAGCAGAAAGGGGAAATCCCGTTTCACTGGGAATAGCTCTCAAATGAAGAGAGAAGCTTTTCCTCTGAATTCTGTCTTTTGGCTTTGTTGCTGCAGAATGACACACGGTGTCTTTCTCTTGATCAATTTGTTTATCATTTGCTTGATTATCTTCTTCAATAGCAAGACACGGCAGGTTCCTCTTGTTAATCCTGTTAGTACTGGCATTGGAGCAGAAATTTAGTTGAGGAAAACATTTGGGTATGTTAAACTTTCTTGTAGTTGATGCCTGTGAACACCAAAACATTGCCTGATAAGTAGGAATTTTCTAGATTATTCCTGAGCCACGTATTTCCATCCATCTGTCTGAGTCCTGCTCCTTCTCCCTCCCCATGCATACTTAACGTGCTAGCACCAGACTTTCCTTCTGGCTTTCAGAGCAGCCTCTGTGGCTCTCCTGATACAGTACCACAGTGTGCTGAGAGCAGTAAGGAGAGTCACCTTCTTCATTCAGGACACACCACTCCTCCAGCAGCTGGTGCCACCCTGCCCGAGGGAGCCCATCCTGCCACTTCTGCTGCATTCCTCCTCCAGGAGAGAGGACAATGATCTCCCTCTATAATGCTATTTTAAGAGTTAGGCTAGAGAAAGATGTCAGAGCCAGAGCACTGGAAGACTGATGACCTCCCATGTATCTTCTGAGCAGGTACCCAGCTAGCAAAGGCCCCATATGCCTTTCCAAGGTAGCTCCTCTCCCCTCCCTGTACCCATGCATGCTATTTATCTTGTGGGGAAAACATTAGTAGGTCTAGGAGGATAGTTTAGGCTCCAGAGCTCACCCAGTCCTTGACCTCTGGGCTGAGGCTTGCTGTGGGGCTGTGAGTAATTAGCAGCAACTATAGTAGTGTGGTTTATATTGTGAATAGATGCCTCTCTGGGTGGAATTTATCTGCTAATGTACCATATATTTACAAAGGCAGTGGACCCCTGCATAACAAAGCCGGTGTCTTTTCTGTCTTAGAGATATTTGCCTGACTGGTGCTGTCTGCTAAGCCTTTGGTTCAGTGAAATAGGCATTTTCTCCTTCCCAGGGGCCCTCACGATTTGGTCTTGGCTGTTTTGGGAGCCTGAGTGAGTACTCCTGTGCACCCTGGGGATGGATTAGAGGTGGCCCCAGCAGAAGTCAGGGTGGGCTTGTTGGTCCTGTCGTGGATACAGGTCCTCAAGTTACAGACTGCAGTGAGGCAGCTCAAACAAACTGGAAGTGCTCAGGGGTGAATAGAGCAATGGCCCTGTGCAGTCCTGCTGCAGGTCATAAACCAACTATACCAGTATTTGCAAATCATGAGGAACTTTTCCCTTCCTGGTCAGTCTACTGTTTGGCTTGTTCCCTTTTCCTTCCCAACCAGGTTCCAATTCTCTTCCCTCAGCTTTTGACCCAACCCCAGAAATACTAGAGGGCATATAACCTTTGGGTGAGATGCTTTGGGAACCACATAACACATCTTACATTCTGGAGAATCAGGGGATTTCCTTGTGCACCCTCCTGGGTTTTACCTGGTTTTGTAAGAGCAACATTTGGGATCCCTTCTCACAGCCTCTCAGAAATTCCTCCTTGGGCAAATAGTGCAGGAGCAATAAAAACTGCTCTGCAGTTCTGGGTTTCACCATCCTGGTTTCATCTGAGGATCATAAATCTCTGGGTGAACAGACTTTTAAAATAGGCATTATTTTAGCCTCGTTAAATGAGAAGGGAAAGTGAGGGAAAGAGATTTTGTGTTGTTCTTGGGGTTTTAAACCTGTGCAAGAGGGGCAGGGGGGCTCCAAGCAAGGTTTTTGCTACGTGGGCAATGCCAGGAGGGCCTGGGGAGCTGGGGGCTCGCTCCTGCCAAAGGCACACAGGGATGCCCCTTGCCCGTCCTGGGCGGTGTGGGGCCGGCTGAGCATGGTGCTGTGGGCACTTGCTGAGACCCAGGAGGTCCTTCCTCCTCGCTGGATCTCTCGCTTTAGGCTGTGATTTTGCTGCCCCCATCAGTCTGTTGATTTAGGAACCTGCCTCCTCTGCCGGTGTGGTGCTCTCCCGTAGCGGGATGTGGCCCCACAGAAGGGAGAGAGGTAAAGGGCCTGGCCCCAGAGTCGCCCCGCGGTCCCACTGGGGCTGCTTGCACAAGCCTTGTGCATCCTCAAGTGTGCATCTTGGGTCACAGGGACGTGGCCTTGGAGTGGCAACTGGGCACCACTTTGGTGAGGTATGGAGGTTCATCTCCTCTTCACACCTGAGCAAGGATTTCAGCCAGGCAGTGTATCCAAAACACCCAGAATTAACAACATACAGGCCAAATTACAGTGGACCCACTGAATTAATCAGCGTGTACATGGTTTAACTGAAGAGGAAGAACGCACCCCATTGCTTACATCATCTGCAGTGTCTTTTTGCTCCCACCACAATGTTGTAGAATAGAGATTATTGCCCCACCCCCAAGAATGTATTTCAAGAATGTGGTGGGAAAAAAAAAAATACAAAGGGTATGTAACTTTTCTGGAAATGTGATATTTCATGAGGGAAATTTCAAGGATAAAGTAACTGAATTCCAGGCGAACAGGGATCAGTATTGTTAGCTCTCTGCAGGGCAAGAAAAAGTGGTATGCCCAGATTAAATAGGAATTTATAGCCACGGACTGCGAATTACCTTATAAAAATTACTGATACCTTCATAAAGTCATCAATTGCATGTTCAGTCTTGATTGTCATTTATTGCCCTCCTTAATTGTTCAGTAAACCTTTCTGGATTAAATGGTATATTCCAAATGGACGTGAAGCTGGTTTATTGTTGTAAATTAACATAGTGTGTATTTCACGTATGGGACAACTGTGGGAACAGCAGTAGGAGAGTCTCTTACCCACTAGCAAAGGCGGAGTAGTGCTGGTGTTCCGATTCCTGCTCAAGGTAGTTTACAGACTCATGAGCAGGCAGGAGGTAGTTACAAAAGACCCTTAAAATCCGAATTGTTAGTGGTGTGGAGCGTGGCAGTAAAGGCAGCACACAGACTTGTAGTTGGTTTTAATTTTTAAAAGAGGAGGAGGAAGGACAGAGGCAGAAAACATTATAAACCTGGTGTATTTACTCTGAGTCCAAGTGAGGTCTTCTGTTCAATCTTTTCCAGGACAGAACATGTTTGACATTTTTTTATTGTTGCTTTTTCAGTTATTAGCATTTCTCCACTTTCTTGTGCTCACAAGGAGCTGTGACCATGTTCCACCTAACACAGCCCTGTCTCAAGGTCTTGACACCAAGCGAGTGGCCCTGTCTCCTAAGAGGTGCTGGACTTCATGGGATTCACAACCCAGAATGCCCAAATCCCTTTTTTCTTTGAAGCTGTTCTCGTCTCTTCGGGTTTCATTCCTCACTATTCTGTGGAGGCAGCGTGATTCCTATCATACCATTGTTGATTGCATAAAATATTCCCTGAATCCAACACGTTGCATTAAAATCTGCTGTCTGGGTCCTGTCTGATTCTGAACAGAGTAGCTGTTGGATTGCGTTTCAGCGATCCTCAACCCAAGCCAAGTTTGGAGAGACTTGATTGGGATATCGGTGAGGGGTAAAAACCATGCAGACCTCTGCTGTGATTGATGGAGTTGTGCACAGTGAGGACAAATATGGACAAATACTTGCCCAAAATAGTAGGGCCTCGATTCAGCTGCAACTGGCAGGCTTTTCAGCTCGACTTTCAAGAAACATTGTTTTTAATTGACCTTCATGTGAGTAATTTGAAGAGCCAACCCTGCTTTTCACGAAGGTTTCAAATGGTGGAATCTCCCATTGTATGTAAAATTTGTAGTTTTACTATATCATGAGTGATTAAACCTGACCCCCCAGGGAGCCAAAAATAATGCTGTGTGACTTCCTTGCCTAATTAACACAGAACAAATGTGAAAATGTGTACATTACAGTAAATTGTGTGCTAATTTGCCTTAGAGAAATACTAAATGCGAACAAGGAACGGGCATATAATTTCAAACATATTTGGGAGGTTTTGCAGTCTGCTTGCAAATAGGAGGAAAAAAAAAAGTCAAAATTTGACAAAACCATTATTTGTTATGATTTATTCACTCAGCTCTAGTCTTGAACCTGGGAGTTATTGGCAGCTTCAGCTAAGATTCCTGCTGAGTATTTCTACTTATAATGACTGCATACAGCATGGAGCTCGATGCTATTTTTTTGGCGTAATATCCTAAATATCTATTTTAATTCTTGTCTCTATATGTGTATCTAGGGTTTGGGGCTTTTTTTTCTTTTTTTTTTTTTTCTCCCTGTTTCTTGTGAAAGTACCTCTAGATGCAGGACAATATCCTGCTCCCTTTACTTAGGAGAATACTCCACTCGAGTTCAACAGGAGGATTATTCTCCTTGGGTAGAAACCCCTCTGCCAGAAGGCCCGTACATCACTTAAGTACTGGCTTAAGCAGAGAATAAATGTCCATCTGTGCAGGGTAGAATTTCATCTGTTGTCAGGGAAGTTAGATCTGACCCACAGACTTAAGGAATCCCAGATTTACTCACTATTCCTAAAATCACATCTCTTCTACTCCCTGTTCTTTATCAGTCAGGACTCAAGGTTTGTGTATTGCATTTTATTTCTGCATTTGCTGTGTCTTAGAAATAATACTGATTGAACATATAATGTCATCTAGAAGTAAATTTCATCTTCTCCTACTTTCTCTATCTAGTGTTAATACAGAAAGCTGAGCTTTGGGCCTATACTCTGTAGAGAAGAATACCCCAGAATTTGTTACTGGAATTGCAGTCTGATGCAGGGATGTGTTGTGCTTTGGTCACAGTGAAGCCCTTTTTTTTTTTGCCAGTAATATTGTAAGAGATAGAAGGTCAAATGCATTCAAACTGGAATGGTGCAGCGCCATCAAAGTGAAATGTTTCAGTAGTTTTCCTTGATGATTTCAGTCAAATCGTAGTGTCGCTAAGAAACATTGTGATTTCACAGAATTAGCTTTTTCCACTAGAAAATCTGGAGCCCGTGTTATTTAAGTTAAAGAGCCTGTTCTTCCAGACTCAACATGGGCAAAGTTCCCGGGGACTCTGGAGAAAGCAGTGTGCCCGGCGGCAGGTCTCTTCCTGGTTTAGCTCTTATTTGAACAGATTCCTTTTAATTTTGTGAAATTTGGGGTTGATTTGCACTGTCTTATGTGTTTTAAACAAGAATAGTAAAGTGCAGTGCTTCAGCTCAGCTCACATTGTTTCTGCCGAGCAGGCACGTATCACAGAATCCCAGGGGTTGGAAGGGACCTGGAGAGCTCATGGGGTCCAACCCCCCTGCCAAAGCAGCTCCCCAGCTCATATTGCACAGGGCGGCGTCCCGACGGGGCTGGAATCTCTCCAGAGATGGAGACTCCACACCCCCTGGGCAGCCTGTCCCAGGGCTCCCTCACCCTCACTGGGGAAAAGTTCTTCCCCATGTTGGTGGGGAACTTCCTATGCTCTGACTTGCAGCCATTGCCCCTTGTCCTGTCTCCACAGACACTGAAAAGGGGCTGCCCATTTCCCCCTGCATCCCATACTGAAGATATTTATAAACATGTATAAGGTCCCCCCTTAGTCTTCTTTTCTCCAGGCTGAACACCCCAGCTCACTCAGCCTTTCCTCACAGGGGAGATGCTCCAGGCCCAAGTGTCTTTTTTTGCAACCCTCCAAGTTCTTTGGAACATTTATAGGAGTTCAGACCATGGTATAGTTTGTTTCTTAGCTAACAATTTCCTCTTGGTTGTTGAGAGGCTTAATTGCTTTGAAGTCTTCTGTTACAAACTTTGGAGCTGTTGCCTGTATTTTGTGACTTTCTTGTAAGTAGAGCTGTTGTGGGGAGACCCTATGGTTCGAGGGGGCTGGGCAGCTGTAGTTCTTTTCTTCTGGTGGGGCTTTGTGGATATATCCAAAATGCCAACTGTACATTCTTGAATGTTTGTGAATTACTAAGGAACTGAAAAGGCATCTCCCAGAAGCCGTGCAAACGTGCAGCAACTCTCTTTCATTGAAAAAGTTACTTTCTTTAATTAAATCATGTATATTTGAAGTGTTAATAGTCATACCAAACTCGTTACCAGCAGGATAATCTGCCAAAGCAGGAAGGTAACAGTCCCAGGAAAAGTCTCTGGCGTGATTGCTGGTGAAGGTTTATAGGAAAGTAAGAGGGGACAAGTGTTACTGTTGCAATAGCAAAGGAGGGGGATGTGGGTTACTGGGCTTGTGACTGGGTTTGGTGCGGTTGAACTTGGTTCTACTGGACTTCTGAGTGCGACAGTGGCCCGTAGATTCAGAGCGTGCTACTGCTAAGTCATTTTCACTGGTTAAGTACTTAGGAAAATCCTTTTTGTTGCCATCAGGGGGAGCTTTTGAGATCCTTCAGGAGTGAAAAAAAATATTAAAAAAAAAGAAAGGAGGAAAAAAAAAAAAAAAAGAACCGTCCCAGCTCAGAAACAGATCTCCAGCCCAGCAAGCAGCCAGAATCTTACCTGTGGCTACAACTAAGCCAAGGAAACCAGGGGAGCTGAATCCTTAGACTGAAAACTTAGCAATATTGAGAGAGGATTTTTTGACTCGACCCACCAATAAAATTAATATTTTTTTTTTTTTAATTATTTCAAAAAAAACCCAGGAGTCCTTGGAGCATTCAAAAGCCAAATCCTGCTCTGTTGCTACAGCTTCTGGAAGGCAAATGCTCTTCAAAAAGCTTCTCTCCTTTTAGCTCCTGATGATTCGATGGGGACCTTTGATGCAACATTTGGATTAGCTGCACACAACTGCACTGAGGGGGACCACAAAAGGGGGAGCCGGGCTGATTGCATAACTTTAAGAAAATAATAAGAGGAAAAGAAAGAATTAGCAAAAGAGAGAGAGAGAGTGAAAAAGAGAGAAAGAAAGAAAGCAAGCAATTAAAAAATATCTGAGACTCAAGTTTCAAGACTCTTTATGTGCTGCAGAGGAGCATAAGGTTTACCAGCAAAGTGCAACGGGGAGTCTGAGAGGAGAAATAGCTTTCTCTTTTGCCAAGAAAAAAAAAATAGGAATGTGTGTTTTGGACTGGACTGAGAAAGAAAGCTGGGGAGATTGCAAAAAGGGGGGTGCAGGATTTTTGTCACATTGATCCATTCATCTTGATTGTCTTCTTTAAAAAATAAATAAGGGGGGGGAAGTGATAGGGGGGAAAGAGGAAGAGAGGGAAAGAAGGGGGGAAAAAGAAAACAGCAAAAGTGTTTGAACCTCTGGAGCTATCTGCTCCTTCAAGCTGATTGATTAGTCATGATCCCTGCAGTTTTAATGGGAATCATTCAATTGGGAAGGTGGAGCACCCTAGAGTAGATTAGCATATTCTTGTTTACTCATCTTCTGAGGGGCTTTTTCTCTTTTCTTTCATTTTGTGGAGAAGAAGGGAGGGGGGGAGGTTGGGGGGAAGGAGGGGGTTGTGGCTTATGTTATAAAGGAGGCCAAAAAAATAAATAGATTAGAGCATCTTTGGGGGGGAGGGAAATCAGTGGGGTCTGAGTCTTGGAGAAAGCTGGGGGGGGGGGCTGTTTTGTTTTTTTGTTTTGTTTTGTGTGTGTGAGAGAGTGTGTGTGTGTTTTTTTTAAGAAGAAAAAAATAAAGGGAAGAAAATCCAGCAGAGAAAAGAAGAGAGAGAGGAATTCCAGCTGTGGAGGAATAGAGGAGAAGAAGACAGATAGAGGAGGAAGAACAGAGAAATACATTTCAACCAAGGAGGAGTTTTGATTTATTTTATTTTTATTTGTTTTAAGGAAAAAAATAATCTATAAGCAGGAAAAAGAAAGAAAGAAAAAGAAAAAAAGAAAAGAAAAAGCAACTGAGAAGGGTTATAAAAAGAGCAAATACCAAGAAGGGTGAACAAGAGAAGAAAGTCAAGGCAAGGAGGAGCCCAAAGCTGGCAGATCGGGAGGATTTGCAGGGGAGAAGGGGGGGGAAGATTGGAAATGCAGCTCTGGAGTTTGCTGCTGCCTCTTGCGCTTCTCTGTACAGCCCTAGCCAGTGGACCCGAATGTGGGATGGACGAGCGCTCCCGCAGGGCGCGAAGGGACACCAGGCACAGCCGCCAGCTCCTCTACACGGCCCCGGGCACCTGTGCCACCAGGTTAGCCCGAGGAAGGCGCTCCACTGCTGGGCTGGAGCCTGGGCATGTCCCCCGCAGGAGGCAACAGCGGGAGGTAAAGGACGAAGAGGAGTCCCTTACCCCGAGCAGGGCGCTCTATTTCAGTGGACAAGGTGATCAGCTGCGGCTGAAGGCAGATATTGAGCTGCCCCGAGATGCCTTCACTTTGCAAGTGTGGCTGAAAGCTGAAGGAGGACAGAGATCTCCGGCTGTCATTGCAGGTAGGTACTTCGGCGTGCCTGTGGCTGCAGCATCCCTTTTACGTTTCGGGAGCCGGCAGAGCAGCCAGCTGTAGGCGTGCGTGTGTAGAGTAGCTGTGTGTGTCCATGGAAGTGTGCGTGTGTGCCTTGCGACACACAGCTGGGTGTGAGTGCATGTGCAAACACGCTCGGGTGCCTCCAGTACATATAGATTTGGTGGAATACCGGAGCTCGGCAAAGTGTCTGGAAGTGTGTGCTGGCAGGAAAAGTTATGTAAACTTTTGCATAGGGAAATGGCAGTATCCTGGGGAGTTTCTTTATTTCGGTGTGTAAGGATTAAGGTGCAGCTAGGAGAGAGCGCTCTTAAGGTGGGTTTTTACCTCATTTTCAGGTTGGAAAACTGTAAACAGAGCGTTTGAAAGTAGCTTGCGTGGATGTATGAAAAGAAATGTGTCTGTCTGGTGTGTGGCTGCATATCTAAGGTCCCTATACGATTTCCTTAGTTTTATTAGCTCTTTAGTCTACTTCACTGTTACCTTTTTAGATGCAATGCTAGCATGTGGTTTCCAAAAAGCTATAAAGGAACTTTTGGCTATTGTGAAACCTCAAATGAATCAAATGAGTTTATAAAGTTCCCAACCCCTCGGCACTCAGCTAGGGCTGGGACTAGCACTGCAGCTAGAGGATGTGTTGAGTATTTTTTCTCCCCTCAGCAATGGCAAGTGTAACACAAATGATTGTAAGGTCAAATAGCCCTATAAAATCATTTACTACTCAAAGCAGCTACCAGTCTGGGCTCTCTGAGCGGAACAATAATGAGCAATATTGCACTTTTTAAATGTAAATTTTATGAGCCCATCATGAATTTGGGTCCCTTTCCTCCGAGTTCGCTCCTGCTCCCCCTCCCTCCTGCCACCTCCCGCCCTCTCCCCGCTTCAGTGATAAAGTGCAGCAAAGTTGTGGTGAAATCGGATACTTTTCGGAGGGTTAGAAACCCTTATAAACGTCGCCACATCCATCTTTGCTCTGAAGGAAGTCATAGAAAATGGAAATGCCCTTAAAAAAAAAAAAGTCAGAAAGAGAAACGGGGGTGGGGTGGGGGGGGGTGGGAGGGTGGGGGGGGAGGAAGACATGTTTTACAGTTCTTTTGGCAAGGAGATTCCCTGAAAGTACAAAGTTTCCATGTCCTAGGATGCCTTAAAGAGACAGGGAGGATTTCCCCTTTCCCTTTAACTGGAGTCACTTCCCACCAGAAGGCAGTGGATGCTGGTGCCGGTGGTACCGCACCAGCCCCGCTGCCTCTGCCCAGCCCTTCTCCCAACCCTTCTGCCATTCCCTCCATCTCCGCTGCCCCATCCCTGACCCGTGCCACTGTTGTCTCAGAGGAAAGTTGCTTTGTCCTGAGGAAAACAAAACCAAAGATGAACTCGGGAGTGCGTTTCCTTAACTTTCCCCAATCCCAGCTGCTCTGCTCTCTTGTGAGAAGGGGGACATGGGGGGTGTGTGGCTGCCAGGGTGGGCAGGAGGTGCCGGGCATGGGCTGGTCCCTTTTGCCTTCTCTAGGACAGGCAGATGAGTAATTTTGTAGGTGAAACAGATTATTGCTTGCTTTATTTCCCCTGATTTCTTGTACTGTGCTCTTCTGGTTCCCAGTCTTAACCTAAGCCCCAGGGCTCAAAGTGTTTCCCTTTCAAGTTAGGGAAGGGAGAATTTGGGCTAACACACATCTCATCAGTAGCAAAACACATTCAGTGTATTTTTCAACGTGTTTAATCCAACACCTAAAACCCTGTCTCTGTCTTCAGTGCAAGTATCTAATTCACACAACAGGGAACCTAAACAAACACACACAAAGATCATGTGTAGTAAGAGACGTTAATTGGATGGAGGAGGTTGGTTTGTTGCCTGTATAAAACACTTGACCCATTTTATGCATGGAAATAACATTCCACTATGAAAAATGAAGAGAAATGCCCCAGTTTAGCACCCGAGAGTTTGCAGCCCAGCTCAGGAGGACTTTGTGATTTTTTTATTTTATTTTTAAGCTCCCCCTCCCCCCTTTGCTCGCACTCTTGAAGAGGAGCCAGGTTTGGCTCTGTGTGTAAACACCTGGAAGAGGTCCAAGAGGAACTCACTTGGAGTATCCTCCGCACACCACAGCCTCCCAGACCTGCAGAAAGCTTAGGGAGAGATTACGCTTCCCTCAATGAGGAAATCAAGGGTTCTCCTGCCAAAACTCTTGGCTTTCTCATTTTCACTGTTTTGGGATGTGACACACTCAGGAGCCCTGTTCTACCATTGAAGTTGCATCTGTAGGACCCCACTGAAGTCACGAGCCCTTCTGGGTGTTTGGAGGGGATCAGGGACTGGGTCAAATTTGCTGGCAGTGCCAGAAGTGAGTTCTCCCCAACTTCCATCCCAGTTGCAAAGTGGGAAACTGTGTGATTGTACAGATCTGAGAGAGAGGGCAGGACTGGCTGGAAGACACCTCTTTTTTGCAGTCCTCTGGGTATTTTCACCTTTATTCTGCCCCCCACCCTCCATCCATGTTGCCTGCTCCCCTTCCATCCCTTCTTGCTGGCATATAAGTAGTCCCTGCAAGTCTTACAGGAGCTGAAAGTGTGCTTATAGGGGAAAGCTGGCTGTGTCTGTTAAAAATCTCATGCAGGACCCAAGTTGTTATCAGCTTCTATGCCTGAGCTCTGATATAACAGAGCTCTTCTGCTAATCCAGGCTACAGGAGTTTCTGTTTCTGTCTGGAGCCAACTCTCCTTACGTCACCCTCTGCTGCAGTATTCAATTTGTTTTCATAAATGGCTAATTTTACAGCGCTGTTAAGTGGGTTCGTCATTGCGCCGGGCCATGCCCTGTCTCTGATGATAGGCAGCCCTTGGTGCCAGGCTCTGCCAATTTTCACGCTGGTTGGCAGTGATGTTATTGCTGCCCTGTTTGACTTCACTGATATCTGTTCTGGCATTTGTCAGGGAAAGCTGTTGGGAAACTAGAAGTCTGACCCATTGATCTGTGTTACGCAAAAGCTCAGAAGCGTTTTGGGAGCTGGGCTGGGCTTCGCTTGCGCGGCTCCTGCGGTGCAGCTCTCCAGCGCAGGCAGCTCGCGGCTCGTGCGTACTTACCTCCCTCCCCGGGCCGCACAGTTCCTGGACAAACACTCCTTGGATGTGCGTACCTACCACACGGCACAGTAGATCCCTCTTTCCACACACGTGCGGTGTGGTATTAATCACACAGGCTTGCACGCTTGCCCCTGCACTGTCTTTTGAATGCAGCTCTAGTTGCGACTGAAGGAGTTAAGGTCGGGCTGTAGTCAAGTTAGGTAATACACATGCCATGAAAAATAAGACGCTTCAAAGCCCCGTTGACCTTGCTTCTGTTGTAATCAAAGATATTGCAGTTCTACAGTGGAAATGCAACTCCATCTGAAGAAACGGGATCCTCCTGAGTCCCTGTCAGTGTGCGCTCTGGTGTACGGCTCAGGAGTGGGATAGCTTGTGTTTTTGTAGGAACGAGATGTTGACTCTTTACTGGCTGGGAGCTGAGAGGAGCGGGATGAATGATCGGCAGCGGGAGCCAGAGTAAGAAGGCGTGCCTGCTCTGAAGAGTGAAAGTTATTTGTGTTTTGGTTTGGTTTTTTTTTTTTTTTTCCCCTCCCTGGTTTCATTCTCCTCTGTCTCTGTTCCTCTGCCTGCCAACAGAGAGCATGATCCCAACTTAATAAAGCTTCGTATGTAAGGGAGTGCCTATGTTTTCCCAACTTCAGTCCTTGGTGAACATCAAACTGCAGCAGAATCCAAAGGGGAAGACATGCCAAAGTCAGCACAGTGGAGCTCACTTAAAGCCACAGCTTTTGCATGTCAGAGACTGAGAAGCATCTGTGTCGGGGTCCAATAATTGGGCAGTTATAAAGATATGTAACTGACACTGTGTAGGTCTGTTCTCTCCACGGGGTTTAAGAATACATGTTTTACTTTGAGAGTTAATTTGGTTCCCTTCTGAAGTTTTGGGGTCATCTGTTGAATTAGTACACTTCAGGTAGAATCAGGGAGCTCAGGCCTGTCCCCAGAGCCAAGCCATGTAGTGGGTGCATCAGGAACTTGAGGGCATCTTCAGTAGAGAGTTTACTCGGTGTTTAGATGGCATTAAAATAATCAGTAGATAGATATTTTCCCATCTTCCACAGCCTGTTGGCTTTTAATTGCATGCATTTTCTTGTTTTGATCTGTAATGAACCACTAGAATGAAGGACTAGTCAAATGTAAGGCTTGTAGTTCTGTCGTTTAATTAGCTCTGGCATATGCCAGGTCCCAGGGTGATGGGCATGATGGGCAGTGGAGTGACCGAAGTGACAGGAGCTTGAACACCTGCCCAGGTGCTCCTTCAGGGTGACAGGTCTCCAACACACCATTATTGAAGGCTACATGTAGCTGTGTGGTTTTGGCGTCCCTGTAGATGAGATCAAATGATTAACCACTTCATGATTACTGATCTGGATAAGGTGTGACTAATAGGGCACTGAAAAACTATGCCATAGCTTGGCATTTACTACCTAGTTGTGTTTGAACAGCATGTTTCCTTCAGCCTGCAGAAGCTGGGACAGGAGTCGGAAACAGGAAAAGAAAAAGACTGTTTTCTTTCCATAAGATTTCCATTTTTTACCTGGTCTTGTTCATTTGCCCAGCTACACACTAGAATCTCAACAGCACAGTTAGAAGAAAGTTTGGGGTTTGGTTTTGGTTGGTGCTTTTAGTTTTTTCTTAAAGCATTTAGACATAGTCTGCTCTAATTAATAAAATGCTAGTAAAAGAAAGAGGGAAACCTGACTCTGTGTGTGTGAAGGATGGCAAATTTAGATTCCTAAATGATGTATGGCTGTCTGCTGTAGGCATGTAGATGTGTCCCAGGCTGAGCTCACCTCTCCAAGCTTCATTTCAGCCTGATTTATTTCAAGCCAGCCTGTTTCAGTTAGAAAAACTCATGTGAGGCAGAAAGCAAGCCGAGGAGATGGTGTTTGGAGAGAGAGCAGGAGTGGGGCTGTTCTCAGAGATTCGTGGAGATGTCTGAAGAAGCGCAGAGCTGCTGCGGGAGGGTCTCAGCGGTGAGAGTGAGAAGCAGCCCTTGGAGAGTCTCCGCACGCTAAGCCATCACGGAAAGAGACCTGGTTGGTGATTCAGGTGCCTGAAAGTTGCTGCATGAGGTTGAAGCTGCTCTCTGGGCTCCCAGGGTGGCATTGCAGGTGGCTGAGGGGATCCCAAGGCCATGGCTGCACCAAGCAGAGCTGGAGGTGCCCACCATCCGCCCCAGCCACATGTGGCATTAGTGAGAGGTGTGCTAAAATCCCAAACCCCAGAGGTCTCGCTGAGCACTAGAGCAGCTGGGAGGGAAAATGCTGGCTATTCTGGGACCCTAAACCCAAACACCCCTCTCACCTTTCTCACAAAGAACAAGAGACGTCTCCACTTTCAAAGTGGGCCCAGGAGTTTGCTGGTGCTGCTCCATGAGTTTTCTGTTTTTGTTAGCTTTGCCAAGGGCAGGAGAGATCCTTGGGTGGGTCTGTTGAATAGCAAAGAGCCCAACTGACTGCGGGCACCTCCCTGGTCCTGGGGCCCGACCCCAGCTGAAGGTGGCAGGACCATGCCAGCTGGGTGGAGCAGGGACTTTTGGTGGAGAAACGAATTCTTTAGAGCCCGGGTCTGGCTCAGTCAGGACATGGGTGCCAGGCTCCTCAGGTCTGTTGCAAGAGAGGTGCAACCCTGATGCCTGCCTGAGCAGCTTTTAGCAGAAAAACACTGCAGGACCAATGGGGTTTAGGTGCTCCCAGGACCAGGGGATTAACTGAGCACTTTCACGTTGGATTTCTATTGCTCATGCTGGCCTGAGCCAGAAGAAAGAACCAAAATATAGTGGCTTCTTTCAAAAAGACATACTGAAAAAACAAAAATAAACCCTTGCATGGCTGGGGTCAAGAAATGTTCCTGTATAATAGTTTCGTTTCCAATTTTAGCCATTGTTTTTTTTCAGCTCCTCTTTTCTTTTCTCTGATAGACACTATAGGAGCAGAAGCAGAGAAGGGACCACCTGGGTTGCCAAATTCAGTCCCCTGCAGTGTCAGGGCTATAACAGCAGATAATTAGTCCAAACATTCACAGAATATCCACTTTGCAGGTTCTGATATAGCACAGGCCACAGAAAATTTCCCAGTGCTCTACTATAAACCAAAGATCTTTAGCTAAGACCAGGAGTCACCACTATAATGTAAGACAGGAAAAGAGAAGGACAGATTGACACCGTCTTAAGTACCTCAAGTCTAAAGCATTGGTTTAGAAAAGTGTTAAGTATGAGAAAGAAAAACATTTGCTGGTAAAAGATACCGGCTTTCTTATTTTCAGAAAGTTAAGAAAGAATCAGGTGTTTTGACAGTTATGAAACTTCTATTGAAATTTTAAGTTAGAATATTTGCCAGAAGTGATCCTTTCCCACAGATAGTCTGTTTTGATTAATTTCCCTTTTTCCTGAGAAAAATATTTTATCAAACATTTCCCACCCTTCTCTGGTCTTGGGCTGTGTGGCTGTTCCTACATCCCATCCTAGGCAGAATGAACGCGTTTGCTTTATCACGGTTTTACTTCTTCAAACCTTATATTACAGATTATTCTGAAGATGGATCAGAAAAGTCTTGTTTAATCAAAACCTTCTACATTTTTCTCTCAGCTATATCAGCTAGTCTAATACAATCTTTTTCTTCATTTAGTCTCCTCTCAATATGACTATTTTTTTTCACCTAATACAGTCTTTCCACAATCAGTGCATATTACACTTTCTATTTCAGATACTCAAAATATATGGGGCTTTACTCTTTCCTAAACCCTGGGCATTTGTTTCTTGTACTGTTCTGAGCACAGAACAATCGACTGCGCTGCCCTGTGTGTTTCTTTCCTTCCCCAAAACTAGACTTCTGAAAATGAAGGTGGACCTTTCTTCTGACCTTCAGTGTAATGCCTACAGACGTTTCCCTACCTCGGGGTAGCTGACATCTGGCTATGAATCTTCGTTTTGTTTCAGCTTTCTCTGAAGAAGAAATGCTTGATTGTTCTTCTCCTAATTTCCTCTTGTCCCTACATTTCTCCTCATTTTCTCTGGTGTGAGCATGCATGTGCGTACGCACACAATTTCCAAAGCACCTTTGATTTTTTTCCCAGATCAATAGAGCATTTAAACTCCAATGATCAAGGCAGAGCAGCTTGTTTATTTCCCCACATATGCTGACACAAGTGGCAGATCTTGTAAACTGCTTTGATTTGATGCTAGTGCCTATTATAAAGTTTGCTCTCCCCAAAGCCATCCGTGAAGTCAAAGTACTCTTACTCTGAACATGAGCAGAGCAGAACTCAAAAAGGCAAGTTAAAAAGAGAACAAGAGTAAATATCTTATCTCAGACTTCTGCTTTCAACTATCCTTGTCCCTAGTGATCAGAACAATTTGCTTAGTTGAGGACTGTTTGACACCCATAAGGTTGCCAGCGCCAATATGTGCAGGGTGCAGTATGTGTCATCATTAAATACAAGTCAGAGTATCCCTCGGTGAGAATGGGGCTGGATTCATGATGTTAGATTTACGCAGGCAGCGTGGATTTGATCCTAAACCTGTTCAACATCATGAAAAAATAGCATTGACCTCAACTGACTCTGGCTTATGCTCTGATCTCAGACAGTCTTCTGCATCCCTTCTCTACAGCCCGGACCCTTCCATGGTCCTTGCTTTCACCTCCTTTATTTTGTGGTCCTTTCTTGCTTTGGATACAAGAGAAGAAAAATTGCGAAGCCCTAACGTCACAGAAGTTGGCCAGGGGAAGGGGACATGTTTATTTTAGTTGTTTTTGCTATACTCCAAATCCCACTTTGGCCTCTGTCTCTCTCAACCTTTCTCGTCTTCATTTTTTCTTCAGTGTTAAAACGAGCCCTTATTCAAAACACGCTGTCCGGGTTTCTGTTTTGCTGGGTGATGTAAGCGTATAACTTCCCCGTCCAATCCCTCCACCCTCTCTTATCACTGTCCTAGTCTCAGTTCTTTCTCTACTATCCGGTGTCCTTGATTCCCCTGTCTTTCCCTTCTTCCTGCTCCACACAGTTGCTGGTTTTCCTCCACCCAGGCACCATGGGTAACCCTGCGCTCTCTGTAGTTCTCATCTTCTTTTGCCGTAGGAGGGTGGTGTCCCCTCCTGCACACCAAGGGTGGCCACCAGGTTGGTGGCTCCATCCAACTCGCGTTGGAGGTGCCGTGGGAACAGAGGGTAAACAGGCTCTGTGTTTGTGTGCTCAGTCAGGCATATGCTCATGCATATTTTCTGGGAATTATTGATATTGTTCTGTTTAATATCCATCCTAGCGGTACACAAACAAGGAGCGAGCGGTTGTTCTCACAAAGAGGGAGCGAGGGTGAAGTGAAACTGAGAAGCATCTGGAATTGGCCTGGTGAAGCAGCATCTGAGAGATATGATACCAGCTCATGAAAGCAAAAGAATTGCTGTGTTAGAGAAGAAAACCATTCTGTTTTTTGCTGATTAACTCCTGGGGTCTGGTAGGCTTTCCTTGAGTCTTCCTTCTGAGTGATACTTAGGGCTCTATTATCTCTTCTCCTTCCTCCCCTCTCCTGTGTTTTTCCTCCTTTTCCTTATCTAATTTATTGTCCCTTGATTTGCTTTAAATCACTTTCCCATATGGATTTCTTTCCTCTGGCCCATCTTCCCCTCCCTCATCCAATTCCCAGGAGTCTTCTGTCGTCATGGAATTGGGAGAAGAGCAGCTCTGTTCCCGACACTGAGCATCAGCTGCAGGCTCCTTTCCTCCCTCATTTTCTTCCATGCCTGGTCTCTGCTGTTAGTGTTGGAAGCATATTTACAAAGATCATCCATTGGATTGAGGGAAGAGATCTTATCACCATTATTTTGTTTGTTTTATTTAAAACAGGGAATGAAATGGGAAGGAAAAGCCTGTTACCACTGGTGCTTAGTTTTGAAAATAGAGTTTTTTTCCTCCTGTTCTAATGTATCCAAGTATGGTTATTTTCCTTTATCATTGCTGTGAGATTGTGGTTTAGTAGTCCCGATAACTGCCTCAAAACATCCTGCTGATGGTGGTAGTGAGTTTCTCAGACATGAGAGGATATTGCCCTAAAAATCAGGGAAACTGAGGAATGAAGGGATGCTCTGGTTTGTCCTGGATTTGACAGTGTGTTGGTGACAGATCTAGGAGGCTTGGCCTTTTTTTAAACTCCTTTTTTTATTATTTTTGGGGGCAATGATAGCTATTCCTCAGCCTGGGCTGTTCTTGTGAAGTCAGCACACCCTGATACTTTGAGGATGTTTCCTGGTAGCTGCTGAGGGTTACTGGCCAGGTAGTTGTTGTGCTGAGTTGATGGTGGTTACAAAGTCTTTCACCTGGTGTCACACTGCTGAAAGCACTGGTCACAGTGGGGCCAGGGGAAGAGGACAGACGGTATTTGTGACATGAGCTTTTGGGAAATGGCAGAAAATGAGATGGTCTGGAATGAATATCTCTGACCTAGACATGCTGGTGATGTTTGAATCAGCATGGATTATTGTTTTTCTCAAATGGAGACGCGTATGCAGCCCATAATGGGAGAGAAAAGCAAATATCACCAAAGCCCCTTAGTTCAGAGAGCTCTTATTTAAATTGGAATACTTGGATATTGTTGATACATCTGTGCATTGATTAATGTATTGACTGGCTGGAACAGCTTGCAGAATACGTAAGTCACAACTGCCAAGCGTGATCCTAGGAAATGCTGAAAATCCATCTCTGGATATCTCAAGTTATTAATTAAGGGCAAAAAAAATCTCATTTATCCCACAGTTAAATACGGATCAGGTGGTTGCAGAAGGGACTTTGCACGCAGCCCGTTAGCGCCCCAGACTCTTTTGGGGAGGGTCATCATGCATGTTGTTGTGGCTAAACAACCTGTGTTTCTGTTAGGAGGCTGTGCATCATACAGCCCATGCAGTTTTGTTCCAAATTCAGCAGCATCTGTGCTCGTACAGACGGAGGTGCTAGGGCTGAAATCTGGAGCTTGCATTGCTGCAGCCTTACATCGCATCTGTCTTGTGGATAAACAGAGCAGCTTCTCCGAGGTCAAAACAGCACCTTTCACCAGTGATAATTTAATGGGAATTATTTTCAGCGTAAACTAGACAAGAATTGGAAGCCTCTGGTGCTGTAGCTCATGAATGGAGATGTTCAGGGAGAAAAGGAGTACTGGGAGACAAAGCAAATGTTAACTAAATGCATTACGCACACGGTTTTGAAACATGTACTTGGCAGAGGGAAGGGTGAGCAGTACAAGCCAGACTCTGCTGTTGAACACACCAATGTAAACCTAGAGTAACTCCTTTGGAGAGGAAATCAGGGGGGCTGCTCCAGACCGATGAACGTGTAGGATCTGAGGCAGAGACAGAGGGCGTGCAATGGGGAAAATGAACAAGCTGAGAAGTGGATGTCATGGAGAACAACCTCCAACCACCGTCACGGCTGTCGATGGTTTTATTTGGGTGTGTAGTGGTTATGGTGATGCAGTGGGAAATGTCTGTACAGTGTGGGGTTGTTTTGACTTTTCAGAGCATTTTCTGCCTATACCTATGGTAATCCCTCTGGACTGGGAAATGAGGGATATACCCTTTCTACAGTGAGCCCTTTGTGTTTCTGACAACAAACGCTTCTGAACTCTGCTCTCCAGTCTTGTGGCCCTAAACACCTTTCACCCCCTCCCATACAGTCCCATCTCCAGCAATAATATCCCCTCCTCTGTTTATAAACAAACACCCTCAGAGGAAGTTCACAGGAAGAAAAGTTAGTTAATGAAAATCAACCATGCGCTCAGGTCCAGGCTGTGGGTTGGAGCCAGCAGGGTTGCTGGATGTTTCCTACTCTGCATCTGCTTGTAGGAGTTTCTTTGATGAGATGTCCGCCTGTCTGTCTAACGGCGTGTCTTTCTCCTCTTTTCCCTTCGTCATGGAAAATATGAAAAAAGAGGCAGCAAAATTAGAGCTTCCCATTTGCTTCAGAATCAGCCTGGACAGTTTTTGGAAGCCCTGAGCAGGGAGGTTGGATTCAATGAACTTCTGAACGGATTCAGTGAATTTCTTGATAAATTGTGATTTTTTTTGTTTTAAATACAGAAATCTAGATTCTGGCTCCCAGCAGAACTGTTGCTCTTGAGTTGTGGAAAGGCTGTAAAAGGACTAAAATACCCTAAAGAATAGTTGTCCTGCTGTAGTCTGAGCATGAAGCTGACATATCTGGTGTCCTTCCTGGCAGGACCCAAGGAAGTAGATCACACCATGAGCTCTGGAGCAAGGGACAGATGGGCATGGCAATGGAAAACACAAAGTGCCTGAACTTGCTCTGGAGTTCTCCCAAACTCCTCATGGCACAGGGGAAACCCAAGAAAAAGTCCATTTTCTTGTGACTGCTTCTGTGTTGTGTGTGGTGGCCTCAGATAAGAGTGAGGGAATAATGAGTTTGTTTCCTTCCAGGAAACACTGGGATTCCCTGTGAAGTCTTTCTGGCTATTCAAAGTGCATGGGTAGAATCATTGAAGAAAGAAAAGCTCTGGGGAAAAGGGATGCAGCACTGGTCAGGGCTGTGGTTCCTCATTTTTGTAGAGTTGTAGTATCAGTGCAGTGCTCATATCACTGTCCCTGGCTCACCCTCTTCCATGTGGAGAGTCTTTAGAAATTTGGAATAGGAAGTTTTTTTCAGATGTGCAGCTCAGAAGGGCTGAATAAGGAACAGCATGGCCAGCAGGTTGAGGGAGGTGATTCTGCCCCTCTACTCTGTTCTTGTGAGACCCCACCTGGAACACTGTGTCCAGCTCTGGGGTCCCCAGTACAGGAAAGACACAGAGCTGTTGGAGTGAGTCCAGAGGAGGCCATGAAGATGATCAGGGAGTTGGAGCACCTCTCCTATGAAGACAGGCTGAGAGTTGGGCTTGTTCAGCCTGGAGCTCCAGGGAGACATAGTTATGGCATACCAATGCTTAAATGGGTCCTACAGGAAAGTGGGAGAGGGACTGTTCACCAGGGAGTGTGGTGATAGGACAAGAGGGAATGGCTTCAAGCTAAAAGTAGGCAGGGTTAGGTTAGACTTTAGGAAGAAACTTTACTCTGAGCATGGTGAGGCACTGGCACAGGTTGCCTAGAGAGGTTGTGGAAACCCCATCCCTGGAAGTGTTCAAGGCTTGGGCAGCCTGGCCTAGTGAAAGTGTCCCTGCCCATGGCAGGATGGTTGGAATTAGATGGTCTTTGAGGTCCCTTTCCAGCCAAAGCATTCTGTGATTCTGTGATTCCATGTGGACATTGTAGTCCCACCTTTAGTTCTAAGAGCCTGGAAGGTTTAGGTGTATTACGAAAGGTTTCCAGTGCTGCCAGAACCTCCATACCTTAAAATGGGATGGTTTAAATACTCTTATCTGTTGCTTTTTGTTGAAAGAGCGGTCTCTCTTATTGTACAGATATTTTCTGGCATGCAATTAATAGCCTTATCTGTAAGATTATTCCAGAGCAGTCTCTCCACCTCTCACCCCAACAGGGGGGAAAGACAATCAGAAATGAGCATTTCATTTTGCAGCATGGACAAAGTTTATCAGTTGTTGCACAATCCCTTTGCCTGTGAACAGATTAAATAAAAGGAGAGGGGCAGAAATGGGACTGATTTATACTGGTGAGCTTCCTCCAAGAATTCCAGGATAACTATCAACATGTCCTCCTAGGAGGAAAGCAGAGAGATTCATTCTTGCCCTTTGAAGAGCTCTGAATTAATGAAGAGCAGAGTATCTTCTGCTCTTCTCTGCGCTGGGAAAGACTGGAATTCCCCAAAGTCCTTTTGCTTGAGATGGTTTAATCATACAGACTGTTTACATTCTGTGTCTCACCAGAGACAACGCTCAAACAGGGGTGGTCTTCAGTGATACGCTGTAATACTGGGGGTTTATTTTATTTTATTTTATTTTAAACATCAGCATACCTCCAGTTTTACTGGGAAATGGCCACGTCCAAACACCTGCAGGCTGCATGGAACAGGCCAGAGAGGGAAGCAACAGCAGCTGCATCTCTCAGAGGCAAAACAATTCTGTGAAGGATCTGTGTTTCTTCTCCAAATGTTTCTGCAAGGGTGGGGTTTGGCAGCAAAGGTGGGCCAGGAGCACTTGCACCCGTGGAGGAAGACACCTTGCAGCAGTAGGCAGCTGAGCTCTGGGCCAAACTCTTCCCTCTGCCTCATGCACTGATGGCAGAGGCAGAGAAGCAGAGGCCTTTCTGCCTCAGCCAGGTGTTTTGTGTCGCACTGTGATAGCCAAACCATCCTGGTGCATCTCCACTTTAACAGTTTCTGTGCTCTAGTGTTTACAAAGGCGCTAAATGAAGTGGAAGCTATGTATTTCGTGAGAGAGAGGGAATAAGGAAATGGTTGGATAGCTCTTCCTGCCATCACCCATCTCTTGCTTCCCCTCCCTCAGGATGAACGTCTCCTGCACCTGTATCGAGAAACCAGCCCGTTATTGCACATCTGTATGTCCAAAATGGGCTACAAACCTCAAGTCAGGATCTAAACTTGTGTTCAGATACAGTTTTGGCTTTTTTTTAAATACTTTGGTAACTTCTGGAAGTGATGTATTTCCGCTCCCCATGCACAGGATCTTCTGTGCATCACTGAGGAGGATGCACGTAAGTAGGCAATGTGGCCAACATTCTTCCAAACCCAAGCAGTCCAACCAGCTGTTCAGCAGGGATGTTATTTATTGAGAACTGTCAATGTGTTCAACACATGGTGTCCTTTGCACTGAGGAGCTCACAGCCTGGCTTTTATGGGATTTCTCTGACACTTGTCAAACACTGGTGACAGGGCAAGCTTGACGAAGCACATGCTTTTATGTGAAAATTGTTGTAGAAGGGCATTGCAACAAGATGTTCTGTAAGGAAAGGAGAGACAGAGGCTAGCTGGCAGAGAAGAAAACAGAGGCAGTGGCAAAGGATAGAAGTTTCTTTTTGGCTGGTGGTTTTGGGAAGAGAACAGAGATTTCCTTCAGTGATAGATCAGCTGCTTTGGGGGAAAGAAAGGGTGTTTGTTTCAGCAGTGATGAAACTGCTGTGGGAGAGGGAAGCAGGCTCCCTCTTCTGCTAATTCAAGCTGCTTATTGCAGGGTGGTTGAAGGTGCACAGGTTGCTCTGGGATTTTAGTTCTTACTTTGCAGTTGCTCTGAGGTGCCGTCAGCTCTGTCCTTTCCATCTGTGGGGGTGGGACAGTGGTTCTCAGCAGCCCTCAGAGAGATGCTGTCGGTAAGGATGAGGTAACAACATCAGTGCAGTGCTGTGATCATGTATGATGCTGTAAATGGCAAATGCCACTGCACTGTCCTGAAAGGAAGAAATGCTCATCCAAGAAGTCCCGTTGGCCAGGGTCGAGCTAGGTCCCTGCAGCACTCTGCTGCTATAAAGAGAAGACCGAGGTTGTGGAATGCCAAAGACACATAAAGAGGTTTTATCTTGCCAATCTCATACTTATCTATTTGTCCCATCTTTCCTTCTCTTGACTTGTGTAAGCTCGTATTCATGAGTATCACAGGTATTTATTTTCTCCTACTGAAAAACAGAGCTGGTGCCTGAACGGTGTGACTGGCCACATTCCCTCCTGTGCAGCACAATGCAATCTTGGCTCTTCACTAGTTAATATTTTCTGTCAACAACCTGCAAGAAAACATAAAATCAGTGCTGATAAAACTTGCAGATGTTGCAGAGTTCAGGGAGTGGTAAACAATGACCAAAACAGGACTCTCATTTGGGTGTTTTCAGCAACTGAGAACATGCAAACAGTATGCATTTGAGTAAAGCCAAATGTGAAGTCATACATATAGAAAGATGGGAGGCAGGTCATACGTAACAGATGGATGATGGGGGAAGGGTCTTTCACCTGGAAGTTAAACGTGTAGGAGTAACTGCCTGCTGGAATAGATAAAGCATGTAGATGTGAGCTGCCAGTGTGATGTTGTGGCCAAAGGTTGAGAGTCATCCTTGGCTATGTAAACAAGGAAGCATTGAATGGGACTGGGGAGGTTGTGTTATCCTTGTAGTGACACTGGAGTAGCTGCTGCTTGGAGTACTTTGTCCAGTTCTGGTGGCCACAGTTTAAAAAGGATGTTGTCTGAAAGAGGATTTAGAGGAAAAAAAAGTTAACAATGACAATAATGATACGATTTGTAACGAGCCTTAAAGTATTTGACTCAAGAAGATTAAGAGGTGACTTGATCATCAGGATCTTTAAGTATATGTTGGGGGAATATTAATCTGGTAATTGGAGGTTGGAAATCTGATAATAGAGGATGTGAGTAAATCCAATGGATGCACGTGGAGACTAAGCAACTTCAGAACAGAGAGTAAATGCAGTATTTTAGCCTTGAAAGTAGTCAATCACTGAAAAATCTCTGAGCGCAATGGTGGAATATTTGCCAGTATAACTTCCAAAGTAAAATTCAGTGGTTTTCCAGATTGCAAGGTCTTTAAAGAGGAGTTAATTCAGTCATCACCCATATTGTGTCTGAGTGCTTCTAACATCAGATCATTCTGGGGTTTTCAGGCAGCATTTGGATGCTAATTTAAAATCTTTTATTTCCAGTATTTCTGTGGATTCTCCTTGACACCAGTATGATATTTCTAATCACCATAACATACCCAGCTCTTTGTAGGATTTCCTTAGCATCAGTATAATGGAATTGTCAGGTTTATGAGGATGTTAATCTCATTTAGATTTTGTCACCTTTAACCAGAACGATGTGCTGAGCAATGACTCATCTTTCCCTCTTCAAATCAGTCCAGTGCACTAGTCTGAAAACAAACTGAAAAACAAGACTGAAATCTGTTGTCATTGAAGGTAGGAAGAGTTTTACTGTTGACTTCAGTGAAGCCAAGAATTTACCTCCAGAATGCAACCTTTGGGGACCAAAGTCAAGGTTTCCCTCTTGAAACTGCAGCATCGACAATGTCAGGGCTATGAAGCTAACACACAGACATCCGTTAAAAACAACAGCACTGAATGAGACAGCAGAGAAGCTGCTTGGGGTGACTTTTGATTGTCACCTGCTTGTTGGGTGGTCCGTCTCTCAATCCAGGACGGAACAGCAGTCCGGAAAGGTATGTAGGCTGTATGCTGAAATGACCTATTCCTGTGACTTTGGCTAAACTGCAAACAAAAACTATAGGCCAAAGACCTACTGGAGGCAGTTAGTGTTCTGAGACAGAATTTCATTTCATTTGAGCCATTCCCAGCCACAGGCCATTCCTCAAAATTCACATTTAAGCTAAATGCTCAACATGCCCTGGTCTGCTCCTCCAAACCCACGTGCATCTGCAGGCCTGCGCACAGAGAAGGTTGTACTCGTACACGCTATTTTGTTAGTCTTCATTTCTTTGGTTCCAAATTTAACCAGAAGTGGAAGGGCTGAAATAACATAAGAAAGGTTGGACATACGATATTTCCTGCTGCTCAGCTAAACATAAGAATTGCCAAAAATCTTCCAAGGTAGCTTGTTTCTTTTACATTTTTCTCCCAGTTCTGCAGACTTGAGAAGGTCAATTACTTTTGAGAAGCATTTGACTTTGGCAACGCTTATGGAAAGCGAAGTAGAATTATGACCTTTTGGAGGGCTGCCCATCGCTGTCCCATCTTGTCTCTTAAGAGCTAAAGGCTGAATTTTCAGCTGCAGCCTTTGGTTTAATAGGTGTGAATTTCTTTCCGTGCACTTCTAAGACATCGTGAGTATCTGTGTGAGAATTCTCTTTTAGTGCCTTATTTATTTGTGCTCACGGATCAAGTGATCGCTGATATTTGTAGAGCAGAAATACAGGCTCAGGTATTTCCAGGAGGAAAATCATACCAAAACAAATGAAATTGGATTCAAACTGAGCAGAAAAATAGAGCTCTAAAATTATATACTTAGGTTAGTATGCGGTGACTCCAGCCTATCTGGAATGCATGCTATAATGGTTATATCATGTTAGAGACGCAGGTTTTTTCAGCAGGATGTTTCCTAGAAAGCAGAAATATCTCTGTGGTTTGTGTATGGGTTTGGAACTCGTGTGCAAGTATGGAGCGGGGAATTTGAGGCATGAAAAAGCCATGGTTAGAGAAGGCCCAGATCCCTTTCAAAAGCGACAGCAGAAAACAGGCACAACCAGCTCTGTTCTGCCTGCTGTTGCCACACGCTCTTGTGTTGGGATGGGTGTTGCATCGGAGGTGATTCTTTGAAGGTTGGTAAATTCCTCGGTTGTTTCTATTAGCACAGGAAAGACGCGGTCGTATAGGAAAGCCGGATGCAAGAAGATATCTGAGTCTGGATAAGATCTAAGATGCTTTTACAATAAGATATTTAATTCTCACAGAGGCAAAGGCTTTGGGTGGCATAAATCAGTGCAAATGCACTGGAGCTACTCGGTTTTGCACTCACAGAGTATCTGCCCAAGAATGTTCTCAAAATCCAATTAAATAACTAGAACTGTTTCATGTGGAAATGCCCCTCAATTACAAAGACAAGTCTAAGCGATCATGATGTGATTTTTACAGTCTCCTTGCAGGGTGCCCTAGTTTGCATTCATGGAATTTTTTGTTTTTGTTTTGTTTTTGTAATAATGTGGATGTTGGCCATCTGTCTGATCCCGGAAAGGTTGTAAGGTTGTCCCTGCTCCCCAGGTCCTCTTCCCACTCCCTCATTGATCATAATGTTTGATTTAGGTGCCACTAGATTTCCTTCTTTGTTCTCAAGCCCTAACCTCCCCCCCACAAACACACATGCATTGTGCAATGGTGTAAAAGCTCTGCTCTCTGCAGCTGGGAGTAGTAACTGCTCAGCTGGTTCCAGTGCTGCCCTTAAGCTGCTGTAAAGGTCAGAGACAAGGGAATACTAAAAAGCAAAACAAGCTGTGTTGTTGTCCCCCACTCAATCCTGGCTGTGTGTTTTGATCAGCACTACAAGCTCATGCATAGACCTCCACTTCTTGCTGCTCCGCGTTTCTGGCCGTCAAGGGGTTCCACGGGGCAGCACGTCGGGCATTTTTCCAGCACGACTACAGGCTTGGCCGCTGCTGCAGCTGATTGACTTGCAGTGCTTGTCAGGCACAAAGCACATTTTGAAAGGAAATGCCATATTGAACTCCCAGTGAGCTGATGGGTATTGTGCACGGTCATCTGATGGCACAGATGTGCCCCTAATAATCCTTCCAGGAGAACGTTTCCTCCTGGGATGCTCTGGCCATCTGATCTGCTCTGAGGTATGCTGACCTATCTTGACCCAGTTTATGATCAATTCTCTCTGCTGTTTTCTAAAAGGACCCCAGAAATACCACTTTATCATTTAGATTGCCTAGAAGTGTCTACTTTCATGTCTGTTCCTTCCGTGGAAGGTACTCTCTGTGTTTGCTCTCAGGCATTAACTCTGACGAAAGGGGGGGAAGCCACTAAATTTCCCTGTAGAGCTTTCATAGCTAATCAGGTTTTGGTTAATAGTGCAGGGAGGAGGAGGAGAAGATGAGGAAACAGAGGTAACATGTTCCATCAAGCATGTGGTCGGGAACATTCACCTGTGTGTAGAGTGCCCCTTCTGCTGGTGTGCCATTCTATTCATGTCCTTTTCTTCAGGTTTGTGTGTGTTGTGCCTGTGTCTGGGAGAGGCAGATGACTTTCATGCACGCCTCTCGATACGTATGTGTGTTTTGCAACATCTGCTTTTGAAGCACTGGTGATGTTAATGCTGGATGCTTCTGAAGAGCAGTACGCTGCCTCGGCCACCACACGATGGTTAATTCCTAACCTGGTTCTGCTGATCAGTGAGCGCAGATAAGCTTGGAAGTTGAGAGGTGTGTTAATGTCCCTTTGAGCCAAACCAACAAACTTATTGAGGGCTTTGCATTCCCTGTATTTGAAGGATATCTGGGTTTTCATAAACACTAAACTGCTTTATTATCAGTGGGCAATGCTAGTGTGTCTACAACTGGCAGCTATCAACCTATATTTTTGTCTGAATCAAGCCCGACACAAAGCCTCCCTTATTTATGATGTACACCAGTGATTCTGAGGGAACATGCTGATTGCTGCAGAGTTTATGTCTTTAAGTTAAGTAACAGCCAAACAAAGCCTGCTGGTACTGTCTTAATACTGTCCCTATGTCTGCATGTGTTATGATCATCTCTAATAACAGGGACATGTACTGTTTTTCCAAGCTTCAATTAAAACCATTTGGTTGTTTCCAAGAACAAGGCAGGAGAAATTAATTGCTTTGTAGATAGTAGAAAATCTTTATGCTTGTTCTTTGGAGTATTCCTCTGGTCCCAGACTTTATAGCAGGGACTGAAGTTTGACCCTTTGCGAAGGATGTGCCTTTTCCTATCCATTTAAAAGCCCACCTAAACCTAGTTACTGGATCACAGACAGCCACAGCTTTTAACCAAGTACCAGTCTCCACTGGCTCTGCAGCTTTATTGTGAAATGCTTAGGGAGATCTAGATAAGAAGCCAACCTTCCCGCTAATACTTGTTTACGCTGATACTGTATACAAAGGAGCCCTTGCAAAAGCAATGCCTGGTCCAAGGATGACCCTGTTACACTAGGGCAAGGACTGAAGCTCGCTCCTTGGTGTCGTTTGGTTACGGGGTGTCTTGTGTTCACTTACACCTCAAAATCCTCACAACCTCAGAATTTCTCACTAACCCCAGCCTAACAGATCTGTTTGCAGTGAGTTCTTATATACCCTTAGCGGGTATATTCTCACAATAGGCTCGGTGAAGTGTCACTAATATGATTGTCCATGCCAGTGGCTGCTCTGTTGCAGCCTACATGATTTTGTTATCGGAAGGGAAGGATTTGTGTAATGTTCATAACTAGCCAGCCACTATAAATTCATGTTTTGCTGGTTTAGCCGTTCTCACCTCCCTGTTCTCAGGCTTCAAGGTATCTCATTGAGCATATGAGTGACTGGGAATTTGAGAAACAGTTAGAATATATGCATAATTTATCGCTAAATGGCAAGGATATGAAGATTTCAGTATTGCAAAGAGCCTTGGGCCAAATTCTCAACATTAAATAGGCATAGCTGCATTAGACTCTCTATTTCTAAGTGATGAAGATCTTGTCTTTCATGCCAAAATGAAAAGAACCCCGTCCTTCCATCTCAAATCTGAATCCCATTGCATTGCTTGTAAACGACAGTATCTGGTGTGAATTCAGCTAGATTGATAGCAGTGGCACACATCCCCTTTTTGCTCGCTTAAGTAGTAATGTTGCCACCTGAGCAAGTCTCGGGTGGGTTGCTTGAGCCACTCCTGGTCTCAGGGGGCAACCTCAGGAGGCCTCTTAGCTGCGTTCGAAATGGTATAGACAGAGATGTTGCCTTAAGTACTCTGGACTTTGAATTATTTAACTATTGTGGAAGGAAGTGGGGGCTGGGATAAGCATGGCAAAGGAAAGGAGAGATTATTTCTCCCCTTTGTAAAACTATATTGGGTTCAACGTCATACCATGAAATATCCAGTGCAGAACTCAAGAACTGCTCCAGTGGATCTTCGCTGACTTATCCAATTGCATGGAACATGGGGATACTTAACCCGAATCTGTCGGTTTTAATTATTTTCCTCTGGACAGATAAAAGCTTTCTATAGGTTCCTGTAGAATATTTGCTCTTTCAAGCGTTCCTCTGTGCTTTGATACTAAACGATTAAAGCATGCTAAAGAAAAAAACAGCCCCAACCTTTAGCTCCCTGTTCTTGGGCCCCCTGACTGCAGCTTTGATTGTTGACCTAAATTCCCCTTTCATAACTGAGTCCTGTCACCTCTGGTTGTAGTCTCCCAGCAAAACAGGCACGGCCAACTTCCAGAAGTGCGGGGCACTGTTTTCTGTTCTGCCTTGCACGGCTGTGACGGGCTCCACAGCACACCTGATGTGTTCAAAGTCTAACTGACCTCCTTCCCCTTCCCCCAGCCTCTCAGCTCCTGGAAAGGACAGCATAACAAGCCTTTTTTTTTTTTTTTTTTTTCTTTCTCCTTTTCTTTCTTTCCCCCCCTTCCCGTTGCTCAGCAAAGTGAGGAAACTTTTCCTGCCTAAAGAATTAGATTCTTCGGTAATTCTACGGCTGGGCTGATTACCGGGAAGCTTGCTGTTAGCAAGACACAAGAAACTGCACTGAAGTGAGGGAAGGAGGCCTGGAGTCTGTTATTGATAATATTTAAGTGGATTACAGCAGCTTGCATGGGCTACTTCGGCCTCTCTTCTTTCAGACTCTGCCCGCAGAGAGACCTACTTATGACTCCAGCAGCTACAGCCTCTAGCTGTGAGTTCCCGTTTCTCTGTGGCTGCTGCTGATAAACATCTTCTCCAATCTCAGCATCACAGGCTTGGTTGCAGCAAAGCCTCGTGTCCTCACTCAGGACTTTCTTCTAGAAGTCCAGCAGCTGATGCTACACGTTGTGCTCGTACTGCTGAACCCTGCCCCGTGCTCAGAGCCCACATGAGGATGTGACTCTTAAGTCCTCAAAAACAAACTGGGTTATAAATCAGATGCTGGCCTTGGTTAGAGCCTCCTGGAAGAGGTCAGATGGACAGCTGTATACAGGAGCAGTTGTTGCTCCAGAACCAGAGACTCTATTTCTGGTTTTCCATGTTTGACTTCTGACTTTGGGCCTTCGGAGTAAAATTTTCCAGCTTTCCCCACTCTTTTGATGCCTAGGAATTTACTTTTCCTATAAGGGACAAACATCATGGGACTGGAAGGAGCCCCATGGGCCACTTAAGTCTGTTGCTGGCCAGGCATACAGGAATGTGGCATCTTATTTTGTCCATGTGCTTCTCCAGAATTGTCTGAAAAGTGACTCACTCCTTTGTGGGGAAGGAAGGTTACCAATGCCTCTTACTGGAAAGCTGAACTAGCACCTCTTCTTTGTTTCTTTAAATGAAAGATAAAATTCCGATTGAAACCCTTGGGTTTCAGGAACAGGAGCTTTACAAGGGGGGAAAAACTCATTCAGCATTCAAAGGGCTGTCAGTATTCTTCTCAGCTGTAGCTCCATCCCTTTCTAGCAACTCAGGGCAAGCAGAAGTGAGGAAAACTGTTTGCTGCTGTATGAAACTTGTACATATTTTTTTAATCTAATTGCTGTGGGGAAAACAAACTTCAGTTTTATTTCGCACCATTTTTTGGCTCAGAAACTTCAGGCTCATTCGCCAAATTGTGGTTTTGCAGTCATTGGCTTGAGTCTCATTTACCGTGAGGCCTCTTTACACCACTCTTGGTTTGTAAAGGGATATTAAGTAGCTAAAAATGTCTTTTACCACATTATTGTAAAGAATTCTCAGTGTAAATGAGAATCTAAACTCTGTATGTTTTTCATGTAAATGTTGGTTGTGGTCACAGCTGAATTTTGAAATTCAGAGTGTCAACCATTGTGAGGGGTGATTTTGCTCAGAACCAGCCTTGTTTGGGGTAAAAGAGGCCTCTTGTTTAAAATGTTCTTAATTATGTCTGAGAAATAACTCATGGCTATGGAACCTTTTACTAAATTGAAATAAATTGTGAAAACATCAAATTATTCAGTTTTCAGAAGTTCTGGCAATTATTTCCCATGTCCCTCTTCCAATGGCTTTGCCCTTATTAGTTGTCAGAGAAGAAGTAATAAATTCTTTTATTATGACATCCAGTGTCCCAGCTGAAATGAGTTTCATTGTGCTGGGGACAAAACGGAAAAGTGACACTCCCTTAGCCGGAGGATTCTTAGTCTGAAGCCAAAAGTAAGTGGAGGATTGGGAAAGTAGGTACAGCATACGAGCAAAAGAAGGTCATAAAGAACTGGTACGACTTGCAAGTTATAGGGAGTGTGGGTTTCTTACCCTTTTCTTACTCTTTTTTCCTTTCTCTTAAGAACAAAACAAGTCTTGCTGCCGAAGGGATTGTGTTCAATCAGTCTTTTCATCAAGAGTTGGATGTCTGTAATAGTAAAACTTTGAGAAAAGAGTACTGTACATGGCATATGGATTCAGTAATGACCTTTGCCCTAAACTAGAAAATGCAAGGAACTGGAATAGTAGACTGCTTTAGTTCAGCAGCTTTCGTACTGGCATGTTCAGTGGTGTCCCTATTGTCACTGGTTTTTTTCTTTTTCTGCCCTCCTTTGGCTCCCTGTAAATCTTGAATTGATGGCAGCTGTTTGAGCCAAACTCAAGACACGTTGCATCACATCAGGGTTTAAATGCTCAAAGGCAAGGGAGGATTGCTACTATTCTGTAGTATTCCTCCAGCAGCTCCATCTGTTCAGCTGAGGTCAATCACTAGCATCATGCAGCACTTCAGAGAGAAAGGAAGATGTTCTTTAATCCTGGCTAGGAAACTGAATTTCCATTCCACAATAATTTATTAGTTCTTTGGGGGAATATTTCCAGCCCTGGACAGTACAAAAAGCCAGAAAACTTGACCCTTATAGGCTGCATAGTGGACTTCCCCAGAGCTGGAGACCCCAGAAGCCTGTTCCAGGACTTCCAGCCATCCGTCCAACAGCAGGGATCTTGGATGCTTTAAGAAACAGGTGGAGCAGCTATTGCGTGTGCAGCTGACCTGTGGTCTGCAGGCCTGGAGAATTCAGTTGCTTGACAGCAAAGGGGGCAGGAGATGGTAGGGAGCATGGCTGGGATGGGTTGACCTTCTAGGCTTGCAGTCAGAACAGCTGAGGGAGTCCCTGGGTTTTTCCCCATACCCTGTTGAAGACCCGCACCTTCTCAGAGAGATCTGTTGGGACTAGCCCATTTCTGCTCTCACCACGTTGGCAATTCTTGGCAGGCAAAAGCTCTCTTACAAAATGTCCAACCAGCTCTAATGGTCTTATTACAATAAGTTGAGATCTTTATAACTTCTTTTTTATGACTTACTTGGAAGAGGGACTTGCTTTGCCAGCTGTCTCCTCATTGACTGCAGTATAATCCACCCACTATCATTGGACAATACCTCCATTTGAGATTCATAAAAACATATTTATGGGGTCTCATACACCTGTAAAATGAACCCTTTGTGAAAGTATCTCTCCCATAAAGAAAAATTAAAATAAGCTTAAAAAGCCAGGCTCCAGAAGGTCATTGGCAGCTTTGGCTTTCATATCATGGACTTCCCAGGTAAATACCTAACCCAGCAAACACAAATATATATATTTTTTTTAACACATTTGTTCCCTCCCTGGTTCTCCTCCTCTCCATTCTTGTGATCAGAAGTAGCAAGTACACACTAGAAGCTGGTCTCAAAAAGGTTTTGAACTGAGTGCGCCCTACAGATGAATAAACACATTACCTTCCGAACCCTGGGATCTCTCTTCCAAAGGAAACAGGAAAAGGGGGAGCTCAGAGTCCCTAGCAAAATACCAGCCTGCAGAAAAAAGCCCTGTTTAATTTTTTTTTTTAACTTTCCCATCAGAAGGCTTTTTTTTTCTTTTTTTTCTTTTTTTTTTTACAAGGGATGGAGGAGGAGAGGGGAAGGGTGTGAGGAGATGGGGGAAGGTGGGTGCTGGGAGAGGGGAGGAAAAATACAGTGAATGCTCCTGTAACCTTTGCTCTGTTGATACTAGACAAGACTGCACTGTTAATGAGTGATTGTTAACAGATGGCTGTTGAGCAACTTAGTCAGAAGCAGAAGATGTTATTTGGTTGTAGTGCTGGGAGGGTTAGGGTGCAGGGGTGAGGTAAGGGGATATTTAGTCTTTTCATGAGGACTGAACTGTCAGAGATTTATGATTTTTGTTTAGGCTTTGGGAAGTGAAGGCCTGGGGGAAGGATTGCTTTCTATGTGCTGATAGCAGAAAGGCCAGTTGGTGCTGAAGGCTCTAACGACTGTTTCTTCGGTTGAGAGGTGTCCCTGCAGCCCTTGGCCTTTGAGAACTGAAAGATGGAAATGTATGTCTGTAACTTGCCAAACCTTACATCCCAAACTGAGAGGGGCAGAACTCTTCCTACTGCTGGGAGCTGTCTGAAGACTGGTTGAGAGAGCTTTAGCTGTGGATCCACGCTTTGTTTATGAGAGAAACCATTAGTGTGTGTCCCTTGCAGAGCACCAAGTGGTTACACAGTGTGTGTGTGTGTGAGGGGACAGGACTCGATGATGTCTCGAGGTCCCTTCCAACCCCTACGATTCTGTGATTCTATGAACCTTCCCAAGTGCACGTGTCTCTCTGTGCACGTCTGTTGCTCTTTCCTGCTGTGGTATGTACCTTGTTCAACCAACACAGGCCATTTCCTGCTGGTTTGGGTGGGAATATGAAGGGAGCCTGAATGTATCCCATTTATTTGCTGTAGGATTCGGGTGCTTGATCCTACCTGGATTATTGCAGCTGCTCGGTGTTTCTCAAACGGTGCAGTACTTAGATTTTACCATTATTTATTCTCTGTGCCTAATTAGATACGGAGTTCAGGGGTATAAGGTATGAGTGAGGTCAACAAGGATTGCTTCTCGAGACTTCTTATTGTCAACCAGTAATGTATGGCTTGAGGGAAGGTAAGAATGAAATGCACGGTACAACTTTTTGCTGGTAGGAATTTGCAGAAGGGTTTTGGTCTTTGGTCTGGAAAGGGGAATCCCATTCATACATGCCACTGCAAAATTTGACCTTTAATTGCAAGTCTTAACGTGACCTCCCACAATGATGCACTAGATGATTTAGTGTCTTTCCTGTACTCTAACTTTCTAACATATGGAGGTGAGTGTGTGTATATACATACACAGAGAGATATTTATACAGTTTTAAGACTAATTTCTTTATTCTGTCATCCTTATTTATTCGTATTTCTTTTTTTTTTGTGGGCACATAGGACTATATGACAAATGTTCTTACACCTCCCGTGACCGAGGATGGGTCCTGGGGATTAACACCATCAGTGACCAGGGGAATAGAGACCCCCGCTATTTCTTCTCTCTGAAGACGGACCGTGCTCGCAAAGTAACCACCATTGCAGCACATCGCAGCTACCTCCCCAACCAGTGGGTGCACCTGGCTGCCACGTATGATGGGCACCTGATGAAACTCTATGTGAATGGTGCCCAGGTGGCCACAAGTGGAGAGCAAGTGGGCAGCATCTTCAGTCTTCTGACCCTGAAGTGTAAGGTGCTCATGGTTGGAGGAAATGCCCTTAACCAGAACTATCGGGGTTATGTGGAGCACTTCAGCCTCTGGAGGACAGCCCGGTCTCAGAAGGAGATCTTGTTGGACATGGGCCAGGCAATTCACAGACAAGACACGCCTCTACCTCAGCTAGTTCTTCAAGACAGTTTACTGAATGTGAAAAACACCTGGTCCCCCATGAAGGATGGCAGCAGTCCTCAAAGCAAGTTCAGCTATCATCACGGCTATTTGCTGGATACCAGCCTAGATCCTCCTCTCTGCGGCCAGACAGTCTGTGACAACACGGACGTAATTGCCAGCTACAACAAGCTCCCCAGCTTCCGTCGCAACAAAATCGTTCGCTACCGTGTGGTAAACCTCTATGATGACAAACACCAGAACCCCACTGTCAGCCGGCAGCAGATTGAGTTCCAGCATCAGCATTTAAATGAGGCTTTCAGCCGCTACAACATCACCTGGGAGCTGGAGGTACTGGAGGTGAAGAACTCTTCCCTTCGCCACCGACTCATCCTGGCCAACTGTGATATCAGCAAGATTGGGGATGAGAACTGTGATCCCGAGTGCAACCACACCTTGACTGGCTACGATGGTGGAGACTGCCGACATGTACGCCACACGCTCTTCAACAAGAAGAAGCAGAACGGTGTGTGTGACATGGATTGTAATTATGAGAGATACAACTTTGATGGTGGGGAATGCTGTAACCCAGAGATAACAGAAGTCACCAAGACGTGCTTTGACCCATACTCTCCTTACAGGTAGGCAATTTTTTTTAACTATTTAAGATTGTATTAATGAATATTTGTGGAGGTATTGATCAGCGTGCTGGCTGTTGAACCCTTGCATTGTTGTCTTTATGGGCTTTGGAGTTTGTAATTTATTTTTATTGTAGTATCTGGCTCACGTTACAGTTATCCAGATGCAATCTCAGGAATGGTCTCAAGCGTGTCTTACCATCGCATTGGTATATCACACCGTTGATGTTAACTGCCGACTCTTAGGAGTAGGTGTGAGATGTCATAGAATAGAGGGGGAAGAGCCCCTCAGGCATGGAACAGAACATAAATGCTCTTAGGTAGACTTTATTTCTGTAGGACTTCTTTGAAGGAGGTAGGTAATTCTGTATTCTTACTGCTGTGAGTACAGCTTTCTGTAAGCACTGTGGAGGGGCAGCTGAGTCTGTAGGCATTGAGGAGGGAGGTGGGTACCAGGTTTCTGGCAGTGCTGTTGTACACGGGTTGGTAATTGAACTCTTTTGCATCCCTTTATTTTTTTATATGTATATATGAAAATGGAGGCAATGCCACTTCATTACAAATGGCAGGGATACTTTGTGTGGGTAAACGTGAATTTATAAAATCCTGAGATCCTCAGGTAAATGCTCCCTTGCGTTGTAGTGTGAAGAGAGGCATCTTTGAGTAACTTGCTTCAGCTGAATATCATGTACCTACAATTACTCCAGCTTGCTTTTGGTCATCTTCAAATAGGAGTTAGCATGTTTAAGCAAAAACTGGTCTCTGTGAATGAGTTAAAAATACAAACACACAGAAGATGAAGGTTAAGGCTGAAATTCTGTTATGTTTCCCATGTTACAGTTCTTTTAGGGCAATTCATGGAGTCATGGGGGAAAACATCTAGATGGTCAGAACTCCCTGTGTTGCCAATGCTAAAATTCAGGTTAAGAAGGAAAGTAGGAGCTGTTCTGGAGTCCCTTCCATTATAGCAGTTCAGGCTATATTTGTAACTTCCTCAGTAGAGGGAAGTTTTTAAACATTATCAGCTCTACTGGAGCTTTAAATACACATAATTAAGCTGCAAAGAAATGCTGCCTTTCTTGTGTTTTGGGTTTTTTCTTTCTGTCTTTTTTTTTAAACCTCAGTGAGGTTGGTTTTTAAAAAAAATCCTTATAGCTCAGCTTGACTTCAGTCAGTTACCAGTGAACAAAGCTCAAATGAGGAAATACTTTAAATACTAATGATGGAAAATATTGGAAGGAAAAATACTGATCTTTTAATACTGTTCAACTGGAGAGGAACACAACTAAGCAAATACCATCAAAGGCATAATGCAAATTGGATTGTTTTAACACCATAGTTCTGACAACTCGAGGTGTTAGTTATAACAGCTATGACAATTTTTAGAAAAATACATTATTTTTAATCTGATAGTACCCTTTTATCACTTGTTCTGTGACCGGCATAATACCCATACAAAATGAAACAAGAAAAGCCTTGTAAATTTTAGTTGACAGATTTAAGACTGTGCCTTAATGTTATTCTGACGTACAGAGATGTTTCTATTTCAAATGAAGTCCTTTTGCTGCATAGAATGTACTTGCACAAACCCAAGCAAGACATTTAGTTTCAAAATCTGAAGTTACTTTAACACGACACAGATACTCTTCATATGCAGTTGTGTGTTCCTTTTGGAGACAACCACCTTGCTAAGCTTGTCTGGAGGATTTGTGTTTCATGGCATTGAGATCACAGAATCACAATGGTTGGAAGGGACCTGGAGAGCTCATGGGGTCCAACCCCCCTGCCAAAGCAGCTCCCCAGCTCATATTGCACAGGGTGACATCCAGACATCCACTGCTCTCCCTCCATCCACCCAGCCGGTGATGAGATCATAGAAGGCTATCAGATTGGTTGAGCATGATCTCCCCTTGGTGAATCCATGCTGACTGCTCATCATGACCTTCTTCTCTTCCAGTTCTTTGGTGATGGCATCCAGAACAAGCTGTTCCATAACCTTTCCAGGGACAGAAGTGAGGCTGACTGGCCTATAGTTGTTAGGATCCTCCTTCTTGCCCTTTTTAAAGACTGGAGTGATATTGGCTATCCTCCAGTCCTCAGGCACTTCTCCTGTCCTCCAAGACCTGTTGAAGATGATAGAGAGCGGCTCAGCAATCACCTCTGCCAGCTCCCTCAGCACATGTGGATGTCACCCATCAGGGCCCATGGATTTGTGTGCATTAATCCCTTTGAGCCACTCCTGGACCTCCCCTACCTCAACCAGAGGGAAATTCTTCATTTCCCAAACACTCCTACTTTCATCCAGTGTTTGTGGGTCCCGAGGGGCCTTTGGAGTGAAGACCGAAGCGAAGAAGGCATTCAGTATGTCCACCTTCTCAGCATCACCCGTTACCAGGACACCCGCCTCGTTCAGCAAGGGACCTACATTATCCCTGGTCATCCTCTTACTATTCACATATCTGAAAAAACTCCTTTTTATTGTCCTTTGTGTCCCTTGCCAGCTTCATTTCCAAGCGGGCTTTAACCTTCCTAGTCAAATCCCTACAGGCCCTGACAACATCCCTATATTCTTCCCAGGTGCTCAGACCCTGTTTCCACAATTCAGAAACCTTTTGCTTCCCTTTGAGTTTACTCATTAGCTCCCTGCTCATCCACACAGGTCTTCTGCCTCTCTTTCCTGATTTCTTGCTCAAAGGGATGCACCTATTCTGTACTTGGAAGAAGTGCTGTTTAAATGCTACCCAGCTCTCACAGGCTCCCTTTCCTTCTAACAGCGTAGCCCAGCTCATAGATCTTGTTTTGGCTACGTGTTCGTTCTGGCTTGAGAAGGACCTTCTCTTGAGTGACACACTGAGGTCGGTGAGGGAGGCCCAGAGGTCCTCTTCCACAGAGTCTGAGAGAACCCATAGATCATCCAAAGACTTTTTTACCACAGTTAGTCTTCACTTGTCTTTGCACCAACACTGTAATGCAGCACTGACCATTGGTAATGAAACCAAGAAGGCCACAGAATATACTCCATCTCTCTGGAGCCCTTATTTGGTGGCTGATGAGCTTAGGCAGAATTCATACCCACCTCTATGATGAGTGTTTCCACTCAGTACGGCAAAATACAGCAGTTAGGCCTGTAGCTTGATCAATGAGGGTTGTAAGGCTGAATGCTGCTTTCAGTATTTATGCTAACAAATACAGGTCTAGGGCAGTGGCTTTGGCAGCAGAGCCTTCATTGACTAAAAGGGTGAAGATTCAAACCCTATGTTTGGCTTTGGTAGTGCCCTCAGCACCATCCCCTGAGAGAGATTTCCATGCCAGTTAGTGACTCAGTCAAAATCTGTGACTCAGTTGGCACCATCTGGGTCCATTTTGCATCACCAGCCCCTCTTGTCATCACTTTCATTGGCAGAGTCCTCGGTCCTCTCTAGTGCAGGCCTTGTGCCACATCAATGGAGACATCTCTGCAGCCACTGAGAGCTCATGTCTAATTCCAGGTGTTTCCTTTAACCAACTTCACTCTGCCAACAGCAGAAGAAAGGGAAAAGAGCCTTCAGTGTGGTGAGGCATCAAATAAACAGGGGGAAAAGATGAAACACTACCAGTAAGCTAAGCTTTGCTCTGCAAAGGCCCTCTGCAGCCTTCCTTGGCATTGGGGTGGGACCTCAGCACTACTGGGTTTCGTTCCTTCTACACCCTTAGTGTCAGCAGTTGTAGCCAGCTGTTCACCATGCAGAGTTTATTCCTGAAATACTTTTGTCCTTTGGAACCAACCAAAAAGTGCTAATGCTTGATTAATGCTCTTATAAACAGGAACTCTCTTCAGTGTCTCTTCATCCCCAAAAGAAGATAGATCTATTTCTCCTCACTTTCCTCCTCCTGTCTCAGTCCCAGTCCATGAAGCCTGGGACAAAGTTGCTGTCAGTCGTTACAAAAAACTCTGCAGATGCTTCTTGACTAAGTGCAACCACAGATGTGATATCAATGGAACAACTTCAAGACAACCCCAATCTGCATTATAAGTTAATTGTGATGCCTTTGGCACCTTGGACAAAGTGCTCAGGTACTTTGATAGTGTCCTTCAGGTGCTGTCATTGTTCAGCACTGGTGACCATAGAGCTGAGTCCAGCAGCAGAGCTGTTGTGCTTTTTTTTTTTCCTCTGTCCAACCTCTCTGTCTGGCACCTCTCCAAAAATGTTTTCCAGCAGAGAGCTGGTGTTCTGGTAGCAGGATGTTGGTGTGTAGAAGTGTAAGTAAGTGGCATATCTGTAATGAAGTTTGGCAGAGGATCAGCATGGATGGATGGGAACTCAGCTCAGAGCTGCTCAGCAGAAAGCTGTAAACATTGTGGTACCAACTGGATCATCTCTTCTGTTTAATAGCTTATGGGGAAAAACCAAAAGACTGGTTATCATTAGCCACGCCGCAGGCTTTATCCAAGAATATCTGCTGCACTTCTTTTCATTAATTTCATGAGAGTGGGACAAATGTATTTAATCCCAGCAAATGATTTGTAAATATTGTGCAGCTTTGCTTTATTTCTGCAGTTCTGGGAAATCAGAACATGCTAAGATCATACAGTCTGGCCCAATAGAAAAGGCAGAAGCAAGGATAAACACACTTGCCAGAAAGACACATTCCTTGTGTTGTTTGGGATATTGCTGGTTACAAAATAGGGAAGGCTTTGAGCTCATGACACCTACCATGGCTCCTTTTCAAGTAACTTGAAACGAACAGCAAGGGATCATAGGAAGTCATGCTCTGTGCGTGCCATTTGATGTGGCAAATTTTTGCACCACACTATGGTTAACTGAGCTGTTCCTTTTATGTAATATTGGGCTTGCACATCAGGCTTCACCACAGGATCACATGGACAGATAAGAAAGCATTCCCCTTGATGCTTTCTTAGGAAAATGCTGATGGAATTCCTGAAACAGTAAAAGCTACTGCTGTGTTTTCAGACTCCCTCGATTCATACAATCTACTGCATTCTTGCTGGAAATCCCCTCAGAGTAACTGACCCTTGGGACAGGCTTTCTCAACATCCCCATGTGTGCCCTGAAGGTTCCTGCAACCCTCCTGCTCTGCCTGAACAAGGGGCAGAGCTGAGCTGTGAAGCTCCGGAGTCTGCAGCACCTGCCTGCAGACCAAGCGTGACACCAACCCGGCGAGCTGCAGGCCGGGGCCCTGCTGATCCCTGCCTTTTCTGAGGCCTTTTCCAAGGCTTGTGTCATGCAGGTCAGCAAAGCTTAGTGTTGCATCACATCAGCTTGCTCAAGATTAAGGGCACTGGCACATCCCGGTCATATGTAAATTAGACTCTGAGCACACGTTTGATTGATTTGTAGATCTAGAGGTTTGGGGATGGGTATGACAGGGCAGGTATGAAGGCCACACCATGCTATGGCATGTGGGTGGCAGCAGGAGGTGACTAATCTACAGCCTTGGTGGAGCTCACACCGGTAACTGAGCTGTGGCTGCAGTTCAGGGCTCCT
This sequence comes from Gallinula chloropus, assembly GCF_964237585.1. NCBI lineage: Eukaryota > Metazoa > Chordata > Aves > Gruiformes > Rallidae > Gallinula > Gallinula chloropus. The sequence goes on along the minus strand of NC_140103.1, from coordinate 8,891,296 downwards.
CCATGGAGTTTCTGCTCAGGTCAGGTCAGCCTCATAACTCTTTTTCCTCCTCTTCCACTGGAAATCTTTTCTTTTCACAAGGCTTCTTTGCAAAATATCGTCAAATTACTCCAGAGAAGGGAGGCATGCTTAATGCCCTTTTCTAGGAGTAAGACCAGTTGTAACAAATACTCCTTGATTCCTAATAAAGGATTAATTTCCACCTAATCCTAAACACTAAAAAGAACAGAAGAAATTCATGAAAGCTCTTCAATTCAGGAAGCTTGAGAACTTAATCCCCTGCCTGGAAGAGACCATTGTGAAGCTCTTGACATCAAGGATTCCTGCATTCACACAGGTATCAGACAGATATATAGCAAATAGCTGAGTTTTTGTCAAGGGATTCGGTGTTAAACGTCCAGTTCTTTACTTAACCAGCCCCAGGGCTGTTTAGAAGATGGAGAGGTAACACTCTCAAGGACACAGTTGCGGTATCTTGGTAGTTGTCACCCAAAAGCCAAGTCCCAACAGGAAATCCTCTGTTCTCTCTGTTTATGCTGTCCTCTATTCCAGATGTCAGGGATGTTAATCAGCTGGGAGGAGTTGCATCTGTTCCCATGCTAGCGACTGACATTTATAAGTCTAGTATTGAATGCAGTTATAGACAGGACTTCAGCACTAAAGAAACTATTTCTACATATACGATTGCACACCCCAGAAACAGTAGGAGTTTGCTCAATTTAGCTTGACCCACAGTCATCTTTTCCAACAGTTCTTTTCAAGAAACATTTTTTCCCCAAGACTCATAGGACTCATGGTTTGTTTCATGGCCATTATCCATTATGTAAAAAGATCACTGTCTGGTCAAACTGCAGGATGCTTGGAATGAAGACAGCCTATAAAACCTATGGAGTAAACTATCAGAGATCATTAAGAATCCTTGTGGGAGACAATAGATTAAAGTATTATTAGACACTCCAGGGCTATTGCAGACCCGTTTGGCTCTGGAAGATTTGCAGATTTGGCAAGGACCTCGCAGCTCTGCCGCACGGCATCCTCCAGGCCCACATGCTCGGTGGGCACGGATGCACTCCAGCACCCCCTTTGGTTTAGGCAAGCAAGGTGGAGCTTATCCCTTCCCCCATTCTGAAAAGTAGCAGTACAAATGAGCCATTTCATTGTCTCTGCTGATCAATTCAAATTATCCTGCCTTACACGGAGACCCGCAGCTCGATCACGGCCAACCTGCGTCTCTAAAGTGCTGTGGGGCTTTGCATTAATCGCCCTGCTTTCCACCCATACCCATCCCTGTGCAACTCCCTTCAGAGGTGGGTGTGAGGTGCCCTCTGTGTTTTTAATTAGCGGCAGCCGAAACCTCCTGTAAATTCAGGAGGTTGCACCTTTCACACAGAGAAAGATGCAAAGCACACAGGCTATTTCTGTGGCAAGCTTACCCAGGTGTAATATTTGTGTTTGCAGTTCCCATCCTATCTTTCAGACTTCTTTTCTGATAGGAATTTAAGTTCAGTTCTTGCAAGCACCAGCTGCCCTTTGGGGAAATCGAGAGCAGCCACCTCCACCGTGCTCCATTTACAGCGTCCATGAACACAATGCATTTGGCTTCACCTCTAACGTGGGTTGCTGGACTTGGGCAAACAGTACTTCACTTGGGCTGTTGGGTTTTTTTTTCCCTCCTTCATGATCCCATCACTATTGCTGCTGGTGGAAATGTACAGAAATCTTTCAGAAGAGATGCTGCTGACTTCTGCTACGTCCTGGGGGAGTTTGCTCTGCGCAGCCACGCTTCAAACCTTCAGCATTACTGGTGCCTTCACATAGTGGGTTCGCAGGGTTCAGGAGAAAGGAGTGAGAGGGATAAGGTGAATTTTCTTTATATAGTCTCAGCTGAGAATGCAGATGTGAGCAGAGGCATGATTGCTGGCCTAGCAGTTCTGCCTTTGCCCGATATCTGTGAACTTAATGCGGGGGGAGGAAGCCAACCCAAAAGTGTGATTGCTCAGAAAACAGCAGTTTCTATAAGTAGTTTATGGGTTTGAGTAGAAAAATACCTTTATGCTACAGAGGACTTGGCTGCAGACACAGCAGACGGGATGGAAAGACTGGGAAAAGAGGTGCAAGTTCTGAGAAGAAGAAACAGAGAACAGTGTGGCAGTGCTGTGATTTTCAGAGCAGTGATGTTCTTGATGTAGATGGGAGAGCTGCAGCTTACAAAGAAGGCAGGTTTTAGCAGCAGGGAGGATGTCTTTTCTTAAGTCAATTAATAGTATTAGGAAAAAAAAAGAGATAATGATAATATAAAGAAAGGTTTAAGAGCTTGAAAACTTGTCCTTTTCTTCCCCCCCCCAAACAATCAGTTGATTCATTAAAAAAAAACCAAAACATTTCTCCCAAAAATTATTGGTTGTGATTTTTTTTATAGTCTTTCTTTTTAGCTTGTTGGCCTTTGGGGGGATTTTGGAGGTATGAGCAGTGTATGTCCGGGGATTTGGGTATATATATGTATGTTTAAATTTGATAGCTGGAACAGTAAGGAGGGTATTAACTAAATGGAAAGGTGGTGGAAAAGAGGAAGGTCTTCGAAAAGATTGAAGGAGAAAGAATGCAGAGGTAGATCTGTAGGCAACAGCATGAAGCGCAGTCTGTGTCTATTGGCCTTTGTTTGAACTTCTTTGGCACCAGTTCCTGATGTTTTAAGTCCCTGTCTACCTCCTCCCTATTCTGTCTTCCTTTCTTCCTTCCTTCCAGAAGGCAGGTCATCCCTTCAGTCTAGGCTCTCTCCTCTGCCCAGTCTGGGACTGGGGGAAACCCAGGAAGCAGATGTCTCAGTTTATCTTAACTGCAGTGAGAAGAATTAATTGTCCCTCAAACACTCCAGGACCAGGACAATGTGAACCTGTCCCATCACTTTAGCACCTGTCCACCACCAAGATACAGAGTGATTGGCAAGGCTGGTTTCAAAGTACATGTGATGCCTTTTCCATTAGCTGTATGCCAAGACATCCACTGTCTTGGTCATGTAATCTTAAAACTTTCTCTGTGTGCATCTTGGAGCAAGATGAAGAATGTGAGTGATCAGAGGGGGCTCCAGAGAGTTGCTGGTAGTAATTTCCTTCAAGCTATCAGGAAATGCAATGATGCAGAGCCTCACAACAAATCTTCTAGGATTACTGAGGTACACTGGAACCACTTCAGTATTTGTAACATGTTCATAAAAGCTGTGTTGTAAGAAAGCGCGATGCTGATAGCCATAGTCACTTTTCGTCCATTAGAGCCAGATTCATTGAGAAGGAAGGTGGATGTATCCCCAACTCCACAATGTGGTAGAGTGTTTAGACCAGGGATACAGAGCACTACCATCAAAGCAATTCTGTATTTGCTTGATTGCTGCCCTGGCTGAAGGGGACTTATGGGACACACACAGTGGAGGAAGATTACGAGCATTTGCTCTGCTGGGGTCAGTCGAATCCTGTCCTACAAGTTTGTTCTGAGTAAATTTGCAATTTCAGAGGTTTTCAGGGTAACTCAACTGACACTACTTAGTTTGCACATAATTTCAGCATGCCAAATTAACATAAATTTGCAAGAATGTGTCTTCAGGTTCATTAATAGTGGATGGGTGGCTACACCATCCAAGTGCTCGTTCTCTGCTTCCAAAAGGATCAGGGTGAGCTGCAAAGAGGAAACTTCTTGGAGCATTAAATGTTTGGGGTATGAAACTCTAATAAACCTCCAAAAGGCCAGGAAATTTAGAGTGAAGGCTGAAACTCCATACCTAGTGCACCCTACTGGGGCTTTGTATTTCAGAACACGTTATGTTTGTTCGCCGAAAGATCTCCAGTATGGAGTTCTTGAGGGTGGAGTTTCACCTTTAACTCTACATTTCCTGGCATGTGTGAGTTTGAAGCACTTGCTTAACTTTTCCCCAGTGCTGTTTTTCATTTTTAATTTCCTTTTTCTTTTAAAGGAGGGACCCTGCTATAAGGACCCCCGCTAAAAAGGGACCCTGCTGAAACTAAGATTACTGTTTTTGGTCTAAATTGGTGTTTCTGAAATTCTTCAGGAGAACTGTGTTCTGCAATTTTTAATTTTTTTTTTCCTTTCTACTGTTGTTTTAAAGACTCTGGTGGCCAATCCATCCCAGTGAAAGAGATCGATAAAATCTGCACCCTGCAGACCAATTATTTTAGAAGGTACCCAGATGTTGGAGTAGTACAGAACAAACCTTGGAAAAGTAGAACATCTCATGTAAATTCTAGTTAAAGATCTGGTCGTGGCCAGCGAGATGTGTGAGCTCTTTGTATTCTTTCTGTTAATTCAGTCACTGCAGCAGCAGCCCGTGTTTGCTGTTGACACTTGTTGGGTTACATCAGGGATGGTAAAATAGTGGAAACAGCAGTGGTTTGGAATGACAGCAATGGCAATTACCTGCAATGGTTTTAAAAATAATTTTGGCCCTGGACGTTGAAAAGATGTGTCATCGCTGATTTGTGTGAAGGCAGCTTCAGCAGGCTTGAATTACAAGGCTTTGGAGAATAAAATTCCTTCTGCTGCCTCAAAATGCATCTTTTGAGCTTACACTGGCAGTAGATAATATGGAATAAATTTGCTTCTTGTGCTGTATCCTTGTCGTGTCGATAAATTGAGAAGCTGTGGTAGTTGGTTTCCCCAGCACAAGACTCTGTTGGTTTTTCAAATCATTCCCATTAGGTTTGCAAGGGGAATTTATCTTAGTGAAATGTCCCTAGGGAAATGTGAAAAGTGCTGAAGTTATGTGGCATTGGCTCTGTAAGTGCCTGTGGCCCCAGACCAGGTGTGCTCAAGTGCTGATAGCCCAAGCCTGGTTTCCAGAGGACTGGAGGCTCCTGTACCATTCCCCCCGCCACCCCTCACTGTGGCATTGTACACTTTGCCTGGAAATCCCTGAAACTCTGCAGTTCCTGTGGTTTTTCAAGAAGTTGAGTTCATGCAAATGAAAATTCCAAGTGAAATTCAGGTACTTTGTCACTGACTGGTCCCTTTGCGATGGAACTGGTACCCTGCAGCGCTGAGAAGATGAGGAACTCCCTGTATCCTCTGCTAAGCTGGATATTTCTCATTCTGACACATAAAAGCTGTTTGACACTTTACTGGGAGACAATATTCCTCTCCTTTCACCCTCTCCAGTATGGCCCCATCAACATCCTTGTGTTGTATTTCCAGCCTTGACTTTGTAATACAGATCACAGCTGGTTGGTTTGAATTTCCCCTGAGTTACCCAGGATGCTGCTGAAAGCACAGGAAGAGCAAAAATGCTTTAATCAGTTAAATCAATCAAACAACAACAACAAAAAAGACGAGACCTTAAAATTTACCCCACGACCTTTGATACTCACTGTGATGACGTCTTTGTCCTATTTCTTTAAGGGCAGGATTTTACTGGGGCTTGGCAGAAGGGTGGAGCGAGGAAGACACGGGAGGGGGGGTTTGCCGAGTTAAAAAAGGAAAAAGAAAATGTCAGTGAGAAAATGGAAATACCCTGATGTTTCTCCAGCCTAGTGCTGGAGTTGGCCTCTCTCTCCCCCCTCCGTCGCTGGGAAGGGGCTCCTTTTCCGTTAGCTTGACTACGGCCTTATTTAATCGGTTTGCTCTGACACGGAGCCAAGAAAGAGCTTTGCTGTGTGATGCCGGGTCCTGCGTGCGTTCAGGCATCCACAGCTGTTCCATAGCAAGGGTTGGCTTTTGACTACTGAGGTATTTTTTTATAGCCACAGAGGGCAACTATTAATAGATGAGATTTACCAAAACACAGAGCTACGCAGAGTGGTGTGGAGGGGAAGAGGGAAACCTGTGTGATTTATGCCAGGAAAATTCCATGTCAGAATTATGCTGAAAGACACAGTAAAAATGAATATGCCAAGAAGGGGGTTTAATTTGTTACTCAGGCCGTGCCAGCGCTTCTCCTCCATTGAGGATCTGCCCCATCACATGAAGTATATTGCTGAATTACTTCTTCAGCATTAAATAGCACAAATTACACAAAGGGTAAAGATAAGACACATGGACACAAAATACCAGCTTTTCTGAGATGTGATGAGACTGAAAGAAATACCTAAAGGAAGCGGGGGCATTCCTGACCCTGAAGACATTTCAGTTTGATCAGATGTGGGATTAGGGATAAAGTGTGAATAATTCCACATTGTGTGGTAGGAACGAGCTGATCAGGAGTTTTTCTCTTTGCATATGGATTCGTTTCTAATTTCCGTGATATGATGTAAGGAGACTCGTGCCCTTGTCAGACCTGCAAATTCTGTTCATGTATGGAAGGAGACAGGTTAGGGAGCACTGAACAGAAAGGAATCAGGGTGTCAATTTGAGCTGCTTTTGCAGTCAGAACTCAGACATTGATTAAATAACATAAAATCCAGATGATATCAATTAATAGACACATCAGTGTAATCATCTACACGTTTGTGTGCACCTTCCAAAAGCACAAAAAGGGAATTACATTCTCAAGACAAGACCCGCTGACTCTCTCAGTAGTCTGTGGGTAGCAAAATCCCCTTTATGCTCAGAAAAGCTTTGCCTTAAGTTGTTTTGTGTTTCCTTGATTTCTTTGTTTGTTTTGTTAAATTGAAAATAAGACAGGGAGAAATCAACTACTGACAAATTCTAAGTAAAGAAAGGATACACTCCTTTAGAGAACGTGGGTAGATATCAAAAAGGCCAGAGCTTAGTTTGCTGCATGTGAGCATCAGAGAAAATAGAAATGTTTCCAAACTGTCTGAACTGCTTTGATCTGCAAATTTAGTTGAGAACAATTATAAACCAGCATTTTCCTGTGATCGTCTCCTTTCCATGACTTGATGATGCTCTATTCCTGTCTTTAGTCCCAGCAAGTGCAAATGGAGACAATCGTAGGTATAGCTGAGAAACATTAAGAATTAGGTAAGTTATTTGGAATACCTGGATGTGTTTGAACTTGGAGTTTCTGATTAAGGGGTTTCATTTTGCCTTCACATTTGGCTTGCTTTTTGTCAAGGACTAATTCTGTGAATTGCCAATTCCTCCCAAAATACATCATCTCAGTGTTAATGCACTAGGTGCTGAGGGTAAGCACTGGCTATTTGTAGCTGTTGCTCAGTTAGCTCCTTAGGGGAACAGTCATGCCATCTCCTTGCAGCAGGTGTAGGCACACAACAGAGGCATGGTTTATGGGATTACATCTTTAAGTGTTTGTAATTGCTGAAGGAAAGGTAGGTGCTTCCACTAGGACTCAGAGCACCTAGCTTAGAGGCTGAAAATAGGTCTGTAAATGTCATGCACAGTTTACATCAGGCTTCCCCATCACACTGCATTCCTTAACAGTCAGTCAATCTTTTCTATTTTTACTTATATAATGTTGTTCCAAACGTATGTTATGCTTTCTGTCTGGACTGAGTTATATATCCCAAGCTCTTTGAAGTCTGTAGAAAGATTGAACTCCCAAAGACTTGGGTCTTTGCCTTGGATCTCTACATCCAGAGCATGAGTGAGGTCGAGAGCTTTCCTGAGACGAAGGGCAATAGCTAGGAGGAAAGCTCCTACAGAACAGCACGGCACTGGAGTAAGTAGAAGAAATGTTTTGGGTAAGGATTGATGGCAACAGTTCACAGCATTATGAAAATTACTTCCCTTTTGCCTCCAGCCTTTTTACCACTGCTGTGTCAGTGCCAAAAACCAGAACTCACTCACTAATTCTTCCAGAATTGATCGGTCATGATAAACTTCCAAACACAGAGTAAAATGCTTCTGTCAGACACATCAGAGTTTCTCCCAGTTTGCCTGAAGAAATCTGTGCTGTTTGATTCCCCCCTGTACCCTGCTGGATTCAGACAAGGGATGGGAGTTCCTGGCTTCTCCTCATACACTCAGAATTCCTCTCATAGTTTGACTTCTGCGGATAAATTTGTTTATGTGCTTTTGCTTCAAAATGTTTTATTTTGTCTTAAAAATGCAGGCTCAAACCTTTAGCTATCCTCATCTTGATCATAAACAAAGTTCTTTTTTTTAATCCATCTGGAAACAACACCTGAGGCACTTCCAGTTCTTGAACTAGAAATCCATTGGGAGGAGATAGTCCAAAAGGTGGTTCCCTGATGCCTTCTCTCACCATCCCCTCCAACTGAATAAGACAGGTTGTCAGGTTTTGCAAAGTTCTTGAGATGTTCCCAAGCTCTGGCAGCAGATGAGTTGTGGAAGTGTCTTTGACAGAGACTTGTGTCTGTGCCAGGGAGCTGTAAGACATGCCATGCTAACCTTAACATATGTTCATAAACATGGGGTTGTATAAATCAGGGGCTGTGTGTGGGAAACAGTGGACAAGAAAGGACAACCTGCAGTTTTTGCTGGACCCTTTGCAAAGCTGCCTTTGTAATCATCAGGATCTGAAGTCCTGTACTGGTTGTTGGTGATGTGTTACCAAGAAATTGCTGCAGCAAACGAGACCAAAAGTTGATGTGTGGCTGAGATATGTGAATAGAGTGACAGAGGGTGCAGATGATGTCAAATCATAGAATATCCTGACTTGGAAGGGAAGGGGAGGTTTGACTGTGTGTCCTGCCTGCAGCGGTCGTACTCGTGCAAAAGTTGGTCATAGTTTTCCCATAAAGGAAAACTAGAATTTTCCCCCCTCTCATGTTAGTATTTGACAATGGAGAACAGACCTTTGAAGTCTTGTAGCTCTTTGCTAGAGGTCTGTGTTTGATTCAAGTGGATCCACGGGTTTGTGATGCCAAAACAGGCAATTCCTGCACTCATGTCTGAAGGCCAAATATACGGGTATGATTTCCTATAGTTTACTGTTACATGCTGGATCAGTACTGTACGTTTCATAAGCTGCCAGTGCAATTTTGTAGGGTCTTGGGAAATGTGTCCTCCAGGGAATGCTTACAATCAGCCTTCTGTCTCGGACTGATAGTGCCTGTTTTCTGGTACATGTTAACAGATCCATATGTGAGGCAACCCGAATGTCCTTCCATCTGACTAATAGCCGGGGCATTGGCTGTATCTGCTGCCCACTGTTTGCTTAAGGGGTAAAGGACCTTTTCTGCTTGATATACCCATCAGTTCAAGAAATATTCACCCTCAGAAGCACACATGTGTAGCAGTATTTGCTTTACCTTATATCTGTGCAGAAGTTGCAGGTCCTGCATAGTTTTAAATAAACAGAATGTCCTGAAGAAGTTCTTGAGTGCTTGGAAAAGGCACATTTACATCTTTCCTCCTGCTCATTGTCTCTGGTTCAAGAGAGAAATGAGGGGCAGGATTTTGATGTCAGGGAGTTAATTATGTTATCGGTATCTGTTACAGCCATTGCTGCCATGTTTCATCTCCCAACAGTGGTCACTGGACAAACTCAAGATCTAATAAGTCCTCTCTCCTGCTCTTCCTTTCTGTGTTCTTGGTAAACAGGACTAGAAATTAAAGAGAGAAAAAGAGTTGGATTTAGAAAACACACTATCCATGTTATCTGCTTTCTGCAGCTCTGAACTATTTTAATTGTAGGTGTGTTGGTGTTTCTGCCAGATCACTGGGCAATTTACTGTGGATTCTGGGAACTTCAAAGCGAAATGTTCTTTGGTGAAATTTCTGTTTCAGTGGCTGACATTTTCTGTTTCCTTGTAATCTCTTCGCTTCCAGGAAAGAACAAGAGTAACCGGCTTGCATAAATCTCATAATATTTAGTGGTTCCTTGAATCAGACTATTCCATTTTCTTTCTTTTTTTCTTGAAAAAAATGTGTTCAAGACTCCACTGTTGAAGATTAAGACTTACTGGTATGATCCATCAATATCCCCTGAAAAAACAGAAAACAGAAGGAGCTAAATACAAGTCCTTTGTTGTAACAGGGAGAAAAAGAAAATCTCATGAACTTTGAAAATGTGAGGCTTGTAGTGCCAGGGCACAAGCTTTTCTTGGTTTCCTTGCATTGAAGTCTCCATCACCAAACTATGTTCTTTGTGATCTCACTTTAGTGTCTCCTGCCCTTTCCTGCATTAAATGAAATAAGGGGAAATTTCAACCAGTCTCATTCAAATCAGGTTTTCATTTCTTTCTCAGAAAAGAGGAAAATTGGGATTATCCTAACCATAAGACGTTGATGATCTGCCCACTGCAGCAGGACCAACTTTATGCACAACCCTGCCAGGAGGTTAAGAGACGAGATTTAGAAGTCCCTGAGTTGTACAAACAAAACCAGAGAAGAAGCGGCATCTCCAAAGCAAAAGTGATGTTTTGCAAGATGCATATTTGGACTTGTCTTTTGGCCCATCAACCCCCAAAGTATCTGTAATAAATGGGCTAGGTCCTTTGTGGTTATCTGTGATTTTATTTGAGTTTTTTGCTCATGCCTGCCTGATTCCAAGCTGCTCTTCATTCCAATAGCAATGTATAGCTCACTTTGTGGCATGGGGTTTATGTGCAGGGAGGATTAGTGTCAAAAAGTGAGATGAAAGGAGCAAAGAATCTGATCTTGTTCTTTTTTTTTCATCCTGCACTTTTTACTGTGTTTTAATTAGGGAAGATGCTAAAGGACCAGCCCCTTAAAGTCCCAGCTGTGCACCCCGGCAGGGACGGTGCCACATGTCACCCTTCTGCAGGAGCTGTGACTAATTACAATCGAACTGCAAGCACCCCAAGGCCTCCATGCTCCTGTGTTCAGCTTCCTAAAAATCCCAAATATTCCCACAATGGGTGACCCACCAGAGCCCACCCAGGCAGGGTCCTGACCCATCCTGCCTGTGGCTGCTCACTGCGAGGGCAGGTGGCACAGGTCAGCGAAGCCCAGGACAGAGCGTTATCCATGCAGTGGGGTGGCCCTGTGCTTTCCAGGGATGCTAAAGAGGAGACACCGAGTGTTTCCCAGTGCTCCAGAAGTGCCAAAACCTGGGTCCCAGGGTTGGACCAGCAAGACACTTGTTTGGGCAGGCTGCAAAGGCGACCTTGAGTCTGACCCCACAGCCACTGGGATAGAGGTGGGAAAGACAGGGCTGGAGTTGAATATTCATAGTGGAAATTGTTAGACAAGTTTAATATAGAGTTGCTAGGAGCTACTCCTGTAATCAAAGAAAATTCAGTGTCAAAGCCTCGCGTTTCCTCTTGATCTCTATCTTCCAGGCTGATGAACAGAGGCTCTACCTAACTCTTGGCCTGATTCGAGGCAGTGATGACAGGCTGCATTCCTGGTCTCTGGTGCTTTTCAGAAAAAACACTCAAGTTTTTTCTGGTGACTGAAGCCAAAATGTCCTTTACTTGAACTATTGTGCAGTGTGCTGTGCACGTATCTGTTGGTTGTTCTTGGAAGCTTTGGGATGAGAGGTGGTATGTAAATGCCAAATATTATTAGAACGGTGGCTGCTCACTCATTCAAAGCAGAGCCCTGGTTCCACAAGAGTATCTGTTTATGAAGTGAATGTGCTATGTTTTCTTCAGAAACGGTGAAGCTGAGGAATTCGGGAAGGACCAGCTTATTGTAGGGAGCTCTGGCTTTCCATCTGCTGAGCACCGGACCTTCAGGACTATTTTGGAGGTTGTAAAAATATGAGTAAAAGATTGTAAAATATGAGTGAAGGCTTGTAAAATATGATTAGTGGCCACCAGCAGAAAAAGTAAAGGATCAGCAGCGCAAACCACCGCTTATTAAAAGCAAGACAGTCCATGTTATCACAGAACGTAGGCTCAAGAGATTGAGTTTCTAATCCTCACTGTCACACTGCAGGATTTTGTTACTTTGAACAAATGATTGCATATCCTTACCTCAGTTTTCCCATTCAGACAACAAGGAAAATTATTCCATTTGCCTATTTCATGGCTTCTTGTGTCACAGTGAAATTTCTTGAGGGGAGGCCCAGCGCAAGGGTTCTTGTCCCATTTTAGTATCACTTAAGCCCTTGGACGGGGTTTGGAGCGGTGCAGAGGGCTTGTGTCAGGGCTTTGACCAGAGTGGAATTTCTCTCTTCATGTTTAGGAAGTGTTTTGAGGCCCAGAGGGGAAGCACTGTGGAAGTGCCAAGCTGTGTAACCTATGGTTAAAATAGTCTAAAATATATATATATAATATATATATATATATATACACACCTTCCTATATGGATTTAAATCCTCAAGTGTCCATGAATGAGGTTTGCTGCAGCCAAAAGGGGTTTTTGGAAAGGCAGCAAAGGGAATCTTGTTTTAACAGACGGGTTCCTGAAAACATCCTTACTCCACTTCTTGCTTTATCGTTTGACTTTTCTCCTTGTTACAATGGTTCAGGCTGTAGAGTCTGGAAAAACATCAGGGTAACCAGGGCAGAGGGAATATCAGATGGAGATGAGGGATGGATAAGAGACAAATTACAGTACATTTCTCATGGGTCATTTGGCTCTAGTCTTGAAAAGGAGAGAGAAAAAAAATCCCAAAGTAGTAAAAGAAAGAAAAAGAGACAATCAAAACAAATAAACCTGCCAGTGTTGCTGATTTCAAAGGTCTGGGAAATGTGCATATATGCTTCATAATGCTTTGCTATTTTAAAGAGATGTGACTTGAAATGTTCCATGCATTAATCCTACTTGCTGTCTCAGAATTTAATTGTACAGTAAGATCACAATTCTCTTTGCCAAGGCTTTCCCTTTGTTTTCTTTCTTCTTCCTGCAAGTTGGCCAGCCGGCATGTCTTCCCCTTGTTCTGTGGAGTTGGTTAGCTTAATTATTTTTTATGGTCCTGTAAGGAAAAGGGGGGGTTTCAGTTCTTGCTGCACAAGCAAACTCAAATGTTGCTCCCCTCTTGGACATAGACCTTGCAAAGGAAAAAGGCTCAGTGATCAAAGGTAGGCTCTCTGTTACAGGAGCAGGATGTAAAGGGTCCCAGTAAAGGATGGGAGGATACAAATTATTCTGTGTAAATTAACAGCCACCCCAAACTTTTTGCCTAGAGCTCAGACAGAACATGTGTGACATTTGAAAATTTTTTACATCATCTTTTTTCCCCATTCTTTTTCCCTGAGCCTCTACTCTTTCTTATCCTGGCCAGAACCAGCAGCAAAAGTGCCGGAAAAAAAATAATCTGTTTTCACTGTATTTCTGAATCTCAGCCCAGGTTTGTGAAGGATTTGGCAAGGATTTAGAAACCTTTGAGAGAATCCGTGTGGAGATCTGAGGAAACCCTCCTCCCTCCTTAAAAAAGCAAGTTGCGTTGGCCAGAAATTGGGCAAAAATTGGTCGTTTCAACTGAGGTTTCCTTTGAGATTTTGGATTTGAACCTGAAGCTGCACTTGGAGAATCAAATTTTGTCCTGACTAACTCTAGATTTACACTGGAGCGAATACATCCCAGTCAGAGCTGATCTTGTGTGCAGCCTGGTGGGAACAGAAGTTGTCTCAAAAGTGCAAGCTCACATGCACCAAACCAAGAGAGGATGTGCAGGTAGGTTTGAGGTAGTCTGGCCATCGAGTTTGTTCCAACCTGTTGCTGTGGTTCAGCCCATTAGGCAGATATTGCATTTAAAACAGTTGGAACTTCTTTTTAGGCAACTGTAGGAAATGTAACTTCATAATTAGAGGTCATCTATGGGAAAGTAAGGTAGGGCTGTGCTGTCAGGGGTCTACAGAACATAAAGCTGATTTTTAAAATTTAGCAACACATAGTTTCCTTTAGGTATGGGATGGGGTTTTTTCTTGAAGTGCTATAGGTTTACAGCACAAAATGTTACAGTAGAAACGTGCTTACTTCCAGGCTTGTCCTGCTGGAAAGCCAGTGTCTCAAAGCCAATGGAATGAAACTGATGACTTGACAATTGTAAAAATTCCCTCCTTTAGGCTAAGGAGCTGCTCTCGGTCTCTGTTGCAGGATAAAGAAAACCCAGACCCAAAGGTTTCCCATATTTTCCACCGTAAAACTCTTACTTTCCCTCTATAACTATTTTTTAATAGGATGAGTAAAGCCCAAGTCACAAGCATAACCACAGGGTCTGTTCCGTTTGGAAAAGAGGGCACCCTAGGATCAACGGACACCCACACTTTTGCAGCCATGTGGGCTTTTACTTCGTTAGATGTGTTGCTTAGAGTCAGTCTTAACTGCAGGACCTGCCACTGCTGTAAAATATCTTGTCCAGCTTTAACCAGCTGATGTGAAGGCATTAGCAGTATCACAGTGATACCGAGTCCAGCACAGGCTACCAAACCTACCCAAGAAGTTGGGTTTATATTTGAATAATTATCCTAATTATCTTCTTTTGTATCCTTATATATTTTACTTTCCCCCCCCCCCAAAAAACCCCCCTCTTCCTTTCTTGTAACGGGAGATCAGATTTGGGGGCTGTTAGAGGATATTTTTGCTGCAGCGGATAAACCAAAACTCTTTAAAAGCTGCCAAGCCTACATGTGCTGACAGTGTTTGCAATTTATGCTTGTGGACATGACCTAGTGACTGCCTGGTTTGGATGCGGTCAGGATTACAGCTACACATTTGGAGTTTAGTGTGAACACAGGCAGCGATCTGGATCTAAATCGGGACCTGAAGCCTTTCACTTGTAATATTCTGGCACCACTCTATTTCAGGCTCTGTCCCAATCACTGAAAGATTTATACCTTTATCAATAAATTATCATGACTTTTACTACACTTACACCAGTGTCTTAAATTAACACTAAACTAAATGTAGATGAGGCACGCTTCCTGCTTCACATGATTTATGGCAATCTGTCTGAAATGAGGAGCAAAATTAAATTTGCCAGCAAAGGCAGATCCTTAACATCATGTCAGACAAGAATTTCATTGCAAGTCCACTGCTGAAGAGGCTTTGTAGGTTGTCCTCTTTTTTTTCTGTTCAGGTTTTTGTTAGACCTGTAGCACTTTAGGCAAAAAAGAAAAAAAAAAGTTAGAAATGTTTGTAGGTCTGAAATATCTCTACTGTGTACTTGATGTCAGGTTGGAGGTGATAGACAGGATGGATGTAGCAGTTCTATGGCACTGAAAAGCTCTCAGCTTGAGGACTCTGCCGTCTTTTGATGACCTGCCTTTGAGAAAGATGTGGAGAGTACTGATGAGAGCATTAGACATGGCCAGAGGTCTTAAAAAATATAACCAGTGGGGAGAGGCTGAAGAAATAAGGTGCTTCTAGACTAAAACTGAGATGATTTACAGGGAATATAATAAGCTTTCAAATAAGTAATGGCTTTGGTAAAGCAGGAGGGAAACATCTAATCTCCCTATCTGTAAGGGAAAGGCACAGTCATGCACATCTTGCAGCCAGAAGGGTTCAGGTGGACCTTCAGAAAAACTCTTTGGTATTGAAACATGGGCTGCAGGTTGTGGGGCAGTTGCAGAATCAGAGTCTTTGTCATGTGTGGTCTTAAGTATAAGCTAGATAAAGATTTGCTTGGTGTGTCTATATACAGGGATGCCCCTGCTTTGGGTGGAGGGCTTACAGCCACGGTCTCTGGACATCCTTTCCAGACTTGTTTGATATCCATGACTCTATGGCAGAAGGCAAAAGGCAGCTTACACACTGGCATCAGCACTGCATCTCCACAAGGAGAGCTCCATGCCTCACCACCCAAGACTGAGAAATCACAGGGGGAAAAGCTAAATTACAGTTGTGTGCATCTGCCAAATGGCCCCATTTCAAGGTCAGCTTTCAGTGCTGTTGAAGTCACAGCTCTTGCCATTATCTTCAGGAAGAGCATAATTTATCTGAAAATTGTCCTTGCTGTTCACTGAACATGTTGAAAATCTCTAGGTGGACACAGCACCCTAAAAACTTGGGCCCCCCATGTTGCTTGAACAAACAGTGCCAACTGCTGTGGTCTTTGCTGCTCTCTTGAGTTACTGTCAATCCTGGGGCTGAGATCAGAGCTGAAGGGACCAAGGGAATACCACTGAAACCTGCAACTGGGAACTGTACCGGGATCTGTCACAGGCTGCCAACAAGTATTGCCAGGGCTGTCCAAAAAAGCCTTCTCTTTGTCTGCTAGATCATAGGCTGGGCTTTTTTGAGACCACTAGATGAAAAGAGAGACAAGGAGCCTTGGGAAGGAGGCTGATGTACTGGGTCCAGCAGACTTACTCTGTCCTGCCATACCCTGACCCTGCTAGGTAAAGGCTAGGGCATTGAAGGTCAAGAGAGAAAATTCTCTCTCAAGAAAAATCTCTCTCAAGAGAGATTTTTTTTGAGGCTGTTCTCCCAGTTCGCAAGATGCTGGAAGCTTTTTGTTGGGTTTTTTGGTTTGGGGTTGTTTGTGGGGGTTTTTCTAATGATGAAAGGCAGTGCCTTTTATTCCTAACAAGCTCATCAGGCAGTTGGAGACCAGACTTCATAGTGAGCAGATAGCAAAATTCCTATTCAGTGTTTGGGTGGGGTCTTGCAAATAATCCCTTAAGTACCCTGTTTGTTTTCTTGCTGTAAAGTGACACTTGTCTTTGAAGGAAAAAAACAAAACAAAGTCAAATAGAGAATAACTCAGAGCAAAACATTTCCTAACAATAAGGGCTGGAAGGCTCCCTGTTCCATGCAAAAACAACCACCAGCTCAAGAGGCTGCACCCCAGCCACATCAGGGGAACGCGGGGAAGCCGCTCTCTGACCTGGAAGAAAATGGGGGAGGAAGTTTCCAACCCAGTTACAAAACTGCTCTAGCCACCAAGGCCAGATTTAATACGATTAGACCCGATGCTGCCCGGGTTTAAAAGCCATTGTCAAATGTGTTTGCAGCTGAGCAGCAGAGATTTGTGGCTGGGTTTGGCTTCAGAGCTGAGGGCCAGCAGAAGGCAGATCCTTAAAGTGCCCCCCTACCCCCCGGGCAGATGGGGCTGCTGGCTGGGGGTTCACTTCTGGGATGAGTCCTGCTGCAGCAAAGCCACAGCCAGAATGGACAGGAAATGGTCTTGATAGATGAGACAGGCATGGGGATAATGGCTCCTGTGAGTGATGGGGCAGGCTGCGTGGCGGGTAGGGCGGTCGTGAGACACTGCTGGATGAGCTGAAGACTCCATTAGAGTGAAACTGGAGCACTCCACGGGATACATACTCCTGTGTGAGGTCTGGGGCTTACTGGATAAGGGTGAGCTGCTGTATGGTGCAGTTTCCGAGGGTTATTTACATTGGAGTGGAGGAGGAAAGCAAAATGAAGCTGTGCATTGGACAGATAAGTCGATGAAAAGATCTGGGTGGGAACGTGCACATTGCCTGATATGATTTGGTGTCCCACATGGCCTTAAACAGCCCACAGAATTTCTATCTCTAAACCAGATTCCAGCAAAGGAGACCTTTTATGATGCACTAATAGGCTCATTAGGCTTTCTTGGGCAAGGCACGCTCACAGCATCATATGTTTTTTCCATTACAGGAATTACACGTGTTTTGTTGTGCTTTGGGTTTTGTTTTGTTTTCCACATAGACTTGCCCTGACAGTTCCCCCATTCAGGTTTATATTGGAGGTACCATCCTGAGCCAATGAATTTTATGAAATATGTTGCTGGCACTCACAGAGAGATGCATAAAGGAAATATTCTAATGACAGTTGGAAAGGCTTTGATCCCTTTCCAAGACTGCACTCATGTCTTTGAAATGTGAGTTTGGCAGTGCTGGAAAGGCTGGGCTCTTTGGCTCTCTTTGGCACGAGCCCATGTGACAGACATTATGTCCTCTATCAGGGGACCCACATAACCTTGAGAAGTGTAAGCACTGCTCGCAGATTGCGTTGGGTCAGATAGTCTGGGCTGATAACAAAGCAGCCGCGGCAGCGGGGGGAGTCAGCCTCATCCAACACAATAACTGAAAACTATTTTGACCTGGTAACTCTTGGGTCTGCTGCCTGCGGCTACGTAGTTGGACATGAACTGCAAAAGTAGTTAATTTATGCCTCCTTGAGTGTAGGAATGTGGTGATGATGGATAGGGATGGGAGGTTATTAGAAACATGGGGAGGAAGGAGAGGGCGGCATTCCAGCTCGTGTTTTTATCTCTTACACACACACACACACATGCTGGTTCCTTTGTGGACATGCTCTTGGCTGTCTTGCCTGTGTGCACAACCCAAGCCTTTGCTCACACACTCACACCTCCGTTCATGCACGCACACACAGGCACGTGTTCACGCGCTGATGAGGGAGTTAAACGCTTGGGCATGTTTATACGTCAGGGGTTGCTGTCTGCTTTTACAGAGGGGTTTCCATTTACTTCCTCCCATGCACGATCTGTTTACGTCTGCTCCTGTGCAGCCAGTTTGCTCTGAGCCTCCTGTTCTTACATGGCTTGGATCCATCCTGCCCGCTCGCAGCCCTTCGTTGGCTAGCAGGGAATTAGCGGTCAGAGGAATACTGTAAAGCCAAGTCCAACTGACTTAGCGCGGTAGATTTACACAAGACCTAAGTTCCCTCTTGGTGATGCACTGACATCACTGGCCAATTAGTTAAGCGCTGCTTGCTCTGGATGTTGTCTGCACTAATAATCCATGTACAGAACAGCCCTAGATGTTGAAGCACATAGCCAGTCTGCAAGGGAGAGAGTGATTGTGGCCGTGAACCGAGGATATAAATGGGGATCGGATTGTGTAAACAATAAGCAAAGAGACGGCTGAGAATAAAGAAATATTAGTTTAGATTATTTGAAACCATAAGAGAAGAGTGAGGATAAAAATGGTAATCTCAGGAGGGGAGTTGGATTATAGTTACTCCTACAGGGATTTGCATAGGCCATAAAGTATCTGCATCCAGAGTCAACAACCGCAGCCTCAGTGCAGACAGCGGGCCTTTCCTTCCCACTGTGATACAAAACACACAAACATTTTTCTACTCAGAGGTACACAGTGCTTCTGTTTCTGCCCTTTTCTCTCTTGCACGAAGTATCACATCACTCCTATGTTCTCTCATACATTTTTGCTCACTGTTTTTTACTTACACTGCCATACGTGGACACATCGTCCCCTTCATATCACACGTCCTCTGTCACGTGTTCCCCCAAGGTGCTTACACTTGCATTTGGAAATGTGCTTTTGCTCTCATATGTAATTTCATGTGGAACTATGAGCCCACATTCAGGAAGGCACAAAGAAGATCCTAGGAATAGATTACATGTTTCTTCAGAACATTGTGCAGATACACGGAGAACAAGCTTGAGGAGCTAAGGGAAAGATCTGTGTATTTTCCATAGATGTGTTGGGAACAGTGGAGAGATGAGAAATGTGTAGAGGGTCACAGTGCTGACCTGTCCTTCAGGATGTCATCCGCATCGATCGGAAGATAAACACTGTATGGAATGGAAACATACCCTTCCACTGGTGTCCCCAAAGAGCACGTCTTCCTCCATGAGTCAGCGAGGGCCTGGGGACACCCAGCCATGAACTATTTTGGAGGCAATGACTTCAGCAAGTGGCAGGGGAAGCTATTGTGGAAATATGAATGTGTTTTCCATTGGGGAGTCCTCCAGGGAAGGACAGAAAGATCTTGGTGCTGAGCCAACTCCCCTATTTTTTCTTCACCCTTCTGGGAACGAAAGCCTTGCAAAGTATGCAAGGAGCTCTACTTAGTGATTGTGTGAGTGTGTTTGGTTTGTGAGAGCTACGTGAGCCCTGTACACACTCATCCACATACAGAAAGGGGGATCAGCCTGCTCAAGACCATCATGGTGTCCTTTCCCTAAAAGCTCAGCAGCTATGCTTGACTCAGCGTGATACCTTTCCATTGTTTCCACCTGTCTTGTAAAGGTTCCACCTGTAGTAAAGGCACTACAACTCATCCTTTTTTGGGAATATGTGTTACACAACACTTAAATACATGAACTGGAGATAGAGAAGCAATGGGTTTACTCTGATGTTTCACGTTCTCTAGTTTTACTCTGAGTTAGAGCATCACGGTTCCACGGAAAGCAGCATGACACCATGCTACACACTTTGGCAAGCAGCTCCTCTTGTATTCCAGCCTTGACAAAGCCCACTCCTTGAAAAGAGTGCCAAAAGTACTTCCAGTGGCCATCCAGCTTAAGGCATTGGCTTTGCTTGACAGCAGACTTCTCTGTAACCTCCAGACATCCCAAAAGCTAAGGAGAGTTCCTGATCACCCTAGGGAGCCTTAGCAATTTATGTCATGGTATGGTACCGTGTGGAGGTGTCTTGCCAGGAGGTCTCTCAGCACAACTTGCCGGAAATATCAATTCCTGAACCAGCATCCTATGTCAGGGCTGAACCATGTGCAACTGAGCAGAAGTGACTGCCACTGGTGCCAAAGGAGTAACTTTGTGAGCTGGTGTTGGTTGATGCACCAGCCTGAAGATGTGAAACTTGTTATTGTGAAGGAAAATTAGAGGTAACACTAATAAACAGCTTAGAGGAAATGTGCAAGGTAACTGCTGATATAAAAAGATTTACTGACCATAATACATGGTTAATTACATTCATAATAAATAGATTCCTATACTTATCTTAGGAATGTGGACAGCTTTATGGATTTACCTTGGATTTTGTGGCCTTAGTTAATCAATGGCCTGAAGTCCTTAGATGAGATTTACTGTATGAATGCAAAGTTAATTGAAGTTTGGGAGTTGGTTATTAAACTGTTTCAGGTGACTGATACGCAGGATATTGTAAGATCTTTGCCTGGATTGCAGTGCTTCTTCAATACTTTGTTGCTTTTTGTGTCACCTTTAGGGGAAAAAAAAAAACCCAACCCAAACCCAAAAGCTTTTCTTTTCCTACAGAGCATACTTAGATGTCAATGAACTGAAGAACATACTCAAACTGGATGGATCCACACACCTCAACATCTTCTTTGCCAACTCCTCCGAGGAAGAGCTGGCTGGAGTGGCAACTTGGCCCTGGGACAAGGAAGCCTTGATGCATCTAGGTGAGTGATAAAGATGTTCCTTCTTTGTAAAGCATTCTTTTGAGGCACTAAGAAGGAAAGACAAATATGCGTTAAGCTCTGTTCTGATTTCTTATCGTTCCTCTAATATATAGTCAGGGGAAAAAAAGTATTTCACGATTCCCAGATACTGGCTCACAACCAGGAAAATATTAGGTTATAAACCCAAAGCATATTATGGTATTTGTAGATGATGTCAAGCTGAAAGTATTTCACCTTTTAAGTGAAGCTACTTTACAGGGCATTTGCTCCATGGGAGCACTTTGTGAAGAGGATTGGGGGGGATAGGTAGGGGGATGCTAGACAGAAGTGAATTTTTAACCTTAGCCTGCTACATTCTGATCCTTAGATCATTACTAAGTGTACAATTAATTGTCCTCACACACTGCAGTTACCATTTGTTGCTATTTTTGTTCACCAATGTGCAAAAGAGCAAATTGCCAAGAGCTTGTGTTTCTAATGTTCATTTGAGTGGAACTGGAAAGAGTTTGCTACTCTGCGGTTTGCCCTGCATGTTTCCTAACTGGGTTGCTGAGTACGGCTGCTGGAACCCAGGGCTCCAGACAAAGCTGTGCAGCCTCCCAAGTGACTCCTTGTCCTGACACCTGCAGCATCAGATGAAGCTCAAAAGGCACCAACTGAGTCTGTATATATTTCTCTTAGCTGCACAAACCTTCCTGGGGTTGCAAAACTGATCTGGTCATCTTGAAAGAGCAGGGGTTCCAGATATTCCTCCAGCCTGTCCAGACCTTCATAGGCTGGAAGTGAAGTCTAGTTTCAGCCAAGTTCAGTCTTTGTGAAAAGCTGTTTCAACCAGATTTTATATTACCCAACCCCATGTTGAGCGAACCAAAAAAGATGTGGCAGATATAAACCTGGATGAAAAGGCAGAATATGGTGTTTATTATTCTATAGCATACTATGAGAGCTGAACTACAACTCGAGTCATCACTCAGGGAGGCTTTTCCATGCTCAAAAGTACATTGCCCCAAGACCAAGATGCTAAGTTCCCTTCACAGTCACCTCTCCATAGCTGAGAGAGGCTCTGTGGTCAGACCAAGCAGTTGTAGCTGGCTCCCCTACTTCCCTTAGCAAATGTTTTATTATGTCATCCAGCTCTGAAGCTGCTCTGGAGAAGTGTAAGCAAACTTCCTTTCCCAAGGACCTGACACCCAAGAGTCTCCTGCCAGGCTAGGCTGGAAGGGAAACCACTTCCACTCTGACTTGCCTCCAGCCCCGTCTCTGTGGGCTCATGCTGGGAGCACCCAAAAGAAGATGCTGTAAATGCCTGCCCATGAGCATTCCCGTGTTGCCTGGCAAAACCAGAGAGAGATTAACCCCAGCCTCAACCAGCACCTATGATGCTCTGATTTCACAGAATCACAAGGTTGGAAGAGACCTTTGAAGATCAAGTCCAACCATTCCCATCCTATGCTAAACCATATCCAGTGATTTTTATCACTTTGTAACACCACCACCCCAACTCCTGCACTAGCCCCCCAGTAACTCTGCTTGTGACTGTGCAACGGTATGAGTTGCTGTTAGAAACATTGGCCTTGATGCTGCTGCTGGAGTGAAGTAATGCTGTGATATAGCCAATCCATCCTTAAATCAATATTTTCACAGCTTCCTTTGGTGTTGCCATGGGAGGGAGCAGAGAAGAAGGGGAGAGCACCAGAGCACCAAGGAGAACCCTCTACAAGAGGGCTGGGGCTTGCCCAAAGCCCTGATGAGTTCTTCTGTCACTTCGTTAAGCTAATTGTCAACATCATACCTGAGCAAACCAATTTAGATTCAGCTCCTACAGAGTATTGACAGAATTCATTGACCAAAAAAAGATCTCAGAAGAAAAAAAGGCGTTAGCCAACAGTTTAAAGTTGATTTGCAGTGGAAAAAAAGTAAAAATAAATAAATAATGGCCATAATTTCCTGTCATAATAGCCCTCCTGGACCTGTGCTTGGTCTGTAAGAATTCATCTTTAATCTTTTTTTTACTCTCTTCTATAAATCCAATATGTACTTAATAAAAAATATGAAATATGTCCTGTGGTGCAGATCTAAAGGCTGGGATAGAGATTGTCTGGGTGAGGGAGTTTATCTTTTCTGTAAAACTGCAATTGATTTAGATTCTTGACAGCTGTGAAAAATATAAATTTTCAACAAAGGCAAAACTAAAATCTCCCTCTCCAGCTGCCTCGGGGCTGTCCAGTGCCAGAACCATTTACCCAGCCTGTATTTTGAAGGCACGTCCTGCTGAGGCATTTCACCAATAATTCTGGCACTAGAAAACAAACCTTGGAAGTATCTTTGAGAAAGGACCCCCACAAAACCATATACCAAGGTCCTCCCTGGGTGTAAACAGCCCCACATGGGTACACCCTCAGCACTGGAGGGCTGAGGGCATGTATTGGGTGAAGGGGGAGAGAGGGGTGCAGGGAGCATGGGGATTGCAGTGGCTACATATGGGTAGGTCTGTGGACAATTAATGGGGTCTGTGGAGAGCTGGTGTAAGGCCCAGTTCAGTGCTGCACAAAGGATGTACAGATGCCACATGTGGCATAACAGGCACGATGCTGAGTGTGATTAATTTTGTTCACCCTTTTGCATCTGTATTTAAATTCCCAGTTCAGTTTTCTTAACTCTCTGTGTGTATTTGTGCACCCACTGTGTGTGCAGTCACACATGCCTGTGCACAAGGGAAAACCTTGTCTCTGTTGCTCGTGTATGCACGTGTCCAGGCAAGACATCCAAAGTGGTCCTTCCCCCCTCTTCAGCACTGATAAAGTTGTAGCTGGAACGGTGCATCACGAGTGGACACTCTACTTGCAGGAAAATGCGAGACAATTGAGAAAACCAAAGGAGAGCAGCAGTCAGGGAGGTCTAGAAAAAGGATTGAGCTATGAGGAAAGGTCGAATGGATTGTGGTTATTCAGAGTGAAGGAAAAGAGAATGAAGTGAGAATGATGACAATCTCATAAAAGCTGATGAAAGGGGAGGAGAATCTTCTGTTCTTCGTATCCATGTGAGGCAGGACTTGAAGTCGTGAACTTAAATTGCCAAAAAATCAATTCAGATTAGAAGTGAGTTAAATCCCTGCAGCCATAAGGATACTGAGTGCTGAAATTGATTGCTGGGATAGTCATGCCATCAGGGGTTGTAAAGAGACGTTAGGCAAGTATGTGTGAGGGATGCTA
This sequence comes from Gallinula chloropus, assembly GCF_964237585.1. Taxonomy (NCBI): domain Eukaryota; kingdom Metazoa; phylum Chordata; class Aves; order Gruiformes; family Rallidae; genus Gallinula; species Gallinula chloropus. Next base: position 8,867,258 of record NC_140103.1, on the reverse strand, counting down.
CAGACCTAATTGGTCCTGTGTTGTTTGAGAGTGGAATTAGGTGACTTCTTAATAATTTCTTTGTCTTATTTTCCTGTAACTCCATGGGTTTTGCAACCAAGTCTCCAGGCAGATGAGAAGGAAGACTCTATAGTGTGTCAGAACCCGGTGATCTCATCTTCCCTGCGCTACAGTCACTGATAAAGTTCCTCCTGCCAAAGCCTTTTCTCTCCTCATTGTCACTAAATTATTAGTGTACCATATCCAAGATTTATTTCCCCACTATAACTTTTACAAAGCACTCTCCAGTTCACATGGTAGGCAAGATACACAAACAGTTTTAAATAAAAGGCTTGGAAAAGTTGAGGTCAACAAGCTAAATAAAGAAAATACGAAGCATATCATAAATCCAAAGGTACATCTAGCTGAGCTAAAAATACAATTCTTATGATTAATTCAATATACTGTAAAGCCTCACTGATATACGATTTGCTTATCTACGCATCCCAGAACGCATACAACAAAAAATAATCACTGCTTATATTGTTTGTGCACATTTAACAGCCCCACAATGCTTTTAGAATGATCACATTCCAGGATTTCATATTGTTTGACACATTAGGCTTATGAATATTCATTGGTGGGCCGCACAGTTCAGATCAGGCTGAGTGTATGAACAGAGCGTGTTCCTGACAGTTACTTCAAAGCTCTCTGTATGAGCAAGGCACACCCTGCAAAAACTGCTCCAGCCTCGGGTGTATCCTGTTTTCTTTGTCCAGCTTTTAGTTTGCAAATCTTGGTGCAACATAGTGTGATGTTTCAGGCATTTCAGAAGTTAATAGGGTTCTGTTCTATCTTTGCCCTGTGGGGATAATATGCAGAGAGGGCTCCAGGTGGGTTTTGTGGTTGGACTCAACGATCTCAAAGGTCTTTTCCAACCCAGTGAATCTGTTTAAGTCTTGGTATCAAGTATGTTGCTTACACATATCTGGGCAGGATCACTCTCCAAGCACATGAAGTGTTTGAGGTCACATAGTGTGAAGTAACTATGTGTAGGATTTTTCTCTTAAGTTCAAAAACCCACATAGAGCATACTCAGTTGAAAGGCTCCTTGTCACTGTGGTTTTGGTTTGGGACCTTGAGCTTTGTCCCATGCTTCCTCATCCTTAGAGCCCCAGATTAAGCAGGAGATTAAAGTTTGCTGTGCAGTTTCTCTGAGCAGGCAACATGCAAAAAGCAGTCTGTGCTGTAGAGAATCCGATGAACTGCCAGCAGACCTGCCCTCAGGACTGTCTTCCTTTCCCTTTCTCTAACTCTTCTAAAGAAGATGAGGCAAACATAGAAGCTACTGTTCTCTTTTCCCCTTGCAGGTGGCATTGTGCTGAATCCCTCCTTCTATGGCATCCCTGGCCACACACACACAATGATCCATGAAATTGGGCACAGCCTGGGGCTCTATCACGTCTTCCGGGGAATCTCAGAAATCCTCTCCTGCAGCGATCCGTGCATGGAAACCGAGCCCTCCTTCGAGACCGGGGACCTCTGCAGTGACACCAACCCTGCTCCTAAGCACAAGCTGTGTGGGGATCCTGGGCCTGGCAACGACACGTGCGGTTTTCACAGTTTCCTAAACACGCCGTTCAGTAACTTCATGAGCTACGCAGGTACTTGGGTTTCCGTGGTTTGCTGATGGTGTCTGTGGTTGGGCAAGAACAAAGATTGGCAGGATTAGCTCTGATTTCTACAGCCTATTTCATGCAGGGCCTTATGCTGACATGTGTTTCCATTGGTCTAGGACCAGACTCAGTGAGGGATCAGACTTGATGGCCTCAGGAATCCCATCCAGTTTTCCTGTTCTTTTTTTCTAGTTTTCCCCAACTTTACATAGTTTCATGTGATGACCAGGCAGAAAGTTTGAGAGGGAAGAAATGAGATATAATCATTAAGAAAACAGCTAAAGGCTCTACAGCAAATTTGACACCCTGTTTCCCTGGGATCTGGATGCCTGATCTATGAGGTCTTCTTTGAAAAAAACCCAAATTCAGAGATTCTGTGGCCTCTCCCAAGGGAGATATAGAATGTCAGATGAATATTGACTCTACCCAGGCTGTAGGATAAACCTGTGTTAGGTATACACTTAATGAGACACTGCTCCAAGTGTCCTTCAAATACTAGTTTATTGTTTAGTTTGGAGTTTAGTTGTGTTTAGCTAGAATCACTCAGATCAGAGCTTCATCATTACATGTGAATACAGGCTGGTACATAGATCAAGATTGCTCTTCTGGTCAAAGACTACCAGTGGGCCATGCTGGTTGGTGCTGGGAGTGCAACTACAGATGCTCTGAGAGGAATAAACAAAAGCCCCATTCTGTAGCTATAATTCGGGAGGCTTCTGTCAGCACGACTGTGCTGCTTGGGGTGCTGATCATGGCACCCCTACCCCAGGGCACAACACAAAGCAGCCAGGAGCTCCCGTGACCCTTGCCCATTGGAAGAGAGTGGGGTGGGTCCTTGCTCCACCTCTGGAAGTTCAAGGGGAGTTGAAGGATTCTCTGTTATTTCCCAGAAAGAACAGGGGATACCTTGGCTCATATTTCCCCTTATTTTAGGTCAAAGGGTCTAGCCATGATGAAGGTTTGTGACATTGAACTGACAGCTTCAACAACATTTTAAAGGGGACCAATACACTTCTAGCCACTGAAGGGCACCTTTATACCCAGGCGAAAACACAGATTGCCCACTCAAAAGGTCACAGGAGTGCTTATTCAGAAATAAAACTGTAGAGAAGCAAAGTGTTTGATGTCATCTGGGGCACAGATTGAAATGATTTATAACAGAAATGCTTTTATGTCCTTCATGGCTCTAGCTAAAAGTGATGCTTAGTTTTCTCTTTATTTTCCTATTTGTTTAGAGGGTGTTTTCAGGGACAAGCACACATGCACTGAGTCAGCTCCTCAGCGTGTTGTGCTCTTCCAGTGCGTGCGGTAGGGCAAAGACTCCTACTGCCTGATACAGCCTCCTGGTAACATCACACACAATGGTTGGTGCCACATCAGATGACAACATCCCTCCACAAAATCCACTTGTGTGTATGTGACAGGGCGTGGAGGGCAAATGGCTCTGAATGCTGAGGTCTCTTCCAGAGAGAAACTTCCTCATCAAGGGACTGAGATACCTGTCTGCTCCTAGGAGCTAAAGATGTGCTGGTGTTCTGAGCTGAAACCACCTTCTTTATTTTTTTTCCTTGAAAAATTAAGTGAAGTGACATGATAGGCATCTCTAGAGCTCATGCATGAATCTGTTTGCTTTTCTGTTGTTGCTAGTGGAATAAAAATATATCAAGATCTCAAATACCTTTGAAACATGTAGGTTGAGGTCGTGCAGCTCTAAACATTGCCTTTCTTTCCTTTCTGTTTTGCTGCTTATATACAGCTTGACCAGATTGCGTAGGTCTGTCTGTCTAACATCATTCTGTGCAGTTACCCCTAACTCTGTAGCAAAGCACTGACTCAATGGGTAGCTATTTTTTCCCCTGAAATAGGAAGTTATGATGTCCAGAAGATGAGGAAGTGTGAGAAATTTGACTTGTAAATTATTTTTACAAGTCTAAATAGCTGTGGTGTTCCCAAATAAAAGATAAATTAGTCTTTTAGACCCTTCTCCATGAAATCAGGAGGAATTCTGCCTCTGAATTCTGTTGCAATAGTCATCCCAGCACAGCCTCTTGAATTTCTCAAATTATCACTTCATTGGAGGATCCTGAACCTTTCTTGAGATCAAGTGATCCAGTGAAATACCTTTCTCTCTCCCCTCTCCTTCCTCCCCCTCCCCCAGGACACAGCCTGTGCTGATGTTTAAACACGGCAAGAATGCAGGTCATCTTTCTTCTGTGCCATTGTCTCACTGCCTTGTCCTATATATATTTTATTGTTCCTTTATGATGGCTGTTAAGGCCTTTGTCTCCTTCTGGGCTTCCGTGAAGAATATTTATGGCTTTTACAACGTGCTTGGGGATAGCCCATCGATAATTATTGAGGAAACCCAGAGATGTCATATTCAAGCAGCTCTTTGCATACCCACGGGGATTTGTAGATATTTTCAAGCTGGTGGTGTCTGTCTATCTGCTGTGCTTGTTTGATGAGGGGAGGTCCCCTGCTCAGTGGAGTTAGGAGAGGCGCAGGAGAACATCTGAACTGACGTGTCCTTACTGGGGAAGGACTGCATTTGGGGCTGTAATTTGAGCAGGGTCCCAACTGAAGCTGTCTTCCTTTTGCTTGCATCTCAGGGAAGATGCGGGCAGGTTTTAAATTAGCCAGCGAATTCACACTTCTCTTTAGAACAAGTTCCTATTTTTTCGTTCCTCTTGAGTTCCACGGGGCACGGACTTGAAGACATCGGAGCATCTAGTAGCGCTATTACAATATTGAACTGCCAGCTTACGCACACACACAAGCGACTCTCTGCACAGCCTTTGGTGACCTGCATCTCCCCAGAAAAGCATCCTGCTTGACCCGAGCCAAGCTGTTGTTCGCATCACAGCAGCGTGCACAGGTCCCGTCTGGGCCTGAGCATTACTGGGCTGGGAACTCCACAGGCACACATGAAACAACACTCTGTGTTTTCAAGACCTTTTCATCCGATGGGAAGAGGAGCAGAAAAGCAGTTGCAGTGCTAGCAGTCAGTTCAGCATAGCTTTTCTGGGTGACTTTGCACAACATGCTTACGCCTTCTGTGATCTGCACAATAGAGAAATAGTCATTTTCTACTTCTCCGGGGCATTGTCGTCGTTGTATGGTGTTCAGAGGGTAGTAGACATGTTCTTGTTGCCAAATCATGTTTGGGGGAAATGGATTAAATGAGAAATGGGTATTTATGGCAAGCTAACCAGCAAAATTGTTTCTCTGTTTGAATGAAAAAGAAATTTGAAATATCAAAAAATGTACAGAAAGGGGTTAGGATCTTAATAGCCACGGGGGGAGCTTTTTAAGAAATAAGGTTGCTTTACTGCACCCAAATTTACATTTTTAATCAGTATTTGTAAATTTAAGTTGATCTTGTCTATCTTTTTTTGTTTCTTCTTTAGAATATTTAAGAGCTGTAATGTTTTTAACATTCTGTGGTTCATTAATCTAAGAAATCTGTCAGTCTGTTGCACGCAGTTTGCATGAATCTCAGTCAGTGCTTTGTCCTAACACTAGCTGTCCCTTGCCCTTTTATCCTCTCTCAGACATATTATTTAGACATAAAATTCTTTGAAGCCCAGAGTTCCACTAGTAGTCCCAGTTCTGACCTCAGGTGCTGCACTGAGGCTTTCTGTTCCTTCACCTCCACGTGTCTTTGCCTCTAGAGATGATCTAGGGGCTTCATATGAATCCTGGACCAGAAGGAGAGAACATGTATTGATTTATTTTTTCCTTTTTAACTTCTGTTTCCTTTCACCTGCCTCCACAAGTGACCGGAGTAATTTGTTCACAGGCCATTAACTTTGGAGTGCTGCGAGAACCCGTCCCGACCCTTGCAAGAAGCTGCTGTTCACCGGGTCACGATTCTCTCTCTTGGTTCCACCTTCTCTCCCACGTGGTTGATGTGGCTTCTGTTTGAATTTCAGATGATGACTGCACCGACTCCTTCACGCCCAACCAAGTGGCCAGGATGCACTGCTACTTGGACCTCGTCTATCAGAGCTGGCAGCCCGCAAAGAAACCGGCTCCTATTGCAATCGCCCCCCAGATTGTGGCTCGGACCTCCACCACTGTCACCCTGGAGTGGTTTCCACCCATTGATGGCCACTACTTTGAAAGGTGATCACGCGCTGCTCTGTACTCCTGCACTGAATTGAACGGGAAGGGGGGAAACAAGGGAACAACCCGGGCGCCCACTCCAGGAGTGCAGCTTTGTTGTGTGCTGTGCTCTGTCTGGGTTAAGGCTCTTTCCTAAATTGGTTCATACTGAGGAGGTTATTGATCTGTTTTCTGCCCTTCCTTTCTCAGCCTGTAGCTCTCTGTTGAGGGCCATTGATTTGCCATGTAAAGGGCAAATCTTTTTCCATATGTTACAGGAGGAATTTTCAATCAACGATTCTGGCACTGTGATTCCTGCTGTTATTGCTCCTCACAAATACCTGTGGGCTTCAGTGGTGCCTGCACATTCCCCCTCCTCCTCTCATTCTTTTGCAAGGACAAGGGGAATCTTTTTTCTCCTTCAGTGGCACCACAGAGCTCATAGGCAGTGGAGTGTCACAGGGCAAAGAGGTGGCAGGGCCAGGGAGAGGGACAACTGCTGCCTCCTTCCCTGAGCTGCAAGTCTGAGATGGGAGCTGAGCCAAAGACCTAAACCCCTGAGTACCATGCAAGCATCTTGCTGCACCCTGAGTAGAGCTTGGAGGTCAGAGTGTGTGTGTGTTCATGTCTGATAGGCACACACCAGCATGGTACCAATCAAAATGAAATGAACACAGGGCTCTGGGCAAGAGTTGCACCACATTGCAGTTCATAGCAACTCTTACTCCAGGATGATCTCATCACCTGAGTAGTTCATCTAAATACTTGTACGCAGCACTTGGATAGGCAGCAGGAGCTGTGGGAGCCCTAGCAGAGAGGTTCCTGAAGGACTGACCTTGCATTGCTGTTAACTCACCTTCCCTATTGGCATTTCTCCTCTGCTTTTTGCTTTGTTATTTTATAGAGAGCAAACTTCAGTGTCCTTCAGGACTGTAGCAGTACGTAGCGCAGGAGGCCGAATTTACAAGCATATTAGCACCCAGAGAGCTGTCTCAGCACTGCTGCTTTGTGCAGTGAGAGCACCTTGAAAGCTGCTGCCTCCGTCAGGGATCAGGCTCCTTCCCTCACTGCTAGGACACCATGGCCATTTCAGCAGCCAGCCTGCACTTTATCTGAGGAGGCAGAGAGATGTCATTTTCTGCTCAGATGAGATTTTCCACCTTTATTGCAGATTAATATGGGGAGAGCAATCAAATCCTATTAGGAGTTGATAAAGAGAGGTCTTGTGCTCTGAACGGTGTTTGCTTTAATTGCAGTTTTGCAATTGAATCCTTTTGTTCCCTACATGTGAAAATGACTGATGTGAAATTCTGAAAGTTAATTCGGAATTTTCAAGCCTATAATCATTTTTAGGTAAATTAAGTTTCTCCAATTTAATTTAGATTTCAGAAGATACGTATTGTGTGTTAAATAAATGCCATCTGCCTTTTAAAACACATTGATACCGAGTTAATTGTTATGTAACCAAATATGACTTTATTGCATATTTCTTATAACTCAATCAATATGTTCTTAATAACCCCTAGTTAGTTGCTTCTTAAATAACGCACAGCGGATAGCCTGCTAAATCTAAAATTTCATAACAGACTTATCATCTGTTAAATAAATAGTGATTTTCTAGGGGAAAAAAAAAAAAAAAAGAGTCCTTTGGGTTTTCAAATCTGTGTGCTAAGTATTACTGAAGAGATTTAAAGAGACAGCCTCAAGGAGTCCAGTGCCTTGTTAAAATGAGATTCCCAATGCTAACAGATACAGAAGTGTTGCTGGGACCAATTAAAAATGTCACCGAAATATATAAATGACCTTGTCTAAAACATGCCCATATTTCTGATCTATTAATCAAAGCAAGGATGACAGTAGTATTATAGTGACTAATAGTGGAAGAGCTCATGTGCTGAACTTCCAGGGCCGATGTGCCCAGCGCTGCTCAGTTAAGAGATACACGCCGGTATCAACTCCTAAAATTGGGTCACTGCGCAAGACAAGTAGGAGGTAAAATTGGCCAAGGATAATCTTATCTGTGTGTGGGAATACTGTAAATCTTTGCAGATATTTTTACACAAAGTGCGCACCATGGCCCAAATTTTACTTGCCTCACTTGAATGAATAAACTCATTCACTTCAATGGGACTATTCATGTAAAAAACAGAGGGCTGATACTCAGCTGCTGAGAGCCTTGGGCCTGGTCTCTAATGTGCAGAGGCCCCTTCCGTGCTGTTTTGACAGTGTAAAAGGGCCTTAAAAGGATGAATGGCTCTGGCTACATTAGCAAGTATTGTGGCCCAATATAAGTAGATCCCCAGCGCAAAACAGTTGTTAATGAAGACCTGACATCAACACTGTAGGGGCTTTAGGGGGGGGGTTGTTGCAGCCCAGCTCTGGCCTGACCCCATGGCCATCAGGTGTGGTCCTGGAGCACATCTCTGCTCTGGTCTCAGGCAAAACTGGCTCCAGCTTCCAGTTCCCGAAGGGCGCAGAGGTCTGTAAGTGGGGAAGATGTAGAGCTTCACTTCAAAAGCTCGCTCCTGATCCAAATTACAGTCCTACCGCGGGCACACTCAGTTCCTTTTATGTCCCTTTTGTTCTCTAGAGCTGTGCATAGGCAGTGACCTCTGCTTAATGCAAGTCAGGAAGAGAAAATTAGCCTTGTGTTGAAAAATGTAACACTGGGCTGGCTCTATGGGTGGCTGAGGTCCTCACAGGTCTGTGCTTGGAGGGAGGTTGAGCTTGGGGATGAAGACCATGGGCCTTTTCCCTGCTTAGATGCAACTTTATGGAAGGTGCCGCAACACTAGGTGCTCTTCTCTTTGGGCCTCAGTTCTAGGAATTGCACGAGTTGTGATGTGGATCAGGACACAGAGAGTAATGTGAACACATTGTTCTTGTAAATTTGGGGTTGGCTATCCTGTGTCCTTAGTCCTTGGCAAAAGTAGCTATATAAGCTGTGCAGAGAAGTAAAATCTTCCTGGAAGACCCTCTTCCTTGTTTAGTGTGTTCAACTGATGTCTGCAGTACTACTCCAGTCATTTACCTGCACGTAAGTTTGCCAACATATGTTTTACACCCTAAGCTCCAGCAGCTGGGTGGCCTTCTAAACGTATCTAATAATCAAATATATCAAGAACCAGCATTTCTTCCTGTAGCTATTCCACATGGGATTGGAACACCCCATTTTCCATCTTCCCATTAAAGAAAAAAGCATGAAAAATGTCTCGTGCCTATAATAATACGTAACAATAAAATCATAATAGAGCCAATAAAACAAGTGAAAACAAGTGAGAAAAGGAAAACTCTTCATTTCCTGGCTTGCATCTATTAGATGCATTCATCTGCTGTCGCTAAGCATCCATTCACGCGCCTCCTGTTTGATATGCGTAGGCAGGATGTAAACAGTTATTGTCATAGGGCTCTGAAGCAAATTCTGCTTGGACAGAAAACTTTGAATGCATCTGCTCTTCCAAGTTTTCATTGAGGTTGACTGCATTAATTTCCATGAATCTGATGCTATCTCATTCTTAGCAAGCAAATATTTTGGTCAGTATGGTGTCCCAGATCTAGATGTCTGGGCTTGCTTAAACCTTGCTGGAAGGTTTCAGTGCCTTGGAGGGGAGAGCACCAATTCTGAATTTCAAGTAAGGAGATACAATTTACTCTGAAAACAGGCACTCTTTACTGAAAGGAATGACAGATTTTTTGCTGGTTTTGTGTTGCCCACTCAACTGGTACTGGCCCTGAAGAGAATTGTCTGCTTTTCACTAGTAATCATTTGATTTTGAATTCACATCGCTGAATTACCATGCTGTAGGAATGAATTCCTCCTGCACTCTGAACTTCATAAGATGGAATTTCCCCAGTACTTGGCGTGTTAGAAAACAGAAAAGCCTAGATTTTCCATAACCCTGCACTTCGAGGAGTCATGTGCACCAGTGTATAAGGTGTCAGATGTGCTATCATTCCTAATTAATAGTGTTTTGAACCAATTTACGCTCATTTTGTCTTAATGTCAGTGGCTCCAGAAGGTGTAAGGTTCTGGCTTAGATTTTCATAAGCCTGTAAATGCGATTCCATAATTAGTTTTGACATTCATGGCTGTTTGTAGGATTTCTGTGCAAGGATCTGCAGACCAAAAACTTTAACTCAGGAGTCATCCCCTGTATAACTCCTTTCAGTCAGTGGAGTTACATCAGGGTTGAGTTTGGCTCCCAATTTGGAAAAGTAAAAAGAGAAAGTTTGCTCATAACCTTTCCCACATGATGCTCCTTGTGATTTCTCTTACCTCCAAGTCCTTGCTGGTAAAGGAAATGTTTGTCCATAAGCCTACAGTATTTTCCACCATGGCAGCCTGTGATGAAATTGTATAGCTGCTAATTTGAGTAAAAAGCGGTCCTAATTGTGGAAACTTGGCTTTTGAAGCCCTGTCCTCATCCAGGACCAAGCACTAATGCAGGAGTCTCTTTGTAAAGAAACTGAAAGATTATTATTGCAGGGACTTCCACCAACAGTCAGGATAGATGTGTCTGAAAAACAACCGCACAATAACGATTCCACATTTTGATTTCTCAGTACCTTTTCTTCTGGATTCTTGAATTTTTTTGCATGCATTATTTAAGCAAGCTGAGTTAGATGCTTAAACCACTGCTAAATAGACAGCTGAGCAATGAAATAGCGAGGCAGCATCATACCAGTAGTGCAGGTGGGTGAAGTGAGACAGAGAGAGAAGTTATTCACAACATGCCCAAATTTGTTCCTTACAAGCTTTACAGATTGTGCAAGGAAGAGGAGGGCACCTTCACCTCCCTCTTCTTTATTCTACACCGTCGTCACTTTTAATTCTTCAGGCGTTTTCAGCAGGTGCATCCTTTCTGCACTGTCTGCAAGTTCAGTCCTTTACTGTCTCTTAGTAGAGGTGGCTGTGGGCCATGCTGAAATGGATACGGATTTTACTATCGATTCCATTCCCACTCCCCCCGTTGACAATCCCTGCTTCCGCCGAAGGAAGCCAACAGAACGTTGACTTTCAAATAGATCCCTGTCAACAAATAGGAGACGCTAAGCTGTGGAGCAGCTGAGCATGCGTTCTCCCTACAGGCAAAGGGAAAGGAGATGGTACAGAGCAGGAGGGCCAAGGGAGTAAATTAACAGTCCTGGTGTCCTTGCTGAGGATCCAAAATAACTTCTGCCTGAGGATCACGGTGCCCTTCGCAAAGCAGTGCTGGAATAAATCGCGCAATGGGAGATGGTTAAAATTTGCATAATTGATTATAATAATTGATGACTCAATCTGTACTTACTTGGATAGCTGGGAGAGTACACTCTCTGTTCTGCACAAATTGTTTGCCTAAAACTTCTGTCTTTTCCTAGGTGCATTTAATGGTTGATAATTAATTTTTTCCTTTCGTTTTCAGTGGGTAACGTTCCTTAAAGCAGAACAATAAATTATGAATAATAAACAACTTACTGGGATGAGTAACCACAAATTCTGGGTCAGACATGATTCCAAATTTTGTGACCGCAAGGAACGTAGGGCTGAACTGTGTGAGGTGCATCCTCAGCTGATAAATATCAGCCTAACATCAGGGAAGATACAAAAGATACTCCAGTCTACATTGGCTTAAACCCTGATCTTGTGAATGTATTAACAAAACTATTTGTGAATCCATGTTTAACTGGGTTTCCCTGATCAGCTGCTTCTGCTGATAAAGTTTTAGTGACAGCAGGTGGTGTTAGATGCATTGTGTAGGTGAAGCAATGTTGGCACTGGGCAGTGAAGTGCCTTTCTCCATGCCATGTCATGACGTCTGATAGTGTGGAGCCTAACATGTCCAGCTCAGAAAGAGCCATCCACTGGTGCCAAAGCTGCCAGGTATTGAATACAGTTTCACCTGTGTAAAGCATTCAGGGCATGTTCTTGTCCAGACGTTCATAACCCACTCCTTTTCCAGGCTTGTAATACAGCTCCGAAAGCAGATCCGTGCATACGTAGCAATGCTGGGCTTTGCAGAGCAGCTCTGTGTGATGTTCTGAGCCTGGGACTTTGCCCTCTCCTCTAATCACCACTAAGCCCAAGGCCTTCACACTCCTGAAGATACTACAAGTTCAAGCAATAAATCCACGGTGGGAGAACAGAAATAGATCTAAAATCTCCTGAGGCCGATTTCTCTTCTCTAACCACTAAGCAACACATATTTCCTTTTGTCAGGGTTTGATCCAGTTGTAGTGGGGAGGGGGAGGGAAGAAGATACAGCTGAGTGTGATATCGTGGTCGCTGTTGTTTTGTGCTGGATGGGGGGACTCACAGATGCCATCTGTGCAGGCCGTCAGCCCAGACCTACAGAAGGTCAGCGTCAGAGAGCACTCTTGTCAGTGCTGTGAGAAGAGGGTTAAGTGGAACTGAATTCTAAGTCTCATTGCTTTTAATATAGTCGGATAAGCAGCTCATTCAGCTGTTACTAAGTTGGTGTGTTTTCCTGTTTTCCTGGCCTCCTAGAGAAGTGGGATCAGCGTGTGATCTGTGTGCGGAAGGAAGAGTCCTGGTGCAGTACGCCTTCAGCGCCTCTTCCCCAATGCCCTGCGATCCCTCAGGGCACTGGAGCCCACGGGAAGCAGAAGGTGAGTCACAGGGCTGGGGACAAAGATGTGGATAGGGGAGAAGTTGGGCCAGAGTGAAAGGAGAGCCACAGAGACAGGGGGAAGTCTGGGAGAGAGTAACCAATTACACCTGTATGTAGCGTGATCAAAACTAGAAGACTGATGAATACAGTGTGCCCTGAAGTAATGCCGCTGGCTGAAATACCTGTGTTTTGGTCCCTGTGTCCTGACCCTGCCCATGAATTAAATGAATTCCGGGAGCTGAACCTCAATTTCAGAAAGCAGCAGAGTGCCAAGAAATGCTGACCATTCACATCTGCCAGATGAATTCCTCAGGGGAGCTGTTTACTCCTTCTAGTCCAACTCCAAAAGTGAAGAACTGCATGCTATTTATTTGGGCCTGATTTCTGCTGCCTTCGCTTGCGTTGAATCATAACAGGTTGCACCAGCAGACGGGATGAAAGGAGATTGCCCTTTGGGCAAGTATTCTGTGGCAGGAACGCAGGTGACTGCGTCATGCCCGGTCTAGTTCAGGATGTTTTTCAAGTTAAATTTACTGCTCAAGTTGTATTTACTCCCTCCAGAGCACACTGGAGGGAGAATGGTCTGCAGAGCTGGTTGTACAGTGCCATTAGATCTCCATCATTAACTCTCCTCCATACGTACTTTCCATTACGTAAGTAGATGGATGTCGTAGAACATATTCAAGATTATACCAGGCAGAGGTCAGTAATCACAAATTACTGGTTGGAAAGAGCAGGATGTTATTTCAGTCTGTCCATCAGGAGCTATTCCCTTGGGACCAGCACACTCTGGGCCCAGACTTCACTGCAAACGCACAGGTGGGCTCAGTAAACTCAAAGGCCAATCCCTGGATTTTGCAAACTCGTTATACAAATTCCTCCTTACATTAAGGGCATCTCTGCCTTGTAGCTAGGGTACTTGGGAGTTATTCTACAAGGAAGATTATTTGTAAGCAAATATGGTGATATATGCAGTGTTAGCACTCAGGAGCTTTCCCTAGTTCTAAGCTCAACACGTGCAGCAAACTACACCCATTCTGTGTGATGGCAGAAGAAGCATGGCATGTGTCCAGCACCGTGCACCCACCTCCAGGGTGTGTGCTCAGCAGAGACTGTGCTTCATTCCAGCTCAGCCTCCCCCCAGCTTCGGACATCCACGGCCCAAGGCTGCCAGGCACTGTGCGGGGGCACCTGCCCCTCAGGTGGATGTTGTTCAAGAGCTTTGACCTGGGACACAGTGCTCTGGTTAGGAGTACACCTGGATTCTCAAGTAAACAGGCTTAGCAAAGTTTGGATCGCTTGCAGTAGTAGTGCAGGGTGAAAGGTGGAATTTCCACTTAGCCAAAGATGACAAGATTTTGAAACCTGGTTTTGTTTGGAACAAAACCTGAAACTTTTGAAATTCTCCATGAAGGAAAATTAAAAACAAAAAGTGTTTGAGACTTGCCAAAATGTTTTGTTTAGCTCACAGAATTCCTCTTTCATGAACTTCGGTTAAATTATGACATTTGAAAATATCCCCTTTTAGAATATAATCTAGGGCAAAAGCAACTTTTATTATCAAAACGAAAAGTGTTTCAAAGTGCAAGTGAAATGATTTCTTCCAAAAATGTCAAAACACAATGTTCCAATATTGTTAGAGCTTTCGTCCCATTTTCTCTTCCAGAATAAAATTTTGGCCAAACAAACCCAATTTTACAAAATGTTTTGATTTTGAAAGAATTGCATATTCCGTTGAGATACGTGGTTCCATCAAAATTTCTCCAACGAGCTCTGATTTGAAAACTTCTAGATCTCACACGTCTTGCCAGCGGCATCATTCCTAGAGAAACTAAGCTACTCTAAGATTTATTACTCAGCTGCATTTTGCATTTAATTTCCTCTACTTAGAGTGTGTGCCTGCATGTTCTTAACTATGAAGGGTGCAGTCTGATCCTTATCTGTCTCATTCAATTGCTGTTGTGCCATTGCGCTGAACAGAAAATTTGGGAATCCTATCATCTTACTACATTAATAAGTTGTCTCCAATTTAGGGTAGAAAATCTACCAAGTGTAGGGTATTTGTTGCTCTGTAATTTTCTGTCATCACTACCACAGTCCCTGACATTCGGGATCTCTGCCTATTCGCACTTGGTCTGAGTTACAAGTAGCACAGTTAGATCATTGTCTGGCTTCTTTAATTGTCTATCTGTGAGTATTCAAGCATGCAAGCTTTAAATTCACTTTCTGCAAGCCTTCATGTGTGTAAATCTCCATTGCTTAAATGTTCATGGAAAGTGAATACAAACGAGGCAGAAGCATGGCCAAAAGGAACTCATGTTAAAATCTGAGACGGCACTCATGGAAAATGCTTCAGAGGACTCGTCCAGCTTCTTACCAGAAAACCACATTTCTCACGTGTCTCTGAACCTGGTTGATGTGATTTTGTTTGCCTGAGGTCTCCTAGCATCCTTCGGCTGCACAGGGACCCCAGGTTGCTGACACCAGCTGTCTGTCATCCCTGACTCCATGTGAGCCGTGCCCCTTGCAGAACTGCCCTGCGGACTGTGTCTTCCTTGGTGCCCAACTTGTGCCCAGGCCTAGTGAGGTACAACCCCCCACTGAGGTATTTCGTGACTTTCTCAGCCAGTTGTGCCCCTTGCAGGAGTGGCTGTGTGCTCCTCAGCAGCAGCTCTGTGAAGGCAGTTCTGATTTACTCTTCACTAAAGAGTAAGAAAGCTCTAACCTACCTGGATTCTCACCAGCACCACCAGCTAGATAAACACTGCAGCACCTCCACAACTTGCTGAAAAGGGGTTCTTATATATGAAAGGTAATTTTGGATCAAACCTGAGTAAGTACCTTTGCTTACTGTGCAGTATATACATCTGTCAGTCTGTCCTACTGCCTGGCTCACTACTGACTAAAAGAAATGTGAGAATAGGAATACCTTGCTCCCGTAGGCTGCTCTAGTGGCCTTTCTCTGTGGCCACTATTTCACTGGGGAGCGATTCATCCTGGATTTGTAAGTGGAATTGTCTCAGTTGAGCATTAGAGTTCCCCTGGCTGGTCTCTTTGTCTTGACCATGTAAGAAATTTGGCAGATGAGTTGTAGTTTTTACAGCAGCTGCATCCTGAGAGGCTGCTGTATGAGTGTCTCAGCCTCCGTCTGTATGCCGGGGCAATTGGGGTGCATTCATCCTAGCCACTTCCCTGAACCTCATGGCACACTGTGCTCTGGCTGACATTTTGGGGGAAGCTGACCTTCCAATCTGGCACCCTTGCTCCCTAACCAGGAGATGGGATTTGGCTTCTCCTCACAAACCTTATGCTCACGTGTTGTTTGTGTTAGGCAAGGCATGATGTTGTATGAGGTGCTGTTCTGTGACAGATCTTGCCAATGATCTCGTAAGCTTTAAGGATTTCAGAACCTGAGTGCACAGGGTCTGCTACACCATCACTTTTCATATCCAAATATTTACAATTTTCAAAGAAATCTAGAGTTAGATAGAATAAGGTTTCCATCCTCTTCCACAGTTAAATGGATGTTTCTTACCCAGGTCTTAAGTGTCTGATGATATTTAAGAGAGGGAGTCTTTACTTCAACTTCATTGAGGTTTTCAGTCTAAGGAAGACTACAGTCAAGCTCCTTTTTGGGGTAATGATCTGCATTAAACTCCCTGGAGGCTGAGTTCAATTCATCTAACTCCAGGGATCACACCCTGACCTGCCAAAACACGCAGATTTATTCACTATTTAAGTCATACCGGGGCCTTGAACTGGCAGAGGTGAATCTGCAGGAACGCAAGCAGAGACCACTTCTGAAAACCAGGCTGTGAGCCATTAATCAACTCTGTGCTCCTATCTACGAGGTGGCAGAGATAAGATGCACAAATCTGTCCAAAGCCTTCTGAGATACTAGGGTTAAAAACCACCTTCTGAGGGCTGCAGTCAGGAGCTCGCTGTGAGCGCCCAGCCAAGCTCACGCAGACGGCAGCAAGCGTTAAGAGATAACGTGAGTCGAGTGGGGTATTGGCTACTCGAAAGGATTATGCACAGTACTTGCAGGCTTGCCAGGGGGAAAAAACTTGAGTGTGCTAAATGGAACTCTGGCTTTCTTCAAAATATTTCGCTGCTGCGGTCTCTCCAGATGCTGAGGTTAGTGGCATTCCCGCTGCTCCGTGGCATGTGAGGAGGAGAGGAGGGCTATGGGGTATGAGCAGGGGAGGGAGAACTGTTGAAGGCATGCATCTGCAGGACAATCGTGTTGGGTCGCTCAGAGGACTGCCTGAGACACTGGGAAATCTCTTCTGCATCTGGGTTCATTTGGTACGAACAGGAGAGTTCCCTGTGCTGTTTATCCTTGACAAAAAAGGCACATTTCTAACACTTCATTGGATCCCAGACAATAAGAATAACCTTCACACATTGCCCTTTTCTCTTTAAATTACTAGTGATGTCCTGTTTGTTCGTGTTTGCCCAGTGCTTTATCTTGCTTTCTTCCCTGGTTGCAAACAGCTGTGCTCTCTGGTTCAATTCTCTGTCTTCTCCATTTCTCTCCTATTGTTACCTTTCATTATCTTTACTTTTTTCCTTTCTTCTTTCTTGTACTTTGTCTTCTCCCTGTCCCACTTGCTTCCTTTTCGTGTGATTATTTGGGAAGGAAGAGGGAATTTATAGCTCTCACTGGATTCTGTTACCAACTGTTCCACCCATCTGACCTCTCTGGATCTTACAGTCCATGATTCTGTGCCAGATTGTAATGTTACCATAGTATTTGGGAACCCGGCAAGCATTGTGGCTTTCATTAGGTTTTAGTAATACCTCCCATGTAGGCGAACGTAGCCAACGGTGAGCAATGTAAAAGTACAAGTGCTTGTTGTTTCATCACGACGAGTGCAAAGAGCTGGCTCAGACCTGTGCTCTGTGTGCCTCCAAAACAAAAAAGGGTCTTCCATGGCATGCTTGATCAGCCTGTAAATGGCATAGGAGTTGGTCCTCAACAGCACAGCACACCAGCTTCTTGGAATCGCCAAAAGCTCTTTGTCTTTCTTAGAGACAAGAGAAGAAGGGTATGTTTTAGAGTGCCAGGCAAGGGAAGGAGTAGGAGCAGAGGCACACTGAAGGCAAAGGGCCTCTGTTTATTGGGTAAAGTACCAAGTGTAAGGGCTGGAAAATGCCATTGTTTGGCACAGGGGAGGGCACTAGACATAGGAAATTCAGGACCAGGCACGCTGCACAGGGTGTGTTGTGTGTGTCCAGTCCAGCTGGGTACTTAAACTGGGTTTGCTTCTCTCACCTGGCCAGGAGATGTTAACATTATATTCCTCCTCTCCATGCTGACCATGTAAGAAATGCCTAAGTAAAGAATGAGTTTCTGGGACAGAAACACTCTCCTGCCACCAGTTTGCCTTTCAAGACTGATCCCAATGATGACCAGCGTTCTCTAACTTCTTTTTTGCCCTGTCTTTGCTTCTTTCTTTCTAGGGCACCCCGATGTTGAGCAGCCTTGTAAATCCAGTGTCAGAACATGGAGTCCCAACTCGGCAGTCAACCAACACACGGTGCCTCCCGCCTGTCCCGAGCCTCAGGGCTGCTACTTGCAGCTGGAGTTTCGGTATCCCCTGACTCCAGAGTCCCTCACAGTCTGGGTGACCTTTGTTTCTCCGGACTGGGATTCCAGTGGGGCAGTGAATGACATCAAGTTGCTCACCATCAGCGGGAAGAATATTTCTCTTGGGCCACAGAATGTCTTCTGCGACATCCCACTGACCATAAAGCTGGACGCGGGACAAGTGGGTGAGGAGGTGTATGGGATCCAGATCTACACTCTGGATGAGCACCTGGAAATCGATGCTGCCATGCTGAGCTCCATCCCTCACAGCACGCTGTGCGCGGACTGCAAACCCATCCAGTACAAAGTGGTTCGGGACCCTCCTTTCCAGTCTGGATCTCCAGTTGTCATCTCAAACCTCAGCAGGAGACTCGTCGACACGTAAGTACTTGTTTCCAGAGAGCTGACTAGCCCTGTTCAGAGAAAAGCAATTACCTGTTCTTCTCATCCTGTTAGTGTCCAGCATGACAATTGATTGTTAGGATTTTGAACTGGATAGACATACTGAGTGTTACCAAGAGAGGATATTGTCATCATTTCTCTCTGGAACCAGGAGCACTGCACTCAGGTGAAATAGCCTAGCATTTCATGGACAGTTTTGGAGAAATTTCTGGGCTAGTTGTGCAGAGACATGACATTCAGCCTTTTCTTAACCAGAAAGGATATTGCAAACTATCTGAGCTATGACCAGTTATCTTAAGATAACTACATGAAGGCCTGTGGAGTAACACAGTCATCATTCCCTTAGAAAACTTTTGAAAGTAGTATTTTGATGGAGGAGACAGAATGGCTTTCTGTGCTAGAGCACCAATTAACTCCTAAAGAAAGGATGTAGGAAGTACACTTGCTTGTCCAGGTATATAAATGTATTTCAACCACTTTCACTAAAACAAATGGTGTTGGAGCAGCATTGCTCTAACATAGCAGACATGCTGGTTTGTTGTAGGGACTGAGCTTCATCTCAGGTGCAGTTACATTCATCTAGTCAAGGAATGCATGATTGTTGAGGGAAGTCCAACTTCAAAATATTTAGTGATTTCAAGGAGATCCATGATCTACCCGTAGGCATTCTACAGCAGCAAGAAAAACATCTTTTGCATAACATGATTCCCTGGAAATGATTCACTCATCTGTGGGAACAACATGAAGCTCTTATGAAAAATGAACACCAGATAAAAGGAAACCTGCTAAGAAAACTGCACTCTAATTTAGAAAAGATTATCTAATTAGTACAGCTAATATCAAGGAAGCATACATCATTATGGTCTTCTAAAGCATATTTAAATATAATAAAAATGATTAATTAACAATTCAGCAACCATGAGCTACCATCCCTTTCATGGCCCAATTATACAGCTGAGAAGATGCAAACTGTCCCTACGGATTTAAAAATTCAAGGTAACTAACAATGGTGAATGTAAAAACAAAACCCAGGATGTCACTGAGGTTACTCACGTGCTGAAAGTTAAGCATGTGCTTAAGTGCTTTCTTGGGTTCTAGCCTTGTTCTAACAATTGCTGGCACTTAACCTGAGATGGATATTGGCATATTGGAAACATGGAAAATGGTGAATTTTCCCATGGTTTTGCTGTGAAAGCATTTTTGCCTGAAACCTGGCCCACTCTCATTGGAAAATGGGACTGGTTTGGTTTGAAATATTTGCATACCTTAGCACAAGTTCCCACAGAAACAGGTCCAGTTTTGAGTTCATAACAAAATGGGGGGCAGGGGGAGGGATGAAGAAAGCACCCAACACAAAACTTGTATTCTGAGGTCTATTTCCTGGTCTTTTATTCCACTTTTGTGAGTGACTTCTAGCTTACAGCCAGCTGTAGTGGAAAGGTGCTTGAATAATTAAATCTGTATCCAGGATTTAATGACAGCTTTCCTGTGCATCACTGAACAAATGACAGGGGGGTAACGTTACTGTACCTGTCTGAATGTCTCACCTAGTTACATAGCCAGCTAAAAATCAGACATAAAATTTGTGTTAGTCTCTGTGGGCTCTACCTGTGATCAGTAGAGAGAAACAGATGCTCCTGGAGCCTGGCACAGCCAACCCAACCAAACCCTCAAGTCTGGGTGGCCTCAGGTCGTCTGTGTCTTTCCAGGGAGTACAGGGAAAATCCCACTAGTGGCTTCAGTGAGATGACTGGAAACTAAAATGAAGGTTTTAGTCACTGGGTGAGGAGACAAAGATGGAAATTCTCAAGTGCTTATAGTTGGTTTGGATTCAGGAATTCAGCATGTGTTTCAAGTCTTGAAAAGTGGGGTGGTTTTTTTTATCCCAACGTGCCAATAGGCAGGGTACCAATCTATACCCTCTGGTGATGGGGGTCACGCGGATTCATCAGCTGATGCTCTGTGTCCAGGCTGCTGCTGGGCTGTACCTTAATACACACCAACCTTGCTGAAACACTGCCTGGGCTGTGCTTGAGTGGGAGAGGCGAAGGCAAGATGAAGTTTCTGCTGACACCTTGTGCAGAGCAGCCCCATTCCTTATAGTCCATAAGCAGGAGAGAGGGAAGGTGCTTAGGGGAAGTCAGGGACAGGGTGCTGGGCTGTGCTTCTACACGTTTATGTATGTGGAGGTAAATACAATCTCTCTTGACCTGTTTGTTTCCTGCTGTGCAGCTGGAAGTCAGCATATCTGTGCAGCCAGACTTTGCAGCCCCTTTATCTCTCTGTAAGCCCCAAGCTGGTTGCCCCTCCTTTATGCTTTTGCATGTTTTCCATATTAAATAGAATGACACCCCCACACAAGGTTATTTTGAAGGCAGTCCCGTATCTGTGCTCTTGCCTCCTCTGACCTTGATCTTCACTTTCTCTTTTTCTCCCAAAGAAAATATTTGCTTGCACTGTTATCTGTGAGCAAGATCCTTTCCCCAGGTGTGGCGATGCTGAAAGAAAAATTAATTTCTCCTACCTCCTTCCCGTCAAAGAGAGGGAACTTCTCTTTAAGCTGAGAGGAGAGGCAGCCTTTAATGGATAGCCCTTGCCTAGTCAGCACTGGGTGCTCCACAGAGGAGAGTAAATAACTGGAGCAGTGGAAACCTTTTATTAAGAAATGCAAAACATCACCAGACCTTCTGTTCTCAAGCTTGAATTTTAATCTCAGCTCTTGGCTCAAGCTGAGGCTAACAATCATTTTGAAGGGACAGGACCTTATCCTTGGACCTTACAGAAACCAGGCAAGATACACTCAATTCCACTGAGTATGATCAGCCAGAATTTCTGGTATCTGTGATACAAAATGAGTGTCAAGGCCTAGGAAGAGAGCAGAAAGCTAAATAAATCAGTGGGGGGAAAAAAAGAGGTCAGGCCAGGTGCAGCACAGAACTGCTGAGTCTTCACACCGCAGCGAGCGATAAGGAAGGAGCCTCATCTGCAAGTCTCAAAGTCTCAGCTCACAATTTAATCCAAAGTTGGGGTTGTGCTCGTACGTAGAGGGTTTCATTCTGGCTGTTCTCTAGAAATAATGTGCAAGAGAGTTACAATGGTGAAGGTGGTAATTGCTTTGCCCTCGCTTTGCCCTTACTGTAGTGCTTTTACACTCAGCCTTGCAGTTGGAAAGCGATCGTTACTCTTGCATTTGTTTGGTAGCAACCACTGGGTTTTCTTAAGAGTTCAGTGAGAAGCTAGTGCCCACCATGAGAGGCTCTCCCAAGGATGTCACAGGCACAGTTAGGTGTCAGTCCCACTGGGGCAGTCTGGGGTGAGCAACCCGTGTTCACCTAAATTTGTGAGCATGAGATCTGTGCTGTCCTCTGGCAGGCCCAGCCGAGAGACACCGAGGTTAGTTTGAGAGAGTTTTTCCAACTCTTCTGCCACAGGTATTGTAGAAAAACCTCAAAATGTGGTGGACAGTGATGGATCAGGTCATCTTTATGGTGTTACCTGTAGGCTTTTTTCAAGACAAAGACATTGACTGAAATAGCTTAGAAAGAATCCCAGCAGGAAGCCCTGGTACGAGTTTTGGTTTTGCAGAGTTGAGCATCACTGAGAAGTACTCTGTCCTGTGACATATTAATCTGAGCCATTCCTACACTGACTAGAGCTTTAGCACCTCAGTGACACCTAGAGATACTGCATTCATACTTGGAAAAGAAACTAAAAAGAGAGATGGAAACTCACCTTTTCTCATACAGGGAGTGTGTTTCTCTTTGGTTTTGGCTACTTTACGCCAACATTCTATGGCTAACCCTATTCTGTTGCTTGATAATGTTTCTAAGGGACTGTCTATGTACAGTTATTGTTGAAATAAGCACACTATTTTTAAATATGTTGTTAGAATCAGGAGTTCCTGTAAACTCCATGTCATTTACCATGTTCTAACTCCACACCTGATGGTGGAGTGCAGAATGACTGAGGAATGGCCATCACTGAGATGGCAGGAGGATGCCCTGCCATCAGTCATGAGTCCTTAGCACTTCATGCACTTTAGTGTTGTACTTTATCCTGAACAATTACTGACTTCAAAATTTGTGTTATTGATGCAGTAGGCATGTGTGGCTGGTATCCAGTCAGAACACAGTGGGTTGACAGAAACCCCAGGTGATGAGGAGTTGAAGGAGATGGAAAGCAGTTCTTAGTCTGGAGGTTCCTATAAATATGGCAAGCAGAGAGGCTGGAGGCTCAGCAGTGGCTATCGATAATGAGCATTGACATTGATCATCCATTACAGCCAGTTATTGGTATCCCTTTTAGCCCCTGAACTCGATGGGAAGGTTGCATTTACATGACACAGGCCCAGCTGAACAGAGGACTGGAAAAATATGAATATCACAATGATGATATGTAAACCTCCTGAATGCAGTGCTAAAATTTCATGGCAACATCTGTCCTTATTATGGCATTCCTTTCTTCATCTCAAAGAGCTATTTCTCTATTTTCTGAAGGTCTACCAGCCAGAGGAATGTATGATCTAAAGCAGCTGAAATGAATTGCCAGTTCCATCTGTCATGAAGATAATTAACACCATATTTCCACCCAAACAAGATACAGATCACTGTGTAGATGTTCTCTCGACACCAAAAGCTGAAGTCCATATTATCACCATCTTCTTCTCACCCCTCCTCCACAGTTACCATGCCAAAACTCTCTTGATATGCCAGGAAATACTGGGGAGTATCTCAGATAGGACTGAAATGTTAAAAAAAACACTTTGCATGCCCAGATTTATTTGCAGGAGCTGCTAGGTTGTCCATGTGATATTGGCATGCTACACATCTGGATTCTCAACAGGGTTTAGAACTGTGTATGGCATTCCAGATGTCCTTCTGTGTGAATACTTCTCCATCTACCCTGGAGATACTTTACCTCGATGTATGCAAGGACCTTGTAGGCTTTTTTTTTGTGGATACATCCCACTGATAGTTCATAGTTGTCTTGCAACTGAATAAATGCAACCAACTGCTCCTTCCCCTGTCACTTGCAGTGAACAGCTTCTGGTTTATTCTGAATTTCTTGATCCTACATGCATAATTTTGTCTTATACCAACATATGCACAATTTCAAGACATCCAGTCATGTAAATTAGGTATTTTGACTCTATAATTCTATCCTTCTCTGCACCAACTGAGCCAATTTACCAATTCTGTGTTGTCTGCAGGTACTGGAAATCTTGGAGTTCAGATCCTTATGTGCAGGAAATGTGTTAGTTAACCTCAAATTGGTAACTGAAAGACAAGTTTCCATTTTCATTGGAATTTCTCTTTCAGTCCAACCTACTACAGCTACTAGAAGTGCAAAATAGGGTCATGTCTTTTTGGGTCCCTAAGTATTTGATGCCTGCTCTCACACCTAGCAATACCAGAGACTTGCCATTATTAAATAATTTGTTCTCTGGTCTCCATCTAGGAGGTTTCTTTCCCTACTTACACAACTCTGTGTTATTTCTCTCAAGTAATACATTAGAGATCTGTACCCATATGAAAGTTCACAGCCCATCTCCAGTACAAACACTTTTACCAGGCTTCAACAGGAACAGATTTATTCTTATTCACGCTTTCTTGTTCATTCCTGAGAGCTTCCCTATCATTAGTTTGCAGTGCTGCATGGACAAATCTATTTTGAGCTTTCCCCAGAAGCAAACACTCTTCTATCCCACCAGGTTTCTCTTACCCCTGTAATTTCCAGTTTCAGGTTCTAGCACTGCTAGTTCTTGCCTAGTTCTTCCTCCAGAGTCCTTGCACAGAGTAAATGTTTCAGTTGTTCCTCTCTGACCCTAGTTTCCCAGCTGGATTATTGGCTGTGCTGTCACTGTCCGAAAGCTTCCACGTGTCACTGAAGAACTTGGAGTGTATCAGAGCTGCTGGTGATCAGCTTTGGCAAAGTTGTGAAGTTTAATATTCAGCTGGTGTAGGACAGCATAGCAGTCCCAGAGCTCAGTGGAGGTCCTGGAGATCCCCTAGCAAGCATCGTCCATCTTCATGCCTCTCTGAGGCTCTCTCTAGCCCTGGCTGCGTTGTCAGCTCCTTCCTTATGCAGCCAGTATTGATTGCCCTGTTTCTGCTTAACCAACCTGGAAATGTCCTTTGATGAAAGAACAGAAAATACGGGACAATTGACGGTCCAATACTTTTCCTTCCAACAGCAAGAAACTGGTCAGAGGCTCATCTGACCCTAACAAAGGAGAAGGGCTGATAGGAAGGAGAGTCCTTCACCCACAACACCATATTCACCACCAACATCCCCCCAAGGAAATTCTTTCCCAAACATCCCAAGCCTCTGGTTTGCACAGCAGTGGGAGCTAGGACTGGGCAGGGGGGCTGCAGGGGTGACTGATCTGCTCCCTCTGCCAGCTCAGAACGTGTTCCCCTGCTCTACACCCAGGGCTCGGGAAGCCAGGAAGAGGAAAGCTGCTTTTCCATCTACTGCTCCTGCATCTCTCCTTCACATATGTTGTGCTGCTAAATACCGAGGTAGCGGTTGTTATTATTTATAGCTGCCAGTAGCGTGCTGGGCGTTTTACAGAAGAAATACGCCAGGTGCCTTCTTTCAAAGAGCTCACAATTAAATGTTAGAGGCTAGGAGTGCTGCTGCTCTCGGGGATTATACATCTCCGCTTGGCTGATGTGACTTGACAGCTGGAAGCCACATTCTGATGGCTTCCCTTCTTTCTTAACTTTCTTCATTAAAGGTGCCAGGTTATCTTTGCGAAAGAATAAAACCTGCTTCCTGACCCCACACACAGAACAGATAGAGCAATTTTTTCCCTTACCACCCTCTGCCAAATTGCCTGAACCCTGCCCTGGAGAAGAGAAAGAACAATTTGACGGTCTGTGCCCGTTCGGTAGGCAGCTTTTCTGCTAAGCCTGTGCAAAGATGCCATTTGGTGCCAGCTGTAGTGATGGATTTGTGATTCTTCACTGTTGCGGTTTCTTATGTAACGCTGTAACTATAGCTGGCACTTGGCAAAATCCATAGCTCCTGTTCTGGCTCGGCCGCACATGATGCAAGAATGAGGTGGTAAGGGCGGGTTTATGTCTTTGTGCATTTGCGATCCTGAGACAGGGCAGCCCAGGGGAATTTTTCAGCCTGGGTGTATCTTTGAAGGGTGGCATTGCTCTGAATGACCCCCAGCTGCCTCTCTCCAAGAAATGACTTGAGAGCACGGGAAGAGCCAGGAAAGAGGGACTGCCCCATTTGGGGAATGACACTTTGCTTCAGGACTGGCTCTGCCAGCTCTGCTCCAGCCAGGGACTCCTTAAGGGCTGCTGGTACCTTGGATTCATGTTTCCAATGTACCTCTTGGGCAATACACAGAGGCTGGATGGAGATCAGACCCGTAGACTACAACTGAGCCCTACACAAGTGTCCCTGAAAAAGCAGTCATTAACGGCTTTCCTATTATTACCCAAATAGATACTATTAGAAATAGATATATTTAATCACTCCCAGCCAGGGTGGAATTTGAACTCGTGACCTAGAAGTAGTAGCAGAGTTTTCAGCTGCAGGGAAAAAAAATGAAGGTCAAACAGGACTTTTCCTGCTGGGCAAAATAATTTATTGCAGGTGAAACAGTCTCAGATATGTGGTAAATTAGGCTGTGCATTATCTCATGGATAATAATTTCTCTCTGATGTTTGCCTTCTTGTGTGCATCTTTATTTTGGGCTCTAAATAAGATAAGAAGCACCAGAAATCTCTCAGGAATAACAAATGCATTTTCTTTGCTTGATTGAGGAAAGAAATATTGGACAGACATGTGTTATGCAACAATTTAAAAATAACTCTCTTGTAAAACTTGGAGTGAGCCTCAAATACCGCAGAAGAAGCAGAAATGTGTTACCTACCTTTCTATCAGCAGTGTCAGCCAGTACAGCTTTTTTCAGCTACTTTTACTGAACTATTGGCCTGATCATTTCCTGGGCATTTTATTTTAATATATTTTCCTGGGAAATAAATTCCAAGTCTCTGTTAAATTTTGGAGCTACGCTTAAACAGGCAAAGGATGTGAAAACAATGCTGCAATAAGACTAAAATACCTGTGCTGTCCTTAATACCTTGTTGGATACAGTGGCGGATGGGACAGAAGCCGTTTAGGTGTATCTTTGCATGGCTTGTAATGCTCTGAGCACACTGTGGGCCCAAGGTACCCATCATGTGATTGCTTCACCCAAACTTGATCTTAGTCTTTCTGGCCAGGATCTTCTTAAATGTCTGATGACATCAGGCATCTCCATGCTGATGCCCCAATTACAGCATTTTCCTGGAGATTTTTGTGATGGGAGGGACAAGGTGGAAAAAAAAAACCCTCATTCTTCTCTGCAAACTGTCCCACATAGAGAGGGGGGGGGCTTGAATTGGGCACCCCAAATCATCAGCTGCTGCTGAAGATGCTGGCCCTGTGAGCTCCATGCAGTAAACCAGATCATTTATTCACAGTAATACAGATTTTTTTTTTAAATGTAAGACCAGTTGCAGATGTAATGACAATAGAGGAAATTAGCTCATGATGGGATTTTAGAAAGAGGCTAGTGGAAATATGTTCAGTAATGTTCAGTTATTAAACCATTAAAGATCCCACTGGAGACCAGCTCGTAGGATTTCTCATAATCTGAAGTGGTTTAAGGCAAAACACAGAGCCCCTAAGGAGGGAAATGACAAAATGTTCCTTTGGAATAGTCACCTCATCTCCTTGCCTGTGTCTCTGTGCTCTGCTACACAGCGTGCGTGACAGCACATGCGTCTCTCTCACATGGACGTGTAGGCTCCCTGCCTCCTCCTGGGGAGCAGCACCCTGGGAGTGCCATGGCCCCCCAGGCTTTACCCTCCACAGCAGAGTTTGGGTGAGGAGGGACGGTAGAGGTGAAACCAGAGAAAACTGCAAACATCTGCGCTCGCCTGGGGCCCGATCTCAGCCCTACTGAAAATGCACCTAATAACTTCCACTGGCTTCAGGAGCCTTTGGATCAGGCGCTGTGAGTGTCTGCTCCTGTGGCTCTGTTTACCATTTTGGTGGGATTATATGGAAACAGGAGGGTATTAAGTTCTGAAAATCAGGTATTGGCTCAGGCCTGTTGAAAGGAAATCCTGGAGGTTGGGTATGGATTCAGAAAGCTGAAGAACACCTTTCTGCCAAGTTGATGACCCTGAATAGGGAAGAACTTTTTGCCCGCTGGCAGAGCTGATCCTGATGAACTGGCATGGAGCTGAGGGTAGCAGCCAAAATGCTCCCAGCCCCCAGGGATGAATAATCAACATGCAAAAGTTGAGGGATGGTAGTTGAGGTCCGAGACCCTGTGCAGGGTGTGGATCAGGCGTGGTCTGAACTGGTGCTGGAGCCTGTACGGATGCTGCCGCTGGCAGTCCTGCCCAAAGGAGCCACAGTGCAACCGGGATGTCGTTAATGGTGTGAGTAATCAGGCAGTGCTCATCGAGAGGCACGATGCAACAGGCAAAGGTGTGCTGGTGACGATGATGGCCTTTAAAGCAATTAACCTGTCCTAACCTGCCGGCCGTGTTACTGTTTTCTCCTTGCTGTGCCAGTACACCGGAGCACTATCCTCCGACGGTGGATACTGGCACCATTCCCTTGAAATCGGTAGAGAAGTGCAGGCATCCACTGCTTGGAAGTAGGGCTGCCTGAATTTCATGTCCCAGATCTTTCCTTCCTCGGTGAAACCGTAGCAGCAGCGGCCGTGTCTGAGCTGCACATTGGGAAACACTCCTGTCTCAGCTTCGGGTCTGCTCGCAGCAGCGGAGAAGCAAAGACAAGAGATTTTTCTCCCTCCTTCCCTGCTTCTAATAGCAACCAGGTGCTCTGACACTTAACCTGCGTGCTGCTGTGAAATTGCCTGTCTCGTGCAAACACCCGTGTGGGGCTCTGGGCCTCAGGATTTACTTTATCCTGGGATTTGTAACCCAATCTCATTGAGATCCTCCATTTTTATCATCCACCTTAGAAATCCATAATTTTTATTCTTCTTGTTGTTGATTAAACATGGAAGAAAAAATTTCTGTTGACATTGAAATTTTTTTCTTTAGAGGAAAAAAAACCCGGAAATATCTGTATTTCTTGGCTGCAAACTTTGTTTTTTATTAAATGTGCTACTGTGTTTTAAATTGGTACCAGCGCAAATACTCAGATGATTATATCAAAGTGTGCTGGAGTTAATCAGTTGCATGTATCTAGATCAGGTTGCTCAGAACCCCATCAACCCTGACCTTGAATGTCTCCAGGGATGGGGCCTCTGCCACCTCTCTGGGCAACCTGTGCTGTTGTCTCCTCACAGATATCTTTGCTACTTAAAAAACTTAAGGTTCTTGTGTGAAGGACAGAGAAGAATGTCCAGGGTGTTTAAGGTCTTGAAGAGGGCCTGGATATCAGAACAGAGGTGTTACAGCCATGCATGTAGTCCTGCACCAGGACATCTTGTGCAGGCAAGGAGCTAGTCTGAGCAGCAAGTGTAAATGCTCACAACCCAGAGGAACAGAGGAGCAACTCAGGTGCAGTGGGTTAAACCTGAAGGATTTCGCTGAGGTTTGAAGTTACTTGAGATTTACACCAACATAAGCAAGAGCAGAGCTGCACACCAATTGCCTGTTTTGATTTTGTGGGAATTATGAGAGGTGGTGGTGGTGGTTTGTAGAAGCATTTTATGGAGCAAAGGATGTTTTCCTAATTGTTTGGGTCCTTCAGCCTTTGACTTCAATTTCAAATACATCGGATCTCCATGGTATTGCACAAATGGGTAAGGTGGGTGCTTTAGGTGCTACTAGAAGTAACTTCTTGATACAGTCAGGAGCAAACATTGAGTTTGGGCATAGTCTTGATGCTTGATGCTTTGAGTGCTGAGACTAGACTTTAGAGAGGTCAACCTCATGCACAGAAATCTACCGTCCAGTCCCCATGCTCACATCCAGCCTGTGAGCATTTATGTAGTATTTCAACTGCCCTGTTTTGATTTGCTTGTAACCAAATGATAAAGAAAGGCCAGAGGGCACAGAGTAGTCCCACCACTCTTGTTGGGACCTATCTTATCATGGGTAGAGAGGAGAACGTCTCTGTGTACAATTCCTTGGCTTTTATGTCTTCTGAGTCAGCTCAGTGTCTGGGAGAGAGGCAGGAGACTTGTTTTGAGGCCTTTGCACCTGCCATGTTGCTGGGCTTATCCAAACAGCAAGAGATCGGACCACAGCTGAAAAAACAGCCCGTCGCAAGAGCTCGGGATTTTTGATGTCCTCCTTTTGTTTACAGCATCTCGCCCCTCCTCTCTCCCGACTGCAGAGCCGGGCAGGAATTCTGTTCATTAACTTCTGACGTGCTTCTCATGCCATTTTTATTAAAAATAGGAAAGGCAAGGTGAGGGGGAGCATGTGTGAGGGAGGAGATGAAGAGAGAAGACGGTCAGATTTGTACGGTCAATGGCAGTGCTGGAAAAAGGTTGGGAGTCGGGGAGCAAGTCTATTCGGGTTGTCCTAAAGTGACCTAATCCCCCAGGTTAGTCTTCACCCATTGTTTCTGGAGCACCTGAGTATGGGGGAGCCTGCAAACACCTGGTGGCATTTCTGAGAGGTAAAACCCAGTGCAGTTTCATGACTACTTGCTAAGCAGCAATGAAGAGAGTGGTGTTTGCTTCTCCAGTGTGGAAACATTGAGCCCCAGTTCAGTGCCCAGGACTGGGAGGCTGTAAAGACGTCTGAGGATGAGGTGCTGCTTCACCAAGGTAGTGGGTGTTTGGGGTATTTCAGGACCTCTGTAAATGATGTTGGGTGTGTCCGTGGCTGTGAGAAGCCCATGGGGAACAGAGTGGACAGCTCCAGGCTGCAGAGGATGAGACAGGAGATGGTGTGGACCTTCTGCTCTTCTGCGTGTGGCTGTGTTCAGTCCACCTTGAGTGCTGATCCAGAGCATTGCAAGAAAGGAAAATGGGGGTTGCTGCTGTTTGCTACTGGCACATTTCCTGTCTTAATCAGCAAGGCTTCCATGCTAGGGAAATGCAAATGAAATGGTGTTAGAGGGAAACAGGGACATGGCTGGAAGACCACAGTTGGTCTGGGCTATGGAGAGCTGTCCAGGAAAGGTCTCTTGGCTCAAGAGTTTGGTGGCTGTTTAAGGTCAAAGAAAGATGGAGGCTTCCTGAGGACACTTGAGGTGCAGAATTTCCCTGCTTCACACGATGCTGCCTCTGACAGCTGTAATTTAATTGAGGATGCCTTAGACATTGCTGTCCACTTTTTTTGTAAACAAGCCTTTGCTGTATAAAACTTATCCCTGCTATTACTTGTTGTAGGAAAGCCATACATGCCATTGCAGTGGGGAGAGGGGCGTGGGGTGCTTGCTTTCCCTCGGTGCCATCACTGTGCCTGTGTCTGCCAGTGCTGATGCCCTGCAGTGGGCACAGAGCTGATGTGGTTGGGGTAGTGTCAACCTTGCTGGTACTCGAGGGTATGTGTGTTGCTGCTGTAAATTCAACAATCCTTTAAACCCACCTTGATCCGAGTAGAAAACTACTTCCCAGGGGTATGATTTTTCCTGTAAGTTTTACAGGAACACCCAAAGTGAAAGCAGAGGTCCCTTGCCTGGGGGGGGACAGACAGATTAACTGAACTCTCCAGCCCCTCTCCCCAGTAAAAACAGGAAAAGAATTAGAGGGTTTTACATTTCTGACCCGGGATCCGTCACTTGCCACAGCAGACAGGAGAGTTGCCCTCGTGGTATTTCACACGGCACGTTCTAATTCCCCCTCTAAGCAGAGGGCTTGAGTCATTGCTTTTTAATAAGACTGCCTCCCCACGGGCGGAAGCTGCAGCGATCAATGCGGCTTACTCAGTTCTCGAAAAGGTCATTAAAAGACCATAGATATAAATTTAAAAGAGTGTTTGTTCACATCCTTAATGTTAAAGATGTTCTTCTGTCTCACTTCCTTAAGTAGCGTCGTACAGAGCTGCCATGCGTCAGACCTGCCTGCCAGCAGAGTGGAAGGAGCCCGGTATGGCTGTTAGTGTGCCGTTGGCTCCCAGGGAAGGCAGGGAAGAAAATAAATGGTCAAAAATCCCGCTTTTATCACCACTTGGAGTGGAGCTCGTCTTGCTGACATCTCCAGATACAGGCTGTAATATCGACCTCGGTGCCCTGTAACTATATAGGAGAGAATACATTCTTTTTCTTTTGCTTTTTTTTCCTTTTGTTACTTCATTCCTCCCTCCCTTGCTGTGGTACTGGGTTGCTGCCCTGAGCATTGCACATACCATCCTTTAGCAGCTATATATTTTCCAGAATGTGGGTACTGGGAAGGAATGCTATAAAGTTCTCAGTCGCTGCCGATATGATATATTTAACAGTTCAAGAGGATGGAAGTATCTCAATTTCCAGTTGTTGAGACTCAACCACCACATCCAGGCAAGTCAGCTCCTGCCAGGATTTTGCCAGTAGTACCAGGCCAGGGTGAGCTGAGTTTTGAGTTTCTGGGGTGGCTTTCTGGTGCTCTCATTGAGGCACTTCTCCAGCTCCGATGCCATGATGCTAGAGGGTGCCTCTGGAGCACACGTGCTCCTATTCCTGATCTCTGGGCATGACTGGTTTGTTGGTGCTGCCCTGGGTAGGGAAGGTTGTAAAGCTCCAGGTTGCTCTCAGCTGGGCTGTCAAAAGGGCAGCTGGAATGAGGATGGGAGAATGTTTGCTGTGGTTGCAGTGTGGGACTGGAGTGCTGGCTCCCAGTCCTGACATTGCTTTGCAAGACCATATGTTTCTAGGAATTTGTCTTCCCCCACTCTGTATTTTAACCTAAAGCAAGAATTCATAGCTCATGGGATATTTTGAGCATAAATAACCTAATAGTACTTTGCATGCAAGCTGTGTAGAGCTAAGGGACACCAGGCTGTGCTGACACCTCAACTGTAGGTGTAAGAACTCAGGTGCTTTTTGCTCACCTTCTATTTGAGAGAAGAAATGGCCCATTTTTTTCCCTGTCACTAAACCATAAGGACCATGTGTGTGTTAGGACATGCCACTTCTCCTAGAACCACCCATTTTTGAGTTGCAGGCTACAGTTGGATATCTCCCCTCAGCAGTATGTGGCAGGTGACAGGATTAGACCAAAGCTCCAGTGCCATCAGTCCTTCATCTCCCACATCCACAGGTGCTCTCCCCGTACGCAGGTTCACGTTCACAATCCGCACAGTGAAATGGGCCAGAGTTCTCCCCACCTAAAAACTTTCATTTCCAGTTTTATGTCTTATTCACCCACATACCCATTCATCTCCAGTCACCTAATAATTCATAAACACCATATTCTCTCCCGTGCTTAATTTAGTAGTATGTCTTCTTCCATTATGTTCTGCCAACTTCCCGCCCTGTACATAAACAAATGTGAACTTTTCCTGTTCTCCCTTTGCTTACATGCACACACAAGCATACACAAACACTCCCACACACTGAAACACGCTCGCAGATGCACACTTTCTGCCGTGAGCCGAATGCCTGCCCACCACCTATGGGGATCGGTGGAAATCACAGAGAAAAAAAAAGTCAGAAACCTCCTATTTTGCTCTTGCACGTGTGAGCTCGGCGCACCCAAAAGCAGCACGGGATTTATTCATTCTGTAGCTGTTAGAGCTGTGCAAACTGTTCACTTGTTTGTAGTCTTTTCGAAGAGTTGAACCTTTTTTGTGGTTAGCAGATCCCCAGTGGCAAAATCCACATTTCTGCAAGCATTCTGGTTAATCGTAAATATTTTTACAAATGGTGTTGAGAAAGAACTTGAGAAATAAGCGCTCTTTGATAATCAAAGTTTGCCTCTGCTTTGATTTCATCAGGATAGATCAGAAACTTCACATCTTAATAGTGGAGTTATCAAGGCATCAAATCTAGTGGAAGCCCTCAGTATGACACATCAGCATGCCTTTGGCCACTTAGGTTACTTCCTCTAATTTTGTATTTATTTTTCCCCCCAAACATTTGTTTGAAACAGGCCCCAAAGGCAGACATTTGAAACTTCTCACTTCGATGGACTACACACTCTGCCTGGTATCTGGGTAGTTGTCTCCCTGTTCTGTAGGTGAATTAAGATGCTGTTTGTGCTACGTCAACTCTCACATCTAGCGCACAGGAGCTACGGACTCTTGCTGCCAGGGCTTGGGAGAAGCAGCAGTGAGAAAGCCACTTGTGTTTCCCTTTCATTCCAGTGAGTTTCCCTCCAAAGAATCGCACCCTAGTGCCGTGCCCATGCAGGTCCTTCAGTGACAGTTTTTTGGAGGCATGGTATCCACGAGAAAACAGCTTTGTTGTAAAATAGAACGTGTGATATTGGAGTTTAAGTCATGCTTGTTAATTTAACGAGTGTTGTAAGGAAATGCTTATTTCACAGACTTGAAGGTTTCAGTACCTATGGTCCATTTGATACCTACTTCAGTGGTTTTGTTGCTCTTCATAGTAAGTGCTTCGTTAACACACACTTTTTGACCAAGTTCCTGGGACAAAGAGACACACGTATTACTGTCAGGAAGCGGGGCCATACGAACACAGCAAGTAGAGGACTGTTGAGGGTTACGAAAGAGCCACCTTGCGTTATGGGCTCTGCAATTAGCCTGATTGATGACTTTGAGCAAATCGTTTCGCCTTTGCCACTCTGTGGCTTTACAAATCAGTACAATGAGGATAATGGTAATGAGTTCCTTTGTGGGACGTTTTGAGTTCCGATAATGTAAAAGACATTGTAAAAGAGCTAAACATTTATATTAGGCTTATAGCATTACTTTATTGCATATAAAAGAATTATTCCTCCTTTACGGATGCACAGGATTCAGATAATTATGGCTTTGCATAAATATGCAACAGTTTGCTAATTCTTTCTGTGAATATTTCAGTGCTAATACATGCTGGGCTGTGGATCCTATTTTTTTGCGCTCTCCTGGAGAGGAAGAAGCCTTTGTTTTAATTCTACAGTTTTAATACCTGTATGCAAAGTGGATAACTTATTTATCACTGAAACATCCCCAGTCCAATTCTGTTTTAAATCAAAAAGGCAAATTCTCACTGGCTCCAACTGCTGTTGGACTGAGCTCAGGGCTATTGAGGAATTAATTGGTGTTTACAGGGTATTTAAGGTTCCTGAAATGGACTATACCACAAACATGGAGGTAACACTGTCCCTGCCATGGAGAGACAGGAACAGAAGTGTCCAAGCCTAAGTAGAGTGCAGTGCAGGGCTGGCTTCTCAAATGCTGCAGCACTGTGGGCTGTTGGTACTGCTGTTACTGTTCCCACTGCACGTGGTGAGGACTGACACACTGCCGCGGTGCCAGTGCAATGCCATCTCTACCGTGGGCACAGATGGCAGCAGCAACACCGTGATCAGCCACATGATTTTCATCAGCACATAGTTTGGCTGTCAGATGGTCAAGAGTCGCACCATAAATACACATGGATATAGGTCGCACTGATTGTGCTCGCAAGAAAAAGACACCCAACCAAAACTTACTCCCATCAAAATGAGGTAGGAATATTCTGAGGACCTAAGTGAACTAAAACTTGCTTTTTTGGCAGCCACTCTGCATTTCAGTACCTCCTTCCCTGCCCTTTGCTACTGCCTGTGTTGTACTGATGGCTTAATATTCCCTTTTGTCTTGCAGGGAACTGAGTGATAGCACCACATACACCTACCAGGTCATCGTTGTTTCCGGGGCAGAGGAGAGCGAGCCTTCCCCTGCGCTTGTGTACGTCTCTGGAAGTGGATACTGTGGAGATGGGATTATCCAAATGTAAGTCTGGAACAAGCAAACAGATAAATCTGGGCACATCTACTCAGCCAGAATCTGAGACTAGAAAGGAATTGATGACCTCTGATGTCTCCTTAGTTTAGGCTGGCTCTCATCTGTAGATAATGACTCATGTGCTTGATGATTACCAGGATGATGACATTTAATTGGAACTTAGGCCCTGCTATCCTGGCACCAGTAGATCCAGACAGAGATACAGATAATGGAGTCCAGACAGCAGGATCGATATGAAAGTACGCTATATGCTGTTTATGCTGGTTGTTCATGTATCTGTATCTTTATACATATATATGGCATTTGCTATGTGGAGCTGGAGTAAGTGCTTGGAAACTTTATGCAGCCTTTGATTCTGGCTGTACACATGGGGTCCCAAGTGCCTGGCAGCAGGTGGAGGGTGCAAAACCCTCACATGTGTTGGGCCAGATTCCTGGTGCAGCCCCTTGTGTGAGTGACCAGCGGATCTGGGATGCATTTGGAGGTGACAGCTTTGGCCTCAGAGAGAGGATGTTGGGTATTTGGTGTTCCCAGTCAGCTCCTCCCTCTCGCTGGCTGCCAATCCCCAGACCACTGGAAATGTAAACCAATCATTGACAACTCTGTTAGGGTTTATTGTTTTTTACTATGTTGGCCCTTCAGGCCACCTCCTTCAGAGCTTCCTGGCATTGGGTAATTTAATTATTTAAACTATGGTAGTAACAACAAGCAAGTGCTTTATCCAGCCAGTATTATTTGCTTGAAATAATGCTGATCAGCAACCACGTAGTACAGCTCTATCAGATGATATACCTGACAGCAGCTATTTGCAGGATGAGGCCCAACAGGCAGGGAAATCAAAGAGAACAATCAAACGACATATGAATCTAGGGTAGTCTTGGAGAGAGAGGTGGAGAAAGACAGATTAATTTTGCTTTCCGTAACTTTTCTCCTACTGTTATGTTTGCACATTCCTCAAACATCACTTGTGGCTTTGCAGCAAGCGTCAAACAATAGCTGAGCTGCCTCAGGAGCGAGCAGGAACCAGACTGTGTCACAGCTTGGCTGGTTGTGGCCCCACTTGCAGCTGTGGCAGCCCCTTTCTCATCTGGTTCACACTCTTCTCCCCGCACGTGGCTGTAACCGTGCGGGCTGGCACGAGGCAGGACCCCGTCCCCGACACCACCTGCTCCCTGCTGCCTGCTCTCCTCTGAGTGCCGTCATCTGGAATAGCCCAGCACCAGGCTTTATGCCTTGTTATTCCCAAGCTGGGGTCACAGTCTGGCCCTTCCAGATTTAATACAAAGAGTTTTCAAAGATTCCTGTTCTCTTTTTCCCCACCTGCTGAGTTGCAGCCACACCAGCTATGGGGGGAGTTGCTCATATCTTCATCAGAGAACAGCAAGTGGTATCCACATGTGCAGGAGAGAAGTGGCCAGGCAAGCTTGTGAACGGGGAATGATGAAAGTCAGGGCTGGCGGAGAAAGGGGAGAGGTATTTTAAGGGTCGGCACACAAAGTCACTGTAGTGGGTTTCAGGGCTTTGGGATTCTGTGGAAGGGTTGCAGCGATTGTTGGGATGATGCCATTTGCCATCTGACTCCTTTTTGCATGTGTGTGCCCTGCCTACAGAGACTTGGGGGAGGAATGCGATGACATGAATAAGATCAACGGTGATGGCTGCTCCCTATTCTGCCTGCAGGAGTTATCCTTTAATTGCATCGGTAAGTCTGGCTCAGAGCCCTTCCACTCATGGTGGGCAACTCTACACAGAGCACAAGTGAAAAAAACAACAGTATTTTCAGCATTTCCAGCTGAAGAGTTGTCATGGAAGAGAGAAAAAAAGGTGGAATTTGTAGGTTTGAAAGGCGAACATATCTTCCCAGCTTCTGGTCATTTTGATGGGAAATTGGTTCTGCTGGCTTTGAAACAGCCGAGGACTTAGGGCTAAGTCAGCCATTGTGGGACTGATCCAAAGCCCATTGAAGTCAGTGGGTGGTTTTCCACTGGTTTCAATAGGCTTTAGATCTGGCTACGTGAGAAGACATGAACTGATTTTTCCTGGTAAACAGGAGGAGGAGTGAAAGGGGAAGGGACTGAGACCAGAAGCAAGTCCAGCTGAGGTCACACCTCCTTTGAGTTGCAAATCAATATCTGAGGATCAAAGGTCTGGCTAATCCCCTTTTTCAGAGGTGAAAACTACTTAATCAGATTTCATTTGCAAGCCTGGTTTGCTCTGATTAGCAAAACCTGTAAGCACAATGGCCGGAAGATGCTCGAGCTATCGGGATAGCAGGGCTGCAGTTGTGAGCTTTACATATTTATTAAACTCTCGAGGAATGCTGGGTGCAGAGGAGGGAAATGGAGACCAATTTACCCTGCACCTTCTGTGAGGTTACCCTGCATTTTCCCAACCAGGGCTCGGCGAGGTCTGGGGAAGGATGAAACGTGCAGAGCTTCTGTAACCAAAGTTAATGTTTATAAAGGGTTGGTTCTTCCTGAAGAGATTTTGTGAGATTCCTTATCTGGACTGACCAAGCAAATACTTGGTCCCATCCAGTGGTCCCATCCCATCAGCTCAGGGCATCAGTCCTCAGCAGATAATCTAGTGCTGGCAAGACTGAAATTTGCTTTTATTGACAAATGAATGGTTATCTTGTGCCTGGAGCAGTGTATAAAGGACCTCACAAGCACAGTGTTTCCCTTGGGTGGCAAGCTGGGGACTGCTTGTCTTGTAATGGCTGCATTTTTACTTCAGCATCCCACCCTGTGGTACTTGAGGCCTGATTTGGGGATGTGCTTATTTGCATATTTACACATGTAAATAGCTCTATTGAAATCTGAGAGTTTTTATGGTTGAGGCTAAATGTGACTAGTGGTGGTCTTGAAGTTCCATTTTTGTTTCTAGTAGCTTGCTGTTAGAGCCTCAAGCACTGAAAGATATTAGTCATAATATTTTGAAAGTGAGATAAACAGTGATGCAAATATTTTGGGTTCTCCAAAAGTCAGGCATAGCATGAGACTGGATCCAAAAAGGATTTGGGTTGGAGCTGTGACGCTGCGTCTGTAGCACCTTGCTCAGCACAGGTCTGGGCTCCTTGTCCCAGGTCTGTATGTCAACCACTTCCCAGTGTTACATTAGGATGTGACCCAGGTTTTCCCCTGGGTACACTGTTTCTCAGCAGAACTGGGTTGTGTGGGCTGGTCAGCAGCTGCATCCTGCTCCAACTAAGTCTGTGGACATGAGTAAGAGCGGGACATCCCAAGCCTTGGACCACTCAGCAGTGTCCTGGCAGGGGAGTGCAGGCACTTTATGCTGGTGTATGCGTTCATCTCCTGTGTCAGCAACAGGACCGGTGTAGTGCAGAAAAAACCTGTCTGACAGCAATAGGGTTAGAAAATAAAACAGCTAAAACATACGGATTTTTCAACACCATTCCAAAGGAAGTGATTTTCCAGCTTTGCTTGTGTTGAAAAGGAAAGGGGAATTCCAGAGGTAAAAAGTTCTTGTTTGTTGTGGGCCTCACAAGTTCGTGGTTTTGCCCAGGTCCTGGATTACAAAAGGGAATGAAATCAAATTCAGTTGTTTGTGAAATACTGAATACGGGGATTCACGTAGGCGAAGCAAGTGAGCTGACCCCATGGAAGCAGACCTCACAAGTGTTTTGTTGTGTGCTGGTAGCGTTGTGGTGGTGGTGTGGGGTGTGCGTGCAGGGTCTGCAAGGGTCAACCAGCTGCTGTTGTTTTGGGGCAAACACGGCCTTCATCAAGTCCTAGGCGAGGTTCAGGGAAGGTAATACCAGTGAAACGGGGCCTGTTGCCTTGCTACTATGGGTGCTGAACTGCCAGGAATTAGGACATGGAGAGCTAGAGAAATGGCTGGCTCATCTTTCACACAAAGGAGCAGTGCTGACTTGTGTTCTGTTTTGACATATCAAGCAGTAAAATCTCATCAGAAAGCTTAAAGATGCTAGGGAAGCCGTTGGAGTGACTGTACATGTTACATAATAAATAATAATTAAAAAGAGCAGCAATTCCACATTCTCCATAATCTAATAATATCCGACCAGATCCTCTGGCTTTAGCCAAACAAAAGTCTTCTTTGAGCCCGGTGGCGTGTTTTCTTGGAAAATGCAGAATGCTTGGGTCCCTGTTTGAGGAGCACAGAAAAAGGAGTGTAATTTATTTCCATGTTTATAAGGCTAACACATGTTATAATCCTGTAGGACAAGTAATTATTTCAGACAGTGTTATTTTTGCAGTGATGTTCTCGTTGTATTATGTAGCTTATTAGAGCCCCGGGAATCACTCCTCTTCACCAAAGAATTCAGTGAGCCTCAAACACATGTTCAGAGGCTTTGCTGAATCGGGGGCCTCAGGGTTTGATCTTGCAAATGCTTCCTTCCAGGCATGTTTCTGAACTACCACAAGGCATTCTTTAGACTTCAGCAAATCTAACCGCAGCAGCGAATGCAGCGCTCGTCACAAATTGTCTGCAGGATCGGGTCCCACACGGCTGAAAATAATCCCTAAGCATTTTGTTTGCAAAGGCAGGGCTCATGGGGAGTCATTGGGGGGGAGGCTGTAGCGGGACGTTGGATAGCAAAGCCCAAGTGGGCTTCTTCCTTCCAAAGCAGAGACCACGCAAGTCACCTCACTTGATAGAAGAGAAATACAGCAGAGCCTGCAAACACCATCGAGCTTTAGACTTAGAGCCATGAATCACAGAATAATTTAGGTTGGAAGGAGTCTCTGGAGGTCTCTGGTCCAAGGAGGGCCAACTTCAAAGTTAGATCCAGCTTTGGAGTTGGAGCACGTTTCTCAGGGTCAAGCCCAGCTGTACCCTGGATATCTCCAAGGATGGAGGCATGCGTGCAGGTGTCCCTCTGTCTCTCCTCCTCCCTTTGGCCCTTAAGGATCATGAGGTTTATGGGGTTTTTTAATGGGTCCAACTTTCCTTTGAATAAATGGCACAAAGCTCTCAAGACATTTTGTGCTAGTGCCTGTAATAAAATTATACTTTCTTTTTTTTTTCTTTTCTCGGTTTTGTTTTCTCTCCTCCTTTCCTCTCTAATCAGATAACAGTGGATCAATCTGCTCTGCCATGGGAGGAGGGGCATGGGGGAAGGAAGGAGGGAGGCAGGGAAGAAAACTGTGTGGTCTTACTGTCAGGCTGTCCTGGCCTTCTCTGAACACAAAGCTGAGTAACAGAAAACAGATAAGATTAATAGCGTTTTCTTCCTGCAACATGCTGGAGAGCGACAGTGAGATTAATTAATTAATTAATGAAAGCATCTGGCAGTGCTCCCTTTTTAAGTTCTGCAGTACACTCGCTCTTCCCCATCCTGAAATTTATCATCTCTACTTTCCCCACCCTCCCTCTTTGCGTAGCAGATTTTGCATATTTTATCTCCTCCACACAGAATTTGGTCCCGTGGGGAAAGTTTCCCTCTGCCTTTTGATTTGTAGGAGGCAAGCGAACCGAAGTCAGGTCTGCTGTGACTGATGCACCCCTCTCCTACCTCTTGGCTGCTTTTCTTTCACCTTACTCTTGATTACTCCCGGGATAACTGATTTTTGCGATTACTGAGGATCTCAGCCAAGTTCAAGCCGACATGTCCTGTGTAAAACAGACCCCAGTCATAAGAGTTATGATTTGCAGTTGTGGGAACCCAGAGCTTTTTAGCACTCGATCCGTTCCCTCCGGAGCGTTGAGAAATGGGTGTCTAACAAGCAGCTGAGCACCTTGTCCTTGGTCTGCACTCTCCCACACACCGACATTGTACACATGCGTCTAGATATATGTGCAGACATTGAAAAAGAGAGCTGCTTTCATTTGCATTCCTTTTGTTGAGTGTGATGTGCATTATGCATTGATTTAGCTCGCCAGTGCTGAAGAAAGAGAAGGATATAATAAAAAAAGATGCAGAGATCAATAAAAAAAGACGGGAGGGGGAGAGAAAGTAATATGAAAAGAGATGAGTAAAGACTGATAGACGCATTGAAACACAGCTGGGAAGTAGCTTCACAACTTCTATCTACCCTTAAGTTTGCCTGGTAATTTATGGGGTTCTCGGTCGCATCTTATTGGTGTTGTTATTGCTCCACTTTATCTCCCTGGCTTGTAAGGGACTCTTTGCTAAAGCCTTTTTTACAGCAGAATGGGGCAGCGCTTCCGCTGACTTCCACGTGTGAGCAGCCGCACTGAAGAGCGTGAGTGTTTCAGGTTAGACACACATCTCTGTGGTTTGTTGGATTGGGGCCTCAGGGGTGTGAAATACAAAGGCATGGAGTAGAGGCAAAGAGAAAACAAATGTATCTCGCTCTTGAATTTACCACCGATTTCTGGCGTGCTTGAAGCATCGGTCGCCAGTGGTTGTTCTGGGAGAAGTATGATTTTAATTTGACAATGATCCTTAAACACCTTTCCTTTCGCTCCTGCTTGGCCTCAAATGTTTTTTTGCTACCTTACAAATCTGGATCTGTCCTTCTCCTCCTCAGAGGCCTCTCCCTCCAGCTGTGAGCCTTACCTTTGTGGGAGCTCTATCCTTTACCTCTCCTATTATCCATAAATTAAGCATAGCACTTTCCCCTAATCTTATTGTTTGGCGGGCTACATTGCATTCAGGGAAATGATTAATATTCATGAGCTTGCTATCTCTGTTTGGTGCATAATCCTCTAGGGAAATTGCAGTGTTAAATGAGTGACACAAACCTAATTTTATATGTCTTTTCTTTCCTTTCTTTCTTTTTCCTTTTTTTCCCTTTCTGACAGAGGAGTAATGTGCTTAAAATAAATTGATGGATGACCATCCATATTCATTGTGGGCATGCTTTGAGAGCGCGCCCCGCTCCCATCCTCTCCCCCTCCTTGCCTCGTACCCCTGCACAGGAACACGGCTTTGACTGCCGAAACCGCGGCCCCACACAGCAGCTAATGGCGACTTCGCCTTCTTTCACCAACGTTAAATAGGCCTTGGCTGACCCTGCCGAGGGCTTTCATTGGAACAACAGCATGGGAGAGCCCGAGCCACCTTGCAAGAGAAACTCAGCATCTCACAGGGCATCAGTAAGACTAAAGCATTGACCAAGGAGCTTGGGAAAAAGTATTGCTGTGGAGAAAGAAGCTGAGGTTCTATAGCTGAATTTTCATAGTGAACAGCAATGAGTTTACTGACGGGGGCTGTTCAGACGATATTTGTGTGAATCCTTCAGCTTCAGGCAAATACTTTGAAGCTGACTGTTTCTTGCAGCTCATGGGAGTGTGGCTGCATGTTCTAAAATGTCTAAGCACTCGTTTGGCAAGTTAGTAATAACAGCATCGTCGTGAAGTCTCTTAAAGTGATTTTCAGACTGTCATCATTAATAGTGCAATCTTAGCCGGGCCAGCTGAGCCACAGAGCAGAGAGAGCAGGCATCTCAGGCAGCAAAATACAAAGGACAGATGCTTTTTTGTGGGGGAGAATGTGGGCTAGAGAGGAATTTGCCTGCATTTTTCCCTAGGCCAGTGACTCCAGCCCAGCTCAATCCAGCTTTGGTTTTTAGGACACAGCTGCAGTGACAGCCCAACAGAAGAATTACTCCTTTGCTTGTTGCATCCCTCACACATTACTCTCCGTGGATCAGATAGGCTTCCACGGCTGGTCATACTTCTCTCCTTAGAGCATCCTCTGTGACTCAACAGCAGCTTGCCGTGCTTAGAGGATGATGCCAAGCACAAGACCTTTCTTTGCAACAACATCCAGCCATATGCACAAACAAGCAGTTTTGTTTTTCTTGGTGAATGGCACCAC
Source organism: Gallinula chloropus (assembly GCF_964237585.1). Taxonomy (NCBI): domain Eukaryota; kingdom Metazoa; phylum Chordata; class Aves; order Gruiformes; family Rallidae; genus Gallinula; species Gallinula chloropus. The sequence goes on along the minus strand of NC_140103.1, from coordinate 8,824,305 downwards.
TGGGTTTTTTTCCAGGCTCCTTCCCAGCCTCCCAACAAGTGGTCCAGGTGTCAGGAAAGGCCATGCTGACCAGCCTTCTTCCAGTTATAAGAGTCACTGTCTTGTGTGGCAGAAGCCTCAAGGCTTTGAGTTGAAGAGCCTCTAAGTTTAGCTAATAAATCTGTGTAAGACTGAGGAAATGCCAAAACATCCTCAGCACCGCTTTTCTCACTTACCCAACCGTCCAAGGAGGGAAATGAGATTAGGTGGGAAGAGGCCACATGTTGTAGTACTTTTACAATGTGCCAGGTGGCCCAGCGTTGGGGGAAGGCCACGTTGGCTCCCGTTGGCTAGCCACAGAGCAGATAAAGTCTTACTACTGCTGCCAGCGATGGAAAATATCCTTTCACTTAAGTGACAAAGGCTCGTGTTCTTGGAGGTGAAATATCAAATTTCAGTGCTGGGCTCTGTGAGGGAGTTGTAATTGTATCTGTCTGCAGCACGCAGATCAATTGCATAATTATTGTGCTCTGACTGCTATATCATACCGATGAGCCGAGTCACGCCAGACAAAGAACAAGCCCAGGAATGTGTTTCCACGAAGCAGCTGAATTACCGGGGAGCCGCACTCTGCACACACGTTATGCCTGCCTGCTCCGTTCAGGAGATACTCAGACACGACTGTCATATCACACGGAAAAAAGCCTCCTGCAAGGCCCCTGGATGTTCCACAGCAGATTGCAACACCCGCGTTGCCTTCATTTCCAAGGTGTCTGTTTTATTTCACTGAAGGAAAACGTCACATTTTATTGATATGGGACTTTATTGGGAAAGGGCTGCCTGAGCTCTCTGTAATGGTTTTCCTTTTTTCAAATCAGAATATCCAGGAAGGAAAAAAAAAAACAAAAAACCTCTCGAATATTTCACTGTAGCAGGAAATATCTGTCTCTGGCTTCTTCAATATTAAAGAAGAGATTAGCAGATATCCTGGAAGCAGGCCATGTTATTCACTCTCTTCCCACTGAAGCCAAAGGTGAAACTCCCATAGAAATAGATGGAGCAGGTTCTGCGATGGCTCAGCCGCTGGGTTCATGTGATCTGTGGTGGAATTGTTTCTCCTTTTGTGATAGAAACCTCTGGATACGTTTCTTCTCCTCTGTGAACATAAACACCAGCGCTGGAGATGCCGATTAAGTGACGCGGTGGTAAAATCATCCTCCTGCAGAAGTTGCTGACTTCAGTGAGCCTGTGATTTGGCCATCGCTCTGTCCGACAGGGCCTTTCGTGCCTCTGGACAGACCTCTCAGGGGTTAAAATGCGAAGCTCACCCCATTCCAAGAATTTGTTACTCTGAGACAATGCTGCTGCATTTTTGTCCCCCCTTTTTCCTTCTTTTTTTCCCCCTTTTTCCCTCTCGGACGAATAGTTATGTGGCACGAGGCTTGTTATAGTTGGAATCATCCCTAAACAAACAGCTGAGTTTAAAAATACTTTTTTTTTTTTTTTTTTTTTTTTTTTTGTCTGGCCTTTAAAAAAAATAGTAGTTATTGCACAAAAGAAGACTATGCTGATGCCAATCACTTGTGTTCAAGCTGAAAACAGGAAGCCGCCCCGAGTCTCTGTCCCCAGCACTTTGACCATGCGGCTCGGACATTAAAAGCCTCGCTGGAGGTTGTGCCCTGTGCTATGAATTGGATCTCTTTATCTCTCTCTCTCTTTCTTTATTTTTGTAATGAGGTGGAAGGCTGCCTATCACAGATAAGTGTGTATCCTGCATGTCTGCTTCCTGATCTCTACCAGACTTCATTCTTGTTACTGGTGATTTTCTAGCTGTGAACAGGTGACTGTGGTGGGGACTTGCCTGCCCACCCAGACATGCTCTGGTAGGTGCTTCCCAGATGGTTGTAAAATCCTCTGCCTTACCTTGAGCATCCTTTCAGTTCTGAACCCCAGAGGAAGGGTTTGTGTTTTGATACAAATACAAAAAGCTGCCTCTTGCAATCGTGCTTGGACAGTTTAAGAAGCAAGGGGAAGCGGAGTCTCCATCATTTTCTGGTACAACACAAGAGCCCCAAAATCAGTTTGGATCTTGAAGCCCAGCGAAATAGTGAGCACGCTAGGTCCTGCTGGTCTGTTTCCCCAACAAATCCATCTTCTCCAGGTTGATGGCTGCCACGGGAGCCTTCAGGGATACCCAGATGTCACAGAAATCTTTGCTGAACCAGACAGGGACTTTGGTTTGGCCCCACCATTTTTGTGCCTTCAGTGAGAACATGGAAAAGGGCCATGGGTTGTCTGAATGAGGTACGTGTTCCATGAGTTCAGCTCAGGATCCTTCAGCATCTGTTGTCATTCCCCCAGAGATGCTGTCTCCTGCTGCCAGGTGCTATGCCTGGATTTCCAGGCAACTGATTTTTCATTTTTTTGAAGTAGTTTTTCCTTCAGGACAAATCAGATTTCCTTAATTTTTCCTTCCTCCATTTCTCCTTCAAATAGATTTAACTTTGAAGTGAGAAGTCCACAGTGCTGGTGAACATAATCCATGATGGAGTTATATGTGACCAAAGCATCGCTATGACTGTCAACAGCTCTTGGGATCTGTAGACCTCTGTGGAGACAAAAATTAGCTGGTATTACCAAGGCCCTGGATGCATTTCATGTCACAGTAGTTGAGAAGAGAATGGAAAAAGCATTTTACACCATTATAGAAATAAAGATGTTAGCTTCTGCTTCCTAGAAATACACCACTCCTGACACTGCCCTCGCCGGCTTTGAGCCTGTAGGACTCTACGGATTTAACTGAGCTGTGTTCACACCACCGTGGAAAGGGAAGAAGCCTGTTAGTTTTTATTTTGTGAGGGCAATCGTAGGAAGAAACAATCTGGTCGTTCTTCACTTTGCTCATGCAAATGTAAAGCCTCATGTATAACCTACCAAGCATCTAAGACTGCACTGAGTATCTGGAGTCAGAGCTGATGCTCAAGACCTGAGGAAGGAAGAGCCTCTGCTGCTTTTTGGCAGCCCACCCAGTGATGCACCACATTTGGCTGCTGTAGGTTGATGCCCTTGTCAGTCCCCTCTCCAGCATTTGTGAAAGATTAAAAAAGTCCCCCATTTTCCATCACTCAGAAGCAGGAAGCTTGTGGGCAGGAAAAGCTTTCCCCTTTTCTCCCCAGTGCTCCCCTCGAGACATGGCATTGCACACTCCAGGATGGCGTGGCAGTGGTAGGACTTGGAGATCTTCCTTAAAAAAAAACAAGGGGCTGTAAAGCCACTTTCCCCCATCATCTTTCAAAGCACCCGAAAGGGAGCAGGTACCTAATCTCTCAGGATTCGTGAGAGGTGTCATCCAGCCAGCGAGCCGCGATGGAGGGCAGGGTGCAGCGGCTCTCCAGGACTAGCACAGTGGAAGGGCTCATGACAGTGCAATTCAGTAAGACTTTGTTAATCATGTAGGCAGTCTCCATTTAATTCAGATAGCTCAGTCTCTCGACTCGGTTCCTCCCGCGGGTTTTGCAGACTCCGAGCAGACAGATTTATTGGGGTCTTAAGCATAATCAGGAACAAATTAGCCTCTGTTAGGATCACACACTGGCCTGGATCACAGCTATTCAAAGGCTGCCTTCCCATCCATGTGAGCCTGAATTAAGTCATCGGATTGGAGTAGGTCTTGAGTATTCTTTTATCCCAAACACATGATCTTATCAGAAGCCCATTACGTTTATCATCGCATTAGGAGGGAACATTTGGAGCCAGTGCAGGAGTATGTTGCTATATAAATGTTGTGCTTACTTCAGTGCATGAGTGAAAATAAGTCAGCGCTTCAGGAAGGCCAGGGAAACACTGTCTAAAGGCATATGCCTAAAATTAGGCTGTGAGCTTCTGGGTATGTGTCTGCATCAGAGGGGGGGCTGCACAGGGGATGTGTAAAGGGAGCGTACATGTGTTTGTGTGTCAGTGTTTCTGTCAGTGTGGGTGTGTAGCAGGATGCGTTTGGGTGCCAGTGTTTCACTGTAAGTGCCTGTCTGACTGCATGGGTTTATAGGCTTAAGGTTGGGACTCTTCCTTTCTATGCCCCCCTCCCTTTTTTTTTTTTTTAACAGAAATAAGCTTCTTTTCATAAAATGGCAAGGAAACTCTTTTTCTAAAAATACACATTTTCATATTTTTGGGATTTGTTTTTGAGGATTTTTGATTGCTGACCACAGTCTTTCCAGAGCTGAATATTTCTCAGCAACATCTGCTGAGAGTCTCGTTCAAATTGGGACAGAGTGCTCTGAGGCGGGTGTGCTGCTTTGCTTCATCCCCCTGTTCTTGGGCACAGTGAAGAGCTGGGTTACGCTCTGATATGGCTCCGTAGAGAGAGGAGTAGAACGAGAGATGCAGAAGGTGAGAGAACCAAGAGCTTGTCTCCACGGTATGTTTCACCCAGGAACGTCTGAACCCCACTGGTGTAGCACTGTGACAACATTAATAATCCCTGCAGGGAAAGAAGGTACATTGCAGGGAAGTCCAAACTTGGGGCACCTACAGCCCCTGAGCAGTTCAAGCCCAGGTTCCCAGCTGGGTCAGTGTTGGATGAGGAGTAGCAGGGCCGTGCTGGCATCAGGGCTGTTGGGCAATCCGGCCGTGGGAGGAGGGAAGGCATCTGGGCTGCTGGGGCCAGCACTGCTGGGTTGCCTTAGGGCCCATCTGCACATCCACCCTAGCCCCCTCCCACCATGGAGTTATGGGACACCCCAGGGAACCATTGTCATCTTTTGTCTGTGAAGCATTCTCCCAAGCGCTCCTCCTCCGAGCTCTTCGAGGTGTGTGGTATATGTTTGGTGGCTCCCAGCCATATGAAGATTTTAAGATGCGACATGTAGGGTCAAGAAGTTTGGCCACCCCGGGAATATTCGCTCAGGCGCAGGGCTGTGCTCATGCAGCTGAACGGCTTCCAGATCCATGCTGGCTTCTTTTCGCCAGCTCCCAGTGCTGGCCCAGCTAACAGACAGCTCCCCACACTTATCCACTTACACCAGTTGGCTGTGGAGGTCATGATGAAACGAAACCGCAATGACGTTCTTCCCTGATAGACTCCTCCATTCTTTCAAACTCACTGTCTCTTAAGGACCCGGAGTTTTGCATGGGGGATTGGGAAGAAGGGAGGGGGAAAGGAGTGAAGCTCATTAAATAATAGAATTGCAATAAACTGATATTTTTTTCTGGCTCGTGATGGTATTCCACTGTGTAAACTAGGAGGAAAAATAAACAGGGGATTTAGTAGCTTGGAAGTAGCTCAAAATTGAGCAGCCGTTGGATTTTCTGACACCTAGCTCGAGATAGTCCAATGCTACCGACAGGACTCTCCTTAGGGATCATTTCCATCAGTCCAGCTAGCAGCTCTGGCTAATTTCCTACCGGTTTTTCAGCAGGGTTATTTGCCAGACAAAAATACAACAGGCTGTCAGAACTGGATACCTCTGGGGACCGGCAATGATAATACAATACAAAATAGGATACCAACAGGTCAAAGGTTTCCATTTCACAGAGTACTCTAATGACTGAAAGTCATTATTGCTATGCAGTCTGTTTGAAAAGAGTAGATGGATCTCAGTTCAGTTTTTAATGGGCCAGTGTTACAGAAACAACCTCAAAAATTTGGCATCTTTGTTGGCAGTCTCATTAGAGAAGCCACAGAATAAATGGACAAGGATAATAAAGTCTCCTGCTGCTTTTGATCCTTTCAGGTCAAATCTGAGTCATGTTGGTTGAAAATGTGTGTGTATGTGGCAAGCTTACCCTCACACTGCATATACTGTATCTGCTCCATGGATAAACAGATCTGTTTGGCCTTTTGGTCACTACGGCTGTGAACTTGGCAGTTTTCACCATGCCGAAATTCACAGTTGCTGCTGTTGTTGTTGGTTTGCAGATATCTTTTAAAAACAAAAAGGGAAACATTGTAGACCAGACCCTCTGTTGAGAGTTTCCATCCAAGTTGGTGGAATTATGCCAACACCCACATTGTCTCTCTGTGTATCTTCTATCTCTGCAGATAGATGAAAATAAGATGAAAACAAGCAGAAAATCCCTTACAGTAGGAAACATCATGGGGAACATGACCAATGCAAAAGTTGACTATTGGTGCTTGGCTTTCTTAAAATCACCTTACTGTTGCCTAGAAGTGACCAATGCTCTCACTTCTCAGTGCCCTGGTCCAGCACATACACAACCACTGATGTTATCAGGTCCTAGCAACTAGATTGCAGATGTGTAGCCAGTCCTATGTGACTTCTCTTCTCCGCTTTCTCCTGGCAGATGAACCCAGCAGGTGCTATTTCCACGATGGTGATGGAGTATGCGAGGAATTTGAGCAAATGACCAGCATCAAAGATTGTGGCGTTTACACTCCCAAAGGCTTCCTCGATCAGTGGGCTTCCAATGTCTCCGTCTCGCATCACAGTGACCAGCAGTGTCCAGGATGGGTGGTCATAGGCCAGCCAGCAGCATCCCAGGTAAGGAAAGCATACTCCTTTTCCTCTCCTGGCAAGTGAAGTCCAGCAAGGATCAACATTCATAAGCATTGCTAGATGGTCAGCGTTGCTGTGTGCTGTTACCCCTGCCTAGTAACTCCCTGCTTCACCAAGGAAGGATCCTGACAGCCGTTTCTGAGCCTGGTTAGCAGCAATGAGTTGAAATTCAGTTCCAGTCATCCAGCTAAAAACTGGCTGCAGTTGTAGCCTGTTTGATTCAATACGCTGTGTAGGAGTCACCTCGAGTAACCAGCATCACCTAAAAGACTAGACGGGCTCTCTGCAGCTAGCACAGGGTACTGTCTTGTGGCGATGAGTTTTGAAGGCTAATGCCGAATAATACAAAAGAGTGTTCTGTCTTTTTTAATAGTTTTGTGTTTTCTGTCTCCCAGTTTCATAAAAGCACCCTATTGTTCTATTCTGAGAAAGGTCCCGTCCATTCCCAAAGCCATTCATTAGCTTTAACCCCCTTCTTACATGTCTCCTTTGTAACATAAATAGCTCCAGTTACCATAACTTTACCTTTTGTCTCCCTCAGAGAATTAGATCCAAATGAGTTCAAAAAGACATTAGATAAATGCCTGGAAAACAGAGCTGTACACGGCGCACATGCAACAGTCCAGATGCAACCCACTGACTTGGAACAGCCCCCATTGCTTGTTGGTGGGTTTTTGGAGGATACAGCAGGGGAAGGATCATTATATAGAAAAGCTGCTTTCTCTATCCCTCCTTCAGTATCCACCATTGTCCCTTGCTAGGGACAGAGCAGGGGATTAGGTGGACATTTGGTTTGATGCAGCAAAGTTGTTCTTACAGCCTAATTATCTGGGAGGTGTCTTGAGTGGGCAGTGCAGAGAGGAATGCCGTGTCACAGATATGACAAGCAGATTTCTCTGTGAATAGTAAATGCTAAGCATTTCCAGTTGGCTTGCAAGAGAAAACATCTTTATCCAAGAGACTTGGCCTTGTTCACATTGCACAAGTCTGTAACAAATTAATGACCAGGTCAGTTTTAAATGCACAAAGCGTGGTTAGCTGGCACAGTACCAAGACAGAATCCTGAGCCCAGTGTTGCCTTTTTGTCATGTTCTCATTTATTATTTCACACTGTAAAAGGAACTTTCCTCTGGACCCCTACCAGTGCCTTCGTAACTTCTTTCTCCTTCGAGCTCCCTGTGCTATAGGCCAGTCCAAAGCCCACTGTCTCCAGTTCAGGTGCTGCTTCATATGCCTGTCCCTGGGTGCTTCATCCCCATGCAGCCACTACAGAGAGCTGCCCTGCTTTTCTCCTATGCCCTGGGAGAAACACAGCCATGCAGTAGGTAACATATGGTCCTGTGGTGGAAGAAACACCACCACGCACACACAGCAGAAAGCCCCGCTGTGTACCCACAATTCCAGCATGTCTGATGTACCCAGATGAGATGAAGTTGTCACAACCTTGTTAAAATAAAAAAGCAAAAAAAAAAAACAAACCCCAGCAAACCAAAAAAAGCTGCTGTATTTATAGGCAGAGCACTAGCGTATCGCACACTGGCAGAGTGAATGGGAACATGCCTCCTGTTATTGCCTGGCCCCCTGGGAGATAACAGTATGCTATTTACTTCCAGCAAAAGGAATTTTTGCTTTAGCTCAGCTGGGCCTATTACACCAGTTTGAGTGCATGGGGTTCATTGACCTTTTTAATCATATATGTTGAGAAAGTCTTTGTTTTCCCCGGGAACAAGACAGCCTCGTCGGCTTGTGAAAGCACCTGACCTGTCACTCCAGAGAGGTTAGGTGGGGCAGCAGGTCATCAGTCTGTTAGCTAGCGGAGATGAAAATTAACCTAAGATCTCCTCTAATCACTGCGTGTAATGATCACTGGTGTGTAAACATGTTTGGCTTCGTTATCTGCACAAGCATTGAGCCTCAGGGGTTTTTTGTATTGATGAAAGGAGCACCTTTCCTCACCCAGCTATCTTTCAGAGTAGGTTGTGTGCCTGCTGGTGTTGTGCAAACTTTTCGTGTTGTTGCTGGGTAGTTTCCTGATTAATCAGAGTGGCATTTGTCTTGGCTTCCCATCAAGAATGCCATGAAAGATATGTTTGAGTGCAGTGCACAGCAACATACAGAATACATAAGCTGCCTGTTTCTTAGCCATCCCCGTTTCTCATGATTGCCCCAGCGTTCCCAAGGTGCTTTAAAGCATTTTAACCGTGTCCTTCGCTATTTAAAATGTTTCTCACCCTCAGATATCTCAACACCCCTTTCTCTGTGTGACTGTCACGGTTTTGCCTAGGCTGTTTGTGAGGCACAGGCATCGCAGGTTGGTTTGCTGTTGAGGTACTTCCCAGCAATATCTGCCCCTGCGCTTGCGTGCTGTTGGAAGATTGTTTATGAACACAAGCCAGAGCACACTGCTCGTTATTGTAGGGTCACTTCTGCGGACTGATCACCCCGCACCCATGTGCCTGGTTCACCTATGGCATTGCTGCTCTCCAGGAGTTGGTTGTTCTTTAGAAGTAGGGTGTCTGCACTTGGCGATTGTTTTGAGATGGATCCTACACGCTGGTCCCTCGCCTGTTAGTACGAGGCTGCTGAACGGCAACATACTAAGAGAGGGAAAAAAGAAAACCAGTTCACAGTATAAGGTTTGTTTGGAACAACAAAATGCTTACGGAGAATGACACGGTCTTGGCGAAAAGATACACATTTGAAAAATTGAAAGGTCAAACAGCCCCCACCCCCCTTAAACAATCGCTCCTTCTGCAGAAACAGGAGTGATAGACAAGCCACTTCTACTTTCCTGGCAGCCGCTCTTCAGTGCTGATTAAGAAATATTCTCAGTACTGACAGCATCATATTTGGAGCCAAAGCGGACCAGTCAGCAACACTGCACCAGCACAGAAATGCGAGCACCCATGCAGGGTATTTTTACACTTTGATTTCTAATCTGCCATCCTCCGCAGATCTCGGAGCAGACGCTGCTCAGTACCTGTTGTGGGCTGCAGGAGGAATTCAGCAATAAGGGCTTTGCACGCTCTTGGCTTGATCTTTTCCCTACTGCTATTGCTGGGAGTTTGTAAACAGCCTCTCCTTGCCGTGCACTGTATGGGAAATGCTATCGGTGTTGATGTGCTGGTTTGTGTGGGGTTTTCTACAGCCCTGTTTCTTTCTTGGGGCCTTTCTTCTGCTGAGGATTATGGACTCGAGCATTAAGCCATCAGCTGGTGTGTGCTGGCAAAGAGCTCAACAAGGCGGTTGGGCTGGGTGGACTTACTCTAGCTGAAGGACACATCAGGAGGTGTGAGCAGACAACAGCTGCTTCTGCTGATCTGGTTTTTGTGAATAGCTGCAATTTTTTCTGTATTGGAAGTACTCAGGGACTTCCTTCCTGGGCTGGTTTGCACCCCATTAGGGTCAACGTTCCCAGCAAGGAACTGGGGTAGGGTATGGCCTCCTGACAGCAAGTTAAGTATACTTGGGCTTGGCAATCCCAGAGTTTCAAAAGCCAGCTGTTTTATCATCAGTGGTGAAGCTTTGTTGGTGACTGTTTAAACAGGCACAGGCAGTGGGGATTAGGTGACTGGGAAAGGTTGGCTGTCCTGTAGGGTTCAGGAAATCAGGATTGAGAACTGAACTTCATTGACTTAATCTCTGTGCTCTCATTGCAAACGGATTTTGTTGTGCCACAGTTTTCACTGGGATGAGCTTAAATGTTAGTCTGTCTTTCCAGAGTAGGTTGTACTGAGCATGAGGGGTTTGGATATTTTGCTGAAGTGCCTTTTCTATAGAGATGTGACTTTGGAGGAAGCCTCTGACAGAGGGAGAGTTGGTCCATGGCTTGGGCAAGAGGAGCAGAGGCAGGCAGGTACAGAACAGCCATGGGAGGCTGGAGATGCTGTATCTCCTTTCCTCTTGCTGGTGGCACTCCTGGTTTTGGAGAACTGATTCACCTGCAGTTTCCCTTTGGGCCTTTATAACAGAGAATTATAAGAAGGGACTGACAGACCTTTAGGCGACTTAGTGTTAACTTTGTTAGTCCTGCCATGGCAAAGTGTGCTCAGGACTTGGAAGATGGTGTGTGCGTTGGTGATTTAGAGGGTCAGTCCCCCAGTAGCTTTGTCTTCCATTGCATTTCTTCCCAGAAGTTGTTTAGACCAAGTAACCATACATATATATATGTGTATATATGAGACATTTTTTTTTTCCTCGCTATGCCATTGTCCAAGCCTATTTGTTCCCTGTATGGAAGGAGCTGCACAGCTCAGGCACAGTTAACCAAAAAGGGGACTGTTTCCTGAGGCTGCTGGGCACAGACAGACCCTGGGATTCGTTTTCATTCCCGGACTGATGAACACACCCTGTTTTCCTCTGGGTACCCCACAGGGGCTGCTATGGAGTAAGAAGTTGTGGAAGAGGATTCTTATTACATCTTTCCCACAAACAGAGGCCCCCTCCTGCCCCTATTACAGTTCCCACAATTGCACTCATCCAGGCTCACTGCAACAAACCTATTCTTCCACCAGCAGCAGAAAGATGTCTAGAATTACAGTGTGTCTGAAATTGCCCACAAAAGGAGAAGACAGGAGTACAAAAGTGTTCTGCATACTGGAAGAAATAACATGGTAGAGCAAGGGCTCCAAGAGTGGTAAGAAAATACCGTAACAAAATTGAAGAGAAAGATGATGAAGTTGTCTGCCACACAGTTTTATTCAGTCTAATAAATATAATGTTGAAGATAATTCCCTGAAGATCCAGCAAAGCCAACAAATAGAGTAATATTGAACAGGATTGGGAAGAGAGGAAACCTGCAACTTTTAATGGAGAAGCCATTCCTGTCCTTTGGGGTGATCTTGCTGAGAAGAGGGAGGGTGTCTGTCTGTTGGCTCTGTGAGTGGCCCTTTTTGAACTTCCCAATTCACAGCCAAGTCCTGTTGCTCTTCAACGGTAAGAGTTTTGTTGTGGTTGGAGGGATAAAAAAGTCCCCATTTTTAATAAGATGATTTGCTTTGCAAATGTCTTTGTTATTTATAGCCGAGTCAGGCTTTGAACCACTAATCTCTAGAGGATGAGGGCAGAATCCCACTAAGAAAAACCATTAATGGAGCAACCATGAGTGATCAGAGACCAGTTCTGGAAAAAGCTGAACTGGACGCTGTGTGCAGGCTGACACAAGAGGAATGTAGGTTTGCTGTACGCATCTGAGCTCATTTCCAGTACTGGCGGATCCACCAAAAGGCTTCAGCTTAGGTTACAGAGTCTCCAAGTCTAAAGTTAGTTCAAGGGGGCCCAAAACTTTGTCTTTATTTCAGCCTTCCCTCAGATACTACAGACCAGCCAATTTGGTCTTTTGCCTGAAGGCTGGAGAGTTGCATCATGAGCCTGGCCCTGACCATCAGGCAAATTCAGGCTGGAATGCTCCTTCCTTGGCTTAAGTGATGATAGTTTTTATATTTTTTTCCATGTACAGGGATTAATTAAGCCTTATCACAGCGACCCTGCTTGTTTTCTGGTCATTTAAGAGAAGCAGAAACAGGAGCAGGGAAAGGTAAAGCTACTCTTTGAGGCTTAAACCTCAGTATCCTTCAGAGATGGTGCAGGCACTGGGCTTATTGAGCCTAGACCTCCCCAAGACTAGGAAGTTCAGGGCCTCTTGGAAGGGAAATGTTCTTATCTTGGATAGAAAGAAAACTGTTTAGGGCCTGCTGAGACCTGCTGTCTGGGAGCTGAGTCCTGGAAAGGGTTTGGGGTCAGTAAGTCTACGTTTGAGCGTTGTCAGCCACCTCACATCATCCTATTTTTGAATTAATCAGTCTTTATCCTAGCCAAATTTGGCTGTTATTCCCAGTACAAATGGACTGGAAAACTGTCCCACCAACTCCTTGCTTTAATAGCTAGAAACCTTGTTTCCCCCAGACTTTTTGGGAAAGCTGGGTTTTGCAACCTTTCTGCCAAAGGAACTCCTCTGGGCCTTAGTCGCACGTTTGTGTTGCTGCTTTGCCTTGTTGGAGGAAGTGGTTCATGTGAAGGTGCACACCAAGGTGAGGAATGCTGCAAAGCCCTGTGCTAACGCCAGTGCTGTGACTCCTCAGGAGTGATCTCAGCTCTGAGGATGCCTCTGAAGCAAAACAAAGTGAGAAATGGGATTTCTAGGAAGTCTGGCTTGAAAAAGACCTAGTTGCAGAGAGATGACTGAGAAGGAGCATTACCCTTGAAGTTGATCCAAAGCTGGCTGGAGAAGAGAAGATGCTGCCCATCACCTGGCTGCCTGCTCCCTGCTAGGACTGAGAGTGATTCCCTCCCTCTTGGCCCTCCATCCCCATGTCTTCAGTGCTCCTCTGCTCCTGGCAGCAGTAAACTAGCAGACCCCATGGCTGATGTCGTAGCCTCTGGCTGATTTGTGTAAGGGGAGGACAGAGAGAACACAATGAGATGTCAGAGGAGATTCCAAGCGATTTTGCCAAACACTCCAGGGATATTTTTTTTCTTTCCACTCCCCTCCCCCCCTTAGTATTTTAGAATAATTTTTCAAGAGCACATATGCAAGTCATCTAAGGGAAACAGAACAGTGAGTACCAGGGGCTGGTACACTGTGTTCCCTTTGTGTACTGTACAGAAAATAGATAAAAGAAACAAAGGATGATGCAGAGAGCAAAGCAGCCGTCAGTACTCTCAGAGAGGTTCAGTCTGACCTTTTCAGAGACAAAGGTCAAACCAAAAAATCCTCAGGTGCTGGAAATTGGTCCCATCTTCCTCGGACCAGGAGACATCTACCACTAATGAAATGAGAGCAGAATTCCATGCCATTTGTTGTTGCTAGAGGCAAGAAGAAAGGAATAGTGTCGTGGATAAGAATAAGGATTATGTGCTTCTTTAGGAAGTAATTTGCTATTTTATGATCATATCTGCTGTGCACCCAGCCACCTACCCAAATTACACACGGTACAAGAACACAGTTGGACCCCCCTGGCACCAGCGACCTGGAAAGCCAGACCCCATGACACCAGCAGTGCTCGTTAGCATGCACTCTTCTGAAAGGAGACCCCCCTCTTCGGCCCTTGCCCCTCAACCTGCCAGTCTCTCTGTCTGCTCTTGCTGCTCACGAGCCTTTAGATGCAGAGCATGTCCAGCCGTAAGCGTGGGATAGCTCTCCTGCATCCCATCCGGGTTGTTTGTCTTGGGTCCCTCTCCATTCAGAGCAGAATGATTTTGCATAAATGCATCGACACGTCTGCTTTGTTCATGCGTGAAGGGTCCTCGGCATTTCTCATCCCACCCCCGCCCTGGCTGTCTTTTCCCCTACCCCCCTGGCATGTAGCTTCACCAGCTTTTGCATGATTTCCCTGTGCAAGAGCGAATAAACCTGCCTGAAGCGTTGCCAGTCAGTCAAGCGCGGTTAAAAATACCCAAGTCGATTATTTTGGATAGAAGTAAAGCAAAGTGATCGGAAGGAGAGGATGGCAAAGGGTACAAGAGCGAAGCCGTAATGGCCTTTACTATGTAATTTGGTTTCATGTTCTGCACAAGGAAACATGTAAAATATGTAAACAGAGCTCTCCAGGATTGTAATGTAGCTACAAAGCCACAGATACACAGGCAGGCAGGGTGCTATTCTTCAGCAGAACGGAATGCCATCCCCAAAACCACACGATCACTTCTTTAAGCCTGAAAGTAAACTTTCTCATGCCAGGAGCAGGGAATTTATTTTTTCTTTTAAATGAAGGATTGTCTGCACTACTTGTTCAGAGCACTGTAGGCATTTTAGCCCACACTGTCATAAGAGACCTCGTATTTTGCATGCCAATGATTTTTAGGGGTGTTCATCTTGAGATGTCTCTAAAAGGCATGTTTTTTGGAGGACAGTGCTTAGCCAGCACTGTCCTGAAGGTCTCTTGAATTAATCCTTCTGTCCCCACCTGCAAATAAGTATCTGCTTTAAAAAGAAAAAAGCCCACAAATCTGGAGAGACCATCTGGATAAACTCTGGAACTGCTCTAATTCTCTCCTGAATCACGCCACCTTGGCTGGAGCCAGAACTGCTGAGGAACCCCAAATCTGTGCTCTGTTGGAGGATCACTGTTGCCTCTGAGGTCATTTCAGTGATGAACCTGATATGAAGATGTGATTCACCTATCTGGTAAGCGGTCCCAGCTCCCCCTCCTATCAGCAGGAGCCTCCACCAGACCTGGGTTTCCACTGCAGCTTTGGGGTCAGGCTGAAATCTGTACCAGGTGCCAGGAAAGGGTTCTGTGCATGGGAGAAGCCCTCATTTCAGGGCAACATCAAGTTCTGCTTAGCCAAAATTGGTCATTCAACCAAATTTCTTACACTTAGCACTTTGGGCAGTGGATCTTATTTTCCCATTATTTGGTAATCACCCCTTGTATCATTGCTCTCAGAGAAGACAGGTCTCTCTTCAGAGAGGGGAAGCTGAAGCACCTTCTTTTCACTTTTTGCCATCCAAATATCTTTGAAACATCTGCCCTCCTAGCAGAGCAGATCTATTCCTGGTGCACTGCACCGTGTTCACAGTGTGACCCTTACCTACTGGAAGAGAAAAGCCTCATGATATGGAAACGTAACTGTTTCCCAGTGGTTGTTACTGGTGGGAAAGGCTTAACCTCAGAAGCTGTGAGTTCCTCCAGCCCCTCTGATACCACTCCATCCTCCTGGAGGCTGCTCCTGGGAGACAGCAAGGCTGAAGGTGCTGGGAGCTTCCTCTCTTACATGGTGCTCAAACTTTAATCCCCCCAATAATGTCTTTTGACAGCAGCTGAGAGTTTCTGTGAACTGCCCTGGTAGCCTGGGACATCACGCATGAATGGCTCCAAGCAGTCTTTTGGTTTAATTTCTTGGAGTTTGAGGTTTATTGGAGCAACCAGGACTGTTCTGGAGTTAGAGGAAAGCAATAGGCTTCCCTATCACCTGCAACCAAACCTTTGCTGGATGAAGCAGCTGGTTGGTTGCTGCTCCGTGGACTCTCCCTGGATGGTCCAACTCGGAGGATATTGTTTGCGGGGTGGTGGTTTCCTTCTCTGCAGTTTCAGTGGGAAAAGCCTGATGAAGCAAGAGGGAACCTTCTGATTTGCATACCACAAGCTCTGCCTTCAGGTATTAAGAAAAACAAGCCACAGGTTTTAATCTTAATTAATGCACGCTGACGCAGGGCTGACTAGTTGGATGGGAAACCGAAAGGCTCTGACTGCTGAGGTGTAACCTTAGTCGGCTCCCCAGGATGGCACATGGTAGCTCTCCTCCATCCCTCCCCACTATGCACTCCCTGGGGGCCCCACTGTAGCCTTCCCTCTTGCTATTAAATTCAGGATCTCTTCCCAATGCATCATCTCCCTGGATGTATCCAATTAAGGCTCGTTGACAGCCCAGAGCAGACTTCTACCCTTAGGATTAGAGGCGTGTGTACATCTTCATATAGCGAAGGACAACAACTGGGTGTCTGGCCAGCTCACTGGGACTGCGGTGTGGGAAGCTGAGCAGCTTGGAGAGAGAAAAGGAGCCAAGGGGAGAGAGATTTGCACCCCCAATTATCCTTGCATGTGGAAACGCTGTGTGATGAGGGTTGCGTGTGGTTTACACAGCATGTTTACATGGTCCATAACCCTAAACAAAGCTGAAAAGCATGACTTTAACTCTGGAAATAAAAGCGCTGGAAAACCCTGGTTTTCTGCACATGAGAAAGTTTTGTTCTTTAAACACACAGATGTTTTTAAATGAAAAATCACTCTTTTGACCTTTCCTGAATGCGATCATGTGGTCAGAGCTGACATTAACCACTGCATGGCTGTTTGCTTCAGCCACAGGCGAAGCTTAGTGAGGAACCTTCAGAGCTCGTGGTAGCACCTGCCTTGTCTCACATCTCTTGGAAGCTGCCCCCGTGCCCCATGTGCACTGGGGGCATTTCTGGGGAGGTGAGGTTAGGGATGGGGACAGTTAGGGTCTACTCCTACTGTGTTGGAAACGAGTGTTGTGCATTATTTTCTTCTTTGACAGATGAAAAAGATGTGGCTTAATTATTCTTTTCCCTATCAGAAATGTTGCCCAAGTATTTACAAGCATCTCTGTCCACCTCAGCCTGTGTGTTGTTCAGATGGAGAACTCCTCATTGAGCTAAGGTTCTTTAGGGATTTGTTGTTGCTTTGGGGCTTTATCTAACTAGATGTGTGCTTGCTTCACCTGAGCAAATTTAAAGGACAGGCCTTGGGAAGGAAGACAGGGATGTTACCAAGGGGGTTATAGCAAACCCAATCCTGTTTTGCCTTGCAGGAGTGCAAAACAGCAAAACTACAATGAATCCAGTGAACTGGATCCACTAATACAATAACAAAGATATATTTAAAATCCTCCTAAAGTGTAGTGTGCATCCTGCCTTGGAGAGTTTGGTTTTCTGATGCCAGCTGCTCCCAAATCGTAGAATCACAGACTGGTCTGGGATGGAAGGGACCCCAAGGATCACAGAGCTCCAACTCCCTGACACAGGCAGGACCACCAACCTCCAGGCATGATCTAGACAAGGTTTCCCAGGGCTCCATCCAACCTGGCCTTGAACAACTCTAGGGATGGGGGACCCACCACCTCTCTTGGCAGCCAGTTCCACCCCATCACCACTCTCTCTGTAGTGATCTTCCCCCTAATATCTAATCTAAACCTTCCCTTCAGCTTCAATCCACTCCCCTTGTCCTGCCATTATCTACCCTGTTAAAAAGCTGATTCCTCTCCAAGACACTCTGGTCAAAGGGAAAAAAAAATAATTAAAAAGCTTTTGCTGTACTCATTGGCGGTAAAAACTTCTAGGATGGGATGGTTTTCGTTTGCCACAGCACCCCATGGCCAGCCTTGGCCCCAGTTACATGCAGGCTTTGCTGTAGTGGACCTAGCTGGTTCAAGTTAGAGACAGGCAGTTCGGGAACCTGAGTGTGCAGCCAACAATAATGTTCTGGCTACTGTATTTGTTTAACCTCACTCTCCAGTGGATGGATGCACAGTCTGTTAAAGCACTTATCAGGCTGTAATGGCTTCACACTTTTGTGAGCAGCAATGTGGAAGTTGTAGGCAGGAGCTTTTGCTGCGGGTTGAAGATGTCATTTAGCCCTAATGAGGCTGATGTTTGCAGTACTAAAGGTGTAAGGTGGTGTTTGGGCACTGTGCCTTGATGCTGTGTGTCTAGCAGGTTGCTATTTCTACTGGTAGATGTCTTTGTGAATTTGAACTTAATAGCAGAATGCAATTCAGGGCTATTTCTAAGAATTACATCCCCTAGGTGAGATCCTGGCAGTGCTGGGGCAGAGGATGCTGTTGTTTGAGAGCAGCATCTTTATGTCCTACTGCTGGGTTGGTGAAATAGCGAACATCTGATACGAATAAACAGAAGCACGTGGCAAATTGCTCGGTTACACTTTCATGTGCTTCATGAGAGTGTGTTCTGCGTGGCTGGAAGCTTGGAGCCATCCCTTGCTTTCTCATCCTTTCAGTGTGCATTACTGAACAGCAGAAAAAGCAGGGTTTATGTATGAAATGCAGTCGTGAACTCCAAACACTGGTGTTTACTTGTGGGCTTGTGCAAAAGTCGGGCTGATGATCAAATCCTGTTAGCGTATTATTTCTTCTTTTTCTCACTCTTTTTCTGTAGTTTCTGGCCCTGGCTTCACTGATGTCTTTGGGGTGATTCTTTGAACCATGCAAAATTCATCTGGTTAGGCTTTTGTTGTAAAATCAAAACTCCATATTGCGTTTTCCACGGGTCCAGCTAGCATCCTAGATATTTTGATTACACCTGGCTGGATGTCAAAGCCGATGTCAGTTTGGGATAAGGCCAGTCAGAACTGATTTACAGTTTTTTCAGGTATACCATGTGAAGTTTATGGGTTTATGTGATTTTGATTTGAACTCACCAGTTTTAAATGAAGTTTGCTTTGAATCTAGAGATAACAGAAATTCAAAGGAAAGCTCAAGGAATGCAGGTCTGCATGATTTAAAATTTGAAATAAATTGTTCAAACAGACTCTTTAGAAGTGAAATAACTGCATTTTTTTTTAAGAAAGCTAAAGTTAATAACACACATTGAATACACATGCAATCTGGACCATCATCTAATGGAAATCCCTGTAGCTCCTCTTTGCTTTCCTGAAACTAAACCAACTGGTATGATAAAACGAAATCGCGTTGCATCTCCCACTCATTTCTCAGCCACACCATGTTACATCCAAAACTACCCCAGGAAATTTCCCTTTGCAGAGGAATACTCATTCTTATCAGAAAGTAGAGGAATTTATCATCGTGTCACACTGCAAATGAACTATTGATGCCGTGCCATGTCAGCTGTGGTGTTTTCATACACATAAAGGTCACTTTCCAATTACTAAAAGATATCCAGCCAAACCTTCAGCTGAAAGCTGGGGCTCTGTGCTAAGAAAGCTGTAGCAACATGCTGATTGAATACTAAGTCTGCAAGGTCCAGACACCGTCGGCTGCTCCACATTCAGAAGGGAGGTGGCTGTGCTGGGACTGGACACAGCAACTGGCAATGGGGCTTTATTTCATCCTGCAGGAGACATAATCTGCTTCCCAATCCCACAGCCAAATCCTGTTCTTCATTACACGGGTAAAACTGACGGATGAGATTTCCTCTTAGTTCTGAGCCAACTGAATCTGGGAGTAATATAGCATCATTGTATTACCCCAGGAGTTTTATCAGCTTCCAGTTGATAAAGCTTTTCTGTTGATCACCTGCCTGCATGCCTTTGTCCTGGAGCAGGACATGCTGCAGTTTTTCATCTTTTGCCATCAGACCTTTAAGTACCCTATTGAAAACAAGCAAAAGCAGACACACCAAAAAAGCACAAACCTCAGAAATTTAGTAAAACTGTGTTATCAGGGGACGAGGAGGGGTTTGGAGTAAAAGCTGCAGTGTATGAGCATCAGACATAAGGGTAAGTTGCTGTTGAGGAAGAAGCAGCAGACGTAAAGGTGAGAAGGTTATTGAAAGAGGGAGGACACAACTTTCTCTCATCATCTTATCCTTACAACCTGTGCTGATCTGTCTTGGGTTTGGGTTTTGGTTTGGTTTTTACAACAGGGTATTTCAAACTCTTTGTTAGTTCACATAAAAATTAATATATGTACCAGTTTGGGAAAAATAACTTTGAATGCTTTCCTTAAGTCTTAGAAGCCAACCTGAAACACCTCGATGCTGACTTTCATAGTTGGGCAGACAACTTTTGGCTCAAGTTGTTCAACAGGACAAATCCTGAGCACTAGTAAAGACACTAAAGCATTTCTGACCACAGTGGAGAAGAAAACCCAGAGCAAAATTTCTGATGTCCCTTGAGTAAGCTTGGGTGTACAGTATCCATCTATGCTCTGTGGGCTTCTGAGGTTTTAAATGATCACAGAAGTTGGGTGATGTTTGAGGTGCTTGTTGGAACAACAAGGTGGCCTTTTTAATGGTTCAGCGCTCACTGACGTGGGAAGTTTCATTTTTTCTGTGACTCCAACCCAATTCCCAGCATAAATGAGAAGCACAGTGCAACAGCTTTCAGAACAGATTGGAGGTCTGTGCTGCAGTCGGCAAACTGGGTGGTGTCCATGTGGCAGTCAAGCTGCCTTATAATATTGGGCAATAAACAAGCAGGAACCTTTCTGATATTTAGCAACTGCACCATAGTTTCTAATCCTCGGGTAAGATTAACCTTAGGTCTGCAAGAACAATAACATATTTAAGAATGAAAGGTCTGGGTGACTGCCAGCCCCCTTGTCTGGCACTGGAGAAAGAGAAAGTTTTCATCTGTAAAGGATGTGTTAAAATGCTGCTTATGTCATGGTTGGGATTCTCTGGCATGGGCTGAGCTGAATAACGTTATGCAGAGCAGTCAGCTAAAACTTGTAGATTAATTAGGTTTCAGTATTATGGTTGAAATCTGTTCTTTAGCTGGATCTTCAAACAACAGAACGTGTCCTGTTTGTGCTTCCCCGGGTTTCAGATCAGTCCAGGGGTATTTCTGTGCAGTCTCACCCAGGATGTTGTGTGCTCCACAGACGGATGGCACTGTGAGTTTGACTGATGGATCCCATTCCTCCTTGTTCCAAGGCTGCTGTTCTGTGAATGGGACAGAGTGTAGCCTGTTTCATCACAGAAACCCACAGCACTGTCTGTCTAGGTGCAGAAGTGACAGCAGCACAGTCCCTGGAAGAAAGGAGGGAGGTAGAAGCAGCAGCCTTGGGTACCACAGCCACTTCTAGCCTGCTCCTTCCGATGGATGTTGCCTCCTACTGCCCTATGTGCCAAGTGCTCACAATGGCCCTTCGCAGCCATTCTTAGCTTGAAAACGTGGTCTGGAGGAAGCCCCACCATGGGACAGCAGATGGGATTTTGGGAGCAGACAGATCTGTGCTGTTTACAGCCGCCTGTGGGCATGCAGACAGGCACGTCCACTCCAACCGCAGCAGCAGCCGTATGCCAGACCTGAGTAGGGCAGCATCCTAGTTTAAATAGCAGCTTTGCCTGTCTGCATTTAGAATTATTTTGATGTTACAAGGTGAGAGACAAGAACCACCAGTGTCTGGAAAGCCTGTGGCATCTGGCTGTGCTCGCTTGTTGGGGAGGACAGTGTGGGGTGGCATCTGGTTGTACTTAGCCCATGCCTGGGGGGGGAGTATATCCTTCATGCATGTATGTGCTTGTTTGTCCCTTCTCTTTGTGACATCCAAGCACCTTCTTGTGGCTAATGACTTACACCCTCAAGATACCCGTGTGACATGGGGGTGTAGCACCCCTGTCTGACAGACTGGAGAAGCCAGGTGCTGCCTGGGGGTGTGATGGGGCCATGCACTGGGCACAGTCCAGTTGAGTCCAGTGTTGAGTCTGCAGGATCAACGATCCTTAACCTGTAGTTCGTCTGCAGCAGGAGCCCACCAGCACAACTTAACGCTGCCTGAAGTCACGGGGTGGCTGGGAATCATTCACAAGGGTGCCTTCCAAAATTTGCTCTTCAGCAAATTTTCCCATATTACTTTGAAGGAAAAGCGTTGTGAGGAAATGGAGTTGATTGCAATAGTGAATGCGTTTTAGATGTGGCAATGAACTAAGTGCTCCTGATATATCACTTTTCCCTTTCTACTGACACATTCCTTGGTCCCCTTGAGTAAGAGAAGGAAAACAGGAGAGGCGGTTTGAAGAACATGTTGTCCCTGTGATTGACAGGAGGTTGTATAAATCAGTCAAAGGGAATCCTCCAGGCATTCCCTCTTGTGGGAAGATCCCACAGTGCTCTCTGGCCTTCTTCATTCTGTCTCTCGATGTTTGTGTACAAAATGTGTGGGTGGGAGACGAGCTGGATTGAACCTCCATGAGGAACAGACATCAGCTCTTTTAATTGAAAGCAGCTTCCTAGGGAGGGGTATGACATGGGCTTCCAGTAAGTAGACACAAATAGTCCCCGAATACTTTGGAGCAGATACTAAGCTCCTGTGGATCCCAGTTGCTGTGTGGGTCTGAGAACCTGGATGAGCCCCAGCGAGCAAAGTTTTGAGTCCTGCGTGATGCTGTCACTCTTCAAAGCAAATACTTTAGTGTTTGGTAACACCCTGAAATGAAAAGTACATCTATCCCTTCTTCCTTCCACAGCTGTCAGGTGCTTTAGCTGCTGTTTTGCATCACTGTAGCAAACCAGAGCATGCTAGGAAGTGATTTATTTCTCATAAGTGTGAATTCCTGTGAATCTGTAGCTGAGAGGAGAGATGATGCTCTGTCTTGCAGGCCATTGGAACTTGTAGCTTAAAAGTGGTGGCACTGCAGTAATATGTGCCTTCGTGCTGCTGCCATCTTCTAGGGATGCCTTAAAAGCAGAGATGTGAAAGACTCTCCTGGCAAATGTTTCTTAGACTTTGCAGTTGTGGTTTGACACACAGTAACTGGGTAGAATTGAGAAGGGGATGTATTTACCACGTGCGTTAGAGCCCATTGAGATGATGGAGTCTGTAGGTGTTTGGGACCATTTGTCCTATCAGAGTGTTATTACAAAACCTCTTCTTCCCCTTAGCTAAGTCTACTAGGTAGAGTTTAGTGTAGAAGAGGCTCTTGCAGCCAATCCTGATGTTGCGTCTCTTAGACTTTGTCCACATTTCTCAATTATTCTCTTCTCCTAAAGGAACTTTTTACCCCAGCACCACTTTGAAACACTTTTCTGAGTAGCAATGGCTCAGCCTCAGCAGGAGGATGCTTATCTAACCTGTTCAAACCAGAGCAGCCTACCGAGCCTGCACACCTCGGCTGCACATGTCTCAAACACAGGCTCTTTATGCAACGTTAAGATCTTTGCTAATATTCTCAGGCAGAAGCAGAAAGTGCTAAAGTTCACACACACACGCACACAAATCAAACAAGGCATTTAAAAGTTATCAGAGATTTCCAACCCACCTCGGCAGGGGTTTATTTTGGGTTTGATTCAAACTTCTGGTGAAGGTCTGGGTGATTTCTTAATACAGGTTTTCACTCATCCATTAAGTGGCACTTAAAACACACCAAACGTCAGTAGGTTTGCTTCTTTCAACCACCTTTTTGGACCAATAGAGCAGGAGGAGATCTAAGAATAAGAACAAAATCATATAAAAGTAATGAGACCTTTGTTCATGTCAAAGAGCTCTCTGACCATATAAATTGCAGATGTGGGTAAGATAAATTCCCTAGCTGGAGAGGTATTAAAATAAAAACCATGCTCCCAACAAGAGACAGGCTGCTGAAAATGCAAGAAGGGAGAATTGCGAAACGGTACATGTCGAATTGCTGGCCTGGATTTCAAATGCCAAAGATAGTTTATGTAAAGCCTTGCTCTGCTGTAAAATGTAACACTATCCACTGGCTAGCCTCAATGAAGCTTGGTCCCAGTTGTTTTAAAAAATAAACTAAAAATCTTCTTCCAGCCCATTAAAGCTGATTTATGTTTTGCCCATAGATTCCTCAGTGCTGGATCTTGAGGGACTCAGATTATAGAGGTGATTACCTCACTTTTAGCCAATCTGGTTTCTCATTCCCAGGCATTCCATGCTCTCTTTGCATTGCCCAGACTTTGCCTGCCAAGACCAAGAGAGCACTTCTGTGCAGAGTTACTGAGTGGGCATAGGATTTTAAATGGTTAAAACCATCTCTGTTAATTCTCTTGTTTCACTTCGGGACTTTCTTTTGGCTTTAATCATCAGGGAAATTGCTTATGGGGATGACTTGCCTGACAGCACATTACCTGACTGCCCAGTTCAGGCTCTGGTCCTGGAAAGAAATCAAGTCCTGTCCGCAGGAGTGCTTATCTCCAGTTAGCCCTCAGCACAGGTGGTCTCTGGGACCAGTCCTAGGCTCTCCTGTTGCTCGCACAATCGCTGACGATGGTTCTGCCTCTTGGCTTATATCCATAGCTC
The DNA here is from genome assembly GCF_964237585.1 of Gallinula chloropus. Lineage (NCBI taxonomy): Eukaryota > Metazoa > Chordata > Aves > Gruiformes > Rallidae > Gallinula > Gallinula chloropus. The sequence goes on along the minus strand of NC_140103.1, from coordinate 8,800,402 downwards.
CATTGCCACTGTACTGTGTGAGCACAAGGAATTCCCTCTGTCCCCATGACTCTGGTAATCACCATGTTTACTGACCTATTGTGAATCTTAACAGGTACACTTCAGATGCCTGACAGCCTCAGCTGGAAGCATCCCTCTGATGCCTTTTGCATTCCCACATTTGTTGGGGGAATGAAGGCTGTGGTCATGGACATGTCACAGAATCACTAGGTTGGAAAAGACCTTTAAGATAATCGAGTCCAACCATACCCATCCTATGCTAAACCATATCCCTAAGTACTTCATCTACTCATCTTTTAAACACAGCCAGGGATGGTGACTCAACCCCCTCCCTGGGCAGCCTGTTCCACATTTTTTGAAGCAGCTTCACTAAGCAGTGTGGTTTCAGGGTAAATCCTACCATTCCTGACATTTCACATCTTACATACTGATGGCACTGCAAGGCTCTCCAGTAGTTAAACCCAGGCATTTTCCTCTTTGAGCTTTTCATCCAAACCAGCACTTGGTATTCATCTACTTGTTCTTTATGAAAAGAGCAGTTCATTTCTAAACCCACTGCTGCCTGCTGTGGAAAGTGCTGTAGGTGTCAGAAGGAGGTGATTCCACTTGCACAAACTAGTTAACAAAACAAGAAACTAGTCTGCTTAAACTGGGTTGCAGAGGCAGGCCTTTCCTGTCTATACTTGCTTCCAAGTTGACATGGCCATCTGTGGCTTCCTTGGGGTTACAGTAACACACAGGTTTAAATAGGACATTGCTTGAGTACTGTGGAGAGCATCTGCAGGCTGGCTGTGATGCGAGTTGGTACGTTCAGAAGAGATCATCACTTTGACCCCAGTGGGGAAGAGCTATGACCCATTTGGGTGGGAGCAAAGTTGTTCTTTAAAACAGAGAGCTGTACCAAATTATGAGGGAACTGCTGGCTGCCATCCAGCCGCTGTGAGTCTTTAGCTCCTTTGCATGTTTCAATTTTTCTTATTGAGGTGGAAAACCTGGAAACTTCACTTCTGAATAATCTCCTGGTATTTAAAACCGTCATTATTGTGTATTATTTTATTCTAGCACTGCACCTGGATTTTCTCCCCTGTTTTAAACAGCCTTAATCCTTCCTTACTGTTATCTACATGTCTTTTGGTGTTTCTTTTTTCTCCCACAGATGTGTCGAACTAAGGTGATTGACTTGAACGATGGTGTCTCTCAGTATGCCTGGTATCCCTGCACGGCCAACTTCCAGTACTCCCACATGACACAGACCGTTTTCTGGCTGAAGGTAGGAAGTGCACATGTCATTCAGAAGTCTCCTCATTGCCTGCCTGTACAAAATTTCTCCAACAGGCAAAATATCATGGGAGTGCCTTCCCTGGACCAAGCTGCTCTTTTCTTTGAAGTATGTTTAGTGCAAAATAGCAAAACGAAGGCTCTGAGCACTGCCTAGACAGTCAGTGGTGAAGTCCCCTCCTGTGACAAGGCTATTGAGTTTCTGAGAGGTTACAGCCTCCAGCTGCAGGGCTGTTTGACTTGAGATTATCTAGCTCGTGTGGGAGAGACTGGAAGAGAAGACTTCTGTGTGACCTGGGATGGGAATTGTTATTTTAAAAGTCCTGGACTGACTGTTAGGTTTTTTTAAAGCCTGCCACAGTTCTCCACCTCAGCCTTTGCGGGGCTTTTGTTTTCCCAGGCTTATTTTTCCCAGCCTATGGTAGCTGCAGCAGTCCTAGTTCACTTGGTCACTGATGGGACCTATTACCTGGATCAGAAGCAGGAGACCATCGGTGTACAGCTGTTTGACACCAAAGAGCAAAGCCATGATCTTGGTAAGACTGTATTTTATTAAACTCCCTCTTTATCGCTTGCTTAAGCTGTTGGTACCTCCAATACTCCTGCTCAGTTTTTCTAAAAGAAAATGCTTGCTTAATGCTCCAAACCCTGAATTTCCCTAGAGTGAAACTCAACAAACTGGAGTTTGTTGAAAATGATGCATCAGTTTGTACAGACATTTCTCCATACCTGTTCACAGGTGATTAGTTCTTCTTTAGTCATTAAAATAAGGACTCTTCCAGTGCTGCATGCACAGCACCTCCCTGGAGAGACACTGACAGTGATACAGAGGAACTGCTGGTAGCAGGGAGTGAAGCAAATACTTCTGCTTTGCAAGGTGGTGTTGGTTGAATCTCTAGTCCTGCTTGCAGGGAGACTTCCACACCTATTTAACGGCCAAAACTTTTCATGAAAAGTACTTCAGGTTTGATGAAGGTCTAATACCAGGGCCCTTGTGGGCTGTTTGCATGGCCTCAAGCAGATATCCCTGTCAGAGGGACTGTGCTCAAGTGCCAGAACAGACCATTTTTGTTTCTACCCTGGGCACAAGTGCCTGAACCTGGGAAAGTTGTGTCTAGTGGATTGATTCTGGCTGCATTTATGCTCTGGGACCAAGGAGCTCTGTGTCAGAGTAGGACTTGCATAAGCCTATTCTAGCTGACTCCTGTCCCTTTTTTCCATGGGGAAGAAAGCTGACCATGTCATCCTGAGAGCAGTTTTTAAGGAAACATAATCCCCTTCCCCCAGCTTTCTGTTTTACAATAACTTTGCAATTCGGAAGAGCTGAAACTCAAAGGAACTTCCTACTAGTGATGAGAAGGGACACACACAAATGGCAGGTCTTGGATGACTATTCAGGGTAATGTATTTTTGGTAGGGTGTGGAGGAAAAGAAAGAACATATGCGTGGTGTCTGCTGTCCAAGACCAAACCGAAATTCATAGCAAGATGTGCAGGTTGAGTCAGGATAGCTCCCAGTTTGCCAGAGCCCCTGGATTAATCTTATCCTCCTTTCGCAAAACAGTGGCACATAGCTCTTTCCCTCTGAGAAATAAATGGTGGAGACACAAGCATGCCAACAAATACTTGATGTGACATTTTATAGAGACAGACAGACAGATTGTGAGAGAAAGAGAACAAGAAAGAGGAGCAAAGAGGAAACTGAGGGTTAGGTTTTGAAATCCTCGATGAAGTTGCAACATGAGTTTGGCATGGCTCACACTGACAACTGGAGATCCTCACAGCCGAAATGCTGCCTTCATCATGGAAAAGCCCCTCTGACCTTTTCAGAAGAGGCTGGCCTGGAGCAGGGGAGAGGTGTAGGTAAGCTACCCAGCCATTCTCAGGCAAAGCTCCCAATCCCTGTTTTGTCTGAGTTCTGGGTGCGGCATTAAGTCCTTTTCCTGGATACTGTATTTGATGTGTTTGAATTATCACTGTGGCAAGCTAGAAACTGCAGCTGAGATGCAGACTTTGGCATGCACTGGGTGCAGGATTGACTGCAGACGGTCAGCCAGCTTTAAGCAGAAATTAGTGGCAAACTAAAAGTACATCCAAAAGGAAGTCACAATAATTTAAAGCTTGGTCAGTCCTCAGCATGCTGAAGACACTTCCACCAGTGGAGTGCAGTCTGTCCTGAAGTGTGGTTTCCCACCTTCATCAGAGGTGGTTTTACCACATGGACTCTCAGAAGGTAGTGAGAACCTGCTGCTGAGTCTTGGTAGAAGATGGAGAGTTTGGCATGCCAAAGACCTCAGCACTGTTAAGAGCCCTTGGAGACACAGGGTTCAGCTGCTGGGTGCTGTGCAAGAACTGTTGAGGCTTGCCTAGGTGGATACAGAGACAGGACTAGCATGGAGACAGCCTTAACTGCCCTGCCATGGGCACCTTTACTCTCATGAGTGGGTTTTTGCTAATGAAGTTGTTTAGTTAAATGAACCCAACCTGTTCAGCCCCTATTTAACTTGCCAGGGTCTGAAAGCACCAGCAAGCAGAGCACGGCTCTGAGGGTCTGTTTTGTTGTGGGCACCACCTGAGTGTAAGGAATGAAACTGAAATGAATAAACAGCCTCATATGATAAGGTCTTTCTTGGCTTTCCATCAGAGAAGGCAGAAACTTCCAAGGAATTTGGGAACCCGGGATTTTGAGTATTAACTGCACCTGTTTGTAAGTGAGAAACGTGCACCGTTCCGCAAGGAGCCGATATCAAAAGACCTGTGGGAGGCAAGGAGACAGGGAGGTTATTTCAGGGTCAGGTAAAGACCAAAATAAAAAGAGGTTTGCTTTTTTATTTTATATTTTTTTTTATTACAGGAAGATTTTTTAAAAGTAGAGGGTGGGAGATGGATGTTTAAAGAGAGTGGTCAGAAGTCTGTCTTGACTCACAGGAAATCACTTTCTAAGGAGAAAAATGAAAACTTTTTTGTTCCTTCCCTTTTGAGTCAAGAAACCTGAACTGGAAAATAATCATAATAAAAATAATAATAGAAATCCCTAAGCCAGTTAAACATGCAAATAGAATTTATTTTCAAATCCGTAAGTGTATCAGGGTAGCCAAAGGGCCTGGGCCAGAGCCGTTGCTGGGGGAGCTCCAGTGAAGCGAATGGAGCTGGAGCGAAGCTGATCCTCGGAGCGATGCCACGGAGCTGGGGAGGCAGGGCTCTGCAGTCAGCCGTCAGGCCGTGAATCTCAATTAATGAATTTTGAGGCCAAGCGACAGCTGTCTGTACCTTGAGTTACCCCTGAGATGGTTTTGGCCCATTTGAATTCAGGTTGCCTCTACTTGAAGGTGGGAATTTCTTCCCGATGATCTCCGTGTGCCTTCTTGGCTGAGGAAAGGAGATTAAGAAGTTTCCCTGTCACCTCTCTGGTGCTTCTGTGCACATCGACCTCTTGAGACACTTTTATTTTCCTGAGACACAATTATTTCCTCCTCAGATGAGATCACCTGTACAATCCTCAGTGGGCCCATCAACCTTGTTTCTCTCTCTCCAGGACCATCTTTACCTTTTTTAGCAAAGAACAAGGTACCCTGAGGCTGAAAACCATCCAAAAAATTCACAACCAGGTATATTTAGTGTGGAGCTCATGCAAACACAATTTACACTGAGTGCTAACGACATGCACAGTGCTAATGAACAAGCCACCGGTGCGTGGCTCATGGTGCACAAAGCCACCCAGCCTGCCAGCATTGTTTGATGTGTGGTATAAAGGCTCCAACTGTCCTCTCAAACCGGTTTTACAATAGTGCCACTCCGCTTCCTCCGTGATGGTTGCTCCTGATTTAATGGAGCACAATAGGAATGTAGCTGTGGTCTAAAGAAACTGCTCTGAGAGCCTGCTGAGCTCGTGGAGAGAATGGCAGCCTTTCTTCAGCTGTCTGGAGGGATATACTTCTCAGCTAAGCTCTCCAGAGCGATTTGGGAAGCCCCTCCAGGCAGCTTACCATAACTTTTCAGCTCTATAGGGCCGTTCCTGTGGGTGAAATGCTTCTGAAGTGCCCACGGCTTCGGGAAGCAATTGTGTTAAGTCTGACCCTTCCTCTGATCTTGTCTCTCCTCTGGCAGGTGTCCACGTCCTGAGCTGCAGGAACAATCCCCTGATTATCCCCGTCATCCATGACCTCAGTCACCCTTTTTATCACACCCAGGCTGTCCTCATTAGCTTCAGCTCCCAGTTTGTGGCCATCTCCGGGGTGGCCCTGCGTTCCTTCCACAACTTCGACCCCATCACCATCAGCAGCTGCCAGCGAGGACAGACCTACAGCCCGGCGGAGCAGAGGTGAGCCTGTCAGCTTGCTTCCTTCTGCCTCGCCACCCACCGCCCCCCGCGCCACCCGCCTGCGCCAGGGGTTAAGAGGAGGCAGGAGGGGCACAGAGGCTGAACCCTGCTGACCCTTTTGTGTCGATGGTAAAAAACCGGCAGTGTTCTCATTGATCAGGATGGATGGGACATTTAACCCGCATGGTATACTGTTAGTGAATTATTTCCTCTTCCTTTCTCCTCCCTCCTTTATCCCAAGCTTGGAATTGGGGCCAGTTAACTCTCCATACATTCCCCAGTACGGCATCGTTTTCGCCACTCACACGCCAGCCTTGATCTAAACTGCTTTGTGCTGCTAAAGTGCTACAGGGACCTCCCACGGAAACGGTCGTGTGGAGACAAAGTGATGCTTGTGCCCTGGAAGGGCCGGATCCTGCAAGGTGCTCGGCCCCGTGCGGTGGGTGCTTAGCCACCAGCATCCCTGGTGCTTTTATGGCTGGGTAAGGGCCCTCAGTACCTCTCCGGATCCGGCCCACGTTCTGAAAAGCTCTGTGGGACCCCCCAGGATGAAAGGTTTATGGCTACCGTTTTATTCTTGTTGTTATTACAGACACATCAATAGATCACCACCAACCCCTCTCAGTCTCTGCTTTACAGCATCCCACAGAGATTGTGACCTTTCGTGGCCTCTGGTGCGGCAGCTTCATGGATCCTTTCAGCGAGGCAGTGAAAAGAAGAGGGGAGAATTTAGCAAAACCCCTGAAAGCATAATTTTTTTTTCTTCTTCTTCCCCCTTTGTGAATTCAAAGTTGTGAGCAGGCGTCATACCACAGCGGCGGCAATAGTAAAACAAGTTGCATATCCCAGCAAACCTCTGCTCAGCCTCCTGAGCAGGCTGTCAGGTTTTTTGATAATGTTCTGGCTTGTTTTTAGGGCCTGCTTTTATTCCAGGAAAGGGGGGTGGTCTGGGGGGTGAGAAGGGGGAGAGGGAAGGGAAAATACGAAAAAAAAAGGAAAAAAAAAAAAAGAAGTATATCTATAGCTAAATCAATCCAGCCAGTGTGTTCTGACCTAGATTCGAGGAGTGTGATCATTCTGTGCAATAGGTTGTATAAATTCAGAGGCCCGAAGAGAGCAGGATCGAGTTTCAGATGAGAAGTCTAGTTGTGGAAGTTTGGCCAAACCCCAGTGCAGGAGCAAGACAGAAAAAGACTGAGAAAGACCCACTGGAAGGAGATGGTGAGAAGCGACAGGGAGCTCGAGAGGGCTGAGACGTGGGGCCACATTCCTCCCTCTCGAGTTTTCGGTAGGAATTGAACCATTTGTTCACTTATGAAATTAGAAGTGCTCTGTGTTTAGAAAGTTATTTCCTTAATAAAAAATGCATTCCCCTTAGGCAAAGCTTCAGTGAGCCTCTGCAGCCCAACAAGCTAACCTTTAGAAATCTCTTGAAGAAGAATCACCCGGCGTTTGCTTCGCTCTCCTTTTGTTTTTTCTTCTTTCTTCTTTTTTTTTTTTTTCTTGATTTTTTTTTGGTGGGGGTTTTGCATTGTTTTGTTTTCAGGATGCACTGAACCATCTCAGCCCCTTGCTCTCCAAACCTTCCATCAGACCCTCGCTCATTCGAAGCAATGCTTTGGGTCTCACAGGTTGCAACAGTGGATTGAGCATAAAGTTTCCCGGGTCAGTCAAGAAAGTAGAAACCCTCTGAAACAAAACCCTGAGCCAAAGCTGACTGAAACCAGGGGGATTTTTTTTCCATAGATGACATAGTGCTACAGTGGAAAATCTCCAGTTTGCCTTGTGGTGGGATTGTTTGGGTGACCATAGGTGCTTGCTTCTTAGATACTCTGAGCAGTTCAAGTGTCCAAGCTAAAAAGAAAGTTGTGCAGGCAGGAAATAGGTGACTCCTTTGCTGTCACCTGCTGTTTATTTAACCCAATCCAGGACGAGCACACAAAGAGAGACTTTTAAAATCTATTTGTAACCAGTTCAGAAGCTGGATGTGTGTCTTCTGCCTTCTGTGCTCACGGTCTGTCTATCAGACTCACTGGGGGTGCTGGTCCCACACTGCCCATCCTTCCCTTCCCCCTCTCCCCACCGGCTGCATTTACCTAAGGTGTTTTTTCAAATATTTATTTAATTTTTAAAGGAACTTTCCTTCCTATGTGTAAGCATCAATTTTACTGCTTTCATTTTCCTTAGGTCAACATGGATATTTTTGCCTGCTTTTTGGCTTCTCTCTACAAGAGATATTATTTCTCTCTTCAAGGAGAATTATTTTGGTTGGAGAGGATTTATAGCCAGATACAGACACTTCTAGGCAAGGGTGCAGATTTTAAATACGTGAGGGAAAAGAAATATATCAGCTCTTAAAAGTTAGCACAGCCTTTATTTTGAGGGTGAATGGATCACTCCCGTGGGTTAGTGACAACTTAATAACTGAAAATAAAACATGTGCTCACTCTTCTTTCTTAAAATGTGAATTACAGTTAATATTTTAGAGGAGAAAAAGGAGCTCAAATGCAAAAGTCCCATTGAACTTTATAGGTAGTTGTTCTCAGTCATTGTTAGCTCTTTCAAAAATCCATTCCATCCTTCTGAAGACATTTACAGAGAATTGGGGGGAAAAAAATCCAAACCCACTCTGTAACTTTCCAGTTGTATTTTTCCAGTAGTTTTTTTTTTTGTCTGCTGCAGCTCTGTTTTGTTTTCAGCAAAACTTTACCTCACTGCTGGAGATGTGCTGTAAAAGCGACACGCTTTATTTCGCATTGTATCCTTAGACCAGATATAATGGCCCAGTTAGTTCTTCCCTTGTGCTTTATAGCTCAAGTTATTATACTTTTATTATTTCCTATTTAGCCCCATGGAGTGGCTGGTGAAATTAGGTGTGCAGGAGCAGGGGTATAATTTCCCAGCCCGCAGTCACCCTGGTGCATCGCGGCTGCCGTGCACAGCGCATCCTCAGGAATCACAGTTTTGGCCTTTCACTGTGTAGGAAACATCAGCTGGGGGGTCTCCATCCCTGGCAAGGCAGTCCGTGGGATGGGCTGCTTTCCCTTGCTGGCATTTCCTGCTGCATTCAGAAGTCCTGTCCTCTCCTCCATTCCCCCTGGTGCTATCTGCTCCTCTTCTGGAAGCTTCAGGCAGGAGGCACGAAAACCCATGTATACACCCCAATTCAGCTGTCAGAATTGCAGATTTGGGGAGGTTTTAGCTTTCTAATCTTCCATTAACTCTGTGTTTGTAATGAAGATAAGCTTCCCCCCTCCTGGAGCAGGCAGTGCAGCTCCTTGTACTTTCTAGTTAGTGTAGCAAAAAAGATTTGCCTTTGCTTTGGTTAAACCTTGGCACGAACTCACTGTTAATGGCTGCAAGATTGCTGCTGCGGGGGGAGATTGACAGCTGAGGGGGGACCTTGTAGATCAAGACCCACTCCTGGACAGCACGCCACTGCCTGCCCTGGTCCCCATGAAGGGCTATCCTCTGTGCTTCACCCATTGCTGCCCCAAACAAGCCCCCAGATGTAGCCCACTCCAGCTCTTTTCTTTGTCTTGTTCTGTCCGTCTGTCAGCTTCCCCAACATGAAATGATGAAGATAAATCCTCAGCAGTGGAACAAATGCATCCGCCCTTTTTAACTCTGGTTATTTTATTATTTTTCTTTTTTTTAACCTTTTCATAAGGGAGAAAAAAAACCCCAAAGGTTTCCTCATCTCATTTTTTGTGATTTAATGCAGCTTTCTCTTTCCCGATTCGGCTGCCTTTCCCCTGCCCTGTGTTCTGTCATTAAGCGCAATCTCTGTCAGCTTGCTGCTGGTGAAATTAATGAATTTCTCACAGAACTGTTAATCACAGAAGCTTTGGTCCGTGACATGTGTTATAATTCAGTGGGTTTTTAACCTTCGCCCCATTTTGGTAATTGGCAAACGGCATCATTTGGCTTTTATTAAAGTGGAGGGTGATGTGTTTTCATCGGTTGCCTGGACAGGCTGTGGCAGGGAGACTTGCTGGCTGCCAGTGCTCAGGGACACCCCTATGAGGAAGGGCTGAATGAACTGGGCTGTTTGGCCTTGAGAAGAGATGACTGAGAGGCGGTCTGATCAATGTTTATAAATATCTGAAGTGTGGGAAAGAGAGGGAAGTGGCCAACCTCCTCTCTGTGGTCTGTGGGGACAGGTCAAGGGGCAGTGGCCTCACGCTGCAGCACAGCAAGTTCTGCACCAGTATGTGGAAGAACTTTTTCACAGTAAGGGTGACAGAGCCCTGGGACAGGCTGCCCAGGGGGTGTGGAGTCTCCTTCTCTGGAGATATTCCAGACCTGTCTGGACACTGACCTGTGCGACCTGTCCTAGGGACCCTGTTTGGCAGGGGGGTTGGACTCGATGGTCTCTGGAGGTCCCTTCCGACCTCTACAATTCTGTGATTCTGTGACACAGTGCTGCTGGCAGGGAAAAGGAGCTTTAAGAGCTTTGCCACTCTCATATGGATCCCAGGCAGGGAAACCTCAGGTAATGGGGTGCAGGCAGGCTATAGGCAGAGCCAGTCCCTAAGGAGAAGGCTGCCCTGCCAGTGGTGGGGATGTGCTAGGGATGTGTTCGCCAGTGCCTGTCCTTACTTGGGGTCAGATAAGTGCTTTCTGTAAGTCTCTGGGTTTATCCCCATTCCTGACCCATCAGTTTGAGTTAGGGTTTGGCTGTGATCAGTCAGGCCCAACGGTACTGCAGTGAGATTGCTTGAGGGTCACTCTCATGGACCAGCTTTGAAGGCAAACACCCAAAAGGAAAGGGCTTGATCCTTCTTCCAGTGACACAGCACAGGTTCACCAGTCCGATCCAACTCTGAGGTGTTCTTTGAAATTCTGTGTCACCAGGAGACCAATGTGTTTTAGCCAAAGGCTGAAGAAGATAAATTCATTGTCACCTTCACAGGTCATAATTTTGTTTATTTCTATACAAAGATCATGGCTAGCATCCTTTGCTTTTCAAAATGCTGCATGTATGTTTGGATTAGGGAGAGAGAACCTGCTCTTGCCTTTAGAGGAATCTCTGCAGAGGAGAACAACCCCCCACTGTAAGGATAAATCTGTTAGAAGAACCTTCAGAAGCCTACACGTGTGGGAGTGGTCTGTACCATGGGGTAGAACAAACCCAAATTATGGGCTCTGCATCCCAGGCTGTCCTGGCTTCTGGAGAAGGAAGTTTTTCCTGTATCCAACAGGTAATGGTGTGGCTCTTCCCATTACAAGTGTATACCATAAGCTTTGACGTTCACCTATGCACAGATCTGCGTCAGAGCTATCACGAAGGAAACAGATAATTAGGGCACTATGTTAAGATGAGTTCTTGGAAAAGTGCTTGACCCCAGGGTTAGGAAAAGAAAGTTTGGCCTCCATAAGCTTTTAGAAAAAGGAAGTCCTGGATTGTTTTTGTGTGAGGAAGGAAGAGTTCCACTTAATTGTTATAATTCTCTATAAACATATTAAAATACAAATGTTTCTAGGATTGTGTCACTAAACCCCTGATTTAGCAAAGCCCTTAGCTATTTGCTTACATCCTCCTGTAGTCAAATCTATCAGTGGGACTTAACCGTGCTTTTGAAGTTAAGCACATATTTAAGTGCCTTGCTGAACTGGGGCCAATATTGGCACAGGGAAATAAAGATTCAGAGGCTAATGACTGAGCTCATTTAGATTAGGGATGGGCAGAATGGATTTGAATAAAATAAGAACTGGCTCAGAACTTCAGCCTACATGTGAAGCTAACTCAGTTCAGGGCTTTTTACATCCTTGACACGGTCTGCCTTGAGCTGTATTTTTAACATGCTGCAGGCAGTGGAACATGTGCAAGAAATCCACTGCTCCTTGCACTCGCCTTGGTGTGCACATGGGGCTTTGGGAAATCATTCGCTGCCAGGGCAAGAACAGGACATGTGAATCCCAGGGTGGACCTAAGGTACACTCAGCACTGCCAGGAACTATACCTGGCACTGACCCTTGTTCATTGCATCAATAGCAGTAACTCTTGAGTGGTCTTTGGGTCCCTTCCATACCTTTCATCCAGACCAGCTCATAGAAGTAACTCCCAGGTGCTCTGGGGGAGTTAGGAGAGACCAGGGATGATTTGAAATAGTCAGTTTTGATGAAGTCACCTAATTTTGATTGCAAGAAAAGGGGATAAGCTGTCCTATGCCAGGAATCAACATGACTTAAAGTACAAGTGATTTCATTCTCAGATACTCCATATTGTTTCTTTGCAAATGCACAGTTTCTGGAGCATGTGATGATTAACCACTGTTAAATGGCACTACCAATACAAGAGCTTCTGTAACCCACAACTCTGCAATATGGATGTGATGGGTTCTTTGTCTAAACTTCCTACTTGGAGATATTCATTGCTCCTTCTCAAGTCTGCATTTGCAGAACTCAATTCAGGATCGTGACTTCAAAATTCATTGGGATTTACGGCTGACAGTAGCTGATACCAAATTGGAACCAGTAGCTAGAGAACCAGAAATATTTAAATTGGAAACATTTGGTGGCAGTGGTTGTTTTTTGCGAAAAGTGAATGGTTGTATTGTTTGTCACTGAAGTCATTCATATAGAGTTACAGACAGAGCGAGCTGCCCAGATGATCTGCTAACCAAGGCATAATCTGGAGCCTGGAGGGGGTGGCTAAAAATGTTCCCTGGCCATTTAAGAAGACCACAAGGGGACTTGTAAACAGAGGGAAGAACATCACAATAAGTGTTTCTTAATGCCTTTGTCTGTGGCGTTTCAGTTCTGTAGGACTTTTAAGCCCAGGCTCGCGCATCTGGTGTCCTGATATGAACTCAAGAAACCAGATTCTTTTCCTCCTGTACATTGATGGAACTGAAAAGCGATGCCACTTACTGCGGTGATGTTCCCCCAGATTTCCCTTTGTGCAAATTGCAAAGGTTTTCTTGGGCTCATCCTTCCCCTGAAGCCATTCAAGGCTGCATTCAGTGCTGCACTGATGTGTAGTGCTTTGGTTCACCTAAGATATTCAATGAAATAGGTCTGCTATTATTTTATTTTTCCAACTTTAGTGCAAAAAGGTTTTCAGATTCTGTGGGAGTTTTGCAATGGGCAGTCAAGGTTCTCAGTGTGTACTTCTGAGAATGGCTTGGCAATGGTGCTCGCTTCTTTCCTCAATGAGTCAACTTCCTCATCACTGGAGGCCTGGCACGGGAGGAACTCGGGTTGCAGCCTCGCTGGCTGAGGACAGAGGGGAGCAAAGTGGCAGTTAGTCTTTATGTGTAGGTGTAACTGGGATGTGTAGGGATGATTTGACAAGGTGTCATTCATCATTTACGTTCTCACTCGACACCCATGTTCAGATATTCTTGCTAAAGTTCACTGGTGACTGGCGGTGCGGGGGGTCAGCAGCAAGGTACAGCTTCACTCGGGAGCTGTGGTGTGCCAGGCTGCCCAGAGAAAGGTCTGTGCATCACCCTCCTGTGTGATTCTTGTGGGGAATGTACAGGGCAACTGACTGTTCTCCTCACCTGGTTCTCTGCAAGAGAAGACCACTGTCCACTTGTTCTCCCAAAGTCTCACCCATGGTCATATTGATTGGTGCAAACTGAAATCAATGGCAGTTTAAATTGCTGTGTCAGGCTGTGAATTCCAGTGACTGGAAAAGATGCGTGAAATCATCGGGGTGGGGTGGGGGGAGTCCTACTGAAGGCAGGATCGCTCCATGTAGCTCAGCTCTGGCAGAGGACTGTCTGTTCTGCAGAAGTCATGAGCATCACAGCTGTTGTGCTGATGGACAGAGGCTGGTTGGTGCGTACAAGGGTTTTGAGTTGGCCAATGTAGAGGTGGAACTCTCCTTCCTCAGTCCTGCCAGCAGCAATAGCTTGTGCACAATGAGGAAAATAAGATCTTTCTGAATATAGAAATTGCTTATGGCTCATTGCACTCCCGGGAAGGGCTGCCACTGAGCAACCAACCTGAAATTACAAGCAGCGGGCGCTTCCCATACAGCACCAGACTGGGGCAGAAAAATGACTTGTGGAGGTGCATAATACTGCCGTTTAATCTGATCTAGAGCTCAGTAGAGAGAGATGTGCAGATGTGCTTCTCTATCAGCAGCACAGGGATAACAATACCAGCCCAGGTGTCTCACGGGGGTGTCATGAAAATTAATTAGTTAATGTCTGCACAGTGCTTTGAACACAGCAAAACACCACGTACATGCTAAGTCCTGTGCTCACTAAGGTAGGGGGTGTTTTGGTGGCTGTTAACTCCTTTTTCTAGGAGACAGGAATAACTTGCTTATAATCCATTTCAAAATACGAGTATTGATGCATTGCTTTCTTTCTACAACTTTCCATGTTTCAGGTCCTTCCCTACCCATGTAGATCATGAAAGAATTCAAGGTTTTCCTTCCTCAGAATGAATTTAACTGTATTTAATTTAAATTCAGTTTAATTTCCAGCAGAGGCATAACACCTTGTAGGAATTCTTAATCACAGAGATTTTATTTCTAATCCAGCAAAACATCTTCTCCCGTTCTTGAAGGCTCTCAGCATTCTCACTGCCCTTTAGCTGAGGGGCTGGCCCATACTCACATTTAACACGCACTACGGTGTTTGATTCAGGTCATCAGAGATGGGGAAAGATTTTGTGTCAGCCAGACATTTCTGTGTATACAAGAATAAAACAAAAACCTCTTTTTACAAGTTGTGCTAACTGTTAACAATAATTCACTGTAGGGAGAGCAGAGAGTTTCCATCTGGGGAAACATTTTATGGATGGCAGGATAGCAACTGGAGAGATCTGAAATGACAGCATGCTGCTGAGCTTGATAAGAGCTTATCAACACAGCTACACAGCTGATGTTTGGTGTTCATCATGAAGTGGAATAAAATGAATGTGTTGATCTCAATCAAGTTTCCCAAAGATAAGAGTGTCTATCACAACCCCCCCTCCTCACACATACCCACATGCACGCTTAGCACTGGCAATATCAGGAGCTCAGCAGAGGTTTAAAGTTTAGCTGGGGCATAGGGGCTGAGAGTGGTCTCACGGGAGGGAGGAAGATAGATAGATGGATGGATGGATGGATGGATGGATGGATGGATGGATGGATGGATGGATGGATGGATGGATGTTGGTACAGGAGCAGGAGGGCCACGGTGCAGTTGAATATTGCAGAACAAAGTAATTCTGCAGAATTGGCAGGCTCTTCCCTTTCGCTACAAGAGCTGTAATTTGCTTTCATTGTCACCACTAGTGCCACTGTCCCCATCCTTCAGAAGACACAACTAGAAGGTGTGCTCGTTGGTGAGGAGCCCTTTGCTAAGCCAGGTTTAGCCTGTTCCTGCTGCCTGACAAGCGATGGATTTGTCAGTCAATCAGCCCTGCTTGCTGTTGTGGAGTGAATTAAATGAATTGAATACAAATGCCTCTTCTTGTCTCTCACCTAGCTGTGTCCACTACTCCTGCGAAGCCACCGACTGCCAAAAGCTGGAGATCGAGAACGCGCTGCTGAACTGCTCCAGTGGCGGGTGGTACAACGGTGCCCAGTGCAACGTGAGCTGCAAGACAGGCTACATTCTGCAAGTCCATCGAGACGATGATCTCAGCAAGAGCCAGGTTTGTTCTGCTGGTTTTGTATGACCCACAGGACAGGGATGAGCAACTAGATGTGGAGAAATTGAGAAATAACCCAGCCTAAAAGCCAGGATCTTGCCACAGCCTTGGGACTGGGCTTTATCCAAACGGAGAACAGGAGCCGTCTGACTCTGTAGGAAGAGGTACTGACAGTGAGCAAAGCCCAGATGTTCCCCAAATTTAGAAATTTAGACATTTCCAACCCAAAAAGCTTTAATATGTGTTCAGGCCTTCTCTGGTCTCAGCAGCTCCAGCCAAACAGTGTTTGTTGGGTTGTTTTGCTGGGGGTGGGGTGTTTGGGTTTTTTTGCACAACCAGTTTCTGGGCAAAATACCTCTTTATTCCTTGGGTTGAGGTTAACAATGTCTTAACTCCTTTGCAGTGTTTCAGTCCATCTACTCCCAACCACACCCTGACACTGCAGAAATACATGGTATCGGGGGGCAGAAAAAGCACCCAAACCTTTTTGCTTCCAAACAAAGCACCAAAACACTTGCCAAGTGGGCCAGGGAGTGCTCCCCACCTCCTCTAAGCCATGCAGTAATAATCCTGTCTTGCACAAGCAGCATGACTTGATGCAGGGAGTGGGGTACTCAGGAAAACTGTCCATTTCTTTAAACATTAAAAGAAACACAGGTCCATTGTGCTGGGGGAGGTGGACAAGGTGTACAGGCAGCATGGCCCAGCCTTGTCATGTCCTTGGGAGTGGGGTGCACGGGACACGTGGGTGCAGGGCAGGCACCCCAGTTTGTGCTCTTCATCTCTAACAGTGCCAGATCCCATGAGCACAACACAGGAAGGGAGGGTTCCCCCATGGGCACCTCCTCACGTTGTCAGGACCGCACACCCATCTGGGGCCGGGGAGGGCTGGGGCAGGCAGCCGCGCTCGGCAGCCGGTCTGTGTTTGTGAAATGCTGTGTTCTTCATCAGCTCAGAGGGGAGAGACTGAGGGGAGGGGAATGAGTCAGCCCTTTCAACTCAATTACAAAACAAATACAGGACCCCACAAGCTGGGCCTCTTCCACCCTAATTGGCATCAGCACCAGAACCCCGGCTCCAGCTGAGCACTTTTACAGAACAGAAAACAAGTTCTCAATCCAGCCTCAATGGCTGAACCAGGAAATCGTTGGAAGGGCTCCGTACCTT
The DNA here is from genome assembly GCF_964237585.1 of Gallinula chloropus. Lineage (NCBI taxonomy): Eukaryota > Metazoa > Chordata > Aves > Gruiformes > Rallidae > Gallinula > Gallinula chloropus. Next base: position 8,784,034 of record NC_140103.1, on the reverse strand, counting down.
GAGCACACAGGAATCCCAAACCAAATAAAACAGCCTAAACATGTTTCACCAGCGCTGTGAAGTACCTTTTGGGGAGGCTCAACCTACCACGTATGGTTTTGCTCTGAGAAGTTTGGTTTCAGAGCCTTGATCAGACTCATGTGACAGGAGTGGGGGATTTTAGCACCCCTAGGTAACGTGATTCACTGCCTATTACAACACGCTTCCTCTCACCCTGGTCTACTATTGCACTTCGCTGTCTTTTTCCACCAACAAAACCCCTGAGGCCGATGGCTTTGTTTTGCTCTGTGCTGTGCATTCACTGTTCAAATCAGGGAAGGAGGGGAGCATCTTAAAGATACCATGAAACCCATGCTTTAAAAGTTTATTCATGTGCTTCGGAGATCTGTTGAAAAGGAACGGACAGTTCCTTTCACTATTGTCTTCTTTTACTTCTTTGTGTCAAGTGCTTTAAGCCAGAACTTGTGGAACATGTAGGCAAGAAATGAATTATCCAAGAAAATCTAGAATTTGTGGTTTGGATTCCCTGCATTGTGTTGTAGTGAATTGCGTTGTGCTCCTTCCACAGTTGCTTCCCATCTTCAGCTCCTCTTCTGATCACAAGCAGTTGGGGAGGAGGTAGGACATGTGGGCTGCTATCTGTGGTCAGAAGGACTTTCTGCTGTGATTGAGGAACCTTACACAAAGCTGTTGGCTATTTCACTGTTGTCTTTTAGTTGAGTATTTTCCCTGTTCAACTTATTTGAGGGTCCTGAGCTATTTTTTTTCTCATATAACTGATGGGGGTTGGAGGGTGGGTGCATGAGGAAGATGAGGCAAGAAAATAGCTTTGCAAATGCAGGTGTAGGTACTCTTAGGTAGGAAGGAGTCTGAAATTTTGCAGTGTCTCAAAAGAGTAGAACAAACATCAGTGATCTATCACCACTGCATGCTGAGGAAGATGATGGCCAGACTGGTGAAAACACCCTGGTTTAGCATCTGAACCACATTTGTCTTCAGTATTTCACTGAAGGACGGAAAAAGAGGGTGAACAGAGAATTAAAAGCAAAATTTTCAAAAGCACCTCAGAGATGTAGGGGCACAAGTCACATTTCAAATCAATCTTTTACATCTAAAGGGGCTTTGAAAATCTTCTTAACAGTTTCTGCACTTTCTGGCCTCTGTGTCTTCTGAAGCCACCATTTTAATCAGTCTTAGGGCAAAAAATTCATTCATCTCTGCTCTCTGAGAAGCTCCCATTCCCAAATTCTGTTAAAACTCCATAAAATCACCAAACCCTAAAAACCGTCAGCACTATGAGCAGTAGAAGCTGTTTGCTGTTTGAAAATAAAAAAAAACAGCTGAGCTGTTTACAGACTCTTGGGCTCTCTCACCCTCATCTAGGGACTTTGGCAACAACCACAAAAATGGGTTTGCGCAGCGATGGAGCAAAATCCTTCCTGTATCTTTCTCACAACAAAGATGATCTCAGGACGTTTTCATTCCCTCCCAGATTTCTTCTCACCCCCCTGCAACAACTCCATCTCTCTTTCTTCTCTGCTGCCTCTTTGTCTTTCCCAACTTTCCTCCCCCTTGTCCTTCACTGAAAACCCCGTTCATTCAGTTACATGTTGTCATCTCTCCTTGAAGCTACCACCACTGCTGCTCTGGTCAAGAGGTGTTATTTAAAACCCAGCAGCTCCCTAATGTTGTGCAAAGGCATCATCAATCATGCCAGGAAAAGAAAGCGCGGCTCATGTGGGTTCAATTAGAGGCACAGTAGTGGGCAGAAGTGGAAGAATACTTAGAGGGGAGGGCACAGCTGTTCATTTTTAAGGAGAGGAAACTTCACACGTGAAGCATCGCTTGAAGAAGGAGACGACTGGGATCTTGGGCAGCAGGAAGGAGACATGAATTCTCCCAGGCTGTTAAAAGTCCCAAGAAACAAATCTTTTTGGCACCAGATTTGTTTGAGTTTGCATCCTCTTCACTGTACTGCACACTGTATCTTTGGAGGCCCTTCCCCCCTGCCACCCCCCAGCCTTTTCTCCTCCTCGCCTACCCTCCCTCCTTGCGTAAGCCTCTTTTGGAAGGCAGGACATGAAGGGAAGCGGTTGCTGTGATGCCAGTCAAAGCAGCACAAAGTGCCCAAAGTGACAGCTAATAAACCAGATGAGAAAGCCAAGTGCTTCGTATGGACTGCTGTGAGCTGGGTGACCTTGTCAGATCAGACAGGCGAAACAGGCACGTGCCTGCTTCGGCTTCAGCTGGGAGATGCAGATGCTGCCACAAAGACCCAGGGCTGGATCCAGAGGCAGCACTGCTTGGGCTGTTGATCGGAAATACCCCGAGGTGCTCACTGTGGTGGGGAGAGCTGGGCTTCTGCTTAGCAGCCTGGGGTCCTGCCCTGCGGTGATCCCACCTTCGTGTGGGACATAGCAGCAGGAAGAAGTTGAAAGCTGGTGGGTGCCATCTGCAATGGTTTCCGTGTTAGGGTTGTCCTCTGTGCTTTCAAAGTCACTAGTCTTTGTCTCCATTGTGGGGAACGTTCTCTGTTATGTTCTGCTGCAGAAATGCATGTGCTCCTATTGCTTGAAGTGATGACATGATAGACATGCTCTGAAATGTGCCATTATTATGTCTGACCTTGAAAACCTCAGCTCCCATCATACAAAGTGTGGAACAAATTACAGGAAAAAGCTGAGAAGCCTGGGTCCTACCCACATGGGCACAGCTTCTCTGCACGGGCACGGCCTTGCCAGTGTGCCAGGAAGAGGAAAAGCCATACGGGTCTGGAAGAAGGTGACACTTCCCCATTTGGTTAGTGTTTTTGTTACAGAAGTTCCATGGGGAAACACCCAGAGATGAAAACATGGAGAGGCTGATTATACTTTGTACATCAAGGTCTAGAACAAGGGCAGAAACGAAGTGCAGTGGGAGCAGGGCTGTAAGGAGGGATCCCTTCCAAAGGGAGTGACCCCGGGCACGTTGCATTTCCAGCAGGCTGTTGCATCCTGTGGCTTTCTGCTGACAAAGACCAAGGCTGCAGCTGAAATCCTGTCACAATTGTTAGCTTGGGCAAAACGCTCTTGCCCATTTTCTCTGAGGTGTGACTGTCATGCACAGATACTGCTTCTCTTTAAACCGTGGTGTTCTAGTTTGGATTCTGAATTTGCACTGCTTGTTTGGTGTTTTGTAGAGGTACGGCTGAAGGGTAACCCCATTCTGTGTCTCAGCAGCCAGCATCAGCTAGTAGTAATGATCCTTTATTCCTAAACCAGACCACACCAATACTAACTGAGTTCTTGAAGCTGAATCTCCTATCACTGATAGAGTTTCCCTGTGCTTAGTGTGGATCCAACAACATCCAGCAAGACACAGTGCAAGACCCACGTATTTTCCATAACTTCTGGATAGACCCTGACATCAAGAGCTTGGGTTCATGTTTTAACCTCCTGCTGCCGAGGTGGCCAGCCACCAGCATGCTGGAGCGTTACTTCATGTTGGCATCTCTAAAGGGCAAAGGAAGCTTTGCTGAGTGCTGGAGCAGCCCAGCCTGGAGCACAGAGGGGATGGTGATGCTCCTGTGCATGTGTGTTGCATAGGTGTGGAGATACACTGTATCATTGCTTCTCCTGTAGCCATTGCACCGAAGTTCCTGGAAGCACAGGGATCTTCAAGTCATCAACTCTCTGCTGAATGTATATACTATTTAATGGTGCTTGGATAAGCAAGGAAGGCAGAATAAATAGCCACTGGGGAACAAAATGATTGGGAATGAGAACACAAAGTGTCACTTCACCTGAATGCTTCAAGAATCACAGAATGTGCTACTCTAAATATGTAGAAAAGACAGTTTTTCCATCAGCAGTGCTCCCTGTTTAAATAAACTCCACGGTCTAGAAAAGGGGTTTTGTGCCCACTTGGGAAGTGTCCAGTTTCTCAGCTCTGGGACTGCTTTTTCCATTCTGAATGCAACCATATATCAAAGGGAGACAGGTCTGAACTTCTGTTGAAACCATTAGGGTGTTTTTGCAAAAAGGGAATCCAGGTCCCTTTGATGTGTGCTAGAAAAATTCCCCTTCCTTTTATAAACCCAGATCAATGGTCGTCGGCGCAAATCTCCTGTGAGCATACCAGTCCTGAATAAAAATATTCCCTGGAGGCAGAGGAGTGCTGCTCTATGGCTTGGTCAGATTCCTCTCTGGTATCTTCCCCTTCTTGTGTTCGGGATTCTCATGTTTCTTTTTCTTTTGTCCCTCTCTATTCTGGTTTGGAGGGAGGAATCCTACTTTCAGTATCCTCGCTTCTAGATTTCGGTAATTTTCCCTTTTAAATTAGAAAGTGGATATGTTGTTTATTCTGTTCTCTTTGCCAACATCTGTTTGTCCTTTGGTCAACCAGTAAATTCCTCATCTTGGCTTTGGACGGGTGGCTCCTTTACCCCCCTTCAAACCCCCTTATTTTTAATTTTCTTTCTCTCCCCAGCACTCAGGCTCTCCGCCTGCTGCATCGTCTGGGTTATTCTTGACATCTCAGAGCTTCTCTTTAGCTATGACAGCAGAGTGACGTTAGGAAGGTCACAACGCAGGCACTGACTCTGTTCATCCTCTCAAGTGCCAGGCAGGATGCTCTTGGGTCTGTCCATTGCAAACTCCTCCAGGACAAAGTCCATCTCTGGGGCTTACACACCCCAGTGCCAGGGCAGCAGGGCCCAGATTTCATTTGGAGCCTCTGGGGACTCAGACAGGAGAAGCTGTGACAGCAGCTGTCAGTGTCTGAACACAGTGTTGACATGACCCAGGCCACCTCCCTTGGTACCCCAATCTGAGGGTGATTGACACCCCTCAGAGAGCCTTGGGTAGGAGTCCCAATGCGTTCATGTCAGGTTGGCTTTTGCGTCAGGCCCAAGAGTGAGTTCGACTGCTCCCAAGTACATGGGGATCCCCTTGGAGTAGCTGCATCACTGCAGAGGTGACAGGGGTCTGGGGTGGCTGTCAGCTCCACACCACTCAGCCTTGCATGCTCCGTTCTGATCACGGGGCAGAGCAGCAGCTTCCCAGCTTATCTCAGGGTGTGATGCAGGAAAGAGTTCAGATTATTTGTTGTACTCTGCTCTTTATGTTGAAACACTTTTGTGTGACAGAAATACATCCTGGTCCTATGACACTTGACTTGTGGGACCTTGGTGATTGTAGTAGCTGCTGACCAAATGATGATGGCAGCGGTCAGGCCTGGTTTTGCTCAACTTGTGAGCCAAAGGAATGGCTGTTACTAGGCATGAAATTGTTTTGATCTCTCCCTTGTGGGTGGTGGTGGCTGTAGACCTGTGTCTTTTTCAGATGGAGTCCAGCATCACCATGACTTGCATGGATGGGAAGTGGAACAAGCAGGTGACCTGCGAGCCCGTGGACTGTGGTATCCCAGACCAGTACCATGTCTACCCTGCCACCTTCAACTGCAGCGAGGGCACCACCTTTGGCAAGAAATGTTCCTTCACTTGCCGACCTCCTGCTCTTCTGAAAGGTAAGGGAGGGTGTCCATGCAATGATGGAGGGATAGCTGCACAGCTAGCACACACTGTTCTAGTAATGTATGTTACTGTTGCTGTTGTTTTAGAATTATTCATGATATTTTAAGTATGAAGAATTATGAGACTCTATGGGAAGGTTTATTTATATTAGAAGTTAAGTTCCTTTGCATCTCTCTATTACCTTCCTTTGACCTTTTCTTGATCACGGCTGGCCAGGCAGTAATGACAGTGAATATTGCTTCCATACAACCAAAACACGGAAAAGTCATGGGGATAAATCAAATTGAACTCTCTCATCTTCTCTCCTGTGCCGTCTCTGTTTTCTGTTCCCTTCTGTGCCTCCTCCATGTATGTGGAAAGGCAGGAGAAGACCAAAAAGTCCCATGTCCCAGTGGTACAGTCCCCCATCACTGTTTTTCCTAATCCACTTATCACCTCTCCCTTTTCCACACTCATCTTGCTCTACCTCTGACCTTTCTCTCCTCTTCCTGTTTGGGACTCTACAGTTTTTTCTTTCTTAAAAATAACACACTCTGATACCTTCTTTCCTTTTCTCCCCCATCTTCTTCCCTGCTGCTTTTCTGCTATCATCCCCATCATCTTCTCAGCACCATCAACTCTTCTGCTCACTGGCACATTACCCTTTCTGATCTGGTCCTCAGGAAGCAAGAAAAGATATCATTATTAATTTGAAGGAACATTAGAGCCAAATTAAGTTGTCATCTTGTAGTGGAGTAATTTTAACTGCTGTTGTCAGTTCAGGTACAACTGCTGTATATGGTTTGTTTTTAACATGTGGTATCACCTTTCCTGCTAGGATGTGTTACAAAACCCAGAAGAGGCGTCATCTCAGTGAAAGGATATGTTGATTTCTTCATGTATAACCAAATTGCTTCATTCTTTTAACTCTGACTTAGAAGGGTAACCACAAGCAGCCAACACACAGTGAAAGTTCAGACTACTCAAAGGGGGGACTGTTATCCAAGAATTCCTTTTTTCTGTTCATACCCTCAGAGGGTCATCCTCAACAAGAGGTGTTTTATCTTTGAAAATGCCTGGAATATTTTCGAGGGGATGGTGAAAATAACAGTATTTATCATGACCAAGAAGAGCTTCAGCTGATGACTCCATCGGGGGTAGCTGGAGGGATGACAACCAACCCCCAGGTCAGGGGCTGCAGCTGTGGTGTGTAGCATCACTTCACTTTTGTCCACAAACTCGGTGAGCTGTGAGGTAAAGGCACCATTTGGTGTACAGCCATGGGTGATGACTAATAGAGGTTGCCACTAAGCTTCTGGAGAATGGCGTTCGAATGACTCATGCCTAATTCAATCACTGACGTCATGACAGCCACTGTTGGTAATGTTACAGCTTATCACTTTGCAGTGGCAAGTATGATATCACCACGGCTGGTCTGCAGAGCCCCTGCATGAGTCAGAGCAGAGGCGCATGCTGGTGCTCTAGAAAAGAGCTCCCTTCTGCACAAAATACCTCTGCAATCATCTGCAGTTGGGGAGGGGAGAGAGAAAGCCAGGGCTGATTTAGTGCAGCTTCTCTTATCTTTGTGGGTAGGGCAGGAGGGCTCCTCCACATACCTTCCTGAGCCCTCCAGAGCCTTTTGTTTTCTTCTTCTTTGAATTCCAGCGCCGTGCCCCGGCTGTCTACCTTCCCTCTCAGAGAGATGGCATTGCTCAGGGGTTAGCAGTTTGTCAGTATTATTTGGGATAAATCCGAAGTTGGCTTAGTGTTGAAAATATGCCTTGTGGGTTGAGTAGAGTTCCTGCAGCAATGCTCAGGGATTTCAAGAGAGTATTAGGGATTTTTGAAGGGTTAGTGGCTCATAGCTGTGTTTTGTTTCTTAGGAAAAGCTTATTCCTTTTCAAGATACAGTATAAAATAACAAAGAATGTAAAATACACTGAGACTAGGCTACTTTTAGCTTAACCTTCTGAAGTCAAGTAGGTCATAGCAGAGGCAAATAGATCTATTGTACCTTTTACCTTTGAGGTGTTGGCCAAGAAAGCTTCCTCGGGAAAATGAGTCTCTAATGAGTATTATGAATCGTATTTATCACAGTAGTCCCCAAGGACTGAGAGTCCCCAGCTGAGAACGGCTCCTCATTGTGTTGGAGTAGTGACTCTAATACTAACAGATGCTGCTCCAAAAGGCTCAAAATTGAAATAAAAAGGACAGATTCAGGGAAAAGATATAACACAGAAGCAGGATGAAGAATGTAATGGCACCAAACCCTCTGTTAATGCCATGACTTTGAAGAGGAGGGGCTTGATGTATGAAGCAAGCTTCCTTTCAGAGAAGAGCAAAATACAAAGCCAGTGTGGTTTCCCCTATGCTATAGCATTTCCTGAAATAAGCACTGTCTGCCTGTCGTCTGAAAACAGAGTCCTTAATGATTTAATGTCATCATCTAGAAAAATAAAATGCATAGGACATACACAGTTGAATTTGTCAAACCAGCTGAGATGGCTTTTGATATATTATGGGAGTAATGACATTAAAAAAAAAAAATAGTCCTCTGAACATTGTTAACTTTGCTCACTGTTCTTCTCAGGAAACAACAGCAACTTGACCTGCATGGAGGATGGGCTGTGGTCTTTTCCAGAGGCCCTGTGTGAGCTGATGTGTCGAGCACCCTCCATCGTCCCCAATGCAGATCTCCAGACTACTCGCTGCCGAGAAGATAAGCACAAAGTGGGCTCGTTTTGCAAGTACAAGTGCAAACCAGGTTACCATGTCCCTGGATCCTCCAGAAAAGCAAGAAAGTACGTGAAAGAGTAATGCCATGCAGTCAGCATGATTCAGAAAGCCAGGAGTTAAAGTGATTTTGGGAAAGGGATGGGCTGTTTATAACAGAGTATAGGTGCTGTAGGGAATGTCCTGGGGCAATTCCTTTGTGCAGGTAGTTGTGCAGTTTCAAGGGGACTCAGGCACCTAGCTCACTTAGGCTTCTTTGAAAATCCTAACCAGCGCTCAGGAACTAGATGTGCCTCAGAAACACCCCTTTGATTTGCAGCCTGGGGAGTCCCCTTTGAAACTCTGCAGGAAAGGGTTAGTGCTATCGTATGCTTCTGACTCTGCACAAACCCACTTCAAACCAACCACAGCCCGCAAGCCTGGGAAGCAGAGTTTTTGGGAGATGTGTCCAAGGCCAAAAGAGGAGTTTAGGCTGGGCAGCTCAATGTTGGCTTTGCAAATAATCGTTATTTTTGCTCAGAGACCTCATGACGCAGATTCACGACTTGTTCCCCAAGTGTTAAAAGCTCAAGCACACCCAACCCCGGCAACCTGCTAGCAGAGCTCAGAGGCTTAAGAGGCTCTTAGCTGACTCAGCCACTCACTGAAGGGTCTTGTTTTTTTCTGCACAAAAAGGCGAGCCTTTAAGATCCAGTGCACGCAAGACGGCACGTGGCTGCCGGGCGCTTGCGTGCCTGTTACCTGCGACCCTCCACCTTCCAAGTTTCACGGGCTCTACCAGTGCTCCAACGGCTTCCAGTTCAACAGCGAGTGCCGGATCAAGTGTGAGGATGATGACAATGCATCGGTGAGTCTCTTTTATCCAAATTAGCTCAGCCCATACAAGCGTTGTTTTATCCCGTGCTCCCTAAGGACCCTGCTCTTGGAGGGGCCAAGTGCCACTGAGCTCCTCTGAAACCAGAGACAGAGAAATGGAGAAGGGAAATGCATAATTAAAGTAGAGGGAGAGAGCTACTGCGAAGAGCCCGGAAACACTTTTTTTATGATAGTAGCAATGGTATTAAGTGTTACCCATGGAGGACTAGCAGTGAGTGACATACTGTTTCCAGACAATCGGTGCCTAAAAAATCTGCCTCAGTGGCTCTATGATCTAACTACAAAATAAGGAATAATGAGCGAAAGTAAGTAGGATATGAGTTACTTGCACTCGTGCCAGTTGTTCATTCCATTTTGCTTTGCTTTTCTCTCCAGTTCTTTTTCTCATTATCATTATATGTATATGTACCATGTGATAATTTATAGGGATTACAGCTGTTCAGGTGAACTCTCTCTAAACTTTGAGGTTTTTCTGGCTGCGAAGGTGTCATTTGGCATCAGAGGATGTATCCTCATCTGGCATAAATCAGCTTTTTGCTTTGGCTTCCTAGGACCTGTATTCACTGATACGAGAAGGTCTGGCCTTTAGTATCATGTTTGAAATGCTTACTTTTCATCACCAGAGGTAATGATAGTTTGTGAGATAACTAACTTCTCCCAGAATTGCTGCTGCTGCTTAAGACACTTGGGAAGAGAAAGTGGGGATGTAGAAGCTGCCGCTACACGTGCTGTGGAGAGCAGGGAGTGATCTGTCAAAGCCCTGCTAATATCATTAAGGGCTTATTAAAAAAGGGACCAGCCCTGTCCTAGGGCCAGTGATCTGAAAGACACTTCTGGTACCTACTCCAAGCATTAAAAGCCAATTGCTTCCCCATTCGCTGCCAGGTTAGCCAGCTCTTTTCACAGGGACAGCAGGCAGAGCCCTGGGGTTTTCCATCAGGACACCTGGAAAACACTTCCTTGGATAAAATTTACCTGAGGTTATGAGCCTTGTGAAGTGAGATGTTGCATAGGTGGGTGCACTTTGGGTGGGAGCTCTGTGAATTTGCGCATCCACCACTTGCTCAGACTGGGCAGTGTAGCTGAAGAGCATGTGTTATTGTTGCCAGTGCAGGGAAAAAGAAAACTGGGCCATCAGAGTAAAGACAACTGGCATAACGGGTTTGTGCTTGCTTTTAAATGAACTGGACACGAAGAGGAGCAAGCAGTGGAGTCAGGGTTACAGCAATAATGAAGCGAGCTCCGGAAAGCTATGTCTCTATCCACTCTAAGGAAGAGTGTAGTGACTGTTCAGCTGTGAAAGCACCTTGAGCAAAGGAGCAGATAACATCTTGAGAAAGGGATTTGCAGAGAAAGGTATTTCCAGATATGCCAGAAAATAGACTACAGAAAAAGAGGGAGGACTCCTGGCACAAGTCAGAACCACTTGAGAGGTGTTAATTATTTAAGGATTAAACCCCACTAAGTCTCTCTCAGCTATATAAGGTGATAATGCACGTTGCATCCAAGCAAGAAACCCAGCAGGGATTTTCACAAGAGATTTTGCAGGTCAGGGAATGATGGACAGTACGTTACTATAGCAATAGATACCCTGGGATCTCTGAGTACATTGCAGAAACTATACAATCGTACCCTCAAGCACAGCCAGCTCCAGGAACATAAATCAGGTTTCATGGCTCACCTTTAAAAATCATGCTTGAACCTTGGCATGCAAATTGCAATGGAAGTGCTCTACACTTGCTAAACCAGCAAATTGTGCTCAATTATCACTTAGTGATCTCTTCCTGAATTTGTCACTGCTCTGAAAGGTCATTACTCAGCTGTACATATGGCAACTCTTAATCACCAGGAATGTAATGGTCATTTAAGCAGGTACATCCCCTGGCACCCAAAGCAAGGGTCTTCCATTTCCGAATATTGTGCACAAATCACATGAACAGTCAGATGTAAATTAATCAGTCTCTGCCAAACGGGCCCTCAGGTGAGAGTCACCATGCTGGATCACACCCTGAGTCCATCTGGTCCATTATCCTTTCATATGATTTTCTTCTTACTTCTGGCAATGGCCAGATGTCTAGAGAAGGGGAAATGGGTCCCATAGAGTAGTCTGCTGGTAAGGCCACTTTCATCTCACCAAACATCAGTGTTTATCAACAATGCTGGGCAAAGAAGGTGTTAGGATATTAAGGACAAGACTTAGCACTGAAGGCTGCACAATCTTCCACGCTGGTACCGGGGTGTTCTGCAGATCCCTGTGCAACAACAAGTGTGGGTCGTGGAGAAGAGTTCCTACAAAAAGTTCAGCAGCCCTGCTGGGATCCCAGCATAGGCAGCACCCCAAAGGATTCCCAAAGATACCCAGCACAGTCTCCTCAAGCAGTGTGGGTAGATGGCAGGAGACATGCTTGGCATGTAAAACGGGTGAGGAGAAGCAGAGATCCTGCATAGTTCTCCCACCCAGCAAGGCCCCCGGCAGGATGTTTGGAGCCCAGCCACACCAGACATCCTCCTGTTGAATGTCCCACATCACCCCATGGTGGTCAGGCTCCGAGATCCTGCAGAACTGCTTGTGCAGAAATCCCCAATGCCACAAGGATGGATCTGACAAAAGATTGCCTGTGCACTCCTTTGTTGTTTCTAAAGGGCATGATATTTCCCCTCGGACTTTGGTATTCATTCTTCAGTATCATACACAGAATCTTTTCTATAAGAGAAATGTCATATTCTATTCCTTGCCAGTTCCCACACCAGAGGATTTTTTTTTTCTCCTTTCCACCTGCCTCTGTGTGTGTCTGTCTCAGCCTCTTCACTTGCTGTCACTCAAGGCAGCCAAGCTCTAAAGAGCACGTTCTGCCCTGCTAAGCATCCCTGCTCATGTCCTTCTTTCCTTCCTCCTTCAGATGGCCATTGGGGATTCTTTCTTTTTTGAGATAAAGATGATGCAACTAGTTAGAAAATGGGAAGAGGGAAAAGGTTGTCTGTGTTCAGCACAAACCTCTCAACAAGGAGAAGGAAGGCGATTGGGGGGAATGGACTTTTATCACAACCAGCGTGGGTCCGTTTTAATGTAGAGACCTTGCAAGGGTCTTGTAAAGACACTGCACTGCACAGAAGAGGCACGTGTGTGTGTTTTATTCTTTGGAATAAAACTCCTTCTTGCGCCCCAGGGCTGGCAGTCCCAACCTGGGGCCCTTCCAGCTCCAGCAGAATGTTGCTCCCAGCTCAGCTCTGCCCACTTCTCACATCTCAGCCTGTCCTTGATGTTGTTTTTGTGACCATCCTCATTATCTTCTCTCATTTCCAGGGCCGTGGAAGCAACGTGATTCACTGCCGGAAGGATGGCACCTGGAGCGGCTCCTTTCATCTCTGCAGGGAAATGCAGGGCCAGTGCACGCTGCCCACACAGCTCAACAGCCACCTGAAGCTGCAGTGCGCCGGCGGCTATGGCATAGGTTTGTGAGCATCAGCCCCAGGCATCTGTCATGGGGGATGCAGCTCAGATGGGAGCAGGGACCAGTGAGCAGGGGCAGGAGAGGAAGGAAGGAAGGAGGGTGCAGCCCCTAAAGTTCCCTTCTCCTGTGGACCTGATTGCCTGAGTGAGAGGCTGCTGTGGGAGACTTTTCAGGGATTGCTTTGAGGAAACGTGAAGCTTTGAGAGGCCAGGCATCATGGAGCATGCTCTGACTGCCTGCTCCTTGCAGTGCTTCCAGTTTCATTGTGTCCTTTATTGGCCAGCTGGTTTTAATGGGCAGCCAGCACAGCAAACTATGCCAGAGACACATTCAGCTCTCAAACTACAGAGACTATACCTGCATCCTACATCCTGTAATGTCCCTCTCCTTCAGCCACACACAGAGCCCAGGAAGCTAGCAGGGAAACGCAGTGCCAGGACAGTTCAGGTCTCCAGGAAGAATATGAGACCAGCGGAGCATCCTCATAGTATGACAGTTGTTTTGGAGCTGTTGTAAGGGTATGTGTTACCCCTACCTTATGGGGTGCCTGATCCGCAAGAGGTGATGACTTCCTGTGCTGAGCTTTGCCTCGTGTCCCCCAGGCAGAGGGAGGGATAGACTTCACACCGAGTTGTACTGTATTGTGCATTCATTCCCTGTTTTTGAGGTCTCCCTGCTGTAAGGGCTGCCAGCAGAGCTGCACTGGCTCCACACAGACCCGCAAGGCCCCTTCCCGCAGCCCCGCTCCCAGGCCCTGCCAGCCCCCTCCTCCCTCCCGCCTGTCCCTTTGAACTTGGAGAAATTTCCTCGGTGTGTGGCTCCCTCATTATATTGCAGCCATGCGAGGGACCACGAGCCTCCTTGTGTTCCCTCCCTGGGGAGGAGAACACGACCTGGATGAGATCACCGCTCTGTAATGATGCCAATTACAGATCATATATCAAAACAATTCCGACCTGCTCCTTTCTGTAAGCGTAAATAGCATGGTGGAGCGCAGGAGAGCAAGCGGGGAGCAGGCTGCTGTGACTCTTAATGTGGCAAGGCGTTTTACCCTTGAGATGAGGTTACCACCTGAGGCCGGCCAGGTTTTTGCCAGGAGGGAAACACCAATTCCTAGTTTGGAGGGGAGCATCTTGTGCTGGGAGCAGGAGGGTCTGTAACTGCCCATGCAAGGCCTCGGTCCTCTCCCAGCCCTGCCGGGGTGGCTGTCAGCACATGCCAGGTCTGGTGGGCCCAATCCTGGAGTGGGACATGCAGCCATCATGGAGGCAAGGCACTCGTGGGCCAGATCCTCCATGGGAGTGTGGCTCTCACCAGAGAGGAAGGAAGAGCTCACTGAGGGCACAGCAGCCGTTGGCTCTTATCCTCAGCAGATGGAGACATACCACACACTTTGTTAGGCTCTCTCAGCACCACCTTTTGAGACCAGGTCGTTGGGGTTTTCTTCTCCTTTTTGTGTTTTCGGAAGCCTGATCAATGCCCTTCTGCTCAGTCCCAATGGGGCTGTCAACGGGCCTCATCCAGTGGGTCTGCAGGGTCACTGCCGTGTGCGTCGGGAGAGCAAAACTAACCCCCAGTGCTCACCGTCCCGCTGGCTTTCCTGCTGCCTCCTCCACGTGGGAGTTCGTGAGAAGGCAGAAGCAGACGAGGAAAATAATAGCATCCAGTCACGGTCACTGTGAATCCCACACACCTTCGGTAATTCCTCAGGCACCTAATCGGCCCTTCTAGGCTGAGGTGTGTGCTGAGCCAAAGGTTCAGCTCTCCGAACTGGTGCGGACATTAATTCCTCCCCCAGCGCTGATGGGAGTGCAGAAATCCTAATGACATGCTTGCAGCAGCTGTGCCATTCACGAGTGGTTTTCCAGGGGGGAAATGGTAATGGTCCGACACACTGGGGCTTATGGTTGTGTCACCACAGGGCTCTGGGATATTGCTGCAGAGTATCACAGCATGTTTTAATAAAGCAAGGACAGGATTCCCACTGGGCATGACAGTTAATCAGAGAAAAAGCAGGTTTATGTGTGAACAAAGCCATCATTACCTCTCGGTGTACTTCTTGTTGGCTGTGGGACTGAGGTGATAGCTCGTCTGCAGTATCATTAGGCTTGGTCACCCTCTGAAAGATTATTACTGAAAATCTGTAAATTTGACAGATCAAACGGTAGGTTTTTGTCATGTCATAGGTGAGATGAGTTCGACGAGCTCTGTTTGATCAGTCCCATTGCTTGAAAGAGCAGTTGAAATGGAAAAACATTCATGTTTTCTTGATGATTTGAAAGTGCAAAACCTGACCCCCTTCCTGGAGTTAATAGCCAGAGAAACACCTAGGTAGGCAGCTCATACAGAAAGGCCCTGGAATATCTACCACCCCCCCAGACTCCTGCTGAGATGCAGGGTTGTACTCAGCATTTCATGTGTGCCTAGAAGATATGTGATAGTTATGGTTGACTGCTAATTGCAATTTAGGAAAAACGAGCCCTAATCCTGTCCTTCAGCTGGAAGGATGCTGAAAGGGTCAGAGGCTGCTTGCTTTATCCTTTAGCTTTTTCCTCTCCGTGGTTTGTGCAGGCGCAGAGTGTACCACCTCATGTCTGGATCACAGTCACGAGCCCATCCTCCTGCGTGTGAACGAGACCGTGCAAGACATCCAGCACTGGATGAACCCTCAAAGAGTGAAGGTCAGTGCCTGATGGTTTAACTACTGATATCCCTTGTTGCATGTTGTTGTGTAGCATGTGAACAGCGCTACCCGTGGTGCGTTCAGCGTGGGGAATACATGGAGGGTTCTGCCCTTTGGAAAAGAACAACTGATTTTTGTTGTGTCTTCATGTGTTGTTCTGGTAACGTAGTGGCTTCCTCTCCAAGTTGCTTTCTCTGTGTGATTTCTCAATGAAAGTCAGTTCAAGGTAAAGCCCCCAAATCAGTGAGCTTGTTCCCCCCTCTCAACAGCGGGAAACACGATGCATTACACAGGAAGATGTGATGGACAGTCAGAAAAAGGGCACTTGCCAGCTTTTCTTTTCTTCCTTCTGTTCAGTAATTTGCATTCTTTGGGTGGCAGGGTTGGGATTTCTGCTCTGCTTTGGATGACAAAAGAAGCTGATGCAGAGGGTATTTCATTTCCCGAACCAGCAGAGCTGGCTGAGTGCCCCCCCACCCCCGCCCCTTCGCCCGCATGGGAGAGATGCCTGCTCAGCACAGCCCCTTCCAGAGGTCACCACTTCTTCCCCCTGCCTTGCTGCAAGCACGCAGGCAGCATTAACTGCTCCTGGCACGCCGTCCCGCGGCACATCTTCCAGCACACACTAGTGTCAGCCTGCCCTGATGCAGACACACGCACATCCATGTATGGCGCCTTGCACAGGCGCTCACCTCTGCACACGTGTGCCGCTTGCAGAGAGCTGCTTGGTTTCATGCCCGCGCTTGGATGGCAGTGGGTGACATGGTCACTACCCCATCCTGAAAACCCTCCTCCCATCTGCACAACATACTCTCCTGCCTAGAAACACAGGTAACCAGGTGCTGGTGTCCACATAGTATTTCTGCACACGTAGATATTTACCGGGACATGCTCAGGTGCATGTCGGAAGGCGCTGGCACGTCGCGTGTCACCAGGGTGCAGGTTGCAGATGGTGCTTGAGCAAACGCTGTTGGCTTTTACATACGTGGCCCTGGCTTTGCAGGAGTCCATTCTACACACTTGAACTCCATTTAGGAGGAAAACAGCCAACACAGCCCCAGCATGTCCTGAGCAGCTTTGAAGGTCTGTTTGCTTCTCCAGAGATGCACCCGGAGTTTGGGATTTTTGAAATCTGCCCGTGGCAGCGGCTAGCAAGCCACTCCAAAAATCCCTGCCACCTTATACTTCCCTATTTCACATGGAGCAATAGAGTAAATCCTGGAAAGGGGTGGGGAACCTAAGCCCAGAGCATACGAAAAGCTTGCAGTGTCTTTCCCTGCTTCCCATTCATTTCAGACACCGAGATTATATTACTGCCTAAGCCAAGGCTTTGCCAAGTTTCTGGCATGAGACATAAAGAAAGCCCCTATCTCTGTATTAGGGGCAATTTCTCACTGGCCCTTTCCCCAGTGCTAGACTTTAAAGTGGTTTTGTAATTCATGGTGAAATAAAGTGACAGCTTCCCTCCCGTTCTCTGCTGTGCTCCTTCGTTTATTGATGCGGGTACGCAGAGGGAGCTGTAACGAGTTTTATACCTGCGGGTCTCTGGAGGGCTCATTAGGCAGCAGGGAAAACATATAGTAGTAAAGGGGGAGATGAGGGGAGTGAGAGATGGAGGAGAAATCATGGTTTCCGAGAGCAGAGTGGTAAATAAGACCTTTTTTGCCTTGATGGTGAGGATCCTGCAAGAGCGTTAGGCTGTGAGCGCATACAAGTTCAACAAACACTTTGTAAAACTTCTGTTGGGGGATGGAGGGGACCGTTTAGGGGACCCACAGGGCGATGCCAAGATGTACTAGAGGGGATTCTTGTGGTAGCTGTAAAACATCCATCTAATTCAGCTCTCCAGATAAGGGGATGTCACCCACAGGGAGCGGGGCCTCGCGGAGGCTGCTGCGGGAGATGCTGCTGCTGGTGAGACCTGGGGAGACCCTGGAGAGATGGGACGGGGGTGCCTTAGGGGAATGTCTCCATGGCAACGTGTTATATATCGTTAATAATACGTGTCTCTGTTTACGGTCAGTGGCAGCTTGCTGTTGTGCCATACGAGTGAAGCCAGCAGCTGGTTGCATTTACACGGCAAGTCTTTGTGGAGCTCAAAGTACTTGAATGACGCAAAGGAAACACTTCTAGTTACTTAATTTCAGGCACAAGTAATGTACAAACGAGTGCAGTATGAGAAGCAGGTAAAGGCAGGACCCATCTCAGGAGCTTACCTTTGAGAAAGGACACAGAGAAAGCCTAAGGAGAGCTGGGAAGAAGAAAAATAATTGTGTAGCAGCTCAAGCAACAGCTGTTGTGGAAGCGAAGTGGGAAGAGGAACCATCCCTCCTCTGGGGGTTGTTTAGAGCAGCGCTTTGCAAATCACTTGATTTTTCGGTTCGCTGGAAGTTCTGTCAATTTTTTTTAAAAAAAATGTTTTCTCCTAATCAAAGTCACTTCTTTGTTGTTGCAATTCTTGGTGAACCAAAAAATTGGAGGGAAAAACCATGTTGGTTTGAACCTAACTCTGCATTTCATTTCCAAGGATTTTTTAAAAACTTTTTGTTTAATGAAAATGAAAAAAAAAACCCTTCAGAAATTAAATGTCCTCTCAAAGGAACAACAACAACAACAGATATTTCATTTAGAAAAATGCCTAAATATTACTGTGTTTTTCAGAATCGGGTAGGCTGAGTCGCTTTGTTGTGTCTGAAACAGCTTGCTAAAACCAGCACGTGTTAGCAGTGCCTTCAAAATCAGTATTTCCAGCAGGAAAAGAATTCACCTGAAATCCATGTGTCCATTGTTCTGCAGCATGCTGTCTTGGAGTATCCATTGCTGTTCCCGGGGTTTCCCATTCTCTGTGTGCATGCAAGGGGCAGTGAGCTGTTGAAGACACCTATAGATAGAGCTGCCAAGCCTGACTACACAGGCAGTGAAGAGAAAAACCATCTCAGGAAGACAGCTTGACAGCTCTTTCCCACTGACTGCAGAGGAACAGGGCAGACAACTAATTTCTTAGGCTGTTTGAGTTCGGGTCCTTGCCCCTGTGCTGAGCAGGAGCAGGCCAAGTACTCTGCAAGCACCAAGTAGCCTTGAAAGGGTTGGCACATCCCAGCTCTGCATGCTGGCGAGGCTGGCTGTGGCCCCTCCGCACGCCTGGGACGCTATCCTGTGTTTTCCCATATGCACTGGGAATTTGGATGTCAGGAAGTCATTAAGGGGAATTCTCCTTAAATACTCCCCTGTCCATTTAAGCTGTGTGGTTTTCCCCTTTCCTTCCCATTTCTTCTTTCTCTGAGTGTTGGGCTCATTTTGCAGACAGGGAAACTGAGTCACTGAGCGGTGAAATGACTTGTTGCAGTGGGATTGCTCAGCACCCAGGAAGGCAGGACTTCCCAACATCTATAACCACAGGAGGAGAGAGCCACAGTGTGCCTTGTCTCCTCTCCCCTGGCACCAGGGGCTGATCCCCTCACCACTGCGGCATTAAGCCCGCAGTTAATTGTCATGTTCATTTAGAGCCTGAGGAGAGAGTTAGCTGAGACCAGTAGATACCAGTCCCTGGGCTTTAGCCCTGGGGGACACTTGACCCATCTAAGGTGGAGGAGAACTCTCCACCCGCCTCTCCTGGGGAAACCTAATCCCCTCCGCAGCCCACAAATGGTTGACATCATTGTGTTAGTCCCACCACGGGAGGGAAGCGCCGTGACCGGAGGCACTAGGTCTTCCCTCACAAGGAGAAAATGACAGCTTGATTTGCTTTCTTGGCTCTTTGTTACCTACTGTGGGAGTGCATCCCGGCTTCCTCTCCCTTTGCAGCAGATGGAGTCACAGCCACCAAACCGCAGATGTAGCTGGATGGCGTTTCTGGGATGGGGACAGGACCAAAGTCAATACACCCGGCTGTGCAGCAAGGCCCGTGCATGAGGGCAGCTGCGCTGCAGAAGCCGATGCACAAGGGGAGACAGGGACATGAGGGCGGCATATGTCACTGCAGCGGCTTGGAGCACGTGGAAGCACAGGGAAGGGATGGAGCTTGCAGAGGCAGCGGCCAGATGGGTTATATCCCCTGTGCACTGCCTGGCACATGTCAGATCCTTCCATCCGCCTCTTTTTGCATCCTTTGCTGGCTGTCTAAGTCCACCATCCTTTCCATGCACACTGATGTCATCGGATCCTACTCCACAGTGCCTGCTGCCCATCCCCTTCCTTGCTTGTTTTTATATGTTTGCTTGTCTCAGTGGCTCCATGCAGTGCCCTGTGACACCTCTGTGCCTCGTTGAGGTAGGAATGATGCCCAGCAAACCTGGATCATCCCCAGTTTCTTAATTTTCTAACCCAGGCTCTCCCTCTGTGAACAACCTGTCTCCCATCCTGTTGCACCACACACACCACAGCAGCAGCCTGAGGGTATTAACAGACTGGGCGATGGGAATCCAGACTTTGGAAGTCCAGCAGCAACCCAGCCTTGGCCAAGGGCCTTTCCCTGGGAGTATTCTGCTTCCAGCTCTGTGAATATTAAGAGGGTTGAATTCAGCTGGAGTGGCTCAAATGGTCCCCGCTAGTCATTTTAGGGATGGGCGAAGTAACTGGACTGAGCTGTTGGCAGGTGCAATCCAAGAGCAGCATGGATGTCCCACTGACCCAGTGATTAGTCTCCCACAAGGTCCACTGGCTTTCCAACGCCATGCCAAGCAGCCCAGGGCTGCGCTCCCTTTCCCCGGAGACTGTCCAGACTTGTGCAGCCCTTGGGACTGAGAAGACCTTGAGAGAAATCTCCAAGGAGAGCAGTGTCCTAGCATAGCCTTCACCCACATCCATTTCTGTAAGGGAGGGTGCTGGGCTTTTAATTCCAGGAGGGTCAGGAAAGCGGTCGGTGCATCTCCTGTGAGGGATTGGTGTCGCTTGGACACCTCCTGCCTTAAAAGCCCATTGTGGGGCTATTCAGAGCCTTTAGTCACCCCAAACACTCACACACACATGCATATAGAGAGGCTGTGTAAATATCAATGTCTCTTACCAGCAGCATGTAAGATGCTCTTTGGAAGTGCACTCCTGGCTGGTCTTGGATACAGGAGGCAAATACCTGAGGGGTTTTTTTTTTTTACTTTGGTTTAATTCTTGGGTTCAAACGCTCTTGAAATGCTTCCTTTCCTCTCCCCCCCACCCCTCCCCTGTCTGTTGACTGGCCTTGTTTATTTTGAAACCTAGAAAAGTTTCCTCTCTTCTCCCTCTGCAGTGCAATAAACAGAAGAGGAGGAAAAAAAAAATATAATAATCTCACCATTTGTGGTAGGCAACAGCCTGGAAATCTCCAGCTGTCTGTCAGGAGCGTGCTGGGGGAATGCCTGACACCACAGGGCCCCCCGCACCTTGCAGCCTCCCTCCTGGGGGATAAACAACGTCCTCCCCCCCCTCGCCCGGCTGCTTCTCCGCTCACACAGACGGGCCCTGTTGCGAGGCAGGTGGGGCAAGCCGGGCTTGACTAATAGTGGAAAATCCGAGAGCATCGGAAAGATAAACAGCCCGAGTCAGATAGTATAAAAGTCCTTTCTCTAGCACACGCCAGGTAAGCCTCAAATGACAGAAACTGTAAAAACATGCTGAGGTTCCCCTGCAGATGGATTAAATTAGCCCTCAAATAAACAGGGGAAGGGATGGCTTGTGCGTCAGGTCTTCCCAAATGTTAATCCCTTCCTTCCCCAGGCCTCCATCCAACCCCGACCCCTGCCCTTCAGCAAGTGCCTACGTGTTCATCTTGCCCAATTGGACATTGTAGTGTTCCATCCATGGAAGATAACCAAAATGAACGTTGCACCTGATGTCCTGGTGAATGGATGGGAGTCCTATCTCCTAGATCTCCATGATATTGAATCACCATCTCCACTGACTGGCCAAGCTTGTCACCCTTAAAATCAATTTCCACATCTGTGGGCAGAAAGTGGCTGCCCTGGGTGTGTCATCCCTGAGTAGACTGGTCATCTTTTTTGCCCCAAACTAGGCACTCCCAAATTTATTATAAATACACAAGTTATTATAAAGCTCATATAATGTAGCAGATGATGCTGTCATTTCTGAGGGCTGTTCTGAGTGTGTTCTTCCACTTAACATCTAAAGGATGGTGCAGAAATGTGTCTGAAAGTCTCCCTTTGGCATCTTCAAGAAGCACAGATATGATGGGTGGCAAAAGAGAGCAATGTTTTGCAGCACCAAAGAAACCTTCCAGTCAATTCCTAAAATGTCAACCCCTACCCACGAGCAAGACAGTGGACCTGTGCCTTTGCCTTTCCCTGCCACGTTCCTCCACCATGAGTGAAATATTGGACATGACATTTTAGGAGAACCTTAAATATTATTTTAATCTCAAATGTTCTGTTATTGCAAGTGTCAAGTCCAACACTTCTTGTAAATACCTGGAGGACAGCCAGGTCCTGAGAACACAAGAGGTGTTAGGAACTGAACTTCATTGGTTAAGTGCAGGAGAGCCATAGGAGCCAGTGTGCTGACTTTCTGTACACTGATTTCTTTGTCTTAACCTATTTGGGTGTTGTTTTTTTTCTTCTCCCCTCCAGAGCGTTGTCTGCACAGCAGGACTCAAGTGGTACCCTCACCCTTCCCTGATTCATTGTGTCAAAGGCTGTGAGGTGAGCTTTCGTGTTGACTCAGGTGGTCGGTGCTTGCTCTCTTAGATGTTATGGTAACGGTCACTGGAGTCTCCTGGGTTGTAAATGCTGGTCTTCAAGTGGGATGAGCAGGCTCAGGACCTGACTGTCCTCTTCTGATCTCCACCATTAGTTCTAACAGCAGTGAAATCAGTGGTTGTCCTAAAGCTGACGGCTGGGTGACTCTCGCGGGAGTTAAATGACCAAGCAGCTCAACATTCATAGAGTGTCAGTACTTCCCGGGATCTGGGAATTTCTGGGAAGTTGCAAAAACCTTCAGTTGTTTTGACATGTTATTAGAGGGCCAATTCTTTCCAAGGCCAGCTAGGCATTGGGCTTTCATGTGTGCAGATATACTTTAGGGAAGCCAGAAGCAGAAATGGTACCACTGGGTGGACAGCACAGCTGGCCAACGAGCAAATCACCCAGCCCTCCACCATGCACCTCCATCTGAACCAGCACTCCCCCTGCCAAAAGAAAAAAAAAAAACAAGAAAATGCAGTTACATTTCAGCTGTGATACATTTTTTTTACAGTCTTGTGTGTTATTTGAAAAAAGCAATTATTTTGTTTGTGCTGGCAACAGTCTTTGAGAAGTCTGAGAAGTCTCAAGATACTTCCAGTGGTTAAAGGGGGCTGGAGCACCTCTCTCTGTGTCACGGTGCTCATGCAGTTTCCATCATGTCAACCCTTGAGAACAGCACCCATGCCAAGAAATTAGTCCTGGTGACACCTTTGTAAGGCTGGGAAGCTTCATGCCCGTGGTAGGAATGGGGTGACTCACAGGCAGCTGCTTTGGTTACATGGACGGGCAGTGGAAGAGCTTGTGTCTTGACCCTACATCTGACTTTCTGCATCACTGACTCTGCTCTCAGCACCCAGTAACCCAATTTTACAAGCACATTGAAGTTATTTGCCCAGAGTGGCAGAACGTGGCACAGAACTCCTAAATCTGACACGAAACTCCAGACCACATTGCTGTGCAATGTGATTTGTCTTGAAGTGAAAGACAGGTTTCCTTCGCATACAAATGTTGGGCCCAAGAGGGTAATAACTCTCCAACAATGCAATAGTTTCTGTCTAGTTGTTCCCTAAATGAAAAGCATTCTGCTGTCAGTGCTTTGAATGTCATAAGCCATCTCACACATTACATTCATGCCGGCTGGCTGGGCGCCCCTATTCTCCGAAGAGAGCTAAAATAACATCCAGGGACCATTAAGAAATGCCATTCAGGTGCTGATGCACCATTGGGTATCCATTCTCCTGCTGTTTAAGGGTAGTTGTTACTGAGGCAAACTTTGCAATGATGTAATAATTTACCAGAAGCCATTATTACTGACAAGCTTTTTCTCAGCGTTTTCTTCCCTTCCATCATTGTTAATTGCCAGACCCCTCTGCATCAATAGGAACTTTCTTCTTTTCATCATTCATTCGGCAGTGTCACCGCATCACGATCTATCATCTTGGAAGGCTTTGCCCAGAGAATTGATAATGGCCTCTAGCATCATTGTTAGATCGTGATGCTCCCAGGATCCTCGAACGGGCCAGTGCTTGTTCTCTGGCAGTAAGATTTCAGAAGAAATGCCATCTTCACCAAGCCTTTCTTCATGACTATGGAAACAGGGACTAATAAGCCAGTGGGTGAATGATACCGGGCCATTAAGCTGATACAATCCCTGCTGTATTAGTGGCCTTAGCATTAGGGAGGGTTCCCTGAATAGAAGGCTGTGAGTGGGGCGTTATTTTGCTCTGGCCATCACAATGGTAACCCATTGCTGCTGCAATGTGATTTTTTGTCGCTCTCTAGTGGCAGGAGCTTATTAGTCAGCCCCATCCTCGGCCGCTGACTTGGGGGTTTCAGGTAGTCTACTAGTCCCTCTGAGCTACCTGTGTCGTCCTCCAAAAGAACAGGAGCACTAAGATATGTGTGAAGACCTGTGGAGACGTCACCCTCCACAGCAGCCAGGCCTCCAAGGTGTCCCAGATGAGGATTTTGGTCCCAAATCAGACTAGAGGCTATTTGTCCCATCCTTGTCCTCCAAAGGACTGACTTGCCTACTCTGTGCCAGTGTGATTGAAAGGCAAACTCTTCCACAAGTTTCTTTTCCTGATTCTCCAGTGTTCATAGGTGTCGAGTCCAGGCATAGGCATGGGAAATGAAAGGCAAGTGTTTCTTGATGAGCAAGCACAGCCAGACAATGCAAGGGAAACATGGAGAAGACTGAAAAATGTCTTGGGAGGTTGGGCAAAGGTCACGTTTTTGAATACGACCAGGTTGACATAAAAATATCTCTCCGTCTACTCATAAATCATTCCCTTTAAACTCTTAGCATATTAATTAAATTGGAAGGGCATCTGCTAGTCAAAGCCCTTGCTGTATAAATAAGTGAACTTCTGTGGCGATTCAATGGAGTTAAGCCAGTTTACAGGGACAGCAGCCTCACCTTGTAGCTCTGATTTCCTTGTCAGCATCCATAGTGTTTGCATGTAGATAAGTAAGAGGCACACAATGAGACAGTCACCGCCTGGTAGCCCTACTCTGGTCTGATATTGCCATCATGGCCTGGATTTCCTGTATCCTGATATAACTAATTAAATTTGCAAAACATCAGCAGTAGAAGCCTGCATCTGCATCACTCCACAGTGCCCATGTACTGATGAGTGTGGCCGTGGCTCTGCCTGGAGAGAGCACAGTGAACTCTTGTTGCCAGTTCTTCAGGTATCTATCATCAGGGAGACTCTGGTACTGCAACTGCTGCAAAATTCTCCCAGGAAACCTCCACAAGCCTCCCCACCCGCTCTGCGATGATTCCTTCTGGTAGGAAAGTCCCTGGTGTGTTTTTCACCGTGCAGAATAAATGAATTTTCCAAAGAGCAGATAAAATGGGAATGGCCCCATGAGTCTGTGTGCGTACGAAATGGTGTAAAGATACAACTCTGCTATCTGCTGAGCATCCATTTTTCTGAGCTTTCAGAGCTTCCTGGGTTTCTCATACCTGGCACGGGCACAGTTTTGACTTGCAAGAAAGTCTTTTGTACTCACTGACCAGGACAACTCCAATGTGGAATGAAAAACCAGACTTCAAGCCTTTGCTCCAGAACCGTGATTATTATTCAGGTCCTGTGTGGCACATAGACTGGTGATCACGTTGCACAGACTAGTGACCACATTTTCTTTTCCAGGGTGATTTATGAATTTTACTTAATAGCTCTCCACAACATCCCTCTGAATAATTGCCATTATCCCAGCTCTGAGCTGTGGAGTGGAGGGAGATTACGTATCATGGCCAAGGTCATGCACAGTCACTGGTGGTCAGAGAACAGGAGCACGTGGTGCCCGTGCTGAGCTCAGACCACTTCCATTTCTCTCTGTGATATATTTTGTGCCCTCCATGCTGACACTTGTTGCGTAGTTGGAAGAACTGTGGTGGAAAGTACAGCTATTAAAAGCAAGCCGGTTTTGCTGCTATACGTAACCTTCTTCTTATCCCACATTGTTTTGGAAGGTTAGCTTAAAATTATCAAAAGTGCCACAATTTTAGATGCCTTGATGCTATCTCTGGGCCTAGTTAAATTAATATTCCTGAAGCATCATCTTATGTGGGATGTGAAAAGCCAACAAGGGCTCATTTCCCTTCCATCTAGTGTCCTTCTTTTTCTGTCTGCTTTGAAGGGAGAAGGAAATAATTATCTCTTGCTTTTCAGGGCAGTTGGTGATGTTCATGTTTTCCTTCTGACATACTGCTACAGGTTTTATCTGGGTCCACATTCTCAGTCTTTTTTCTTTTTCTTTTCTCAGCCTTTCATGGGGGACAACTACTGTGACTCCATCAACAACCGAGCCTTCTGCAACTACGACGGTGGGGACTGTTGTGCCTCAACAGTCAAGACCAAAAAGGTAGGGATGCTGCTTCCTCTTTGTGCTGGGAATTCCTCTGTGAGTGCTGCTTTCTGCCACGGAGAACTTTATTTTTGCTAGAATAGGGGTGGTCCAAGGCCTCAGAAGAACCATCAGTCCAGGCATCAGCTCACCATAGACACTGAGTTCTTGGTTCATTTTGAAGTTCTCTCTTGATATGCATGTGCATTTCCCATCATAACCTACCTTATACCCATGCATGTACCTCCTCAGTGCTCAGAGGCATTCACTCTTTCTTATTGTAAATAGCCCTTAGCTTCTCAGGCAAAATCTGGCTCCCTCCAACACCCTGAGTCATATTTCATCTGCACTGAGAAGGGTGTATTTTCCCATCCTGCTATCCACCCTCAATGCTCAGAAGGGAAACTAAAGGTTTGGAATCTTCATTTGGAAAAGAACAGAGCACATAACAAAAGCATCATTGTAGGTCTGTACTTGGATCTGTGTGTACCCACATATGCATGGCTCACTGATCATCCCATCTCCAAAAGGACAGAGTGGGACAGAGCAGTGTGGGCAGGGCAGCAAGGCTGAGCAGAGACCTGATGTAGCTTCTGCACAGAGACCACATAGACCAGGACCTGCAGACCTTCCAGAAGAGACAGTGGCAGAGATTTATAAAAACTTTATTTAATGCAGGGAGGATGCTTAGGGAAATAAAATCCAGTGGTGTTTTACCACACAGCAGTGAGGGGGTGAAGAGGTAATTACCTGGAAGCAGGATCCAAACAAATGAAACAAAGTGCTGATTCGCACAGCGTGTGTTTGAATGACAGGATGTGGTGCCACAGGGTGTTAGCAAGAACAACAATACATTTGAAGTCAAAAAAGAGAATAGACATGTTCATGGAGGTTAACCCCATTGGTGGCTATTGAACGTTGAACGTTGATCCGGATGCAGTTTCTGGGTCAGGAATATCTAAACCATTCCTGAGTGGGTCAGGGATATCTAAACCATTGATTGCTTGAGCCTGGGGAAGGATCCCTCCACACATCCCCCTTTTTGATGCTTCTTCAACACCCATTTCAGACCACTGGTAGAGACAGTGACTGGAGCGATGGAGCATGTGGTTTGGAGCACACAGCATTTCATGTTTCCAGCCAGGAGAGATTTTGAACTTGTTTCCCAAAGAAAACAGGGAAACATTTAGCCTCTGCCATGTGATCGTTTTACCTTGTCTTCAAGATTTGAGTGTAGATCAGAATGAAGAAAATCCAACTGTTCTATGTGAAATATATTACTAAATAAAAAGTCTTGGGAACAGGCAGAAGGAGTTTGGGCTCAGCATATGACATCATGCAGTTCACCCACCTGAGGAAGAAGGTTCTCTGTACCACTGCTGTGAGCTTGAAGACCTCTTTGCAGGGACCAGTCCTTTCTAAAACAACTTTGGCTGGAGGGTTCTTTTCCTTGGTTCACCCAAAGATCACTTGCCAGTAAAGCATTGTGGGCTGTCTCTGACCCATCTGGGACCACTAGGGAAGGGAAGCAGACATGTCTTGGCAAGTGGAAGGAGTTAATTTCTCCACTGTGTAGGAGATGGGGAAGAGAGAGTTTCCCTAACTGTACTTTTTGGGACAATTTTTGGGACAATTTTCTGTTTCTTTTGCAAATGTCCCCGTGAGCCATGTGCTGGGAGGGAAGCAGGGGCAGGTGAGCCTCTCTGTTCCCAAGCATGGAGTAGGGCATGGAGAGCCTGTACAGGGCTCTCAGCTGAAACAGCCATTGCCGATTCAAGCGGGGTGACAGGCAGCAGCTCGTCTTCAGTGTCATGTCCAAGATGAGATTCCTATCTCTGGCTGATTTTCCACCTCCTTGGGAGGAGCAGCCCAAGGGCAGGCACAGCTTGTTTGTTGGCCACTGCTGGGAGGAAAGAGTTGGAAGTGCCTGGTAGCTCAGCATGGCGTAGGTCTTCTCCTCCTACAACAGCCTGCCTGGGAAACTTCATGTGGCTGCCTCCAGGCTTGAGAGCTGGGGACAAAAAATCCCAAGAGGTGCCAGAGGAATGGAAGAGAGGTGGCCGGGAGGGGACCATCCTAAACCAGCCCTATCAGGAAAGGAGCTAAGGGCACAACTTATTGCTGGAGTGGGGACGGGAGAAAAACACAAAGGATGTGAGTGCCAAATTGAGAGGGAGAGGCGTAGGATTAAGGTTTGGGAGCAGAATTTATTGCTGGGCAGGGAGTTGAGACAGAGTGGGATCTGCATAGAGTCGTGAGCACTTACCAGCCAGGCAAGTCACACTCAAAATATCTGCTGCTTTGCTGCCACCCAGAAATGAAGCGACCACCCAAGAAGGGGAAGGTGCTTTGTAGCCCAGTCAGTTACTGGTTTCTATGCTAAAACTGCCCAGTGCAAAGGGCAAGTGGTTGAGAGACAGGCAGCTGGTCACACGTCTGATTAACGCCCCTGAGGGGGCAGGTTTTGTACCTTTCTAGAGATAACTTCTTCCACTGACTTCATGGGGATCTGTACCTTTGTGACAGGGGGAATTAGACTTGTCCTGGTTTGTACTTTAGAAACCCCCAACCTAGACATCACACAGTGAACCACAGAGCCCATCGCTTCCTCAGCACTCATTCAGCTTCCAAAATCTTCTCTCTCCCAAAACGCCAACAACATCTCGGGGGCTGAACGAGGGACTCGGGAGGAGTGAGAAAACCACCTTCTCCTTGGACCTGCCATGCCAAAAGCAAGACTCTAAGTCCCAGTTTATTACATTTATAGGGTAAAGGGGAGAATAATAACCCAGCCGGCGGGGCCACGGCGTCAAAGCCGAAGAGGCGGCAGGCAGCACCTCCGTGCCTGCAAAGCGGCTGCCGACACCTGCGGCAGCAGCCGTGGGGCCGCAGGTCTCGGCTCAGCCAGTTATTTTCCCGTCTGAGGCCTTTGACTGAGACCAGATTTCAGGCAAGGCTGTTCAAATACAGCCCTCCCTTTGAAGGGGTTTATGAGTGGAGCGTTACAGGAGATATTCCAAAGGGAAAAACAATGAAAGGTGAGAGAAAAGGGAGCTGAATAAAAATACTCCGCATACCAAACCCTTCCAGCACAGTTTGCCACCTACTTAAAAAGGCACAGTTTTAAAATACACATTGGATGTAAAAGCCAAAAACCTGGAGGAGACATAGGGAGGGGCGAGTCCAGTTCTCTTAATTCCAATACCAGATGAGGATGTATTTTCATATGGTTGTAGAAAGAGCGAGACACATGAAAGAGACTGCTTGGCTCCTTTTCTTTCAGGGTTACATACTATGTGGCAGATGTGTCAGTCTTTTAAAGCCCCTGCAAGTTTACCCATAAATGTCTAACATTTATGCAACACCTGTTTTTCTCCCAAAATGTCACAGGACATTTTACAAGCTTTAGATTTATCATCTTTTCACCGTTGCAGCCATTGCTGAGGTGACAAATGGTTCACATTTAACAGAACATAGCAACTCCGCACATTATTTTAGGAAAGGGCTGAAGATTAACATTGCATCATGTGAAGATTCAGGAGTTAACAGTCAAGTAAGAGCTGGCTTCAGATCTTTGATGTCCACAAACTGTCAAGACTTAAGTTTCACTGCAATCCTGCTACCCTCTCCAAAAGCACTTTCAGCTGCACACAATGCTGTGTGTGAACCAGGCTGCGTGAAAGCAGAATTAGTCAGCCCGTACTCACTGTAATTCTGAGCCCTACTACTTAATGTGAGATATTGCACGCTCCTGTTTTGCTACCCTGAGGATGCACAAGAACCTTCCACGCAGCTTTTGCGTAGGCCGTGTTTTCCCTGCGCGTCCCAGCGTTGGCAACAAATGACCTTGTGCATTTCTGCAGCGAGGGGGGAACAGAGCGGTGTGACTTATCTGACCAACCGCCGAGTAATCAGCAGCTCTGCTTAGATAGGAAATAATGAGTCTTTGCCTGGCGCTATTCACAATCAGGCTGGAGAGCTTAAAAGAAATCATTAAAGGTCTCTCTTGAATGCTACACACGGCAACAAATAAATTCAGTCATATTCTGGGCATAAATTCGAGGCAACTGTAGTCAGCGAGTGGGGAAAAAGAGACCTTCATCAGCTTAATTATTTGTTGTGTGCTAATTGATCAGCATCCTCATGCAGCGGGCGAAAAGCCAGGGCTGGCGCAGGGAGGAGTGCCACCCAAGGAAGTGGGGACACGTGCCCAGCGGTGCCTGGCGGTGCAGCCTCGCGCTACGTGGGTGAGTGGGATGACGTGGGGCAGGGGACGACGGGGCTGTGCTGCTCACCGCTTGCCCTGTGCCTGACCCAGGAGCAGCTTTGAGAGACAGGAAGGCCATTGCCGGCCAACCTCCAAGGGAGAGAAAGCTTCTGTTGTGTATCTGGAGGGGATAAAGTCTTCCGTGAAGGACAAAGCAAAATCCCATCTCCTTTTAATCTTCCTACCCTCCTGACCCAGCACAGGTTGCCAGCTCCCTTCTGCCTGGCTGCTCTAGGAAGCTGATTCTCGCTTTGTATCCTGTCACAGATAAAAGAAGGCCGTATTTTTTAAAGGCATTAAATACGTGACATTGCTAAAGTGAGGAAAATAAATAACCTGGGCATAACTGACTCTGGGCTGGCAGCCACCTCCAAGGAGCTCCTAGGGTGTGCAGTGTTTCAGGGAGAGGTTATGGCTATTTCTTTCTGATTCCTTTCAGGAAATCTTCTCTGTGGTCGCTGTTCTCCACCTCTTTCCTCTTTCCCTTCCCTTTTACAGGTTTAACCTGGACAATGCTGTCTGTAAAGACCTTGCAGAAATCAGGAATGTCTCTCTTTAGGCTCCGCTTACATACTTGGATCACAAATTTACTTAGGTGAAGATCCTGCAGCCCGGTCCCTGCAAATTTAAATAGATTTTGCTAGTTTAAAATTCCTCCCAACTTAAACTATCTGAAAGGGCAACTTTTCATCCGTCCTTCCTTTCTGCCTTTCCTTTTTATCCCATAAGGAGTAAACCTACTGCTCCCATGAGAAAAACCTGCCTCATTCAGTTATCACCCGGGTTTTCCCCCACCGGCTTTGCCCTGTAGCACTTAGAAAAGAAAAAGAAAAATCATCTGGGCAAAAATTCCCCTCTCAAATGCCTCCCCTTCAGCCTCTTGACATTTCTGTCCAACACCTTGGAGAGGAAAACCAGCAAGTGCCTCGGCGGAAAACAAATGAGGACTTGCAGTAGATAGAGGACTGTGGGGGATTCATCCAAAGCTTTGCTTATCTAAAAGATAGGCAAGTTATCAAAACCTCTTCAGAGACTTTACGACCGAGAATTCAAGGCCTAAAGAAGGGAGCTTTGAACTGCGGGGCTGCTGCTGGCTCCAGCAGGGATTTCCAAAGGCTGTCCTGTCTCCCTAGAATGGAGGAGTCTGCTGCACTCCTTCCCCTAAGAAAACAAAAATAACCGCTTCTTGGTGTTTTTGAGCAATAAGTGCCTTCTTGTAGCTCTGTAACTGCAACACAGACCTGTCTTGGGGACTCTCAGGTCTTGCTCCGTTGGCAGAACATGGTTTTGAGGCAGCTCATGCAATTAGCGGCCTAAATGACCACCCCAGCTGAGGAAATTCTCCTCATCCTGAAGAACTGATGTTCCGGCCACGATGCTGCTCCCAACAACTCGAATGTCTCCAGCTGGGCGTGTTTGTCAGCTCTATAATTAGCTGGCAACATACAATGAATGGTGGGTGAGCACAGAGGAAGGAAGGATACAATGCAGTGTTGCCTCATGCCTCCGGAAGCGGCTGAGCGGTGCTGTGTGCTCCAGGCCTGCTGGTTCACCCAGGCATGTGGGTGAACTCACTTCCCCAGGAGCTGTTGGTCGCAGCCTCAGTGGCTAGCTGTTTGCCATGTGAGGAGCGCTTGCAGTCATGGTTGGTTGGGATGGGAGCTTATTTTGGGGCTCAGAGCTTGGTTTCATAATCGTTCAGGGAGGCTTTCCAGGAGGCGATAAATTAAAAGCAGTGATGGTAGTAGCACATGTTGCCTATCCTGCGAGAACGTTCTTGGCTTCAAGGGACATGGGGCTTCCCACAACATACAGCGTTCTCAGGGGACGTGCTAGCAGAGGGTGTTTGCTTTGCTATCCGACCTCACTTCATTAGCAAGTGTTACAAAAACCAGCGAACAAACCTTCCCTGCTCCACCGCCAGCTATTTGGCCTCTGGGTGGTCTGGCTCCTATTAAATCTTTGGTGATTATTTAGACTAATTACATTCATGTTTGCACAATCAGTAGCACGAGGGTAGGAAGCGCAGCTGATCGCTGAGCAACTGAGCTCCGTGTGGTTTGGCAAACGGGCTCCCTCGCTCTGCTCAGTGGGCAGGGATGCTGGGATCCATGCGGACAGGGCTTTCCCGGGGATCCCTCCTGGCTTTGGGCCATCCCGCTTCCACCGGTTCTGGTGAGGCTGCTCCCGATTTATACCCGATGGAGAGAGAGAGAGAGAGGAGCATCTGTTGGGTTCAGCTGAGCTATGTCTTGTTACACCACATTTGCTGGCCTGGTTTGTGGCAGGGCAGTTAAGGAAAAAAAATCATGCCTTTCAAACTGTATGTGCTGCACGAAGAGGAGTTTTCCTGCAAGCTTCATCTTCGCCTTTCCCAGGCCCTCTGGAGCGGTGCCCGAGGTGTGAACCTGCATACCAGCCCCGAGTAAAAAGGGGACTCGCTTTTCTTCTGTTATCTTCCAACAGCCTGGGTGACCTAAATGCCAAAAACCACTGAGAAGCCCCTTACAAGATGCATTTTTGTCCCACAAGGGCCTTGTCAGGGAACAAAATACTCCCCTGCGTTTGAGCTGTGAGGGTCTCGGGAGGTGCGGGGCTGCGACACTCAGCACAGCTTGCCACGCTTATCTCGACAGGCCGCGCTCGCCCGCAGAGGCTCTGTCTGCAGCAGGGCCTTCATATTCCCAGTTAGCTTGTCTGGGAGATTTCGCAAACACTTCAAGGCTGAAATCTAACAACAGGCTGTTTCCCAACACTTTGCAGCCCTCCTGCCCTGCTACCCCCCAGCCTCCAACCCAGGCCCTTCCCCAGGCCTGATTCTGCCAGTCCTGGTGCACTGGGTGGGAGGTACAGCCGGTCAACCTGATACCAGCCTGTGTGAGGGATGAGCTCTGGCCCTTGTCAGAACTCTTTCCCATCCCTCCCTGTACCTGTGCGGGATTTGTCCTGTCAACATTCCCACCAGTTCCCTATAGACTGGCCTTTTTCAGCAGGGATCTGTTTTGGGATGTCACCAGCCTCTTAAGATAGGTGCCATGTAGCGAGGATTTGTGGCCTCTCGCTTATTTCATGACCTGGGTCCCAGCTCTGTGCTGGTCTCTTCTTTTATTGTCTTTGTTCCCACAGTCCAGAGCATGCCACCCTTTTTCCAAGAGGGAGCTTGGGTTTTATCCAAGGTCTCATCACCTAGTGTGGGAGAGGACGCTTGGGGCTCCCTTACCTTTGTGGAGAATGGAAGTATGGGTTCACACACTGTGCAGCATGGATGGTGAGCTGATTGAGGTGGAGGTGTTGCAGATCTCCGATGCATTACACCCCCATAGTCCATGCTAGCCTCCTGCCTAGCCTATGCTTGCTGAAATTTCTCCTCTAGGTCCAGAACATGGAGTGTCAGTGCACGCTCCTGGGGTGAAGGATGTGATTTAGGTTGTGTCTGTTTTCTCTTGAAGATGGACAGTCTGTGGTCCAGTGAGGCTCAGGTGTGACTCACAGTCCCCTGAGTGCTATCGTTCCACTCTGTGGCTCTGTTCTGGATCATCTCCAGATGTATGTGCATGTGTAGGGGGGTGTGTCTAAGCATGCAGAGCCATGTTCTTCAGTGATCCCTTTTTCAACCTGTTTTAATTAGTCTGAGGAAACCAAATCCTGCAGTACTTCATCAAATGACCAAGATAAGCCCTAAGCTTAAATTTTAGCTTTTTCTTCCTGCCCTTCTAGATGATAGGTTTTCTATGAGAGGAGATAGATACAGGATGAATGCAGTGCTTGGCAGGTGGAAGGAAGAAGAGCGGATTCTTTAAGACCAGCTTTGCAATGGGGCTATCTGGGAATTTCAGTGCTGGTCATATATTCTGTTAATGAGTTGGGCTTTCACAGACCTATTTAAAAAGGAAAAGAAGCAGTTAATCTTGGAGTATGTATATCTGGGCTCCACACCTAAATGGGCTATCATTCAGAAGAAGGTTCAGCATTTATTATTTCTAGCACATCCAGCAGCTTTATTCATGGCTCTGTACTCCAGAGGGCTATCACTGTACGAGCCCCAGGCAGAAGACAGTCCTTCTTCTGAGGGCTTTTACGGTTTCTGTGAGTTGGGTACTTGTGACAGTCCTCGTACATGCTGTGTGTCAGACTGATTCCCCAAATGCCCGGGAATCAGGTCCTTGGGGAACTCAAATGTGTATTTGTTGTAGATGTTATTTAAAGTTGAAACCCTGTATTACTGCTACGTGTTTGGAGAACTTTGTCTTGTCTCATACGACTGTGGGTGTGCTCATTACCCATAGAAATCTCCGCCTTTTCATGGAACAGCAAACTGATCTCTAAACCTCACTGCCCTAAGACCGAACAATCCATCTATCCAGACAGTAGCACTGGAAAAATCAAATTGCAGGAAAAGCCCCTGCAAGGGACATAAAGGGAATAAGGCTAATCCGATCAGGAAGAACCCTCAGACTCTCAGATTCCCCACTGCTGTGACTGCTGCTGAGCCATGGACAGCATCTGCTTGTGGGGCCACGAGCAAAAGCTTCTGCACTTGTGTCCATTACTGCTGTTAGGAGGCTGGAGGGTTTCTACAGGACACGACACAGCAAGACATTTCTTCTCTAGTGGCTGTCTCTCCCTACAAATTGGCTGCAATGTGGTAATGATCTAGTCTCTTACATACACCTTTTGTTAAGGTTGCTCCAGTGCTGAGCACACCCTTAGAGTGACCTGTAAGAGCACAACAGGGGAACCGAAGGACTCGCAGGGAGAAGTGGGAGGAGAGGCAATCAAGAAAAAATGGGTCACTTCATAGCACTTCAAGGCAACATCAAACTCATGCCACTTTGGGTTTGGCAACATCAAACTCATGCCAGTTGGGGTTTCTAAGGCCATTATTTCAGCACAGCTCACAGAGAAGGCATGGAGACCGCAAGCTGGTAGTTTGGAGTCACTGTCCAGCTCGTCTTTCCCTCTTGGCTCTGGTATTCTTGCACGTGGAATGGTAGCAGTTAAGGGATCTCTGTGCCTGCAGCACTTTGCGCTGTCATGTTTCTGCATGAACAGTAGTAAAGACCAAGTGCAGCAGGATGTCATGGCTAACTTCAGTCACCTCACTGAAATGCTTGAGTTGGGTGAGTGGTTGTCCTGTGTTCAAGGCAAAATGTGTAACCACCTCCTCTGTGAGCTTGTCTCCCTCCTTGGAATGTGGGGGCCACTTAATCGCCTTTGTTAGATTGTTACAGGCAAACAGAGTGAATCCAGGCCAGGGAGAGGAAAGAGCTTGATCAAGACAAAGGAAGGAATTGAGTTCCCAGGTCTTGCCTCCAACCAGTAGCTTTGTTGTACATCAGGGAGGGTTTTTCTAAGTCAAAATCATTGCCAAATCCAGATTGAACTGAATGATTCAGGGTAAAAAATAAAAATGGGGGAAACTCCAGGCATATTTAAATGCTTTGTTTGAGCATTTTCATAGTGAAATAAGTTTTTATTTCATGTCATAACTTTTACTGTAAAATAGTATTTTTGATTTGTATGTCTTGGAGGGAAAGATCAAACCTGAAGTGCTGCAGATAATCTAAACCAGTGTTTCCTTCTACACTGAACAAAAGTCAATACTTTTTGTGTATCTTTTCTTTTTTCCTTCCCAGTATTTTAATTCAGTCATTAAACAACCCCTCCTCAGCCTCCTCCCCAAACCCCATTGTTTGCAGACTCCTCTTTTTTTCCTATCTAAGGACATCCATAACTCTGTGATATGAGACAGTCCTGCTCTGGCTGGCTTGCGTTGGATCAAATGATCCTTAAGTTCCTATTGTTTTCTGAAGTTTATAAACTTAGTTAGTTTCCAATTATCTTAATTTTCTTTTAACTTTTTGGACTATCCCTTCCCTTTGCAACCTCCACATTTGCACAACTGTAGAGTCAGGTTATTCTCTGGTTGGGTATCTAGCTCATACGTCACTAAGGCCATGAGTTGATGAAGAATCATCACCGTGTTCTACCTGGAGGGGTCAGATCTTCTGGGAACTAAGTCAAAATTGAGAGGAGGAGGCTCTCTAAACTCCAATTTAGTGATGAGCGTTGGGTATTGAATGTCTCTGTCAGCATGTCCCTGCCTTAGGCTCCCCAGTTGTGAAATAAAGATCCACACCCCTCCATCCTGTTCTTGTGTGCGTCAGGAGAAAGGCGTGCTAGAGATGGATGTGCCAGGACATGTTTGGAAGGTCTAGGTGGCAATGACAGCTCTGTGTTCACACTCAGTGCTTGGTCCACATTCCTAGATGTGCTGCAGGTGGTACATAGGGAACAGGCAGACCCAAGCTTTATAGCCTGGAGTGTTTGTGACAGGGAGCAAACTTGTGGCAGCAAAGGGAAGCAGACGGAGCGCGTGCGTGCAGCCCTCACCCGGAACGTTTGAACAGGTTGTGGCACTGTCTTGGAAGGGGTGTGAAGGAGGGGAATGAGGTCATTTGCTCAGTCTGTACAGATGGGAGAAATTCTTGGGAATTCACTTCAGGGCAAGCGAGACAGTGTTCCACTGCCACCCCCTTTTCTTTATGTAAATACTGTGATGCAATAGACCAAAATCAACTTCCACTAGCCAGGCACTGCAGGCTATTGTTTCAGCTCCTTCCCACGCAGTACTCAGAGAGATCATGGACAGATGATAGATCATTGCACGTACCAGTCTCTTGCATTCTTTTGCTGTTCCTCAGTGCCCATTAGCTGCATCTCTTGACCTTAAACACAACAGGTATTTTGAGAAGTCTCTCCGATGGGTTGTACCTTCACTGATCTGCTAGGTTCAGTGCCTGCCCTGAGGATTTGAAACAACAACATTCATAGTTCAATGCAGAAATGGATTTAGGCATGGTAGCAGCACCCAAGCCATAGGACCTTACTGCAAAGTGCTACCAACAGATTATGGCTCAGGGGTAGTGTTCACTAAACTCCCAAGCTGGAGGTGGACAGGAGTGCTGTGGCAAGGCTGGATTTGGGACCTGCTGGACCCCATAGTGTTTGGTGATCATTTGACTTGGTCATTGGAGGTGAGGGTTTTGTAACTTTGCTGTCATTTAGGGTTTGTAGCTTTGGGGTAAGGATAGTTTTTCAGAAGAGGTTGGAAACATAATGTGAACCAGGCATTGTGGTAAGTAGCCCAAAAAGTGCCAGCCTGAGAAGTACAAGCCTCAGCCAGCTATGTTCATGTGCTTGAACTGTTATGGGAGGATCTGCTGACCAGTAACTGCATGAGTTGAACAGGTTCTTTACACTTTTGGCAGTGTTTCTTATGGGCAGGTAGCTCACCTGAGGTCTCAGTGCACCTCCAGCTCAGCACTAAAATAAATCACTGTGAAAAAATAGCATGGCCTTAGGTTGAAGCTGATCTCTGAAGATATGACTCCAGAGGTCTTGTTTGTTCTCCAAGGTGCTGTTAGGTGAATTCCCTCCTTCTTATGTTTGTGTCTCTGGTTTTCTTCCCCAGGTTACTCCCTTCCCCATGTCCTGTGACCTACAAGGAGAATGTGCTTGTCGGGACCCCAACGCCCAAGAGCACAATCAGAAAGATCTCCGTGGCTTCAGTCTTGGGTAATGCCAAGTGACATGGAATGGAGGACCACACTGCTCAAGGCAGGCTAGGAGAGACACCACATCCCTTTTGGTATCGTTTTTAACATTTAGCTGCTCAACTGGATGGCATTTCTGCACCAGGGACCCTTAGAATTCAACCAGTCTGCCTTTAATTTTTGTCCAAGGAGAACTCAAAGTAGGGGTTTATGTATTAACTATATCTTAAATAGTGATGACAAGAAACAACCAACCAAGAGTCAAGTCGAGAAGACTTTCATGTATCAAAACAGCATGTTATGCCCACCTAATTTGAACAGTTCATATCTAGATTCAAGGCAAGAAACAAGCTATTTATGTACACATATTTATAGAAATAAGTAGAGAAAGAGAGAAAGAGTGAGAGATTATGATCAACGCAAAAACACTTTCCCCTCTCCAGTACTCACAACTCAGACCGTTCATGGAAGAGGCTGTGCTCTTGGAGGACTCCAAGCTGAGCCTTTTCTGATGCTGAATGCCAAGGTATCGCATGCTCGGGGCGCTGAGGTTGGGATGGGATCTCCACAGGGCTGTGCCTCTTGGCAAGTGACTTGCCAGGCGCCCAGCCAGCTCAAGATGTGGGATGCATCTGCTCCTCACAGGAACGCTACTTCCAGGCCAGGGAGCTCAGCAGACTGCAGTGGCCTTTCTGTACAGCTCCTCCTTCTCCTCCTGCCCTCAAATAGCCAACAACCCCTCCTCCCCCTTGTAGCCTTTCTGGAAGCTGCTGGGATGTTTCTGTGTGGAGGTGGGCAGGTGGTCCCATGGTGGAGTCAGAGAGCAGGGAGTCTAAGGACTGGCATCAAGGAATGTAGATGATGGCTTCTGAGGAGCAGAGTGGGTAACTCGCCCCCGCACTTGTCATTTGAGCATGTCTGCTGCTGCTACTCCTGCTGCTACATCCCATACAACTTGTTTCCTTACTGTGTCAGGACAGGGTGAAAACAACCCCATGCAACCAAACAGTCTGCCTTAAAGCTTACCTACAACCTGCCTTTCAAACCCTCTGGTCTCTTCCTCAG
Organism: Gallinula chloropus; assembly: GCF_964237585.1. Taxonomy (NCBI): domain Eukaryota; kingdom Metazoa; phylum Chordata; class Aves; order Gruiformes; family Rallidae; genus Gallinula; species Gallinula chloropus. The sequence continues at coordinate 8,745,385 of NC_140103.1, read as the reverse complement.
CATTGGGGCAAGAAAACAGGACACCAGCCAGCCAAAGGAATCTGCTTTCTGGTCTCCACCCAGCGAAATGGTTCTTTAGACCTCCTCCATCCCCCTCTTATGGTGGTATATAACTAGCAACTGTGTCATGCTCCTGTTTTCTGAGAAAACAGGAAGAGGAGGAGGAGGCACACGCTATGGGGAAGGGACCGCAGGAGACAGTATTAGAATTTTGCCCATGTTTGTCAGTATTAAGCTGCCAGGCCAGTGGGTTAGACACCTTTGATAGACCAGGAGCTTAACTGCTGGTAATCTTCCAGAAGGAAGGGCATTAGCTGCAGCAGACTTCATACTTCCCTGTTGTGTAGCTCCATCCTCCTGTTTCAGCCCAGGGGGCCACATGTTGTGCCAGAACCTTGGGGATTCATTTCATCCTAGGGTTCCTCACATTGAGTCACTGAGGTGCACGGTGCATCCAGTGCTGCTGCTACAACCCATCCCATGTAAATCATTGTGTGGCTTGGGCTTGTCTCCAGCTGCTTCAGGCTCCTACTAGAAAGAGCACACATCCAAAGGAGTGTTCTTCCATGTGTTATGTCTGTCTGTTCCTTGGAACGGTCCTGACTTGTACAATCTACTGGGTCAAGACAGGTTGGAAAGATTTTTTCCTACTCCTGCTTGACTGAACATTTAGGCACTGGAGCAAGGCAGAAGGGTAGTGGGGGGGATCACTTAGCTCATGGAGATGGATGTAAAAATGAGTGGGAGAACGAGAAATGGAAAATTGTCAGTGTTGTAGGTGCCAGAAGCCAGGCTCATCATCCACTGTTGGGGTTGTTCCTGTCGGAATAAACCAGAGATGAATCTCAAGAACAAGAATTTAGAGGCCTGGACAGGTGATTGTCATAAGAAGGTGAGGAGCTCTTGGTTGTGCAGCTCCTAGTTATTCCTGGAGAAAGCCTTGCCATGGGGGCAAGCTGTGCAGATGGGGGGTACAGGAAAGGGAGGTGCGGTGGAATCAGGGCTGCTTCTGTGGAGTTAGGCTGCATGTCCTCCACTTCAAAGAACTCTGCTGAAAAATGGGCCTAGGCAAAACTTTCAGCAACCTAATGATCAGTAGAAGTAAGTAATTGTGGAAAGGTTGCTTCCCTCAGGTCCCTTTGTCCTCCATTTTTGTGTTGGCAGATTGTTCATGTGTCATTGAGCCCATCAGAAGAGTACAAAGGCCTTTCAGACTGCCACCACATCGTGTCCTCAGTGCCTGAGGACTGATCTCCCCTCCATCCCACCTGGGTTTCACCTTAGCAGGGAGCTAAGGTGCCACTTGCATCCTGACGGCACCTCAGTTTGCAAAATCCCCTTTTCAGTTATGCAGTTTAGCATGGAGGAGATTTTCCACCTGCTTTTCCCACCTAGGACATTGCCCAGGAGAGAGAGATCAGTATAAGCATTGTTGCCACCTGCTGCTATGGGCTCCCAGGAGCTCAGGATCCGCTGAGATCCTCTGCCCAGCCAGGGCCAGACTCCGCTTGCCAAGTTGGAGTCCTCCTTAGCTCAAGGGAGATTATGGCCTCACACCTCCTGCAGTCTGGGGGTGGCCCAACTCCCTTTCCTGGGGCAGCTTTCCATGCTGCCATTGGATTTCTTTTCCAGCTTCTGTATTGGCACTCTTCATCTTCTCCAAGGGGGCTGACAGAACCAGGAGCCGAAGTTCTGCTCTGGGTCATGTTAAATCCAGTGCCATTATTTTTCCCTTTGGGGCAAAGCTTTGCCCTCTGCTTTTCAGGTGCTGTACCGTGCCCCCAGGGGGTACAGAGGAGGGAACTGTGGGGCACAGATGCCTGGCCTGGATGGCCTTGCAACATCTACCCCTGTAAGGGCGCTGAATGCCCAGCAAAGTCCCTAGGAAAGACCCTCCATGACTATGATGGCTGTTGGGTGGGAGGTGAGAGGGACATTACCCACCACCTCCACCCCCCGAGCCAGTGGGGTAGGACAATATCAATCAAGAAGCTTGGGGGAACAGGAGAGGGTGCCCATGCTGATGAAATTTAGCTGCTCATAAATTCCAGGTCACATCAGTGCCAAGACCATCTCTATAGGCTGCACCCTACCTGGGGCCTCCGGCAGGGGTGTCTATGGCCGGCGAGGGGGAAAGCTGGAGCAGAAAGCGGTGAATGGTGCATGGTGGGGTGGGAAACTTCTATCAGCTGCTACCCCTTTCCCTCCCCACCCTCTCGCAGACGGGCTGAGCTGGTGTCCTCCTGCTTTTCTTGCATCTTCCGCTGTGTCCCCCCGCCCAGGCTGAGAAAGGAGGATGGCACCAGAGGACTCTTGGAGCCGGGTTCCAGCTACCTCCCTTCCGGTTTCGGTTTCACTTGGTTGTAACTGTCGGTTTGTTCGAGGTTTTACCTGTGTTTAAGAAAAAAAAAAAAAAAAGGAAAAAAAAAAAGGAAAAAAAAGAAAAAAAAAAGGGAAAAAAACACCAAAAGAGAGAGAAAAAGAAAAACCCAATAGCCAACAGAAAGTTTCTTGCTGCAACTGATTCAAGTGGGGGAAAAAGAATAACAAGTGAGGCTCTACAGAGAGGAAGAAAACTAAGGAACAAAACAAGGAAACTGAAAATAAAAAGGAGAAAAGAAAACCCGCATAATCCAAATCCACGAAGAGCAAAGCCTGTTTGTGTGTGTTTGAAAGGAAAACACTGATTCTGCCAGCTGAGTAGAGAGCTAGATACTTAAGTGTAGATTTCCCTAGAAGGACCGTGAGGTTTTTATAACATTGTCTGGTTTTGTTTTCCTCGTGCTTTGTGATAAGTCCAGGAACTGAGGCGAAGGTATTTTTTCCCCTGGTATCTCGCTGTTTGTGGGGGGAGGGAGGGTGGAGTTTTGTTACTATTTTTGTTTTGTTTTCCAGATTATTTTTTTAAGTGTGTATTTGTGCTTATTTTTACGTTATACAACTGTACAGACGCATTTAACCAGTATTTCACTGTGCTCTAATTACTGCACTCGGAAGCACTGCACAGTCTGAATCCCGAAGAGCTGGGAGGGAAGGGGGAGGAAGGAGAAAGCTGCTATGTGAGTGGACAGGTGATTCCCGTGAATGGGAAGCAGGGTGCTCACTGTCCCCTTCCTGCACTCCAGCCTGTCATTTCCATTTGAGGCCAAGCTAGAAAGCAGGAGGGGATGGGATGAAGCCACTCTGGGTTGGGGTGCTTGGAGGGGTTTCGGAGCTGGCGATTTGACCTCTGGTTTTGGATGCTGTTGGAATTCCCAGCCTTTTGACAGCGTCTTGCCCTCCCCTGCCCGGTCCCTGGCTGCTCCAGTGCGAGTTAATGGGCATGTTTGTTTCACTGGGAGAGGAACGCATGCCCAGCTTAGTTACGCTCTTGATATCTTCATGGTTGTGAGCCCCGTTTTGGTCTCAATAGGGCAATTGAGCTGATCTGCTTTGCGGGTTTTTTTCCACATCCACTGGGGAAAGCCACCTCCCTGCTGAGGACAGAGAAGCAGCCATGCCTCCAGCTGACCTCATGTGTTGTGTGCGTTGGAGCCCCAGGGTCAGTCCCCCTTTCACTGGAGGACCTTGAGCATTGAGTTCAGTGGGGACATGACCAAGACACCAGCAGGAGCAGGTCCAGATGGCCCAAGATGTATTTTCTTGGGCCAAAGTTGATTTGGGCAATAGGGGTTTGGTGTTGGACTGTTCCTGCCACCCAGGAACCGGTGTTCACAAACCTCCGGTCGTTTCAGCAGGAGCAAAGTGGGGCTGAACATTTTGTTTCTCTCTTAGTTTGGCAAACTGAATTTTTTCCCCTTTTTGCCTGATCTACAGATCCAAGATTCATTAGGAATAAAGATCGCTTCCTCTGAGGCCAGAAACAAGAGCTTGGGTTGGCTTCAGGTGTCAGATGAGGAGTCTTGGTGCTACTTGGCGATGGTGTTAGTCCTGCTAGGTCGAGATGTGGAGCTAACGAGTCCAAGTTGTCTTTGGTTCCCATTCAGGTTTGGTCTTTTGGTTTTTCATTCATTTTGTGAGGCCACAATTCAGTTTCCATCTTCTGAGTGCAAAGAACCAGGGCTTTAACGAAACATTTCACCAGCAATTAAAGAGGGAATTGGAACCATTGCGGCGTTTGCGTTGTACGGCCTCTGTAATTACTTACCTGTCTGCAGATGATTGGCTGAATTTTGCTCCCATCGAGTCAACGGGGGTTTTTGTTGTTGTTGTTGACTTCACTGGGAGCAGGATTGAGCCGTACTATATATATAAATATATATATAAATATATATATGATATATATATAATATTATATGTGTAATATTATATATATATATCAGTGTAATATTTACAAATAAAACTGTGATCTCGTCTAGAGAAAAATGTATTCATATTACCAACTGCTCTTCCATATTTATGTATCATATTGTATCTTTTTATTATTGTTATAATTATTATGATTATTATGGTTATTATTATTATTATTATTATGGAATCTTTCTTGGCACCTTTTGGAAGCCACGTCAACCAATACTCCAATGAAGTGCTGAGGATCTATTTTCACAAGAATTCTACTGGTCTACTGTATAAAAGAGAAAAGAAAAAAAAAAAGAAAAAAAAAAGAAACAAGCAAAATACAGTTCAACCCTTAATTCTGTACCTCACGCCTGTACGTTTGCTGCTCCGATTTTGGGTTTTATTTTGCGTTCGTTTGTTTTTAACGGATCTAATTTAAGTCTCCAAGCAATATATAAAGATGTAAATAGTAAAGCTTATTTATTAAGATTGTCATCTTTTTTAATTTATATTTACACAATTGTTCATCTAATTTATTTTTTTTTCAATACAGTTTTTAACAGTTGTCCTTTTTTTTGGTTCATGAGGTTTTTTTTCTTTTTTAAGATCATTTTCACAGAATTTCTTTATACAGGTTTTTTTCTCTTTCTTTCAATAAACAACAACTTCCTCTGGTCTTTCAAAAAAAACAGGTCATGTTTCACTCAAAAAAAAAGTTATGTCAGATTCATCAGAAATATTTTGCCATTGTTGATTCCTATACCCTAAAGTTCTATATTATATAAATATATAATACCTTGTATGCTTAAATATTTAACTGTGTGATTTTGTATATATCTTCATACACATGCTCACACACATATGAGGGTTAATGTCCCCAGATGTTGGGAGAACAGAGAATCAGAAACACAAACAATATAAGCTTGTATTAAAGAGTTCTGAACTGGACCACTTGCTCTTGCCAAGTCTCCTTTGCTTTCGGTTGAGCCGGCCCCAAGCATCGCCGGGTACCCCAGGGCGGGGGGGCTGAGGGTGGCTGCAGTGTCCCACATCTGGCTGCACAGCTGCCTGTGTGCTTCCACTAGCCCCAGTGGCTCAGTTTTGGGCAGAGGTTTTGAAAAGCTGAAGAGATGTGCGGCTGGTTGGAGCCACACGTCAGCCCAGGAGCCCGTTTCACCTCCAGCAGGTCTGGTCCTGCCAAGGCGGGTGAAGTCCTGCTTCCCTTGGGGCAGACGGGTGCCCAGTGTGACTTGTGGTGTGAGAGATGCTTGAAAATGTGAAGGTTGGCTGCTTCTAATTCTAAAAAGCTATATTTTTAAAGGTTGTCCATGGTATCTGCTCAGCACTCAGAAAATGAGTCCCAGCAGGCATTGGCCTTGACTCGTGGGCATTACCCAAGTGGGATGGAAGGCTGAAAGTTCCGTACAGCCATGGAGCTAAGCATGACAGTGCACAGAGCCTTTGGACACATCAGAAAGTACAGGTAAAGATAAGGTGACCTCCAGAGGTCAAGAGAGAGCTGGGTCACAGTCCCCTCGCGCCAGACCAAGGTGGAAAGGGTGCATGGTGAGCTCATGTATGTCTGGCGATGGGAGAGCCCCACACCTGGTGTGTGTGCACACACACAACGCAGTGTTACAGCCTGTCCTGGTCCAGCTGCTCAGAGCTGGGTCACCTGCAGTGAAGGTGCAGGTCTGCCTGTCTCCTGCTGGAGAACTGAACATTGTTAACTCTTTAGCATCATTTTGGCTGACACTGTGATGGCCACATCTCAGTTGTGTGCCCACAGGTGTGCACAGGTCCAAAAGGGAAGGGGTGGACTCAAACCCTTGGTCACAGCTGCACTGGTTCTCCTGCACTGCTCTGCTTTGCTGATGCCAGCCCTGCTCCAGCAGGACCCCCACGCTGGGACTGGGGCCGCAGTGCAGGACCAGCCTGTCACCTGCTCAGCTGTGGCAGGCAGGGAATGGGGCTTCAAGCTGCCTGCTGAGAAATCTCTATTGATTCAGCCTCCAAACGTGAATTGATTTGGAATTGACATCTCCCGAGTGCTGAGGATGCATGTGCAGTCGGGATAGGTGCTGTTTAGCCCTGACAGTTATTGACCCCCTGATCCTAAAGCAAGTCATTTTTAACCCAATTAACTCCCAAACTTATTAATGGTTTAACTTGCTAGGAAAGCCATGCTATGTCAGGGAGGCTGGGAGCATGGGCAGAAGTCGAGAGGGGTGCACAGGGGCAGGAGTGTTACTATCAGCTGTACTATCCCTGTTAGGCATTTCCCTTTGCATCTGCTTCAGTCGGCAGCAGGCTGCACAGACATCTGGCTCCATGTGCCATCCCGACATGGTTCTGGTACCAGCTGGTACCACCCTGGCCCCTTTAAGTATTACAGCAGCTTGAACAATAACTTCATCCCTCACCACAGAAACGATGGGGCATTCAGGGGGCACTAGGCTGAAAGATGAGAATAAACTAATTTCTTTTTTTCACCCTGGTGCAAGTGAGTCAGTAACAAAATGTTTTGCATTTTAACTGGAAAAATCCACTGCAAAATATTGAGTCTGACCGGGGGGGGAGAGAGAAACAGCACCAAGCTTTCTATACCACCCTTGTCCATGGCCAATCCATCATTAACAGGGTATAAGCACGTCACAGACAGCCCTATCAATAGAACATACTGTAGATAAAAAGGCCCATAAACAAGGTATTAAATGATTTGTGTCTATAGCAATATAGAAATCAATCGTCTGAGTGTTGAGCTGCCTATTAAGCATTAATAAGGACCTTGAAATGGGGGCAGCCCATAAACCCAGGGCGCAGCAGGCAGCTCGCTCCTGCTGGGCTGAGCCACACGCAGCTCTGTGCCTCTCGCACATGCACACCCACCCAAGCAGGATCAATGGAGATGCACAGTCAAAACAGCAGTTTTTATGTTCAGTTTATGTCTCTGGAAATCAGTCACTGGGGGACGGTGGGGGGGATAAATCAATACATGCATTGAGCAAGGTCTGAAGCCACCGTGCTGTGAGATGGCTTCAGGGCTCGTGGCCACCAGGAAATGTTAAATCTGGCTGAGGCCAAGCGAAGGAGGCAGCTGTAATATCTCGGCACCTTAGTGGGGATGCCAGACCCTTTGCTGTGCGGTGAGCAGCCCAGGGAGCCTCATGACACACTCAAAGTCACCCAGCCAGGCCCACGTGCTGCAGGCACTTGTGACTCCAGCTGCAGTTCCTGTTGGCTGCGTTAAATCAAAAGGAGCTGGCTGCATTAATTATATACAAAAGCTGGGGAAATTGCTCTGCATGCATATGGGGGGGGGGGGGGGGGGGCCCAACTCTTCACCCAGCTGAAAGCCACAGCTCCTCATACAAGTGTGGCATCGGTAATTGTGGTAATGGGAAAATGAAGCTGTTTGTTTGTTTGTTAGCAACTTTTTGAACAATTTGGACAGAAAGACAGAGAGGCTTAAAAAAAAAAAAAAAAAGGCCTCTGTGGAAAGGCTGGAATATAAAGCAAACTACTCACAAGCATAAAAGGAAACTTATTTCTGTGCAAGCAAGAGCATCTGAAGATCAAAAGACCATTCAGGTGTGTGCACCCATGTGCTGCCACACATGCACAGATCCAGGAAACACTCGGTGGTCCGACACTCTCTTATCCTGGACTTTTTTAAACCCACTCCCTCAGTGTTTCAGTTCACCTGGGAGATGCATAAGAGCAATTCCCAGCCAGGATCCTCTTTTTTGCTGCTCATTAACTCCCACAACACTATGATGGTCCCAAATTTTCCCTCTGCCCTGAATTGGAATAGCTGCTGCCTACATCATTAAGTCAACAACTGGCCTAAGCTCTCTGATAAAATGCAGTCAAAGGGCCAGGGGCTTAATTTTTAGGTTTTTGTTTTGTTTTGTTTTTAAGTATGAGTGAGGCAATACTGTGTCAAAATAGTTTTAAAGGTCTTGAGAATCTGCTGGCTGACATCTCTTGAGCCTGGGGAGGACCCTTCGTGGTTTAAAAAACAGCTTTCACCAAAAGAACATTTTTCTTACAGATCAGATAGATAAGAAGTTATGAATAACTTTTGGATTGTGGCTCAGCATGATGAATTAAAAACTAGTCCAAACATGGTCACTTCCAGCCACCCTTTGCCCTGCCCTTAAGACATTACCTGCTGGTTTGCATGTATATAGACGGCTGCTCCATTCATGCAGCGCTGTAGAGAAGCACAAGAGCCCCACATCTAAGCTCACTGCTGCGCCCCTTCATCATCATCCAGCCCATCCAGGCCAGGTTCATGGTACGTTTGATAAAGAGTTGAACTACAAGGATGGTTCCTGCTGGACCGCAGAGCCCGGCTCTGCCTTGAGGGACTCACCTTGCAGCACAGCCATGCTCACCACAGGCTCTTTTCAAAACATGACCCTCCAGCACAGTCTTTGACAGTGCTGTGTCTCCATACGGCATCAGGGCTTCACGTTATGGTGGCTGCAGACCAGACTTGGAGACGGGAGGGTGTGCAGGGAATATTTTTATTGCACACCTTATTAATACTCTTAAAGAGTTCCAGCTGTCCATCCAAGGGCATAAAGCCTCCTGACCCTGTATAAAATACCAAGCTGAAGCACACTGCACTGACCAAAACTGTTCCCCAAAGCCTTTGCAGTGCCTGGGCACCCTTTGGGCACAGCCTTGCCCACCCCAGCCCAGCTCTGCAGGGTCAGAGCTGCCCAGAGCACGTCCCCACCACCACAGGGGGACTATAAACCATGGTCCCTCCTGGCTTAATGTCACAGCCACCAACACTGTGATGGAATGGACAGGCTGCCCTGTGCTGCACAGCCTTGGGCACTCCCTTGACTTCTGTCCCAGCCTAAGCAGAGCTTGCTTCATCCAACCAAGCAAAATTAAAGGAAAAGAAGAGGAAAAGCAGAAATCAATGAAATAAATAAAGGAGCAAGTGCAGCACTTGACTCCAGAAGCCTTTGCCATGGGAAGACGCTGTCCCAAAGTGGTGTATCATGAGCAGCACAGCAACCAAAACAATCAGCCCTTCTGTGCACCGTGCCAGCTGCAGCCAGGCTGGGAGGAGGGTACAGGGGGACAATGGGTTTGTTCAGGGCAGCCCCTGCAAGGGGACCTGTGGCTGTCACCAGCTCTGAGCTGCTAAACAAGTGGTAGATTTGGGGTGCCCGTAAGAAGGACATGTGTCCGCCCACTGGGGCCTTCAGGAGATGCTAAAAGCAGCCGTGAATAGCTTTGTTACCCTTGCATTTCAGCTTTGCAAAGGGATTTGGGTAGTTTATCTATTAAACCCAGACGATGGCATCTCTCTGCCCCTCACCACACTCACTTTTCATGTTTCACCCAGTCTCAGGGCTCTCCCCACCCAAGACAGCACTGGCCCTTGAGCTGCCCCAGCCTGGGCAGTGGTAGAGCAAAGTCGGGGTACAGTTTGTCAAGAGGAAACAGCTCCTGGGATGGCAGCTGCTTGCTTTGCAGCAAGGATCCCTTTTCCCTATGGAAACCCAAGGGATGGCAGAGAGTGTGTGTGTGTGTGTGTGTGTGTGGTTATACGTGCGCGTGTGTGTGCACGCACACACTATGGGGCACAGGTCCCTCTGCCAGCATTGCTAGGCTCTGACTACAACTGTTTATCTTGAAAGCTGGAGGGTTACATTCTCCAAAATTTCCAGGGAGAAAAGACAGACCCTTCCTTTCAGCCACGCTGGAGGATGTGTAACCTCGATGAATTCCTCGGTTTTGTTTGGCTTGGGCACGCAGCGCCAGGGAGCATCGCTGGCCAGAGGCTCTTCTGCTGCATTGGGCAGGCTTTGATCTGGGGGCTAGGTGTGCTTCCCGACAGGTTAATAGCTGTCAAACTCCACAGCCTTCCTGCCCGGGAGTCTAGACTCTTCCACCTGCTGAGTACATATTAACACAGGAGCACACACAACCCGCGCTGTGCAGGACGTGCCAGCCGGCCGCACCACTGCTGTGAAGCGAAGCTCTTCAGCAGCCTCCCAAGGAAAGCAGCAAAGAACTAAGCCTCTGGTCTCGTCAGTGGGGACTGCTGCCCCACAGAGCCAGCAGGACAGACAGCCTGGCCTTGTGCTGCTTGGGTTGTGGCCCCAGCAGATGTGAGGGCTGCCAGGGCTTGAAGGTCTCCTTCCCATTGCCGTCCTGTGGGTTTTGCCCCAGAGCTCTGCTGAGGGATGTTGCTGGGATGAGCATCCCCAGCACAGAAAGTACCGCTTGTGGGGAGCTAACCATGCAGAGGGGAGGCCAACATGCTGAAGGGTGTCCAGTCAACAGCCCTGAATTCTAGCTGGTGTCTCCTATTCTGAATTCCTAGCATCACAGTCATGATGGTCAACAATCCCACAAGTAGAATCAGCCCCATCATGGGTAACGACTGCCTCCAGTCCCGTCGGCAGTGTAACAGAAAAAAAACACGGGTGATTTGTCCATCAGGTTGATCAACGCTGGCTCTTGCCTGCAGTGAACCCACAGAGCTTCTCTGTGTCACAGCACACGCTGCACAGGGCTTTCAAGAGAAGTGAATCATCTCTGAGCGAAAACAAACAAAACCAACATTAAACACCGTGCTTGAAAAATACAGGGAAAGGTGTGGCTGCAGGCCAGAGCCTTGAGAAGGCATGATGGCTTCAAAGCACCCAGAGGTGCACCCAGCGTGAGCAGCATCACACCATTGGGCTTGGACCAGCCAGCCTTGTGCAGTGGCTGCTGCCCATGGGAGTCCTGGTGTGCTCCTCATCCTGCTGAGTGTTGGGGAGGATCTGTCCCACAGGAGGATGGAGCAGTGCACTCTGTGGCTGCTGAGAGGGGAGGAGGATCACTCCTGGTCCATCTGCAGCAGTGGCTCTGAGGAGACATTTGGGGTTCCTCCCACCCCAGCACTGCACATACTGATTTAAACCGCTTGAAACAAGCTGCCCAGTGTAAAGCTGGGCATTTGCACATCAAGGGGGTTGCTGTGCTTTGTTCTACACAACAGTGAAGCTGAGCAGATGTTGCCTTACCTCCAGCCACAGCAGCATCTCCCATCCCAGGAGGTGTGGGACATGCGAGCTCTGGTCCTTCTGCAGCTCACAGACCCACCTCAGGCCTGGCTGGTGCACAGGGTGCTGGATGGGTGCTGGGAGCTGTGCCAGGGCTTCGCAGCACCAGCTCAACAAATGCAAAGTCTACCTTCATCTGCAGCAAGTCACACTCCTCCATCCCCACCCCGAACTCGGTGGCCCACAGGGACAGTTAGCTGGCAGCAGTGCTGGCGCTGAGCGAGCCTCCCCAGCCTTCATGCTTGGTGCTGTACAAGCTGCAGTGACACAGCGGCCAACGACCAGATCCCTTAGTGGCGCTGTCCTCTCCCTCTCCATCCCAACAAGGGATTCAGCTTCAAACCCAAGACCTCAGGCAACCTGTGATGCTTTGGCGCTTGTTCCACAGGCCGCCACATCAAGGCAAAGTTTTCCATGACCTCCAGTGGGACTCTGACCAGGTACTGGAGGCCTTCCCATATGCCACACCAACGTGGCTCCAGACAAACAAAGATGCAAAACCAAAAGGGGGTTAGGGGGAGGAAGAGCAGTTTGGGAGAACAGATCAGAACTCTTTGAGTGGGTGCAAACCAGAGGAATAGGTTTAGCCCAAGAAGAAGAAGAAGAAGAAGAAGAAGTCTTGCTGAGCTTTCTCCACATGAAATCTTTGTTTAGTTTCCAAACATTTTCATTTTGAAACTCACCTCCTGCTTGTTTGCTTTTACCTTAAAGGGTTAAATAACCTGAAAAACTAAACAGAACTGTTTGCTTTGGGCTGGCTAAACCAAGTCATTCAACCCACACTGTTCCCTTTTCCCTCTCCAGGTTTGTTGTTTTGCTTTAAAAAGAAAAAGCAACTGCTTTGTGCTGATCTGATCTTGGGGGTTTTTCCCCTGCCCCCTCCCCACCCTCCCACACTTTTTGGTTTGGCTACCAGGCTGAAAAATCCATTACCCACAGGGATCCTGGGCCAGCCTAACCCACATCTGACAGTAAAAGAAACCAGATTCCTCATGTCTGTCTATCCCTTGGCTTCCTTCTCAGGTTTTCCCACACGCTTCCAGCTCCCGTTGGGCCGGTGGCTGAGCTGGGTGCTGGGGAGGGAGAGGACCCTACACAAAGAGGCTGCACCTTCCCCTCCTCCCTGATTGTCCAGCCCCTGGGCTCAGCACTGCTTCCCAGATAGAGCCCCTCACCTCAGCGACATCCCAGCACAGGGACAGTGGTCGGTGATGGCCTCTGCAACGCTGAAACCCTATGAACGGCCAAGTGGCGGTGAGACGGTGTCAGGAAGAAACACGCCAGAGGCAGCGACAATGGACTTAATATGAATCTTTAATGCACAGAACAAGCTGCTGGGAGCCTTGCGAACGAAGGCTGCGCACGGAGCCGGTCCGTCGGCTCGGGGCGGTACAAAAGCCCAGCTTGCCTGCAGCATCCCGGCACCTGCCTGGCATCCCTTGCCGGGACCTCGGCGGCAGCGCGGTGTTGCCAGCCGCCCACGCCATCTCCTCCTGGCATCCTCGGCCGCCACGGCACAGGGCCCCTTGCCACACGGCTGCGGCCCGGTGGCAGGGCAGGCAGGGTAGGGGGGGGATTACCCTGTGCCCAGCAGCTCCACGCTGCCGGCTCTTGCCCCGCCTGGCCCTGGCCTCGGGCGGGTTATTTCCTCCTCCCAGGGTTTGGAGCGTGTAGTCCAGGAAATTCAGTAAGAAAAGATTAAAAAGGAGAGGCTTTTATGCTGAGTCAAATTAGGTAATTTCTCTCTTTTTTTTTTTCTTTTTCCTCTTGAAAAATTAAAAAAAAAAAAAAGAAAAAAAAGGAAAAGAAATTAAAGTCCAACTTGCTGATTTCTTGTTTCTCTGCCATTTGCACGAGAAAGTCCTGCTTGGCCTCGCTGTTCCCTTCCACCCCCTCCAAACACCACCCGACCCCGAACCCCACCAGCCACTCAGCACATCACCAGTCCTTGACTCCTCGGAGTCCCTCTGCCTCCCACAGCTCCAGGCCCGCACCTTCCCTCACCGCCCCTTGGACTCCCCGTACGTGTTGCGCAGCATGGAGACCATCTTCTCCTCGCACGTGACTTTGGTGTCCTTTAGGATGCTGTACCAGACCATGCCGGGTGGCCGGACTTCTTCGCTGCGGCAGAACAGGTAGGGCATGGTCTCGGTGCGGCTCTGGATGTAGGCACTGCGCAGCAGGGTCGAGCAGTGACTGCTGACCTTCTCCAGTCTCCTCAGGATCAGGTGTGCCTTCCTGGAGGAGACAGAGAGGGACAGAGCAGGGCAGCAATGCGAGGAGAAGGAGCCAGCACTCCCAGTTCTTGCGATGAGGACAGATGAGACCCATGATCCACCTTGTTTCAGGTGGAGAGCTGCAATGTTTTGCCCAGAAGTTCTGGGTATATCTACTGTTTCACAGCATCAGGTCAATGGGGCTGAAGGGACCTCAGGTCTGACTCACCAGAGCATCTCGAGTGCCCTGGGGACACTATCTGACGTTGACTACATGGTCACTACTATAATTGTGTGCTCTCAGGGGTCTCCAGAGCGTGTGTTGTCCTTGGTGAGACCCCCCCCAGCACCTTACTGCTCCTGCCTGATGAGCCCAGCCTTCCCTTTCTTGTTTTCCCAGGTCACCAGGAGGCAAATGTCCCAAAAGGACTGACATTAGAAGAGCAAGGAATAAAAGCACAACACATTAAGACAAAACAAAATAAACCCGTGAGAAACCAAGAATCCCCTCATGGGAGTCTGTGAAGTGCTAAATCAAACAAAGGGAGGGGAAGAGGGTTTACTGCAGCGGTCTGAAAGTCTCAAGATCACAGATTATTTCCTCTCCCTCTGGTGCCACAGGAAAGCTCTGGATTTGGGGTTAGGGGATTTCGCAGCTCCTGCAGGAATGTGAGTTCCCGATAATGACAGGGCAGGGGCAGTGCTGTCAGTCACCAGCCTGTAAACATGGGGATTATTTGATTATGCAAGCTGACTGTGCTGCAGCCTGGGCTGGGAGCTCCCAGCCAGGGGGGTGCCGGGACCCCGATGCGGCCTCACACCTGCATGGACCTGGGGGTAGGATGCCAGGGAGGGATGGCCAGAGTCCCCCTGGCACCAGAACAGAAGGCAGAGACAGCAGCAGGAGGTAAGAGGGCATCCCGGCATCCCCAGCTGGCCACTGGCTTCTCCCTCTGGAGAGGGAGGACTGGATGAAAGGAAACCACTTCTGCTGTGGGGCTGCACACAGAAAGCTTCCCCACACCTCCCTGGGGAGCCAGATTCAGGGTCAGCGGTGCAGAGTAAGGGAGGGCAAAGGAAGCTGGCCTTTCTTGGACAAGACTACATGGTATAGTGACAGAATAGAATCATAGACACTGTTAAGTTGGAAGGGACCTTAAAGGTCATCTAGTCCTGCAGTGAGCAGGGACACCTTGAACTAGATCAGGTCACTCAGAGCCCCATCAAGCCTGACCTTGAATGTCTCCAGGGATGGGGCCTTCACCACCTCTCTGGGCAGCCTGTGCCAGTGTCTCACCACCCTGATAGTAAAGAACTTATCCACGTATCGATTTAATCTATAAAGATTGCCTGACTAGGCAACGTGGGCCACATGAGCTGTACACACACATAGAAAATAATGATGTCACAGGCTGAGCTGGACCCAGCTCTGACAGAATAACGCTACTTGTGCTGCTCTCCTGACCTCCTACAGCATCTGTGCTCCCACTGCACGTCAAGACCTGACACGCTGCCAAGAACAAGTCCTTCACCACTAGACGCCTGCTGCAAAGAAGTTATGAAACTCTAGGATGGCATTAGGTGCTTTCAGTAAGGACTGAGTGACTAGAGCGAAGTTCTGCAGCCAGTCAGTCTGCAGTCACTGTCACTGCAGCTAACAAACTGCAGCAAATCACAGTCACTGGTCCTGGAAGGGACTGAAAGGCACCACCTGAGGTATTTCCTTGCTGGGACCAACCCGCCCTGACCAATAGCTGTTGTTCTTAGAGCCAGGAGTGGGCAACCCTGCCAGGGTTCACCCACCAGAACACTGAGAAAATGTTTCCTAACACCTGCACTGGTTCTCCCTTATTTTTCAGGGAAGGCTGAGCGAGCACAGGGGTCACAGGATGGAGTTTGGTGGGAGCTGACAGTGTTCAGGAGGAGAGTTTTAGCCGGAATGCCCACCTCCTCTAAAAGGAAAGCTGTCACCTCTCTAAGGCCATAGCTCCATGGCCACCCCAATTTATCATAAGCTATCTCTACTCCAGCTCCATTTTCTTGTGCTGATGCAGGTCTCTTCATGGGGCCAACACAGGCAAGCTGTCGATCCAAAGGCCAAGCAAGCAGCCCGTGGAGCTTCCCTCTGATTCCCACTCCAGCTCACCATGAGACCTTTCCCAGCCACAGCAAGAGGGGAGTGACAAGTGGCCATGACCAGCGCTCAAGGCAAATCCCAGCAGTGTGTAACCACAACTTGGCCCTGACCTGGGCTCCCCAGCAAGCACATGCTTGCTGGCCAAGCTCCTCTCCTCCCATCTCACCACTTCACCTTTCTCCTCTCCTCTTTAGCTTTCTTCACCCACTTCTCACTTCTCCCTTGCACAAGCTGCTCATTCCTCTACCTCCATTTCCTTCTCTACCTTTCCATTTTCATTACCTGCTCCACCATACTTCTATGATCTTCCAGATTGTGCTGAAAATCACCATGTTGTCCTCACTTCCTGGCACTTACTCAGGTCTGTTATTCAGGTAAACATTCCTATGTGTGAGGAGCAGATCAAGCTGGTAAGAAGCCCAGGAGCCAACCCATCCAGACGTGCTGATGCCTCATGTCCTGTGCTCCCCATGCAGCTGCACATCTGCAGTTGTGCTTCATGCAGTCAGTCCCAGGAAAGTAACATTGTTTAATGGTGGAACGCAGCACAAAATGGGTTGGTCCTACGAAGATGCTGAAAACACATGGCATTATGGTCAAGGAGGAGACAGGGCAATGGGGAGGGAATCAGGCCCCTTGCTTTCGCTGCCCAGTGCCAAAGCCCCAGTTTTGATGGGTTTCACCGCGTTGAGTCATTTATTTAGAGGGGTAATGAAGTCATGTGTAAATGCTCGATTTAGCTTTCGGCTGTCAGCTGTTCCCTCTTAGAAAAAAAAATAAGGAGAAAGAGAGACAGAGCGGGCGAGGGGAGGGGTGAGAAAGAGAGAGAGGCTTTCTGGTGAAGGCTGGGTAATAAATTACAGGAGCAGTTCTTGGGCTGCCAATTTAACACCATAAATCAAGCCCTGGGTATTACCCAAGTGCTCCCTGCGGAGGGCTGTCGGGTCAGAACGACCACCTTTTCAAATACTGGAAACGAAATCTTCCTAAACGCTGACCAACCTCATCCCTGCCAGCAATGGCGATTTATTGCCTTATTAAGGGGCAGGAATTGGGAGAGGACGGCAGGGGAGCGAGCGGGGGAGGTCACTCTCGTGGCTGCCTGTGGCCAGACCCCAAGCTCTCAGTCCCCAAAGGGACAAAGCAACCTCATTCCCCTCACCCCACAGTCCCGAACAGGGATTACCCCCAGAGCTGCCATCCCACCTGCCATGTCCTGCAGCACCGGCAGTTGTTTTAAGTTGGCGCCAGCCAGGGACTGATCCTGCTCTGAACGTAAGTGATGGATTTCAGAGGTCACAGCCGCAGTCATAAATGATGGAGAGGGGGATTTAAATACAGTGACGATTCTACACGGCTGCTTCCCTCTGCAGTACCTCATGGCATGGCTAGGAGAGGAAAGGGGAGGGGAGGGGTGTCTGCTGCCAGGGTGCTTTCCAAGGGATCATGCATGAACCAGCAGCCCCATGGTAAGGGAGTGCAGTGCAGTGATTGCACAGGGGACAGGGCACTGAGGTCCCTGGTTGCCAGCTGCACCTCTGCAAGGATGTGCCCAGGAGCAGGAGATGCATTGCTTCCTGCTCTGCCCAGCCCCGGGGATGCTCCCACAGGGACATTTTCCCTCACCTGCACAGGTGACAGCAGGGACTCACCTCAATTGCTGGTGTGGGACGAGAGCACATCCAGAGTCAGTAAAACACTGCCCTACCTCACAGAGAGGAAGGTGCTAAAGGAGAAAAAACCAGCATGAAGAAGCAAAGGATAAATGGTACCTGGGCTGGAGGGAAGGCTGAGCTTCCCAGGACTGCTGCGAGGAGAGGGTGGCTGCCTGACTGCTGTGTTCCCATGTGGGGTGATTTTATCATAAATTCAGAATTTTCCACTCTACTGAGGACTGACCTGGGTCTGTCAGACCCTTGTCTGAGAGGACAATGAGTCCGGGACTCGATGGCCTCTTATCACAGCCTCCCATCAGTACATTGCATTCCCCTCGGTACCAGAAGGCAGCTGCTCTGGAGATGCACGTCGCCTCTTGCGGCCGTCCCAGCTGCCTGCCTGGGTGACTTCCTCTAGCAAAGGGGAGGCTGTGAGCTCTGGGCTGATGCCACATCCCAATCCCATTGGTGGTGGTAGCCAGAAGTAGGGGCACAGAATAAATATTTTAACTTAATTATTTGTCCTCCTAAAAGGGGTCAAAAAATAGTCCCAAATATGCAATAAGAGAAAATACTAGAGAAATCTCCCTGTTGCCATGTCAGGAAGCACTCTTGCTGCTCAGATCCAAAGGTCTGAATGCACAGTAGCGTTAAACCTTCACTGGTTTAGACAGATTCTTCTGTTTTGTTGGAACAAATTAACTCTGTGAGATTCACTTGGTGTCTGTAAGAGGAATGGGGGGGGGGGCAGGAATGGGGTTGTTATTGCTAAAGGAGACTAGCAGGATGAGGCAAGCCAGGTGCCAAGATGCTGCTGACCACAGAAAGTCCTGGTTTAGGGCCACCTATGAGCTAAGTTTTTAATGTCTCCTTAATGTAAACCGTCTGGTTGGGACATCTGGCTGTCAGTGTGTCTTCTCACAAGCAGCTGTTTGCAGTAACCTGTGGCTTTCATGGAAACTGGGCTCACGAGGACTCCAGTGTGATGTATTTATTACACAGAGGCAATCAACTTCCCTCTTGTCGCTCAGTTTTTACGAGCGAACATTTACTGTGAAGCTGAGGCTCATCTGATAAACATTTCAAGGTAGGAAAATGAATGTTCCCCTGGGAAGGAGAACAGTCCGTCAATTAAAATCGTGTTAGGAGATGGTGTCCCTTGGCAAAGCCCCACTCGCCTCCTGCTACATCAGTGCCTCCGATTCCATCCAAGCTCCCTGAGAAACAAGGCTGGACAGCAGAGCTTTGCTCTTGTCAAGAGCCTGGCACCGGCTGCCACGGCATTTATAGATGTTTCCTCTTCACTGCAAGTCAAACGATTCTCCAATACAGAACAGAACGCTGCTAGGAGCTCATCTGTCTCAGTGAGGAAGACAGAGAGCAGCTGAATCGACCACTAACTCCAGATGTAGCTTGGTATAGAGTCAGGCAGTACAGGCAATTTGAATGTCACCTTGCAAACCCCATGGCCTGATGCAGGTATCAGGTTAGACAGCATCCCTCAATTAGTGTGTTGGGTCTCAAGTGATGGAGGAAATAAGGATACATACAAAGAAGCTGATGGTTCCCAGGGATTTTTAGAGAGAGGAGCAATTGAAAAGGACAAATGAGTCTGCAGTGTCATCAAAGGAGGAAGGCAGTGTGAAGGATGAGAACAGCTCTGTGCCAGAGCCTAATAAACTACCAAAGAAACTATGACCAAGGTCATCTCGAGAGGAGGACGAGCCCCAGCCTAGCTTGGATTTATGTCGAGGAGGGGTGTAAAATGGACAGGTTCTCAGCCATGTCCAGCAAGCAGATAGGAGCTGAGGAGGAAGAGGAAAATCTTTTCCAGTTATTCATGTTCTGCAGGAACACCCATCTTCCTCTGCTCCAGTTCCTCAGAGAACAACACGTTAGGTGAGGATGCTGGATGAGCCATGTCTCTAAAAGCTTCCAAGTAGACCAAGACTATTTGAATCCTGTAAGAGGTCTCAAGATGTCCAATGAGAGGGATATGACTACTTCTGAGCACTTCTTACCAAGTGCTTCCCAAGGGCTGGGTGCCAGTCAGGCCTTTGCTGAGACACTGTCAGCATATTGCCAGCCCCCTGGATGCAGGTCCATGGACCTGGTATTCCTGAGCTGTGATCTGAGTCCTACCACCCCTCTCACTGCACAGCAGGTGCAGTTCCTCCAGACAGGCTGCTCTTTAAACTCCCAGAAACAATCTTCTCCCAACCCTCCTCAGAGCACAAACTGTATAGGAAAGAGAAAATATTTCTAGCATGAAGCTGTGTGCAGGTAAGGGATGAGGTGACGTGCGCTCGCTGGCATCCTGGCATGGTGTCAGGAGCACTGCAGGGCTAAAATTTAGGAGGACTTTGCTAGTGCCTACAGCAGTGAGCTGAATTATTCTTCTGGGAGAGAGGGAAGGTGGAAAAGAGAATCTTGGAAATATTTACAGTTTGTATGGCAGCTGTATTCCATGGTGAGGATCAAGCTATGCCAGGTCAAATAGATAGAGATGTAAATGAAGGAAATGTCCATGAAACATGCTATTTAGGAGAGAGAGCCAAGCTGACCACATACAGATCCCCCTCTGATGACATCGAATAGTAAATCTACAGACAAAAGTAATAATGTTTTTGCCAGCTCCTCAGCTCTGCTCTGCCAGGGGCTCAAAACTGCTGGCACATACAAATAATCCCCTACATCCCCAACCGCACGAGGAGGCAGCAGGTGCCCAAAGCCACACCTGGGCCCATCGGTCCTCTCCTCAACTGTCTATGGGAAACATGGTCTGGGTGTGGGGGTCTGGTCTGAATGCAGGATAACAGAACAGATCTGTCCCAGGTGCAGAATCTGTCTGACCATGGGGGGATGGTCCTGGAGATCACACCATGCTCCTTGAAACCAATGGGCTCCAGAAAAAAATGCCCAAAAGGGACTCTGCTGCTCCTCATTACCTGGATGTCTGACACACACACAAACACTATGATACAGGGATGGATTCACCCTGTATTCCTCAGAAAACCTCCAAAGTACACAGCTGCCTCTGTACCACAAGACATGATAGCAAATGCCTGTTGCTGTATACACCACTCAACACGGATGTCTGGCTGCATTGTGCTCATTCCCTCAGTCACCTTCTAGCTGTCTGCCCTGCAATTAGTCAGGGCATCTTTGAACCCTAGGGGAGCCTCAGTCACCTACCATGGCTTTACAGCTGAAAAGGATCTGAGTCTACACCCAGCCCATTCACTCTGTCCCAGGCCAAATCCACCTCATTTGTCCCCCCTCACCAGCCTTCCACTCAGCCTTTCCCACACACTCAGCTCCTTATCTGCAGTACCACCTGCCTGGTTGAGGCTGGTTGCTTGACATCTCACAAGCATTCATCCAAAGCCCATACATCTTCTAGATGCTCCACAAGCATTCATCCAAAGACCAAGCAGGACCTGGTTGTCCTAGGGAATGGCAGGAGAGGTTGGGGAACACCAAAAGGGGACTTCTCTCAGCTGTGAGGAGAAGGACGTGAAGGTCGCTTCCACAGCAGCCAAGCAGAGGAGTGCTCCAGGAGACAGGACAGGGGAGGACACAGAGAAGGGACAGGTACCTGGGCCCCAGCTCGTCCTCACTGCGCCAGACGAAGTCTCCAAACTTCTCGTAGTGGGAGTTGTAGTGGTGCTGGACTCGGAAGAGCATGGAAGCTGAGACCTCCATCAGCGTGTTATAGGCTGTCTGCTGCTCCTTCCCACTGGTGTAGCCGTTGTAGAGGTTGTAGATTTTGTCTGCTATCTCTGGAATAGGACATGGGATTAATGAACAGGCAGAAGGTGCTACCATAGGAAAACAAGCAAAGCCCTTGGGAGGGCTGGCAGGAGGGACTGGCATCTGGGATGGCTGCCAGTCTCTTGGGACTGCCTGCAGTGGGGGTGAGTGACCTGGGGAGCATTCAGCAATTCCTCAAGCTGATCCAGCAGTGAGGAATATGAGCTTATTGATAACAAGATGGTACTCGAGGCAGAAATACAGCACATCCTCATTGTGGGCATCTACTAGGGCAGCTCAGAGGTATTAAAGAAGAGGGGGCACTCTCTGCTGTAGGAAAGGATCTCTTTTTGGAAATGAAGAGCACACCAAATCCCATCTCCTCCCTTTTATTTTGTCTCCTGTTCACTTGTTTTTCCTGGGAAAGCTTAGCAATAACATGAAACAAAGCATTGACAGAAACATTCTTTGGTGTGCTTCTCAAAATAGAAAGCAAGCAAGAAAGGAAACACATAACCTGCCTTTCAGTGAGAGGAACCTGTTTAAATTTGAAAGCAGCAAAGCACTCTGGCTGTGAGAACAAACGGGACGGGTTTCCAAACTGGAAAATGCAAATGTGAGAAGTGGTTCAGCTTGTGCTGCTGTTTCTGACCTGAACCTGCTGCCAGCAGCACCCTTTTAAACACCCAGAGCTGACAATGTCCTGCACCCCTCATTGCCCTGGCACAGCTGGGGCTACATCTCTTGCTTCTGCTTGCTCTTCTTCCAGAGGATGTGTGTCAAACACATGTTGTTATCTCCCATGGCTGTGTGTGGGGATGGGTGCCAGGGCGCTGTGTGGCAGAAAACCACGGGACCCATCAGCTGCCCAGCCAAGTGGACTTTGCTACGGGACACTCACAGTTTGTCACCCCTCCCCAGGTTAACATCTGTCTGTCTGCCTGTGGTGAATTTACAGGAGCCTTCACGCCGGCAGAGGAGCGACTGGAGGGGCTTGCAGGGGTACCATGAAAAGCAAAACTGGCAGCAAATGTCTTCTGTGGTGGAAACAAGGCATCTGAACACTGACCTTCTGCCTTGCTGTCATCTACCAGTGGGCAGGCTGTCCTCAGGGTGACCGTGCTCAGCTCTGAGTGTCTCCCTCGCGTATCCACCGCATAGAGGGTAAATCTGCAAGGCAGGAAGGAAAAGGAAAATAATGTCTTTATCCCTCAGTCCCACACTGTCAGGTTGTTATGGGAACCGGCCTTCACAAGAGAAAGGAAAAATGTGGTCCAGGCTCCTATCAGTCAGTTTTGGCATCTCAAGGAGATGTGAGACAATCTCACATCTCTCTGCTTAGACCAGATCGCCCAGGGAAAGGAGCCAGGGCCAGGGGATGGGCCACCACGTCCCCACACAACATCTGCTGAGCTTTGTTTCCTCTCCCTCCCTTGAGCCTGGGAGCCCAGTGGGGCTTTACCCTGCAGCCTCCTGACTGCGAAAGGACACGAGCATCTCTGGGGTCGCTGTGCCACGCAGCGATGCAAGCATTATAACACTGTGGTGTTTGCAAGCTGGGCTCCTCTCCGTCCCTCCTGAGAGAGGAGCAGTAATTCCTGCTGAAAGCGGGCTCTGTGCTGACAAGTGACAGCTCGTACACATCCTGTGAACGGCCCTCGAGGTTGTTTGCTCCCTCGTTTCCTCACCAGGGTGGGGTTGGTAAAAGGGTGGGAATGGTAATTTCACACTCGAAGCTAA
Organism: Gallinula chloropus; assembly: GCF_964237585.1. Classification (NCBI taxonomy): domain Eukaryota; kingdom Metazoa; phylum Chordata; class Aves; order Gruiformes; family Rallidae; genus Gallinula; species Gallinula chloropus. The sequence goes on along the minus strand of NC_140103.1, from coordinate 8,722,524 downwards.
TGGAGAGCATCTGACAGTAAAATACAGCTTTTGTGCTGGACAAAGCATTGAATAAACAGGCTATGGCTGCATGGGATGTCCTGGGATGCTGAGCTCAGAGTCCTGTTCAGCATATCAAAGCTCCAAAATGGGAGTGCTTCTTCACAGCAGGGGCGACAATCTTCTGTCCACTCTCCCAAAAGGCATCAGTTTAGCAGTTATTCACTCTGAGCCAGGCATGGAAACTCGAGCTGGCTTTGACAAAGTGCAGAGGCTGCCTTGAACCCCTCAGCAGTCTGAGATGCCTGATGTGGGGTACCCAGCTCCCAAGAAATAACCCAGCCCGGCTCCTTATCCTAAGGTAAAACTGAGCAGCTCTTGCAAGCAAGTGCAGAGAGTGCCATAAAAGCAGCTGAAGCTTAAACGGGATTGAGACCCTGAGGTATGTTTACTCAAGGAACTGTCCTAACTCCTAAGCATCCTTAACGGGGACAGCAGTAATGCCTCCCTTTTCCTCATCCCACACACAAGCACTGCCAGCCCCACACCTCATCCCCACTGGCCCTGCACACCCCACACACGGCTGATAAGAGCTGACATCTGCACGGTAGCAATTCCCAGCACAGGACGTATTCTCTCTGAGCAATTAGTATTAGATCCTTCTCAACGCTGTCAGTCTGAAAGGATGCCAGCAGACTGCCAAGGAACCCACTTGTGTGTAGGGACAACTCCCATTTTCACAAAGCTGGGGCATGCAGGGGATGCACACGCTGAGCTCACCCAAGGAGATGCTATTTAACTCTCTGGCATGACATCATTTTCCTTAATTTACAAGGAACGCTGCTCAGAGTGGGAGCATCTCAGGAAGGATGTCCACACTCTGCAACTTCACAAGTACCACACACAGGCTGTTCTCCCGCTATAATTAAGGGACAGCAACAGAACAATAGGGTAATATTGAATTCAGGGCAGGGGCCTAACTCCAGGGCTTTACACCACATCCCAGAGGTGCCACCATCATTCCTCCTCCTCTCAACAGATGAGGGTTCAAGGTGAGTAAGGAGTAGGGTACATCAGCAGCCTGGCAGCATGGATCTCCTCTCTCAGGGTCCAGAAAGCAACAGCAACAGGGGCACTCGCTGTTGGGTGGGGGAACCCCGGCCCCAGTGAGACCAGGAGCTCTGCAGTGGGAAACCTGGGCAGAGAACCCAGTCCTGCTGCCCATGCCGGTGCTCAGCAGCAGGCAACACTCTTCTTGCTCATCAACATCAGCACAACAAGCAGTAAAAGGGATTAACAAGCTGGTTACCTCTGCGAGCTGATCTCCATCCCCAGCCTGGGGTCACCTGCTTAGCCACAGCAGCTGTGTTGTTGTGTTTCCTTTTATGAAATGGGTGAGCACGGTTAATGTGTAACCTCTGCTCTGCCCGCAGCGGCTCAGTCAGTACAGCTCCATTAGCTCCGAGGCAATCAGTGCCAGAGCACTTTCCTTGAAAAATGGCAGACTTTTATGGAAGCACAATTGTAATATTCAGCAATTAGTGCCCACATCACCTATGGCATTGCCAGCGCGGTCAGGAGGAAGCATCTCTGCTTGGCAGGGTGTTAAAGCCCTTCCACCCCTTTGGGTGATGTTAAAGACCCGTGTTAGCCCTTCCACTGCACTCTTCCCCTCTGCCCAGCATGCACAGGAACAAAGTCACTCAGCTGCCAAGAGCAAGAGCATCTGTACTGGGCAGGCCTGGGTTAAAAAAATATTTATCAACAAACAAGCCCTTTGCTTCATCATTTTACTGATGATATAAGAAAAAAAAAACCCCACAAAAACGTAAATGGGAAAACATGAGAGACAAAATGATTTTGATCTGTTCAAAAATTCCTTTTTTGTGAAAAGAATTAATTGCTTTACCTCACCTGAAACTCATCCTGCCTTGAGAACCTTAGAGGACAGCACCTCGTGTCCACTCACTCTGAATAGGATGTTTTGGAGTCAGCACCAACAAACGCATCTTGGGTGGACGCTGGCAGCCCCGGCAGGACACAGCCCTCTGCACCTCCTTAGCTCCTTCCAGTGAGTGATCTCAGAAGGTTTTAACATTCATTATGGTCCCAAAGATCACCCCAAAGCACAGCAGTATTGATAGCTCTGTTCCATCGATGGTAAACAGAGACACTGTTTGCCACTCTGTGGCAAAACACTATCCTGGCCAGTTAACAGCATTGCATAAAGTGCTGGGCTTTGGTTTGTTCTTTTATTCCCAGAAACAGACATTTAAGGGAAGAGAGAGCTAACATCCATGGGTCAGTGTAAACCTGGCATTAATGGGCAGATCTCACTTGCTGCATCCAAGAGAAACCTCCAGCAGATGCAGGAGTGGAGACACTGGCAGGGACAGGACCAGCCTGGGCCCAAGAGGGCAGGAAGAGGAATACTGAAGTGAGCACGATGGAGAGGGAGGGAGGGAGGGAGCTGCACAGAGCACATGGCAGGCTGGAGTCCAGCACTGCAAGGCTACATGTAGATCTTCCCGCCATACACCAAGGATATAAACAGGCAGCATCCCCACCAACACTGACAGAGCTGCATCTGATTATGCCAACCCAGTAATTTTTAAAAAATAACCCAAATAACCCCCCCAAAAAAGGTCCAAGAATGGTTCTGAGCATTTTGCCCAAGGCACAGGGTCTCCAGGGTCAAGTCAAAGTCGAGAACAAAGAGGTCCCAGACCCACACTTGGCACATGGAACCACATCAACCAACCTGGATTGCCATATGGTGGCTACGGGCTGGCAAAGCCTCCTTCATAACCTGGAGGTGCTTTGTTACCAATAACCTTTCCCCACAACATTTTCTCATGCTCTCGCTGTGCTTTCCAAAGGAGCTCGGGGCTACCTGCTACTGCCTCACAGCTGATCCTCTTTTTCACCCGTCTCTTTACTAAAATCATACATGAACACTGACTTTTCTAGAAATACTAAGAGAGATTTTTGACCAAAGAGGATCCAAAGAGCATTTCACCACAGGAAGTACATATGGTCCTGGCAGAGATCAACCCCTCCATGCCTGGAAATGCTGCCACCTCTGCAGCAGAACACAATGTGTGAGGTCCTACAATGATAGAATCACAGAACACTTTGGGTTGGAAGGGACCTAAAGGTCATCTAGTTCCATCCCTCCCCCCCCCCCCCTAAAGTAATGCTGCTTAAATGTGTGCTATGAAATCTAAACTTATCAGGACCTAAAGGAACTTTCTGAGAGCGATTGAAAACAACTAACATGGGGCCTCATGAAACCTCAACACCACCTTCCTCATAGATACCCCATCCAATATTGGCTGGAGCCCGAATTTTATCACTAGGCTTAAGATGGTTTTTTGGGAGAGGAAGAGAAAGCGCAGCGGGTGCTAAAGCTTGGGTTCCTGGAAACCAGTGATTGTGGAAGACTGTCAATTGTGTTTAAAAAAAAAAGAAAAGAAACTATGTTTCTATCCTTTCTCAATGCAGAGGGAAAAACCCACCCAACGACTGACATTCTAAAGGCACAAAACCATAAGGCTGAGTGTGAAACCCACAAATATTACTTATTTACAGACAACAACACTGACTTGTGTTTTTTTTAGCTCCCTCTCATGATGGTCCTGATGTTCTGAGTGCTTTACTCATGATCCTTGTTTGCGGGAAGGGAGATAAGGACTTCTGTGCCTGCCCTTCCCTGGCTCGGCGGCTGATTTCTCTCTATCCTACAGAGATACCGCACGCGCTCCTGTTCTGCCTTGCACACTGCTCTGCCGGAAGCCTTTGGGCTCGTGCAGCTGCTCAGTGAGAGGCCATACCACAGATGAGCTGCAGTGGAAAGGGTCTGGTAAGGAGTCCAGTAAGCTCTCCTGCAACCACCAAACCCCTGTGCAAAGTCACCAGGTGCCTACGAGTCTCTGGCTGCATCCAAAAGCAATGGCTGCGTGCCAACCCTGAGATGCACTAAGGAGTCCCCTGCACTGCGTACATGGGGGACAGGGCAGAGATGCTGCTCCAGAGTCCAGCACCACGCAGAAATACAGCCTCATGCTTTCTGAAGTGGTGCAACCACAGGATGCTCTTGCCAGCAGGGCTTGGCTTAAGCTTGGCTGATAAGACTGGGCTTGGCGCCTGGCTCTGGTCACCATGAGGCTCTGCTGCTGGCTCCGGAGCTCAGCACAGGGTAGACCTGGTGGGTGTCACACACACAGGGCAATGGATTCTCTCTACCACAGCAGTGTGGGTACCCCAAACCCGTGCCACCAAGCATGAAAGCACCAACCCTGTGCTGCCTGAGGTCGCATCACCACAGCGTTACATGCGTGTCCTACCATCACACCTCTGGTCAGCCACAGCTTATCCCTGCCTTTTGCACAGCCCGAGGTCTCCGGGCTCGCACGCAACCAGCGCCGCGCCACAGAGGCTGGTCCAGCATGCTGACACACACACATCACACCCCTGCTTTGCCAGCCCTTCTCGCTTCCTGTTCCAGCTGAAAAACAATTTGGAGGCCTCCGTTTAAAAGCCCTCAGTGGACCAGCTCTTGGCAGCCCCTGCCTCCCCCCTCCCTGGTGATCTCAACACGGGGACGGGGCACGAGGGACCTGAGGCCAGCAAGGCTCGGGCTGTGCCTGGACTCAGGCACGTGCAGAGCGGAGCAGCCAGGATCGGCACCATGATCACACGCGGGTGTGAACACACTCCTCACACCCAGCACTGTGCACGCCCTTCCACTCAGTGGAGTAAACACTGTCCTCTCCCGCTCTTAGTACCTTCAGCTCCCAGACACACCAAGGTGAGGGGCTTGCTGGAGGCAGCCAGGCTGTGAGGGTGCACGCTTTTTGTTCTGATACTCATAGCAGAACATCAAACCTTCATCTCAGCATCTCCTGGCTGCAAAAAACATCAATAAATTTAGTTACCCTGAAAGACTGACTATTCATGCAAGGTGGGGGAGCCATGGGATGCTCTGGGGTGGAGCGGAGCTGAGGGTGTTTTACAGCTGCATGCCACAGGGTGTGCATGGTCCATGGGACCACTGGGCACCCACCCACCCATGTCCCCCCACTGTGGGCTTTGTGATCAAGCTTTCATTGATCACCATGGAGCAGGAGCGGGGCTTGACTGCCAGCAGCAGTCTGGGAAGGCGTAGAAAGGGGATGGGGGGTGTGTTTAGTGCAAACATTCCCAAGTCAGAAACCATTACAATTTTAAAAGAAATCAAATGGAATAAGCAGCAGCCTGTCCACACAAGCCACAGGAATGCAGCTCAGCTTATTGGTGACTCTGTCATTTGAAATCATTCCGAAAGGTAAATGAGAACAAACCCCCCTGGTTTCCGTGGCAAATACCAAGCAGACAATAAGCAGGGAGTGGGTTGTGGAAGGAGGGGATTTCTTGATCTATTTGCTGGGCCCTGACTTCAGGCTTATACCATGCCTGTGTCCTGGTGGCAGGCACAAGGTGGGCTGGTACCCTGGCACAGGAGCTGACCACGCAGCTCCCCCACTGAGGTCCTGCTGCAGGCTGGGGATTTGGGCTGAGCTTTGCAGAGCAGCCAACATCCTTGTGCTGTTTCCCCAGTGCTGGCACCATCCCAAGCATCACACCAACCAAATGGTAGGGCACATGAAGCCTGGCAGGAACACGGGGAAGCGCTGAGGACAAGGGGCTGTGCTGTGACCTCGGGCTGTGCCGGCGCAGAGCGGGCAGCTTGTCCTGGAAAAGGAGTTTCTGTGCAGCTCAGTGCCTGCTGCACGCTGGGGAGAGGCACCAGAGGTGACAACAACCTGCTGCCACCACCCAGCGACTTGCTGCTTACGTATCATATACCTACTGCAAAAGGACCAATGTCTCCTGTTTGCATTGCCATCACCTTTGACTCTGCCTTTCCACAGAGCCTACACAGCAGTAACAAAAGAGTGGATAGTGCCATTCTGAAAGAAACCGGCTTCTGGAAATCTCTCCTCACAGTTCTACCACCCAAGAAAAGTCCCATTTGTAACTGGGCTTCTTTTAACCATCTATGACAAGCAGCCTTGGTCCCATCAGTGTGGTGGAGGAACAGTGGTCACACCAGAACACTGAAGCTTTGCACTTACACACATCCCAAGACCATCAGTAACCCATTCTCACCAGTCACACTTCTTTTTCCAGGGCAGACACCATGAGACCAATCATTCTCCTTCAACAGATGCATCCCAACAATACCAGCCCACAGGTGTCAGATGGAGAGAGAGAAACGTACCTGCCACAACCTGCCTCAGGTATCCGATGCCTTTTGGAAGTGTATGAAACAGTGCCCATCAAACTCTCCTGGCAGAAGGAAGAGCACAGCCTGCTCTGCAGAGTAAGAGAAGACCTCTGGCAGAGGGTGCAAACCACAAGGGCCACAGCTGCCATGTGCCCCTGCACGGCAAGATGTGGGGACTAAAGCAGCATCCAACGCTCTCTTATCCAGCACCTGGATTTGTCTGAGGCAGTGGCTGCTGTCCCCTGGAAGCTGGGTGGCACTGAGAAGATGACAAGATGGGGGAGAAGCTCACAGGAGACTGCTGAGCATGTCTATATGCAAGGTCAGTCCCCAGGTAGGGAGAACAAAGTAGCTCAGCTGGACTTGGATCATCTTGAGAGCTGAGGGACAGGACAATACCCCTCCATGACTTCTGGCACTGAATAGCATGCAGAAAACCATGCTGCTCCAGGTTTCCTAGGCTTGCCCTCCCTCTCTGAGCTATGAGGCCATGGAGGGACAAAACCTGCAGTAGGCAAGGTGTGAGTACTGGGCTTGGGGCAAGGTGGTCCTCTCCTCTCCTTGGCAAGGCCAGGGAACATCCCAGGCCACCCAGGATGTGAATCCTCAAGTCCTTTGGTGGAATGAAGAACCAGAAGGAGGTGGTGCTGTGCCACTAAGGGCTGGTGCTTTTATCTCCAGAGAAGCAAAAGCAGCTTGTACCAGCCTGTCAAGTGCCAGAATCCCTGTTCTGCTGGGACTCACCAGGAGATCCCAAACAAAGCCTTTGGACAAAGGTCAAACAAGTTGCCTCCAACTCCCTGTGCTGCTGGAACAGTTCCACCCTCCATACCACAGCTCAGATTGGCACCCGAGGCTGCAAACCACAGGGGCTCATCCCGCTCAGGCTGGGATGTGTCAATGAGAGCTGGTGACGGATCGAGCTGTCTTGGGCTCAGCAGGGCCAAAGAGGGCTTTCCCTAGGTTCTGCATCCCACATGTCCCTCAGGTCCTGCCACAACCTTCACACGAGTACCACAACACCCATCAACCCCTCCAGATCTCCACAACCCCCCTCCAATGGTCCCTCTGCTCCCAGGGCCAGGCTATCCCCAGGTAGCATCCATATCCTCTCTCCCTTTATGTCTGGGACAACCCTGCTGCTCTTCCCTCAGCCACAGACACCCCCAAGACTCCATCCCCAACTCTGCAAAGGTTACATGGTTAGGGGCAAGTCATCACTCTGAGGTTTAGCTTCTCTTCTTTGCACAGATCTATGGGTGGGTGGCTTTCAGCCCCATCTGAAAGCATTAGTCCTAGGTGCTGGGTAGGTCTCCCAAGAGAGACACATCACTTCAGTACCTTCCTTGGGCTACTCCTGGGATGGCTGCCATCCTCCTCCATGAAGAGACAGCAAGGCTTGGGAAGGCTGTTGCTGCAGATGAGAAGGCTGCTCAGAAAGAGAGAAGGAATAAATCAAACTCTTCCTCCAGTTGCGCCAGAGAGAAAGGAGAGACAAGCAAGGCCCTGGACCCCTGCAGTGAGCTCCACAATGGAAATGTTTGCAGCTAACCAGACCAGCCGTTCAACCTACCAATGCTCTGCAAAGCTTGGCTATCGCTGGCCCTGGGGAGATGGGGGAGAGGAAGGTTGTGACCCATGGCAAATTGGGAAACGATTGCCCCTCCCAACCTCACAGTCACTCTAAACAAGAACCAGACACTCCACAGTTTGCTAGCCCTGGAGATCCCCTTAGTAGGGCTTGTTCTCATCCTCCTGGGGGCTTGGCTTCCAACTGGGCTGCTGGTTGAAATCCAGCCGAGGCTGGTAGTGACTTCAAAAGGCAATGTCATCTGAGGAGTAGTGGGTGGTCCACATCAAGCAAGTTGATGGCTGACTGTTCTTATATAAGCCACCACAATAGGGCCTCCTGCTCGACAGCCTCAGAAGAAAGGAGAAGAAGTGCTGCATCGGTCGCGGGGAATGGAGCCTGTCCTCAGCCCCAAGGGTGGTCCCTCTGGTGCATAGTGAGACACTTCAGAGAGGTGGACATGCCCTTCTGTGAGCAGAGGCTGTCTGCCTATTTCTATCTAGCTACTGATCTCTCCCCCTGTTGGGTTTATCCCCAGCACTGTTGGCCAGCCTTTAGCGTCACCCTTTGCATGAAATAAAGCAAAACAAAGCATGACAACAATGACAGCACAGAGGGAATGGCTCAGAGGAGAGGGATGCCTCCACTCTCTGCGCTCACAGCATCCTAAGGCAGGATCCAAATGCGCCAGCCTCCAAGCGAGAGGCATCCACACCCTGCACGGGGCTGGGGGGCCGGGAAGGGTGGCCAAGGGGTCCCTGCTACAGCTCCACAACGTCGGCACAGGGATGCTGCAGGGGGAGGACAGTGGCAAGGCAGGGATGCTGCGTGCCAGCCAGCCCCGGCAGGAGGACACCAGCCAGGTCTGTGGTCAGTGCTGCCCGCTGGCCACTCCCCTGCGCCCTGAGGCCCCCGAATTGAGGGAGGATGGGGCGAGGGGCTGGCAGCGGGCAGGAGAGTCTCACAGCTCGGGCAGGCAGACAGGGAGGGTGGAGGGTAGAACGGGGCGGGGGGGGTTGGAGGGGGCCCTGAAACAAATAATAAAAACAAAATCCCAGTAAGCACGTTAGAATTCGTTTGAAGTGCAGAGAAGCTTTCAGGCAGGGTTATGTACATCTCCCAGCCCGGCGTGATTTACACATTCCTTGCAAGCAAAGGAATCTTCCCTGATTTGAAGTAAAACAGATGTTTTGGGTTTTTCTCCCCAACCTCCCCCCCCCTCCTTTTAATCATTTCTTTATTGGAATGATGGCTATGGACCCAACCAGCCCAGAGCGAGAGCCCTGCTACCCCCAGCAGGACTCAACCAGGACCAAAGACCCACTGTGCTGTACCTCAGGAGAGCACCTTGTTCGTCACTGCAGTGGCCACCCTCACGAGTGTCTGGAGGTCTGGAGCCAGCCCTGATCTCCTGCAAATGCTGCTCCAGAGGCATTGCACCCTGCAGGTTTCTCCCTGTGCTTTTCCCTCTGCACGGAAGGATTGCAACTCCCAGCAGCTCTTCCTCCTATGCAGCCAGAGCTAGCACAGAAATCCTACATCCCTGCTCCACCAGCACAAGCCTAGGAGACCTTCTAACCTCAGGTTCCAGGAGACCTGTTGTGTATGATGGTGGGACCTGCCAGTGCTCCTACACCTCAGCCTCACACTTCACATTATGCTCTAACCTAACAGTGTCTGTTGAGAAGGGCAGCCTGGCCAATGCCCGCAGACTGGCAGCAGGGCAGCACCTCCTCTGCTCACACACCCCAAGTGGAACAGCCCAGCATAGGGGATGGTGCTGAGTAGGCACGTTGGAGCAGGGACCATCTCCTGGTTTGAGCACTCAGCCAAGTTACTTTACCCCTATTTTTGTCCCATGTTTTTCACCCAGGAAAGTCATTTGGGGAAGGAACTTCCTTTTCCCAGAGGGATGCACAGCATCTAGCACAGCGGGGGCTTCTGAGCGCTGCAAACTACCAGCATACCCATGCCCTTGAGTTTACACTCAGAATAATAACTCATGGCCAGTAGCAAATCCATCCAGCTCCCCCCATCCTTCCTTTTTTTCTTTTCAACCCTGTTGTTGTTTCTCAGTACTTCGTTGGTGGCAGGGCGGGAAGGGTTTTTGTAACACATTCACGTACCGTTGGGACTCACTCCCCATTCCCGTCTGGTACAAGAGATTGCACAAGAGAGAGAAACAAACGGGGATGAGGAAATGCCTGTTTATGAGAGGCAGCGCTGTCATCGTGAGCAAGGGACCCCCCGCAAGAGAGCCAGCCTGGGAGCCAGTGGAGAGTTTCCATTCTCTCCTAACACTCCATTCATGCCTTGTTTCATACCTCCCCGGAGGCTCCGCGCCTGGCCGCGGTCCCACAGCATGGCGCGGGACTCGCACCCCCCCATTCGCTGCCTTCCCCGAGACATGTTTTTTTGGGGGAAAGAGAGAGGGATGTTGTTGTCTCATAAAGATAATGAATTGAGAAAGAGCAGCCCTGTGCTGTCGCATGCACTCCTTGTTTTCCTCCCGCAGGGGCGAAGCGGATGCTCCCTCCTGCATCGCCCAGCTCCCTCCCCACCACGTGTCTCACCTCTGCCCGCTCCAGGCACGCACCCCTGCTGCCCGTATTCATGAGGATCCTTGTTAGCACCCGTTGTGGAGGCTGGCATGGGCCATCCCCCCTCAGTGTGCCGCAGTCACTGAGATGATCCTCCTGACCCGATCGGGAGCCCTCCATATAATCCAAACCACATTGCTGCCTGATCGGATACAGGCACTGGAAAATAACCTTGACTGCACCAGTCTGGAAGAGCAAGGGATCCTATATCACCACTATGGATGATTTAGGATCAGGCATCATTTACAGATGACACAGAGAGGGTCTCGTGGCTAGCTACTCCCTGCCCAGGCATCTTCCCCAGGACAGTCCCTGCCACACCTCACTTCAGATGGCTCTAAGCTGACATCACCTGGGGGCAATTACTCCTGCAGTCATGAAACAGCTATGGCTGGTCTCTGCATTCCCCCATGCATTGCGGAGCTTCCTGTGATGGGGCTGGGGTCCCCCCCAAAACAGGTGGGGTATTACTAAAACCAAAAGCAGTCACCCATGCATGTACATTGCACCCCGCTTGGGTCCCTCTCCCTTCTGCTCCTGCAAGTCCCCTGTCTCCCCTCAGCATTCTCCACACATCTCAATTTCATTACCTCTCATCTTGAGCTGCCTATTACATGCTTTTTGCCAACATAAATATTTAATCCCAGTGCACTGCACAGAAAGGCCCTCATGGAGTTAATGCTTCAACTCATGTTTCTGTGGGGAAAACAATTCGGTGTGTGGCAGGTACCAGCCAGAGACGAAAGCTGGAGGTGGCTGTGTGGGGTGATGCAGGTGGGCTTCACATCACAGGGTGGGCTTCATGTCATGAGGTTTCCCTCACCTGCCAGTGCACAGGGCTAACCAGCTACATGATCCCACGCTGCTTCAGGCATGCACTGCCACAGGTATGCTCAAGAAACATCTCAAAACACACTTGCATGCTCAGAGGTTGTTTAGAGCAGGATCTAGCCATGATTTTGCCTCAGATGGGCTACAGGATAAGGGTTATGGGATGGTGGGATTATGAGGCTATAGGGTAGCACTAAGGTACCGGTATGGGCAAGACCCCAACAAAGCAAGGTGTCCCAGCCTGCCAGATCCAAACCCATACACAGTACGGACAGGTAGCACTGCAGACCCCATCCATGCTTTTCCACATGCTTGGGTTTGGCACTAACAAAGGGCAGCACCCACAGGGACGTGGCACCACAAAAAACCCTAACAAAGCCCTCAAACCCAGAGGGCAGAAGAGGCAGAGGGTAGAGACGTGACACTGGTACTGCTGATGCTCCCCAGAGGCAGCTTGTCACTCGAGTAAACACATCACAGCCTGCAGAAGTGCTGCAAAACTTGCATTTATAGGACCACCCTGATCAGCTTCTGGTTCCCACCAGTCCCTGACATACTGCCTTGATGGGGATGAGCCAGGTGGGCAGATGTATACCGAGCATCCCCACCACATGCAAGAAACAGGTATTGGTGTGTATCGAGTCCCCTGTGTGCAGGATGTGTACTTGCTTCCTCCACACCCTGCTGCAGAAAGGCTGAAGGACTATGACATTGCAATGATGCAAACCAAACAGAAGATTACAGTATCCTGTCTGACTGGGGCTGTGCAGTGAGATTAAGTGCCAAGGCTGTTTCCATACCTGGAAGGAAGGAAAAATGATGCCAGGGGCTGGCACACTCCAGACGTAGCTCAGGTTGCTGCTGTCATGCACTGTGCTGTGGCTTCCCCAGCAGAAGCCAACAGGAGAAAAGATGGAAGAGCAACAGGCCCCAATTCAGGGGTATGACACCCCAGAGCTGAGTAAAGGCAATCACCTGAGCCCACCTTACTGAGCTGCCCAGCCAGTGGCCCTGGGTGTTTGGGCAAACATCTACTAGAGGTCCCCAAATGAGGACTCCCTTTGCTCTCCTTCCTGCCAGGGCAGTGGGTCTCCACACCCAGCTCCATCAGCTCAGCTAGGCAAGACAGAACCTTGCCCCTCCACCCACTGTCCCCTGAACAAAACCCAACCCTCACCTCCTAATTCTTTTTTTAGAAACATTTAAATTATGACATAAGCTTTGGCTCCGAGGGTTTTCAGCCAAAGCCAGGGTATTTTCTTTCCCCTTTTCATAACAGAAACCACATTGCCAGATAATCAAATTTATCTCATTCCTGATGAGGGAAGTGAGCGTGTGTGTGAGGTGCCCAGGAGCAATGAGGGCATGTGTGCTGGGAGCAATCTCTCTGAAGGTACTCAAGGCAAAAATCCTTGGTAGAACAAGGCAGCATCAGACTGGGGAGACCAAGCAGGAACAAAGTGGGTCATAGCTTCAGCAGTGAGCAACACCCATAGCAAGCCCCACCATGTAGATGCGAGCTCTGCAACTAAGCAGCCACTTATTGGCTTCATCTCCCATTTTATTATGCTGTTCTCCTCACTGTACAGGTAACCCAGCATAGGGTGAAGCTCAGATTTCCCATGTCTGGTTTACAGGTGGGAAAACTCAGGAAGAAGCAGCTTCTTTGAGGTCACTTGCTAGCCTTGAGTGTCTCCATTTTACACTGACCTACTCTGGTGCAAATTCAGCTGAAGCCAATGGGAGCTGTGGATCTCCCAGTGAAGCCCTGATGATGGTGGTCCCAAAACTGGAGATGCCTGAATTCACTGGTTACTTTTGCAAACACAGATTCTGCAGCAGAGACTTGGCCACCTAAGGACTAACTTAACTTTTACAGGCAATGAGGGCTGTGAACCCATTTAGGGATTTCTAAAGCCTCAGGACATACAACTGAAAAAGGACCCAACATGTAGGTGCTCCTGACAAGTCTACTTTTAAGCAAAAGAGTTCAGCAGCAGTTGCAGTGGACAAACTGCAGGCCATGCCCTACCACATGCCTGCCCTATCACAGGAACCCAAGGCTGCCTGAGGTCTAGGGAGATCACACCTCCTTTCCACACCACCAAACAGGGCACCAGCACAGAAAGCCCAGATGCACTCACTATCCTCCAACTAGTAAATTACAAGCAGGCTTCTTTCACAGAGGGGGAAACAATCCACAAAACAACGGAATAAGTTAAAGGTCACTCAAGATCTACTGGAAAGCAGCTGGACAAACTCCCTGCAGCTAGGAAGTAGCCTTGTCCTGTGGCCTTGAGGGGGAGAAGGAGTGGCAGGGCTAGAGGGCTTGCTGCATGCTGAGAAAATCCCAGGTGGCACAACCAGGAGGTGGGTGCATACAGACATAATGCTCTGCACAAGACCAAGATTAAAGGAGAAATGTAATATTTTTAAATATGCAGCACAGCCCCACACACACACACACAGGATAATTAAGATAACAAAGTGCTCCTTGGGAGACAAGGCTGGTGAGAGACCTTGTGCTGTTGCTACAAGAAAAGGATGGGGTGGGATGTGCTACAGGTGTCCTTTGGAAAAATGAAATAAAAAAGAATGTTATGGACTTGCAGCTGTATCAGAGATACATGCTCATTGCTGTCCTGGGACAGGTGTCATAGGTAATGGTATCCCAACTTTCCCTTTAGAGTGTGGAGGAAAAGGTGGGCAGGAGGGATTTGTTTATGACTTATATTTGGACGAGCAATACCTTTGGGATCAAGTATCCCCTTGCTTTTGGGTCCTGGGGTCCCCTGCAGAGTCTGTCTGAGCTGGTGTACTCCATGGGCTGCGGGTATGGCTCTAGATTCAGGTGAAGACCTGCAGGTGCAGTAGTATCTGAACACCTGGGCGCCAGAACAGCTTCTCCCATCCTTCTTGGAGCATATTTATAACTACAGCTGAGCTGCTTTCGCCCACTCCTTAGGGCTAGAATTATCCAATTAAAATTGTCTGCAAATTCCAGGTTGAGCTGCTACTGAGTGCAAGGAGGCAGTCAAAAGAGGCGGCAAATATTCCCATCCAAACATCAAAGTGTTGGCAAGCAACACACGAACCCACACGAGGTAAATCCAACCATCACTTTACAGAGACACTCTTCCTGGGGTGTACAAGAGCTACCCAGCTGCAGATCAAGGAATGGTGAAGGGATAATCACCCCAACAGAGACCTGAGGAGCAGGGAAACATCACCAGCACCGTAGCACTTAAAGCACCAGCTCCAATCCTGCTGCAGACCAGCCCTGCCAGCCCAGGCTTGTGCTCAGAGACCCGCTCGGTCTCCTTGGCAGAGCAGGTGCAATGCCATGGGACTGCCAAGCGAACGCAGCCGTGCTGCGCCTGGCTGGGGCTGGCTCACGAGCAGCCGGCTTGGATGGCTCTGCATGGCACTTGCCTGTAATGGAAATTCCAGGATCAGCATGGGCAGAGCTTGTTTTGGGCTGTAATGAACCTCAGCAGGGTTGCAAGCAGGACCCGGAGCTGCAGGCGTGATGTAACACTGCCTCTTTGTGTCAAAGCCCTGCTCCTGCCCCCCGCAAGGCGAGCGACGCTCCTGCTACGCGGCTGGGATGGAGGTGCGGTGGTGGATGCTTCATCTGCGCTCTGGCAACAGAGGGAAAACTCCAGCTGGCAAAGTGGTATCACCCGCTGCCTCTAATACCCTGCAAACAAGTCATTTTGCTGTCAAATCAGCCTTGCTGGGAAGGAAACACCACCACACTGAGAAACAAGGACAAGAGAGAGGGGACAATGGGAGACACCAAGCCAGCCAGCAGCACTTTTGAGGGCATGCCGTGGCTTCCTTGAAGTGACCTCTCAGGTCCCTGGGGTCCCAGACTGCATGAGGAAATCATGAAGAAGATACTCTATTTTTGCACAGGAAGCATTGCTTAATCCCCTGACCTAAAAACCAATTCTCTCAAGTGGGGCTTATGTGAAGTGTGAGCAAGGGCATCCTTCAATTCTGCTCAGCTGCAGCCCACTGGAGATCTTCAGGTACATCACATCACCTCTGTGCCTCAGTTTCCCTAGCAAGGACACAGGCAACAAGAACAAAAACATCTGCCCTTCTCCTGATCCATTTCTCCCTTGAAAAATAAAAAGAAACACCCATTCCAAGCAGTGAATTCCTTCTGTCCTGGATGGGGAGAAGGTTTAAACCCTGCTGTAAGAACCAAACCGACGTGGCCCTCAGCTTTCCAGCCTTCAGTGCTCAGTACCAGGGAGAAGTGCTGAACAAAGCCAATGACCCCAATGCAGTAGCACAATGCAGCTTTTGATGGCTTAGAGGCAAATCAAAGCCAGCACTGCCTGTGGTGATATTTACATCACATCTGTTGTACTTGCTCTCCCATCAGCCTGTGAGATAAGACCTGGACAGATGTATGTTAGTGGCATCAGGTTCCTCCACACACAGAAATAAGAATATTCTCCAAGTCCATAACTGTACGAGGTTGGCAACAGGGATTTGGTGATGGGAGAAAGGTGGAACTGCAAACCTCTATTTGCTACCAACAGACAAAGAGGCCAAACTCCTCCTCTCCACCCCATCGCATTCCCAAGAAGAATCCCATGTTCACACACTCCCCCTGCAGCAATAATACCCTACATGATGACCTGTCCATGCCTCTTCCTCCTTGCTCCCTCCCTGCCAACCTTCCTCCAGCCATCCCCAGAGAAATGAGACCAGGCCTGGACCCAGACAGGTTTGGGGTTTGGATGCTTTCTTAGGACTAAATCAAGGCTCTTATTTCAATCCAGATGTCCTGAGGGGTGGGGAGGAGCTGGCCAGGGAAGGCACCAAAGACTGTTCCGTTTCCTTCCGTGGCATAAGGTATGAGCAGAAGCAGAGAATTCGGGGAGGATAACCTGATCATTCCAGCACAAAGGAGGGAGATACTCACACCTTGGAAGATACCAGGGAAGAAGGTCCCACTGAGGCCAGTGGAAAGGCACCTCCCAAGTACAGATCTGTCCCAGGTGGCTGAATACCAGTGGCAGGGACATGCCAGGAGGGTTCATGCACAAGCCCAGCTTTCAGAAGGGTGATGGCAAATGTCAGTACAGCACCACTGCAGCAGCACCTGACTGACCCAGGCTCAGAGACAGCAAGAGGGGGCTTAAAACCTGGGCCTGTAAAGGGGACAGGCAAAGCGATGAAGATGACAGCGAGACAAAGTGATCTGCTTAAATCACTCAGTACAGCAAACAGCAAAGTTGGGAAGAGCCTCCAGCACCTTGATTCCCATGAAGAAAGCATGAATGTCTTCTCTGTGGCTTTCATAGGTGTACCCTCCTAATGCTGGAAACTTCAACAGGAGCCCAACCTTCCTCCATGCATGGGGCTTCACTAATATCAGCAGAGAAAGAGACAATGTCCTTCTGCTGAGCCCCTGGCCTCCATGTACAGAGCATCTTTCATGGGGCACCCAGCTCCATGGTGGTGATGTGCATGTTCCCCAGACAGGCCCAGACACCTTGGTGCTGGACTTGCTTCAGCAAACACAAGCAGCAACATTTGGGCAGCCTGGTTCTGAAGCAACCCTAAACTGCTGAGAAAGGACAAGCCTGCATTTGGAGCCTGGGATTTAGCAAGCACTTGTTCAAATCCTGACTTGCCTCGTTTGAGCTTCCGCAAGCCAGGAATGCCTGAGAGGAGACTCCAGCCATACACTGCTCAGCTTCAGGAAGCTGGAGAGCGTGCGGGCTAGAAGAGGTGGATTCAGTGAAGCAGCACAGCTCCTGTGCACACAGGGGACTCAGCCAAGGGCTGTAACAGATGTGTTTTAACCCATGCCACGGAGCTATTTGGGATCTGTCTCCAATTGCTCCAGTGCTCATTCACATGTCTTCCTGACGGAAGACCAACAATAACAATTAGTATCATATAAGGAGCAGCGGACTGCTGCCAGCATTAGCACACTCTTGAGCACCAAGGGTTTCCATTCCACTTTTTATCCCAGCTATGCACGAGGCAGAGGTCAGTCAACATTAATCAGCCTTGCTCTGGGCCAGCTCCTTCAGCACATTCAGCTCGCGGAATTACAACCGCTGTCTCTCTGTGCTACAATGGGTTTCCTCTACTCAACACCTTTGCCTCTTTTCTAAAGCTTGCCAAAAAAAGTATGTCCACTGTTAGCCAGGATATGACAGAGCCTGAGCCTGGCCATGCTGGTTATACCTCCAGACCCTACAGGGATGACACTGGCTGGGCAGGGCTTGGTGGGTGTTTGCTGTGGATAGGAGCCTTGTGCTGTCATTCCACTGTCTAACTGAACCCCCTTGCATGAGATGAAAGTGCCCAATCTTCATCCCCTAGGAAGGGCTTTCCATCTTTCCAACACTCCTGAAACGTGCTCTCCCAGAGCCTTTGGGCTGGTTCAGTATCACCCTGGGGAAACCCTATCTGGGCCAGCAAAGGGGATGCAAATTCAAGGCTCCTTCTCAGCACATGAACACACTCCAAGGAAAGGCTCTGGAAGGGATCCTGATGACTTCCATATTATTTCCAGTAAATTTTGTGCTGATTCTTGGCACAAACACCGGAAATGAATAGGCTAGGTCAGGAATGTAAATAAAGTGAAACATTGGGATTTAATCTAATCTATAATTATAGTATCTGTGGTGCAGTCAAGAAGTTGGTGTGTTTGTGCTGCAACTCCATTGAGGAGCTGGAGGGGGTTTTCATTTCCCTTTCCAAAATTTCCCTTTTTGGCTGAGGGTTACTTGGTGTCTCCCCAAGTATCTGAAATGAACGTGCTGGGCTGGCAAAGCTGCTTTTTTCTAGCAGTCGATCAGGTACAGCTCAGCAAAGAGGCATCCCCAGGCACTAAAGAAACAATGGGATGAGAAGATGAGATGGACAAGTTAGTGAGATGGATGAGTTGGGCTGAAGGCTCAGGGAGGATGAACAGGGGAAGCTCCTGTCTCCCCAGTGAAGAGATCAGTTGGATTTGTAGGGTGCTGAGCTGAGCAATGTAAGTTCAGTCCTCCAGGCTGATTTTGACCTCTGAGACAAGCCAGAGATCTTTCTCTTCACTGGTGTTTGGTGCATCACCAGTTGCCTGTCACAGCATGGTGCTCCCAAGCTCCCAAACCATCAATCTGACTGTTGTTAACTGCTGTCCAGGCTGGCTGGTCCATGCAAGACAAGCACTTATCACACATGTAGACATCTCTCCCTCTGCGTTTCTCACCCCATCCTCTTCCAGATCCACCTGGGAGGAAACTTGACAGACTGTTCTGGTCTAGCTGACCTCAGGGGAAGACAGTACCCTCTTCCTGTGATGCATTTTGCAAGAATTATAAAACTTCTGCTTTTTCAAGAGCTTAAGCCACACATGACAGTCTTCAAGAACCATCCTCAGCATCCCTTTGTGTGTGCATATGAGCACATTCACACTGCTGCATGGATCCCCACGCATGGGCACTCATGTCTGACAGACAAGCAGGAGTGTCCATGTGGGTTCACGAGCCTGAGGAGCGCACACATTTTTGTTGACAGGTACTACTTTCCCTGTGAAAACCCTCTGTGCAGGGATTAACATCTCAGCCCCAGTGTACTGCAGGCAGGGGAAAGGAAAAGGCTGACAGGCAATGTATTTTCATCAGACTGAAATCGTGAAGGACAAAGAAATTAGTTCTCCTTTTGTTAGTTTATGTTTTGAAGTTACAGAAATCTCAAATGCAGAGGAATCAATCAGACTTGGTTTATTTGTTTGCTTGTAGAGCATTTTTTTGGGGTTGTTTTGCATACTCGAGCCCAGCTTTGATCTCAGGCTGGTACTACTCCAAACGAATGGTCAACAGCAGAGTGCAATTGCCATAGGTACTAGAGAAGAAAAGGAACAGGATGCCCGACACATTTACAGAGCAGAAGAGGCTTCCACGACCACACACTCCCCCCCCTCTCAGTTTACATCATACCCCCAGACTACCGAAGAAGCAAAAGCATTTGCTTTTGAAGAGCTCTGATGCTGCAGCCTCTGTGTGCTCACCCAACAGCCTAGAAACCAGCACAGGTCCCTGCCGTGTGGCTACAGTCAGGATTACACCCAGGCCAGAGCCTTCCCAGATAGCTCTTTTTTCCACAGAAACAAATGAAACAAGCAGGAGAAATCCAATTTAAGCAATGACCCCGTGCCCGTGTTTCTGTTGTTGTTACGTCTGCGCGGGCTCGGAACAGCGTGTTAGCCTCACATTTCACTGTTCTGGCTTTCTTCACACTGTGTTGCAACTGTATGGCCATCTGAAGAGAGGGATACTTAACGTGTGTGCCTATGCATCTGAGGATGCACAGATGTGAAGGTAACACGCGCGGCTCGGGTCCCAGGTTGGAGCAAACGCGTGTGTGTGCTGGCAGCGTGTGCATGCACGGCAGTGCAAGCCAAGGCAGGGAGCTGTAGGTCTGTGTGTCCACACACACGTGCCTGGGTGTGCAGCAGCACATGCCAAAGAGGGTGAGATGTGCTGTGTGGGCACACCCATTTTTCTGATGCCCAGGAGTGTGTGTCCATGCCCCACAGGTGCCAGCATAGACATGTGTCCAGATATGTGTGCCTCGGTGTGCGCAGCGCTGGGAACAGCCTGCTGAGCATGAGCAGGATGGAGCCAGACTGAAACCCAAGGCCTGTCCCCATGGAAGGCCAAAGTCCAAAGCAACTTGATGCCAGGGGACTACTATCTGCAGCCGTGGGTCCCCACAAAAAGCCACTGTCCCTCACCCAAGGGTGCCCACAGAGATCAGGAACTGCCTATAGCCACTGCCAGGACACGGGGCATCACCAGTCTCTGTGTACCCTCTCCAATGTGCCTCACGCCCCTGAAGCATAAGCCTGGCTTTGACCAACCCTGGACAAAGCCTTCTACCTTCCACTCAAGGCTCTCCAGGCCCTTGCAGACATTCAGGAATTAGATCACAGAGCCCCTAAAGCGATGGGTGAGTGTAATTATCCCTGCCCAGCAGATGGGGAAGATGATTTGGCAGCCCAGGCTGCCCAAGAGCCAGACCTTCTGGCTCCCATCTCCGTGTGTTCACCTCAGCAGCAGCCTCCCCATCAAACCTAGTGACAAGTCCCTCTCCTGGTGCCTCTGGCAGCTGTAAGTCCAACGGCTGAGAGCTCACAACCCTCTGATTTTATGGGCAGCGGGTTATTAGCAAGCTCTGTGGTTGCTCCAGTCTCTCCCTGGCACCTCGTCAGAGCAGCTCAGTTCCCAGAGATATTAATAATTATATTTGTGTCTTACATATACTGAAGAGAAAAGCATGTAAAATTATTAAATGGCAAGAGGTATCACTTGGAGCCAGCTCCTGGACACAGCTCTGCTCAAGAGATGCACAATAAAGGCTTCTCCTGCTTTGGAGGCTGTCAACATACTTCACTGTCGGGGTGGAGGGGGAGGCAAAGGGAAAGTATTAATCAAGATCTTTAAAAGTTCCTGCTGACAGACCATTTGCCAGCTCTCACTTTAAATGCTTTTGTGGTCCCATAAAAAGTTTCATTACTCACTACAAAATGTGTTTTAATTATTACAGTCACTCTGACATTAAGCCCTAGGTGTTTCTCTTGCTTACTCCTCCATCTCCTTGCCTTTTTTTCTCTTCTTTCCTCTCTTACTTTCCTGACTTCTCATTTATCCCCCAAGAGAGGGGATGTCCTGAGCAACAAGCCAGATTGAAAAGCCCAGACCCCCTCCAAATGATACTGAAGCAGAAGTTAATGTTCAGATCCTGACATTATCCCTTTTCTTTGGACACTACTGCACAGGGTTCAAACAGAAAATCCAGTTCCACATGCACAAAGGGTATCTCAGAAGAGTCAAGTAAGTGAACATCAGCACAGGCATGGCCAGTCATGCCTGCAGAAGTGGTGGGCAGATGGTGGGCTGTCTCTGACCTGGTATATGTGTCCTTCTATAACAACCAGCAATAGAGACAAACACCACCCATCGCCCTTTTGACATCTGGCTATTTCACCCCATTTGGCCACTTGCTTCAATCCGACCACATTAGCTCAGTTCATCCATGAGACAACCCTGTCCCACCATGCACAGACCTGGAGACCCAGCATACTGAAAACGTGGGTTATTCCAGCGGAGTCTCCCACAGACTCCCAGTGCCTCCTGTGCTTTACTGGCAGACACTGGTTTTCCATTTCACCAGATAAACCCAATACTCCAAGCAACAGAAAGAGTCACATCATTTGTCTAGTGTTTGGTAGAACAATGCGCTAACCAACCAACAAGGTTAATAACAAATAACAGCATAGGAGATCCCCCCCTTACCCCCAGCACCATCCCACACGCCTCTCCTTACTTGTACAGACCATCTGGTTCCAGGCACTTGAAAATGACTGAGTAGAGGCTGGTTTCAGGGACATCTCCATGGCTCCTACCCGCTGCCACACAGGATGTTGCAAGGCCAGAAAGCAAATCATCCGCAAAGCTCAAGGATTCTCCTGGAGAGCAAAGAGATGAGCAAGACCAAAACATCAATACAGGTGCAAAATTACTGCTGACTGTTAAAAAAATCGCTGTAGGAACATCCCTACACAGCACAGGCAATCGATGAGATCTAGCTGGCTGAGGCTGGTAGGAATGGCCCCAAGTCCATACAGGCAATGTCTGGAGTCACTGCCAACACCACAGACTGGACCACCATCCAAGGTTGGGTTCCAGGTCCCCAGAAGAGCTAGAAGTCTGGTTAAATAGGGCTCACCTGCCCTAACTGCACAATCAGGTCTTGAAGAGGATGTGGGGTTTTTTTTTAAATTACCTGTTACAAGGAAATATTTCTGCAATGTTAGGTTATCAGGAAAGGAGACATTTGTAGAGCTTGGATGGAATTGCTCTTAGCATGCTGGGGTTTTTTGTGTGGTTTTTGATTATTCAGTGAAAACCAGGAGCTTTGCATTCCCTTTCATGTGCACTCTGTTGGCTCCTGGAGCTCTGACTGGAGTTCCTTCAGCTCTGCTGGGGAATACTCACCCTTTTACAAGCATGTGAAGCAAATGAAAAAAAATTCCAATTAAGAATGGTGAAAAATGTCATTTCCCCCCCCCCCCCTTTTTTTTGTCTTCTAGTTTATGAAGCTTATTAAACACTTAGATCATGACCCAGCTGAAACTAAAAATGCTCTGCTTACTAAGCTCTTTGGGCATGACTACCCACCACCACACAACCTGCCTCTTTGCAGTGGGTGTCTATCGGTTAGAGCTCATTGTGTTCAATTCCCACTTTGCATCGGTGTAACTGGAAGCCCAAGGTACTAATGAGTGAAAAAAAACCCCAATGGGAGCAGCTGCTCTGGTTGTGCCCCTACACCCACCAATGGGAATTGGAGAAAGGGCTGCTGCACCTGATAGAGCTGTGCTGGTATAAACAAACCTGGCCCCAGATTGCTGTGCAGGGTACCTTGTGCATGTGTGGGTGTCAAGCCACCACAGCAGAGGAAGGAGAAGAGGAATTCCCTCCTCAGCACTTCTCTTTTTTCATTTTTCTAAAAGCAAAAGTGACTGAGGACCACTTGAGGATGACTGAAATGAAGCACAGGTTGAGGTTCTTGGTATAGAGAATAAGAAATAACCTAGTGGTATAACCAGCCCAAGACATCTCACTGTGCATCTGGATTACCCAGGTAGAAGGAAAAATCCCCTCCTCCCCAGCTGCCCCCCCGCAGCTGCATTTGTGTCTTGTCTCAAAACACACAACTCGGTAACAAATGTCCCCCTTGGCTACAGAAAAGAGCAGCAATAAATTCTTTTCCTCCCTAAAGGAATCCAAGCCTTAATTATTCATTTTAATGCTCCCAGCATGACTTGTTCTTTCCAAACTTTTCTTCAGGCAGCTCTGTCACTGGTCTCTGTAGCTTAACCCAGTCCCCAGCCCCGAGTCGGTACCAAACCCCAACTCATCTCAGTGGGCAGGCTGGGCTGGCAGCAGGAAAAACACTGCCTGCAAGTCATGAGCACTGAATGGCCCTCAGCTCTGGGTATATGGTTTAAACAAACAAACAAAACCCTATTGCTCATTTCCAACTTTCGTTTCTCTCTCTCTTCTCATACAACATCAGGCCGATTTGGGGAACTCCCTGTCACCAGGAGTCATTGAGAACAGACGCTGCCGTGACTTATAAACCAGATGAATCACAAACATGCAATGAAGGAGGATCAGACTCTGCTG
Organism: Gallinula chloropus; assembly: GCF_964237585.1. Lineage (NCBI taxonomy): Eukaryota > Metazoa > Chordata > Aves > Gruiformes > Rallidae > Gallinula > Gallinula chloropus. The sequence continues at coordinate 8,699,058 of NC_140103.1, read as the reverse complement.
CTGAACTAGAGCAAGAACTGTTAAAACCTCTTCAGATCTCAAGCAACCAACTTCTGACCCAGAAGAAACTTCATGGGGGGACAGATCATCCCATGGGTGTCTGCTGTGGGATCTCACACCTTCCTCCAGAGCATTCAGGGTTTAGAGGCAGACAATGACTAACAGCTAAGAAAAAGCCTGGGCAGAGAGACTGTGGTGAGAAACTGGGCAATACCAAGGGGACATTTGGACTGGCAATGCCCAGGTGCAGTGAGCATCGGTCAGGACATCTGTGCCAGGGAGCACAAAAGATGGGACAGGAGAGAAAAACACAGGACTGAGTCTGGCAGTGAAGAAGGTGGAACCAGGCTTGCAGGAGACTGGAAATGGAATGGAAAAACTCATGTGCAACCACTGAACTAAACCATGCATTAAAATTGCAGAGATACCTCTCCATAAGGCATCCATCAACTTCAGAATGCTCATCTTTCATGGGTTTTCTGGGTAGCTTTGAGGGGAGAGGAGCAAGCTGGCAGTGAGCAATGCCCCAAAACACAGCAGTACCTGCATCACACCATAGTTTGGTTTGCCAGAGTCTGATCAGACCTGCCTATGCTGCAGAACGTGTTGCTGTCCCCCTGCACAGGAGCAGATGAGGTTCTCAAGGTCTGCCAATGTGATGTCACCTTAGGTTAAGCCAAACCCCTTTCAATAAAATCCCTACAGCAAGAGGGTGCTTTGTGTTCAAGCCTGAGCCTCTGGGGAACTTTCCCCACTTGTTGGCCCTGCTACAATCAAACAAAAGCGAAGAGGTTGTTAGGAAAATAGCAAAACAGATGCTAGCAAAGGTGCTGAAACCTCAGCCCCAAGGCTGGGAGACTTTCTGCACCTGTATAAGCAGCAGTGAGATTGCTGGTGGTGCCAGACTGCACGGACCATGGGGTCGGGTAAAGGACACCCCAAGGATGAACTGACAACCCAGAGCTGTCAATCGGCAGCGACTGCAGGGAGATGTTTTTTCACGCTCTCCCCTGGGTGAAGCAGAGCACATGGCAACTTTCTTTGTTTATCTCACACATGAGAAGTCTTTCTTTGTTCAGTCCACAGTACTCTGCAAACAGCTGGAATGAAATTTCCTGCTCCTTCCCTAGGACCAGAAATCAAGTTATTCCCTAGATTCAGCCTGGGACCTTGTCTGTGAAATGTGGTGAAGGAAACCGGTCAATTTGCTGGCATTGCAAGGGGATGATGGACCACTTATGTTGCCCTACCAGGAAAAGAGGTCTTGCAATGCTGTAGCAATGGAGGCATCCTGGCCCAAACACACAAGGCAATGGTGAGAGCTCAGCACGCAGCATTGCTCGTCTCTGCTTACGAACAAGGCACGGGGAAAGCAGGAGGGAAGGCTGCAGAGGGAAGGAACAAAAAGCACGAGCTTATCGTACAAGAAGCGACATAGAAAGGCCAAGCAGAGGTACATAACTCTGAATACATCAACAGGGCAGGTGCTTGGGTGGAAATAAATATTTGGGCTAATGGGGAGTAATGGCAGGAGAAAGTAAAATGGGTATGAATGAACGGGCTGCTCCCCAAAGAGCAAGTAGCCGAGCTATCTTTTAAGAAGGAGTTTGATCACTTTATAAAGGGGATTATATGGATAAGTAGTTTGTGATGGAAAGCAAAGGGGCTTTTCTGTCTGGCCCTGCATTCTCACACACCCTGCCAGCAAATAGAAAGCCTCCCAAAGCTGGCCTGAAGCACAGACCTTCTAGATTGCTGGAGTATCTCTGCTTGAGTTATTAAATTTCAGGAAGAACCCAAAGGTTCTCTGCAGAGTAAATGATAGCTAAGCAGATCATCTCTCTGGTGTAGGAGGGATTTTATTGACCAGACAGCCATCTGTGTCCTTCGTTAATAGTAATAAATAATTGATGTCACACTAAATAAAGCAATAAGCAGTTACAAATATCAAGGACAAATGACCAGCTCCTGTGAGGATGCCTCACCTGTTTTCACTTCTTGGAATCAAAAACTCCAGACCAGAGCTCAACATCACTATGGCAAGTGCTGTGCACAGAGCAAACTGTACCTGCTGCACCCTGATTACAGGTATTGGAGTGACTGTGCTCAGTAAAAGGACACTGACACTCCTTCACAGTACACCAAATCCCTGCAAGTCTCTCCTGCCCCTGATTTCCATGCCAGTGCCATCCCAGGTCTGGTCTGCCCTAAACCATCCAATTCCCCATGCAACTTCTGAAAATCAATCTCTGCTTTACTAATGACTGCTGGCAAGATGAAGCTCCCTCTGAGCACCATTTCCCTTCTCTCTCCAGTGCAACCCTTCACTATTGCCTCATTCTCTTCCATGGACATGGCTGTAGAGTTTGGCAAAGCTCTTCTGTTTGGTTTTGTAAACATGTATCTTATACTGATTCTGGTGTTGTAGTGAGTCAGAGCTCTCCCTAAACCAGGGGAGAACTGCAGCACACTTGGAGCTTGCAGAGGGGTTAGCCCCATTTTGTGAAGCTTTGCAAACTTGTGGTCACAGCAGGTCTGGGCACCCCAAGGCATATAGGTCAACCCACCAGTGATGGCTCTGGGATAGCGCCCGGAACTCAACTTGATGTCTAGACTGGAGGGGGAGGATGCCTGCGACTCAGGTGCCTGCTTGTGAGGCTGAGCTGGCAATCTGCTCCCAAGTGAGCACATTTCTAGTGGCAGGAGGCTCAGATGGGCAGGCGTGGGGATGGAGGAATGAAAATGCATGGGACCAGGCTCAGACGGCTCGCTCGCAGCATCCGACAGCCTTAGTCTGCCTCAGTCCTTCCACTGCAACTCGTGCCAGCGCCCAGCAGTTGTGGACAGCAGGCAGGATGAATCACCTATCAACCATCCCACTGAAGACAACGAGAGTTACGGCGTCGAGTTCAACCAGACTAAACAAAAGCGCGAGGCCAGGAGCCTCTAGGAGGTTAGAGGAGCTGAAGGCTCACGGGGGTCCCCACACCTTCAGCCTGTGTCCCTGTGCCAAGAGCAGCACAGACAGAACCCAGGCGGTGCAAACTGGAGTGGAAATGGAGATGAGAAGAGACCTCCCGGCTGCAATTCACCTTTGAGATTCCTAGAAAGAGAACAAAATGGAAAGTAGGAAAGCACCAACATCTCTGCCTTGACAGCTTCTTTCCTAGACTGGACAAACCCAAGCCTTCAGTGTTACCAGTCACTTTCTTCTGACTGTGGTTTTCTCTCTTCGTCTTTCTCCCTTTTGATTTTTTTTCAACCTGTTTTCAATTTGCTCTTGTGGCATCTCTGACTGTGACCTCATTCTGGTACTTAAGGGGGAAAAAAAAAAAGAAGAGAGAGAGTGTCCTTTAAAAAAGAAATTAAAGAAATCATATTTTATTTAGTTTGGTTGGTTTTGAAGCTTTAGCAGAAGAAAGATTAACCTTTTCTGCCTAACTTAATGAAAACAAGGAGAAAGCCTGTATGGATAAATAAATATCTGTGTGGGTATGGAGCAGGCACGATCGTGTTACAGCCCCGGTGGAGCTGTAATGGGGAACAGGCGCGTTCCTGCGCAGCAGCTCCCAATTCCCGATCCATTTTCAAGGAAAGAAAAACAGAGTAGAATGTCAGAGGCCCAAGTAGGCATAAATGAGGGAGCCCGGGGAAGGCAGATGGGGCCCAGTGAGGACCTCCATCCCCAGCAGTGACCTCCAGAGCAATGCCAGCGAAGCAGATGGAAAGAGACCTTACTCCACTTTCCCCTTGCCAGGTTTTGGTTCCTGAAATGAGGAAACAAATGGCACACTCACTCCTCCAAGTCTGTCACCTTTTGGGGGTCCTCATCCCATCCTCCTCTTTCTCTGGGGCTCTGCCTCCAAGCAAGGGAGGTTCAGAGGAATGCTGTGAGCAGAAGGCTTGGACCAGGTTTTTGGATGGGTAGCAGGGGAGCACAGGCTTGCAGAGTGGGTCCTCCACAATGAGGTGGTACCTGGGTTTAATGTGCTTTGGATCTGGTGCTTCGTGGGGGAAGGAGGTAAAAGGTGATTTGTCTTGGAGATGATGGACTGATTTAAATTAGTGTAACATAACTTTAGGCGACAGAGCTGTTCCGATTTACATCAGCAGATGGTCTGTCTCGCTGCCTAGATCATTAACAGCAAACTGTCCCTACTGATCCTGGTGGAAGGATGTCAAAACCGCCTTCCCTACACAGCCTGCCAGATTACAAAAGAAATAAAAAGGCCTAGTTATTACTAAAAAATATTCTGCCCACATTCTGGGAGCATCCATGCATGCCAGCCTCTTGTGTTAGATGGGAGCCCAAGCCCCATGCTTAAAATCCCTGCAGCTTCTGAAATAATTTGTCAAGACTTTTCTTACAGACTCATCCATTGGGAATCCCTCTGGCTGGGCACAGGTTGTCCAGGCTGATGCAGAAAAGCCAGGGATTGTGCTGTGTAACTTCAGGCACAGTTTGTACCCCACTTGCCAACTTGTACAAAGGTGTGAATTGCAGGACTTCTCTGAACAACTTCACTTTGCCTAGGTTACGAATTTGGGGGCATTTTCTTCCTATGTCTATATGCTACTAGACACATTAACAATGACGAAGAGCTCTCCCCTGGACTTCCCAGTTCTGATGGAAGACTGCACTCATACATGGCTAAATTTAAGTAGCATTGCTTTAGCTAAGAGCAAAAGTTGCATTCCAGTGCCACAAAAGTCCCTTGAATGACATCACTGGTGCTTTCCAGGGTTAGAACTTGCATACAGAGTCACCATGTGGAACTGAAGGATGGGCTGTCTTGCACTGCTCTTATCCAGAGCAGCCAGTCGAACAGAAGGAAATGGTCTTAATTTGGATGAGCTGCAATACTCGAAAAACATGACACACAAGGCTAATCATGGGGGTAATCCTCCATTAGGGTGAACGATAGGACTCGCTGCTCCTTCACCTGGGCTCTCCACAAACTGCTTCTCACAGTTTCTTCACAGTCAATATTCTAAGACCTCAGAAAAACTGCTTCAACTCATGTAAAAATGCATCACCTCCTCCATCTCCCCCAAGGCAGTATGCTGCTGGAGGAGAGTGAGAATTAATGCATTTCATTCTGGGCTGTGAGCCCTCCAGTATTTCTCAGGGTTCACTGGGTTGCTATGGGTCATCCACAGCCAGACACAAGCTGACTCTGCTATGCTTGGAGCCATCCAGGCATGATCCAGTTCCAATCTCAAGCCACGTATTCACATTAGCATGGTGGAGAGTCCAAGTGAATTTATCTATTCCCTTGGAGTTTGTTTTGGGCTGTGCAGCATGCTAAAATAGTTGGTTTCAAGGCAAAGTGGGACCCATTTGTGCTGGGGGTTGTGTAGACACATAGCAAAGACATGAGCTTTGGCCTCAGACACTTTTTGTCCAGCAGAAGATTTTGTCCATCACCACAGACCTGGTTCTCACTCTCATCACCACAGATCTAGTTCCCATCCTCATTCTTCCTTTCCTTTCATTTTTACCTTCTTTTTAATTAGAGGTTTCTAAACAATGGATCAGATTGTCCAGACCACTTGGTGGTTCCCCAAGCCAGCAGTCTGTAGCAGATCCAGGGACTTCACAGAGCTTTATGTTCAACAGGAATCCCACCAGCCCTTCTACAGCCCCTGAGCCAGTCTTCTACAGCATATACTGATGTGTCAGATAATTCAGACAGCAACAAAACCTGTATCATAATCTATTTTTTTCTTAAATACACAAAGCTACTGCACTGTTGCAGTTCCTAGGTGAACAAATTATTGTGCGAAAATTACTCCCAAATTTTGGACACAGAGATGGCACCAAGGAGCTGGGCTCCACCAGTCCAGAGCACTGGGTGCTTCCATCTTCTGCTGGGATTATGATGACTTAACTTGAAATGGAGACGCTTTCACCTTTGAGACATGTCAGAGGATAAATCCGGGGACCCTTTAGGATCCTTCCTAATGAAAAATCAATGACAAGATGATTCTGGCCAGTCCAAGTGGGCCCTGGTGACATACCAACAACATGCTGACACACAAACCTGCCTAGTACATGATGGTCTATGAAGCAAGCAGGGCAGACCTGCCAAATGCCAGCTCTACCAGTCTCTTACCTTTATTTTCAGCTCTTAATGACCAAATACTGCAGTATAATGTCCCACAGAACCCCCTGGATGACTTGCACCCACAGGAGATCAAGCCTTACACACACATGCAAACACCAAACTAGCCGGAGGGGGAAAGAACATTTCCTAGAAAGAAACTCAGTGTGCAATTAATCACTAAAAAGATCATTATCTCAGGTGATTTATCAAGCCAAATTACTTCAAACCTATGCCGAAAAGCTATCAGCTGCTCTGTGCTTCACTTCTCCTTCCACTTCCTGGGAAAGCGGAATTTTGGACTGATTAGATCAGCCAGTTTCTTCTATAACACCCCTGTTGCACAACCCTGCTCACAGTCCCTTCTTTACGCTTCATGGGTCAGTGCTGGGAAGGGAACCAAACCACTACCTGTGGTGGCAACCAATTTAGAGAGACTATTCGGTCCCATTCATTCTAACTAGAGGTATTACGTGTAGGTGCTGATGTTCACAGAGAATTAGTGATAAGACTTTGGACTAGCATATTCCAAAGGGCTCAGCATGCACAGCTCCAGCCAGATCTGCAGCCTGTTAGCCAACGAACACTTCTGAAAACTGGTCCTCGTGGAGGACCTGCATGGAAGCAGCCCTCTTATTTGGCCCTAATATGCATTTTTGGACATTTGAGAATGTGGGAGCAGATCCTCAGTTCATAAAATCTCCTGTAGCTCCCTTGAAGTCAATGGAACAATAACAATTTACACTATCAGAGTTTCTGCATCCTGGCTGTGAGCTATTTGGAACAACTACACCATAATGATTATTGCAGATATTTCAGATCCCTTGTCTAAGTCAGATAGAATACCACTGTATAAGAAAATAGAGAGTTGGTTTGCTATGATTTCCAAAGAATTATTGACCTATATCTTGCAAACATTTACACGTTTAACTTTATTCATGTGAGTTGTTCCATTACACTCATGTGCCAGATAAATTAATGTCCATGCTTGCAGGACCAAGGTTAAAACTTGTGTAAACACAGTGAGTTCTAAATATTTTTTGGTAGGTATGTTCAATTACCTTGGACTCAGACTAGAAAAAGCATGTCATCTGATCATGCCTCTCTTCATAACTCTCCATTTATCCCAGTAGGTACCACAAGAGAAGCCAAATGTAGTATCAGGATAACACTGAGAAAAGAAGCAATTATCTGACCAAACTCAGAAGGCTGGAAACACCCACTGGGTCAGGACTAACACAGGCGAGAGTTGACAGCAGTTCTTGAGCAAAGAACTACCTGGGTAACAACAGCTTGCTTAACACAGCCAATGTCTTGTTCACCTATTGATTTCTCCACAATGAAGTTATCATTTTTCCTCAGTTTTGATTGATAGACACAAGTTAATGAAGAGGAGAAGGAGATGGGATTCTCTTGGCTGAGGAGTCTACTTCAGCATCCATCATCATATCAGCAATCACTCCATCTTTTTCACTGAGACTACAAGGTGAGACAGGATCTCCCCCAACACTGCACCATCCCACCACTCACAGGATAGAACATATTCTCTAATTTCTTAATTTGAGCTGATTTTGTTTCCCAGAGGACAAGACGTGCCAACAAGGCTCCTGTCACTCAGCAACTGCAATGCACTCCACAAAGGCCGTTAGTACCTCCAACAATGTGGCAACACATACACCCCCTCAGCCAAGCCAGGAGCTCCGTTGCGATACACACCTGCATCGCAGACGGCTGCAGCACCATGAGGTTGCCAGCAAAGGAGGAGGGACACAAAGAAAGGAAATTGCTTTTTTCCAGATAGTGAGAGGCAAATCTGAGGCTGTCACCCAGAGCCCCAGTTCAGATCTCTAACCACTCATAGCTGGCTTTCATCTCTGCAAGACTATTAAGGCTTTTCCCAAGGGATTGGACTCCAGACACTGAAGATACCTGCCATGAGCACACAGCAGGGCACTGGCACAGAAGGATGCCTTCTGCTCTGAATTTTAAGTCATGTTTACTGTAAACTGAGACAAATCAATCCTGTCATGCACAGGAAAGGGGATTGTTAGTAACCAGGACAGCTCTGATGGATGAAGTCCCCTGGGAGCCCATCTCACCCAAGGCCCTCGGTGGTGGGAACAGCCGTTTGACTCATAGATGTCCTTGGCAAAGCAAGGTATCTGGGCACACTTCCTATCCCCAGGATCACAGATCACTCTATGATGGTTAGTTGGAGACACGTCATCGCCAGCAACTGTGTAACATCTTACCACTCAGATGACAAAAGACAGATTCCCAGAATGAGCAGGGCAGGATTAAGCCTAGTGGTAAATGGATTCCAGGGTTGTTCCAGGATCTATACTGACGAGGGAGGCCAGTGCCAGGTAGACTACTTGGAGCTCATACAATGAGGTTATCACTTCCCTCCTTTCTTCAAATCCATAAATAGAACCCAAACATCGCTTGGGCCATGTTAGAGAGATAAGGTGAGTCTCTCCCATCCCTTGCAAAGCCTGAAATAGAAGACATGCTACTCCCTATCCTAAGCATCAAGTGGTAAGATGTTGACATTTAGCAGTAGGGAAAAATAGCCAAACAATGAACCCTCTCAGGTCTCTCTTCTTCCCTCCCTTCCCCCAGTCCCCTGGAAAATGTTCATAAAGTGAAGTGGAAAAAAGGAAAACCAACCCAAACCCCAACAATCAAAACCCAACCTTCCTAAGGCTGTGGAAATACCATGTAGAGGAGAGTGAGTCAGGCTCTGCTAACTGCACAAGGGTCATCAGTCCTGAAGGCAGAGATGATTCACCAAGGCAGCAAGAGCTAGAAAGTAGAAGAGACCAAAAAGAGGGTGCAGAAGGGAAGTTGTATCAAAGATGGGGAGGAAAGAAGAAATGAAATGGTTCTGGGTTTCACGCACCTTCTCTTTATCAAACACCACTCAACTGGAACTGACCCAGGAACACTCACTTGATAGTGGTGAGGTTATTCCCTTGGTCCTTTGTCCAGACTTTCTTTATGAGAAGGAGGGAGAACAGGCTGTAAGGACTCAATCCATCCCCATCCCTTGCTTTTCCCTCTCTTCTGCCCCTGCCTGAGATGCTTAGCCAAGCCTCCCTGCTGTCTCTGCTTCCAACGCTGCTTTCCTGCACCCATTCTCTGTAAATTCAGCAGCATTATGGGACTCTGTTTTCCCCATAAAAGATTCAAGGAGATGAGAAACGCAGGGCTTGCTTAGGAGCACAGCATGCCATGGGGAGGCCCTCCTGGATGCCACTGGCACAAAAAGCCATATCACAAGAGATGGAGAGGAGGATGGGGCTCAGGTGCCTGGGGAGAATTCTGCCTGCCAGAATGCTCTCCTGCTATTCCTCCATTCATCTTTCCTCCTCAAGCTGTCCCCCCAACCCCTCCTTTTATCTAATAGCCATAAAAACCCAAAACACAAAAAGCTTGCTCTGAAAAAATCCTAAATACAAGGTGGGAGGGGAGGGGGGGGGGGAAAGGAGAAAAAGAATCCTCCCTCTCAAGTTCACAATGAGAGCTGTAAAACTTTTTCTGCTTGGAAAATTCTCCCGGTCAGTTTTTCCTACTGTTTAATCCCCGCTTTGAGTTACACAGAAATGAGTAAACACATTTTATAAGGTTCTAATTCATACCTAACCCATACAGTTTATAGCTTAACATAGTAAAATATACACACACACACACGTGTGCTTTTTATACGTGCATGTGTGTGTGTATATGTATATGTTTATATATATATATCTCTACTCACACCCATATGCATAAAACAGCTTTGGTCCCACTCCTGTGAGCCTCCCAGCAGCAGGTCTGATTGCTCCGGCATGTGCTCTGCTCCGAAGCAGCCTGGCATGCTTAGGTGTGACTTAGCTGGCCTGGAGACTAGTTTCCGCTCCAGATCCCTGCAACCTCCTTTGTAATAAATAATTAGTCTGTCTCGTTAAGGGAACGGCAGGATCCACCGCTCCATCCTTGGAGGACTGAGGAACACCACCACGTGGTTTCCCAATTTATGTCCATATTCTGCCCAGAGAGCACTGGGAGTGAAGCACCACAGCAGGGAGGCAGCCAAGGCTGGGCTGGAGGAGCTGCAGTGAGCTCAGCTACCATGCTGTCATGGCCTCATGCCAGGCAAGGGCATGTCGGCCTGAAAGCTCTCTGCTGGCAAGCATCAGAGAAAACCTGAAGGTGGGCACTCAGTCCAAGCTTGGCCCATGGTGCAGCTCTGCTCTGGAGGAAGGCAGGCAGCCATCACACCCAACTCTTTCATGTAGTTCTGGGTTAAGATCAGCCCTGATGGGACATTGCAAGTGTCTTGACCTGTGCCAGGCTCTGCATCAAGCTGCTGGAGAGGTAGTTCCTCCTCTGCAGCAAAACCACGTCCTTCACCTTTGCTTAGGACCACGGAGACCAGTCACAATGTGCTGTGGATGGCATTAAGGCCAAAGAGCTACCTGAACCTTCATCTCCCACTCCACTGTTTGAGAACCAGCCACCACCTCCCTCTACCCATTCGGAGGTAGAGCTGACCAATTCATCCTGTTAGACGTGGTCTCTGCACTTCTTCAGCCTTTTAACCTAGTGTGGGCAGAGGAGATGGAGTCCTCTTGACCAGTAGTTTAAAATTAGCTAATTCCACCTAGAAAAAAATACACTGCCTGATACAGAGAGCTTCTGAACAGCAGCAAACCCCAACAGTCCACACAGAGATCTGCCTCACCATTTCTGCCTCACCATCTTCCAGTGCATCTCTGGTACTCCCAGGCATCCCCAGGGTAAACAGTTGTGCACATCAGACCGAAAACTCAGCACCAGCATGCCCAAACTCTGCACAGGGGGCACCTTATAAACAATTTGAGCTTGGCTGTAACTCCAAGTTAGGAGATCTGTATGACTACTGATGAAGGAATTGCCTCTACCATTGCTCTGAAGAAGGTGGCTTCTCTTGAGCTTTTCTGGTTTGGGTTTTCCTGCTTGCTTCCCCCAGCAGCTTGCTATTAAGTTGAGCATCCTGTACAGTCAGAGAGAATAGCTGTAAGCTATTAAAGTATCATTTCTGCTATACCTCTGCAAGCCCACACCAAGAGATCATTTCCTCATAGGAAACGATCAGAGACACAGAGAGAACTCTGCCAGTGACACAGCCAACGCCGCTGCCGAGACACGCTGCAGCAGCTCCACTGCCACGAGTGGCAACGGAGCCGTCTGTGCCAGCCCAGAGCCTGGCTCTGAATTGTACTTGCTGTGGCACAGCTCCTCAGAGCAGGAAGGCAAGACGACAACAGAAACACCCAGAAAACATCCCAGACACTGGATTTTGTGCTTCTCCAGAAAGGCCCTTTCAGAGCATTTGCTTGATTTATGGGATCTGCTGCCCTGAACCTCATGTATTCCCCGATGGGCTTTCATCTCCCAGAGGGCATCCAATTAACCAGCAGAGAAATCAGAGTCACAATTAACTTCTTTTCATTATTTCCTGACTCACTGTCATACCTCCCATCATCTTGTTTTTCCTCGTCCCTGCTTGTTTACTCCAGCTCCAACCCCTCCTCTATTCAGAAACCGAGAAGAGGCAGGAACAAATATAACCCCCATCAAAAGGCCAGGGACAACTGGAAACCTGCACTGAAACACAACTGCCTGGTCTGAAACTCCTCAGCTTTGTCTTCTGGCCCTCCAGTACAGCCTCTGCTCAAGCTGTCAGTAAGCCAAACCCCAGCAAGCAAAAGTGAGTTGACCCTTAAAGTCCTATTTTTTAAACCGAGGTGCCCCTGCATGCTTTAAGTCCTCCAGCAGCCTGGCACAAAAGCCACCTCCCAGGTGGGAATTTGTCTCTAAAGACCACACTCCAGGTCTCTCTGAGCAACCATGGCAAGGGCTGCCTGAACCACATCCCCAGGGCAGCCAGCAACGCTACCATCCCTGCTTTTCTCTCTCTTTATTCCTTCTGCCTGTTGCTGCAGTTAAAACCAAAGCTCCAATTTTTCAAGTACAAAGATTGGCTTGAAGACTCAGACTTTTTTTTTTTTCTGGGAGCTTTTTTGATACAGTCCCTCCAAGGACGCAGAGAAGCACTCCAGGTCATCAAAGTGAAATCATGGGCATCATTCAAGCACATCCTAACCTGTCCTGTGATAACTTGTCACTTGAAGGCACAGACAAAAGCCATTCTTCAAGCTAGTGGTTTGAAGTCGCTTCCAGCCGCACAAAATGTGAGACATGAGCTTGAGGCCCCATAATGCTATTTTCATTTTCCTCCTCCTCCAAGAAAAGAAAATGAGTGTTTATTTCCTGAATGCTCTGGTCTGAGAAAGGGCAAAACTTTCCTCCGGGAGCCAGGTGGCTGGAAAGGGAAGGCAGAGGCAAATATTTGCTGAATTTGTCAATGAGCTCTTATTCCATTTTTCTTATTAATATTTATTTAGACATAATGTGAGGGAAACCTGCTCAGACCACAGCAATGCGGGAGATTCCACTGTTATTCTCCTCATGCCAGCTCCTGGTGGGGAGGGGGGGGGAGAAGGAAAAACAAAGAGAGATGTCAGGGAGTTTGCAAGCAATTTAGACAAAGTCACCGGGACTTTTGTCTTGACTTAGCAGAAGACAGGATGCTCTGAGAAAGTCAATAGACCATGTGATGGGTCAAAGAGGTTGAACAGGTTGGCCTTCCTTGCTGATATTCAAGACACTGGTGTAGCTTTGAGAGAGAAAATTATCTCATTAGAGAGGTTTGGTTTTTTTCTTTTAAGGGAAGGAATCGTGACTGACATGAGGCAGAATAAACTGCAGCTCCTGGTTTAGTAAATAGTGAGATGAACCTGAGACGGTTTATTCCTTAGACACAAGGAGTGTGGTACAGCAGAATTTATCTGGTTATCAGGAGGCACCAGCCATGACATGACACAGGTAATTATTAGGTAAGCTTGAAAAGATGGGAATTAGCAGAAGAATTATACAGCAGGTAAGAAACTGAGTAAAGGACAAATGAAAACAGGCTATTCTGAAAATATTATGATGGGAACTGAGCTATAGCTGTCAGAGTTCCTCAATAATCACACTTGCAATCAATCTTATTTCTCACTGGAAATATAGCAATGATTTTAGCACTGATGAGGTAGAACATATTATTAGTGCACAGGAGATCAGAAGTTCAGTCAAAACAAATTAAAAGATTTTGAGGGCTCTAAAAACACAAGTGGAATGAATTTTAACATCTAAAAATGCAAATTAGCTTCAAGACGGACATTAAAATAGTTCCTTTATTAGCAGGAACCTTTGCAGATAGGGCAAAGGAAGGGGAGGAGAAATGTGTGGATGCACAGACTGGTCACGGCACAACCACAATGCTGCTGAATGACAGCTAGAGAACAGCAAAGGAAATTCTTGGATCAGCTTAGAGTCTTCCTATTGAAATAAAGAATCAAATCCTCTGACAGCAGAAGACTGAATGTGGTGGCCCACTACCTGCTCCACCACCAGAGAAAGTCTGCAGTCCAACCTCTTCAAAGCAGGCACAACTGCAAAGCCAGGGACTCCTCTGAGAGCCCCAAAGCTGGTTTGCAAATAATCACTGCTTGGGACCAGAAATCCCACCAGACTGTGGTGTCCAGGGGTAAAGACCTGGGTGCATTTCTGCAGGGCTTCAAAGCCCCAGCACGCTGGCTCCCCAAACCGGTGGGGGGGAAACACAGTGTGAGCCTGTCCCCTGTTGCCCTCCACTGGATAGAAGGAGAATGTCACACTGCTGTGTCATGTCTGGGGACAGCACATCCCAAAAGCATCTCCCCTTTCAGCTGGGGCCATGGTCTGTGCTCTGGGAATAGAACAGCTGAACTCTAGCTCTGTTTTTGCTCTGTGTCTCGTGTAGCAACAGCTGGGGGACATAGGTTTGCTCCAACCACAGCCAGACGATTGGAAATAAACCCGATATTCATATATTAATTAACATCTGCTTACTCATCTAATTACACGATACAATGTGCATGAGTTTCTGGTTCCCTTTATATTTTATGCATTGAATGAAAACAAACTAAACAAATGTTGCAAAAGCAGCGCTGCAAAAGCAAGAAAACAAACACTGCCCAAGTCTGTACTGACAGCGCTCCCTGACACGTGTCTCATTAACATGTAGAGCAGGACACAGCTAAACCATGGCCGTGAAGATGGTGGTGACACCGAAGTGGAATTAACATCCAGCCTGGTCCAACCTGGCCATTTTTCATTAAACTCCACTTCCCCATTTCTAAAAACAACAACAAAAACAACAAAAGTATGAATTTGTCACACTGATTTAACAAATTATTTAACAAATTATTACTTACCCACTTTCAAAAGCCACTTTTAATGAAAACCGGCCCGAAAAATTTCAGCCAGGCTGTAAAGCACCATCCCAGAAGGAAGGAGCTGATGTCACCCTGCCTCTGCTACGCATCTGACAGCGTCTGGTGCTTTCCAACACTTTGGGCAAGGGAATAAAAAAAGAAGGGTCACAGAATCACTGAATGGTAGGGGTTGGAAGGGACCTTGAGAGATCATCTAGTCCAACCCCCCTGGCCAGAGCAGGATCACCGAGACTACATCACACAGGAAAGGAAGGATGGCAAAGGAAAGCCAGATTAATTAAGAACAGTAATCACTCGGGTTGTCTGGTGGTAACACATTATCTGGCACGTGTGACAGTCCCAGTGTGGCTGGTGGGGGCAGCTGACTCCATGCCTGGTGACCACCATGGAGGTGATGGGGACAGTGGGCATCTACAGGCACACAGGTGGGCAGGGAAGGGAAAAGCTGAAGGTTTGGCTGGAAACCTGGTTCTAGGTTATGTTTGGATGTGCTCAGAAAGGGGCATTTAGAGGGGAGAGCAGAGCCCCCCACTTTCCACCCTGCCACTGGTGACCTGGGGGAAACAAATGCCCAACGCGTGCCGCCCCACTGAGGAATCCATCGGGCTCTTACATGATTAAACACTTCCTGCAGGCTGCAGAAATCACTGAAAACACAACGAGAACAAAAAAACCCAACCTTAAACTCACAAACTCCTTCTGAACCCAACAGCAAGAGTAAAGAAAGGAGTCTCAGCTGACAGAGGTGGAAGGCCATGGCTTTGGGAAGCAGCTGTCATGGAAGCAGCACTTCCCAGTACTCACTCCCTGTCACATGGCCTCCTTTGCCACCTGTCCTGAACCAGACTCTGTTGGATGTTGATGCCATGGAGGGAACATAAAGCAACAGCTCACCTTTTGGGTAGACTGGTGCCCATGCTGGGCCAGCATGGCAGATATGTACAGGCGCAATCTCTGAAGGGTTAACACCACTAGCTAGCAGCTGGTGTCACCCTCAGTTTGCTGAGAGGAACCAGAGGCAGGAGAGGATTCCTCTCCTCACTCAAGGCCCCCATCCTTCACACAGACCATCCCAAGCAAGCCCTGCCCTGACGGCAGCAAGGTCTGGTCCAGCTTCCCCAGCCCGTATCACTGCAGCATCTATGAAGGCAACTAGGCAGGGTCCCACCATGCCCAGGGATTTCACAGTTAGCATGCAGGTTCCCATAACCCAGCACTGACGTTTCTATCCCTTTACTGCATCTCCACATGAGGCCAGACCAATGCCCAGCTACCAGAGCAGCTCTCCATGAAAACTGCCCCCCAAGCAGAGCAGGTAGCATGGCCTCAGCACGCTGGCCCGGCACTTTCCGTATGTTCAGCTCCTCCATCACTGCCAAACTTTAACTGTTTGGGTTGAAATTTTCCACACTGGGTATCTGCCTCAGGCTGAATTTTTTTTGGAAAGTTTCAGATAAAACAAATCCAGCCAATTCCAACAAGGCAGCTTGGGAAAAAATAGAGTTTTCCTCATGTTAAAAAAAAAAAAAAAGGTCAAAAAACCCAAACCCAACCTAAACCTGTAGCTGTGAAGCCCCAGTGTTCGGAGCAGGGGCTTGACATTTGGCAAACAGGATGCCACAGCTTTGTTGTTAGAAATTTCATTCCAACCAGCAGCAAGGCCGTCAGCACTCAGGTTGCACACACTCCACAGAGAGGTCCTTCGGCTTCTCCAGAGTTCTCCGAGATGCTCCAGTCCCTCAGAGCTCTTGCACTAGATCACAGCACATACACATCCCCCTCAAAGAGTAGGTGAGCATGTCCCCAGCCAAGTGGCAGCCCATAGCTTTGTCACTACCTATTCTGGGATGGAAAACCATCATTTAATGTCCCCAACAGCCTGGTGCTTGCTGTATGGGAGAGACAACTCACGCATTGGGCACTAACACAGAGTGGAGAGAGGGCAGAGGGCCATGTAGGGGGTGCAGGTGATGCTGTGCTGGGAGCTGAAGAGACCTCTGCAAGACCACCAGAGCTGAATGCACAGAGGCCTCTCACTGCATAGAGAAAAACCTCAGAAAAAGGTCTTCTTCACTTGTCTCCTGCTGAAACAGACATTTGGACTTCTGTGGGCCATGGTCCAGCTCTTGGGAAGAAAAAATGGATAGAAGAAAATAACCAAATCCAGGAACAGAGCGATACAGAAGCGTCACACAAATTATGACCTGTTCTGAGCAAGCAGACCTCTCTGCTTTGCTTGAGTGCACTAGGGTTCCTCTTCTATTATTTTTTTTAATTGCATGTAGTAAGAGTAATCACATGCTGATGCTTGCTTAGCAGGTAACCCCACCGGTGTGATACACAAGCACAAAGCAGGGCAGATCTTAGGTTGAGAAACACCTCACTTTGGCTGGATTTAACTCCCTTTAGTCCTCTCCAAACCAGGCATCCAGCTAGGTTTTTCCTTCAATCAACAGAAAAGTAAGGGTATCTCCTGATGGAGATTCCTCACACCCAGACAACATCAATGAAGACATACAACAGGGATTTCCCATAGAGGAAACCTGTGCAGCTCCACTGACTGCTGCAGTGGCCTGGCCATGCAGGTTGGGCAGATGACATTAATGAGATGTGCTATGGGATAAGGGTGCAGCTAAGCAATCAGGAAAACAAGTGTCACAGCCAGACTCTTCTACCATACCAACCATCAATGAGACATGGCTGAAATGTGGACTTCAGGAAGGAGGCTCACGAGACACCATCTCACAGATCCACATCTCCATCCACCTAGTCTCACCCATCCTGATCAAAATCACAGCCAACACAACCTACCACCTCATGTCCTGCAGAGCCATGAGGACATTGGCACATAGGAGCTTGTACCCACAGGCTAAGAGCCCATCACTCTTGACAGCAGACAGCAACTGGGTTGGAAAGTCCAGGAAACTAGTGAAGCTCAAGCCAACCTTATCTCCAGGGCTGTGTGCTGCAACTCTATCTTCCCAAAATTGAAATAAGAAGACTTCCCTGCCCCAGAGATGGTCAGTGAGAAAACAATACACAATTATAAAATACCGATGGAATAACAGGTAGAGCAAAAGGTCAGATCAATACCTGCTAGAGTAACCCACTTGCCTCAGTGAAATTCTTAACACCATCCAGCACCAAGTAGAGCTTACATCTTACTCCCTGTATTGGACCAGGAGATTTGGTAGGTATGAACTTGCTGTGCATCAATCCCCCCTCGACTCTTCAACAGATGACTCTTGTCTTCAGGTCTAGACCCTCTGATCCTTCATCAGCATCAGCAAATATGCCAGAAGGAAGGAACAAAAAGATATCTGGATGAGATGACTGTCCTGTGAAAATCTGGTGTGAATGGCGCAACCGATTGTATGTCAGGGGGCTTTGGAAGGGGTGGTGGGAGCTGGCAGGGTGGGCAGCTGCTCAAAGGAAACCACAGAGGACTGACCCAGCACTTGAAAGATTCCATGCATACCTCCTAGATAGGCCGACGTGGTTACAAAATCCCTGCCCGGCACTTGGGGTGGTGACTTGCACTTGGGAAGAGAAAAAAAAAAATAGAAAAAAAAGGGAAAGACCAAAGGGAACAAAAAGAAATAACAAAAACCCCAAACAACCATTCATGGGACACACAGAGGGCTGCAAGTCCTCTGCTTTAACAAGATGCCGCAGGCATGTATCCCTTGGAATTTGGGCTATGCTTGCGGTCCACGAGGCGACTCGCAGAAGCCTTTGGTCACATTAAGCAACATTACATGATAATGCTGCAGCACTTTCAGGCTGAGGGAGAAGGAAAACAAAACAGATGACTCCGGATGGAAAGGCATTGCTGTAAACCTGGGAGGGAGAAGAACATTCCTTCTGATACTTTTTTTGGCTGGTTGTGTCCTCCTCTCCCGCCTCCCACCTCTCGCTCCCTTTCCCCCCTCCTCCTCTTGTAGAATTGGTGACAGCAAGTTTTTTCTTTACTAATATTTCCATATTAAATAGAAAGGAAGAGTGTGAAAGGCCATGTGGAGTGGTGGCAGCTAGACAGTGGAATCTGCAACTGAAGGGTGGAGTTGGAGCACTGGAGAGGTGCCGGTTATTTATAGGGTATGAGAGAACACAAAAAATGTCTGGCCCCTTTAAGGCCCCTTAATCCAAACAACCAATGGAAAGAAAAAAAAAGGGGAAAAAAAAGACCAAAAAAAAGAGAAAAAATTTTTAAAAGAAAAAAAAAAAAGAGAGAGGGAAAAAAAATGAGGAGAAAAGGCATCTCTGCACCAAACAGCAATGTGTGAAGGACAACCAGGCAATAGTCCCCATCCCCATCCCTGCAGCCAGACCTGCACCCCATGGCCCTATTGTGCTTGGGCAGTGGGACCGGCATCAGGGCGAGGAGCCCTGCGCTCCCCAGGCGCCCCCGAGACGCAGCTGCCTCGAGGGTGGGACGTGGCAGCTGTTTAAACCATGATACAGCAGCGCTGGACGGGAAGCGGAGATGAACAGCGCGTTCAAGAGAAATCAAAAGGGAGAAGCAGAGAGCGTTGGGAATACGGGCTGGAAATTCCCTTCCTTAGGTCGGCATATGTGGAGCAACTGGCAATATCTGCACTTCGATCTGAGAAGAGTGTGTGATGCAGCCGTTTGCTGTCCTCACTCATCCGGGGACGCATCTTTAAGGGTCATCTTTAAGGCTTTTCATGGCCGGGTATTTCAGCGCAGATGTGGATGCTCTGCAAAGGCTGCTGGTTGGAACCTCGTCACAGCCAGTTTAAGCAGGGTTATTCAGCTTCAGGCCTGGAAGACCATCGCTTCCAGCCATTTCCTAGCATTCCTGATAAGTTTTAACGCAGCTGAGTAGTGTTTTTCCTCTACAAGATGTCCTTCCTGAAGAAGAGTGTGAGGAACCACAGTGCAAAGAGGGGCCACACAAAACACACAGCGGTTTTATGCTCTAAGTAAAACTCCTTTCTCGTTCTTTGCAGAAGAAATGCATGAGGTTATGCTTATCTTTTCTAAGCAGACATAAGGGAACTGTGAAGAGGTCCTGGAGGACACTCAGCACTTGGGTGATTTAGTGTACAACAAAGTGGGTAAGTCATCAACTTCGATGGATATACACCTGGAACCAGGAAAACTGAAGACAGACAATTCTGTGGATAGAAAAGGGTCAGTTAAGAGACTCAAGCTTGAGTGGATGACAGTGACACTAAATCCTCATGTCTTTTCACAAGCCCTGCTCTTATCCCCTAGGATCCTGTTGAACCCATGAGCCTTCATTAATAGGTTTCGTTCTCCTCTGCCAGTATCAAATAACAAAAGTCAGATCTCATATGGGAACCACTAGCAACATAAAAATGAGATTTATATGGAAAGATGAAGTTCAAAAGAACAGTTACAAAACCCAGGAAGGTTTTGTTTGTACCCAAGCACACACACAAATAAAAGCAAAGTCAAAACATCACTGTTCAGGATTGCGACCGCCATGGCCCGTGACCTTCTCCCACCATCGCTGTGATTTTGAATGCTGGACACTGGCTACAAATTAATTTGCTGAAACTGAGGAAAATGCTTCCCTGATGTGTAAATAGGAAAAGGCTAAACATGCATTAGGTAATCCCAAACTTTATTTGACCACTTCTAGTTCAGGCAAACTGCATGCTAAATGCTCCCTCTAGCACTCCTTTCATCTAAGAGAGGAGCTCCAGAGCTCTAGATCTGCTCCCTACCTTCCAACTTCATGAGAAGGATGACAGCACTGTCATACCAAGGTCCTTAACTGCTCGTTGGTGACATTGGTGTAATTCCTCTGATGACCACAAAAATGCTTAAAGCATCGCAGATCTGAAAACAATGGAGGCATTGAGAGACAGAAAGACTTGACCACGGTGGGTAGAGACAAATCCTCAAGAGGTGTAAATCATGACAGCTCTTCTGATGTCAGCACCCCAGGGAGGCTGGGCCAGCATCAAGCGGAGCAGTGAGGAAGAAGAGGGCTGATCCTCTTCCTGCTTGTCACAACATGATTCCAGGAAACTCGGACCTCGGCTCTCCTCCTGCTCTGGACTTCAGCCACTGGCTCATCCTGCTCGGAGAATCTGTCAGCACACCTCAACCCTCGAAAACTGGGGCTTGAGCCAAGGCCCACAAAAGGGAGCAAAGGAAGGATGGGAGACAGAGTCCAAAAGCGTCTTTCCGCCCGAAAGGTGAGCCCTTTGGAACAGGCTCGAGTCCCATTCGCTCTGTCTGGGGACGGCCTGCCAGTGGCTGTTTGATATGTGGAGTGAATGAAAACGTTACCCCCACGCAATGATGTTCCAGCACCTTTCAGCACCAACTTGTCTTTCCCTTTATCTTTTTTTGTTTTAAACACAGACTCTCGGGAAAGCAACTTAGCAGACCAAGCTGCAGAGCAGAGACAGAATAGAATTGTCTTTTTTTTTGGCTTCCAATACAAGAATGCAAAGCATTGTCTCTCTGGGAGGAGAATTAAGTATGGGCAAGTGTTTTGGCAAGAGAGCCACAGAGGAGAATGGAAGGCGAGGATGAGGCGGGGGAAGAGGAGGGGAGGGAGGGCTGGGGGTCAGATGGATGGTTTGGTCTTTTATAAATCTTGGATGGGGAAGAGGCACACAGATGGCTTTGTGTTTTAAAATGATTCTAATAAATCAACTCCATAATCATAATCAAAATGCCCTTGTCTCTCTTTTTCCTCCTCTTCCATGGATCACAGCTGAACAACAAGGCTGGAGCGTGTGTCTGGCAAGGGAATGGTGAGTACTGGAGACGAGACCAGGCTGTGGCGAATGAGTGAGGGGATGCGTGTGAGCGAGCGTGCAAACCTGCGTGCCGCCGCGCACACGTGTGACCACAGCTGGGCGTGGAAGCCATCACCACCACCCGCTACATTGGCCTGCAAGTGAATGAATGACGCGAGCAGGGGAAGGTATAAGCACCAGGGGCTTTGCAGCATGCAACGGGCAGGCAGTTTTCAGGGAGGGTGGGCACATCCCTGCAGAAGCCCAGACCGTTTCTAAGCAGGAACATTCCCACACGTGTATGAAGAAGGTCCAAGTGTGAGCCTGTAGCTATCTGCAAAGAGAAGAGCTGTCCCGATGGCGGGGGAAGGAGTGGGAAAAGGCAGGGTCTAGCCTCTCCCAGGCGGGAGCAGACGTGCCGGGGAGGAATGCTGCGTCCCTGTTCCAGTGCTCGGTCTTGGCTGCAAGGAAGGTGCAGCCTCTCCTCCTCCAGCAAGAGCCACTGGGCCTGGACCGCGGGGGGAGCAGAGGCTCTTGCTGTCCGGGTTTTCCATTTGGAGCTCCACGTGGCACGAAATCCCATCGGCTTCCTTGCCAGAGGGAGCCAGGTGGAGAGAACAATAAAAAGCAGAAGGCGCGGGGCGGGGCGGGATGGTCCAGAGCGGATGCAGAGGATGGAATTAATCAGCTGTCCGGGAGGAATATTAGAGCTCTTCGGCTTGTCGTCAACGCCTTCTCCTCCTTCCCAAAGACAGACACAATGAGAGACCAAGGAACATTTCCTATTGTTACAGGGGATTTGTCCACAAGGTCCAGCCCCATGTGGAAGTCATTACCGGCTGGGAGTGGTAGGTATCTCGCACAGAACATGCAGCTAGAAGGGATGGGGGAGGGCAACAGGGAAAAAGTTGAGAGACCAGAGATGATGTGTCCCTGTCTAATTGATTTAGGCATCTCGAGGGAGACTGTCACCATAGCAGCCCGGCTCCAAGTCCTGGGATCACTATGGGCTGAGGTACGAAGTGTTTTCCTTAATATCACCCCTTGGACCGAGCCAAAGTCCTGAGTGCTCCTGAGAGAAGCCATCAGGGGTAGCTCAGCGCCAACGGGAATGGATCATGAATTTCACTGCTGCTACCGAACGGAGAAGGGAGGGACAGTTACATCAAGGTTTTCTTTCCCTGTCTCCATCCCTCCCTAGATAGAAAACTGAAGAGTGGCTGCAGCAGCAGCTGTACGAAGCACGAGGTGAAGAGTTGACCACTGCCCACCTGCAAGTCCTCCCACTCCAGAAGAACTTGGCCTTCAGGATCATCCATGGAAGAACGTAATTATCTGTGGGTGAGAGCCCAGGACTGAGTGATCAGAGAGACTCAACACCTCCGGGTTCTCAGGGGAAGGTAGATCCTTTTAGACACATGTTACATCTAAGCTCAGTTGTTTCACACTAAATCATACTTAAGTCAGCAGCATCTCCAGAAGTGGTGACGTCAATGTCCCCAGGACAGCCGGAGGAAAGGGGCACCTCAGAAATCAGTGGGAAATCAACATCCCAACTCATTTGCTGCCATTTCTCAGTCTCACTACTTCCTAACCTGCCAGGTACTGAACAGGATTGAGTCAAAGATGTTGCCATAGGTAAAACGCAGTCTGGTGTTTTAGCTGCCCTTCCCAGGCCCTCCAAGTTTGCTCATGACTTCCCCAGCCATGAAGAAGCAGATAGAAACAAAGTCATTCATGCCAACTGGGGTAAAAAACACTTTTATGAAGCCTGGTTTGGCTATTTGGTCTGGCAGAAACCCTGTCACCTACTGCAAAGAGAAGTCAGGATGCTGGGGTCCAGAGGAACAAGGAGGAGTCAGCAGTCAGCTTGGTATCACCTGGTCTGCAGTAGCCAGTCCCAGAGGACACCTTTCAGGCTGTGTGCTAAATGCCACCTGTCACTGTTGGCATCTTTAATGCAGGAATGGTTCTCCTGGGGATCTCAAGCAACACTGAACTCCTTTATGCTCCTTTATGCTGCCTGGGTGATGCTGGAGCAGTCACACAGCTCCTTTAAATGTTCACCTCTTTTGACTCGGGCTCTCAAAACCACTCCATATATAAACACACCAACGGGTAGCGATGTGGACACTGATACTAACTGTATCCTCACCATCTGCCTTCCACCAAGCAGGGTTTCTCTTTCACAAGGTTGACTTCTGTCAGCTTTCTGCCACTGGTCAGGGTTATGGCTTGGACAGAGCTGATCTGGGGGCTGTTCCTGGGAAGGAAGAGGTGTCCATCTGCAGAGGATGCAAACCCCAGGCCCATGCAATTGCCATCACAAAACTGTAACATCTAAGGGGAAAGGATGTGAGAAAGCGGGGCAGGCATGCAGTCAAGGGGACCATGGGGGCACAGTCAATGGGACAAGCAGGGTCTTCTGGACTTTTCAGAAGCTCCAAGAACATCAGCCACAACTATCACACTTTGCAGATGCAACTGTCTCAGACCCCACATCCTCTAACAGCACTGGGGGGGCAGGAGACCACTGCTATGGGGGCAGATGAGGAGAAACAACCACTCTCAGCCACCCTCACAAGTTGTAGGACAACTGTCCCCCAAAAGTCTCATTTGCACCAGAGATTAAGATTTCTCCAACCTCCTGCTCTCGCTGCCTGCTCCAGTCCAACCCCACCACACTGTACTTCTTACCTGCATCAAGTTCAGCACACACAGAAGCCCTCAGCCCTCACAAAACCAAGTATGGAGCTATAACACCATGCTACTCTTTCTTTTTTCTTTCTGTTTTTTAAGCAAGACCAAATAAAATAAAAATACTCGTTATACTTCCATAGAAATCATCACTGGGAAGCTCAGCTCATTTATCTCCAAGGAATTACTTCTCAATTGAGCAGGATGTCCCTCCCTGCAGGACAGAATTCAGCTGGGTACTTTTACCAGCATGAACACTGTGGCTTTTTCTTGTAAATGGTGTGAATGTTCTCCTCTATTTATGTCCTACAAGAACTCAGTTTTGCCAACGTTTCTGCATCATAACACATAGCCTCACTCCTGCAAAATCTCAACATGGGCACAGTTTTGTGTATGCCTGAGATCTCCCTGGTTTCAATGAGCTATTCATCGGCAGCTTGCTGAAGAGGTTGAAGCTGTACTTATGTTTTATGTATGTGGAAAAACTATGACGTAGCAATAGGGTTCAAACAGGAGTCCCCAGATTCATCAGATGTTTGATTTACTTGATACATGCAGTCTGGAATGGAAACAGGGGACGAGAAACATAATAAACTGTAATAATAATGTATTTAAACATTTCAGGTTATTGGAAAAAATCTCCCTTTGTCAGTTCAGTAACTTCTGAGATCACAAACATGTATTCTCACAAAGTAAGATTTAAAAGTAACTCATATTTAATTTAAAATTGCATTGTTCCAATTATACCTACAAGACGCACACAGCATACACATGTATAAAATATGTTATTGCACTATAAAACATATATTTACATTACTTAAATTTTAAATTAAAATCATAGTGAAACTAAATGTATTCGTTTGCTGTATGACTTTAGAGGACATGCTACCTCATTCTGCAATACCAAAGAGCAGAAAAATGAAAGCTAGGTATGAACTCATGTAGCTCTCTTCGCTTTGAACTTTTTTTCCCCCCTTTTTAAACATCAACTGAAGTTTTAGACAAAATTTTTGACATTAGGTATACGCTCTCCAGTGAGGTACCTAAAGTGACATGAATACAGTATGGATTTGTCCTGTCTGGGGGGGGGGAAAGGACAGCACTCCCTCTGCCCAGCCCAGCAGCGATGCCATGAGGCCTCAGTGGGATGAAGCAGCCCCAGCATCATCTCCTCGACAGCGAAGGGACAACAGCCCCTCTTGGGAAGGGCATACCCTAAGTCCCCATCGTCACCAGACCACGATGCGGTGGCCTCCCAGGGCTCCTTCACACAACCGCTGCTCACAGCAACCCATCCGCAGCACCACCTCTTCCCCACCTCCCCTCCCGCGCTGCTCCCCCCACACACCGAGCTTTCCTTCTCCTTGCCTCTCTCTCTCTTTCACTCTCCCACCACAGCTGGTTAAAATTACGCTGGAATTTTGTTTTTCTGTCAAGTGAATTTGGACCTGGTAAATCCCTCCCAGCCATTCCAGTGGCCTCCCAGCGAACATCGAGGCTGCATGTAATACACATGATTTAAGAAAGGTGCTGCTGGAGCTATTTCCGAGCACGTTCACGATACAGGGTTCAGGGCAGCCAAGAGGGGCTCCTGTGGCTTGCAGACGCCTGGGGAGGGATGGCGGGCTTTCCACAGGAGGAATGGGTGGGGGGGAAGGAAGAGAGGACCAAAGGCATGTCATGTCAGCTGGGGCCGCTCACCTTGCAAGGACAATGCAAAAAAAAGCAGCCCAAAACGTCTCAGGCTTGGAGAAATCCCAGCCCTTTTGTCTTGAGACACCACAGGAGCAAACATGAAAACCCGCCGGTGAGCCAAGCCAACAGGGAGCTGTGGTACAGGAGGAGGAGTAGGACACGTTCTTGGCTGACCTGGGGAAGCTAAAGGCTTGCAAAAACATGTAATAACAAGTTGAGGCTACAAGCGTGCACCTGCACACGTGTGCTTGTGCCCTGCTCTGTGAGGGGGGGCTCCTGGTTTGTGCCTGGGGGGCCATGAGCTCTTAGTGGTGTTCGGCCCCCCCCTCCCCTGCCTTGAGTTGGCAGAGCACAGCATGGGGAAGGTCCAAGTGTGAGGGGCCGCGGGCGGTGGGACCCAGCCAGGGGATGTGCTTGAGCCCAAGAGGCTTTGCCACTTCCCTGGAATGTAAAAGGTCCCCAAAGCAGTGCCCCCAGGCCCAGCAAAGGCTTGGGCCACCCCTAAAAGGAGGGACAGGATTTCCCAATAGACCAGGTTACAGTTCTGAGCAGGATTGGTTAGGAATACTAGGTTAAAACCAGTTGTCCAGCAAAAAAAGTCCTTCTGGTTAAAACAAGCAGGTTTAGAAACAGGCATATAGGTCACAGAAATTTTAGGTCGAGGGAAACAAACTGAGGCAATCCCTTTGCTACTGTTGAAACTGTGTCCTGTCCCCATGTCTGTTCCCCCACCACCACCTTTTTTTGGACTAAAACAAAGCAATCCTAGCCTTCAGTGAGTTGAGTTTTTTAAGACAATCACAGATGGTTACAAATACAAAGTTTTTAAAAAGTCAGGAAGAGAAAAAATGTTTCACTTTCACACCCCAAACCTCTACATTGACCCTAAGCAGGTTTTATGAAGGGGCAGGGAGGGGAGAGAGGGGGCTGTAAAGAGGAGATTTTATTTAATGTACTATTTCAAATGACTCTAGGAGGGAAAGAAGGGGAGCTGTTCCCTTTTGTTGTAATTAAATTCATTCATATTGTTCATATATGTACATGTATATATGCAGACACACCTCCCTTCCCTTCAGAGTGAATATCCAGGCTCTCCCCAGGTTTAATTAATATCTGTTTGTGCTGGGCATGCAGACATGATTCCTGATCCCAAAAGAGCAAATCAAAGGATGAATTAGGATCTAAGGGGCAAAGCAACAGCTTAATCTGCCCCAGTGGGCTAACAGCAAACCTGCAACTAGAATCCAAGGAGCTCTGGATATCGCTCGCTACATTGTGCACTTGGCCAAGTAGGTGGAGGAAAAGCTATTTATAAGGTGATGACTGAACAGTTGAAGAGCCGTCTACATGGGCTGGGTTGAACGTGAGCATAGCAGAGGTGAGAGATGGTGTGTGCACATGTGTGTGCCCATAGGCACTTCTATGCCAACCTCCTGGATGAGGTTACAGCCAGCACTGACATTACCAAGAGAAGATGTAAAGAAAAGAAATCAAATCAAAGACTGAAGCTTGCTACTAGGTCCTTATTTCTACCCCCTGCCCAAACACAGCAATAAAAGTGGTAAATAAACTTTAAGGCTTTTTTTTTCTGCCCCTTCAAATGATATGAGAAGTTTTTATATATAATCTAGATTTATGGCGCTTTTTTTTTGTTTCTTTTTCAGTTAATTGCTGGGTTATGAAAGGATGTTATGTTTTGGTCATAAACAGAAAGCACACAAACAGAAAATCAGTTATACATTAATTTTGCAAACCCGATGCCTGCATTTTGGTATGTGGATAAATATATACGCACACAACAAAGATGCAGAACTAAACTCTGTGCTTAGACATCAGGTTTATACACTATATCTATGTGTACTTATAGAGAACCCACTTATTCTTTCTGATGTTTGAAAACATGCCAGTAAAAAGCCAAAATGTCAGTAAACACAGTGGATGTCGTCACTGTTTTCCCTTTTCAGGTTGGTTTCCCTGGTGTACAAAGGTCAGCTTCAGCTCCAGCATAAATTATTACTGCCTACTTGACTCATAATAACATATCCAAATAATAACCAACACATGCTGGATGCTTTATAGATGAATAATTCCTATCCCAAAGAACTGGCAATTTGAACAGTTTAGATGCAGCAGAACTGGAGGAAAAGTCTCACTGCCCAGGTCTGTGTGGCAAAGGGCAGAGTAAACCCCGTGCCCGAGGAAGCTCAGTTTCTGCTGCAGCCAGTACCTCTGCACCCATCCCTTGCTGCACCCAAGGCACCTGGGGCAGGCTCATGATGATCAAACCTCTTCTAAAGCCCAGCAAACCTTTGGATGCTTCAACCCAGTGCAGAGCTGTTGAGCTTTGAGACAGCTGAGCAGGTGTAGAGGAGCGGTGCGAGCTCGGAGGGATGAGACACTGCCTTCCCTTTGCAGGGCTGGGCTGGGCTCTCACCCGTCCCTGCTCTGCAGGACCTGCTCTGATCAAACATGTGGGCCGAGGCCCCACCAGCCTCCACAATGCCCCATGTCTCTCC
Source organism: Gallinula chloropus (assembly GCF_964237585.1). Classification (NCBI taxonomy): domain Eukaryota; kingdom Metazoa; phylum Chordata; class Aves; order Gruiformes; family Rallidae; genus Gallinula; species Gallinula chloropus. The sequence continues at coordinate 8,670,952 of NC_140103.1, read as the reverse complement.
CACACGTGAAGAGCACGAGCACAAACCCAGACCGTTCGTACAAGCCCATCCTCAGCCTTTGCTGGCTCCGTCCCTGACATGTAAATAATGACATACCATTTCCACAGCTTTCCAGCCTATTACGCTGCTCTTTGGACCTTGCCTCCCATCCGAACAGCAAACCTGTGTCCCTGCATGACCCTCCTGGTGCAGCCAAAGCAAACCAACGTGCTATATTTGTTTTTCAAGCCCGGGCCAGGAACGATTCCCGTAAGGCTCAGCCTGGCTTAATGGAGCCGTGTCTGTGCTGTGCCTCTAAGCCTACGCTTGGCCATGGGGCCAGAGCTGCGTTTTTGCCTGCCCTAGGAAGGATGCAGCAGTGTTTGCTGAAGGTAACCCTAAAGTGAGAAGCAGCAGCAGCAGCCACAAGTGACAATGGGGAAGGGGAGGAGGAAGAACAAAAAGGGGAGATGAGGGAAAATGAGGAGGAGGGGCAGTCAGGGGGTGCTCCCAACCTTCCCAATGTATTGCGGCTGTTCTGAGACAAACTTGGCTGGACAGAAGGCTTCCAGTGAGACGTGCAGTGAGAGGACAGCCGGGGCTGCAGCCCGACTCAAGCCATCGCCGGGACCTCCTCGCCATGTCTGCGTCATGCCGCTGTACTCGCCCCTTCCAGACTCTTGCTCAACCACCGCAGCAGCCAGGATGTTTTTCTTGGAGGAGGCAGCCACTGCAGTTCTTCGGGGGCTGGCTGCACTGCCAGTGGCTGGAGGTGCCACGGAGAGCAGTTGGGTGCTGGAGGCCGCTGCTGTGACTCGCAGCCCTGCTTCTTCATGGCTCTGCTCCATGACAGCCCTTGTACAAATGGGGCTCCCCCCCAAATCTGCCACCGACCACCAAGGCACAGCACAGTGCAGCATGTGCCGAAGCCATCACAAGGTTTCTCTGTGTTTCCCTGCTGACCCTTTCCCCACAGGCCACGATCAGAGGAGCATCCTGTGGACTGCACACAGCATGAAAGGTCTAGAAATCACTACTGGGTCCCTCATCGTGCAGACTGGTAACACCCACCCGCTCCCAGACAGTCACTTATTTCAATCTGTCCAAAGAGTACTGAAAGGCATCTTGCCTGAAGGTAGACAAGATCCTGAGAGTTTTTTTGTCATAATAAAGCCCTATGCTCTGTATCTCACCAGGTCTCTTTCCATCCTCTGTGCTTTGTTGCAGAGGTATTTGGTCAGCAGTGCAAAGAGAGTCCTGGGTACTACCGGAGTGCCACACACAGAGTCCCACATATGGACCCCCCCAATAGCAGGGCACGAAGGGATTAATTTCTCCAGGAGATAATCCTGCTGGGAGAATGTAACCCAGTGCCACCACTCAGTGGGAGAACAAGCAGGTTTATCAAACCAGTGACATAGACAGCCAACGGCATACCCAGCTGTAGCCTGTGCTTAGCGGGCAATCAGACACTAATTAGACAATTTCACAGCAAGTCCAGCTAATTTCATCAGTGAGGCGCAACTGTCCCGTACACTGGTGTCTGTGCAGCCACCCAGACACTTCACCCTGCAGACTGGTGTACCAGGAGCCCCATGCACCAGAGCTGAGCAAAGGAGTTAAACTGGGCTCAGCACACAAAGCCTGAGTGGTGTGACTGCTGCCGGACAGGAAGAGCTTCAGGGAGGATGACGAAAGCATGGCTGTTGGACCCAGACCTTCAACTTAATGTTGAAACATGTCCAGAGCAAAGCAGGAGAAAGGAGGAGAGAGATTGAATCTGCAAAGCTTGGCTTAGGAGCCAGAGCAGAAGCTGATCTCGCTCAAAGTTTGGATGTATTCGTACCGGGAAAAGATTCAACTTCTTAGGAAGGGAATGGCCATAAAGTTTGGACCCAGAACTAAGTCTGTGTAGAGCTTGTACTGTTTGAATTTCAGTTTTCCTGCTGGAGGCTGCTGTCCCTGTGCTCTGTAGAAGCACGCATTGCTGCTCACAGGTGGGAGCCAGGGCAGCTGCACCCTCCAACACCCGCACCCCAGCCCACCTGAAATGCAGCCACTTCAACACGCGGAGGAAGCAGATGAGCTTCAAGTCCGAGACATGGGAGAGTAATCAAATGCCATCGCCCTGTGGCCAGCTGTACTCTGCATTCTGCAAACAAGCAGCCTCTGAAACCAGAAAACCTCATTGAGTCCGGCTATAAAGAGGATGAAACACATCCTCCTCTGAACATCCTGAAAAACAGCAAAACAAGCTACCCAGAAAAACACTGAAGACACATCTCCAAGGGCTGGGTGCATCCCCAGAGTTACTGGGAGATGAGCACCCCAAGGCCATCTCTCAACTGCACTGCTTGCCCCACCACACAGGCAGGGTGGGCAGGGGCTTGAAGAGCAGCTCCAGTGCCATGAGGCTGCTGGGATCCTCCATCCACCGGCAGCACGGGCAGGGGCAGAGAACTTGTAACTGTGATGTCAAATGTTTCTACTACAGTGGAACCGCTGCCCAGAGGACACCGAAGTACTCCCCTGCGGTCTGACTTGCCCCAGAGAGTTTCAGGCCAGTCCAGACACACGGGATCACAAGTCACCATTTGTGCTGGGGTGGTAACCAAATGCCTGAGTCAAGTTCCTGACCTTGGCCACAGCTGCCTGCAGCTCCAAGGGAGCCACAGTGCCCACAGCAGACCTTAAAGATGCCACCTCCAGCCTAGACCTTTCCCCTGAGCCCCCAGCCAGCACCCTTCAAGTGAGTGGGCATCTCCAGCAGCCTCACCATAAACACAGGACAATGGTCTCCAGCCAGGATGTTCTGGCACCTTTCCCCAAGTGTGGCAATTGGGCAAGCTAAAACTATGTCCCTGCCACCTACACCCTGGATGATGCTGGTGCAGGGGCAGGGCATGGCTGAGTGCAGAGGGAGCTGCTTGGGCACAGCCTGGGAGATGCTGCCCATGCTCTGAATGTCTGGATGGACAGAAGCACAGGCAGAGCCCCAATCCTGCACTGCCCGTTCCTGCTTACCCATCTGCCTTCGGGAGGGAGGCAGGAGGTGACAGCACCTTTCCCCCTGTGCCCCTGAGGACCTGCCAATGCTGCACTACTGCCCAGTGGGCACCATGTTGTCCTGCCCACAAGGCAGGGCCAGGCTGGGTAGGGCAAGCCAGGGCCGGGCACGGCACGTACAGGAAAAGGCAGGGTATGTACGGCGAATGGCAGGGCTTGGGCTGCCTGAGTGCAGAGCGACCCAGACGGGGCCCCCTCCGCTTCCCAGCCAAGGCAGGATGGAGCAGCCCAGCTGCTCAGGCTTGGCTTCTCCTTGCATGGCAGCTGGGGGGGGAGAGCCAAGCACAAGGAGAGACAGGGAGTGTGTGCGTGCACGGGGGGCTGCAAACACCCTCCCTCCCGCCTTCCTCTGGCCAGGTGGGGGGTAAAGGGAGGGGGAAGAAATAAGGAATTAATAATTAGAAGGTGAAATCAGGACATAAAAGAAGCAGAAAATTGTCTCAAAGGGTGCTTTTTCTTTTTAAAGGTTTCACCAAGATTTTTGCTTTTCCCCTGGGTGTCCTTTGCAAATCAGGCCTCACTGCAAAGGCTATTGGATATGACTCTGACGTCAGCAGGGAAAAGGTCCCCAGACTCTCATTAGAAAGGGGAAGAAAAAAAAAACCCTCTATCCTTTTTTTTTTTTTTCCTCTGACCAGTTTAACCTTTTCAGAACAACAAACAGGCTGGTTACAGGACGAAACCAAACAAGCAAAAGGGCTGCGGGCTCTGTGTCCTGGGGATGAGGATGGGCAAACACCAAGGGCTTGAGCAAGCACTGTGGCCAGGCTGCCCCATGCTCCATATCTTGCCCAGCACCACTCTACCCCTGGTCAGCAACACCGTGCCCTTGCACAGGGTTGTTTTGCTAGTCTAGAAACAAGTTCATTTCACTACCCAAGCCAGTGAGGGCATTAAAAAGGGGTCCTGCAATGACATAGGATACAGGGGAGGCTGCTTTGGATGGGGAGCAGGAACGATCAGTGGTACCCAAAGGCAGCACAATGAGTTTTGTTGCTGGCTCCACAGCCAATGCAACACACAGCACTACGCAAACCAGCGGGGGGAAATGCTGCTCTGCCTTTTCCCAGCACCCACTCCTCAAACATGCAGTACCAAACTGGTTTGCTGTAACCCCATCTCTTGCTGAAGGGGGGACATTGGTGAACTCCTGTGGCAGTGGGTCCTCAGCGAATCCCTAAATGCCCCTTGCGGATCTCCCACCCATTTTAGAAGATGCTCGGATGTCCAGTTTCGCACAATCCTTGCACACAGGTGCTGTACAGGCACAGCGTATGGTCAGCAGCACTGGGAAGGGGAGCAGGCCCTCATTATAGAAGTAAAACATTAGTGTTCGAAGCCTTAGTTGCCATTTTGAGGAACAACAGAGGTGTGAAAGAGGCCCTAAGGTGACAGGCCCAATCAAGAATGGTCCCAGCCACTGATATTGCGCCCAAGTAAATAAGAAATTTAACTTTCAAGATGGTGAAGGGTCACACCTAAGGGAAGCAGGCTTTTCTGAATTATAAAAATGAGGTTTCTCATTGTGCAGCACATGGGTCAGTGCTGATGGAGCCTGGCCTGCAAAACTTGGGATGGGCAGTAACCCAAAGGGAACATCTGCTCATCGCATGGTATTTTGGGACCGATTTTCCCAGCCTGGGATGGGCAGGTCTCGGAGAGCAGATCTGGCAGGGCTGCTCATGAGAACTGGGCTGCTGCCCTCCCGCAGGAAGCGGAGGATAAATCGCTCCAAGGTGGGAAAAGACACCATGAGTGGCAGATCTGGCTGACAGAGAAGGGAGGACTGAAGGGCTGGGAGGCTTCTCCCCACTCCAGCAGCCAGCCCTGCAGAACCCCACTGCTTCTTGCCCTCCCCCAGGCAGGCTTGCTCTCCTGGGCAAGATTGCATGGCTCCCCTCTCCTCCTTCCAGGCACTCTTCTGCCCTGAGCAGCCCCTTTCCCTTGGCCCTGTACCATTCCCCACGTTGCCTGTGCAAAAACAACATACAGTCACACTTGATGTGGTGGGACTCTGCTTTAAACCCTGCCCTGCACATCCTAAACCCACAGCACACCCATCCCATAAGCTCTCCCATCCCACTCCAGGACTACCTCCTTTGCCCCTCATCGCACTATAGGGATGCCTAGTGCTGTCACCCAGCGCTGCGGATACCAGAACCACTAGATACCAGTTGCCCCAGCTCAGCTGCACTAGCGAGCAAGAAGACAAGAGGTTTGGCCAGATCTCCACCCAGCCACATCCCTCCAGGGTGGAGAGGGAGGAAGCAAAGAGGCCGCTCGCTCCCGCCCGGCCCCGAGCTTGGCTTGCCTGCGCAGGGGTGTGTGTACAAACAGGCCTCTTCCCTCTCGCCTGCCCTTTCAATTTTGCACTTCGCCATCCAGGACAGTGAAGGCAGAGCCTGTCAGCCCAGAAAGCTGGGATTGCTTTCCCATCGCTCCCCCGTCATCAGCACCGTCATGTCTGTCCTGTGGCGCTGCCACCCACGCTCAGGCTGAAGGCTCAGCCCTTCCCTGAGGTTTGACAGGGGTGCGCTGGGCTGGATGAGCTTTTGGATGGGCTGCGGGGACGTTTCTGGGACAGACAGATGATAATCCCTTTGCAACGAGCCTAACACCTCTATAGGTCATGTCCTGGACATTTTCTCAGCTGCCACTGAACACAGGGGGAGGTGGAGCTCATCTACAGCAGACAGAGAAAGCAGTGCTGTTATTTTGGGGATTAGGATGCAATCTCCTCCATTTGCCTTTCCCTGACCCTGCTGCAGCCCCTCCTGGCCCAGCCACGGCTCAGGACCTCCTCAGACCCCACGGGTTCATCAAAAGGTGTCAAACCTTGTCAAAGGAGAGGGGACAGGAAATAAAAGGAGGGGGGGAGCGTTTCCTGGTTCCTATCATCTGCCCGATCTCCAGCCTGCACCTTTGCAGACATTCACCTCTGCTTCCCCCAAGCTCGAGTCTCTCCTTTTGCTTCCCCACCCCAGCTAAGCTCCCAGCCCAACTCAGACATCACCTTGATTTTACCCCGAAGGGGATCACAGAGGGATGCCCACCCGCCAGCACCAAAAGGACCTTTGTGTCACACAGGATAATCCTCTGTGTGTGTGTGTGTGATAAAGATCTCCTCATCCCCATGGAAATCGAGCCATGTTCCTCACATACCTCTGCTAATTCAATTTTACACTGCGTGAATAGACCTGCCAAACCTTTATTATTCTTTCTTCTTAAGAAGTTTGCAGCACAGGGGTACAGCGGGTGGAGGGGAGGGTGGGGGTCACGAGGGAGGGGTGGGCTCCCTCCTGCCTCTCCTGAACCTGATCTCTGCAATAAATGGTCATGCTCCGTGCTCTTCAGGCATGATTCGTTACTCTCCTTTCCAAACACAGGCCTGAGGAAGGAGGGGAAGAGAAGGCTGAGGCAAATACACCATTGTTTTGAAGTACCTAGGGCAGGAGGCAGCAGATTTAGATGAGTGTAAGGGAGGACACTGGAGAGCATCCTCTGCTGTTAGGCTCAAATAGCTCAGCCTGGCCTGGTCCCACTCTTAGTCTAGACTCCTGAGACACCCCAGTCAGGACTCTCAGCCCTCGCACACCCCCTGCACAGGTCTAAACTCTCTCCCATGTCAAGACCCCTCCCTCCAGCACAACTCCAGCACTGCCACAGTTTTGCCAGTGCCCAATAGGGTTACACAGCAGCATCATTAAGCCTGGTTCCCCCAAATCCCACCAATCCTAGCATGGGCAGTGGGGACACTTGGGGCTCTGGCGCACACCACTGCTGTAAGTGCTGGTCCTGTGGCAGGGACCTGCATCAGCAGGCAACACTCAGAGCAATAAAAACGCTGTGAGAAGTCCTTATGATGTTCTATAGCTGCTTAGGGTTTACAACAGCACCTTCAGGTAAATCAGTCCATAAATCCCTAAGCGATTGTGCCACCTCTTACACAGCTCAGGGACCAGGTACAATTGCAATGCAAGGGCATGAGAAAGCCAAAGTGGTGCCTCTAAGCAGGGGTCTTCTTTTAAGGTCCTTACATGAGAAGACCCACTCAGAGGATACACAAAGGGAAACCACCAGCTCAGAGTCACTCAGCCTGCAAGGAGATTGCCTGACTGTGCAAATGCTTGCACAAGGAAATGGGTTTTCACTGAAAACTTGGTCTGCTGGAGCTCTAAGTTTGGTCCAGCACCCACAGTTGACACTGGGAAGCAGATGGAAGGTGGCTTGGTGATCCATCAGAACTGGAAATCCAAGCCTTGAATTGCAGCTTTCTTCCTCTCAAGACATAGCGGGGGCACAAGACAGCACGTCATTGTGTAGAACAAAGATCAGGTACTCTGTTTCCAATGGGAATCTGATTTTGAGCCCTTTCTCTCATAAATTTATCCCCAAAGGAATATGGATTATTGCTTCTGTTGGTGACCAAATGCAACTGTTCAGGAGGAGTCGGCAAAAAAAAAGTGAACCAAGACACACAAATTACAAGGCACTTTGAGGAAGCTACTAATGAGGGTGCACAAACCTCCTCAAGTTCCCAGACGTCAGAGATGAGAGGCAGGATGGAGATGAAATTAGGAAACTAATACGTAAATATAGTTGTCAGATGTAAACACACAGAATAGATGTAATTCTGGATTGTCTGCAAGATTAAAAAAATACATAGATAAATGGTAAGGTCTAATATGCACAGGAAGGCTAAACTCAAGGGCATTCTTAATTTATTTAATGTGTTATTGGAGCTTTGATGTATTTTATACCTCCAAGTGGCAGGACCTACACTATGTAGTTGTAATATCTGCAGCCAAACTGGCTACTTGAAATGCAAATTAACATTGTGTTCAAGCCTGATTTAACTTTCACATTCAATAACCTGGGCTTTTTCCCTTCTCTCTGCCCTTTTTTTCTAATTTTGATGTGAGATTACCCACTAGTTTTCTTTTAAACCTTAAATTGCTCTTCTGCATTCTCTACATTAGCTCGACACTGAAGTTATTTGTTTGGGATTAGTTATACTTACCTAACTCGAGGGGTGCTGGGAGGATTACTGGGAGTTTGCAAAGGGCTCTGACAGTGGAAAGCACTATCTAAATGCTAAGTATTATGAAGTCAGATGAGCTATTTACTGACCCTGATAGGTAATACCCCCCCTCTAAATTGGACACAGAAATTGAAAGAGCAGAATCCCTTTTTTTTTGGTGGAGACAAATAGCAGCAGAAGGCCAAGCCAAGGTCCACAAACACCAGAAATCCTAAAACATCACTTAAGGTCAAAAAAGGGCTGGGTTTATTCCTGGAATGAGTAAGCACCAAGCCAGTGGCAGACCCAGAGCACAGGCAGGGAGGCTGCAGGAGGCAAACCCACATGGTGTGGGACCTTCCAGCCTTCTGCAGTGCTTCCCCACCACCCACAACACAAACCAAACACCCAGACAGCTCCTCCAGCAGCAGCTTGCAGCCTGGCTCTTAAACAGAGAGGCAGACTGAGCTCCTCTTCTTTACAAAGCTGATTTTTACTGATGCAACGTGACCTTTCGCTGGGCAATGGTATTCGATTGTTTCCCCTTACAGCAGCATCTCATGGTCCCAAGATAGATCAGGGTCTTGCTGGGAGAGATTTTATACATATGAGCAGATATATGCTTCAAGTACAGTTGCCATCATAGTCCCACATTGGTTCTGTACCAACATAGGTGGCAACCCCCCCCCCCAAAACCAACACCTTCAGGGCTTGTTCATGGTGCCGCAACCAGAGTGGAGAAACACTACCAAGAAATCCACAGCCAAAGGTTTTCATCTGCTCTGAGCCACTTCACAGAAGCTGAACAAAAGTTGCAGTTGCATTATACAACCACCAAGCAGAGAGGTGGCAGAGGAGGAGAAACTATCTGCAGCCAGTGTAACCCCACAGGCAACAAAAAAGCAATGCTCCAAGGGCAGTTTGCATTGTCACCCATGGAAGGCTTGCAGGCTCCTGGTTGGAGCTACTTGTGGTTGGGGGAACCCAGAGGAGCTGTGAGGCTGCTGCTGTGCAGGTGGGATGAGGTGGAGGGAGCTCACTGTGAGAAACACAAAGATGGGGGCAAAAGATCTCAAAAGCAGAAATTTGGGTAGAAGACAATGAGTTTGGCAAGATGGGGACGTGCAGGGGGATGGATGAGAGGAAGGTTCTGTGGGCAGCCAGAGGGGTAATGACAGCACATGAGGAGACCTGCAAAGCGGGCAGAGGTCTTGCACCTCTCAAATGAGCCAGCAGGTCACAAGTTGGGGAGGGGGACAGTGATTGGGATTAGCTGGTGACCAGTGGAGGACCATGTGTCCACAAGCTAGTCCTTTTTCCCCCATTTCCTTCTCTGGGTATATCAATCGGCCTGAAAACGAGACACTGCCTCCTCTACCAAGTCACACCTCACTAAACATTCCTTCAAAGTGGAATTCAGCAGGAAAGAGAGAGCACCAGCACCAAGACTGCAGCCTCACAAATGCAACCTCCACCCCATGGCAGGACACTGCCACCCAGATGGGAAACCCTCATCCACAACCGGCGGAAAGAGAGGAGACAGCATCCTCCAGCCCCCACGCTACACCCACCAGGTACCAGCTCATCTAGATCATTCTTTTCCCCAACCAAAACTATTCCATGAATCTGACCTTAACTTTTGTAATAGTTTGGGGGTGACAAACATGGGATTCTTGACCTAACTACTGTTTGTGAGAAAAACAAATGACAAAAGAAATATAAAAAGCAAACACCCGGCCACAGGCTGTGCTCAGTTTTGCTGTGGTTGACATTTACAGCCTACAGTAGCTGTGGTGAGGATGACAAACCGGGGTGGCCAGCAGTGCTGCTGGGGCAGCTGGGCAGGGCACCGGGGCCAGTGAGGAGCTGGGGGGGAGGTAATGGCTTGGTTCAGCCTTTCATTCCCCCAGCAGAGCTCAAGTCCTGCTGCCTGGTTTGCCTGACCTCAGGCTGGTCCATCCATCCACCTCCATCCATCCAGATCCCAGGTAAGGAGCTGCCCCAACAGACATCGTGCCTGGTGCAACAGGGCTGTCACCCCAGTGGGGACCATCGGCCCCTAAAAGACCCTTGGCATGGAGGGGAGGACTCTTGACAAGTGCTCTATTAATTATTCATGAATCAAATAAAGCTTTCTAATTGGGAAAAGAAAAACTCTTACTGGAGATTGGCTGCTCAAGACACATATTTCTGATGGCTCCTAAGAGTAGGGGTATGCTCCTCGCTTTCCCTGTGAGCTTTAAGAGCATGCAGAAAAGCGTTTGTGAGATAATTTGGTGGTCACAGAGGACTGGGTTTTATTCCTGAATTGAAAACTGGCTATTAAACATCATTTAAAGAACAAAATAAAAATAAAACAGCAATTTCTTCTTTTATTCTCTCCCTATCATCATCATTAACCTTCTATCTGCATAATATCCCTCTGCCAAGGATCTTCAACTGAGTAATAAAATTTTAGTACTTAAACCTTCTCAGTGCTCTGGAAAGGGAGTATTCTTCTCACTTCAGAGAGAGGGAAACCAAGGCACAAAGAACTGAAATGACCTGCTCAAAGTCACGCTGAATATTACGAGTCAAGCCAGGAATAGATTCCCCCAGCCCTGAGCCCCGGGGAGGCAGCGTGCCCACAGGTACGCTGCTCTTACAGGCCAATTAGCTTTTATGGAAACGTTTAAGGAAACATTTCCTTTCACAGACTCTCTGCCTGCTAATTTACTCCCGAGCTTTGTCATCTGTGTGATCGAGAGTGTCTTAGTTTCAAGCTGTCACAGAGCAACTCAGCCCCTTCCCTCGCCTGAGACAAACGCGCTTGTAGCAAGCGAAGATATCTGACAACACAGAGCACCCCGCTACATGCTTGTTAAAAAAAAAAAGGGCTGAGAGAGGGTTTTTTTCTGCTGGCTCCTGCCTACTAATTAAGTCTGATCACAGAGACTTTGTCAAAGAGAAGGCGGCTTCGCAGAGACACAACCATGGGGACCGCCGGGGCTCTGGGCAAGGAGACACGCTTTGCTCTCCAGCTTGCTGCCCTGGTTGGGTCTGCTCAGCTTGGTGGGGCAGGATTTTGCACCTAAATCCTCAGTATCCTGGGTTCAGCCTTCACAGGGGCCAGGAGGGAAAGGCAGGGCGATGAGGAGGGAAGGGCAGAAAGGATGGGAGCGGGCAAGCACTGCGCAGGAGAAAAACAGACCCTTGTTTGCTTTCCCTCTCTCTCCGCTGAGAAACAGTTAATAGGTTGCAAGGTTTCCACCCTTCCAGGACGGAGCCTTTTCCTCCCCTTTCGAGTGCCCCCTGCCTTCCTCCTCCAGCGACTGGGAAGCTGTGACTGCTCTACACCGCTGACACCTCGGCTGCTCTGGAAACCCATGAACTGTTTGAGAAAGGTCAGCTGGCAGCCGCTGCATCCCTTCTCCTGCCTTCCCAGCCTGAAAGGCCTCGGGCAGTGCAGGAGCCCCCTCTGTAGGCAAAGAACTCACATTTACCAACAGCCCCCGCTTCTTGATGTGATTTTTCAGCAACATCATCACCTCTACATCCACCCCAACTCAAGCCCCTGCCATGGGGCCGGAGGGAGAGTGGGACCACAGGGCTCTGTGCCAGCCAGGGACTGGGTCTTTGCTCCACTGCTTGTTAATAGCTGGCCCCATTACAGGCAACATGAACCAAGGCTGGGCATCCAGCAGGACAGCAGTTTTGCCATCAAAACAGCTGATGTCTTGCCAGCTTGCTGTTGGCAAAATACAACAAGCATGCCTCTGTACAGCCCTGAGCTTCAGTACGTCTCCTAGGTCCACAGCTGCCCTCTCTCCAACCTCTCCAAAGCAGTCACCTACTTTTCTCTGGTCTCCTGCCAAACCTGAGCTCCCCAGTGCTGTATGAGCACTCTGCCAGCCCAGTTAGGGGGGTTCTGGTGCAGTCCCTTGTGCATAAGAAAACCATCTACCCCCATGCTCCTTCTCCATATACCTCCTCCCCACAGCACTACACATCACCCAGGTAAGCTGCTCCAGCACTGCCCCAGCTTCCCCAAACCACAGCCTTAAACCCAGCTCTGGTTCAAAGTGACCCCATTTGGTCCATGAAAAATGCTGTGAAATTCCCCCCCCACACACACACAGAGGGACTTGCTGGATCCAGCAGCGATTTAAGGGCAGATGAACACCAGACTGGAAGTAGCTGCGGCACAAGTACTGCCTGGATGCAGACAAGCTCCATCCTTCCCAAAAGAGGAGGCTTTCAAGGGGTGGGAGGTTAGCAGCTGAGTCAAGGGCTTCTGGCAGTTGTTATCAGCCGCTACTCCTACGAAAGGGTTTGACCACAGCTTCTAAGCAAATGTGTGAATTCGCCCGTGTTTACAGCTCTGTCCTCACCACTTACAGTGCCTCCTCCTTGGAGATGCTCAGCCTGCATTCACTGCATCCCTTTTTTCTACAGCCAGCCTTTCCACACCCCTCCCGTTCAGCCACACGCCCAGATTTGCCATCAGCCTCACAAGGCTGTGCTAAGATGGAGCAAAATACACACACACACCCATTTGCACAGTCTCTAGCTGGGAGAAATATCTCCTTACCCACTCCCAGCCCCCTTTGCACGAAGCCCCAGGATGTGCAATTGCTCACATAGACATGTGCCCCACAAAAAAATGTAGGAGGGCAAAGCCAGGAAGAAGGATTATGAAGATGTAAAGCTAATTTGTAGGCACCCTGAAATAACTTGATTTCTCTAGTGTCCTGGGAGCACTTCTGTCTGAGACGTAACATTACTCACTTTCATTTGGAGAAGTTTCAGCATGTAACAAAAATATCTCAGGCTCAGTAATGAGGCAAGAAATCGTGCTTACGTAGCCGAGCAAGTAACATCACTCAACTTCCCTGTCCTTGTGGTAGAAGAAAAATGATTGGAGAATAAATTAACCCTAATAAATGTAGGATTCTGATCAGGCATACATAACCAGCAGTGCGTCTGCAGGATGAGCAATTGATGAAGTCATTGCTTCAAAGGTGCCTTGATGCAATTAGTCACTTGTAAAACACGCAGCAGAGGAGAAAATCCCGCTCCTTTTGTTCAGGAGCATGAAAACGCTCCGTGCATTGGGGTGATTTATAGGTTACAGTGCAGTAAAATTAGAGCGTGTGGCAATTAGGGTCGTTCTCTCAGAGATGAAAGGCTGGGGGGGGATGAGTGAAAGGATGGACAGGATGCAGAAGGGCCAGATGAAGGCAAAATGCCAACGCCACATTTCTGGGCTGTTGGTATTTAACGGGGATTATTTCCCCTTTGCACAAATCATTGTGGGGGGGAAAGTGGGCTTCGCATGTAAAACTGGTGCCACTGAAGATGAATCAAGTCATTAATCACCGGCATGAGTATCCGTAATTAGAGCTGCAGCAAGTCGCAGGAGCAAGAGTCAAAGGCTCTAACAGGATTATGGACAGAGCTGGATTGTTTTATGACTAATATTAGCAGATAAGGGGAATCTATCACGTGCTTGAGGAGGTCGGCTGATGAGTGCAGGAGGCAGGGAGGAAGGCATTTCCCATCCCCATCCCTGCTGCCCAGCTTCAGTGTCCACTGTGCTGCCTGCCCACTGCTGTCCATGCAGAGAGGAGAGCAGGGGCTTGCCCATCACCCTCCTTTTGGGGTACCCCAGGGGCAAAGGACCCTCCTCGCACGCACCACAGCACCCGGGGGGCAGGATCGGCCCACAGCTGAGAGCCGAAGGGAGCTGGCTGACCCGGCCGTGCCGAAGCAGGGTCGGTCCCGGTGCAGCTCGGCGTGTTCCCAACCAACACACCAGCTGTTTGCGGCTGGAGGAGGCAGGCAGATGCTGAGCAGCCGAGCCTCACTGTGCACAGCTGGGGCGAGCAGGGAACGTCTGTCCCAGCTACTCGCCTCCCGCCTTGCCCAGATGAACTAGGCAGCTTTCCCGTGTTTCCCCCCCCCCCAGCACAGGCCATCGCGCTGGCTCACACGCTCCCTTCTCCAGCCCCGGTTCCCAACAAGCCCTGACATGCCTCTCCACAGCAGACTGCTTTTGGGACAGGGAGCAGGGAGTCTGGGAGCTGGGGCCAGGCAGGGCAGGCGCCAGAAGTCCTCCCAGCCCCCCCACAGGAGGGTTTAGAGGCCCCAGCGCCCAGTTTTAAGCAGCTATTGCTGCATCTCTGAGTTCATTCTTGAGGACTGGAAAAAGATCTTTGAGCTTGCAGAGAAAGCTCTTTAGTTTTTAATTAAAGAGACAAGAGTCTTGTGCCTTTGTCCCAGAAAGCAGGGTGCTGAGATGGAGGACTGCACTGCCAGACACCATCCTGGGTGCCTCTGGCAGAAGAGGCTCCATCAGCTACAGGGCTGCATGAGGACCCCCAGTGAAGTCAAGATGCCGAGGGTGAACAGTCCCTGCAGCCACAATGCATTGTCCCAGCAGGGTCCAGTGTGCCCCAGGGCACCCAGATGGGATGGCCATTCCCCATCTGCTTGATCTGTGCCCCAGGGTGAAGCTGACCTGATGACTTCTGTTAGCTATTGCTCCTGCTCGCCTTGGCCCCGAGCAGGACAAGCATGTTGACACTCTCTGTACCTACCAAGACAACACAGAGATTGTCTAGAGGACCTGGAAATGGAGATCTGAAAATCTGAAGCCAAGCATGAACTTTTGAGGCTTGAGGAAAGACATTCCCACAAATATTAACTGTACACAGATGGACACCACTCGCTCTTAACTGGCTTTTCTAGATTTAGAGTCCACACACAATTCTTGGCCATTAACTGCAGAGAGCCTCAGTTTCCCAGGCTGCACAACAAAGCTGGTGAGTATTCAATTCCCACAGATAAAGGAAAGCTGGGTACTCTGTGAGTGTGCACATGCTCTCTGCTCACAGCACAGCCATGCACCCTACCTCCAGCGTCCTCACAAGTGTGCACATGTGTGAGTGTGCCAAAGATGGGGAGATGGAAAGTGGGGTCACTCAGCCATACCTCAAGGTTTGTGATTCCACCATCACTCTGGGCAGGTGGTAAGAGCCAGCACCAGGGAAACAGGAAGTGAGCCCCATTAAATCCAGCAAATTGGCCAAGTTATGCAACACCATGGGTGTCTCTGGACTTGGAATTCAGATCTTCTTAGTGGGGGTAATGCTCATATTGGTGAGGCCAGTTCCAAGGACAGCCACCCCAAGGATGGCAGAATGACTGCAGGAGCTGGGCTGCCTAGTGTGAAGAGCCATTGCCAGGTTCTGAGCTCCAGTGAGGTATTTCCTATCCTTGTGTCACCCTGTTTCATCAGGGTGAGTCACCAGACCACCTCAAAAAAACCTCAGAACCATGCTTCAGCAGTAGTCATAATCAGAAACTTCCTTTATTAACTTAATGACCATCCCCTATCCATCATCTGGCTGTTAATAAAATGAAACGTGGGCTGGAAGGAGTGCTGCAGACCAGAGCCTGGAGCCAGGCTTTTATCAGCAGAACTTGTGTCCGGCAGCACTGCAGAGCTGCTCCCAAACTCAGCACACAGGGATGGGAGGAGGCTTTATCTCCACCCATACCAAACAGCCTCCAGCATAAATGTGATGGGTTCCCCTTCTCCAATACCCATTGTGATGCAGCTTTGTCTCAGCATCCCTAATCAATACAGTTCTGAAACTCTTATTTGGTCACAGGGACAAGCTCATCTCACAGTCTCTGACAGGACCAATGTGACATCCTTCCTCAAATACACCTCTCACATGGGACAGATGAAAGCACACATTTAAATGGCTACCACTCTAAATGATGCCCTCTGAGGTGTATCAACCCCTTCCACACAATTGGCATGACACAGACTAGCAAGGAAGATCTTACTCGGTCCAAATAACACCAGTTCAAAAAAAATGAAGGTTTTTCTGTCCCAGGGTTCCTGGAGATAGATGAAAAAAGATGCTCTTTCTGCTGCAAGCAAGCTCCACCAGCAGGTCAGCACCACCCACTCCTCCCTCTGGCAAAGGAAAGGTCATGGTCCTGTTCTCTGGAAGAGCAGAATTACAGCAGTGGAAAGAGTTCAGAGACAGTCACCCCCAGCAAAGACCAAGTCAACATGATGGTGAGATAAGACTGCTCCTTGACCCCACCATGCAGGCCCCATCAATGGGAACTCAGCAGGGGAATGCTGCAGAATACCCACTCCATCCCCCATAACCCAAACTAGCTGCAGCAGTATTTCCTATTATGTCTCCATAACCTAATCTGACCCCCTCTAGGGTCTCCAGATTAATATCTGAGAAATCTCCCAAGTCCAATCACCTAATTATAGGGAGGAAAGGTTTATCCTATCTAAACAGCATGAAATGTGACATAGATCCAGCTGCCCCCTCCCTCCCAAGAGCCAGAGCTCAATCCCTAGCAAGCTGAACAAACCATGAAGGGGTCATGGGGGAGATGGGGAGGGTCTCTCCCTGATCTTGTATCATATGAAACCTGCAGGAGAAGCAGCTATTTTAATTGGCAAATCCCCTGACTCAAGGTTTAATCCCTCTTCATTTTTGCTCAGCTTCCCTCACAGCAAAGCCACACAGGGAATAGATGACGTGCCCCACCTCGAGTCACTGCCCAACCAGAGAAGCGCCTATGGCCTTGGTGAACAGGGAGACAAGGGATGATGGTCCTCAAGACAAGCAGTGTACACATCCCAGCAGGGATGAAAGGCTGGTACCACCACGTGCCATCTAGCACAGAGTGTGTTGAACAGTGTGGGTTAGAGGTGCCTTGATACTGACAGGGCAGAGAAGGCAATGGGAAGGGTCACAGCCCAGACCGACTGCAGCGTCCCTCACAGTACCTCTGGCACTGGGTCTGCCCTGTTTCAAACAGGGCAGAAAGGCAGCCTTGTGTCTCCTTAGGTTCCTTTCCTATCCTTCTTCCCTTCCAGAGGAGCATGGAGGGATGGATGCTGTCTAACCTTTTAGATACCATTTCAGCCACCTGACAAAACCAAACACATAGAAACCTCAGCAGAAGCCAGGGGACTGGAAAGCCGATTCCCCATTCCCACTCAGGATCTCATCTCAGGCTTTGGCTAGAATGAGAGGAACAAGCAAATTCTCCAGGAAGATCCTATCCTGGCAAGGACCCCTAGTCTGGATGTCTTTCAAAGTGAATGAGCCCATCCAAAGGAAAGACCCATGTGCTTCACTCCGCATGCATGGCCCAGGTTCCTCCCAGACTGGGGTTGTGTTGCACCCACTGCTGCCCCACAGCCTGAATTTTCCACGTAGCTCCAGGCTGCATTGCCAAGCACCAGCTTTGCAAACACAGACCCAGCTTCCTTCCAAATTCCAGGCACAATTTATTGATTAGAAAAGCCTGTCTAGTCAGTAAGGGCTCCTGTGGAAAGGTTCTGCTGCTCCGCACTCACAAGCCACAATCCGTCAGACCGTGTTAGCAGCCTTGGCTTTTGATGCTTCCTGACAAGATGGATTTGTGGCCTTGACTTTTCCAGATCAGGAGAAACTTAATCCTCGAGGATAAAATTACAGACCAGCAAAAAACCTCCATGACTGGCCTCGTTAACTGCCATTTAAGAAGTTCAGAGCCTTCTCAGCTAGAAAGGAGTGTCTACAGCTGTCCTTTGCCTTGAGGAAGAGGTAGTTCTGAACAGACAGCACAAAGCCCTTGGCAAACACTCTGCTCTCCAAGTGCATGACATACTCATGGCACCACCCCGGCTGCTCCATCCTCTGCAGTCAGCAGGGAATGGGCAGACAGTCCCAGCCCTCCACCTATGAAGTGATTCAGGAGAAAGCAAAGATAATGCCAGGTCCTGTCCAAAAGGTGTCTGGGCAGATAAAAATAACAAACCTGGAACAACCACATGGAAATGTGAATTAATGAAATATTTCAGCAACTGACTCAATCCTAATGGAGAGCTGAGAACCCTCCACCTCCCTTCTGCTTTCCAGGATACAAAAATGACACTGGCAGGTGGAAATAACTACAGCTGTCCCAGTGGGAGAGAAATCACTGCTTCACAGTGAGCATAATGGCCAAAATTAAGCACTTGCTTGGTGCTATTACACAACACATCCCAGGAAGCAGCTTCCAAAAACTTGACCTTCTCTTCTAAGGCTTTTTTTTGAATCATCTCTGCTTTCACTAACAAGTGAAGTGGATTCGGCACTCAAGAAGGGTACTCTGGGTGTTGAAAACTCAAGAGCTAGTTAAAGGAGAGGCAGCAGCAACAGCAGCTTCCACAGCACAGCTTGGCCCTGCCCAGGCTCCCTGCATGCAGGTGCTCACAGTTGAAGCTCTGCTGAATTTCCATCCCCAGCACGAGTTAGTCCTTGCTGAGTGGTGTTTGTGATCAGCCAAACATCTGCCCACCGAGAAAGCAGCTGAGATCCACCAGGCAGGTCACCAAGGACAGGGAGAGACAACCAAGCTGGGAGTGTAAAACTGGCAATGAAGGGTCACCAGCTCCTGACCACCAGCAGGACCACATCTACTCAGGTAGATGTTCAAAGACCTCTTCTGGACGTGAGTCAAGCATACAGATGTTCCCTGAAAGAGCTTCCTATTGCTCCCAGGCTGAGCACTAGCCTTCCTGACCACCAGCATCACCGCACCGAGAGTGCCAGTCTGAAGTCAGAGACAGAACTGCTCTCCTGAAAACAACAAAGACTGTGGTCTCTCTTCCAAGCTGCAGTGTGTGATCCACCAGCTGCAGAGCCTACGACCCCTGGGCCAACCTACAAATCAAAAATCAGCCACAAACACACACCTATGTCAGTATAGGTGCCGTAGCTCAATCTCAAGAGAGACCTTTGTCTCCAAAGGGCTTTACAAACACAGTCAATACCATCAACTGCAGTCATCATCATTATCTTTAATAACAACTGGTTTAAACTCTAAAGCTTTTAACATCCTCCACGCTTTGCTGGTGTGAATTATAACTCTGGATGTTCACATATTTACCCAACTCCTGGCTGGACTTCAAGCTCCTACAGCTTTTTATGGGTAGTGCTATTCTCTCTGGTGCCCAGCCTGTTTGGAAGACAGGACTCTAAAGATGATTTTAAGGCACGCAATAGGAGCGCAACCCAGTTGTATGGAGAGCACATTGGCTTCTTCCTGACAGGCACAGCATTTCTTCTGGCCAGATAGGCTGGAAGAAGAGGAGGAAAAAACGATCATGGTTTCCACACAACAGCTTGCACACAAGAGGTTGTACTGGAAGTGATGGTTGCCATAGCTATATCTATACAGCCCTGGCCATCCAGACACGTCAGAACGATGCTCTACAGAACACATTAGAGAAGTTATAAATAAGATACTCTTAAGCCTCACTTTGGAGCACAACTTGCAAGTGTACAAAACACTAAGCCTTCTGGTTTGACCTCTTTCACTTTCTTTTATAGACGTGATGCATATTTGAAGACTCCTCTGCAGAACAGCATTGCTCCAGAGAAGCCTGTAACGCTGGTGCAGTGACATGCACAGGTTTTACATAACCATACCCTCAACTTCTGTACATCATCCTGCCTGTCTACACCCCAGGCACCCTCCCCAGCCTATCCACCAGCTCTGCTCCACACCACAGCCATGTACAGAGTGCCCCAGAATACTAAAGGCCTCTGGCCAAGCTGCCAAAGCCTGATTTGCCTGCTCTGAAGTCTACATGATGCCCAACAAGCTCATTCAGCAGGCTGTGTTGCTGTTCTCCTCCCTTCTTGAAGGATTACAAGTAGTTCTGGATGAGGGCTGGCTCTTATGATTTGCTGCCCAGTCAAAGAGACTCAGGAGCAGCCAGGATCCCTTGATGTCGTGAGAAATAATAAAGCTTGGGAGTCTCTGCTTAGGCCTCACCTGTCCTTCTGGGACACAACATCTCTGACCAACAGCAGCACTGCTGTGTGAAAGCAAACGAGCTGTGCACTTTTCATTGTACCCTTATTCAGCCAACACCCCACAGTAACCCAGCTACACCGACCCAGCTGCCAGCACACACCAAGCTGACGTGGGTCCTGACAGAGGAGCGAGTGCGGGGGGTGCTCCAGCACCTGAACCCCTCTCTGCCCTTGGATACAAGTACTGCTTGATGCTGAGGGTCTTGTGATGAGGTCAATTCACAGCCCAGTTCTTGTGACCCTGGGGAAAGCATTTGATCTCTCTCTTGGTTTTACTTTTCTTCTCTCTGCACAGCAAGGGCAAGCCCAGCCCTACCTCAGTGTGCAACAGCTGACTTACAAGCAGTGATGTGCTTTGAGATCCTCTCAACTCACACCCACAGACCACCAACTCCCCAAGCCTCCTCACTGTCCCTGTGCAGGTGCTGGGCAGCCAACCCTCAATCCCTCCACAGGCATGTGCTCAGAGACCCAACAACAGAGACAGGCAGGAAAGGAAGAAAACTGCACCAGAGGAGAGGAACAGTGAGAAACACACTGAGGACCTCCCAGAGCTCCAAAGCATCACAGCAGAGATGTGGCCACCACCCCAGAAGCAACACAGCCCCATGCCAAGCCCACAGACCCCAGCCCATCACACAGCAAAAGCTCAGCCCCTCACCCTGCTGTGTGCAGGCTGCAAACTCATTCAAAGTGCTTTTTTTCTTTTTAAACCTTGCATTTTGCATGCTCATAGCGGCCACCCCAGTCCACGCTCACCCTCAGGTAGGTCCAAACTCCTAGGTGAGCCATCAAGGTGGTCCATGTGATATTAAACCAAGCACCCCCACCTGAGCATTTCCCCCTCTCTCTTTCAGATGAAGCCTCCCACCTCAGCACTTTGTTTCCCAGCTCTAAAATCAGAAGGCAAGGAGCCTTCTGTTCTTCTCCCCATCATGAGCTGGAGGACGCAGCGCTCCCCATGCAGGACCACCTAAGCCAATGGGGGAGCTCAGCTTATCCAGGAGACCTTCTAAGCCAGGACCCACCACAACAAGCAACAGCAGTACCCCAGGTTCCCCATCCAGCACAGGCAGGGCCACGGCCTGGCTACAGCAACCAGAACTGAGACATAAAAAGCACTTTACACCGTTGTCATGTTATCCCCTCATCCCTCCCCCTCATTCCCTTTGGAGCTTCTTAACTTCAGAAACCTTCCTCCAGAGGAGTGTTGGAGTGACAGAAAACATTTTCCAAGCCTAATATCAGTTCCAGATGTTCACAGCCATTTCAGTTTGTACCTCACCCTGTAAAACACATTTCTGCCTCTTCCTCTCTCAAGTGCAGCGCCTGCTTCACCCATGACATAATGCGCTGGCGGGCTCGGCCGCGCACACACACATGCTTGCGCCCTCTTCGAGAGCCCCATGTTCAAACAAAGAGCATCACTCAACTACAAAGCCGTGGCACACATGGAGTTATGAGTAATTTCCACAAGTTTTAATAAACAGGTTGGGATGTAATTGCTCTCCGTCTTGTCCGCTGGCTCCTGAGCCGAGGGCTGCTCGCTCCCCGCGCGCTGGTGTTGAAAGCGTGGTTTGTTTCGCACACAAGTTCACCTCCTATTAGCCTCAGATGGTCCAAGGGCTGTGTTTTTCTAAGCACCAGTAATAAGCCTCTTTAAAAACCACATACAGCCAGGGGTGGCGGAGCCATGCGAGCCCCCGGACCCCCCTGCCCTGTCCCCGCAGTATCACCACCCCCTGCAGAACCCAGCAGGAGCAGAGGGGATGCGCATCAGGCCAGCCTCAAAATCCCTCCTTGACTCTGCTCCAAGGGGAGGAACAGATAGTTCCTGCTCAAGGAAAAGGCTTCACCTTCCAGTTGCAAAGTAAGGATGAGAGACTGAGGGCTTTTGGGGGACTGGGGAGAAGCAGAAGGAAGGTTAGGCAGGTACCATCTAGTTTGCCATGGGCTGAAGAACAGGTTGGCCCAGCCCTAGCTGCAGCCAGTGCCAGGAATCCCTATAAGAAATGGCTACAACTGCAATAAAACATACAAAACCCTACTGTACAAGCACAAATAACCCAAAAACTTGAACTCAAGCGATTCAAAGGACAACCTACAGCAACCAGAAGAGCCCTCAAACCTCACAGGATCCTTCCAGCCCAGCGCTGCCATGCTCTGCAGATACCCATGGGACACCTCCCAGCAACGGAAGCAACCCACTCCTATCTGCCATGACACTCACTGGGAAGGAAGATTTGCCAACATCCACCAATAGCCATCCAAATTTCATATCCCACACCCCCCTCTCCTAAGATACCCTTATTCTAGGAGGTTTTTAGGGATGCTGCTCAGATGCAATGGAGATGTCCTGCAGCGTGGCAGATGGGTGAAAGTGGTAAGGGAATACCCTTGGTAGGATTTTTGGCCAGGTGAAGCATGGTACCAAGAGAAGCCCTTAAGAGCTGTAGCAGTCAGCATGTCTGCAAACCTATGCAAGGTATTTGCAAGACTAAAGTCATCTGGCATTAGGGGCCTGTGGGGTAAGGGAGGAATGAAGGCAAGAATGCTGTTTTGTTATAAACAACGCAGAAAAAAAGGAGAGATTTAGCATTGGCTTTTCTCTTTAATTGTTAATGGGGTCATTCTGTCCCAAATGGTCCCCCAGAGCAGGGAGAGGGGAGGGCAGCTCCCCACAATGAATTCAATTGCCTGTCAAACACATGGCAGTCATAAAAGGAAAATAATAATAATAATCTGTATTTCCTACTCTGGCTGCCAGGCAAAGATCCAGCCACTTCAAAGGAGAAACCCCACATTTCCCCAGTCTGGCCTCACCTGACCGACGTGCAAGTGATCTGGAATCCCCATCCAAAACAAAGCCCCTCCTTTGGTGGCTTGTTTTCTTTCTCTGTTACTGGAGGGTGCCCCTCCAAGATAAAGAACAAGCCTTCTTCCATGCTGGGAAACTAAAAACATAACCCAAGGGCCATGGCCACATTGGGTAGCTCTGGAAGGGGGTGCTGGCAAGGTGTAGGAGAAAGCTCCCGTGGGACAGGACTGGTGTATGAGCCAGGAACCAGAGCCCCTCCTCACAGGGGTCTCCACAAACAGCCAGGGGGGCCCCCCAGGATGTGGGGCTCTGGTTCTCTCCAGCAGGAAAAGTCCAGCTCTCAAGCACAAAGAATTTGGATACAGTGGGAAGACAGGCTGCAGAAGCAGAACGTGCCTGAGATGAACAGAGAGGGTGAAAACTTCCCTGGGGCTGTGAGCTGGAGCGGTTTGCTCTGTGGTGGGTCACGGCAGCAGAAAGCTTGGCTCAGAGGGTCTTACAAATCAGAGAAGCAAAGGAAAAAGCCACCACCACAAGCCAAGAAAGCTTCCAAGCAAGACCTAAGGACTGCCCATGTTCAACTCCTGATCTGCCTCTGAGCAATCTTCCTGAGGACAAGTGTCTTGACGGGATGTCTGGGAAGCCCCTGCAAGGTGTCAGGAGCACAGTGAGGTTCCCCCCTCTGACCCGGTCCCTCGTCCTTGCAGACAGCCTGGACACACATTCATAAGCTGACCTGGCTGCACCTTAAAGCAAATGAGGTTTTTAATCACCTGAAGCAGCTGTGGCAGGGCTTTGCTCCCCTAATGGGTGGAAATCCTCTTCCTGTGTTCCCTTGTTATGGGTGGGGGATGAAATTCGGTACTGCCAGTGTCTAGGGGAAGGGCACAAAGGCAAATCTCTGCTTTGGTCAACAGCACTGTTGACCACATCACCTGAGCATCTTAAACTACAGCCAGAGTCCTCAAGAAAAAGCAGCCAGAGGTTTTGCCTGGCTTCCCACACAGCAGGAACATCACCCAAGGTCTCAAGTAGTATTTTCTGAAAGACGCCATTGATTCACCCAAATTGAACCCCATCCCTCACACCCCTCCACCTTGCCCAGCAGGTCCTGGAGCACAGCCTGAACTGCTGACAACACTTTTGCAAGGCACAGGATGCTCAGTCCAAGCCTAAGCTGGGAACCAAACTCCAACCCAGGGAAGTTTCAGATTCCTCTGGAGATGCTCTATACTGCTTAAATGATCCCTCTAAATATTGCAGGCTTCAAGCTACTTGGATAGGTGTGCAAGGCACCTTAAAGAGTCCTTTCAAAGGCTGGCATGCAATGCAGTACTCGTTGGAACAGACCAGTAAAGCCCTGGAGTTGCTGAGGGCTGACCTTCCTCCCACACCCATCCTGCAGCATTTCAGACTGATCACATCAAACACTCACTTCAGTCAAACTCCAGCTCACAGCTCTCCTGCCCAAAAAGGGCAAATCATTTCCTTTTGCCATGCTGCCTTTTTGTATTTCCCCTTCCTGTCAAACACCCACATCTGCAGAAGCCTTCAGATCCTGAAAAGGGCTGTTTTGATACCTCTTGTAACACCTTGGCTCCATGCACCACCCTCCACAAAAACAGCATCTCCCAGCCAGTTGGGATACAGGATACATCATTGCTCACCCTCTGCACCAAAGAGGAGTTCACCCTTGACACCTGCACCCACCTGTGTAAAGGTCTGTGTCTGTGTACTCATCCACCTTCTTGTGCTGCAGGACGTAGTCAGACACCTTCGTTCCAATGGCAGGCTGCACATCCAGCCACTCCAGAGAGACCACAGTGCTGGAAGGCTCCACAGTGGGGGAGAGTCGCAGGCTGGGCAGGAGACAGAAAGAAACCAAAGACAAGATCAGGTCCCTTTCCAGGGAGGAATTCACTGCTAAAGGCAGCACAGCCCCAGGCACACCCATGAGGACAGGGGCCACATGGGTAGAGCGGGTAGGTGAGCATGGAAGAACTTCCAGCTGAAGTTCAGTTGGGTGCAGCCTATGTCCTTACCTCCCCCCACCTGTGTCATGGACTGCAACTCCAAGTACAGGATCATAGAACCCCAGACTGGTGTGGGTGGACAGGGCCCTCAGCCACCCAGTGCCCTCCCTGTCCTGGACACCAGCTCCTCTCCAGCTTTCCTGGAGCCCCTTGAGGGATTGGAAGGGACTCAGAGCTATTCCCAGAACCAGCCTTCTCTTCTCTAGGCTGAACCAGCCCAGCTCTCCTAGCCTGGCTCCAGTACAGAGGGGCTCCAGCCCTCTGGTCATCAATATTGCCTCCTCTGGACTTGCTTCAACAGCTCCATATCCTCCTTGTCCTGGGGACCCCCGAGCTGGAGGCAGGTGGGTATCTCCAGAGTGGAGCAGAGGGGAAGAATCCCCCTTTCCCAGCCCCACTGGTCCCACTGCTGGGAATGCAGCCCAGGACACAGATGGCTTTCTAGGCTGTGAGCACACCTTGTTGGGTCACGATAAGCTTGTCCATCACCAACCCCAAATCATAGAATCACAAAGTGAGTTAGGTTGGAAGGGACCTTACAAGTCATCTAGTCCAAACCCCCACAGCAAGCAGGGACTTACCCTTCTCCTCATGCTGCTCTCCATTTACTCCCCTGTCCAAACAAACCTCCATCTCCTGGGAGAACTACTGAACTTCAGCAGCCCTCTGGGGAACTAAGAACCAGCCACCCAGGAGCAAAAGAGGAGAGAGGAACCCAGCCTAGCCTTTTATAACCCATCAGGGGAGGGTGTGGTCTGCATCACCTGCACGTGAAGGCCAGGTGGGAGGGTGGGTCTGTGAATTCACCCAGCTGCAGGGAAGCAGGGTTCTCATGGGTGTGAGCAAAGGCAGGGCAGCTGTGCAGG
Organism: Gallinula chloropus; assembly: GCF_964237585.1. NCBI lineage: Eukaryota > Metazoa > Chordata > Aves > Gruiformes > Rallidae > Gallinula > Gallinula chloropus. The sequence continues at coordinate 8,645,297 of NC_140103.1, read as the reverse complement.
AGCTTCAGCCTAGCTGAGGGACCACGTAGGCAGGGCCAAAGGCAGAGCAGCTCTGCACTCCCGGCCGTGCACAAAGGCGTCTGCTGGTCTTTGCACCAGGATAAATGGTAAAATGAAGTAGGGGGCTAAGGAGAGTCTGTCTCCAAACACGTGAGCCATGTTTGTCAAACTCAGGATGGGAAAAGAATCTCCTCCGAGGTTGTTGGCTCACTGAGGTGTTCTGCTCCTCATGGACCACTGGAGCCAGCCTTCCTGCTTTCTCAGCTAATTCCCCATCAGTTTGCTCCTGATTTGTTCTTGCTCTGACAAGCCACAATGAATTGCACTGTAATTCCATTTCTTTCAGCATTTGAAATCCCATTCTACAAGCCCTGCTAATCAGGTGATGAAAATCTATAAGGAAACCTTCCCGGGCCGCAGCCGGAGCCAGGATATCCTAAAGGCATCAGTCACACAGTGAGGAGCGCTGGACTGCGGCCCCGGGGCTGGAAGGCCAGAGGAAGGAGGTGTCCGTGGGCTGAGCCTGTTGGAAAGGGGCTGGTGCTGGGGGGCTGTGATGCCTGGGAGGGGGAAAGGGACTGGTGGTGGGGGGTCTGTGATGCGCGGGAGGGGCTCAGACAGATACGTACACAGGTGGAGGGAGAGGGCTGCAGTTCGGGAGTCCGTTCTCATCGAAGGCATTGAGGTCACACCTGCACCAGTCTTCGATAACATCGCCTTTCCCCGAGCACCAGTATGAGCTCATCAGGGCTCCCTTGAAAGCCTGACGTGAGAATAAAAAGCATGAATACGTGTGCTAAAGATGCGGTGGAATCCGGCCGGTGGCTCGATCACGCGGCTCTGAGCATCAGGGATGTGTGTGCACAGAGACTGGGGAATGCAGGGAGGGAGAAGCCATCCCTAGCTCTGCCACTGGTTCTCTCCACGGCCCTGGGCCTGACACTGATTCACCCCTGGGTGCTGCTTTTGGTGTGGGGACAGGAAGGGTCTGCACGGTGCTTCATACAAAGTAGAGGGACCTCCCGTGATGGAGGACTGAGCTGCCTGGAGAAACACAACATGAGCCCTTTGGTGACCCTGGAGATGATAAGCAGGGGACCTTTACTCTGCTGCTGCATGCAATAAAGCTCTTCCATGTGCCCATCCCAGAGCCATTTCTGTATCTGCAAATGAATTCTGACATCCCCAACACCACAGACCGTTTCCATCCTCTCACAAGTTTGCAATTCTAACGAGCTGCCTCCCTGCTACCAAACTGCTGCTTCACTCATTCACATGAGGAATGCTCGCAGGCAGAACAGCAGTTTCAGGAAGAAAAACAATCAAATCTTGAAAAAGCTTGGAGGGTGTTCCCCAGACTCTGCTCCAGAGGCTGTCCTCAGCCAGACCAGGACCTCTCCTCATGGCCCTTAACAACGCCAACACATTCCCACTATAACAGCTGTCCATCTGCTGGGATCTGGGGCTTTGAATCCCTGAAGCCCTCCAGGTCTAACCCTGTGGTGCCTACCCTGCATTCAGTGTCAGTTTCTGTGCTGCAGGACAGGGCATCTCTTATTCCATATCCTGCTGTAGTCTGGACTTTATGGATTTACGGTGATTTCTCCTGCTACCTTTCCCTGTGGTGCCTAATTAAACACCCAGCTTGTAAGACAGCACCTCTCCCTGCATACACGCACAGCCAACAGTAACCCAGACTCTTTGGGAAGCCACAACACCCTGCTAGAATAACACCACCACCAAAACTTCAGCCTCTAAACCCAACCCCTTTGTAATGCTTTTGACATTTAAAAACCACTTCTCAGGCCCGAAACGCCTCCACGGGTCCTCATCCACATAGAGCAGCCTCAATGCCAGCCTCCACGCTGTCCAGCCCGCAGCAGTGGCGTTCCACCCATCCAACGCCGCCTGCAGATGCCTGGTCCTGGTGATACCGCCTGCATCGCCAGGTTACGCCTTCAAGATAAAAATGTGCCCTTTGAGGAGGACAGGGACGGCTCCAGCGGCTGTGGCATTTAGCAGAAAACTAGGAAAATTGCCATCCCGGGGAGGTTTTTGAAAAGAGGAGGTATAAATAGAGCCTGACGTCAGGGCTCCCATTGTCCGGGGTTTTGTTGCTCTCCCCAAACACCTCGAGCACCTTTAACGAGGTGCCTTGAGGTTCTCGTGTCTGAAATACTTTCTGCTTCCAGGCATTTATAAACAGGACTGTTCCAGAAGAAATAATAACATGACAAAATTAAAAAAATAAAAGAGGGGAAAAATACAAAAGGAAGGAAAAAAACATGTGAAAGAGAGAAAGTGTGACGTTATTTTGGTTTGTTCTTTAGAAGGCGATTGAGGCGCTGGACTGGAAAGGGCATGGCAAAGTAATTGGAGGGCAGGTAAGACAAGAGTTTCTCTGACACATGGATAAATGGGTGCAGACACACTTCTGCAGAGAACAGTGGGTTGGAGTGGCTAGAACGGAGAGCGATGCGCCTAGGTGGATGTGAAGTGTGCGCTCTGCCCAGGAAGCAGGATAAAGACACATGTCGTGGGGACGTGGGTGCGAGTGGACAAGTGTCGGGCAATCCCTGGAAAAGCTGCACTGCTCTGCTGTCACCCTGTCCCCAGTTCCGACCCCTGCTGCTCTGCAGGTTCCCCTCCAGCCCCTAACCCAGCCCCTCCCTGCACATCCCCATCCCACGGAAGAAATCCCACCCACGCCCCATCCATGCCCTTTAGTGAATCCCTTCCTCCTGTTCTCTTCCCCAGCGATAAGTGCAAGGCTGGATGAGCCATCCCCTCCGCTTTGCCTGCCCAACGTCGCGCAGGTTTTAATTAGATCCTGCAGGTACCCAGCCGTCATCTGCCTTGTGTCACCCTTCACACAAACGAGGTTAGCTAATCGATGCGTCCTTCAATTGCACTCATTACGGCGAGCACACCTACGCGCGCTAACCGGGTTACTGGGAGCAGGGCTAGCCCCTGGTGCCGGCTGACGTCAGGGACAGACGGGCAGCCAGGACTCGCCTTCCCTCACTTTCCGGAGGGATCACTAGCCAGTGGTTTCCAGGACTTTCCTGCCGGTGCCAGGGAGTGATTCTAGAAGTGGCAAGAGTAAACTGAGGAGGGGGGGTGGGGGTAAGTGGGGAAGATCCTGCAGAAAGAAGGGATGAAGCTCCCCATGTGAGGATGTCCAACCTTGGTTTAGGAGGCTCTACACTCTCCTTGGGGATGTCAGCCTGTCACCCATACACACACTTGCTCCACAGAGACTCCAGGACAAAGGGAGGGTCTCTGTGACCTTCGAGGGCTCTGTGGTCCTCCCAGCACTGAAGGCAGGTACAGCTTTTGCTGCAGCTGACACACAAGCCCTTTCCTCCCCTCACCTCCCTCAGCCCAGGCTCTGGCAGGGGGCTGCTTCCAGGCCCCGGCTGAGATCAGCAGTGGTAGCTGCCTTCCCTTGCTAAGGTGATTGCTTTAACCAGCCCAGTGCCAAAGGCACACTGTGGGCACCTGCTCCTCTGCAGGTGGCAACCATGTGAGCAGCTCTCCTTTCCTTTCTCCTTCTGACAGCATCGCTCGGACGGTACGCGGCTGCTCACACAAACCCCGGGGAGTGGCTGCTGCCACCTAAACCAGGAGCCCAACAGCACAGGAAGACCAATAGCCATGACCAAAGGACACAGCGAGGGTGCTGAGACCCATCCCATGGGTCCCACTGGGAGAGCTGCAAATGGAACATACAGGGACCTCCTTGGTCTGTGGCGGCCAAGGACAACCTTCCCCTCCTGCCTTGGCACCTCCACATCTCCCATCCTTCCCTGCTGCTGGGCTCAGAAACGTGCAGCAAACGCTCTCCTCCCTGCCAGGAGACAACACACACAACAAGAAGACCCTCTCCAACATCACTATGTCCACATCAGATGCCTCACCACGGTGGTCACACCAAGCTCCCGACCTGGGAAAACCCACCAGGCTCTGGAAGCAGGAAGGGCTTCCCAGGAGCAGCCCTGCCTGCTGGGGATGGCAGAGCAGACCCAACGCACCATCCAGCACTTGCCAACCACTCCCCAGGATCTCAACACCCCTCTGTGCCCTAAAGCAATTTTATCTTTCATTTAAAAGTATCCAAATTGTATTGTTTCCCTGTGAGTCAGCCCATTTAGTTTATGTCCTTCAGTGCCAGAGGGGAAATTTATGAGATGAGAAACTGGCTCGAAACGCTTATTTTCTAGATGACGAGTCATGCCATTAGATATATAGCATTATGAATCATAGGAACAGCATCTAATTTGCTCTTAAAGGTATAATAGGTCTGACTCCCCACACCCATACACACACATATATTGGATTGATAGTTCCCCCATAGGATGGCTAGTTCATTTGTTTTGACACGAGCAAGACTTACAGGACCATAAAGTCCCATCTTACCATAAGTTAAGCCTATTCATAAAAAAAATATTAGGGAAACGAATGATCAGCTAAGCACATTTATCCTACACTCGATTGCATATGGATCTTTCTCCTGTTGTTATTTGTGCTCAGGGGGAGGCCATTTGGCCCCGCTTTATAGCTTAGACGCTCTGCAACAGAATATAGAAGAACATTTCCTTTGTCCTCTGTTAGACCTGGCTGATGGAGGGAGAAGCATTAAGTTATTTCTGACTGTGGGTTTTCTCTTGACATCCCCAGAGAGGTAAATTAGAGGACGTGAAGGAACCTTTCAGATCAGCACTTGCAGGACTCAGCATGCAGCACAGGGACTGGTGTTCCCAGATGGAGTACTGGAAAGGGCATGTGTTGGGTCTGGTCTTCACCATGGCTGACAGAGATATGAAAATCTGGGTCAATTGTTTTGAGTCCAGGTTACTTTGTGGTTGGCATGCACACCTCAGTTTCTGGAAAAATTAAGAAGGAAATAGAGGGAAATGAAAACCTAACCAGACATGAGCATGCAGGCTGGACACAGGTGTGCTGGAGGTACCAGAGATGACCTAAAAGCTGGCAATTTGGTTCATTTTGGGTTTTGCACAGGTCTCCCTGGCGTTTGTTTGCTCGTCTGCATTTTCTTCTAAATGCAGAGGGAAGAAGAGTGGAAGCAGGGCTGGGTGATGCCAGCTGCCAGGCTCAGCCTCAAGTCCAGGGACACAGCAGCCAACAAAAGACATTCTGTCCCTTCCTGTGGGCAGGACCAAGACAGTGCCCACTCCACCACCGCCTTCCCCCAAGCCGTGCCACTGGAGGAGGTGGTGGGATGTCTGGCAAGGTGCAGCCCTGTCCCACCTACTAGTAAATCCAGTCACCCGGTGATGCCACCTCAATACAGCCCCTGACTGGAGCTCCTGGGTGCTGCCATGCCCCGAGCCATCTATAGATAGCAACAGCAATACTGCCTGCTCATCAACAGAAAGAAGATTGGCTCAAGCAGGGATTTCACAGCCTGAACAGGATGCTACCATGATGATACCTATCCATACCCTTACAGTAATGATCAGTGCTGTTCATAGGAGATAAATGCTGCTCCTTAGTCTAGACATCTCTAGAAGTGGGGGGGGGGGGGGGGGGAGGGGGGGGGGAGAAAGGACAAAAAAAAAAAAAGGGGGAAAAAAGAAAAGAAAGGAAAAAAAAAGAAGGGGAAAAAAAAAAGAGAGGAGTAGGAGGAAAACTAAGGATTTCCCAGGCCAGAGACTCTTTCCAGGATCATGCAGTTCGCGTCTGAAAGTCTGCTCCAGGTTCACAGCAAAGGAGGATGAAGTTTCCCTACTGCTGTTGGCAGGTGATCTCATCTCGGGCTGCTCACACCCTCCCTGCCTCCGGCTGCCTGTCCCCGGAGAGCAGGATCACCAGCACTTCATCCTGGGAAGGCACATCAGCGGTTTGCCGGAAAGGTCAGGGTGCTGGAAGGGACCCAGGGTGGGCAGCATCCCGGTTTGTGTTATTTATGGGATCTCAGGGAGCAGCAGAGGACACTGTAAAACCTGGCAGCAGGGGAAATAAAAGCCTTTGTGCTGCAGCTAGAGTCCCGTCCTGGGGAGCCAGCTCGGCTTTCACACCTCGGCTACAAAGCTCCCCATTCTAGCACGATCCCGGCGTCACAATGGGGCTATTCTTCCCCTGGTAACGCGAGTCGGATGTGGGCTGGAGCTGCAGCAGGATGCTCCAGTGCCGAAGAGGAGGACAAGGGCCAATTAGCAGATATTAAAACAAAGCAAAAATAAATAACACACACACTGCCCCCCCCCTCCCCCTTCCTCCCCCCCCCCGCCATCCCAGACCAAAACAAAAAACTCACCTCAGTAATACAAACGCTGTCCCAATTCGCCCTGGCTCCCTTTCAGCTTTGGCAGGGGATGAAGAAATCCCTGGCACTGGCTCTGCACACCCTCGGGGGCTGCTTCGGGGAAGCTGCGTGTGTGCCTGGAGGATCGTGGTCCTCCTGCAGTTCTGCCATCAGCTGCTGTATGGGGGCCAAAGTGAGCCCATGGCCTTGGGGAGCGCCTCTAACCCTGTCCCCTTAGTATCCCACACAACCTCCCCCACCTCCTGCCAAGCCCAGAGGGGCAGAGGACACCAGGAGAACCAGCTCTGGGATCTGGGAAGATGAGGGGACCAGATACCCCTCTCCTGAACGAGATTCAAGGGCTATGGCCAAGCTCTTCTCTGGAAAATGAGTCCCACTGACTTCTCCAGCCTCTGCGTCAATTCCTCTGTCCCTCCTCCTCAGGCTCACATTCCTCCCAGTCCTGCTCAAGCCGAGGACCGGTCTCCTCCAGGCACGTCCCTGGTCTCCACTCACAGAGGTTTGCTTCCCAAAGGGCTGAGCCAGGATGGCCACAGGGACAATGTTTACCCAAGGAAGCCACGGGCACCTCTCCCGGGCACAGACAGGATTTCACAGCCAGCAGCAGAGCCCAATGTGTCCCAACAAGGCACCTCCTGCTGCAGGAGCACTCAGGGTGCCAGCACCATGACTCTGGCTGTCCCACGTGTGCTCTTTGAGGCACAGTAGATGGGAATGTCAATGCCAAAGGGGAGAGCAATGGAGCTATAGACTTCCTTGGACTAGTTTTATCTCACCTGCAGATCAGGACCAGGGGAGAAAGGTCTCCAGCATTGCCTCTGTTCCAGCCAACAGACCTTCCTCTATGAATCCTTCCACCTACAGCCACATCAGCCACAATGCCAATGAAAATGCCATTCAACAAAGCCCTTCAAAAGGTGCTTAGACTTTCAAACACACCTCCTTGACCCTAGGAAGCTCCTTGCCCACCCCAGTGCTGCCAAGGTCCCCAGCCAGGCTGCAGCTATCAATGACCGTGCAAGATCTCTGACCAACGCCATTAAACCACAGAGGGAGACAGAAACATCTCCTGGCAGGGATCCAATGTGCAAAGCTTCAATCACACACAAGAAGGAAAAGAGGGGCCATCGATAGACCACAGTGCCCTACCCTGTGTACCCAGTACCCTGCCTGTCCCTGCTGCAGGGAGCAGGGGGGATGCCTAGTGGCACTGGGGAGACAGACCAAAGCCCCTGCTGATCACACAGCTGAGAGTTTCCTTAAGCTCACAGCACAAATTCCCTGGGCAGCAAAAGGCAAAACCTGTCTCCTGGAGCCCTTCTAAATTCCAAGCCCTTACAGCAAAGTGAGAAGAAAACGGCAGTTCCCAGTGACATGAAAATAAAAGAGTTTTCCAACATACCACATGGGCAAAGCAATATATTTTCACCTAGTGTCCCACTTGGAAATGGTCAGTTTTAGCTGAAATCAAACATGCATGCATAGAAAAACCCAAATCAGCCCAAAGCAGACACCCAGTACGGAAACTGGAAGCCAGCACTTAGAGTCTGGAGAGGTCACAAAATCCCAGAACGTTAGGTGTTGGAAGGGACCTCGAGAGATCATCTGGTCCAACCCCCCTGCCAGAGCAGATGAGGAGGAGGAGGAGAAGATGACCTTGCAGCCAGGACCAGAAGCAGGGTGACATTCCAACCTGGGCACAGGGCTAGGAAGGGGATTGGTGGTGAGCAGGGTCCATAGACATCCCCCAGATTCTTGCCATTACTCCGTTCTCGCTGGCTAACCTTCCCCTAATAAGATAATTCCCAGGATAAGAAAATAGTAGGAGAAAGGGAGTTTGAGGAAATGAGCTGGCAGGAGAGAGGAATCAAGGTATGGAAGTCAGGCATGGATGGCTGCATGGAAGAACCAAGAGGGTGGATAGATGAGAATGAAGGAACAAGGTGAAGAAGTAGACAAGGAGGGCCAATCTCCATAAAGAACTTGGGTGTCAGGAGAGCCAGTGAATCTGGGGAGGGGGTGAAGCATCATTCCTGGTGGTCACAACTCCACATGCTAGGATTGCTACTCAACTTGCAGCCCTCTGCATCCCACCCACAGCTGCTGTGTGCTGGCTCACTCCAGGCATCTTAATCAAGTGCAGGCTCGGTGCTAATAAGTGACTTTAAGCAGGTCTGTCATTTTTGGACTCGAGATCGGGGTTAGAGGGCTGCAGAGGGGGGCAGGGGGCGGCAGCCAACCAGAAAGTGGGAAATCAATCTCCATAGGATTAACACTGAAGTTCTTGCCGGAGGAGCCCAGCCCCAGGGAAGGGTGACCTCCAGCTTGGCTGGTCCCTCTTGGAGTAACAGTGACCTCCTGTGGCTGTGGGACTGTCCCGAGGGGCTGGTTATTCCCTCCCGTGGCAGAGGCGCTTTGCAAAGCCACGCTGGAGGCCCTCAGGGCTTTGGCCACCCCTCACATGGCTACAGCTGAGATGCCAGAGCCAGGAGTGAAAGACTGGCCTGGCTACTAAAACCCCTCCACAGGACACATCCTGCACACCAGTGTCTTCTCTGGGTGGACACTGGGCCATAGCCCAGCTGCTCATGGCTCTGCCTTTGCCATCCTGGAGGCAGTGAGACACGAGTCTGCAAAGGCTGTAGGTGGTGGGCAGCAGGACCTGTCAGCTCCATCACTGAAGTGTTCCCCACCAAAAGAGCAGAAGAAACCAATCCCCTGCTCTGGGGAACCCAACATTTATACAGAGACTGAGGAAGGAAAACTTGGACAGCAACTAAGGCAAGGTCATAGTGGTGGAGCTGGTCCCTCACCAGCTCACTCACCTCTCTGGTGTCGTTGTCCTGGATCAGGGCGTACAGAGGCACCACTCGGTTGATCTCCAGCAGAACTGGTGTGGGGCTGAGCTGCTCCTTGCCCGGGCGCCGGCACAGATGGCAGGTGGATGGGCAGCGCCCCTTCTCCTCGCAGTGAATCTCCACGCCTGAGATGAGGTGGTCATCAGACAGCATCTGCGCTGTCAGCAGGCCTGACAGATAGGTGATGAAGGGCATGGATTTCAACTCCTTCTTGTTCCCAAGCTCGGTTGTTTCTGGTTGAGGGAGAGGGAAGAAACCAAACAACATAAAATAAACCTCAGCACAGTCATCTTCCCAAAGGCAAGCTTTGCTGCAGCCAGGATAAACACAGCTGCTGAAGGTATAGGGCAGGTGGGAGCAGGAAACCAGAAAGGTCAAGGAGAGGAGAAAAACAGGGCTTGTGGGTCACTGCCTAGGAGTGGGTAGAAAGCATGAGGATTTCAGCCAAGCACTTGCCAAGTGACAGAGTTCACCATGATATTCTTTTTCATAGCTTTCATACTCACTTTCTGCACTTCAGAACAAAATAAAGACACCCAAGTCCATCTCCCAGCATAGAGAAACCTATCCAAAGAGGCCAGGGCAAAGAGCTGGATGCTCTCAGCCTCACCCCAATGCCAACCCTCTCCAATCCCTGCTGTTCTTAGATATATCTTTAAGGTGTCACGTTATCCAGGGCACTGAGATGGACCTGGAGGAGGCTGGCAGACACTACATCATAGGATGAAGCCCCTCAGTAGAGGGGGTAAGCAGGTACCAGCACCTGGAAGAAGACCAGGCTGGATGGGCAGCATGGTCCAGCTGCTGGAGCACTGCTCTGGGGAATGCCTCATTGGATGCTCTGTTCCAACCTGTCTGCTCTGTCCCTCTCCCACCATGTCACCTCTCTGCATTGAAGCATGGGGCACACAATGCACGTGCACACAGTGCTTGTGGGGTCAGGTGCTCTTCAAGTGCAGACCAGCAGCAAGGAGCAAGATGAATAAGCAGGAAGAGAAGCCTCTTGGTCCAACCTCCTCAAGTATGGTCCATGTTTGCAAGGAGTGAGCCAAGGCAAGTAAGGAGCAAAACAAACCTCTGAATGAGACCTTCCCTCTGGAGGAGAGCACTAACTCTGGGGACACCCAGCTTGTGTGCCCCACACTGAGTGACACCCTTGACTGATGTAAGAGCTTAGACCCAACTGTTTGCATTGGCTGCCCCACCAGGGAACACTGATACAGCTCCATCCAGCAATGCTCTGCCAGACACAGCACCTTGGGGAAGGAGAGGACACGGCTGCCCTGCAAACTGAACAAGGAGAGCTGACCTCCAGCACCCACGCTGACAACACAGTCCCTTTACCAAGACAATCAATTGAACATGAGCTTGTCCAGCATATCCTGCATCCCCTGCCGCCTCCTTCACCTAATGCTCCCAGGGAAGGGCACCACAGCTGAGGGCGATGGACGCAGTAGTTTCAAGAGCTCTCCAGGACTGGCAGGAAAGTGAGGATTCCTCCTTAGAGTCATAGAAGCACTTAGGTTGGAAAGACCTTGAAGATCATCGAGTCCATCCACAGCCTAACCTTGGCTAGTCCACCTCTACACCATGTCCCCAAGCACATCTACATGTCTTTTAAATCCCTCCAGGGATGAGACTCCACCACCTCCCTGAGCAGCTTGTTCCAATACCTGACAACCCTTTCAGTACAGAAATTCTTCCTGATACCTCACCTAAATCTCCCCTGGTGTGATTAATGGTGATGCCAAACAAACTTTGAGCATCTGCCCTGATTACTCCTAATTGAATGTCACAATATATAATGCTATATATTGTAATCTAACATATAATAATGCTGAAGGAGACTTAGAGGGAACAAGGCTCTTTCAGGTGCAGCGCTCATCACAAGCAGAGCTGCAGAGGGGAAAGCACAGAGGTCTGCAAATAAAGTAAGGTAGAAAACTGAGTGGTGCAGCTCCCTTCCCCATAGCTCAGCACCAGAAGATTAACTGTGGAGCCTGGTGACTCATGGTGGACTTGTCAGCAGAGCAGACTTCACAGGTGAGGTGGAAACAACTGTCTGCATTTAATCCTCTTTGTAACAGGTGGAGCCCCAGTCACTTTGGGGAAAAGGACTGCTTGGCAGACTGGATTCCTGGGGATCAAAGAGTTACTGCCATTGAGCTTACTAGTTCTGAGTGCTGTCAAGGCATCCCTTGTACCAAAAAGGCTCTGGGTACAACGCCCAAGGAGGAAAATGAAACAGAATGTGGCTCAAGCTGAGGGACGTGGGCTTCACTGCCAAACTGGCCACTCTCATCCCAGCGAGCACTTGACATCATCAGCACTGGATAGCAGTTCCTGGTAGCTTTTGTGGAAGAAGCTTTGGGGGCTTAAGTACAGTCCTAACAAAATAATCACCCCAACTGTCCTCTTAAAACCTCAGAGAGCACCAGTTGCACACCCTGCTTGTGAGCCAGCTCCTCCAGAGCCAGGAGAGGCAGCAAGGAGGAACTGCTGCTCCTCATCAGCTTGCTCAGAGGGTAGAAAGCATCAATTTCAGGTGTCTTCATGACTACACTCATCCCTACAACTCTGGCAACTTCCTTGATGGAGACTGTGCCTCCTTCTCTTCCCACACACGTCACCCACCACTTGCAGCATCTCACAGAGGAGCAATTCAGATCTGGGAGGTATTTTCCTCCAAAACATCCTCCTTCATTCCTGGGCTTGCCAGTGCAACTGTAGCCCCAGGAGAAGGGATCAGGGTCCCTCGACATCCCCCTCTCTCCTACCTGTGAGATGAGTTTTGGTTCTTTGCTCAGCTGCCTGCAAGCAGCTTGGGGACCAGCCCACTGTCCCCATGGCAAACCCGAGAGTGAACTGGAGAAATCCCACATATTCCTGGAGGCTCAGCCTGGCTTCTATTACCTAGAGGCTGCACAGTGTTCATCAGCACCGAGGCCCAGCTGACTGGCAGCTTCTTGAATGAACATACAGGCAGCCCAACCCTTTTCCTGATGAAGTCAAAGGAGATTTTGCTGGTGGACTGGAGAGAATCAGAACCAGACCCTGCAGTGTATCACTGCAATGCCATCTCCAGCTGTCAGAAAAGCTCCTGTTGTCTTCACTGCAAGCTGGGCCCAGTCCAGACTAAGTAGTCTCAGCTTTAGCATTTGGGTCCACATGGCACGAGCCCCATGCAGAATGGGACAACGTTCTGGGGTGCTCAGGTTGCTCTTGCAAAGCCTCTGCTTGGCTCCCGGGGAAGGGCTTCGCAGGAGAGCACTGCTCAGGCTGCTCCAAAGGTCACGTTCTGGCAGGAGGAAGAGGAGGAGGAGGAGGAGGAGGAGGAGGCTTGGCTGCAGGGGCTGCAGCGCAGTGGGGATAGAGGGGTTCCTTATCAGCCCTTGCATCTGAACACGCTTTCACTAAGGCTGCTGGCGGCTCAGCTGAATCCTGGCAACATCTGTTTGGAAGCGCAGCGCCGCGGATGTGGCTTAGATGCATCACAGCAACTTGTGGGAACTATTAGTTTGTTTGTTTGTCTGAAATATGTATTTGCAAAAAGAAAAACCCCAAGAACACAACACAAGAAATAAAAAGGCCTTCCACCAAGCCCCCAGCCTTGCGTAAGAAAGGGAGGGTGAGCGGCACGGGGTGTTCAGAGGTACCGCTCGCCTGTTGGGCTGCCTGGCTCCATCTCTCTGCTCCACCAAGATTTAACAACCCTGCAGCACCAGCGAGTGCTGGCACAGTGTGCAGGGTCCCTGCTCGGGGTGCAGCAGTTGCAGATGTGGGGAAAAGGCTACCAGCATCCCCAGCAGCACCTCCTAGTGCTTGGACAAGAGGGGAGCTCGGTACCACCACTGCTACCACCGTGACAAAAGCAGAATACCTGATGCCTTTGCATCCAAACGCTGTTTCGTCTTGAGAGCTCCCAGGTGGTGATGGGCTGGCTCGTGGTCCAGCATTTTATACAACACCTCTCCCAAAAGATCCCAAGTCATCCCAAAACTGATACTCACTCCACTTACCACAAGAATGCAACCACATCAGGGGTAGGACATGGGAGCTCTTCACCAGCAGAAAAGCTTGGAGCAGAAGGCTCTCCAGCTGAAGCGGTTGAGGAGCTCAGGATGACACCCAGGTAGGGATTCCTCCAGATTCAGCAGGTTAACCCTGATGATACCAACTGGTTCCTCATCTTTGCACTTCAGGCCAGGAAGATGTACTTCTGGTCCACCTCCCCTTTACACCGCCCTCTGGCTGGACATACCTAGTGCCACCACAGCCAGGGCAGTGGGGATTTATGGCTGATTCACACCTGTGGGCAGGGGCTGCCCATTTATTACCTGCTGGAATAATATCCCATTTGTCAGCAAATCCATCGAAAGGGAGTTAGAAAGAAAATCAATAGATGTGTTTGCCTGAGATATTGCGGTGAGATATTGTCAGTACGGTAACCAACAGGTCTATGAAGAGCTCAGACATATTTAATGCTGCTTTCCTTGATGGGCAGCCACTGCTCAGGGCTGCCACGGGACCAATGTCCGGAGGAGCGGGCAGTGCCCCTGTCACATGCAACCACGTGTGCCAGAAGCGTGGTGCTGGCCCTTGCTGCTGCCCAGGAAATGCCATACCAGCTGAGGCTGAGGCTGGCTGTGCCAAACCACCATGCAGCCCCAACGCTGGAGCAAGGGAGGGTTCACCTAGGGACTGCTACCTGTCTTTCAGGGAACGTCCCGTTGCATGGCACCCTGTGTGGGAAGCCCACGTGAAGCCATGACCACAGCCTGTCCAGGAGGGACGCAGCATGCAAGTGCAGACCCCAGAAGTGCTCACATTGGGGCTTGCAAGCCACCGTGGGCATGGGTCCATGGGATGCCTTTGCTAAGGCCCCCAGGACAGCAGGTGGGGTGTTGGGGGCCCTGCCACTGGTGGGATGCTGGGGGGCTCTGCCACTGGTGGGGTGTGAGGGGCCCTGCCTCTGGAGGAGTGGGGGTGGGCTCTCCCACTGATGGATGTTGGTGGCCCCAAAACTGGTGTGGTGGCGGGGGCCGGCCTGCGGCATGGCTGCAGGGCAGTTGTGGCCATGGGCGGTCCGTGAGGACCTGCTGCCCTCTCGTGGCACCGCGGCAGGACGGCTCTCGGGCCGGAGATCCACCACCCTGCTCTGCCACTGTCACCCACAGCGCCCCGCGCCCGCCTGGGGCTCATCCCTGGGGGAGTAGCATACCCTGGAAGGGTGAGCCTGGCAGCCCAAAGGCCTGACATCCCTGACTGCCCACCGAGACAATCTCCTGAACGTGATGGTTTGTGACCCCTTTTCTTCCCCCCGTTACATCCAGAGCGCCCCACACTACCTGCCTGCTGCTGCCCCCCAGCAGCTTCCCACTGCAAGCCCCCTTCCCGTCGCTGATGCTCTGACCGCTGCTCCCAGCCCATTAACCCAACTCAATTAAACACAGAACCCTGCAAGTGCTGAGTGCCCACAAGGAGCTGGCTGGAGAGCCATCCCATGATGCTCATGGTTCCACATCACGTGTGACCCTAGCCTGCCCAAGGGACCCTCTCTGCCCTTAGGATGATCCCAAAGGTGCCAGCAGGCAGAACATGGAGGCACACCATCTCCTCTGCCCACCGCCTGGTCAGGCAGGTTCTGCAGTAACCTCAGCTGCAGAGGAGCCATTTACAGACCAGCAAGCTTGTGGTATAAAGAAAAGAACCCAGGGGGGTTTCTACAAACCACAGATAAACCTCTGTAAAAGGGGACGGTGCAGGCAGCATGGACAAGCTCGCCTTCTGCATGGCACTAGCTCTACAGAGCCCCACACCATCCCCACTGCCACCCCGCTGCCTGTACCCCCTCGCTCAGGAGGAGCAACCAAAGCCCTGTCCTGCTCACCGGACCCTCGACAGCATCTCGTGAGCTGTCCCCCATCTCTGAGCCCTGCGGCCCCACAAGGATGGGGGAGACCCCCGACATCTCTCCTGCTACCCCCCTGCACAGGCTGCTGCACAAGACCCACATTGACAGCTGGCTCCCCCCCTGCTCTAACACCCACTCACTCATTTCCCACAGGATGTTGGAGATCTACCAAGCCCCATGGGCTGAATGGCTGTGAGCATGGGGCAGCCCTTCAGGACACACCACTCTGCCAAGGCGCTGGGGGTTCACAGCCCCACATCCTTCCTCCTCATGGCACCATGTCCCCAAACATGCTGGGTAAAATCATCCGCCCATCGTTATCACCTCTTACCAAATCCAGAAAGCCCTTTGTTTTCTCCCCAGGATGCAATAAAAGCTTCTTTTCTTACCCCTGCATTACTTTTCCCTCACACTGCTAATTTTTAGACGTGCTCTCACAAAATCTGCCAGATCACCCCGGTTCAATGCTAGCATTCACTTTTATTCACTGAAAACTACAGCAGGGTCAAAAGAACATTTCCCTGCTGATGCCAGGAATGAATCCCATGTCCCCTGCCCAGACACAATGTCCTCCAGGAACTGCTGGTGCCCGAGGGGGGTCCCACTGAGGTTTGCTGCTCAGGGCCTGAAGCACAGCATGAAACAGGAGTCCATAAATCTCCCTCATTTTCTTTTAGCGACCCTGGGTCAGGCTTTGCATCTGCTCTCTCTGCCTTTGAGGGCATCTGCTGCCCACGTTGCTGGTCCCTGCTGCTCCTGATTGCTGGCTGGGTGGAGTTCCTTTCCAACCAAACTATTCTGTTTGATTCTAAATAGGAAAAAAAAAAAAGTAGGAAGAAAAAACCAAACCAGAAGGTGGCAAAGACTTGCTGCATTATGCTAGTGCTTTCCTCAGCGCTGGCTGGTAGCTGCTGGAGCGGGTGAGCAAGCATCACTGGAAACGTGCTGCGGCGTTTGCTGCAAGGACTGGGCATGGCCCCACTGCTGTCGTGCTGCATTCCTGCCTGGGCATGTGGAGGCCACACTCAGGGCTCACAGGAAATGGTTAACCCAAAGGTTCAGCTCCCCTGAGCCTCCTGACCTTCGCCTGTGGATCAGCCTGGATGCTGCTGCAGGTAGCACTGATCCCGGTGGCACGGGAACTGCAGCACTGCTGGTGTGTGAAGGACACAGCTCCCCAGGACCTGCTTGCCCAGGCCTGGGCTTCTACCCCTCTCATGGAGGAAACCTCACACCCTGACATTTCCCAATCTGCCGTGCAGCCCCACGGGCGCACAGTAAAACCCCTCTCCCCACCATACCTAGAGCCATCTCATGATGGCCGAGCAAACACTGACCTGGCACAGGACCAGCCTCAGTGACGGCCCTTCGAGCCCCACGGCCCCAAGAAGCACCAGGGCAGGGCAGAGCCACAGCCCAGCAGTGAAACCTCTGCCTGCCTCCGGCTGCAGGCAGCATAAGGGCCCATCCAACAGGCAGAGAGCCCAGCAATAAAGGCTGGGGGGACGGGAGGAGGAGGGAAGAGGCAAGAGGGAAACTGATTCTATGATTAATGACTCCAGTCATTAGCCCCGCACGGGCTAACGGAGATGCCATCCTTCGCTGCCTCCCAGGCGTGAACAGTGGACTCGGATGACCGGGCAGCACCAGCTCTCCACTGACCGAGGGTGAACCCTGTCACTGCTCAATTCCCCACCAAGTGTTGATGTCCCCGCCTGTGCCACGCCAGCCGCCGATCACCGGCCACCAGTGCAGGATCGGGGCCACAGTGGGAAAGGGATTAATTTCAACCAGGACATGCCCCGAGCAGGTCCTTGCATAAGCAACTCCAGCTGCCTATGTAGTCCCTGATGAGATTTATGCACATCACCCAATCAACTGATTACATTTGCTATTCTCTGCCTAAAAATAGGCCTTTTTGTCCTGGCCATCCAGGGGCTGCTCCAAGGAGGGTCACGAAACGGACCCAGAGAGGCAAATTTTCACTAGGTGATGCAAAACCTGACACACGGGCAGGACTGGCTGGGGGAAAAGGAAAGGGGAAAGGGAAGGAGGAAAGGGGAAGGGAAGGGTAAGAGGAAAAGGAGGGAAGGGGAAGGAGAAAGGGGAAAGGAAAGAGGGAAGAGAAGGGCAAAAGGAGGGGAAAGGGGAAAGGGAAGGGGGAAGGGAAAGGGAAAGGGATGGGGTTGCCCCAGCTGCTGCTCAGGGACGGGGCTCGGACCAACCTGCGTGTGCCGAACTCGCACTCGCACCACCATGAAAGCCAAGACAGCAGACACGGGTGTGATTCCTCCCTTGCCCTTTGACTTCCCTCGGCACAAGCAGCCCCAGCACAGCGCGGAGGCAGGGCCTGAGCCCGCCTGCGGCTCCCTGCTTCCCCCCACACCAGGGGTCGGCCCGGACCGGCGTGACCGGCCGCAGGGACCCCCCGCTGCTCCCCGGGCCTCCACCTCCTCCCAGGCCCCCGCTCCTCCCGGGACTCCATCTCCCGGCAGGCTCCGCAGCCCGGCGCACACGTGACGGCGGCGCGGCGGCGCGAGGCATGCCGGGGAGCGGCGCGCGTCTCGGGAGCGGCGGGCAGGTAGGGCGCAGCCCGGGCCCCGCGGCGGCGGCGGCGCCCCCTGGAGGTGGGGCGGGGCGCGGGGCAGCAGCGGGCGGGGCTCTTCCCTCTCCCAGCCGCGGGGCCGGGGTCGGGCCGGGGCGGTCTCGGCAGGGGCTGGGGAGGGGGCGGCAGGGCCGGGCCGCGCCTCCGCGGGGTGGGCTCTCCCCGCCGGTGAGAGCTCTCGGGCGGCCGCGCAGGGGTGGGTCCTCCCGGCCGAGCGCCCCCCTTTCCCCCTCAGTCCGCGGCCCCTTCGCCCTTGCCCGGGCACCTGCTGGAGCCCAGCGGAGGCCGCGGCGGTGGGGGGGGTCGGGAGGAAGGCGGGGGGGGTGCGCTGGTAACGGCGGCTCGTACCGGCCCTGCCAGCCGGCCCGGCCCTTACAGCCGCGCGGCCCCCTCCGACCGCGGGATGGTTCGGGAGGCGGGGGACCCCGTGGCCCGAGGGGCCCCCCGGCCCGAGCAGCCCCCGGCCCCAGCGGCCGCCGCTGTGGCCGTGCCGCCCTGGAACCCCTCACTGTCTGTCACCAGGCGCTCGGAGGGAGTCACAACCGAAATTTGGCCGCCTGACCCTGTTATTTCAACTAGTCCCAGGCCTTAGCCGAGTGCCGCAGGCAAAGCAAGCTGCTTCCTTACACACGCTAGCCAAAAACTACAGAGCGAGGAGAGACCGCGGCAGGAGAGTCTTTTCTATAGGGAATGCAAACCCGACTCATGTACAGAGCTGTATAGCTTAGGCCTCACTGAGGCTTCTTCTGATCCCCTGCTCTGTGCCAGAGGAGCTGCCCAGGAGGGGCAGACACTCCAGAATAACTCTCTGTGAAGGAAACTTCCGCCAAGGCACAGCGAGTGTGAGATGCAGATAAAAGGGCGGCAGTGAAAAGTAACGTCACGTTACTCAGGCGCAGGCCGGCGTTCTGGTAAAAGGGGCTTATACATGAAAGGAACCTCATACCAATCATCTTCCTAGAAACCGAACCTAACTTAAAGCTAAACAAAATTCCCTCTGCCATTGCTCTTTAATGAAAATACTTGTTTTAAAGGTGGCTCTTTATGTAACTCTCTGGCGTATCCGGTGTCTGTGCTGTCCCCCGTCCTTGCCTAACCAAGTCTTTTGACATATTTCCAAGGAAAATAAGAAGAATGGTTCCAACGTCCCGTGTTTCATTTTTAAAAACTGTTTTAAAATACAGATTTCTCATCCCTCAGAGGAAGGTTTCTGATCTACATGGCAGTGCTTGGGCTTGCACTTCCCCAGCTGAGATAGACGCTAAGAACAAAAGGGAAGCGCACTCAGTGCCAGCGGCAGCAAGTGCCTGGAGTGGCTCTGCTCCCATGTGCTGGGATGTCATACCCATCCTGCCACTGCCGAGCCAAGGATCAGATCCCAGCTCTGTACTTGGCCATTGTGCTACACCACTGAATCCCCTCCAGAAACATAAGCTTTAAAGGACCATAAACTGCGGCTGATAAATAAAAATGATCTTTTTTCCCCCCTTCTCTCTCTGAACCTAAAGATCTTTTCTTCATTGCGGTTGTCTTCTTCCACTTGAGTAAACGGTAACCTGAAATAGAGCGAAGCTTTCTGTCTGAAATGCTCCCGAGGATGAAGCAGGCAAACCCAGCAGGGAAGCGAGAGTGCTGCGTGCGTGCAGCCATTCTTCAGAAGCAGCTGTCTGTTCGCATCCCTCTGTGACCGTCTCTTCATTTTAAAGACTAACTACTTCCTTCTCCTCCTCTCCCCCTAGAAGAAATGTTTTCTTCCCCAGTTCTCTCAGTGCCTAAGCCACGCAGTAGCAAAGGTATTGAAACCCAGTCTGCTGAATAACAACGAAATGATCTGAACCCTGTTCTGTTCCTTTTGAACGGATGGCTGCTTTAGCAAGAGAGCTGCTGGGATCTGCTCCCTGCTGGGAGAGGGTGTGAGGATGGAGGAACCCGGATCGAAGCTGAACAGCAACTGGAGTGATATAAAACTGAACCAGAACACAGGAATGAGGCCAATGCTGCAAGGCTGTGCAGTAAGGAGAAATCATAGCCAATTAAGCTGAGTTCAAGAACTAATAGCACCCACTTGTAGTGTATATTAACAAATGTTTGGAGTTGTCTGTTAACTCCGTCATTGCTAATACCTGCTAGAGCACTGCTGTAGCCAGCTGAGTGTCATTTGCATGCTGAAGCGTGCTGCAGCATGGCATAGGTTAATGAAATACACTGGTGGGAAGTCTTCGCTGTGTGTTTTCAGTATGTATGGTCATTCCCAGAACGAGCAGAAGCTGACAAATATTCCTTCCAGTTTCACTTTCTGGCAAGCATATGAAACCTTGAAAATTTATTTTGGCTATCTAGAAAAGCAAGTGAAGCAACCACATTTATTTTGTTCGTATCTGATGCCACATCTGAATGCAGGTCTCCAGAGGTGATATATTAATGTCCTAAAGCGTTGCACCATCTGGTTCCTCTTTTGATGCGCAACATTTTGAATGCCTGGTTTAATCTCCCTGGGTTTCAGTAAATTATGTAAACTCAGAGGCTTGGCAGCAGGAGATGGGCACCATGAGGAGATGATTCGGTCATCAATATCTATTGGGCTTCCTTATTGCCACCATTACACTTCTTTCCGTTCTGCTTACAGATTTTGCAAGTGAATAATTCATTGTGCTTGGAGCCACAAGTTAGTTTTGGAATTTGCCCGCTCTGAGATTAGCTGTGACTAATCCATCCCTTCCAAGTGCTGAAAGGCTAACGGGGCTTCTTTTTTTTCCTGGGTTGGGTGATAAATCAGAAATAAATTGCACATCTATGTAACTGCTGGTGATGACATAAATCACATTCCCTTTCTTTTTTCTTTCTGGACAGAATCAGAGCACCTTGGAATAGATGCGAGTACAAGACTTTGCACCAGCTAAAGCTGCCTCGGAAAGCCATGGCTGCCGCCCCTCATCTCAACTCGGATGCACTCCGAGAGGTGCTGGAGTGCCCCATTTGCATGGAGTCCTTCACTGAGGAGCACCTGAGACCCAAGCTCTTGCACTGCGGGCACACCATCTGCAAACAGTGCTTGGAGAAGCTCCTAGCAAACAGCATTAACGGGATACGGTGCCCCTTCTGCAGCAAAATCACGCGGATCACCAGCCTAGCTCAGCTCACCGACAATCTTACTGTGCTGAAGATCATAGACACCACTGGACTGGGGGAAGTGGTGGGGCTTCTCATGTGCAAGGTCTGTGGGAGAAGGTTGCCAAGACACTTTTGCAAGAGCTGTAGCTTGGTTTTGTGTGAGCCGTGCAAGGAGACATCACACATGCCCCAAGGACATAGAGTCATTGCTATCAAAGAGGCTGCTGAAGAGCGTAGGAGGGAATTTGGGACCAGACTTGCCAGGCTTCGGGAGCTCATGGGTGATCTGCAGAAAAGAAAAGCAGCTCTGGAGGGTGTTTCAAGAGACCTGCAATCAAGATATAAAGCAGTTCTGCAAGATTACAGTAAAGAGGAGCGCAAGATCCAGGAAGAACTGGCAAGGTCACGCAAGTTCTTCACCACTTCTTTGTCTGAAGTGGAAAAGGTAAATAGTCAGGTAATGGAGGAGCAAGCTTATCTGCTGAACTTAGCAGAAGTGCAAATAATGTCTCGCTGTGACTATTTCCTTGCCAAAATAAAGCAGGGAGATATAGCTCTCTTGGAGGAGGCAGCAGATGAAGAAGAACCAGAACTGACAAACAGTCTCCCAAGGGAGCTGACTCTTCAAGAGGTTGAACTCCTGAAGGTGAGCCACGTGGGACCGCTGCAGATTGGGCAGGTGGTGAAGAAACCTCGGACGGTGAATGTGGAGGAATCGCTTATGGAAACTGCAGCATCCTCATCAGCATCATTTCGGGAGCCTGACTTTGTACAAGAAGAGGCCAGCTGCACACCAAACTCCTCACCAGCCAAGCCGAGGATGCCTGAAGCAGCCACGAGCATCCAGCAGTGTTACTTCATCAAGAAGATGGGCTCCAAGGGCAGCCTGCCAGGGATGTTTAACCTCCCTGTCAGCCTACATGTCACCCTGCAAGGTGAGGTACTTGTGGCAGACCGAGGCAATTTCCGAATCCAGGTTTTTACCCGCAAAGGCTTTCTGAAGGAAATCCGCCGGAGCCCCAGCGGAATTGATAGCTTTGTGTTGAGTTTCCTTGGAGCAGACTTGCCCAACTTGACTCCTCTTTCTGTCACCATGAACTGCCATGGCCTGATAGGGGTGACTGACAGCTATGATAACTCTGTCAAGGTCTACACCATGGACGGTCACTGCGTGGCATGTCACCGGAGCCAGCTAAGCAAGCCCTGGGGCATCGCTGCCCTGCCTTCTGGGCAGTTTGTAGTGACCGACGTTGAAGGGGGGAAACTCTGGTGTTTTACAGTGGACCGTGGCGTAGGGGTAGTGAAATACAGTTGCTTATGTAGTGCGGTGCGCCCCAAGTTTGTCACCTGCGATGCTGAAGGCACCATCTACTTTACTCAAGGGCTGGGGCTTAACCTGGAGAACCGGCAGTATGAACACCACTTGGAAGGAGGCTTCTCCATTGGCTCCGTCGGCCCCGATGGGCAGCTGGGACGCCAGATTAGCCACTTCTTCTCTGAGAACGAGGACTTCAGGTGCATTGCTGGGATGTGTGTTGATTCCAGGGGAGACCTCATTGTTGCTGACAGCAGCCGTAAAGAAATCCTGCATTTTCCTAAAGGAGGAGGCTATAATATCCTAATCCGGGAAGGGCTCACCTGCCCGGTCGGTATTGCCATTACTCCCAAAGGGCAGCTGCTGGTGCTGGACTGTTGGGATCACTGCATTAAGATCTACAGCTACCATCTGAGAAGATACTCCACCCCATAAAGCCATGTCTCTAAGCAAGGCCTCTTTTGGTAGCAGAGATTCTTCCAGCCTCATCGCAATCTGATGGGAAACAATGTCAAGAGTTCAGGAAGATTGTGCCATAACAAAGGGTTTGACATAAAGACTGTCATGTTTTGTGTTTAGAAACAAAATAGCTTCTGTGGTGGTGGTGGTCTACTTTGTCTTTTTTCTTTTTTGTTTTTCCCTGTTAAATAAAATCCATACAATAAAAAAGAACAAGCACGAAGGAAAGGATCCACCCTTCCAGAGTATTGGTTCCTCACTAAATGACTGGTCACTCCACTCCATAAACCTTCTCACCTCCTTACGCCACATCTACACTTCCAGCTTCAACCATTGTATCTTTCTTTGTGCCATAAACACTGACTGACTGCTCTAAATCACCTTCCCTTAGAGGACTGGAGAGGCAATCCTCTTCTTGCCGTGGCACTCGCAAGGAACAGGGTAGCAGTTGTCTGGGCAACTACTAGAGAAAGCAATTTCTGATTGCAGCACTGCATAAAACGAAATAGCCCTCTTAAACTGCGGGGAGATGGAGCTTTACTTCCAAACTGACGAGGGATGGGTTTTTTCCTCTCTCCGTTTTGCTGGTATTCAGGAGATCGCCCCTGTCGTGCCATTTGTGAACCGTGTCTGTTCGATGTGAAGTGAGTACTGTGCAGTCATGGGAGACCGAGCTGAGCCAGAGAACTGCCCTCTGATGGCAACAGGGTTTTTATTGCTATTAGGAGTCCTGCTAGGTAGAAGGGGGTAAAAAGGGAGGGGGCTGGAGGAAAAGAAATGAGGGGAAACCTATGGTTGATATTTAATGTTGTTTAACTATTTAAATGTGTCTTGGAAACTGTCCTCGGGAGGTATGTCTGGTATCTAAAGCATTAGGGGAGGGGGGGGAACTGGGGGAATAAGATTGGGAGATTGTAGTAAATGAGATTGAATGCAAATTAATGTGTGTTCACCTGCACTACACTGTTCTCCATTCCAGACCATTGCGTTTAGCAAGAGGTTTCCACCCATTTGCACTTTGTACGCACAAGCTACTCACTGCTGAGGTGGGATGGGGGGGGGAGGGGCTGTTTCCCTTTTATTTTGTTAATACCTGGAAGCACGTCCAGCAGTGCATTGCCTTTTTTTTTTTCCCTTTCTGTCCCTTGCACGGCAAAACATTACATTCCTCAGGTTATTTTATTTTTCTTTTATGGCACCAGCAGGCACCAGAGTTCATGTTCATCGCGGCTTTGGGCCAAATGAAGCACAAAACTGCAGCTGTGTGAACCAAGGCCCCCACAGTGCTACTCTCCTGGCTGATAAATGTGTACCTCAGTGTGGTGCTGCTTGCCTAGAATAGTTTATTGAAGGAAAGATGCATTTAAATAGGGCACAGTGGTAGCATGTTAATCTGCCACAGATAATAGTTACACTGCAGTGCATTTATTTGTTGCTATCAACAACGTAGTTGCAAATTTGGGGGCACCATGGACAATATAAAAGCTGATTTTATGGTGGCTGCCATGTTACAGCAAATTGTTTGCTACTTGTGCTACAACAGGTATGCAACAGGTGTTTTTTTTTTAAGCTCCTATATGACTTTCCCCTAGTGAAACAGCAAAGTGAAATAGGTCTCGGAGCCAGTGCTGCTCCAGCCAGGATTGGGCAGTTACAGGGGTTGCAGAAGGAGCCCTGGGAGCAGATTGGGGGGGAATTTGTTTTTTTTTTCCTCTCCCTGTTCACAGCCAAAGCACAGACACCAAGCTGTGTGATGGAGGTGCCCCTCCCATTAGGGCAGCTGCCTCTTTTCCTTGCTATAATTCCATGGAAAAAGCTTTTGGAGAAGGGAGTAGGAGCAGGGTAAATGGTGCTGAGGCAGCCCAAGAGAACTGAACCCCCCCTTCCCTCCTGAGCTGCTCTGGGTGTTTGCCAGGGCTACCAGCTTACAGGCAATTATTTACGCTCTCCGCTTCTCTTTTTGGGGTGGGAGGGGGCAGTAGCTGGAGGTATGTAGCAGCCTGGGGAGCCGATCTCATCTTGCATGTATGTTTTTGGGAGACGATGGCTATTACTGGGCTGTTCTGCAGTTAATTACACTGTAACTCAAGGCAGTTTTTCCACTATTATGGTAATGGCAGTTCCTCTCCTCCTGATCTCTTTTAAACATTTCTCCCTTTTCTAAGAACTGCTCCAAGCAGGAAGCTACGGTGGACCTGAATAATTGAAGCAATATTATCTATGATAATATGTACCTCTGTCATTTTCTGTTCCAATGGATTTTTTTTTATTTTTTGGGGGGGAATTTTTTTTTTTGCAATAAACATCATGCTACTAGCAATAACATTTCCTGGAGTGTTTGAAGGGACATAAAAGCTGGTCCAGTAAACTGAGCAGTTGGTTACCCCAGCCTGTTCCTGGTTACACAGTTCAAACAAAGCGTCTGTCATCTGTTTCTCACTCAGAGATTAAAGAAAAATAACACTACCCTGGATGCATTCGTGGGCCAGGACACTGCGATCGGCGCCTGGGGGGGTGGGTTTGTCGCCTGCGGCTCTTCTTCTGGTCTTCGGTTTCAAGCAGAAAAGGGAAAAAGCAAACCTGCTGTCCCTCCTCACCCAGGGTACACATGTCCCCTGACACAACTCGACAGTGACTGTGTGATGGTTTTGCAGAGCTGTATTTCTTGCCGCCGTGCCCGCCCCCCCCAGTGTTGTAACCGCCTGACAAACGAGATGGAATGGAGTAATTAAGGACTGTGATGAAATAGTTTGGCTTCTACTCTCTACCTGGAGAAAGAGCTTGTCTGGTTATACGTATGTGTTTGGTTTTTAAAGACTGTGTAGTAAAGGAAAAATTGATCCAATTAAAAGCACATTGCAAACGACTCATTTTCTTATTAAAAACACTTCATCTCCTCTCTTGGGTGGCAGATTGGTTTTTAGGGCCAGTGGGGACTGGACTTGGCAACGCAATGGCTACGAGAGCCCTTTTACACCGTCAGGATAT
The DNA here is from genome assembly GCF_964237585.1 of Gallinula chloropus. NCBI lineage: Eukaryota > Metazoa > Chordata > Aves > Gruiformes > Rallidae > Gallinula > Gallinula chloropus. Next base: position 8,619,758 of record NC_140103.1, on the reverse strand, counting down.
GGAGGATAAATCTGGTCTCCTTGGCAGGTCTCCTGTAACTTGATCTGACACTTCCCTATCCACCTCATAAACAAATACTAGAGTTTCATACCTGAATTCATGCTGATACTCCCACAAGGCCAGTATCTTACTTTTCACTGTAGCCAATACCTGATGTTTTAAAGGTCTGGCCCCAGTTCACTGCCACTCAGTAAGGGGATGCAGAAGCCTGGCTGCAGGCACTAGCACCCACTTTCCCTGCTCATCAAGGGTTTTTCTAGCTCAGCTCTGCCCTGCTGCAGAGGTGACACACTCTCTGGGGCTGGTAGGAGTGCTGCCATGAGGGATCACCTATTATTCTAGATAATTTTAATAAGTGCTGTGAAGAAATGTATTAGGAATGGTGTGTTTAGGTGGAGCCAAAGGAGATCATCTGCATGTGCAGGTCTTGCCCCAGTCCTGCGACCCAGATGGGTCTGCTGAGCTGGGTGAAGATTTTTCTCACTTGGGCTGTCTATCTCAGATGATATGAAACAGAACTGGGGGCAGTTTTGGGTGCCACAGAACAAGAGAGACACAAAACTATCAGAGATTGCCCAGAGGAGGGCAATGAGGATGGGGAAGGGTCTGGAGGGGAAGTCTTACGAGGAGAGGCTGAAGTCCCTAGGGTTGCTCAGCCTGAAGAAGAGACGTCTGAGGTGAGACCTCATGGGGGTCTGTGGCTTCCTGACGAGGGGGAGCAAAGGGGCAGGTACCAATCTCCTCTCTTTGGGAACAGGGCTAGAACCTGAGGGAATGGTGTGAAGCTGCACCAGGGGAAGTCTAGGCTGGGTGTCAGGAAGAGGTTCTGTAATGAGAGTGGGTTGGGCACTGGCACAGGCTCCCCAGGGAAGGGGTTGCAGCCCTGAGCTGGGCTGAGGTCAAGCAGCATCTGGATGATGCCCTCAGTGCCCTGCTCTGACCTGGCTGGGCTGTGTGGAGCCAGGAGTTGGCCTGATGGTTCTGATGGGTCCCTGCCAGCTCAGGAGATTGTGTGATTCTGTGACTCTAAGCAGCTTTTTAAACAAATTCTAGTTTATCAAACACACGTGATCCTTGCAGAACAAGTGCCGTGCCGGTGCTGTTCAACCCACCCTGCCGTGTTACGAGGAGTTATGATTTCCATGGGCAGCAGCAACTAAACCACGACCATTTGTGCTCAGCAGCAACTGAGAGCCAGGGTTCCTGAAGGGATAAGGAGAGGGGGAGAGCCCATTTCTTAATCAAAGGGGGCAGAGCTACACAAGTAAAAATAAAGCCAGATGCTTCCAGTCTTTTCTATTGTATAGCTTAAGTGATTTTTCTGGGTCATTACTCAATGCGAGGATTTAAAGTTATTTCATTTTGCACAACTAATTACTCGACTTGCCTGGCAATTTTGGATTACAATGAGCAGTGCGTAAGGTCATTTACCAGCCTGAGTCACAGCACATATTTCAGTCTAAACGAAATTTCACGGCGACCAGCTAGACTGTTTTTAACTCCTCCAAACAAAATGTCAAAATCTGAGGTTTTGAAATAAATATAATGACACAAACACCACAAGCAGAGTGTTAGAAAGGTAATAGAGTGGTTATTCACAGGAGCAGATCTCAAGGACAGGGAAATTCTATATGCTTTACTTCTGACCAAGCAGGTAATAAGGGAAAGCCATCATCTCCTTTAATAGATGCAAAGCTTGCCTTACAGCTTTCTTAATGCACCTGATTGTGTCTAGGAAATGAAAACTAAAGGTTCCCCTGGACTAGTTCAATCTTAATTGTGTTACAGCAGTACCAGACCTGAAGGAAGATGAACGAGACCTTGAGAGGAGGACAGAGGGAATCCACAGACCCTACTCAGACTGCTATTTTCGCAGAGCTCGAGGCTGCGTGCTTAAAGTAGCTTGTATTTTATGAAGGTTTTTCTGGTCCAAACTGCTGAGTTCGCAAACAAGCGTGGGAACTGGATCCTCCTAAAGCTAAATACAGCCGTGACATACAGGCTGAGAGAAGAGGAGCAAGTACTGGGGAGGCTGGTGGGCAGGAAGCCTTAGGGAGCGCAGTAGGATCTCCCAGGGCACTGACACCGTGGGCTGTTTTCGCATAAGAGGTGTGACAGGGGGAGCACCGTTCACATCTGTACCAGCCACTTCCAAAGCCCAGCCTGCCTGGCGCCCAACGTGGCTTGATCACCTCAGCCAAGGAAACTCCAGAGATCACAGGAAAAGCGAGAAAAGCAGCCATTTCACTCACTGCAGACACAGCACTCTCCTGCAGCATAACCCTTGGGCAGCTAAACCCTCTGCATCGCTTCCACCCTTGCACATCAGCACCTCTCACTGCTCCCCCAGCTGTGCACCTCCCAGGCCCGCGGTGGCAAGGGAGAGCCTCTCCCGCAAGCCTGCCTGCTCCTCGGTGGCAGCACGCCACTGACACACCGTTCCTTCTTCCAACTGCTCCCAGCTGGAGAACAGAAGTCTCCCACGCTGAGGCTCAGCTAGTCTGCACCATGTGAAGGAAAAGAGTTGTCACTCAAATGCCTGACAAGACGAGACCCTCCGCGTTACTGCTGATAACGTCTCCATTTTCAATAAGTGCCGGAGCACTTACAGACGTTTGTTCTGAGATTTGTGTATTGCAGTGGGAATGAGCAAGCTAAAAGAGCTCTTGGGGAAATCCCACCAGGGCCATCAGACTTTGCTATCAGAACAAATCTTCCCCTTACCTAATCAAGCTCTCCTCCTCTTCCTCCTTGTCCAGCCAGACTGTGGGGCCATGGAGCAACCAGGTCTCTGATAAACCTTTAGTGGGGACTGAAGCGGTCACTGGCTGGTGGATTTGCAGGATGGAGGGATCGCTCTCTTTCCTCCTGTGCATCTCTCTGGGGTGGGTTGACCCCAGTCTCTACCTCCAGTTTTCCTGTTGAGCATGGCATTACTCAGGAACAGCCTGGTGTGGGCCAGCACACCCAGCTGGGTCCCCTCCTGGCATCTCACCCACCTCACTGCAGGGGCTGAGCAGGGAAAGAGTGAAAGCCTGGATGCCATGCAAGCACTGCTCAGCAGCAGCTAACACGCTGGCCTGTTACCAACACTGGTTTAGCCAAACCCAAAGTGCGGCACCGCAGGAGCTGCCACAAAGCTGGTTCACTGCACCCTGCGCAGACCCAGCACGTTCTTGCACGCAACAGGAGGTGGCTGGGGGCATTGTGTTTACCCCAGCTGTCAAACAAAGATGCTCACATGATTGGTACGAACTTAATGAGGTGCCATCAGCATTAAATGCTAGCTTGGACGGCGAGAAAAATGATGTGGGCTCCCATGGTATGGATCAATGGCTGGGTCGATCTCAAAGTCCCTGCTCGGAGGCTACTCTGATGAGTTAAAGCCTTGCGTGGCTGCACAGAGCCAGAGGAAGCAGCCCAAAACCCAGGCTGTTAATCACACCACAGGAAATAAAATTAGGGTTTAGTTTGGTTTGCTATCAGGCTAAGCTGGTTCCTAGAGGGGAGCCGGGGGCACATTTCCATGTCTGCCCTGGAAGGAGCACAGTGTTCCGTGTGCCACAGCTGGGCGGGCAGGCAGCCCTGCCTCTGCTGCTCTCATCCTGCAAAACCTTCGGGACAAGGGTGGGAGGCTCCCTTGCCTCCTGCCAGCACGGTCCTTGTCCGATTGCAGAAGGAAAGGCAACATTCTGTGTTTCTACAGGCAGAGCAGCCTGCAAACACCCCGGCAGTGCCTGCAGCCTGCCCATCCCGGCGAGGCGGTGGGTCCAGGCAGTGAGAAGGCACCAACTTCCTGCTGTCCCCGATGAGATCCAGATCATTTTCCCCTCCATTTGGCTGAAGGAAGCGTTCTGCAGACACCAACCCACGTCATGGGCTGCTGTGCCGGCTGCGAGCGCGGTGCTTGGGCTGCTCCAGCCTCGGCAGAGAGCCAGCGCCTGGCCCGGTGCTTTACAAGAAGTCCGGCTGCCAGTGGCACGGTCTCCTCTTCGAAACCATGTTTTCAATTAGGGCTCGATGCGCAGATTGTGCACTTTATTGGTGCAGCCCTCCTCCTGAGGCCCGCCGATTGATTTATGGAGTTGATTAAAATATTAAAATAATTTTGTGCGATGCTGCAAACACGCCACAACGTGCATTTCTATCATACTTGGTGCCGTTCCAATTAGCTCGAGACTCTCCTCTCCCCCTCCTCTCCTGACCTGCTTTGTTCACTAACAAATTACAGTTATCCTGGCCTTACTTTCGTATTTATTAGAGATGATGCATATGTGTGCTCTCTGAGCAGTTCGGAAACGAGCTGGCTAGCAGCAGGGAGCCCGGCGGGCCAGAGCTGTTTCCGAGTGGAGAAGGCATCCAGAACTGTCTAGCTGGAGCTATTTATTCAGATCCTCCTTATGTCACTGGCAAAATGAGGGTAAATCAGTGGAGGAGTTGGAAATCAAATCTGTCTACCATAAACAGCAAGATCTTTCTCTTAGCTTGCTGGGGTTCCTCCAGGACAGAGCCCTGGGTTTCCCGTGACTCCTTCTCTATCCACGGAGCTCATGTCCCATCATATCAGCAAGAGCCCTGAACATCCTCAACGCCTTCTCAAAGAGCATTTTCTGGCCATCAGACTGCTCACTACAACACTTGTCCCCTCTCGGTACCGACAGCAGTAAAGTTCAGACCCCACTAGCTACAGAAGCTGCAGAGCGTGCCACACATGAAGAACCAGGCTGGAGCCAGCCCCCAGCACCCAAATGCTGCACGATCAGAAATGAAATACGCTTACATACAAGCCCTATGGATAAAAGCTCCAGGGGATCCCTGGGGTCCCAGGAGTGCTTCAGTGCTTCCCGGGCAGTGGGGAAAGATGCCCTGGATGCTCCCTAGTGTGCTGGAGCGGCGTGCAAGCAGCACAAGCCACCACTGGGAGCTGGGTGGGGAGTGAGGCAGCCTGCCTTGGCCCACTGCATACCATGGACTAAAAAGGCAAATAAGTATTTGCCAGCAAGACACTGCTGCCTCAGAAGTGGGAGGTATTTCATTGCTACCATTCTCTATACCCTCTGGCACCACGAACTCCGGCTGTGGTGACCGCCTCTAGTTCCCACCCGGCATCTCTGGCGAATCCCTACATCTGCAGTGACAGCACTGGGGCCACGGAGCTACTCAGGGTCTGCTCCTGACACACTTGCCTGGGGATTGCAGGGAGCATGCCCAAATGATTAATCACACCGTAAGTACAGAAAGGAGACACCTCCAGGATGCTCCCTCCTGCTAAACAGGGGCATTGCTATGGCAAACTCTATTTATCGCTATTTAAAACCCAAACAAACGAGTACAGGGTGTTATAAATACCCTTACAAGACAAGCTGCGCTAGGAAGACGGAGGAGAATGAGGAGGAAGATGGAGGCAGTGGGTAGAAGCACACCACACCTCTGTCTGCTGGCTGCCAGAGCACGGGGCCACTCTTGGCAGCACGCACGGGGCTGGACACAAGTGCCTCTATGACCTGCGTTACTATTAGCCCTACAGCAGGCCCTGTGAAACATCACAGATGTTTTTCAAGGGAAAAATATCAGACCTGGGGAATATCCCCAGCTCCGTGGAAGAGAGAGATGAATTGGCAAATAGAAGGCTACAGCGATAAGGGAGTTTTTATAAACATAACCTAATTGTATTACTTCAAAGTCCTGAAGTTTATTGCCCTGTTTAATGATGTGTCTCGTTATTTATGGTGTAGCACAATGAGTCTGCTATTGATTTAATACACTTCTTTAAAGACCATCATTGTCACAAGCAATAAAACGAAGCCATTCTGAGACAGCTCAATTATGTCACATCTCCATCATCAGACCCCAAGCACCGGCGTGTGGGGGCCAGAAGCAGGTGGTGAAGAGGGTCCTGCGGGGAAGGATGGAGCCAAAGTGCGGCAGGAGCAGGAAGGATGGGTTCACCTGACTCAGGGATCCTGCCCATGGACACCACCTCCTGCTGCTGGGCACTTGGTTTGGTACAAGTCTCCTCTCTGTGCCCACTAACTAGCATGGTGATGGCATATGCACGGGGGAGAAGGGGTGATGGATGGAAAACAGCACGAATGATAACCAGCATTTGTGTCCCTGCCCACTCCCGACGCCCTCCTCACCTTTCTGGTACTGGAGCCAGAGCTGCTGCTGGACTTTCTTGCTGGGGAAGTGGATGGTGCAGCTGAACTCAGAGCCATACAGTGCCTCTGCGATGTAGTGGGACCCAAACTGCTGGATGAAGGAGAGCAGCTCCTCCCGGCTGCTGTCCTTGTTGAGGACCTTCAGGATGTTTGCAAAACCTGTAGGAGGGAGGCAGGGGATCAGATCAGAGGTCAGCCTGACAGGGCTGCCAGCCACAGCCTGGCAGGGAGGAGGCCCAGATCCCCTGCTCAAGATGTACAAGTCCCCAGTTCCTCCTCTCTTGTCTCCATGGTTTACATGCCCCACAACCTGCTATTTACCCCAGGCCGTGGCTCTGGCATCCTTCTATGATTCTCTTCCCTAAGAGATTCCTCAAATCAGTTTGCAGGGACGTGCATGTGACCAGACATATGCACAGACACGCAGGTCCACACACACCCAAACACACTCCCATTCTTCAGGCTGCTGAGGACATCACCAGAGGATGTGCTTCCCCTTTCCTCTGCAGTGACTGGAACCAGCTGCATTGTCCTGCTGCAATTTATTCTGGATTGCACTGCAGACGGTCCCCACTGCAAATACCCTACATAGCCAAGAACTATTTTTGGGAGAGCGTTGAGACAGCCCTGGGGGGATGCACAGGGCTGACAGCATCTCCATGGGTGTGCAAGAGTTTGGGCATCTCTTAAGCAACACCCTGCAGCACCTGTGCAGACACCAGGGACTGCTGGCCTGGGATGGGGATGTGGAACCTCACCGCCCTACAGAGATGAGGTACCAGAGGTGTCGGTGACTATACGGTGCTGTGGCATCATTTGCAGCTGGCTGATACTGCTTTGATACCGTGGTGGAACTGAAAACATACTGGAAGAAAATAGGTCCTAACTCTCATCACAATGAGGCTGGCTGGCGGGTTGGTTTATTGAAGGAGAAGCTAAAAGATTCATTTTGAGCTGAGCCCAAGCATTTTGTTCAGCTCCAAGGGGGTTATTTCATTCTGGGGCTGCACAGCCTGTCTGCACTACGCCTGTTTTGCTTTTCTTTACTTCTTTTTTTTTTCCCCTCTTTCTTTTTTTTCTTTCCTCATTTAAAAACAGGTTGATTTTGAAATTAAAAAAAAAGAAAATGCTGTTTTGAAATGGAAAGGCAAAACATTTCAGGTCGTAACAGAATGTTTCAGCATTTCTGAAACAAAATGTGCAGCTATAAAAACATGGAAGTGAAATGTTTTGACATTTCCAGGATCCTCCTTCTCGCCCCTTCTTCAGCTGCAACTCCCTGCATTGTTTGACCTGCATTTATGAGAACTTTGGGTCCTTTTGAAGCCACATTTTTCTTGAGAATTTACTGTTTTTCTACATACACTCTCACACAGCCACCCTTGTGCAAGTCCTCCTCTCAGTGTTGCTTATTCATCTGCTCCTGGCTCTGACCCCAGCTCTGCCTCCAGCTCTTGGTTTGTGTGACTGAGCTGGACAAACTCTCTGCCTCAGTTTCCTCCCTGTAAAAAGGAGGAAAATCTCTCTGCCTGCCTCTGCTGCGGTGCTGGGAGGATGAATTACTGCCTGGGCAGAGCCGGGAGGTGGGAAATACTGGTGAGATGCTTGGCTAGGCTGAGGGAGCTGGGATTGTTCAGCCTAGAGAAGAGAAGGCTGTGGGGGGACCTCATTGCATCCTTCCAGTACCTGAAGGGAGCAGAAGAACAGGAGGGGAATCGACTTTTTCAAAGGGTTTGGATTGAAGCTAAAGGAGGGAAGGTTTAGATTAGATATTAGGGGGAAGTTCTTTAGAGAGAGAGTGGTGAGGTGCTGGAACAGGCTGCCCAGAGGGGTGGTGGGTGCCCAATCCCTGGGGATGTTCAAGGCCAGGTTGGATGGGGCCCTGGGCAACCTTGCCTAGATCATGCCTGGAGGTTGGTGGCCCTGCCTGTGGCAGGGGGTTGGAGCTCTGTGATCCTTGGGGTCCCTTCCAACCCAGACTAGTTTGTCATTCTATGATTCTACGACTGCCTTGGGACAGAAGACCACCACCCACTCACCCACGTAGACACTCGTCTCCTGCTAGAACCCCTCACCTGCAGAGAGGGTGATGGAGCTCAGCTTCACCCTGTAGAGGTTGCTCCTGACCCGCCAGTGCTGCACCATGGGGTAGCCCATCGCCTCGTCGTACTTGATGTCCCCTGCGAAGGAAGAGCCGGCACTCAGTCCCTGCCGACTCAGCGGCTGTGCCCCGGGGAACGCTTGATGCTCACAGGGAGCAAGGCCACACTACACACTGCAGGGGTGAGGAACAGGGTGCTAGCGGGGATGGTAACCTCCTCCCACAGTCACACCACAGGTCCCCAGGCTGCTGCAGGACCAGCATTACCATGGGTGTGGCTGCCTGGGGCTCATGGGGATGGAGATGCTGCCGTGCCGTGCTGGGATCATGCAGCCCATGCACTATTTCTGCCCGGGGAATGCAAGAAGGAGGCCATGAAGGCCTCCATCACACTAGGGGTGATGCCGATTCCCCTCAGGGATCACACTGGGATCCATGGTGGGAGAAGGGGCTCTTACTCCTGTGCTTGTCCCCAGGGGGGCTGAGCCCAGGGGCAGCTCGTACCAGTGAGAAGCTGGAGGTCAGGAAGGGGCTCTGAGAGGACACCACGGCACTGCTCCTCCACGGGCAGTGGGATCACCATGAGACCATCGGCCAGCTGGGGGAAGTCCTTGATGAAGTTATTCTCCCTGCAGAGAGAAAAAAGACAACTGCAAAGCAACGATGCAGGGCACGGCCAGGCAGGGGAGCTGAGCTGCCCCGGCAGCACGGGGATGGGTGACTCTGGAGGGTGAGACATCTCCTGTGAGCAGGAGACCCAACAGAGGATGAGGTTTGCAGCCCCTGCCGCCAGCTGCCCCTGGTTCTGCAGCACTTGAAGGCAATGCTTAATGAGCTCCCAGGGGACCACAGCTGCATTAGCTCTCCATTAGCTGCGGGGGACCGTGCACTGACTGGGGACATGGCCACTGGTTTTGGCCCAGATTTTCCAAGTGTGTCACTGGAGAAGGGGCAGACAGTGGCGAGGAGAGCAGAACAGCTGCTGCATCCCAAAACTGCCCTGTCCCACCAACTGCAGCATCTTCCATGTCCAAGCACCATGTCCAAACACTATACCAAGCTCCACCAGGGCTTCCCACCCCAGACAGCATCCCCACCCACACAGCTTTGCCCTGAGATGACTGGCTCTCTAAAAAAAGGGAAAGGGACATTTATAGACACCAAAAAAAAAGGAAAAAAGCCAGCGTGTGCAGCTTACAGTGCAATTTTACCACACATGCGGGATCTTTTCTAACCTTGGCAGGTATAACACTGTATAATAGGCCCCTAATGAATTGTTTCTAGAACAACGAAACCGGGGAAATTATTTGAAATTGTGAACAGACAGGTCTCTGGGAGATAAGCCTCCCCCAGCAAGCAAAATGCCTCACGCCTGCGCAAAGGAAACAGGAGGGGGGATTTTAAATATTGATCTTAGAGCCAAAATATAGGCCAGGAGGCTCTGCGTCCTCCGGGTGCGGAGACAAAAGGGCAGCTGAGCAGAAAAAAGGGAGGTTCCTGCAAAAATCAGGTCAGCTCCAGGAGCTGGGGGAGCTCAAGGCTGGCACCGCCTGCCCCAGCTGCATTTTCTGAACAGATTTTCCTTTAAACAGCTGCTGGGTTCACCCCGCTTCCCCTGTTTTACCCCCAAAGCCCATCCAGGGATGCTCCACGATCATCTCTCAAGTGGGGACACCTCTGCCACCTCCAACAGTCCTGCTGCGGCAGGGACTCCCTCCTGTGTGAGGGGCAGTGAGGTCAGCAGCTGCAGGTGGGACACTGGCACGGGGCTGAGCCTGGCTGTGCAGGCAGCACAGCCACCAAGGAACAGGCACATCACGCTGCACCCCATCTCACAGCCTGGTTGTGTCTCAGGAGCTTCCCTTCAGGTACCACTGGAGGAAAAGTGGATTCTGTGTCCAAGGGGAAAGAGCCCCTTGCTCACACGTGTGTTCACAACTCTATTGACCACGCCAGGCATGGGATGCCCGTGGTGAGCAGTGCTGTGCTGCTGCGAGCCCCGTGCCGCTTTCCTGATGCAAATGGAGAACTGCAATTACTGCCAGAGCCAGGAGCTGTGTGGGTGGTGGGAAGCAGGGGCTGCAAAATTAGGCACGGCGGTAGGGAAGCCAGGAAGGAGTGTGTCGGTGTCTGCTGCTCTGCCTCAGCGGAACAGGGAGGAAAGCATCCAAATCTCAGAGAGGTGTGATGCTGCACCGGAAAAGCGGGGGGCTGCTGCACTGAGCCCTCCTACCACCCCAAAACACAGGGGCTGTCCCCTCCCTGATGGGTGAGCCTCACACCCTGCACTAGGGTGTGCACAAGGGACAGACAGACAGCACATGGGCCGCATCCCACCTCTGAGAGGAGTGGGAGGGGATGCCCAGGGTGAAGCAATGCAGGCCAGTGGCAGTGCTGCACACAAGGGGATGGACCTGGCCATGCCAGAAGAGCTCAGTCATGGGGGACACAAACAGGTGCCCTGTCAGACACCAGAAGACAGTGTTAACCCTGTGCCCAGCCACAGGGCAAAGGAGATGCAGAGAAGCAGCCTCTCCTCGTCCCCACTCTAAACCCACCCAGACCACCTCAGCAACACGTGTCTGTGCTGCAAGCCTGCGGGCCAGCTGGCCCTGGGCATAACCCCAGCTCACCAGGGTGGCATGACAGCCTCGGGGCTGGTAGCCCATGCGCTACAGTGGGACAAGCTGGAGGAGATGCACCCCAGTGCATGGGGAACCTGCATGTGAGCTGATACCTCTACGAAGAGGTACTTACAGAAGAGCTGGGCTCTACGGGCCGCTCGCTGTAACACCGCTTGCAGTCAAAAGGCTGAAGCAAAACAAATGCGAATTGAGATGTGGGCATAGACACTGGTGGGTGCCCGCATGAGCCATAATGGGAGGAAGCAGCAGCACAAGGCAGGATGCATGCATCCTGACGACGGGTTTTTGCTACCAAACCCTTCCTGCACCCTCCCCACCTCCAGCCCCGGACACAGGGTCTGGGCACACATAGCCCCGGAGTCAGCCCTGCACCAAGACCTCGCCCCGTCTGCAGCGCTGGGACCCCAGACGCTCAGTGCCTGGCCATGAAGGTGCAGACGGCCGTGTGCCGCGGAGCCGTAGCCGGCAGAGGGCTGTAGCTCCTTTTCCACTGCGCCTTATTAATAACCCTGCGGCTCGCAGCGCTGCTCGCCGTACAGGCAGAAAAAAGAGTTTCTGCCAGGCTTTTGTGCTCTCTGGAAGCTCTGATCAAAGCCGCCGGGCTCTGCGTGAGGGGCAGGGACACAGGCGAGGGGAGGGAAGTGACAGCATCCCTCTGCACATGCTGCCACACGTGCGTCCAACTGCGGCACGGCCGAGCCACCGGCGCCTCCACACAGGTTCATACCTGGGGGTCTGTGCTCCTTCCAAAAGGCAAGGCAGTTTCTACCAGCCAAGGAGCCAGGTTTATCCTGACAGGATGAGGAGAGAGCCCAGTAAACCCACATGCTCCCGGCATGTGCTAGCTCCACAGCATCCACCTCGATCTCTGTTTCTGCCCCCCAGCATCTCCCCAGAACTCACAGTGTGGGTGCCCAATGCCCGTGGGAGCGGTGACCACGCTGCACACCGGATCCACTCATCGACTCACTGCTCTCTCCCAGCAGGGATCTGAATGTCTCTCCGGCCACTGTGAAGATACTGAGTCATGATAGAAGGAAATGCTGTTTCTCTGTCACAACCGTGGTCCCCAGCAGAGTCTGTCCCTGCCTTGGGAGGGAGCTGACTTCCAGATAAATGACTCTTGATGCTGGGAAAGGTCAAATGGCCAAAGGCTTTACTGAGCCCTCGTGCTGGTAGGTTGGGCAGTCGCCTGGATTAAGCTGAGTTCAAAATCCTGGCTTTGATGGACACTTCTTAGAACCTTGGCCGAGTCATGAAACGCACCCGCAGCCTCTGGGACACAGACAGAAGACAGCAGCTCCCTCATCTCAGGGTGCTGGTGGGGTGAAGGCAATTAGCATCTGCTCAGGTACCCTGAGGAGGGCTCAGGCAGTGAGAGCCTACTGTGCTGGCATTCTCCTGTCCTTCTGAAACTAGATACACAAACCACAACTGATTTCAGGGAATCTGACCTCAGATAATACGCCCAAGGTCATGCAATCCAGCTGTGGCACGGTGCAGTGTAGGGCTGCGCTGCTGTGCTCCACTGTGCTGGTATCATCTCACACAGCCAACGGGAAGCCTCCAAAAAGGACTGGCGTCCCACAGCATCCCTGAGCAAAGGCGGGGTTTGAGGGAGCAGGAGAGCCCAGTGCAGGCATTGGGGAGCAGCTGGGGTGCTGTGGTCCTCCTGGATGGGACCACAGCTGCAGGGTCCATGGCAGGATTCTGCTGACTCCTGGGACACCTCATCCCTTTTCCGAGGTGTTGAGAGCCAGGGCTAAGCTTGCAGAGTGAGTTTGGCCCATGCTAGTGAAAAATCAGCTGGTAGCTCACACTCACTTCATTTTCCTGTTAGCAACACCACTGGGTGAAGGAGCAGCTTCTCCTCAGCTGTGGCTTCCTCCCTTCGTGCTTCACTCCCAAAGGACACGGCCTCGAGGCCAGGCTCTGCCCGCTGACCCTTCTGGAGACCCTCCCGGCTCCTGTACAATCCTACTGCAAATCCAAGCACCAGCTGGCACGGTCCTTCCTGCCTCCATCCGCTGCTGCCCGTGGATGCATGCCCTGCATCCCAGCAACCGGGCAAATATATTCATGAAGGGGTAAAGAAAAAAAAATCAAAATCAACTATCAAATGACCCCACGAGTGATTAGCTGATGCCCCGAAGCGTGAGATTTAATTACCCTTATCTGAGCCGACGCAGCTACAAATGTTAATCACATTATCATCCAGCGTGCTTATGTTCGGCAAAGCGACTACGCGAGCGAGGACTGCGCTTTCTGCCATGCAAGTCTGAGAGGATGCTTCTCAGGCAAGAATAATTTATTCATCTTACTTCTTTCCGTCCCACAATGGCTCGGGGAGAACGTGATGGATTTGAGGTTATTTAGTGCCAGCTTTTGACCCAACATTCCCTCGGAGAAGCTTTCCTGCTGAGGTGGCTGGAAGCTCGTGAGAGCCCAGCCAGCGTCTGACACGGGGACGTTCAGAAATAGCTGCTTTTTAGCTTGACATCGCCAAAAAAAAAATTATCTAGAGTCACTGGGAGACAGAAAAGAAGGTGTCCTGTTTCCACTTCCACTTTGGAGAAGGTAAGCACACTGTAAATCTCCCCCCACGTGTCTCCGTGACCTCAGGCACTGGTGAATTATAAAGGCTTAATGCAAACCCTCTGAAGCAGCAGTTACTTACTCCAAATTTACTGGTCATTAATTTTAGTGAGGCCCCACTCCTGTATAACGAGGCGGAATGAAAAAAAGGAGAGACCGGTCAGCATTTGCCAGGCCCTGGAACTCCCTCCAGCTACACAACTTTCAGCCCCAATCACCCTTTGTGATGATGCTCAGCTGGACCTGGCTGTGGGGAGAGAGCGGAGCACCCACCTGAGCTGCCTGTGCCTGCCAGACCCGCCTGTGCCTGCCAGACCCCCGTGATGCCATCACCCCGATCCCTCCATGGGATGATGCAGACAAGACCCATCCCGGTGCTGCCCATCCCTCCCTGCCACATCCCCAGCGCCCCCCACATCACCAGCAGCAATAAACAGCCTGACAATATGCAATAGCAGCCTTACCCCTCAGCTCAGGGAGAATTAGCATTTAAATTGAGGTGTTTCGGGGAGGTAAATCATGCCAGCGCTGGGGCTGCAGTGCCTGCAGGCACGCACGGCGCTCCTCCGGGCCGGTGCAGTGAGTTTCCATGCATGGTGCTCAGCACCATCCCCTCCACACACCCTCGGACCAAGACCCAAAACCTGCCCCAAAACCCTCTGTGGGGCTGGGGCTGCCTAACAGGGAGGTGTTGGAAAGGGCTCAGCCAACTCGGCTCCGTCTCGGTGCCTCTTTGATCCCAGCACTAGAATACTAATTGTGGTGCTGCACCAGCACGTGCTGGCACTGCTGGGGCTCTTATTCCCTTGTCACATCTAATTTGGGGTCACCAAGAGCTGCAAGACCAGGCAAAGGGTGCTGGCTGTCACCGGGGACTGCAGCCGGGATCTGCCTGTGCCACTGGGCACAGGGTGCTGTGCAGGGACCCCAGCCACAGCACAACGTTGGTGGCAGCCTGGAAATGACATGCTGACATGGGACTGCAGAGACAGCCAGACAGATGGACATGGGCAGCGGGAGCAGCACTGCTCCCCAGGAGCTGGCTGAGCCAGAGAAGGGGATTCCTTCCCGGTGAAGAGTTTACCCACCCTACAGCAGGAATTTGGTTGATCCAAAGTTTTCTGACAACTTTGCTGAACCTGTAGCAGAACCTGAGCACAGATTATTATTTTCTTGTGTGTTTTTGCTTTTAAGCACAAAACAGATGAGGAAGATGAACAGGTACCAGCACCATGCTGCCACCACCTCTCCGCCTCGCAGGGGGCTCCTGTGCCTCCACAGTAGTTGAAGGCATCTCTAACTGTGATTGCTTTTCTGGTCTCCATCAGTGCAGCAGAACATCAAACTCATTTCATGGTAATCCAAAGCTCACTACTCCTGGTGTTTCAGTTCAGATGTTGAACCGTTAACTCAGAAGCAACAAAACCCAGGTGGAGTACCCAGAGCCCAGCACCTGTTTATCACCTTATATCATTCTCCCTACCCTGCTTCCCCATTATACAGCTACTGATTTGTGTCAGTATAGAGGGTGTCTCCTGTGGATCTTTCTGCCTCCAGTGTGATGGGTGGGAACAGGCTGACAAGGAGCGCCGGGTAGAATCAGATTTGGAAAGTTTCAGTAACCACAGCGATGCCTGGCGCCCGTGCAGCAGGCACACAAAGCTGGATTTATGCCTTAATTACAGAGTCAGCGCTGTGAGAGGAATCCCATGCAAAGCTCTAGTTCTCAGCCCCTTAAACAACTTTGCAAATTTACAAATTATTCCCTTTGGGGTTGAAATTCCACATGCTTAACCCAGGCTTAAAGGTGATTTCCTGCAAGAAGTTTTAAGAAAAGTCAAAAATCCCCATTTGTGAGGCAGAAGGTGAAGATGAAAAGCCGACACATCCTCAGCTGGCAAAGGGAAGAGAGTGACAACCCATCTCTCATTTGCCTTTAACTCTGGCACAACCTACTCTTAGATGCCCACAGCCACAGAGAGCAAATCCCTCGGGAGATGAACGCATGCGAGCTGGGAGGCACAACCCTGTACAGAAGCTGCCATCATTAACACTTGACTTCAGGTACCATCTCCTAGCTGTGTCAGAACCAGAGCCTGAGAGACCTGAGTCCACCAACAGTCCTTTCCCTCCGATGGAGCAGGCTCCAAGCCGTTTGGATTTACTGCTGGGGACCTCCTCCTTGGATGGACTGCTCCCATCGTGGACAAGCAACAAGGAAGCTGATGAAATACACCCAGCATATGTCCAACCCGACGCATTCTACCTTTAAGTTGCTCTCTCCTTACCACCACCCTGCTCAAGCCACATCACCTAGATGCATCACCGCGAGAACAAGCCCTTCCACACACACCTCCTGACTCCATGCCTCCTCCTTCAGGGGCGAAGCAAATGAGCAATTAGCCAAGACCTCTCTCCCTGCATCTCACCACTGATCTCACCACTGGCTCCACCACTGTCCATAGCCAGACGAGTTTTGGCCTCAGCATCCTTGTCCTGAGCCTGCAACCCAGTGTCAGGGTTGGGAGGACATGTCTGAGCAATGAGACACCCCTGTTGATGGGAAGGTCTGGGAATCACCCAGCAACTGAGGTGGCTGATGAGAAATCCACCTGTTCACAGAGGGCTGGTGCTGCTTTGCGCCTGCCAGGAGCATCCGCTTCTTCCTCCAGGTATCTGCTCTTCAAGGTGTCTCCCTCCATGAGCTTCACCACTGCTTACAGCCCAAGGGGTGACCTTCTCAGCGTCTGTGAGCTCAGCGACTTTCAGCTTTTTAACAATTTGGATTGGGAAGTGGCCACAAAGACAGACAAAGCTCCTGGAGCAGCTCAGGAAGCTTCTGCCCACTGGGCTGTAGCCACTGCGTGATGACCTGGGGATATAGGTTTCATTATGGAGATGGTTTCATTATGGGGATGGTTTTCCTAAGCCTGAGCAACCCAGAGCTGGGCTGGACACCTCCTCTGAATGATTATTTCCGTGGTGAGCTGAGCTGAGGCTGCGGGTCCTCTTGAGCGGGTTGTTTCGCTGCTGTTTGCAATCATTTCCCCGAGTGTTGCTCAAGCAGCTCTGTGCCTGGCGCTCTCATTAACATTATTTGTAACGAGGCAACAAATACAAAACTCCCACTGACTTCAGAGGAGCCAGGACTGCACGCTGGGACTTCCCAAGGAGCGGGTGTGAGGCTGGTGCCTGCCTTGCACCCGGTTCCCGTGGGATGCGGCCACAGCAACCTGCAGCCGTTGGGCTCTCCGCAGGCCAGCAGCTCTCCCAGGGAAACCCACAGCCCCCTGCAACACCCTGGAAGCACAAGCTCTGCCTTTTAAATAATATTTACCTTTCCAATGTAAATGCAGACACTGCTCCCTGCTCAGTTCACGTGTCTGTCCTCTTTGTAATGATTTGGGATCTTAAGCAATTTTTTTTTGCCCCCCCTCTCCTAAGCATCATTGTTAACCTTTAAGATGGAGATAAGGCATAAGAGTTTGGAAAGGAATCAGGAGGGACCTTGGAAATGAGCCAGAAGCAGTGTTAGTACCGGGCTGCACATCATATCTCTTCGGTTCTTCTTTCCCCCCAGGGTGATTCGGACTGCTCTTGACTACCACCATGGTATTACAAACTCTAATGAGGTTTGGAAAATAAGAAACCCACTGCGGCGTGGGAGAAACTAATAGAAATTGTTTTGTCTTCTCTCTATTAGTCATTAGAAGCAGAGGAAAAACAGCCACAGGCAGTGGCAGGGCTGCAATATCACCACACATTTCATATGCTGGCACTCCGACAAAGTCATTTCAATGCAGTTAACGCTCCCACTTCCCCTCTGCACAGGGCCTGCGTATGCCAGCATCCCCACACAGGGCTTCATCGAGCCTGAGGCAGCCCCGGTGATGTCCAGCACCCACCAGCCAGCACTGCGGCCCCCAGGCAGCCCACCCAAGATGCCTGTGCAGGATGCTCGGTCAGCCCGTGGCTCTGCCCGGCAGCAAGCCTGCCAGCACAGAGCACCACAGCAGCTCTGCGTGGATCCCGGTGCCCCCGGGGACAGGCAGGGAGGGCAAAGGCAGCACCCAGGCAGGGCAGTGCACAGGGACACATCCACAGGCAGCAGCTCCCCGGCACTGTCAGGCAGCCAGAGCATATGGTGAATGAGCTGAGATTTGCGACCGCATCTGCAAAGCTGCGTTTCTGTCTGCAAAGTTAATTATGGAAGCCACAAAACCATGCACGCAGCAAGCAGGGGTGATGGCACCTGCAGTGAACTCACCCCCACTCCAGGGCTCAGCGCCTTGGAGCACCTTCCACTTCGCTTCCCCGCTCTCAGCTCTGCGGGCTGTCACACTGGGGTTGTGTGGCTGCCTGTGACAAGCAGCAGTGCCAGTATGCCTTCCAGATGTTTGCCTGCTGCATGTGGGCATGGGCACAGCTGGAAAGTGGCACCATCCCCTGGAAAGCCCCATCCCGCCGATCCTGGGGCATAGGTACTCACCAGGCACGCACCAGGCTCCTCCAGCCACACTGGGGGAGGAATGAACTGGCACACACCCCCCAAGGTTTCACCTCATAGAAAATTTTGCAGAAGGCAACAACCCTCGGGAGATGACTCCTCACCTGATCACAGTCCGGGCAGGGAGAGAACGCGACAGCCAGGGAGCATCGCTGCAGGGGGCGGGATGAGGGATGCTGGGTCAGTCCCACTGCCGGCTCCTGCATTCCTCTGCACTGAGCCACGGTCCAGCATCCAGAGCAGGTCAGGCTGCTCAGGAACTGGGTGTGGTGGAAGGTTTAGGAGATCTACTGGGTTATCCCTTAATGTAGGATGGAGCAGGGGATGGAAGGGCTCCCAGCACAGCTTGCCCACCCTTTCGGTGGACAGTGGGTTCAACTGATGAAGCCCAAACATGCCCCTTACATTCAGGTCTGCGCAGTCACGAGCTGCACTGCAACACAGGCAACGGCAGATCCTCCATCTCTGGAGAGATTGCTTGGGATGGGAAAGAGCAAAACATCATTTTCTGCTGCACCAAGGACTGCATCCAAGCCCTGCTGCTAACTCGGAAGCAGGTATGGCTCGACAGCTGGCATAGCTGTGGAGCGCACAGGCATCCCCGTGCTGGTGCCTGCTCGTGACTGCATTGCCTGGAGCAAGGATGCACATTGCTGAGTCAATGTCAAGCTCATTTAGTCCTTAGATAGGGAATCTCCATCAACCAGTGTCAGCACTAACAAAGCAGAGCAGTGATGGGTCGGTAAGTGTCAGACGTGTCCCCAGAGGTGCCGCTGGAGGGGTGTCTGTGGTGTGAGCAGCACAAACCCACAGCTAATGGTGACCACCAAAGGAGAGCCCACGGCATGATGGAAAACCCCTGCTATCATAGCTTAAAAGTCAAGCGATGACGCTTTCCTGCCTTAAACCCTCCTGCCACACACTCTTCAGTCCTTTCAGCTGAAGATACCCCTTACTTACACATGACCTGAGAGGGAGCAGAGCCCCCGCACCCCAGGAGCAGCAGCAACTCGCGTTGGATAAGGAAAGGAGAAGCAATTCCTCTCTGCAAGCCTGGGCACAACTGCAAGGCTCTAAAGCCAATAAGGACCCCCTGGGATGAAAGGTACTCTATAAATCTGAGCTGTTGTTATGATAAAACTGATCTCCACTGCATCTCTTAATAATGCAGATTAACTACACAATAACACCAGCTATAATTAGTATCATAAAAGTCAGAGATGGGAAAGGCTAGCAGGGCAGCTAGTCCATCCTATGGACTGCTCTCACAGCATGGGGAAGGGGGAAAATGTCCTGGGTGGCCTCTGAGCTTGGAAAAATGAAGACAGGCTTGGCAGTGCCAGGCACCAGGATGTGAGTGGTGACAAGGAGGGGATGGTACACAAATCACCTTGACTCTGCCCAACCCAGGAGGGAGCAGAGTCCTGCTCTCATTCTACAAGTGCCCAGCACTCACCTCCAGTCCCTCCACTCCCGTTTAGGCACAAGTCCCCTCTCTCAAACCTTCATCCTTTCTCCATGCTCAGGACCCGAGAAGAGTGGGTCACCATTAGCTTTTCACAGCTAGAAGACCTCACTGAACCCCCTGACAGCTGTGGGAGGGGACTGGGTGTCGCCCAAGGGCCATGAACTGATGATGACAGGGTCCTTGCAGGAGAAGCCCATGTCCCAGACTAGCTCCCCAAGGGATGAGCAGTGTCCCAGACCCTTCATCTCCCATCCCACAAGCAGCTCCCAGCCCCAGGGCTAGGAGATACAACCTTCATATACCATGCACACACACCTTGCCCAGCAGCATTTCCAGACCGGGATCCCACTGCCTGTTCCTATGCTGCCCAGCACTCCTCCTTTACAGGTTGACCATGACACCAACACAGCCCAAGCCCTGCTGCCTTCCTCCACCTCCTGTTCCCAGAATCCCCATCATCCTCCATTCACCCATGGTGCACCCATGTGGCCCCGGCCCTTCTCCCCGCTGGCACGGCAGCGCTGGCGGTGCGAAGGGCAGGAGGGAGGGCTCCCTGCCTGGGCGCAGCGCTGCTCTGCCCAATTAGCGCTGCTGGGTGACAGGCTTTGTTTGCGCTGCGTGATTAGCTGTGGAAATGCAAATCTGAACTTCCTCCGACGAAGCAGCTAACAAGATAATGAATATTTTTATCATCTGCAGAGAATACAAACATCTGCGCAGACACAAACGCGCTGCCAGGGCTGGGGGGGCGAGTAGGGGTGCGGGGTGGGGGAGCAGCTCCCCAGCATCCCTCTCTGTGGGGGTGGCAGCCAAGGAAAGCTCTGCTACCACCGGCTGGTCACCAAGCCCGGCAAACCCCCACGGTGACTCCCCATGGTTTTCAGTGGGTGCTGGTACAGCCTCCCACTGTAGCACTGTGGCTCTGGACTGGACTCATGACTGCAAAAGTGAATTTTGGGGGGGGTATATACAGAGTACTCACACCCCTGGGGCATCTTACTGGCTCTGTTCCCTCACCCATCTCCCAGCCACCACCTCCCCTTCAAAACACCAGCTCGCCAGTTTGCACAGTGTGAAGCCGGCTTTCTGGGCATGGACCAGGGTGAACGCTGCTTGGCTTCTCCTCAGCCTCACTGTAAGGGTGAGGAGTTTGGCTGTGGTTTTTAACACACCCCTATTTCATGGATGTGCAGTTGCTTTTGGTCTCTAGCTGTGCTGGCTGCTTCCACCCCCCCCCATCCCATTAACTCCCCAAGGCTCAGGCACACATTGGGGGTAATGGCCAAACACCAGAGACCAACTCCGTGCAAGGTGATCCCGTTGCCCGTGCAGGATGGAAGGAAAGAGAGCAGCTCAGGGGCACATCTGGAGCAGGGATGGGGCAGCTGGAGCAGGAGGTGGCTTCAACAGCCATGCCCACGCTTGCCAAGGATGCAATGCTCCGCTCCTTAAATCCTACCCAGAACGAGCCTGAAAACCTCTAGTACATAAAATACACCTATTATTAACATCTCAATCAGTGTTTTTCTAAACATCTCTTCCGCTCTGGACCCCTGTGTTGCTTTTAGGATATCACTGGCACTAGAATTGCTTTTGTTTTGCTCCAAGAATAAAACCCTGCTGCCGATGCAGTGGCTGCAGACTGCTGGAAACGCCAGCTCAAAACCACACAATGCGTTCTCCTTCTTGGTGGGACGCTAACTTTGAAACAGAGCAGGGCTGATGCACGCAGGATGCAATCCTGACCTGACTGACGGGGTGCTGTGCTAATTGCATTAGTCACTTCTACAGTGGATTGATAAAATTCTCAATGCTCAGCCTGGCTGGCGAGGATGAGCTCAAAACACACAGTGTGAGTCTATGTGCAACCCATTGTGGGCTCTGAAAAGGGCCACACGGACCCAAAAAAGCAGCCCGGATGTCCTCGATGCTAGAGGAAATAAAAATGGAATGGAGGAAAAATGGGTCAGATGGGGGTCCTCTGGGGGCTGCAAAGCCATCGCGTGTGGCATGGCCACAAGTAGGCACCAGGACATCACTGCTTTGAAGGCAGCATCCCTGGCTGGGACCAGGCACATACCAAGAGTGGGGCAGAGAGCAGAGCATCCCACAACAGCTCCACAGGAGCTGCTAAACTGCCAACATCCCCCTTACTTCCTCCAGGGACTGAGGCCTGAGGCATTAGCCTGGCTTGGAAAGACATCAGTGCTTCCAAGCAGTATGTCGGAGGCTCCGGAGTTGTGAACAGGTAATAGAATTGCAGCAACAAATAATAAAAAGAGGAATGAAATGGAAGGCAGCCACCGGAAAAGAGACCCATCCGTTATCCCGGCCTGAAGGGTAATAGGTAAACAAGGCATTGGGATACCGGCTGGCGCCGAGCTCACCGGCGCAGGAATAATAAACAGCACAATTATAACTGCTGGGCCCAGAGGTTTCAGAGAGGGGGGGTGGAATATGAAAAAGTCGATAGTGTTAATTCAAGGAGTTACAGACATTACACCAGCGCAGCCGCGGGGGAGGCAGGATGTGCTTGCTGGGGCTGCCCACAAGCTCCAAGCTGGGTGGCACCAGCAAAACCCCCACCCAGCCTCCTGCATCCCGATATGATGCTACACCGGGCTAGCTCAGCCCCCACCCCAGCCCCCAGCAGCACCCACAGCCTGGGGAGACACTGGGTGTAGCTCACACAAGTCCTCCCCCGGCGCAGGGGGAGCGATGGGGTGGGGATGTTTCCCAAAGCAGCCCCCCGGCAGGATGGTGCCGAGCTGTCAGCACGCCTCGCTGTCGCTGCGCCGGTTTATTAAGGGCTGAGAAGCAGCAAGGGGAAGGAGTGACAGATTTAAAATTAACTTGCCAAACTCCCCATCAATATTATGACAATTCCCTGCATCGGTTCAGCGACCCGGCGTGCCGCCTGACAGCAGTAACGTAGCTGTGTGGAGGCAGAGCCGGCTGCTGGGCTGGCAGCGCTCAGGGTGAGCGGGTGCCCGTTCCTCTCCGTGGCACCTCGGCCACCTTGGTGCTGTGCTCGGTGCTCAGCACCACCTCCAGGCCAATTGTCCCCTCCCTCAAAGCAGTGAAGAAGTGGCAGCCCTAGTTTACAGGTGGGGATGCGAGGAGCAGCATCCTCCAAGGACCTGTTTGCAGAGGAAAGGGTACTTCCAATTTGGAGGAAGGCACTTGGCACATGGTTGGTGGCCCTGCATCCTCTGGAGCATCCTCCCTGGTTAGGGGAGAGGGGAAAACACTCAGAGTTTAGCAGATTTTTAGAGTGAGGGAGTGCTGACACAAAACCTCTCCCCTCTTCTCCCCTCACCAAACTATTTTGGCTGCTTATCTTCCCCCAGCACCCAAAAACTCCCCAGACTTAACATCTCTGCTGGGGCGGAGCAGGGAGGAGGGGATCAAGCAGAGGCTGTGTAGGTGAGCAAGGTGCTCCCTGTGTCTCAGGGCCGTGCCAAGCCGGAGAAAGAGGCAGGATGACAGGCAGGGATGGGAAGGGACCCCGCTTAGGGCAGACGGCTGCTCCCTGGGGAGCGCTCTGCAGCGCATCGCTCTGACATCCTGCAGTAATAATCCAGTGAGTAAAGCTGGCTCCACGGGTAGTAATTTGGGTTTTCTCCATATTAATGGCATAAAAGCAACAGTCTGAAACTGCAAACAGCTCTTAAACAAAAATCTCTATTCCCTCGTGGCAAAGAGATGGCACAAAACAGATAAGGAACGAACAAACAACCCATTTGGAAAATAATCCCCCAGCGATTTGGGGACGGTGAGGAGTTTGGGCTCTGCCCCACCGCGAGGCAATGGGAGGAAAATCGCTCTAATCTAGTCTTTAGCGAGCTGGATCCACCGCTGAGCCTCCCGGCTAGACCAAGAGGTGTGACTGGAATAGATCAGCTCCGATCCCATGTAGTTACTAATGCCACACAGCACTTCACCAAAGAGGAGAACCTTTCTTAAACAGAGAGAGGGATGCCCAGAAGGTGATGGTTCCCAACGCACTTTTGGCTCGGTGTGGAAGGAGTGAGGGGGTTTTCTGGTGTGTGATCGAAGACTCCTCCTCTGCCCCCCTCTAAAGTGACTGGTGAGGGACAGCGCAGGAGACGCATTGCTGGGGGAACACTGAGGGAACCCTCACAATAAAACAGCAGCAATGATGCAGCACACTTCCAAAGAGAAACCTTGACGTTGGCTTGTCCAACAGGTCAGCCAAGCACCCCAACCCCAGCAGAGATAATTAGCCGTTACTAAGCCAGCTCGGTATGGAAAAGGCTGCGCACACAACTCTGAACCACAGAGCTGCAGGGACGCTGTGTGCTCACCTCTGGCTGAGCTGTGGCTTTGCTCTCCCTGATGGATAGGAAGGAAAAGGTCCTTGGCACCATCACCAAGGGACATGTAAGCCAAGACAGGCTCAATGCGACACAACGAGGCGTTACACCAGTGCTGGTGTATGTGTGGAGCACATCCAGTGCACACAGTATGACCTGTTCTGGCCGCTGCCCATCCCTGTTGGGGCTACACCAGTCACAGCAGCTAGTATCTGCTTCCTCCATCCTTCCTTTGGGTGGTACTGTCTCCTCACCCACTCCACCGTAGTGCTTGGGTGCTGCCTGAAAGCCAAAATCTGCCCCAGCCCTGACCAGACACACAGGCTGACATCAGGTCCAGCACCCCCAAGCTACACAGCTCTCCCGTTTTGTTACCAGCTGCTGTGCCACATGCTCCTGTAACACCACCCTCGCTCTGCATCCGGAAGATACCTGCTGCACATCTGCATCCTTTCAGGCTGGCCAGACATGATAAAGCCATTGATGCTACCCACAGCTCCAGCCCCATGCCATGCTGACTACGCAGCCATCAGAAGGGTGGAGGATCTCATCAGCATTGCAGCCTGTTGGCTGGCAAAGAGACTACCCCAACCCCAATGGGATAGAAGTACTGCTGTAACTGATAGGTGTTGCCTGAGCCAGGGTGTGTGAGACAGTTTTTCCCAGCACAAAGGCTTCCTCCCAACACCATGCTGTCATGCCTGGCAGATTGAGAATATCCTATTTATGAAAGACACTGAAGATGCGGCGACATGGGAAGCAGACACCATTCAAAGGACTGTCACATCTGCATAGCTAAAGGATCCCAGCAGTTATAAATCCCTCTAAAATACTCAGCCCCTTGTTCTGATAGCAGGTTCTTGCTCCTACTTTGCAGAAACAGGCTTTTAATCCCTGGTATTAGGCAGCTTCCTGCTATGTTTCAAATGCACCAAATTAAGGGCTTCTCTAACAGCTGGTGTCTTAATGCTCAGAGAGGTTCTTGAATATCTATGAAAATCAGAGGCAAATTACATCTTTTAGTTAATAATTTCTTCTCCATTAACCTCCTTCTCTTCCCTTGTTAGGAGATGATGTAATGGTGCTTCTCCGGTGTAACCCTCCGACACACCGGGCAGCCTGGCCGCAGGGAAGGATGCTGCGTGCGGGGAAGTGAGCCCTTCTCATCACTGCCCAGCACGTGTGGAGCTGACAGGCTACATTCAAATGGGAAAGAGCAGCTGTGCTGACCTTCTGGGCTGCAGAAAGGGTTTCTGGAGCAAGATGTGCTGCCTCCCGCCAGGCTCCAAGCCAGTTCATTGTACTCTACAACCTGCAACATGTGGGAAAGCTTTGCAGGTTGTCCCTGTTTCAGACCTGCTTTCTCCTGCCTCTCACAGCTATCAGACCTGGGACAAGTCCCCCAGACAATGCCAGGCACCAAAAACCCTGTTTGTGATGGTGAGGTCGTGCAGAGGACCTGGCTCCCTCGGCACAGCCCCTCACTGGGATAAGCTTCCCCTCACCGTACGCACCCAGCCAGCCCCCCGCAGCACAGCAGGAGCAGGGACAGCCATGGGAAGGAGCACACATCACTCACTGCCTGGGTTCTTAACCTGAAAACCTGTCAGCCATGAGCCTCAAGGAGTACTTTGGGCTCTGACCCAGGAAGATGTCACCCCAACACTGCAGGCATTTTATCCTGAGAGCAAAGAGGCCAAGCACAGCCCTGGCACGAACCGCTCTGGGTCCAGCTTGAGACTCAAACCTCCCATCCCCAAGAGGCTCCCGGACAGAGTGACTTGGAGAAGCCACATCTCCCAGGATAAACCAGACCCACAGCCATCTTTAGGTGCTCTCCAGCTAGAAGTTAGCCCTGACAATGGGAGAGGAATTTGCTTCCCACAAGTGACAAAGCCTCCCTTAGACCCCAGCCCTGGCCAAAGCAGGAGAAGGATGACTTTCCAACCCTCCCAACTCTGCTGTGCGAGCAAAGGGAAAGCTACGGATGAGCTGGGGTGGAAATTAAAGCCTCTGCCAAAGCAGGTTGATGCATAGAGACTGATGGCACAAGCTGGGGTGTGCAAGCCTATCCAGGTCTGGCATTTCCAAGCAATGGGCTTGGGGAGTTTTTGAAGCCCCCAGAACTGTTCATCCCACCAGCTCATGGAAAATTCCAGCTCTGCAGCCCTGGCTGTGCTCTGATGGACCCACTGACACTTGTAACGTGGGAGGGAAGGAAAGCAAGTGGAGCCCACTGGGAAAATTGCCTTCATGTACTGTCAGTGCTTCTTTCCAGCAAAGGCTGCAGCTCTGCGGGCTCCGAGCTCTCTGCTGGCTGCAGCATTCTGAGCGCCTTTATGCTGGCGGAGCTCATAATTCATCTGCCATTGAGAGAGCAAAAGGCCAGAGTTCAGCAGGAACTCATAGATAGGAAAGTTTTGCACTCAGCTGGGGAAAAAGCACCCAAGAAAGTGCCGCAGCCAGCAGTGATGGGCACCCACAACTGCAGGAAAAAACAGGGGCAGCAGTGAAAAAACCCCAGCAGACCGGGCAAGGAAGAGCCATGTGTGGGTGGGCAGAGATCAGCACTGCTGCTCAGGATCTCACACTCCTATCTCTGGAAATGCAGCTGCATTCAAGAGAACTGAAGAAAATACACCAACAAGCTCATCCTTCTGTCCCAAATTCAGCAGCTACCAGCGAGCTCCCCTTGGTGAACACCAAAGGGGGACGGTCTGGGCTGTTCACATGCACCCACCCCTTGGCACTCTGACATTGCCCGGATGCCGCCTGCAAACCCCTCCTCTGCTTGCACTCTGATGGGGCATCTACCTTCTGCTTTCTCAGGGTACTTCTTATTATGCTTTATCCACAGCTCCTCCCAGCACTCCCAGTGGGGGCACTGAATAAAACCAGTTGGCATAGGTTTAAAACATGGCAAAGGAAACACTTTTCCACGCTACACGCGATTGCCGGCGGAACTCATGGTCACAGGACAGTGTGGAGACAACAGACATCAGTGTTCAGAAAGAGCCAAGGTGGCACCACTGAAAAAAGCCCATCGACAGCAGCTAAACATGGACCTGGTGAGACACACGCTGGGCCAGGATGGCCCCAGGCTGCTGCCTGTGGGAAGCAGGAGCAAGCAGGAAAACCACAGATGCTTGGCATCTTCTTGCTCTCTTTCCCTAGTGAACAGGTTGGGGATGCTGGCTCTGTACCAGCAGATCTTGGTCCCATCTCACCATCCTGATGTCCCCAAACTAGAAGCAGAACTGGGCCGTACCTGAAAGTCATCTGGAACACCTGCCCTTGGTTGACGTGCTGGCTCCGGTTGTTATAGCCATGAAGCATCTCCCCAAAGAGGGTGTCGTTGAACTTGGCATCCGACTTCAGGCACTTGGGGCCCTCGCAGATGTCGGACAGCATCAGGCAGGACTTCCCATCTGGGGCCAGCTTGTACTCCTCCACGCACCTGTGGAGCACCATGGCTATGTCAGACGGGCCAGGCACAGAGCCTGCCAGCCCTGGGACGAGCTCCTGCCAGGCCCAGCCCAGCACCATCGACACCCACAGCAGCTGCCCAGGGAAGTGTCAAGGTTGCAGCACCCACATCCTCTGCAGCAGCTGGGCTGGGCAACCAACAGACGAGCACTTGGCTCTCAACAGCCATCCTTCCTCCAGCAGCATCAGCCTGTCTGCCTGCAGCCACGGTCCCCTGCCCAGGAGCTGCCCCTGCACTGCAGAGCAGAGCTGAGCCCGCTGCACATCTGCTGCTGCTCCTTGGTCCTGCTTCTGACCTCATCGGGGGTAAGAGGCACAAACTTTAGCAAACACCAAGGGAAACTGAGGCAGCAGCAGGGATGTGATGCAACCACAGGCGCTGGAGACGTCAGTGGCATCTTTTGCATATGTGCTCACCCGCCCCCATCCTTCTCCTTCCTCCAGCCTTTTTCCCAGCATTGTGGCTCCTCACTGCCAAGGAAACCTCTGTCCCCTGCCTTCCCCCTCCTCCCCGCAGCACTCTGCTAACATCAAGCCCATGTCTATCCGGGCTTGCTCCCCTCTCCTGTTCCTCTACCGCATTTTACTGCCGTGAGTGGAACTCCCACCCATCTGTCACACTTCTCCTTGCCTGTTCCCGGAGTGCACCTTGAAAAGGGATTATAAAAATAAAAAGGAGGGGGGTGGGAAACAATCTCTGTCCTTGGGGATGGAAGACTGAACTGCAGGTGGAGCCCATGTCATGTCCCAAGATTTCCTAGACCCTCCCCACAAAGGTTGTGGGTGCCTGTATGAATTTCCAACCCCTTTTGCAGGCATGACAGGGTGATGTGCTCTCTCTCAGTGACTGCTCTGTGCTGCTAAAGAATAATAAAAAAAGAAGGGGCAGGTGGAGAACCATCAACCCAGCAAAAAAGGGCTTAAAAAGAAGGGAAAAGCTGATATGGGCAAAGCAGGAGGTGTTTGCTGCACCTGCAGCATTGGGACTTGATGGATGCTCCTTTGAGTTAGGAACTGGTGGGCATTTCCTTCCCAAAAGGGCTCCTTTTCCCTTCCTTTGCCCTCATCCTTCCCATGGGGATGTGAATTAGGTTCGTGCATGTGCCCAAGAGCGTGAACCACTCAAGGGACACAAGGTGCAGAGCCCCCCAGGGCTGGGCGTGGGATGGGGTGGGCGATGGCTGGCTGGAGCTGCGCAGCGTAAAGCCAGATAATCACCGAGCTCCTTTTAGAACAGACTGCAGCCAGGGAGATTTTCCTGAGAGAAAATGCTAAATTGTGTAGGATTATAGGATCCCGGCCAAAATCAGGGATGAGACTCTATTTTGAGAGAGGCACAGGAGAGGGAGGAAAAAAAAACCATTTAAAAAGTAGTGGTTTTTAAACAAATCCTCCACCTTCCCTCTCCAACACGCAATTTTTGGGTCCCTCCATGGTGAGTCACAGATCAAACTGTGACGTCACCCAGCGGGGGAGAGGAGGAAGGTGCATCTGCTCACATCGCTCCTCAGGCCCCCAGAGCTTCTGCCCACAGATGGACCAGGTGCCTCTGTTCCCTGCCTGAAGTTGGCTCTGTGCCTTATTCTGGGGCGCCCAGCTCCTTCGGTGGGCTCACCAGTTTGGGGATGGGTTGGCAGGGATAGGTTGGCAGGCATGGGAAAGGGTGTGAGTTATCTATCTGCTAGAGCAGGAGATGCAGGAGTGTTGGAGGGGACTCACCCACAGAACATGAAGATGGTGCTGGATGAGGGGTCGTGGGGCAGAGGGAGGGTCTGCTGGAGACAGAGCTGCTCGCAGCCACCATTGAAGCCATCTGAGCAGTCGATCCCTTTGGAGTAGTCGTAGCAACCAGTGCCATCCTTCATGGGGCGGAGGTCCTCGGGGCACTGCAGTGGGAGAGAGAATGTGGTATGGTCATGCGTGGGTCCCCATGAGCCACAGCTCGGTGGGTGCCCTCCCCACCACAGCATACCCACAAGCCAGAGGGGTTTGTGTTGCGCTGCTGAACTCCATCTGCACCTAAAGGAGAAGAGTTCACCCCAAGTGATGGATGGGACAGTTCCCAAGATGATGTGGGATGGATATCTTGCATAGCCTTTGGGGAAGGGGCAAGGACCACAGGGCGAGGCCCTGAGGGTCAAATCCTCAAGGCAGCAAAATTACACAGAGAGGCAGTCTCAAACCAGGGTGGGGGGAAGCATGACCACCTCCTCCATAACATGCTGGAGAAACCTTTCTGGGTTTGTTACCTGTTCCTCTGAAATTCAGAAAAGTCGGGTGTGACCCAGAAAAAGTATCTCAACACCTAGGATCAACCCAGAAAACCATCTCAACCCATGCCAGGCAGGCCAGCAAACATGCCCTTGGCCAAAACCATCTCCCTGCCCCCCCACAGGAGCAGGCAGCTGCAGGCAGGACCAGCCTGTGGGGAAGGGAGAACCGGGGGGAGAACAGGATCACAGCCCAGGCTCATCAGTTTTTTCACAGCCAAGGGAACGACGCTGATTCACACAAGCTGGGAATCTGGCTCTGGGCTTTAATTCCAGCTCCCCAGCTGGCTTTCCTTGTCCCAGAAGATAAAAGCCAGCAGGCGGCAAATGCCATCAATAAATTGTCACCCAGATTAAAGCACTCTGCTATTCCACCACCGTTAGTTATCCCATCTCGCCGAGCACGCACACAAACAACAACAGAAAGGCCAGTCCTTGAGAAAAGAAATAAATCCTGCCTAGGAGCAGCTCCCAATTAAAAATGCATTATGGAATTTCTTGAAGATGAGTTGGACTGGAGCTCGTACAGGTAGCGATGAAGGCAGGTTATAAATGGCCTCTGTCAAGCAGAAGAAAGGTTATAAAACTGCTATACTTCGTGCTTAAAAAAGAAAATCAATTTTCCTTGTGAGCAAAACGCTGTACATATTAATAAAAGTTCAAGAGCCCCTGGACCCCGGGCTCGCTGTCACAGGCAGGGTCCTGGTGGGACTGCTGAGCCGTGCTCGCTCTTGGCTACTCAAGAAGCAAACTGCCCATGTGGGACCTCAGAAAGATGCTTTTATGTTCCTGGCCCGCCTCATCCAAGCGATGGGAAGTTTCTCTCCACCTCTAGAAACCCCAGGCCATTTCCCTATGGCAGTGACATCAAAGCTGCTTCTGCCCCACCTACAGCAACTGTGATGTCTTGGGACCCCCCAACCAACACCGCGCTGGATCCTGTGCCCTCGGCTCTGCAGCTCGGGTGGACCTTGCAAACCTCAGCACCTTCCTTGCAGGTGATGGATAAGGAGGGAAGGGAAAGGAAAAGGGAAAGAGGGAAAGGGAAAAAGGGAAAGGGAAAAAGGGAAAGATAAAGGAAAAAAGGGAAAGGGAAAGGGTGAGAGGCTCTTCTAGCCAAAGGATGTTAAGGTACGGTGGAATGGTCTCAAACTAAGAGACAGTAGATTCAGAATAGATATAAGGAAGACATTTTTTGTGATGTGAGTGGTGAAACACTGGAAAAGGTTGCCCAGGGAGGTGGTAGATGCCCCATCCATAGAAACTTTCAAGATCAAACTGGAAAGGGCTTTGAGCATCTGACCCACCTGAAGATGCCCCTGCTCACTGCAGGGGGGTGGACTTGGTCATCTTTAAAGGCTCTGTCCAACCCAAAACTGTTCTGTGATTCTGTGTTAGCAGCAAAGGACTCTGGAAGAGGATGCTGCCTGTCTCTGCAAGGCAAGCAGGGTACAGGCAGGGCACAGGCAGGGCACAGGGGAACAGCCGCCCTGCCTAGGCACGGAGCAACAGAGGACATGGGAGCAAGAGGCTGCCAAGCTGCATGTAGAGGATAAATGGGAAGGAGAAGAGGACACTTAGAACAATCTGTGCTTTTCACTGCTGAGCTGCCTGGGAAACAGGATCAGGATAAGTGTGTTTGTGAAACCACAGATACAACACTTATCTCCTGTGGTCTCCTCCACATCTGCTGGCCCCACTGTAAGAATAAGAGCTGCGCAAATTGGCAGAAACGCATCTCCCCGGAGGACAGAGAAGGCTGACTGCAAACAGCATCTTCCGCTCCACAGCACTGCATCTGCCTCTCTGCTGCCTCTCTCCCCCTGCCAAAGGGGATGAGGAGGTCTAGGACTCTGCCCAAGTCCCCTCTGGAGCTCCCAAGGGACCTTTCAGGGTGCTGGAGATGACTGGATGGGACCTTGAGTCAGCAGAAACCACAGGATCACAGCCAGGGGATCAGTCATAGCTTTTCTGAGCCACCACTTGGGACTCTCACCCTGGCACTGATCTGTGTGCTGAGCTCAGCGTCTTCCCCAGCCCAGGGAGGAAGGTGATGGCTCTTTCCCCAGGACTGGGTTAGCAGGTCACCAAAGCCCTCCCTCCTTTAGCCCCACTCTGCTCGAGGCTGCCCTTGGGATACTCCTCCAGTTTGGCTTTCAATCACCACAAAACATGTTTTCTTTCTGTTTGTAATTATGCATCCTAATATGCATTAATTATGGCAGGCAAACAGCTCAGCACAAAATCTGCAAGAGAAAGCACACCCTCCCCCCCCAACCCATCCCCAGCTTGGCATGGAGCTGGCTCTCCAGCCAGCTGTGGCCCTACAGTAAGAAGTCCCCAGGGACAGAAAGCCTCAGTAGACACTACACAACATGGAGGTGTCCCTGCTTGGTGGGGCTGTGGGGGGACATGGGGAGAAGATGCCAGTGACAGCAAGCCAGGAGAGCTGGTGAAGTTCTGCAATTAGCACCAGTCAGCAAAACAATCAGGTGGCGGGGCAAGGCCAGCCTCCCGTGTGGAGGGGTAAGAGGGAGTGGATGGAGCAACTACCACGAGAAGTAGAACTCTACTACAGACCTCCCTGCCCCTCAGCTGGGGGGTTTGAAATCTGGACATCCCACTGCAGACCAGAGCAGGGAGAAAACTGAAGCCCATCGGGGTGCAGCCCACAGGCTGGGCACAGTCAGAGACCACCCAGGGCAAAGCTGGCTCGTGTTAATCCCGACTCCTAGGGCTGTGCTGCTGCGTGGGCTTACAAAGACCTGAGTCTGCTGGGCTTCTCTAAAGGCCCAGCTCTGTTATTGCTGACATTGATTTGTCTGGCTCGGGCAGCAGAGAACCAATAATTACGGTGAGTTTTAATCAATGCCCCATCAATTCAGCTGCAGTTCAATTTGCGATCTGCCGTGGCAGTGACACAGGATGGGGGGGGGCTGTGTCGGAAAATGATTAGAAAATCAATAAGCAACTCAGCCAATAACTGTCTGGGTGATCACGGGTGACACGGCCCTCCCCGGTGGGGGGAAAGTTGGTGAGAAGTGGTGCTCCAGCAGCCCCAACCTTCGTCTGGATACAGGATGGATCCGTTGATCCAGAGAGGCAAAGGGATCCTGCAAACTGTTGGTGAGCTGTTCAAAAGAAAAAGCTGTTTGTGGTTTGCCACATTAGTCCTGCACTGCTTGGGAACTTGCTTCAAGCTCCCAGACCATCCTTCAACCATGGATCTAACCAGGAAAAACATCTCAGAGCTTGGGAAGAGAGTCTGGTGCTTAATCCATGCTGCGGAGAGGTAAAAAGGAAAGAAAGGGGAGGCTGCAGCTCACAGTCTGCTCTGAAGAGCCAGGGGAAAGCTGTTACCATACAAATGTAATTCTGCTGCCTTGCAAATCCACTCTGTCTACGCAGGAGTGAATTGGTTTCTCTGTGCTGACGACCAGCCCTGAAAATTACACTTGGGATCGGAAAAGAAAACTTACTCTCTTGTCGTCTTCTGCATCAGCGGCGATGCTGCTGGCACACAGCTACAACGGCCAGCCCTGCTGCTGCGGAGAGCTTTGGGAAGGAAGCATTGCTGGCAGCTCCTCAGGGTTGGGCTGATGGCACAGCCCAGCACCTCCCAGCAATGCAGGGCAGAGCACCGGGTCCTGGGATCTGGGGCTGCAGTCAGCAAACGGACTCCAGGTACACACCAGGAATGGATATGCTGAATAAGAAAGTGCTATTTTTATCTGGGTTTTTTTAGCAGAAGCGGGCTTTTTTCCCTTTTAAATGACATCTCCAAGGTGACACGGAGGAGCAGAGCTGGCAGGACCTGCTGCCACCCCCCCAGGGAGGCCACCAGAGCCATCCCTGCGGATGTGTGGGGCTACGGTCTGAAGTGACACGGGATGCCTGCGCTCACCGCCCGCACAGCGTGTGGCACTGCACAGCTGCCTGCCACCAGGACTTGGCACAGCTCCTCCACTCACAGCCACCATCCTCAGCACGGCCAGAGCAAACACAACAGAAGGAGGAGGAGGACCATCTTCAAGGGGATAGCGAGCGCCTGCTGAAACCCATGTGAGATTGTGCCTTAGGAAAATGAGTATCCGGACAAGTCCCTGTCTGTGTTAGCGAGCAAAGGCCCCTTTTTCCGCCCTTTCTCGTTTACTAAGCTCATTAGCAGTGAGATGGGTGAGGGGGTCACTGGAAATAAAATCATTACTGACACAGATCCCCCAGATGAGAGGACACTAGTTCTCTGTCTGAGCTGTCTGCCAGTGTTTTGCTGCTCAGCTCCTCTCTTCCGTTATTAAGTTTAAAAAAAGAATATTTAATAAAGTGTTTCTGTAGAGTAAACTGCCCTTTTTATTATTCTGCTCTGTTTTCTCAACAATAGCAGCCTTTTTGTCAGAGATAAAAGCCCAGACTTCTCCCACACCAGGGTGTCAGAGGTGATGCTCTGGGTGCAGACAAGCTCAGCTCCACCTCAGCTCCTCAAAACCACACAGAGAAGCATCCACCAACCCCCAGCTCCCAGTACCACTCCGGGTACCACACACACACACATCTGGATGCAGCTGGATCCATGACCCTGGCCCCATGCATCTTCCCCATGCTGCATCCCCAGCACCACTGGCTTGAGGCTGCAGAAAAAGGCTGATGGCTCAGTGCCACAGTGCAATGTCCAAAGCCCCTAATGACCCCCCTCTTTGTTTAAGACATCCTCTATCCTCACTGAGGAACCTCTTCAGCATGAGACAAAAACATTAAGCTGAGACACTGCTGAGGTACAAGCAAGTGCCAGCATCTTAATGAGCTCCAAACTATGCGCTGGCATGTATTTTATTTGCTTGCTGGAGCTCAGAAATGATACAAATGCAGCAAACTCCTCTGTGTCCATATATATATATACACACACACATATTTGGACAACTTCAGCTTACTCTGCCTTTGCTTTCTTGGCCCAGAAGGCCCCTGGGAGCGATGCTCCTCAGCAACAGCAGGACCAGAGCCTGGCTGTACGCAGCCCAGTCTCTATGGGTGAGATTTATCCTTCCTGTCCTAATATCAGATAAATGGGCCAAAAAGCTGGTCACTAAGGCGCCCGTTGTTGCCTCCAGGAATGTCTCTCCAGAGCCACCCCTGCCTTGCCTCCTCAGGGCAGCGATGTCCTCACCACCACCCCCAGCTGTGGCAAACCCCTCCCAACACCCCGCTGCGGGGGAGCATCCTTCCCAGAGGGAAACATTACAACTGTTTTCCAAAATAACAGTCATTATCTTCCCACTCTTTCCCCTCCTTCCTTTCCCCCTGCTTCCTTTTCCCTTTCAAGATCATCAATCATTATTTTAGCCTCAGAAAATCAAACCCATCTGTCTTCCAGGCTCCCAAGCACATGCAGCAATAGCTCACGCTCCTCAGCTCGACCCCTCCTCCCTCCCCACTGACAGTGGGCTTGGGGGCTCCAAGGAGGAGACTGAAGCTCTGGGCAATGAGGCAGCATCTCCTCAGCTCTGGCCACCACACAGCTCTCGCATGGACCCGCTCAGGCAAGTCATGATGTGTATGTTTGCATCTCAATTCTGAGTGGGAGGGACTTGTTTCAGGCAGCTGGTGGGATGCTGTGTACACAGATAGAAGTGCTCAGAGCTCCTGGAGCAAGGAAATCAAGCTAGTGGAAACCCTCCGGCTGCTTCCCTTCCAGATGTCACCAGCAGCCCATTTTGGGGTGTGCTGGCATCTCCTGCTCGTTGAGGTGTTACCCAATGGAGGCTGCCACCTCCAAAATCCTTAGAGAACACAAATTCAACTCCCACCCCACCTGTCATCCAGGGCACAGCTCTGCCACAACACTACATGCTGAACCCACCAACCCAAACCAAACCCAAAGACCTGCCCTAGCTGAGACCAAACGCATGTGGTATCCAGGTCTGATGTGGAACAGAGGGGCGAGGGCTCGTGCCAGCCAAACCCTCTGAGGAATGCCACTGAAAAAGCCAGCGCTGGAGGAAAGGGAGCTTTTATGACCCAAACTACTTCTTCCCAGCACAGGCAGAGACCTCCAGATACCCCAGTGCCTCCCAAGTCCCCCACTTGCTTTTCATCCTGCCCCCCGCTTGCCGGCATGGCACAAACCCCTTCTGCAGCCCTGAAACGAAGGCAGGCGGGTAGTGGGCTCCCCATCTGCCCCTCCACCACTCCCAAGGCCACCAACCCCAGCAGCTCTTGCCACCCTCTGCTCCTCTGCTTCCTCAGCTCCTACAGGCAGTTACCTGGCTTAACAAGATGAATTCAAAACTCCTCAGGAGCAAGGCTCAACGCTGGGCTCAGGGGCTTCTGTGTCCAACCAGAAAACGCACACAGAGTCATCTTCTGCTTCAAGGAGCCAGCTAAACTTTAAAGGGATTAGGGGAGAACGGTTTCCTCCCCACCTTCCTCCCTTGCCTGTGCATCTCTAACACAGTTAGCTTGGTGCCTCGTAATGGCAGGGACAGAAGAGTTTTTATTTTTCAGAGAACAATTGTCTGTCAGGAGAAAAATGCAGATTTGATGAAGCTTAAGTGCTTTGTGGGATTCCATCAATTACATCTCTAAATTCATTGGGAAATTAGGAGAGCATTTAATTTTGACAAGGTTGAAATGTTTTGGTTTCCACTGCCTAATTTTGTTTTTATTTCAGGCTGTACACTGGGAGAACGCAATACATAACGTAAAGCTCCAGATGATAACGTTGGAATTAAACATTTCCCCCCCCTCCTCCTTCACTGAAAGGAATTGTTTTGAACCCAGATATTTTGGAACTTGCACATACATGAGGGATTTCTGCACAGCATTTTGGTTTGGGCTGAAACTCCCAAACAAACACCCTGTTTCCTCCCCCCAGGAAACACCCGTGCTCAGCTTCACCTGCTTCATTTTGCCATACCTCCCCCCACCCCTGGTCCTGAATGACTTGTGCTGGAAGGAGCTGTCTGTTGCCCTTCTCCTTCATTTCTAATCCCATTTCTCCCCAAAATGGTTACACTCTTAAACTGATTCTCTACCTAGCTAAGGAGCAGCCCATCGTTTTGATGTGGAAGAGAGCAAGAGAGAAGGATTAGCTCCAGACAGGCTGCACTAAGGCTTCCACACCTGTGTGGACCACGCCAAATTTCTCTTCCTTCTCCATCATAAAGGCTGGGGACCAACACCACACGGGGGTCAATGACCACAGCAGGGTCACCGTGAGCCACAACTCCATTAAGAGCATCTGGCAGATGCTCTCCCTGCTGAGCCACACAAAGTCCCTCCTGCCCGGTGGGCAGATGCTGTGAGCAGGAAGGACAGTTTGCATTGTGCTTGAGGCCAAACTATACATTTTTCCTTGCTTAAATCAGAAATAACTCTGTACTAGAGGAGCCCCTGTGAGCAGGAAGATGGTGATGACCAGCAGGATTCCGTGTCTGTGCAGAGCAGCAGTGCCTGCTGCCTGGGCTCGGTGAGCTCTCCTACCCCTGCCCACACCTCTACTGAGGTGGGGCAGGTCCTGGAGCACAGGCACACTGTGAGCCCTTCCATAGCCACTTGTAAAACCTTTGGCCTCCATGGCACCAGTCACCCTCTTGTGACTTAAAAGACTAACTCACCAGCATCTGCAGGCATGGTAGATCTTGCAGAACCATCACACCACCACAGCTGTGGTGAAACTGCTCTCAGTGGGGAGAAAGGGGCACAATTCTGCTGTCACCTCAGCGTGGGATGCTGAGCTGCCTTCCCCACCATCAGCTGGGCAGGTTGTGCTCTCCTGCATCTCCAGAAGGTCCTTTTGGTGATGCACCTTCACTGCACGCCTGTGCCTGCTGCTGCCTCCTCCCACAGTAATGCTGAGGGTGCCCAACGTACTTGGGGTGGAGGGGGTACTACCCACCTTCTCCCACAGCTAAGACCAAAGCTCACTTTCCTTGGGGACAAAAAAAACAACCTCACCCCTTCTTATTCCCCTGGGGCTGCAAACCTGCCTCACTGATGCTCACGAATGTGCACAGCCATGAGGCAGCAGATGTGAGTGACACCGTCCCCCTGCCCCCCTTCTCCCCAGCCAGAGAACTGGCATCAGTAAGCAAAGCCAAGTTGAGAGCCAGGTGGAGAAACCTGAATTTAAGCCATGTTACAGGTGTTTCCTTCATTCCCCTGGGGCCAATTCACGGGTTGTCATCTCAAATTATAAATCACCAACATGTGAGGGTCAGCCGCTATCCCTTCCTTAGCATCCTCCCTCCTGGCAGAGCAGCTACCCCCATGCTGGTAGAAGGACTCAGGCTATACCTGTTCCTGTACTGGAATCAATCACCTGATTGATTGTTCCAGCACAGCTTCTCTTGGTTTCTTGTGATCCCTGCAAGATGCTACGAAACATATATGAGACTCAGTGAGCAGAGCCACCAGATTTAGAGAAGCTCACTGGAATTTTGTTTTCTTGGAGAAATGTCCATGGCTTCCCCAGACCTGACAGCAACTCTGGGGTACAAGGAGGAAAAGCAGCACAGAAAGAGGTTTTCTAGAGCTTGGGGATTGTTTTGTTACACTGCAAGGTAGGGCTCAAAGGCAAGGCTCGGGTTAGCAGTGCCAAGGTCTTAGCAAGGTTTCAGCTCCTACTTAAAATCACCCAAACAAAACAAGCCTCCGATAAGAAAAGAACTTTGGGAAACCTTTATGTGCTAATGCCATCTACTGGGTACACGTAAAAATAGCAGAAAAAACATGAGAGGAGGGGAAAAAGGTCATGGAATCAGAGAATCATGGCATCTCTAAGGTTGGAAATGACCTGTAAGCTCACCAGGTCCAACTACCTGTCCAATACCCCCATGTCAAGTCCCCATGGGAACCATGGGATGGAATCATAGAATCACAGAATCACAGATTGGTCTGGGTTGGAAGGGACCCCAAGGATCACAGAGTTCCACCCCCCCTGCCACAGGCAGGGCCACCAACCTCCAGGCATGAACTAGACAAGGTTGCCCAGGGAAGCCAGGGAGCTGTCACCCCTCTGGGTAGGGACCCCACTGCAGAGGATTTTAACTAAACAGAGTGACGTCCTTGTTCCTCCTTCCCAAGCCCAAGGAGACTGTCCTCAGAGAGATGCCACTGTGAGCCACAAGCAACTGGCCTCAACATTTCAACCAAGTCCTTTTAAGGCCAAACAATTAGGTAATGGCAGAGCCCACACTGCTAAAACCCTGAAGATAAATGCATCATCCCCAGTGCTCACAGAATTACTGGAAGCTGTATTAAGGGCAGGAAGGCACTGGTAACAGATGATGACTATATATAAAAGGAATAAGAAATCTTTGAGATTTGTGCTGTTCCCTGGTTGAACTGCTCAGCTCCAGCTCTGCTGGGTATTAATTGCTTACAAGGCTACATGTATATTTTATGCTCAGTACCTGCCTGGAACATTTGTTGGATTTAGCCTTGATTGATGAACCACTGATTATATACTTCTGTGGTCCTGGGCAAATTAATAAACTGTTGACTGGTAAAGATTAACAACATGTCATGATTTGAGAAACAGTGTCCAGAGTAAAGCTGAGGGAAACCTAGTGCTAAAATTAGTACATGAATGCTCCCTGAACTCTATAAAAGGGGGATAGCTTAATTAAATTACATCCTGATATTGCCCATAGCACTTACCAAATTGGCAAATTGAGTTCACAGCAGTTCAGCTTTAAAACTAACTGACATCCCTGAAAATTTGCAGCAAATGACCCCATCCCTGTTTGCACTGGAAGCCCAGATCACACCAGGCAGACTCTGGGAGCAGAGGTGGGATGTAGAGGGATATATTGCCCAGCACAGGGACCAGTGCAGAAGGTGCTGCAAGGTTGCATGCTGGGGTTATGGCAAGCTGTGAAACTCAGCTCCCATCACCTGCAACCCTGATCAGCACCATGAGCATGACCCAGGGCCAGCAGTGCCTGCCCACCCGTTAGGCTTTTCCCCAGCTCAACAGCCATGGACCGTGGTCAGAAACACAGGGCAGTGCCCACCAGTCCTCTACTTCCAGCCCTGCCATTGCTGGGGACCTAAATGCAGGAGATGAGTGTAAAACATCACAAGGGGCTGGGAGAGCCGGGAGGGATGGAGCACTGTGCCCCTGGTGTCAGTCGGATGGGAAGCAGGGAGAGACATGGATGGGAGGTGGGATGCAGCAGCCATCCCTAAACTCCTCCAGGGAGCTTGGCTCTGCTGTCCTCAGGCTGCAGATGGGACTGGGAGCTGTGGGGGAGGGCTTCACCCCATGACCAGGCATTACGGAGAGGGACAGAGTAGCCTCACTCTCCTGCAGTGGGGAGAGAAAGAAGCGATGAGCAGAGGGAGGAGAGATGGGCATCTCTGCACAGGGTGATGCAGGAGGACAGAGGGGTCCCCACAGTCCCCATGTGTCACCTCTTGCCCACGGCTCTCAGGGAGGGGATAGGCTCCAGGAGCACGATTGCCACTACTCCTCCTGTCTTCCCCTTGCCCACCATGCACAGCTTGTTCTCTTTACCTAAAGCCTCAGCTAGGATGCCCAGAAGTAGGAGGGGAGGTTTTACTTTCTCCTCCCTTGGTGACAGAGTTTTCAATTTCTACCTCTCCGTGTGCCAGCGTGGTGAGCACGAGGCCTGCAATCTATTGACAATTTCTAGCTTAATATACCCTGACTTTTAAAAAGTGGCATCGCTTCCCAGTGGCACGGGATGACAGGAGCCTCAGTTGCTTCTGACAGCATCTGGGAGGCAGGTTCAGAGCAAAATACTGCCCTGAAAAAT
The DNA here is from genome assembly GCF_964237585.1 of Gallinula chloropus. Taxonomy (NCBI): domain Eukaryota; kingdom Metazoa; phylum Chordata; class Aves; order Gruiformes; family Rallidae; genus Gallinula; species Gallinula chloropus. The sequence continues at coordinate 8,579,413 of NC_140103.1, read as the reverse complement.
GGGGAAAACCCCCTAAAAGCCTAGAAAGGCAGCCACTCCTTGGGAAAAGGAACAAAAGAAAATGACAATGGGAAAAGAAAGGAGGAAAGGGAGAGGAGTGGCAAGGGGAGACGGCGCCAGGCGCTGCTGGTGACACGTCAGGCTGTCGTGCTAAATGGCCTTAACAAGCAATCGGAGAAGGGGATAATGAAAATGCCACCCCCGGGACGGCACCGCTCCAGCCTGACCTTTCCCGGCTGCCGTGTATAAACATCTTCAATAAATAAAGAGACACTTAACTCCCGCCTCTGCTGAGATGGGAGGGCTGGGACAACGGGGGCTCCGACTGTGGCGAGAGGGAAGGGAAGGGGCAGAGGGGTTTCAAGGGACTTTGGAGCATTGGGCATGTGTTTGCAGGGCAGGCAGAGCGGGTGACAGGCTCTGGACCCCCTCAGGGGTCACCATGCGCTGCCTGGCAGGCACAGTTCCTACAGCAGACAGACAAGAAGGGATGCTCCAGGTTGCCCCCAGTTTCCCAGGGCATTCCTCCACTGTCTCCACACATTGTACTGGAGTTGCACCAGCTCTGCATGCAGGGAAGTGGTGAGTTTGCTGTGAATAGAGCTGGGAGAGGTGCTGAGCTCTGCTACTTCCACCTGGAAGAACGGCAAAACCCCTCTGTTTACTGATAGCTGGGAACAATTCAGAGCTTCTGCCCAAAACACACAGTCTGGGGTCACAGAGGTCTTTGGGGGGGTGGGGAGGAAAACTGCCAAACCTGGGACTCAACAGATTGTCTGGAAAGACATGAACACATTCAGAAACAACTCAAAACTCTGAGGATGGCAGAGGGGCGGGAGAGGATGAGGAGACGCTTCATCTTTCTCCCATGCTGGGAAGCACAAGGCAGGTGAAAATGGAAGAGTGTTTCCAGCCCCTGCTTTCCTGCCAAGCAGGGAAATGACCGTCAGCCTCAAGCATTTTTCTCACCTGAGCCGCCAGGCTCAGGCTCCTTAAGTTATGTGTGATTTGCCGTGAAGGCCCCAGGGCTGGGAGGAGCCCACCACCAGCACATGTCCCCACGGCCACATCTCTGGAGAGCAAGCAGGTAACATCCCCCTCTGGCTTGTCCCCAAACCAGATGCCAGCCCCGGGGCCCAGCAGCCGCGGTACCTACCACGCAGCCCGTCGAGTCCACTTTGCGATCCGAAACGCACTTGAAGTTGCGGGTACAGCCGCCGTTGTTGCGGGAGCAGTCTCGGACCGGCCCGAAGGAGGATAGCAAGTCATTGATGGTTTCAAAGTAGGTGGACAGCATCGCTTCTTCCCTTGGAGAGAAAAGGCACCGTTAGGGCTGGCAGGGAGCTGGCAGCACACGGCACGGGCAGGGAAATACCATGCCCATAAATACGGCTGCTCTGGTGAAATCACAGCATCTCTCTTGGCAAAACCGAGTCGAAGGAGGTTTCCCAAGAAAATTAAGGCTTCATGATTATGCTATATATACTAAATCATAACTCTGATGTGCTTGGTGAAAGCCTGCCAATTATGGGGCTTCAGAGATCCTATCTATCATTTTCATGCAAATTGGCAACTGAGAGAGACTTTTAATAGCCCAGGGTTGTGTGTGAATCCAGCCCTATATGAGACAACAGTGAAACTCCTCCTAAATGTTTCACAGCTGGGCCAAGCCTCCCCAAGCACCCACACCTCATCCATCACCCAGGGATGCTCCTGAAACTGGCAAGCCACACGAAACTTGGCTTTGCACTTGCTGGGATGCGGATACAGGGCTTCATACCAGTGCTTGGTGATGGAGGACAGGGGACCTGGAGCAGGGATGCAGAGACAGGTGCAGGCACAGCGCTCTGCTGCACTGCTCCAGCCTGGGATGGCTCTGCAAAGCCCCAGCAAGAAGCATAAATGCCCACAAGTTCAATGGCCACGTAAAGCCTTGGGCAGCTCCCAGCTCTCTCCGAGCTGTGCACACAGCAGAATTTTTTCTGTGACAAAGTATTCAGGCACTTTGCTTTCTGCTGGATTCCAGCAAAGGGAACACAGATGCTTGTCGAGAGCTTTGAGTATCTCCAAGGTATTTTTCATCTTCAAAGCACATGTTATATTAACTGATGCCTGCAACCCATCTTGGGCAAGAGATCCTGTTACCCACTCACTGACAGAAGAGAGACAAAAGCGATGTACCCAAGGTCACAGAACGAGTCAGTGATAGAGAGGAACTTGATCTCCATAGGTTATTTATTAGATCTTCATACACAGGGGGCTCAAAATAAACACTGAGCCCTCTGACCTTAAAATACCCACCAAGGCAATGCCAGGAGTCACAGAGGGGTTGCTCCCCTTTAGCATCTCCCATCAGCACCTAAAAAGCCCCACAAGGACTCAATGCCCAGTGCTAGTCTTGTCTTCTTTTTCTTTTTTTCGAGGTTTTTCCATGTGAAAACCACACACTTGGCAAGGAAATAGTGGTGGAGGAATACTTAGCAGCCCTTGAAGACCGCAGTGCTGTTGCCTTGAACTAGCACTGCGCTGTCGCTCAGCGGAGATCCCTTGCACACATGCACTGTCACACACACAGCCCTGCCAACACCCAACACTTGGGAAGAATCATGAGTCAGGCATTAAAAAAAATTTAAAAATAATGAGGTTGGCATAAAAATGATGAGATTTTTAAAATAAATCCATTACTGGGTGGTTCCCCACACACACACACGCAAAGTTTGCCTTCTGCTTTCTGAGTCTTTAGGGTGTAATTGAGCTTTTCCCTGCAAGAAACTACCCAGAAACCAAACCCAAAGAAATAAAGCCCTACGTAGCACTGAAGTCATGATTTTGGAGGTTCCAGATTTCCAGGCAATCACAGGATTCCAGGAGCTGGGACTTTCAACAAGGAAAGCACGATCAAACCAGCAAGCACTGATAAATTGGCACATCCCTACTCAGATGGAGGTGGAGGGGCAGCTTCTCTGCTACCGTGGGTCAGGCAAATCAGTTGCCCCAGCACTGAGGTAGCTCTGTGCCCATGGCAGTGCCTCCAGCTGCATCATTGCCCCAAGTAGCAAATTCATGTCTGTGCTGCCCACTTGCCCCCCAATTAATGCTTCCAAATTAACCTTTCCCTCCTGGCGATCGCACTTCCGATATTCCCCCCTCTCTTGGCCCATCTCCTAGATTTTCCAGCATATTTGGAGCTGAATCTCCCTCTGTCCTTTCTTGGTCATGTTTCAAATGTCTTTAGAGGCCCTTTTCTATTAGCACTCTGTTCCCACCAGAATTTGCAGCTCCTCCGGAGTGAGGGAGTGAGAAAGGCAGAATATATTAGATCAGGGCACGTATTTCTGCTGGAGAGATGGGAGAAGAAAAAGGGCATATTATTTACTAACCAAACCTGCTGTTTATTAATGCAGAGAGAATTATTTCAATAAAAATCCCCCACAACAAACCATGACAAATCCTCTGCCGCCCACCCTAAAACTCAGTCCCATCTGGTCCTCCTGGGGGGTATCTCATCGTGGGTGGACTGCAAGAAGAACCTTGCCCCCATCCTCCCTCCTGGCTTTTCCATTTGGCCACCAACCATCCAGACCCTCCTGCAGCCCCCACATCCCTGGAGGGAGAAGGTGAGGAGCTACAGCTGCACAGGTGGTGTAAAGGAGAAGCTGGGACTAGATCCTTGGCTGGGATAACTCCAGAGAGAAGACAGCTCATCCCACACAGCGCCGTGCTCCCAGGCTGGGGCTGGCAGGGCAGGTCGTCATGCTTTTAATTAAAACCTGGCAGCACAGATCAACCTCCTGCCTTCAGGAATGGGAACCTCACTCTCTGAAATCACACCTGGCATAATGGATGACCCTCGTCTAAGCACGGGCAGGGGCTGCTGAGCTGGAATGAGCCATTAAAGGTATTAAAATATTAACCTCACTGTTAGGTGGGGCGGTGGAGCCGGAGGGGAGTGTTCCAGTGTCACCTGCAAGAGGAGCGGGGCGACGGCACTGCCGGCAAACCCAGGGAGGCTGCTCGGCTGGCATCACTTCAACGCAGAGCCCTGACAAGGGGGACATCAGCAGATGAGAGGGCTGATGCGATGCTCAGAGTGAGCTGGGAGCAAACTTCACTTTGGTCTGCCTCCAAAGGGGCCAGCAGAGCCAGGCGCGGTGCAAGCGAGCACCACTGAACCAGGCATGGGGCGCACAGGTGCTGCCGAATCAGGCGCGGTGCCGGCAGGCGCTGCCGAGCCTTTGGCACTGCCAATCTCAGAGGATCCTTTCAATGTTGGGGGTGAGGAGCAATAATTAAATTACCAACCTCCTGCAGCAACAACGGGATGGTAACACGTGGCAGGGAGCAGGTGACTTTCCACCTGCACAGCTCCGGCTCCGGCTGTGACCCCTGCCCATTGTTCCCTGGCCCCAGTCCCCACATCCCAGAGCTGGCCCCAGTAGGGCCAAGGCAGGGGACACTTGAGGAGTGCTGCCAGTGTCTGGTCACTGCTGGTCGGTGCCTGCTGGATGTAGCAATCCCTCCACACTGCCTGGGGAACACCAGATTAGACCAGTCCTGATGGGTGAATCGCTTTCCCTGCAGTAACGAGGTGTCTGCAAAAGAACAGCTCTTTTCTCTTGGTGTCCATCTCCCTGTGCTGAATTTCACTGGCAACCCTCAGATCTATTCTGGATGGACATAGGCTCTGCAGTTTGTCCCACACCCGGATGGCAACAGAGAGCCAGGGGAAACTGCTGGCAGCCCTGGCATTGGAACAGCAGGGACCAGGCAGGGCTGGGAGCACAGGGACATTCCCCACTGCACTGAAGCAGAGGGTCCCATCACAAATGGTGTTTTGTAGTGAGTGACTAAGTTTCTGGTGCCCGATTCTCTCCACAAGCACATGCACATGAGAGCTCATGCTCTCTAACTCTCCAGCCCTCCCAAAGACACCAAACCAATACATTTATAAATGAAATGCAGCCCCCTCTCTGCCAGGACCTGCTGATGATACACAGCCTCAGTAAAAGCCCCTCTGCCATTGCCACAAATGATGCACAAGAGCCAGACTCTGCACCAGGCTGGGCACAGGTCCTGTGGTGCAGACGCAGCACCCATCCTCATCCAGCCCTGTGCCACCTCCCATTGCCCACACTCGCCTCGACTCCCTGGAAAATACTTTTCTCCACCCTCTCCCTTTGTTCAGGGCTCTCATTAACGAAGCAGATTCAGTGACAAATATCGCTGGGGGTTATTTATTCATGAAATACCAACACCATGCAATTCTCAAAGCCTCCAAAGCACTCAACTCATAATAAGCTCCTGAGCTTCACAGTGGCTCTTCTCCCCAGCTCATCCTGGAAGAGGATTAGTGGGTGTTATCCAACTCAGCTGCCCCTTTTTACTGCCTGCTAATGGTTAAAGACTTCCGTGTCTTACAAAGTTAACCATCGCTGAGAAAAACAAAGACAAGGATATGAGCTGGGGACTAAGCCAGTGCTGCTTGGCCATCTGCTCCCTGAGCTGTGTTTGGAGAGGGATTTGGGGTTCATGACTTTCTAGAGGCAGGACACTGACAGCAAAAGGCATGATGCTGTGTCGCAGAAGGCTTCACAGAATTGTAGGCATTGGGAGGGACCTCCAGAGATTATCGAGTCCAACCCCCCTAAACAAAGCAGGTTCCCTAGGACAGGTCACACAGGTCACTCACAGCTTCACACAGAAGAAGACACCAGCACAAATCAGGGACACCAAACCACTCAGTGCTGCCCAGCCACAATGCCTTGTGTTCAGCAGCTTGCACTGCTTCCTACTTCTATTGGCAAGATTCCACTCAACTTCAGAGCTGATGTACTTGTAAAACAGTACCCAGATTTATAGCCAGATTTATACCCAGATTCCAGGTTTTTTTGGCCCAAACGCTTCTTGCCTGAGCAATTTTGATCAACTCTGGCCACAAAACTTCTGCTGTGCTGCAAGACTCAAGAGAGGGTTGGTCTCCTGACTGCCCAGAGCCCACCACAGAATTGTGCAGACTTTGCTCCATTTTCCCATTATGCCCAGCCAAAGGTTAAACCTGGATGTTCTCTGCCATTCCCCCTTCCTTCCTGCCACATCACCCAAAGCTGGCTTACCCAGAGGGACACTCACCCTCTGCCCATAGCTGCTCCCCCCTGCCAGACCCTGACACAGCCCCAAAAAGCACCCAGCCCGCAGCTCAAGCCAAACACCCATCCCTCTGGGGCAGTTTCCAGGAGGAGCTGGATCCCCACCCTGGAAGAAAACACCTCTGGGGAGTTTCCAAACACAGTCCAGGACCTCCATCAGCTGAGGCACCTGTCCACATCATGGGTAGGTTATTACATCCCTAGCAAATGCTCTCTCTGAGCATCACCTATGCTCTCACCTACTCCACTCCTCTCTTCCTCCACTCCTTTTCTCCCTCACATCAGTTTTTCCTCTACTAAACCCTCACTTTCCTCTGCTAATCCAGCCAGCACTGAAAGCATTAGTGAGGCTACTGAACTCTTCCTCGAGTTGCAGAGTAAACCACTCAAAGGTACTAATGGGATCTGTGGAAGTGGGCCCTGCACGAGCCTTTCTGCCATGCAGAGGGTTCTGCCTCTGTTTTGTCTGCAGCCACATGGGCTGGAAACTTCTTCACCAGCCACGAACTGCAAATGCTGGGTGGAAGATGGTGAGCTGTTGGTGCTTTCAGCTGCAAACTTGAAATACCACACTGGAAAGGGGAATTACAGACTGTAGCAGAAGCAGAGTTAACCCAGCCCTTAGTCTCTGGCTTCCAATGCTGCAGCGCTCAGGCTTGTTAAGCCTGGGAAGAACTCAGATGTTCATGCAACGCCCAGCAAAACTCATCACAGCAGTGGCACACAGCTGCTGGCTGTCTGATCCACTCATGCACCCCAGCTGAGGGTGTCCTGCAAAACTCATCACATGTTTGAGAAGCAGGATGTGTAACAGATAAACCCCCAAACTGCATCTCCAAAGCCCAGCAAGCAGGACTGAAGCACTGGGATTTAACCAGCATGTGGAGGTGGGACCCCAGGCAAACCCCTGGGGACACCAAGAGACCACCACCCACAGCCCCAGCCCCACTCACAGCATGTGGCATTCCTGCTCGCCTGCAAAGGCAGAGTCAGCCCTTCTCTTGGGGCCTTGCCTGGGGACTCACCACCCAGGACCCCCAGCACCTCATGAGTATTTACTCTCACAGCTTCTGTATACTGGGTATTATTTTCTTCACACTTAAACAGGAAGCCTAGGCAACTAGAGATCAGAATTAGAGGTGCTCACCACTGTTGCGTGTCCATCTGGAGATGCTCTCACAGATATTTCTAGTACTTTCAGCATGTCATAGAATCACAGAATGTGTTAGGTTGGAAGGGACCTTCAAAGGCCATCTAGTCCAGCCCCCACAGTGAGCAGGGACATCTTCAAGCTTGACCTTGAATGTCTCCAGGGACAGGGGCTCCACCACCCCTCTGGGGAACCTGTGACAGTGCCTCACCACCCTCAGAGTGAAAAGCTTCCTAATGCTTAACCTAAACCTGCCCTGCTCTAGTTTAAACCATCACCCCTCATCCTATCTCTCCATGCCCTTACAAACAGTCCTTCCCAGCTCTCCTGTAGGTCCCTTCAGGGACTGTCCCACCCTCACAGTACAATTCCAACTGGGTTTGAACACAGGCCCAGTTGCTCTGCACAGGTGGCCATCCAGTTACACACCCAAACCATGATGAATGCACGGTCACCTCAGGAACGTGGTCTCCATTTTAAAGACAACAGAATATATTTTTTCCAGGACTTCAAACCCCTTCCACTTCCCACAACACCAAACCATGAGCTATCTCCTGAGCAAGTCCATCTGTGCACTGACCAAGCTGGGATGCTCTGGAAAAGCCAATCTCCAGCTCTGGCATTACAGGACTGAAGGAGGTGGTGGCAGCTTCTAACTCATGGACCTGACAGTCTGAAGCTTTGGCACACTGAAGCTCAGTTCTTCATCCCACATTTCTTAGTGTGGTGCCTGAGGATGTGTGTGCACGGAGTGGATTTATTTATGGAGAAAAACTGAGTTTCTGCCCCACACACCCAACAGACACTTTTCAGCCACTCTGACAGTGCTGGGAGGTTTGTAGAAAAACCATCATCCAGGTTCTAAACTGGGAGAAACCACCCTTAAGTGACACTGAAGAAGGCACTTCAACAGAGCTACTCTGACACACCACTGATGATGAAGCTGCTTCCAATAAATTTTCTGAGTAGTCTCACTTCTTGTGGTAATACGATAATAAACACTTGCAAAAACGCTCACCCAAAAAACCTTGAGGTTGAAAGTGTGAAAAATTCCCCACCACGCTTCAATAACTCGCTGGAGATTCAATAAAACCATCGCTCCGACAGAGCGTTTTGAAGCTCACCTCGGCAACCAGAAGGGCCAGAAATTTAATTACAGCAAAGCAAAAACAAACACACTGGAATAAAAGTGAGCTTGGAAAGCCCATCGTGTGTCCCAGGGGATGCTGGGGCTCACCAGGATCCCCATCCCCCTGTAGCCCCGTTGGAGGTGGTGTGGCTCTGCTCTATGAAGGACCAGGACATCATAGATGAGATGAACAAGACAGTTTTAATTCTGGGCATTTTTTCCCATTTCAGGGAAGCATTGTGGTTACTGCTTCAACCCCACACAAGCCAAAGGCAAATGCAGGCAGTGCTGCCTCAGTCTCCCAGGCAACCTCAGCACTGTGAGGTTAAAGGAAGGCGCACGAGCCTTAATAGGGATGGTAAGACACAGTCAGTAAGAGCACTGGAAATTACACATGCCCTCGCTGGCTTCACCACAGCTCATAAGTAATCCCAAGTTTGGCAGGTGGCATTTCCTCTGTGGCAACGTTACAGTTGGGATGCTCCTGTATGTCAGGCACCTTGACAGCAAAGGGGATGGCATGGGATGGGGTGTGACAGCACGGTGGCTTAGATACAAGTGCCCTCAGTGGGACAGAAAAGCAGCTGGGGACACCAGTCAGGAGGAGAAGCAGCACTGCCAAGCATCATGTCCCACCTCAACCATCTCAGCACATCATGGCTAAAGGGATGGGTATTGCCCTACATACCCACCATCCTGTTCTATGTTTATTTACGACCCCTCTTTCCCAGACACTTTCAGGGTTCCAGGCTTTATCCTCCTGCCACATCCTGGCAGGAGGATCACAGACCCACCACCCTGCTCCTGTGCAATTTCCACCTCTCCTCATTACCTCCATCAGGAGGTAATCCTTCAAGGTAATCCTTCAAGGGAAGGATGTGACTGTCCATGTCTCAAGGGTGTCCAGCACTGACAAAACTACTTCCCCCCTTCCATGCAACCGCAGAGCCCCAGCTGCTATTCCTGCTCCTATTGCCGCAACTGCTCCCAACAGCCCAGCTAACAGCTTCAGAGGAATCCGTTTCCCTCTGTTGACTACGTCACCAGCCAGAGCCAGACATCCCTAATTCGGTTTTATTAACTTCAGTTAAGTTATGAAGCACACAAAGTTATCTGAGATGAGCCTGGCCTGTCCCTTTCCCTACACTGCTCCTCCAAACCTCAGCTGCAAAGAAAAAAACCTTTAGAATATCAAATCTAAAAGTAAAAGAAAATAAAAAGGCAGCAAACCAGAAGCACTGGAAAAGTGCAGCTTTAACATCTTAAGAAAGCAAATAATTAAAAATATAGCATTTAGAACAGCAGGAATGGAAAGCTCCAGGCTGAGCGAGGAGCCACCTGACCCCTCACATTGTTGCAATGACCAGTAACCACCTTTTGCCAGGGGTTCCAGGCAGCTCCAAATATTAATAATTCAAACAGCTAATAGTAGCGGAATCTGCTTGTTCGACAGGGAATCAGCAGTGGTAGTACATATTAATTGATAGTAATTGAACACTAATTAACTCACAAAGTAATATGTTTATCTAGCCAAATGGATCACACTACTGGTGCAGGGGTTATCAATAAAAGCAGCAATACATAATTAAAAAAATACATAGATGAAAATTATCAAATTATTTCTCTCTGCTAATTAATATTTTTACTAGCTCATTTTGCCTGGCAATCTCTTCCGTCCCATCCTCTCAAAATGTTCCTTTTAAACCCCTGAGCTTGTAAATACATTTCTGGCCTTAATATAGAAATAAAACCCCCACAACTGGAGGGGTAGTTTTCACACTCAGAGATAACACGGTGATAGCAAGGAAGGAAAAAGAAATCTGTGCAGAAGGAGAATCGCGAGCCCAGAGGGAGGGCTTGTGGCTCGCCATGTCCGAGCTGCTCCAAGCTGAGCAGACCTTGCTGACACTGCTGGCAAGACCGTGAAAGGAGGCATCCAAAAATACTTCCAACCCTCCTGCCAATTAAACACCCACCTCGGCACAGTGCAGGTGGTTGGCCAGGACTCCCATGGGTTTATTTGGAAGGATGGAGCAAAGCACACCGTACCACAGGAGGAGAAGAGGGGGGAGGGGGGGTAAGAAAGCCAATTTGATGTTGTTCTCACTCCAGAATTGCATGTCATGACCAAGGGCAGGGACTGAGAAGGACAAGGGAGGCCAGTCCAGTGCCCAACCCTCCATATGGGGATCACTCTCCCACAGGAGCTCGGCAGGGAAGTGGTGTAGGCTCTGCTGCCATCACTGCCTTGCTCCCACAATCAACTGCTTGAGTGCAAGCCAGTCCTTCCCACAGCCCTGGCACCCAAATCCAGAGGAGTTCCCCAGGGCACCACCTCACAGTTCAATTTACAGGGAGCAAAACCCTGTGTGGGGGACGCCACATCCAGACTATCTCCACCTAGATGGTGGGCTCTCTGCTGGCAAAGGGATCTCTGCAACGCTGGCCCAGACCAAGCCTCTAAGGAAAGCCCATGGTAGCAGGGCTGCAGGTATAATGGCTGCTGCAGACATGCTGAGGTCTATCAAGCACCCCGGGAACTGGAACCACCGCCACCCACTGCAGGTATGTACAGGTCTGTGCACACAGAACAAGTGTGATAAAGGAAATGACAAAGGTTGTAGTGTCATGTACTCAAAACTTAAGAAAATGTGAGAACTAAGGTTGCCTTGGCAACCTTAATTCAGTCTCTGGTAATTATGCATTTCCATGAAGGTGTTGACTGCAAGACCACATACAGGAGGGTTATCTGAAGGACCTATCTGTCCCCAAACACCAAAGATGACGGTGCGGAGCTGTAGCTGTCTCAGGGCACCTGAAACAGCCCAGAGTTCAGCATTCCCAAACAACCCCCCAGGTACCTATGAACATCCACAGGCTTCTCCACGCCCTACAAACAACTTCATCTGCAGCTTCTCAGTATCTTGTTTTCTCTTCGTTGGAGGACACATAGCTCCTACTTTATTGCACTCCAGTCAGACGGTGTTCTGCATGCACAATTATTCAGCTCCTTATGGGTTGCTGCTGCTTTGCTCGACACCAGAAAGCAGCAGTATTTCACAACCAATAAAGTGATTAAGTTCCCAGTCTCCCTGTTAACCATCCCCATTTTACAGACGGGGAGCTAAGGCCCAGGAATGGGAATGTAAAAAACATCCCCTACATCACATGCACCAAATCTGAGACATTTAGCCTTGATTTTTCAGAGTGCTTAGCATTAAATGACACTTCCCCTGCTCAAAGCACAGCTCTCAGTGACTTCGGTTGGAGTTTTTACAGCTCCACATTAATGCAGAGCGTTCCCAGAGCAGGTTCATCGGCGGTGCCGATGAGAGAGGCAAAGGTGAAATACTTGGATATGATCATGCCATTAAAGATGGGTTCATAATGCACACGCACAGAGGGGCTGCCTGAGGGCTGCACAGCAAACCGACCCTGGCACCTCCCGGCTTTAGAGTTTTGCAAACTTGATAACGTCTGCTGAAGAGGAGCCTTACTGGGGTTTTATTCTGGGCAGGGAGGAAGGGGAAGGTGCTTAGGCTGGAAAAAAGAGGACTTTTTTCAGCAGCAATCACAGGACGCAGCATCACTCAGCCTATAGTGGGCAGGGCTCTCCCTGGGGCAAAATCACACTGGCTGCCTCCTCATCATCCTCCTCCCCTTGTGTCCCCCTATAGCCCATTCCTCTTCCCCCACTCCTCAGTTCCCCTTTCCTCCCAGACCCAAATTTGATATTTTGGGCTAGCTACTGCCCTCCCTTACGCCCTCAAGCAGCATTTCAGAGCGGGGATGCTTGGCTGGGCTCAGGCACGGAGGATTGCTGCTGATTCTTGCTGCTAAAATCAAACAAGACTTCATGCCGTGTGCAGTGATTCAAGTTTTTCAAAAAGGCTTTTAAGCTGGCCAAATTAAGGCGGTTCTTTGCCTGTAAAAGAGAGAACCTCCACAAAACGTCTGCCTCAATCCTCTGCAACAGTTTTGCCCGGGGGGGAGAAAAAGAAATCTTAGAAAAACAAGCATTCAAGCAAAAGCCCAGACAGAAGGCCTGGGATCTCTCATCCTAAATTATTAAAGACTGAAAACACCATGAGATGGGTCAGACCACCCCAGTACCGTGCACCGACTGCAGCCCTGCCTAGGCTGGTACAAATAAAACAGAGATTCACACAGACTCTAGGTGGCACAGCAAAAAAATGCCATTTATCTCAGCATCGTGATGAGCTCTGGGCATCTCCTCACTTCCTCACTCATATCTGCTCCCAACACGGACCTGATCTCTTGCCAGAGAAGAACTGAGCATCCAGCACCTACCCCTTGTCTTTGCCCTTCAAAATAACCAGCCATCAGCAAACCAAGATTCCAGGTCCCTGCTTGTTCGTTACCCCAAAGGGATGAGCCTAGGATGAGCATTTTCCCATTTAAACCAGACATATACTCTAAACCAAAAGACAGCTTCAGCTGCAGCAGCACCCATCTCTTCACCCTGTTTTTCCTGCCCAGAAATTGGGGATTTAGCTTGCTGATGGGGACTTGGAGGAGCCAGAAAAAGAGGAGCTGAAAGGACCCCAGCCCACAGCCCTGCCTGGGGTTGGCACAGCCCCCCTTCCATGCCACAGCTCATATCCCAGCCCCATGGAGGCAGAGATGACCTACAGTGCTCCACAGTCACTGGGGAGGGATCCAGCAAGAGATATGGCAGTGGGGCTGCCTCTGCCTTGGGTGATCATGAGCATTTTGCAATGGCAAGCTTGAAATCCCAGCTTAGGGCTCAGACTGCTTAAGCACAAATGAGTCACTGGGGTTTTACTTCCCTTCTATAGCCTCTGAGGGTATTTTGGGCAAGTTTTCTGTTCCAATAGGCTCTTCAGGATCTGACTTGATAGCAATTGCTACCGGGAAGAACTGGACTTTGCAGGGAAACTGAGCAACGTGGCTGTTCACCTGCACCCAGTCACTGGGATCAGCCACATCCACAACTCAACCACTCTCATTACACAACAACTGGGATTTTTTTCCTTGAGAAACACATGAAGTGCTTGTGATAAGCACTTTAGAAATGCCGATAGAATTAGATCAGATAAATAGGAAACAGTCAGGGCTGCAGGAGCAGACATCCATGCCCTGATTTTTCACAGATGCTCCTATTGATCTCCTGGAAAGAGACAGCATCGAGCCCCTGAGAAACCAGGTGCTGGGGATTGGCCATCTCCACACAGCCAGGGATGTTGGGACTGGAGATCCCTGTCCTGATGAGACTCTTGCCACAGGAAGGCCAGCTGTGGAGAAGCAAGTCCTGCAACACTGCAGCAGCTCAGCATCCCCGTGCTGATGCGCCAGGCTCTGCAATAAAGCTCCATCCAGCTGAACCCCCTGAAAGCCACACAGATGTGTGACCTTCACCAACCCCTCCACATCCCAGGGATCCATACACCTCTCCCCTCTTCCCTGCAGACCTGGGCACATTGCTTTCCAGCCATGGCACTGGGTGAGCAAATGTCCTGCAGCACAGGGTGCATACAGGTGCATGGAGAGAGGCAAGAGCCCACAGGAAACAAAACTAGAGCTTCTTGGAGAAGCAAACCCATGAGTTGAATTTCAGAAAACACCACTCGCCTGGGTCAGTTACTAGGGATGCATTTATGCATACATATAGATATATGCAGAGCTTTGCTGCTATATATAGCACTTTCTATCAGCAACGCTCAATGGGTTTGCAAAAGCCAGGTGAATGTCCACAGACAGAGGAACTGAGGCACAACTAGATTATTTACAGCTTGTTTCCAGAAGTAGCCTTTGAAGTTGGAATCCAATTAATTTTATACCTGGGGAGAGATTTGCATAGGGATTTTCCGTCCATATGGGCAGATTTTTCAAAAGGACTTGGCTCTTATCAAGGCACCCAGTGCAGACTGTGTTTTCCAAGGTGCCCAGCATCCATCAACAGCTCCTTGGTGTACAGTCAGGTTTATCACAAGGGCAGCATCCTCCTTGCTAAGCCGGCCTGTTACCAATCCCTTCCATGGACCTTACTTCCATGGGTCTGGTCTCTAAAGGCAAGGAGCATCCCAATCTGCTGCTGCTTTCGGTAGGGGCCCATTTCACACCTGCCTAGAGATGTGGGACCTTGAGAATAAATATGTTCCTACCACAAAGAAAGAGGGAGGTTTCCTGCCACTCTAAATCCCTCAACAAGCTCAGCCCAGCATCAGCCAGATGTCAACTGCTGGCATGGGGGAACTGATGGACATGACATCAGTAGCTGAGGGAGGACCAGGACCACCTTATGTGGTGGCCACAACCCACTAGACCACCTTGGCTAGATCTTAAAACTGCACACACACTGCCAGGAGAGTGTGTTGTGTACCTCCCCTGCAAAGGTGCCCCATGCTCCATACACCTCTCCCCACCCAGCAAGTGCTGCCCAGACAGACCTCTAAGCTGTCCCCAACCTGCAAACTCTGGGGCAGAAGCCGTATTTAGATCTATGTGTGGGACAGCTCTCTTCCACACACTTCAAGGAACCTTTCCTGATTTCCAACTTTACAAATAACCCACTAGAGAGATGAGCAAGCCTTTCACACCCCCCTCACACCCCCATCGCAAGCCACTGCCTCTGGGAGCCCACTGTGCGGTACCTGAAAATCTCTGATCCTGGCAACAGCTGCAAAGCATCGCCTTTAGACTTCTGAGGAAGACACACAGAGCTTCAAACACACAGGAAGCCACCAGAGACCACCATTTCACAAACAAACAGCACCCACCGGGAGGGAGCTGCTGCCCTGGCTCCAGCAATGCCTGCCTGTAATGAGCTGACCCGCAGGCTTCCTCCTGGCTCACTGGTTTGTCTGGTAATTGCCGTGTGCTTTTAGCCTTGCCTGCAGCCCTATTGCATAGTGAAGGCTGCCAAGCTGTGTCCAGGGCCAGGTGTGTTCAGAAAAAAAGCATTTAAAAACAGAAGAGGAGAAAAATCTGGCACTGAACTCTGTTGCATCCATTTTTGTTCCTGCTGAACCAAATTGGCTGCCATCGAAGCAAATGGCAGATGAAGAAAACATTGACTTTCTGCTTGGGTCAATAAACAAGATAAATTGAGTAGGGAATTGGATGTGGAACAGGGAACATCATCATCTACCTGAGGAAGAGAGAGGGTTAAAGGCAGAGAGGCTGAAGAAGGGCACACATCCATGTCACACCTAAGAGTGTTTCACTTGGGACCTCAGTGACAAGGCTTGGGACCATACTGTGGGTCTGGTGCTTAAAACAAAGGCTCTGGACCCAAATCCCAAGAAATGCCTATGAGGGATTGCATTCCTGTGACTGGGCATCTGGTATGCAGCCTGTGCAGAGCTGAGACCTGACTGCTATGGGTCCAGAAGCGGCTAAGATAGACCCCTCTTGAGGTCCCAGAGATGCTGAAGATGGGATTCAGCCCACCCACCCTATGTGTAGGCTTTTGAGCTCC
The DNA here is from genome assembly GCF_964237585.1 of Gallinula chloropus. Classification (NCBI taxonomy): domain Eukaryota; kingdom Metazoa; phylum Chordata; class Aves; order Gruiformes; family Rallidae; genus Gallinula; species Gallinula chloropus. Next base: position 8,563,526 of record NC_140103.1, on the reverse strand, counting down.
TCCAAACTCACTGGGGGAAATCAGCTCATTTGGGGGATGATGCCCTTGCCCTACAGTGAAAGATTGCTGCAAGAGCTGATGGGTGCCCTGAGCTCCACAAACCACATCTCCACTGATTAGGAAAGGCAACCTTGGGAACTAGCTTAGATACAGATCTAGCAATCATCTAAGCTACTCCTCAGTGTAGCCTCATCAGTCCCAGCCTACAGCCCTTCAGACTACTTGCAACAGGAGCTGAGGAGAAAGTTATTCACCTTCCTGAGGAAAGGGAAAGTTTTGAGCTCATCCATAGCATTAGACAGCCAAAACACTGTCTGGGAGAGAGACAGAAAGCCTCAATTATGGAAAAAAAAACCCTCCTTGCTCTTTGCACTGTGTTAAATACAAGAGAACCACTGTGAGACACAACCTGTAAAATGCCAAAATCCTTGTGCCTCCAACAGGATTCATTGTCCTCCCATATTGTCCTGTCTTTTACCTTCTTGACATCACAGCTAGCCTAGTTTAGATCTGCTGAGCAGGGCTATTAACAGTGCCTTCTGGAAATGCAGAGGGCTGAGCAGACTCCCAGGGCTCACTCAGGTTTCCAAAGGAGACATCACTTTGGAAATGCCCATGTTTTGTTGGTTTTGAGGTGTTTTTCATGCACAGGCCTATCCCCTCTCAACAATAACCCAGGACTTGAAGCATCTCTGAAAAACAGACTATGGCATTAAACCAATGGCAGCACTGTTCATACACAGACATACTGTTTTTGAAGGTTACCTCAGAGCTCCTCCAGCCTCACTCCAATACAAAGCACTGGGGGTTGGACTTGATGATCTCTTGAGGTCCCTTCCAACCCCTACAATTCTGTGATCCCAGAACACACATCGTTCCTTCATCTGTAAATCTTTGTGCTATTGCATTACCAAGCAGAACATAAAGAATATCTGTATTTATTAAAAGCAGAACAGATCACACCTCCCAGCAGATTCTTCCTTAAGCCCACTTATTGGCACTACATGTCCCACATCTAGAAGCACTGCGCTGTGGCAGAGGCTGTAAGGGATGCGTCAGGGGCCCAAGCTCCACGATGAGAGCTGCAGGCAGGTGTGCATGGGATGGGAGCATCCCTCCCCTTGGGCCAGGCAGGCATCAGCCATCAGGTTCAATTCAGTTGCCGGTGTCACAGTGAAGGATATTCAGTTTGAACTGCAATTCACAGGAGTACGGGACGGAGTCGTCACTACTCTGCCTGATTAGATCTGTCAAAATCTATCAGGGGGAAGTTTGCCTGGGAACCTGCTCTCCTGCTGCTCATTTAGCACCAAGAGATTGATGACAGGAGAAAAGAAGGTGGGGGAAGAAAAGACAGGAAGAGCTCTTGCACACTGCAGGACCACCCTCCTTTTCCTGCCCATCACATTCAGCTCACCATCTCTATTTCAGTGTCTCTCTTAATTAAGGAGACTAAATGGAAAGGCTTCCGTGCTAATCCAAATCCTGCTCTGTGGGGCTAAGAAGGATGCCCAGAACACAATGTGGTTCCTCTGAAAGGCATCAGACATGCAGAGGCATGTGGAGCCCAGGGTCCCACCACAGACCCCACAAACCCCTTCTGCCAGGGCAGGGAGCTGCGGGTGCAGATCTTCTGATGGGTGCCAGGAGCATCCATCAGAGCTCTCAGCACCCAGTGCCTCCAGATGCTGTGACCATCACATGGGCTCTAGGAGGAGGTGGGGGTAAGGGAGGGCTGACCCCACTCCAACACCCATGGCAGCCTGCTTTACAGAGCACAGGCTGCCCAGGGGGTGTGGAGTCTCCTTCTCCTGAGATATTCAAGACCCATCTGGATGCTGAACTGTGTGACCTGTCCTAGGGAACCTGCTTTGGCAGGGAGGATTGGACTCGATCTCTGAAGGTCCCTTCCAACTCCTACAATTCTGTGATCTCTTCTCAGGGTGACCTCACAGCCGGACCCCGCCTCACCCTGCAGCTGCACAGAGAGCAATGTTGACCCAATGCTGCGTGCAAGGAGAGATGGGGGTTACCCACAGCCTCTCAGACAAACGCTCCCCAAAATACAGGCCAAGAGTCCTCTTTCATTACATGCACTAGGGCCAAAACATTGATTTTTTCGGCCAGTGAGCAGCAGCAGAAGCAAGCCCCTGCGAATGTGACCCTTGGGAAAAGAGTCAAGTAGGCTGCTTTTGGAGGCAGAGCTCACCGGAGAGGCAAGCCTGGGGATTTATGAGCAAGAAAATAGTTGGTTGTTGTATTTCTACCATTCCACCCCAACAGGCTTCTCTGTACGTATTTGCAAACAGCAGGGATCACAGCAAAGACTGAGCCTAACGTGCTTCTCCCAGCTTTTCTCTTGATGGAAGGAGCACCACAAAGCTGAAATGCTGCCCAACCTGCAGCCCAAAAGCAACGAACTTGCAGTATTTGGCTTAAAATTCACATTACAAGACTCATATTCGACTTCAGTAATATTCACCTTCATCTATCCAAACCTAAACTCCACTTAAAGAAATAGAGATGACCTCAAACCTCCCAAGGGGCTGCTCTGCCACCAAAGAGGAGCAGAGAACATTCCCAGGAATAAAGCCCTGAGCAGGAGTTGGCATTTCAGGATCGGCTGCAGACTCACACGGTGAATTGCTGCACGACCGCGGGCAACGCGCAGGATGTGTCGACGCTCCCGACTCCTCATCTGTAAAACGGGGACAACAGCTACCTACCTCCCACTGTGCCGTGCAGTTAATTAATGCTCCTTTGAGCGGTGAAGATGAAAAGCAGCCTATAACTGGAAAATAGTGTTTTATTATTATTATGAATGAAGCCTCTGCTCGTTCCATCAGAGCGCACCTTAAAGCGGGGCTGCTGTAGACACTGTGAATTGTTCCCAGCAGCTGTACTACCGCTGGCATTCGCAGGAGTCTGACTGTAGACTTGCAAGTAAAAGCTTTGAACATGCTGGGGAAGAAGGGAGGGAGAATAAACAAACAGAAATTCCAGCACGTTTTTGTGCTTAGCACCTGGAAACGATGCTCCCACCCTCCTGGGGGCTGGAACAAAACAAACCAGAGACAACAGCTTTTCTTCACCTCCTGTTCTTGCCTGCACTTTTCCTCCACGGGATGCTGTAGCCTTGCATATATCAAGTCAGGACAGATAGTACGGCAAGGGCACTTAAACAGCAGATTCATATCACACGGCCACTTTAGGAAGTGATTAATATATTGTCATTATTTGACAGGTGGGAGAAATGTAGCACGAGACATTGAAATCCCCCTTACCGGCACGCAGCAAGCTGGGGGCAGAGCAGCATGCCAGAACCATGCCAAGGCATGGACTGACCCCCTGCTCTGGCTGGGGCAGCACCAGCTGTTGGCACCACCCAAACTGCATCCCCATCCTCCTGGGTGCACCAGAGGAGCGACTGTGGAAGCACTCCTCACCCATGCGCCCACTTGGGAGAGCTCTCTAGCCCTGCAAGCCCTCCTCGCCCTGCTGCGAGCATCAAACCTGATGCAGCAGGTCCAAGGGATGCCCAACGCCAACCACAGCTCCTGAGCTGTACGCAGGCTCAGCCCCTCTCCTGCCAGGGGTTGATATCACCAGATTAGCACACAGCAAAAGAAACTTCAGGTCCTGGATTGAGCACTCTAGGCAAATCACCTTTTCCGTACCTGCCTTATTTATCGCTATTTCCTTTGTTCCACCTTGTTGCCTAGCCTCCCTCTCCCAGAGGCAGACCTCTCCTTTGGTGCCCAAGCACCGTACTCTTTCCCAACCTCGCAGCCAGCCCCCCTGCCCTGGCAGCACAACCTCAACCCAGCAGAGCAGGCTGCAGCTCTCCGTTCCCCAGGCACTGCCGCTTCCCCTCCCCAGGCCACCTCAGCCATGCCTGGCTGAAGGACTCGGATGCCTGCAGCACACGGTGGCCACGCTGCTCCCGATAGGCACCTTTCATGTTTAATTCAGAGGCTAGTTTAGTTAATCTATTTTTTAATAATTCATCCCTTCCATCTTAATTTTGGTAGTTGTTGAAAATCCCTAATAAAACATTTAGGGGCTCTTTTACTGAAGCAATGGCATGATTTACTTGACAGAATCCAGTCTTTGATGTCCTGTCTTAATTCCCTCCCTCCCACCGTGCCTCAATCCTGTTTATCGCTGTGCCGGAGGTAAGAGGTTCTTGTCGAGTTTTGTAGCACTTAGACGCTTGGTCAGCGTTAATAATTCAGCTGCCCCACACGACTTGGACAAATCATGTAGCATACCAGCCTCTTCCTTTATCCACAGTTCCCTCTGCCACCACGGATCCAGGCATTGGCTGGGAAAGGTGCAGAGGGACCAGGCAGAGCATCCCAACCAACGTGGGTCGGAAGCGTGAGCAAAATATCGCCGGTGCCAACTACATTGTTGAAAGGATATACACCCTTTTACGGCGCTTATATTTCATTCTCTACTGCTGGAATGGAGAAACACGCTGGGTTTTTGCATCCGTAATTGGGGAAGAACAGATGGTGGAGGCACAGTTGGAAGTAATACGGCCATTAAAATAATCTATATGGCTTGTAATTCTCCAACATGTGAGAAAGAGGAGGGCTTGCCTTCGCCCGAGTGCCCGGCCCAACCACTCACCCTGCTGCAAGAGGGGTGGGAACATTTTTGTGGCAACTCTTGGGATGTTGAGGGGTTTTGGTGGGTTTGATGGGTAAATCTATTGCCCTCCTCCTGGGATTCTCCACTTGAAGTGATATGAGGAGACGACAGCTGAACCAACGCTGCTTCCACTAGGGAATTACCAGACTCCTGCCTGCCACACAGTTTGCCCCCCCAAATCACACAGTTAAAGCAACTCCTAGCTTTACATCTATCTTGATGATGTAAAAAGAAGAGCAGAAAGTCCCAAGCACTTCAGGCTGGTGTAGGGGTGTCTTGGCACTTAACTTGAATTTCAAATGGGGGTGATGAGAGAAAGCATTAAGCAAAAAAAAAAAACAACCCATTGATTCATGAAACCTTCTCAGGGGAACGCACAGGCTTTGCCATGACCTCTATCACTTAAAATTTCAAGAGCAAGAAAATATAAAATCAGAGCAAGAAAAGTGCCCAGAAAAGCCCAATATATGGAAATTTATGTCCTCGCTCTGCATGAATTAGGCCACGTTTTCAAAGACCTATGAGCCCTCTAAACACCCCAACCTCCACGTTGCGTTGTACCTCTTGATGGCTGAGAGTTTTTCTCTGGGATTCGGTTACCGCTCTGTGTTGGTTTAGTTTTCCACATGAACAGACTATAGAAAAGGTTCTACTTTATCAATATAAAATGAAGACATCATTTCAAATCTCACATACTGGAAGGAGTAATCCTTTCTCACTCAGACCCAGAGCCAGCATTCCTATCCTGATTTACAGAGCAGAGAAGGAAAGGAAATTGCAGCAGCATGCCCTGGCTGGGAACTTGAGCACCCCAGGTTCCCCAGGGCACTGTGCTTCTCATGAACACCTCCCCAGGCTGGACACAACGATTTTCTCATCCAGAAACCTCTCCATTGGGCTTAAAATCTTCACTGCAATCGCACAGGCAAGTACCTCCCCAAATCTTTACCCTCCATATCCTGAACACACGGGAGCCAGCAGGATGTTACCTTGACAGCTGGCTTTGCTTTATGGAGCTGTAAATATATTTTTTAATAGGCTGGCGGCAAGAAAGATGTGTTTTCAGGCTCGACAACATCCAAAATTAACTGCGATTCATTTCAAAAGGGGTGAAGGGGTGGAGGAAGGAGGACCGCCAGTCTGAAACCCACAGAATATAACAGCCTTGAAAACAACTGCCAAAAAGCTCCTGCACAGCTGCCTTCTGGCTCTCGGAAAGAGATTAAAAACCTGAGCAGCATCAGGCTGAAGCAGACGTCACAGAGGCCACCCTGGGCCATGCTCATGCTCAGATAAGACTCTTACTTATTAGTATTTTCCCAGAGTCAACCCAGCCTTCACTGACGCACAGCTCTGCCCCGCTCCTCGCATCACCCAGCATGATGAATTCACCTAATCCAAGAGGAGATTCAAGATGCCGGTGCCTGGGGTGACTGGGGGCTCCCCCTACATGGTCCCTGGGCACCCCAGAGGGATCCTGCCACAAACATCAGCATCTCATCCTCCTTCAGTATCTCACCCTCCTTCATGTACCAGAGCATTAAGCTTGACGTGCCTTCGTTAGCCCCGGCGCTGCTCTCTGACGCCTAATTTGACTAACCCTTTAGTGACTAATTTAATTACCCCGGCCCACAAACTGACAGACAGCTGTTAAAAATGGTTATTGCATTATTAATACGCTCCAGTAATTTCCCATTAAAACTATACTGTTAATAATTTTTTTCCCTGTATTTCTTCCCTCTTAATTAGTCTATTTAAAACTTTGAAGGAATATTCTCTTTATGGTAAATGGGAGCGTTGAGCAAATTACATTTTTGATTGAATACTTCTGTGATAGGCCAGCAAATAAGACCGTTGAGTTGTTAATTATTGTCAGAGTTTCACACGATGCCTGCTAATGAGGCAGTCAATCTTCTCTGCCATTCCTAGAATATTAATGGAGGCCTTTGGTATTGATTTTGTCACCAGGAGAAGGAAGGAACTCCTCCTTCTTGGGTAGCTCCGGGGAGGGCAGAGGGGCTCTGCACTGGCAGGGAACATAGTAGGGACTGGAGAGCTTTGGGATGGGCTGAGCTGAGGGGGTCTTGAAGCTGGTTGAAGCTTAGGATGCTCTTGGGAGTGCCAATGGGGCCTCACACAGCTCCTGGAACATCCTCACAGAGTCAACTCCACTAACAGGCATTGATGCACAGCAGCTGCACCCAGGCGGGATAGGCAGCTGGTCCCTGTCCCCTCTCTCTGTGTCTACCTGTTGACTCTGAAGTTCATCAGATACCTCTCTTATCTTTCTGTGATAAGAGAATTTGTATTAATTTTTTAAAGGCAATGGGAACACCTGATCAATCTGGATTTCAGCAGATAACTTGATAAAGTGATGCAGGGAAATTAGGAGCAAAGCGACCATGGATAGGGATTGACATGAAGCTGCAAAGTGGCTTAAAGACTGTACAAATGCAGTCTTTGAGCTGTGCTGGAAGATGTGACAGGGAGCTATTGGTACCATTTCGCAAGCCCTGTAGGGATTGGTCCTACCAGATATTTGCACTAGCGCTCTCATAGGAGGATGGGGGAGTTTGGCTGCCAAGTCTGCTGGTGTCCAAGTCATGGGATTTTGAACACCCCTTCCCACCCAGGCTCCCACTGCCCAGTGGATAAGTCTTGTGAAATCCAGTGCAATCCCCAACACCAACACCATCTCTCTGCAAACAGCTTGTTGGCCAAGCCAGAGCTAATCCTACTAAATAAGTCCTGAATTTACAGCAGAGAACTGAGATGGACAGCAGACCAAGACGTGTTTGGGTCTATGACCGATGTCCCAGCTGTCCCATCCACACCACCTCTCCAAGGCAGGCAGAGTGCTGCACATCCCCAAGTGAGAGGTTGCCTGCGCATATCTACAATTAAAAGATGATGCATGTATCCCTATTTCAGCCACAAAAAGCAAGAATGAGCACACAGAAACTGTTCCACTTGAGCCACAGAGGCTGTTCAAGTGGCACAGCCTCCTCCCACGAGCGTGTTCTCCTCTGCCTTCCGCAGCCACATCACCTCCTGCCAAGAAAAAGCAGCCCTTCCCAAAGCAGCAGCATTTCTACTGCTGCAGGTGAAAATCCCTGGAGCAGACACTGTCACACTGCGTGGTCTTGCTGGCATGTGGCAGCAGGAGGAGCCACAACAGCTCCCCATAGCATGGGAGCTGTGGCCGAGGACATGGGACTGGGACACTGTGGTACCAAGGCAGAGCAGAGACTTGGATTTCCTGAACAGGTCACCCAGCACTTGCTGCTGAGGTTTAGTTCCTGAGGAAGCACCTGACCACAGCAGGATCAGGGCTGCACACAAAGATACGGTGCTGGCCCAGCAAACTGCTCAGCTCCCACTAAAGTGGTTGAGCCTTCCCCGCCCAAACCTCCCCCAGTCCCAGTGCCACCAGGACAGCCAGGAGAGGCCAGACGAACCCCCAAAGCTCAGAAAACCCATTATGGCAGGTGAGGTGCTGGTATAGGTCAGACAGCTGCCACTGAGAGTCCAGAGCTTAAGGATTTCACTCCAGCTACCTGCTGTGGCCACTCCAGTTGGGCTTTGCACAGCCAAACCCACATGCTCACTCAAAACGAGATTATTCTGGGCTGTTCTGGGAACACCCTTCATCTGCCTGACCGGGTGCCACAGGGAACGGTGTGGGGGTTGGAGCAACCATGGGGATGTACTCAACTCTCTGCATGCCCTGTCACCCACAGCTGGGATGGCATCAGGGGACACTGATGGAGGACATTGGTCTCCACAGGAACACTCACCCATCCATGCTGGAAGCGGCTGGTGGGCTCAGGACCACCATCCCCACATCAAAGCGATGGCAAAGCCACTACTGCCTCCGCACCTCTGCCTGCAATCTCAGCACACACCGTGTTCTCCAAGCAGGCTGCCAAAGTCCCAGGGAGCCAGATGTTTAGCAGAAAACCTTTTCATGCTCCCTTAAATCCCTGCAAAGCCGCAGCTGATGAATCCAAAAGGCCCACAACAACCAAGGCTTCTCCCTGCACCGCTTGCCAGACTTGCACTCAATCCCCCCCATTTCTTGGCTGTTTTCAAGGTTGGGTGAGGGGACAGCAGGAATTTTTGTGCTTTATTTTTTGCACCATGGAGCCAGGCAGCAGATGAGCATGGCTGTTCCCCAAATACAGGCAGTGTCCACTGCCCACTCCTGCTGCTCCAGAGCCTATTTGCTGCCCACTGGTGCTTTATAAGCAAGCCAGGCACCATTTTTACTGCAATGATGTTCTTCAGACTAAAATCTCCTTTATTTTTTTTCTTTATATAAACCAGGCTTCCATTAAAGAGGCGGCTTCAGTTTATAACTAATTGCCTGTGATGCAGCTTATCCCAGCTTTACCAGGAAAGGGGGACTCTCTAACTCTGCTTGAGCTCCAAATGAGATGCCATGAAAAGCCCTTCAAGGCCAACAACAGCCATTCTTGACTCTCCTTCTCTATCAATATCATGTATCAGCTATGCACAAATTATGGCTTTCACTCCCCAAAAACCACCTCATCACACCGGTCTGACAAGTCAAACCCAGGAGGGCTCTTTCACCTGAACCTGGGTCCCACCAGCCATGTGGGAGGGTGGGAAGGGCAAACTCAGGTTTGCCTATGGACACATCAGCTAGGGATGATCTGCTCCTACCTTAAGTCCCTGAGAAGTTCTTGTAAGGAAGAGAAGCAGCCAGGTCTCATAATACACTTAGCACTTGACTCAAATCAGCTGAATACCACACCCTGCCTCCTCTGGGTCTCCTTTCCCAAAGGGAGATGCAGAATTACAACTGGAACCATCAAAACCTCCCTGCAGGAACAGGGAATGTGAGCCATCTATTCAGCAAGGGCAAGAGCTAAAGAATCCTGGAATAGGCCACCCATAATAGTCTTGACTTGGGGCAGGTCTAAGAGGGCTCGTTTTAGCTGTCAGCACAACAACAGTCAACGTCCTTTGGACCCAAATGGAAACCAACTACCATCTTACAGGTAAAATGTCACCAAGAAGACTGGCTGTGGGCAGGAGGCGAGCAGAAACCCACAGCTTCCCTCAAGGAAAAAGACCCCATGGAACAAGAGGAGGAAACCAGGTACCACCAGTCAACACCTACCAAGCTGGGACTTTGGGCATGGACGGGCTGTGAGCTCATGGATGCTTGTGGGCAACAGGCAGTGCTGCCCAGCCTGCCTGCCTGGCAGGCACTGAGCCTCTGCAGACACAGTTGCCTGGGAAAACAGCCTCAGTGGTATCAAGCTTAAAGGTCATGATTCAAGATTAGGGCAGGCCTTGAGTTAATAAAGGGTTAATGGCAGATTACGAGCGGTTAGCACTGGCACATGTGGAATAAAAGGGGGGCTGAGATGAAGAACCTATGGCAGGTTAATTCCATCCCTTCCTGCAGGGTTTTCAGGGCATCTCCATGTAAAGGTAGTGGAGAATAGTTGCTCCACAGCATCTCCTTCTGTAAAGAGCCCTAAAACATGTGAGGGACCTGTTACACGTACAGATCCTGCCTGGTATGGAATGGCCCCTTGGGCTCTATGGGTCAAGGGCTCTTTACTGAATCACCCATGTTATTGATAACCCCAAGCTGTGTCCCATGTTTCAGAGCCAACATGTCCAGCTCTCCCCATCTCTGTTTGATATACACTGATTAAAAAAAAAGAACAACAAAGAGGAGATGTGGACTGAACTGAATAAAGAGACTTCTCCCTGCAAAAGCTCAGTGCATATTTACACAGTATCCTGCCTTAATTCTCGGCTTCTTCATTTATGTCATTTTAAGCCCTCCACAGAAGCAGGGAAGTATTAGCTGGTGTTTAATTATGTGCTGCTGGGTTCAGTACTGCTCCTGACGAGCTACTGCTGGGAGAGAGCCCCACAGCAGGGCAAGGCTGGGGTGGATGTGGCAAGGCAGTGACAAGAGGACATCCCATAGCAGAGTGATGAGAGGGTGAGCACTGTCTGTGCAGCATCCCTCTGCTCTGCCCTGGTCAGGCTTCACCTGGAGTACTGAATCCAATTCGGGGCTCCCCAGTACAAAAAAGACAGGGATCTCCTGGAAAGAGTCCAGTAGAGGGCTATGAAGATGAATAAAGGCCTGGAGCATCTCCCCTACTAAGAAAAGCTGAGTGAGCTGGGGCTGTTCAGCCTTGAGAAAAGGGACCTGGGCAGGCTGGAGAGATGGGCCCATGCAAAGTTCAACAAGGTCAAGGGCAAGGTCCTGCACATGGGTCACACAATCCCGAGCACAGCTGTGAATTTGGCTGGTTCAGCCTGGAGAAGAGAAGGCTGTTTCTGTGGAGAGCTCCAAGCCCCTTCCAGTCCCTTAAGGAGCTCCAAGAGAGCTGGAGAGGAGCTGGTGCCAAGGGCAGGGAGGGCCAGGCCCAGGGGAATGGACTTCAGCTGCAGGAGGCAGAAATCCTTCCCAGGGACGGGGGGAAGCCCTGGCACAGGGTGCCCAGAGAAGCTGGAGATGCCCCTGGATCCCTGGAAGGGCTTAAGACCAGGTTGGATGGGGCTTTTGGGCACTCTGGGCTGGGGGGGGAGGGTCCCTGCCCATGGCTGGGAGGGGCTGGGGGGCTCAGAGGGCCCTTCCAACAAAAACAAACAATCAATCAAACAGAAAAAGCCAAACCAATCAAATAAACATTAAAAAAAACCCCAAACCCCTAGCAACACACAACACTGGCTGGCACTGAATGACCTGGCTATGTGATACCTGAGATAAACCCCTGTGTGCAATTCCCAGACCTCCAATTTATGGGACACATGAACATGTTCTCCTCCAGAACCCATCCAGCTATAGTGCCAAGGCACCTGAACACACCCTAGATACAAGTGGGGGCTCTTCCCTCTCTGCACACCTCCCCTCCGCAACCTGCTCAATTCCAGCCCCTTTCATTTCCTCCGGTGGAGGGAAAACATTCACTCGATGAATTATACATGGTCTGTGTGGTCCATCAACATCCTCATCCCCATCCCTCCCTCCCAGCACCCTACTCCCTAACTCCCCTCCAGCCATCGCCAGCAGTGCTCAGCCCTGCCTGAGCCTGGCCCCGAGAGCGCTGCAGCCTGCGGCACGGCGCGGCAGCGGATCCCCAGCTGCACCCATCTGCGTTATGATAAAAAGCACTTGGTTGCAGCCAATAGCACCTCATTATATCAAAAACACCGCAGGAAACGTCTAGAGCTGAATTGATTATGGCACAGTAATTCTTCAGGCAGTGAAAGCAGGGCAATTCCCAAGATGGGATTATTTTTTTGCAAGGTTTCACCTAATTTTCTTGATTCTTTTTTTTTTTTCTTCCCCCTCCTTGCTCCTCAGCCCTCCTTCCAAACCCCTTCAGCTTTGCACCACTCTGATTTATTCCCTCAAAAAAATATTCTCCTTAGTACACTCTAGTGTAGCGCCCAGGAAAGCACCACCAGTCACCACACCTCAGGGCTTTAAACAGGTAGCAACAGGGAAAAGTCAAGAAGGCTTTTGCTTTTCACTCTGTAGCCAGCAGCCAGATTTCAGGAGACTGGAGAAGGACCTGACAGGGACTTACAGACATCTAAATCAGAAAAGGAGAAGCTGAGTAAGCAGAAAATAAGTAGGCAGAAAGGGGCAGCGATGCGAAACGTGGGCAAAGCAGAGGCAAAGGGCAGATGATTTGCAGGTGATGCACGGGCTGGGCCAGCTGTCATCCCACTGTCCGGTTGTGGCACCACATGGAAAGGTCTGCTGAGCCAACAGACAATGCTGATGCTGTCTCTAAACCATAAGCTGAGCTTTTCAGCCCTTCTAACCCCATTTGGAGCTGCTTTTGCTCCTTTGCCTGGAGGTCAGGGGGTCAGGGAGAGCCTGCAGAGCATTTCTCCAGCATCTGGGAACTACTGGGAATGGGAAGGACCAGCATGGCATGAGCAAAATTACTCTGAGCTCTCTGGAAAGTGCTGCATGGATGGCTCCCTCGGCTGCCCCGAGGCCAGCGTGAGGAACAGCAAGCACTTTTCCCAAATAAATCACCCCGAGAGCCAGGTTGACATCCTGGAGCAGAGTAAATCCCTTGGCGGCATCAGCCATGGCAGAGGGGCACAATATCGAGTCCACCGGAGCCCATGGAAACATCGCCCTGGCCCCAGATGCTCAGAAGCAGGAGCTGAAACTAATGAACTTCATTTGTCTTCAGAGAGTGTGGCCAGCCTGGTCAGCCGGCTGTGACTGAGGCTGCCCCTGTGCCCGGCACCGACTGCCCATGCTGCCAGTCTGGCAACCGCAGTGCCTACACAGCTGCTGCCTGCCCTGGGGGGAGAGCTGAATGGGGGCTTTGCCCCTCGGTTTTGCCTGGTTCACACAGAGCTGCCTTCCCTCATCCTTCCACACTCCTCTGCAGCAACATGCACATCCCCCCCGCTCCCCTTCAGCGATTAAAACACCCCCCCAAAAATAAACCTATGGAACCATCTCCTCTAAGAGTCCTTCCCAAGCCTGCGAGGAACAGTGTCTTCCCACAGTGCCCTTAAAGCAGAACAAAGCTCCCCTGTTCGTGTCCATCTCTGTTCCCATCATCTCCGCCGGGATGATCTCTCCTCCCCGCGCCGGCTGCGGAGCCTGTCGCAGGTCCCTGGCGCCCTCCCAGGAGTGTTTCGGCTCAGCTGAGTTGTATTAGTTTTGTCCTTTGGGTGAAATGATCCAACGGGAGTTACAGGAGATAAAAATGAGAAGGGAGGAGCAGGCAGGGGCTGCGTCGGGCAAGTTTAAGGCAACCGAAACCTCATCAGAACTGGCTGGTGGATGGTGCCAGCTCTTTCCACTAAGCTGCACTAAGGAATAGCTGAAGAAAAGGCATTAACCTTTTCCCAATGTCACTGCCCCAGCCAGGGCCAATACCCTGAAGGGGGACAGCTGCCCCTCCAAGCCATCGTCCCACCCCACCCTAGAGCATCTTGGGGCCTTAAGGAGAAAGTTTGCTTAGAACATTCTTGGGTGAGAGGGCAGGGACTCAAGAGCATCCTTCCCCAGGTGCCCAGGAAATTCTGTCCCTCTTCTGCTGTCCCTCTCTCATCCGCAGCAACCCATGAGTGCAGCTCCAAACCCCAGCCTGCCAGCTGGGCAGCCACATGCTCACGGCTGGCACCTGGTGAAGGTGATGTGGGTCAGCTTGTCCTGCAGTGGGAGTGGGCAGTGCTGACCCCAAACACTCTGGGGCTCAAGTACTTGCACTACAACCCCCCCCCCAGTACTGTGTCCATCCCCAGCAACCTGACCCTTTCCAAACCCACCACAGTTCCCTCCCCAGCACAGGAAGAGGAGGAAGATAACACAAGTTCCCTGTGCCAAGCCTGACACAGGTCCCCGCCATCCCAGCACCATGCTGTCTGGGCCAAGGGATGAACTGCCTGAGCACTCTGCCACCTGCGACTCCCCTTTGCAGGCAGGAGACGCACACAACAGCAAAGGTGATAAAACCCAGATGGTGGTAGGGGAGGGAAATGTAATTCATGAAAAATAGTACAGACAGGCTGTATAAACAGAGAGGCCACAGGGCTGCACTTTGAACAGGCAGCTACAAAGCACGCTTCGGAGGGTGTTCAACAGCAAGCAAAGGCAGGGACATAAAAACAAATAACACCATCAAACAGAGACAGGAGAACTCCTTTCATTGAAGAAACATAAGGTCTGATTTCGCCTCCTCACATCGCCCTTCCTGCTAAGCACAGACATCAGTGCAGTGTTTTAGAGCCCCTGCCTCCCCCTCCAAACCCACTGCTTGTCTCAGCGCTGGCTGGATCCTGCTCCAGGCGGTTGGACGGATGGACACATGAGGGGTGGCTGCAGCAGCCAATGCCAAACCCTACTTCTGAGTTGGGAGATCCCAGATACATTAGAAGGAATCATTCCGGGTGTGAGACAGCATTTACAGATTTGGCGGCTGTTGGAGGGTTTTTTAATTGTCTCAATAAATATATAAACAAAATCTGTTCACTTGTTGGGTTGTTTTTCCCTCCTGGGCTCCGCGGCTCCATGGACGAGAGGAACAGCAATCGCTCAGCTGCCAAACTTGGAGCTGTTGCTGGTGCTCCCTACGATGGATCTGCCTACGAGCCAGGTCCACATTTACAGCTGGCACCCCTAAGGCATTTGATCATTTTCTGTGCAGTTTTATGGCCCAGCATCAAGACCTCAAAACCACACTGGGTTCACACAAAGGGCCAGAGCACAGAGACAGTTAAACTCGGCATTATCATAGCAGGAATTATTAAAAACCCCTGAAGAGGGAGGGCTGAAGTGGTCTGCTTCTAGGTATGAAAGATCACCCATGGGTGGTGATAGACTAGGAGGAGACAGGATGAGGTAGTGAGGTCCCTGCGCTCTCCGTACCAGAGGTGCTGAGTAAGCCACGCTTCAATTCCTACCTACCCTACATATTCCCTGGGTGCTTTCAGCCTGAGTTTTGGTTTATTTCCCCTCCTTTCCTCTCTGTCTCTCCATCTCACCACTCCTGTATTTCCTCTCCTACTGCTGCTCACACCCTTCGGTGGCTGCCGCAAGGTTACGTCTCCATTTAGTCATCCCACAGCCAAGTGAGACGTACCTGACTCTTCTAACCTACTCTCATAAATCAAAGCGGGAGGCAGGGAGCAGGAAAAAAATCCCAGTAAGCCGCCAGGATGACGCGAAGTTGACAGATGCGGGGCAGGGGCTGGTGGCTGCCTCTCTGTAAAGCATCTGTCCCTTCCCTCCAGAGGATGAGGCCAAAGGCTGCCTTTATCCCCGTGTTACGCGCCGCAAGCTGCTTCCCCAGCACTTTTTGTGAGACGACAGCGTGTTGGGGTGATAAGAGACCCAGGCCAGAGCTTTGGGGACGTTATCTGCGGGAATGACGCTGTCTCTGTGATGTGCACGGTAATGAATTGCCCTCTTTGCAGAGATGAGTAAGTTGTGCCTGGTGATGCAATGATCAATTTGCTCCATCATGTGAAGCCGTCCATTCATCACAGTACCTGCTGCTAGCCTCCCCCAGCTGCTTTATTGACACCGACGGAGCAAGAGCCTCTGCAGGCAGCTCACAGCTATCCCTGCTGATCAAGAGCCCAAAACCAGGGTTTCCCCTCTCCTGTCTTCAGCCACCACCTTCTGCCACCCAGAAATCAATCACAGCCTGCTCTGTTCCAGGAGGGCAGGAGACAGAAAAGGAGGGGTGAAAGACCAAGTTCCTACAGCATCTTCTGCACCAAATGGCAAAGAAGAGTTGTTGCTGCCTGCTGCTGCCCATAGCCCACTGGCATGCTGCCCAAGGGGCCTGGCCCAGCCCACCTACTGAGCCTCAGTGATGCTCACCTGCAGCAGCACCCATTTTCCTGTGCTCCTGCGGATAAGGCACATGTTATGGGGCAGATAAGCTCTGCTGCTGCTGTGGCAGTGTGACCCCAGCAAAGCTATTACCCCTCTCCTGGCTCAGATTCAGATTCCCTTTGCCTTTCTCATCCACTTTGCTTTTCATCCTCCTCTGCTCCCAGGGAGCCTCACACCACAGCAGTCAGAACCGACTTGAAAAATCACAAGTGCCTAAATCACTGCAAAACCCCTGCAAAACTTTAGTGCAAAACCCTTTTAAGCCTGGGCAATGGGGGAGTCACAAGAGTATGGCAGGGATGAGCCAGAGAAAGCCACAGGCAGGGAGCAAAATCCCACCTCCCGTCCTTGACACGAGCCGGGACACATGTGGGGGCAGAGCTGGGGAGCAGAGCATCTGTCACCGAGAAAGCTGAAAATAAAATAGCAAATAGATAAAAAATAAATAAAAAAATCCAGTTGATTGTACTTTGGCAAAGAATTCAGGGAGCAAAGGGGCTCAGTTGGGAGCAAAACGAAGATGAATCGACAGCGAGTTCAAGAGAATTCATTCTGCCGCTGAACACTTGTCTCTCCATCAGGACATCTCAAAGGCTTGTCAAGCGAAGGCAAGGCTTTTATTTGTTTCTATGGTTGCCATAACGATAGAGCTATATGTCATGTCAGGCGGCAGCTGAGGCTTGTGCCTCTGATTTATAGCCGCTCATCAGAAATTACCAACTTTTCTGCAGACGGGTGGCACGCTGAACCAGGACCACCAGGCGCTTGCCAGCGCCGTGTTCTGCCCCCTGTCCTGGGTTATCTCCCCTCTCCATCCCCTGAAGCTGGCTGTGCCCCAAGGGATGGTCTCCTTATCCCCTGAAGGGATGCTTTTATTGTCTCCCACGGGGATGCTTGGGGCTGACTGGTGAGACCCAGGGGTGAGTGTTCCCCACGAGCTGCGTACGCTGCAAGAATTATCGTGATTTCTGGACAAGTGGTACCTCTTAAAGGGCAAATAAGAGATGACAAGGTGTCCAGGGAAGGCCAGCAGAAGGATTAAACATCTAATAGGAATTTGTTTTAAAAAAATATGGACTACTGTGTTTATGATCAGGTTATGGGAGAAATACAGGTATGAGAGTGATGAGACCAATAGGGTGATGGACACAAAGAGGGGTCTTCAAAACAAGTGAGACAAAGTGGGACTGGGAGGTATGGCAGGGGATGCGCAGCTCAGGCAGCCTGCCCAGGCTGAGACCCGGACTCCAGCCCAAGCCAGTGGCTTCCCAGCATAGGAGGAGCCCTGCAGCACTGGTGGCCAATCTCATATGAACAGAGACATGGCCATTAGTGTGGCTGCCGTGATCCCTGATGTGTGACCTATACAATCACAGTGCCGAGGATCAGACTCAAGGGTCAAGGAGGGGATGCTCAGTATGGTTGCTGATAAATTATACATATGAGTTTCATTAACTCTGAGCAGCCTCGTGCCTAATTTATGATGTGCAGCCCTAAAACCTCCACTACCGAGTTCTGCATGCAAAATTCTGTCCCCACTCATGCCCCAGCACATGTGGGAGCATCCTCAGTGGGATGTTTGCACAGAGACCTTTGGCCCCTACCTACACGAAGTTCCTCTAGCGACTTGGCTGCAGCAGCAGGGGGAGGTTTGGGCCCTTTAATCCCCCACACACAGCTTGTTGCCCCCCTCAGTGGCAAAATACTCGGAGAACAGCATGTCTCCAGAGAAGCAGCAGGGAGTCAGCATTTCTCCAGAGAGCAGCTGAAAAGCAGAGCCCCACCTGTCCCTTCCTCAGCCTCAAGCATCTTCATAAAAATACAAGGCCACGTCTGCACCTTTAACCCTCCGAGCTGTAAAGACTTCATCACTTGTTTTCTCCAAACCAGGCTTTCTGCACTTTCCCTCCATTAAACTCTTCAAGACAAGTGACCCCAGAGCAAAGAGGTGTTAGTCTAATGAAAGGTCTGAAGGAATGCAGCACGCTCGTTATTAAAGACACAGAAGAAATACAGGACCGAGCTACCATCAGTGCTACAGGACAGCACACAGGGCGCTCCAGGGGCTGAGAAGCAGCTCGTCTGATACAGCCCAGGACTTGACCATCAGCACAGGGACGTGACCATCCTTCAGACTAGGTGCTGCAGGACCACCCCCAGGAGAGATGGCAGTGCCACTGTGGTCCCACCCCACGCAGAGGGATGGCTCAGTCTGAACACAAGGGACTGCACGTGTTCACCTCAGATGGCTGGTCAGGCATTATGGGTCGTCTGCTGGACATCTGAGCCACCAAAACTGCTGCATTACTGCTCCCTAGAGAAGCTACCAACACTTGTCTGAGTCCACAGGGGCAAAGCACAGAGGCTGCAAGATCAACAGCTCTAAAAGTACTTTTCTTGTCGCATGAAAGCACTCAAGAACCTCAGAGGAGGTTCTTGGAGACAGGCCAGCGCGATGTCCATGAGCGTCAATGCAGCAGCTTCCTGGCTCAGTGATGGCAGTAGACCTCAACAGCCCAGGCGTCACCTACTCTGCACCACCACCCTCTGCTCAGGTGGTATCACCTCAGCTTGCACCCACCCCAGGGTACTTGGGACCCTGAGCTAGCAGCCTGATCCCCATTTGAGAAGTGTTTAAGTTCTAATGCAGAAATAATAGATCACTTTTCAGTTTTCACTGTATCTGTGAAACCCTCCATAATTCAACATCAAATATTTATTATTACATTTATTAAAGTTTTAATAATTCAGCATCTCCTGTATGTAAGATACAAGCATTGTGAACTTGCCTCCCTTATTCTGCCTGGGTCACTCCAATATTTATACCTGGGATCCTCAGGTTGGGTTCCCTTTACAAGGGGAGCAGGCAGCAGCCTCCCTGCCAGAAATTCCACCTCCTCCTTCCTGACATTCATCCATCCTAAGACCCTTCCAGGAGGATAAGTGCCCAGAGACAATTACTGCACTCGAGCAAAAGGAAGCTTCTGAGCCTCTACTTCCACTGAGGTACTTTTAACAGTGATGTGAGGAGGCAAGAAATAACATTCTCCTGGAGTATTGGCTTGGAAAATGTTAATGTACAACAAAGCAACCCTTCACCTTCTCAAATGAAAAGCAGTAGTCTTCTGCAGACAAGAAAAACAGCACTCCTAAAGGAGCCAAATTGTGATAGATATGTACCATCAGTCTCTCTTTGCAGGAAAGGGAACAAGCACTAATTAGCAACAAAAACACCCTTGGAAGTAAGGACCTCTTGGATGCCAGTTCTGGCTCTGTCATAGGTTCACTTGCTCCAACCACAGCCCTGCCAAGACTCAGGATGATGGACAGAAAAATGGAAATCCTCTGTCCCATTGCTCTGGGAAAAGACAAGACAGAAGGGGCTGGGGGACGTAAGGGTCCTCCCGGTGCCCAGAAAGATGATTTGCAACACGGACAAGAATTCACAGGTCAGGAAATTGTCTCTTGAGTCAACGAGAAGGCAGTGAGAAGCAAGGGAGGGAGTGAACTGGGAGACTCCTTGGCACCCAACAGTCACATTGTCAATCTTTGATGGGGGAAAGGGGAATACACACTCAATACCTTAGGAATTAAACACCTGTAGCTTACAGTTAAACCCTTGAGAACCAGGCAGAGGAGGACAATCACCCACCATGGCTCTCCTCCGAAGCAGAAGCTGCTGCTCTCTTTCCAGATGGGACACAGACAATCCTTTTGCCCAGCTTCTTTTCCAATGGACTCCCCGCTATGCCCACCTTCAGCCCATTCTCCCAGCAAACAGCCTCTCTTTCCACCAGGCAGTCCTCCTCCTGCAACACCCTCATAGGTCCCACTTCTGAACTAGAGGATCTGATGACATCTGGTTAAAATCCAAGCTAGCCAAAACGGGGGAGCCAGAGAAATATCCAAGCATTTACTCAACACAACAAAGGAAAAAAAAACATCTAATTGTACAATAATTAGATGAGCAGCATGGCCCTTCACCAAGGTCTGACCTTGGGCTTTCATGAGCACCACAACAGACTATCAAGGGCTCACTGGATGTGGTGTATGTCAAGTTTCTGAAAAGTTACAGTAGTAAAGCCATCAGTTTAAGCTATGCAGTCTCTGGTAGATTTAAACTACCTTAAAATTGCCTTGCCCCAGGTTTGTAACAATTTCCCTGACCGGATTTGCAGACTTCAGAGTTATACACACAGGTCTGGCCTAGACCCACTGAGGCCACAACACCCTGGAGAGCTATCAGATCAGACTTTGTATTGGAAGAAAATTAATCAAACTTATCATCAGAGAAATTATGGCATCCTCAATAGCAATTTAAGGAGTGGTGTAGTCACTCAAGCATGAAGAAAATGAGAAATCCGCTTCCTACCTGACATCTGCTGGATCTTCCGTCACCAGAACATCTGTCTTGCAGCTGGCAAGAGGATTGATGGAAAGCTCCATTGGGGGCACCACGAAGCTCTTACTGACAGGCAGCCATAAACCTTGTCCCAAACTATAGGTGGATCTGGAATAAGGAGAAATATGTCACATGGGAACAGTGTCCAAAGCAAATGATGACCCTCTACTGTACCTGACCATGTGGACATCAGTGTGGTGGTGGTGCCATTGGTAAGTTAAACATTTGGCCTTGTCCTGAAAGCCAAACACCAGGAAATGAGAGAGAAATAGCTAGAGATGTGACAGGAAGAACATGGGGGATGGTCAAGCACAACCTTTTAGTCCAGGGAGACTTTACATGTATGTTGTCCTCGCTTTTGCTGAGACATGTCTGGCTGAGAGGACAAGAGGGAAACCCTTCCCCATCTGCAGAACATGGACAAACCTTTCAGGCTTGTCAAAGGCCAGTAACTCTTGTGTTCCCAAGTCAGCACAAGACAGAGCTGGGACTGATTGAAAGGTAGCATTTCCAAGATGTTCTCACTGACACTCCCCTCCCAAATGTCCATGGTGAACACTCCTTTGACTCACCTGAGTATCTTCTCAGGTGCCTGCTCTCCTGTGACCAAGTCGTATCCTCGCTCAAGTGTTGTGTAGGGCCACGGCCTGGGAGGCAGAGAGGGAAAGAGCAGCTGTGGCATGTGGCACTCAGTAGGGAAAGCGGCACAGCCCGGACCTGGTGCCAGCCATGGCAGGTGAGGAGACAACCAGAGCCCTCACCAACATGGGAGCCAGGACAAAGCAAGCACACCATCACATGAGGGTTAGCCCCACTCACCCTTCACTGTGTCCCCAGTCGCTGCGCACACACAAGTGGCGATGGACAGGGTCCGGGGCATAGCCTTCATGGCAGCTGCACTCTCCTAAAAGAGAAGAGGGGAAGATGAGACCTCTCTGCACCAGAGGCACACCAGTGACCACAGCATCAGGCACTCTTTTCCTGTTGCCCTTTTCTGCTTGTTCACGGCCATTCCTGGTCCTTGACATGGGTCTGGAAGACTTTGGACTCTTTTGAAACCTCCAGGAGTTGCAGAGGAGGAGACAAAGAGATGTGGAAAGGCACGAGAAACCTGTAGTTCTTCTGGAGTTATGTAATGTAGCAGCTAGGGATGGAATTGCATGATGCCAAAGGTCTGTCCTTAACTGGTGTTCCTGTGCACCCCTGCAGCTCCCCAGCTCAGCACACCTCTCTCTGCCTGATGACCTCCCTGACTAGCGGAGTCTCCCGTACCCCAAACTCCCGCAGGAGGATGCAGAAACCCCAATCTCCATCTTCCACAGGCAGTACCTGTGCCTCCATTCCATAGCTCAGGGACTCTGTGCCCCACTCCCCTTCACTCTCTGGGTGCCATCTTGCCCTGTTACACCCTTTTGACAGCAGAAGACGGCATTTCCCGCGCCAGAAACCTGACTGTGCTCGGTAGAAATTGATTCTGTGTTCGGTAGAAATACATAACCCGGAGCAAGAAACAGCAAAATCAAAAGATTAATTGGATTTGCACGTGGAGTTTCTGTTACAAGCTCCTGCTGAAGGTTCCCCCCGCCTTCCTCTCCCCATCGTGCCTGACGGCGCGGCAGGCTGAGCTGTAAACACCGGCAGAGGTGGGGATGGGCTCTGGGGGACAAGGGGAAGATGCTGGGGGGGGGTACCCCCATCACCGTGATAATGCGGACTGGCAGGTACCAGTGTGCTCATCGGGATCCTAAGCAAGTTCTTAAAATGCCTCGCAGGGATTACAGTAAAGAGCTTTATTGTCAGGAGGAGGGAGCAGGGGGGCTCAGCTGCTGAGCTTTTTGAGGAAGAGCAGCCTGGAAATAGGGAGGTGGCACAAAAAGAGAAAAGGAGGGGGGGAGAAGGAGATGGCTAATGACGTGCTAAAATGCAACAGCACCTTCATGAAATATTCACTGCCTTAAATACGTCTAATATTAAAGATTAAATGTCCTGGGATTTGTCCTAGTGACTTCGAAGCACTGATTTATGATCTGTCAAAAGCTGCTAACCTCATGATTCATAACGGGAGCGGCAGGAACATTGCTGCTCCAAAAGGAAAGAGTTGGGAGAGAGACGGCAGCACTAGCCCTTGCTCCAGCTCAGCCGTGCCCTGAGGCTGGGGAGGTCTTGTTGCAAGAAAACGCAGGTCCTAATGGCTCCATCAGTGATTTTAAAAAAAGAAAAGTTATTTTTTCCTTGGGTGCTTAGTACGCAAGTTTCCCCAGCCGCGCCGCGGATCATTAATTCCTGGCGCTTATTACATAACAAATATATGCTCTGCAAATGAGAGACATCTCAAAGTGCTTGCAAAGCAGAGCTGGGAGAGTTGGGGCACCGGCTCACGCTCAGCTCCTGCCACAGAAATTAGAGCAAGGAGGGAAAAAAAACCACCTACAGAGGTTGGCATCAAACAGCCTGAACATCTCCCTCCGTATCAACTGGAGGCGAGGGGACAGCAAGTCCCTTTCCCACGGCACAGGAAGGTTTATTTTGTCCACTGTTTTGTTTGCTGTTCCATCAGTTTGGCACTGGATGGAGAAACTCTATCAACCTGCAGGAATATTGATTTTATCGACTCCAATCCTGGAGTTTCAACAGCTACAGCCGGTGCTGGAGGCTTTATTGGGAGGTTTATTGGGAGGTTTATTTCAGTAAGCGAGAGGGCAAGCGGCAGCGCCGGCTGGGGAGGAGATGCGGGGCAGCAGAGGTGGGACATGGGGAAAAGCCACCATGGGGACCTGCCCCTCTCAGGAACAAGCTTTCTCCAGGGAGACCCACACGCTCTTGGCAGTTTTAGGAACCGAACAGGAATTCTCCTGGCATGGGATCGGCTCAGCATTGCTGGAGGAGCGGGGACCCATCTCTGTGTGCCAGATGGTTTGGGATCTATTTCTGTACGTAGAACCACAAACAGGCAATTAGCGGGGTTTCCAGGAAGCCTCAGCAGGACCTGCTGTGCTCCTGCAGGTTTTCATGAGCTTTTGCTCTCTCCCCATCAGCACCCACCCTCTTTTTCTGGCCCCCTGACCTACTCTGCTGTTTTCTGTCTGTCCACATCCTCCCCAGGCAGGATGCTGAGCTGGCCAGGTTAATCCCCACCAGGAAACACACAGAAAAGTGCCTGGAGTGGGAGGAAAGGGGTTCCTCTTTAGGGTAAGTGTGTTTTCAGATTTCAACATGTCATTCAAAAAACCCAAACCATCAAAAGCCAAACCAACCCCCTTGTTCAGAGCTAGTAATTCCCACGTGCTTCTGAGATGGGCCAAGTCATCCACTCAGCATCACTTGCACTAGGTTAGGATTTGTCCCAAGTTTAAAGCCAGGGTCAACCCAAAATAACCAAGTTTGACAAATAACCTCCCCTGAAGCCGGATGCAATTTCCACAGGTCCTGCATACGCCTCTGCTCAGCGCTCGGCTGCTGAGGGAGGACAAATGAATCAAGATCTACAAACTGCTGTGACAAGCATCCTATTTCCTCAGCCACCAACCCACACCCTGCCCATGGTAAAAACAGAGGCATGTGTGGTCCTTCCTCTTCTTTCGGATTCATAACCCATAAATCATGTTGGATGATCCATGGCAGATTTTGAACTGTTATAGTGAAAGCAAGGACTGTCACTCACCCAGCTCTGGAGGTCCCATGTTATATTTCCAGTGTGTTATTTACCAAAACAGTGGGGAGGGGAGGGGAGCACCTCTGTCATTGCAGGGAGGTGCCCGAACCAGCCAATGCAGCACCACGGGTCTAGCAAGGGGCTCACAAAGATGGTATTCATGTGGCACAGGCAGCTAATTACAGGTGAATCTCCATGCTGGCTCAGGGAGGGTGAACCTCAACATCTGTCTGACCCAGAAGGACACATCCCCAAACACCACAGGCGTGTCTCACCTCCAAAGTCCCTCCTGCAGTTCCTTCATCCCCATGGAGGCTGCTGGAAGAGACTACTGGCCCCTCAGACCGAAGTGCCACCCTGAGACATGTGGAGCAGGGCGGCGGGCGGCTGCGCAGGCAGGAGTGGGGAGCCCAGCCTGTGACCTGGAGAAGCAGCTGTGCAGCTCAGGCTCCTCTCGGTTTCATGACATTGCAGGCAGCACTCCTGCCCTCAGCTGGGAAGTGAGAAGGGGCTGGAGCCTGACCTGGAGGAACAGAGCAAGCTAAGGACACATCAACCTGGTTTCCATGTGCAGACAGGAGCTTTCTCTGCTCGCTTCCGAGGCAAAGGGCTTCTTGCATGGCCCACGCTTCACACCGGATCTGCAGAAGGGCAGGGCTGGAGCCAGCTGCAGCCATCATTAGCATCATTAGCATCCGTGGCTTTTGGCTCAGGCTTGGCCCATGCTGAGGCTTGGTCATGCCTGAAGAAATGAAACTAACCTAAGCCATGTCCGAGCTCATCACCTCCAGCAGCACAGGCACGATGCAAAGCCAAGTATGTGGAGGAAAAGAGCCCTCCAGCCCCTGCAGCCTCTCAACCAGCACAGCTGGATGGTTTAGTTCTCCTCTTTTTTTAATCTCTAAGCTGGAAGTTGCAGAACTATTCTTCCATTTTGTCCACCACACTGTGCTGCTGCTACTCCTGAAAGGTCTTGTGCTGCATCCATATCCTCCTCTGTCTGTCCCCAAGCTCCCAGGGAGCAGCAGAGCAGGGCTGCGGGATGAACTGCCAGCGTGCCAGGGTAATCCTGTTAGCCTCGTTAGGGAGAGAGGTGATCTGCTGTGATAATGCTGCAAGATCCCCCTAATCCACCCACCCAGTGTGCAGCACAAAGCAGAGGCTCCCAGAGTCCCTGTGCTACTAGGGAAGCTGTTCTTTGCTGTCACCGGCATTTATATTTGAGGGGCTTTGGCAGCAGCAGTGAACCTATGGCTCATCCACCCTCTCCTGGCACTGTCAGCGTCCAGGATTCTCTTCTCCACAGCATCCCCTCTACCCCTAGTGTTGACCTTCCTCCTGGAGTGAAGCACACAGTGCCAGGGCCATGTCTCTGCTGCAGATGCACAGCCCTGAGGACAACACCAACTGGGGTGGCAGCTTGTTCCCAGAGGCTGCAGGGCTGCAAGTGTGTGCCTTCTGAGCTGTGTGAGTGTTGCACGTACATGCTCACACCCGCTTCAGGGCTACCTCTTCCACCCTCAGTGATGTGCAAAACCCAGACCCAGCTTTTTGGGTCACCACCCAAGTGCAGACCCTCCTCTCTGGGGACACACCAGGGGACACGGCTGTCCCAGCAAAGCACCCTTGGTGCCAGGGAGCTGCAGCACCACTTCCCCAGCCGCCCTCAGCTCCGCAGCCCAGCTGGGTTGTCCTCCCCACAGAGTCCCCATCCCAGCAGGAGTCCCAGCACAGCTGTCCCTCCAACACCACCTCTTGCTTCTTCTTCCACCTACCGGGGCAAGGAGGAGAAAGGGTCTGCAGAGGGAGGTGGGTGCCAGGAGACAAGCTGAGGCTGAGCATTTTTCGGCGAACAGAGGCGGCCGTTGAGCACGGCGGCTGCCTGCCCTGCCAGCCCTGACTGCCCCAGTGTTTGCTGCAGGGCCGCAGCACAAAGCCCCTCTCTTCTGCATGAGCACAGAGCCATCTCCAGGGTTACCAGCCTGCTCCGAGGTGGGAGGACCGGAGGGTGCCCCTCCTTCCCTGCTGGCGGGATGCAATGCCTTGCCCCCATCAGCAGCCTGAGCTGCACGGCTTCAATTCCCTCGCCGCGGGCAAAGGCAGCTGCAAACAGCATCTCCCACCCAGGCACTGCTGTCCCAGCCACCAACTCAGTGCTCAGTGAGGACCTCGTCCCCTCGTCACCACTGACCATGGCCGGGCCACTGCCCAGGAGTGCCTGCCAGTGCAGAGGGGACCTGGCTGCTCCCACCTAAGGCTATGCTGCCCCCTGCTCTGCTGCCCCCCAGCACGTCCTTTCCAAGTTGGTGGTAATGCTTAGGTCCACCAGTAGCAGCCCTGAGCACCAGCTGTGTGGCACAAGCCACCAACAGATCAACACAAGTCATCCCACCCTCCAACAGCCGTGGCCACCAACCTTCCCTAGCGAAGCTGGCAAGGCCTCAGAGTCTCACCCAGGTCCCTGCATCGATTTATCCCATGTGAAAGGTTTCTGAGCTCCTGGCAAAGAAACAACCTCTTCATCCAGCATCCACAGAAGGTCTGATAAGGGCAAATCAAACCCCATGTCCTTCAGCCATCCAAAGCTCATGCTTTGGTCACATGGACATCTCTCCAGCCAGAGAGCAGAGCACCCTGGACCCTCAGCACAAGAGGATGCTGCAGGGTTCCTCCAGAGCACAGCGTGGACTGATGGTCCTTGCTGCCATCTCCAAACCATGTGTGATGCTCACTGTGCCTTGGCCCATCTCTCTCCCTGCCAACAGCAGCTCCTTGTGCAGGCAGATCTGACTGCATCCTCACATCCCACCCTAAAGCTGCAATAACCCATGGGGAGGTGCCACAGGCTCCCTAGAACAACACTCTCCTTGCTGCCAACCATGATTAGCAGGGAAATGCAAACCCTGGGAACTACACAAGAGATCTAAGCCACCAAGTCCTCCCAGGGACAGGAATCTCTTTGCCTGCAGTCTGGCCTAAATAAAAACAATGAACCACCAAACGATCTCCTGGCTCCGCCCTCCATGGCGACCTCAGACCAGCTGTAGCATCTCATGGCTGGTGAGGTTGCCCATTGCAGCTCCCCTGGGAGGAGTGGCTCCCAGCAGTGCAGTGACAAGGGTGAGTTCACCAGGGACAAAGCAAGACACACATTGGCACAAGGGCTGGAGACAGGGTTTCCTTGTGTGGATGAGAGGAAAGTTAAAACACAACCACAACAAAGCCCTTCCTGAGAGTTCACTGCACTCCTGTGGGATGGCAGAGCAAGGGCTTCTTTCAAGAAGGAGATTTGGAGAAAATTAAACACAGGTAAGGGTGGAAAAGAGTCTCACTAGTTCATTAAATTCCCAAGTGCAATGAGGAATCTCTCTCAAGTTGGGCTTGGCCACTGGCAGAGGCTGTGGCTTCTCCAGCTACAGTGGTGGCAGCACATGCTCCTGATGAAGTTCTTCAAAGAGCTTCTCTTCCTGCCCTTGCTATCTGCTGTCCCTGGCCTTTGGGATGACACTTTCCAAACCTGAATCTTTGCTTCATCTTGACGAGAAAGATGACTTCAGTGAAAGCAGTTTAGCTCTCAAGCAACGAGACAGGGACGGTGTCTCCTGCCCGGCTGGTCCAGCACAGAGGGAAAACCAGGAGTTAATTTGACAGTTATCCCTCCCCTCCCCCAGTGACAAGTCACCCTTCTTCACCCAAATCCATCACAGCACTTAAGTGTAAGCTTAACTTCCAAGCATTGCGTCTGGCTTTACGCTCTGCATGGATTTTATTCTCATTATCATCTGCTCAGCCACCAAGGAAGCTCCCCTGGCACATATGCACAGCTGAAGCAAATAAGCAGTGTGAGGTCCCAAGGGTGAACCAAGGGTGGTCTGCAGTGCCATGGCTGTCATCTTCTGGGGCAAACACTGCCCCAGAGCTGACCGTGGCAGGGTGAGAAACCATCTCCTGCAGTGCTGGTGGGATGGGTCAAGCTGGGGAGATGAGCCCAGGAGTGGCTCCACACAGCAGAACTCATTCCTCTTCCCCCCTCTCCATGGTCTTTAGACAAGCACAGAAATGCCATTACAAGAACATTAGCAGCTGCAGGATTAAACACTCTAATGGCAGAAAATGAGAGTGTAAAGACAGCACAGATAACCTTAACTCAGCCCCCTTGCAGGCATGCATTTTGATTGCTGTTTATGTATAACACTTCAGCCCGAAGCTAAATTAGCTTGGGAGTTAACTGCCTCCTGCCCTGCTTGGTGCACGAGGCAAGCTGTGCCGCCACACGAAAAGAAATCGTATATTACATGGTTTTTGACCAAGTTATTAAACCACATACCTTAGAGAGACAGAACCTCATCTTATAAAAGTCTAAGTCAATAAAGACACTAGGTTCCTCCAACAGCGAAAATAGCAGAAGTGCACAAGAACAAACAAATATAACTTGATGTGCACAAAAGCTGCGTGATATTAAATTGAACTATCGGAGAAAATGGCTGTTTTCATAAACACAAATACACCCTCGCCAAGGTTGGTCATCTCCTGATTTACATGCTCAGCTCTGCAACCTCCAAATCCCCTTAACACGCTTGCCTTTAAAAAATGGCTCTGTTGAAAAATGACTTTCATCTGTCTCCTGCCCGCAAAGACCCCTGTCCTACCCGGACAGGAACACCATCTGTGGCTCTGGTGACAAACTAGCCCATTTGGAAAGTGATGGAAACCTTCTTTTCTTCCCCCACCCCCTCTTTTTTTCCTTCCCTCCTGCCAATTTCCACCACATCTCCTTTGGTCCTTACAAGCCTGCGCCTCTTGCTTTGCAGGGGGGTGTGCCACCAATTGTGGATGCAAAGGAGAGAATTTCTATGGAGAAGTGCCTGATTTATAGATGGGGAAAAAAAAAATCAACGCATTTGCACCTGCTAATCAAGGTAGCTATCCATCTCATTTATGCCACTGCTCCAGCAAGCCTGACAGCACAAAATCAGAAGCTGTTTTTTCCAGCATTTGGCCCTAAGGGACCGATTCTCCAGCAGGTCTCTTAAGCTATGCCCACAGAATGTGCAAGTGAATCAGTTTTGTGCATACAAAGCAGGTAATTGTGCTCACAAATCAGGATTTGCATATGCTGCTGGAAAGGGATACTCTCATAAATGTTACCGGTGCTGGTAAAGGAGCCCAGTGACAAATCACAGAATCCCAGAACGTCAGGAGTTTGGAAGGGACCTCGAAAGATAATCTAGTCCAACCCCCCTGCCAGAGCAGGATCACCCAGACTAAATCACACAGGAACACATCCAAGCAGGTTTGAATGTCTCCAAAGAAAGAGACTCCCCAACCTCTCTGGGCAGCCTGGCCCAGGGCTCTGTCACCCTCACAGTGACAAAGTTTCTCCTGACACTCACATGGAACTTCCTCTGCTCCAGCTGCACCTGCTGCCCCTTGTCCTATCACTGGCCATCACTTAGAAGAGCCTCCTGGCCCTTTACATATTTATAAACATTAATAAAGTCACCCCTCAGTCTCCTCCACACTGAAAAGCCCCAGCTCCCTCAGCCTGTCCTCATAAGGAAGGGGCTCCGCTCCCTTAATCACCAAAAAAAGCAGTGCTCCTGGGTTTTAAATGGAGGCATCCAGTGCATCGTAGGAGCAGCAACACTGGCTAGGTACTCTACATCTGTCCAAATTCAGAGAGTGGGGACAGTTGACTGGGACTCCTGAAAGATGAGAAACATTCCCTGTTCTTTCTTCGAGCAACACAGTCAGCACCTCCCAAGAGGACAGAGAGTTTTGGCTGAGTCTTCAGCTGAGAACCACATCCTGACCTCGGAGAGGTGCCTGTCCCATCCAGTGTGGCAGCTGGGGTATGGCTGCTGTGTAACATCTGCAGGGAAGACCCTCAGCAGCATCCATTTCCCTATTTGCAGCCGCATCAGACCAACCAGCTGGGCAGTTTCCGAGGTGGGGGGAAGGATTAAGATGGTATTTCGCTCGTGTGCAGATGTTGGTGCTCCCTCTGCAATGCTCCGATGAGCTGGTGCTTTGCAATGTGGGTTTGAAATTTGTCAGGGGGGCAGCAATCATTTAATTAAAGACTGAGTCACACAGTGAAGACACAAGGGAAGGCAAATTAAGGTCAGGCAAGCAAAATGTATTTTGGCATTTCTTAGTGTTTCAGAGCCTCCGTTTTCTCTGTGGATTATTATTCACACTGAAGTAATGCTCAGTGGCTGGAGTCATGAGTCAGCACATTGCACATACATAAAACTCCAACCCAAAAGAGGTCTCCAGCACTGGGAAGGGGCAAAAGCTTGTGTCTGACCTGACACATCACACGTGGGCTGGGGGCCTCTGTCCAAACATGTGCCAGAAGCCTGTGGCACTGCCACCAAGAATGGGTGCAGAGGTTTGCCGACACCTTGAAGCAAGGAAGCTTTGGGACAAGGCTGTATCTCCACTGCCACCAAGAGTGGCTGACATTGGATTAGATGTAAATGTGCTGGAGGGGCTCAAAGCTGGCTCTGCTGCTCTTCTTCAAGGCTTTTGTCCTCCAGACAGGACAGACCTCTGTCCATCCTCCTCATGGATGCTTTGCCTTGCAGGATAGGACAGAGGGCAGGGGAAATCCCCAGCACCCACGGCTTGGGATGCTCACGGAGATGATAAAATCCCTGACCTGAAAAGGTTGAAATCTAGGCAGGATTTATGTCCCACAGTAAAACCACACGCCTGCCTCTCTCGTGGTGATAAAAATAAATCACCCTTAAAAATAGAATGACATTAATAAAAATAAATCTAAAAATACACGCAGTGCATCACGGTGTTACGATCTCCCAGCCTGGCATGGAAACTTCTGAGCAGCTAAAGGCCGGTCAACAGTGATGAATGTAAGTGGTGCCAGGGGCAACGTGGGGTGTCAAAAAGGTACTTCCAAAGGCCTCCTTTGTGGTGAGGGGTTGCTCAGCTCCTGTGAAGTTTGAACCTCTTAAGTAAGTCCTAGATTTAGGCTCTGAAAATCAGCAGCCACCCTGGCCAGTCCTGCTCTGCCCCTGTGGACCCAACTGGCACAGACTGGAGAAAGCTCTTCCGTTGTTCACATGCAGACTCCCTAGCTGGAGGGAGAGGGAAGAAGCCGCTGGACAGATTTCAGGAGAGGAACCTGATGGTTCAGGTCAAGGCTGCCCTGTCCTCACTTCCCACCATGGGTACAGCAGTGAGGATGGGAACCAGTGACTGGAGCTGCAGAGCAGCTGGCAAGGTTAGGATCCAATGCCGTGACGGAGCAGAGCACCTCCCGGGCTAATGAGCATCGCTCCCATCCCTGCAAACGAGATCTGACACATCCTGCTCAAGCACGAGGCATCCAGTGAGAGCGACAAGCTGCTCCGGCAAGCTGGGGATGCAGGGGGAGCAGCAGCTGGGCCAGCTCAGGAAAACAGCCGTTCCTCACAGCGGAGGCCATGCAAGGATTAAACCAGCCCTGCTTGGTGCCAGGAATGGCATGGGGCTGGCATGCAGAGCCACAGGACTCTTCCAGTGAGGAAGTCATGATCTGGCTCCTTATGGTTTCCCTGCAGTTCCTGCTGCACTCGGATTTTCTTCTCTCCCCTGAACAAGGGGACAGCTGAACCATTCTCCCTCTCCTGCAGAGGTGGCTGCATCTTGCTGATGCCTGAAACAATCCTTCTGCTGTGACATCTGGATGAGGAGAGCCTCCTCCTGCACCATCTCCATCTGCCAATGTGGCTGCTGCCACCTCCCAGCACTCCTTGGGACTGTAGGTGATGCCCAGGGCTCACCTACACGGGGAATTCATCCAGCGTAATTACTCTGTTGCAGCGATTCCTGCCAGTGCCTCCGACAAGCCTTGAGGCACAGGAGTACTAAAAAGGAACACTATCTTGACCAAGAAAATGGATTTTTGAGACTGAGTTCAGCATTTGGATCTCAGCTGAGCAGGGAGGAATGAGAACAGGTTCAGCCTTGTGAGGCCATGGCATGCTCACAGCCCAGGATCGTCTCTTCCTCTCAAGATACCCTGTATTGATGGCACAGATTGTTGCAGTAGGCTTAGAAAAAACCTTCTCCTCTGTAAGCCATCCTTCTTCAAAGCTCCTGGCCAAACCAGAAATCAACATCCCAACTCACAGCCACGAGTCCCACACACAAATACTGGTAGCAAAGAAACTCCCATTTTACCTCCCTTAGAGAGGAGGGAAGTGGTTCACACGGAGAGCCAGGGCTAACTTTGGAATGGCACGTCTCTGCAAGGAGACAGGGGGCTGCAAGCTCTTTAGATGCAGAGCATGCCAGCAATGAGGCCACTTGTCTCCATGACACCAAGAAGGCATCCCACCCACAATGAGAGGAGCAGGAGCAACGTGTCACAAGAAAGCATCAGGGACCCCAGCCACCTTC
Organism: Gallinula chloropus; assembly: GCF_964237585.1. Taxonomy (NCBI): domain Eukaryota; kingdom Metazoa; phylum Chordata; class Aves; order Gruiformes; family Rallidae; genus Gallinula; species Gallinula chloropus. Next base: position 8,531,030 of record NC_140103.1, on the reverse strand, counting down.
CCATGCAAGGTCCTGTCACCAGCACCAGCTGAGGAGATGCCACCTCCTCAGGGCCAGCCACACAAGCCTCCTGCCTTCATTCACTAGTTGCACACTTGCTGTTTCCCGTGTTCCAGGCTCACTGTAGACTCCAGGATCCTGGTTTGTCACCCAGGAGCACAGAGGCCAGAAGGAAAGGTGACACATTTCCTTTGCCTGGCCCCGCATCTCAGATTTCTGGCAGGGCTGGAAAGGGATGAAGATGGGACAAGGTCCGGAGTAGGTTTTCCAGACTGGATAGCAAACCAGCACAACTTAGAAGGAGACAAAGTCCATGTGCCTGCAGTTGCCACACCAAAGAAGTGGTAGGATCCACCATTCTAAGCCCTGTCCTTGTGCTCAGATGCAGGTCCCCATTATGTGACCCTACTAATACCGCTTGGTCCTCTGTGCCAAACACCAGGCTGACTCAGAAGTGAGCAGAGCAGGGATCGAAACACCTAGAGAACAACCTTCTCACTCACATTGCCAAGCTTTCCAAGGTCTTTGCTCTTCCCCAGCCTCCCTTACCTGTCTCTTGGTCACACAGTTGCTCGCAGGCGTCAGTGGTCCTCTGTCCACAGAGATCTCTCACCCAGGGGGACGTGGCATTGATCTGATAGTACAGGGACAGTTTGGCTGGGTTAAGCCAGTCAGAGATGTCCAAGTAGCTGCCCTCGCTCACAACAAAGCTGCTGCCTGAAAGGGGGGAAAAAAGCGTGTTAGGTGAGTTTAAAAAAGGAAAAAAAAACCCAACCAAACCCAAAACATTATGGCTCAATACCAGAACACTCATCAGGAGCTGCTGGGATGCTGAGGTCAGCAAAATAATACTGAGTTCACCAACACTCAGACCCGAAGAACTCCATTTGACCATTCCTCTCCATATAATGAGTCCCAACGAATGGTCCACCAGCTGGGACACTCCTCTGACCAGATGTTCCCCTACCCTTGTCCTACTCAGCACCATGAGACACTGGATTAGATTCCCAGATCTCTGCAGAAATACAGAGTGAGGTAATTGTTTTGATCCATAAGATGAGAGTGTCACTTCCCCAGCCTGGACAGGTTGTGTCTGCACAACTCCTGGATGCTGGGCTCAGGTGGGTGGGCAGAGGGGTCTCTTCCCACTTCACTTCCTTAGGTAAAGGTGAGTGAATTGGGCCCAACACACAACTTCTCACCTGAGCAGCCTTGTATCAGAGACACCCCCTCTCCCTCCTGAGAGTTAGAAGTAAATTCCTGCCAAAAGTCTTTTCTTACAGAATCTTAGGTTTCTTTATTTTGTGAAATGTATTTTTCCCCACTGGCATCTGGGAATATGTATCATCTAATTAGCCAAATAGATTTTCAGTTCAGCCCAATCATTTCCTTATCTAACATCTGAGGCCCAGCATCGCTTGGGGGATTTTGCAGGCACAGAGGTCCTCATTAACTCTGATCTTCAATTACATTGATTATAAGACTGCCTCCATAATAGTGCTGCACAGAGCAGAGGGGAGCCAAAAAACCTCTGCCATTAAGTAGTGTTTTGCACAAGTTACCAGGCTAAAAGCCTCTAAAAACAGGGGAGAAGAAACCTTCAAAGAGGAGTGGGCAAGGGGAACTGCCGGGCAGCCCAGGAGCCAACAGCCATCCTTCCACTAAGCACTAGGACTTGCAAACATGAGCAAAATTTGCAACTGCTATCTGCAGATTCAAATCCTTCATAGCAATCACCCAAGGATGGCGAGTCTATAGATACAGGGTGTGTTTTCATGAAGCTTCAGAGCTTGTATCACTTAGTAAAGGGCTGGGACCTTATTTTTCCAAGCACTGCATAAGATCTTAGCTCAATGAAAATGAAGAGACTAAGAAATCAGGACAAAAAAACCCCATAGCAGCAACCATCCCACATGAACCTACTTGAACACAGACTGATTTCCTTTTAAAGAGAATCACTGACACTTCAACGAGAAGGAGCCCTTCTAAACCTCATCCCGTGCCACATTACCCATGCAGATGATAAAAACCAGTGAAGCCAGTCAAGCATCCCAGTGAGTGACACCATTTTCAGGCACCCTGAGATCTCAGCACCACACAAATCTGGGCCCTAATTTCACATAAATTCTAATCTTCTACACTGATACTGCTTATACACCATAAACATGTCCACAGACAGATCCCTCCACTCACAGTCAACAGAGGCTGCCAAACTACTGACTGTTCAAGCAAATGAAAATTAGACATCCAGGATGCAGCTGCTCTGGAGACACAGCAAGGCAGGAGTCTGCATCACCAAAGCTGCAGGATGTATCTCAATCAGACCCACGGCAGTGGTAAATTGCCAGGTAAACTCCACAGCACCAGTGGAAAGCACTGAAATGCTGAGCGCAAAGAAGTACCTTAAAGCCATGCAATTCTTATTCTAATTAGCATTCTTTCCAATTAATATTAAAAGATGGCTTTAAATGCCAATGATAACTATTGCTGGTTTGTTTTACCAAGCAGAAACATACCAGGAACCCGATGGGAGTGTTTCCTATTTACCTGTACGTGTCTAGGTAGTAACCTGCCAAGCTCGCTTCCTTATTTCTGCAGCTCCCTAACAAAGAGCGAGCCTTGGGAAGCACGAAGCACATCCTGAGCTCAGCTACAGACAACTCCCTCTGCACCCAAAGACTGAAGAGCAAAACCACCAGCTCTTGATTAAATCCCCACTTAATGAACCCCACTTCTAGTTAAAATACAGCCAGCCTGGAAGCAAGGGAAGCAAACTAGACATAAAACAGTCCTATAATTAGTATTCACAAAGACAAAGGTGCCTCGAGCTGGCAGAGCATCCTGGCCCAGGAGCTGCTAAGCGGAGGGGACCACATGGTCGGGGTGGGCAATGGAGGGGTGACCTCTGGAGCTCCCCACCAGCCCCTCACGTGGGGTTCCTCCAGGAGGAGGAAGCACATCAATCATGTCCCTGCTGACAATTTTTCATTTCCTTCAGCAAGCCCAGCCTGCTTGCTGCTAGAAGTACAAAAAACCCAACAAACACCTATGTATGGAAGTACCTCCTAAATCAACACCAGAATGTGACATCTGGCCAGGAGCCAATCACTTCTTTCAGCAGAATTCTGGCCTCCATGTAAAATCACAAACCTGGGAAGCTTGATATAATTTGCAAATTGATCAAGCTTTGCCACATTTCCTGCAAAGCCATTCCCAAACATAATGCACAGGTAACTTTAAAAAGTCCTGGTATTTTCAAGAGTAATTACTTATTTTGATGCTAATAAGTCAGAAATAACCTTCAACTTTCAAATTTAAAAAAAAATGCAGAAGTGAAAACATTTGAATCTAAAAGCTCTGAATTAAAAGTTCAGTCAAGAAGGGAGGTTTTTCTACTTCAGCATAAGGGAAAAAAAAAACCTGGGGAAATTAAAGATTTTTGTTAATTGTAAACAATTTCCTTCCTTCCTAGGAAGGAGAGGACAACTTCCAGCAAGGAAACGTCTCGCATCTTTGAAGCTAGTGTGTCACAGCTCAGCTGGGTAAGATTTTTAGAGATGTTCACAGCCACTCTCATCACCTTCACTCCCATTGAAAATACAAACAAACAAACCTCCCAACCTTGATCCCTTTATAGCTTGCCAGAGAAAAAAATAACAGGAAAAGGCGTTTTACAAATATTTTGAAAGCTAAAATTCTGAAGATTTCAAAGCCTTTTCACACAATTTTTCTCTTTATTTTCAAAGAATCCACACAAAGAAAACAGTTTTCAAAAGTCACCAGCACATACTTATCAAAACTATCTTGAGCTCCGAAAGGGCAGGTTGAGTATCAAATCCTTTTAGAAACTATCAAGAATAAACATTTTCTAAGCAAGAGGCATTTTAAAACATTGTTGGCTTGCTAGGAACATCAGTCTGCATTGTTTTCAACAGCGTGCAGTCTTTCAATGGAAAGAAGTCAAGGGGGGGGGATGGGGGTGTGACAGGGAACCCACACCACTGGGGCAGCAGGACACAGACCCTGCCTCAAACCACACACTGAAAACCCGCCTCATGGACCTCAGACCCCACCAAACCTCCCTACACCCCACACCCAGCCTCCACTTCGATGTACACCTACAGTTTTTGGTTGTGGACCCCAGGAGCAGATACCAACAGAGACACTTCCAAAGACATCCAGAGAGACTGTCCACCCTGCTGTCCTCTACTTCTAACCGCATCCTCTCCCAAGTATCTTCATGGACACAGGCATTGAGTTTCTACTCACAAGCTCAGTGAAGTCCCCCTTAACTGGAGACATTTAGGCCCTGGGGTAAAGCAGCCATCAGGGCAGGGAACACAACCACAAAACAGGAGTTCACCACCCACCACCACCTCCTCCTCCCAGTAACTCAGTGGTAGGACATGTCCCTTGACTATTGCTGGCTTTACAAGCCATCAATGCCATGGAGAACATCAGTACACAGTTAAACAACCACCTCATGGTTCCACGAGGTCCACCAGCACTTCGGGGGATTGATTTGTTTGGGTTTGTGTATGTGTGTGTTTCCCCTCGCCCTTCCTCCTCCAACACTGATCAAAGCCAGATCAGTTAAGGCAGCATCAAAAGTTCATGTCTCTCATGCTGGGGTCCCCTTCAAAGTTCAGTGGAACTGCTTAAGCCTTGACAAAAGAGGCTTGAAGTTTTGACATTTCAGAAATCATTTTCCAGAACACAACAGGATAAAACAGCTCAGAAGAGATATCTAACAAGGGAAAAGAACAAAGCACCCAAAAGGCAGCCAAAAGGGTTTGGCTTTTTCTTTCTCTCTCTCTCTTGTTTTCAAGGGAAAGAGATCAAAAAACATTTTTTTTTTTGAAGAATTTCTATTTCTTCCTCGCTCCACTCATTTTGTCTACACTTTGGTCCATTCGCTGTATCTTGGCCAACGAAACTCCCTTTCATCTAAAATTAGGATTTTGTGTTGGAAAGCTGTGGGAGGTCATACTACACTTTGCTATTAATGTATCCATCCCTATACTATCGTACAATTATAATCCTGTTACAGAAATTTTTTTTAAATCCTAGAGGAAGGATTATCCCTCTCGCTCCATTCTATGGGTACAAAGAATAACCCTATTTGATTTCTTCAGAGGCTTTTTTTTTTTCCCCTTGTTAAACTTGAAAGAACATTTCCCAAAGAGACAACTCCTCCTCTATCAGCTCTTCCCATTGATCAGCTCTTGTTCTCCCGTCCTCATCCCAGGGAATGAAAACTTCTGCTTCTTAAATTTCTTTCAGAAAATGCAGAAGAGCCAAACGATCGTTGGATTTGTAGGACACACATAGGCTGCCCTAAGCAGGCAAACCAGGCTCGGTGCAGAATTGCACCCATGTACTAATGTGGTGCTCAGCTCTACCATCCCTCTCCCACTCAGCATGAAACAAGGTCATTTCAGAATGACTTAAAATTCTCAGAAGTCAGACTCTTAATTCTATATTCTAATTTGAATCCAGGGATAGTATCACACCGGGTTAAAACCTGAGCAATCTGCTTCAGCTTGTTCTTCAAATGGTTTCTCTCTTGAAGAAGCTTTTTAAAACAAGTTTTAAAACAACAAAAACCTGTAGATATGCCTTTCATTTACTGCTCCATCAGCCAAAACACATACAGTTTGTACCACGAGGGCTGACTCAAGGATGTATTTTCAACACATGAACTACTCGCACGGCCGTGGGCTGCTCCCGCCAGCGCTCCCCAACCCACTGATGATCAAACCCAGGGACCCTCATCCCTTAGAAGCACTGTCAATCCTGCCAGAGCTCTTGAAAAGCAGAAGCAAATTTGTGATATAAATCTCTATGTAATTACAGCTCAGACTAGAAGCATCTTTCCTGTGGGAGGAGCAGGGTTACATTTTAATTGTTAAATTGCACTTTCTTGATAATTCTGACAGACTCTCTTTGCGGTTTCTTGGCAGTCTGTCTTGATTTCACCAGGGCTGAACTTCTGACAAGTAACACACGTATTTAACTTTATACAGCAGTTGATGACTCAGCCAACTTTTCCCAAACCCAAGTGAGATGACATCTTCCCACCCCTGCCTTGTGGTCAAGCTCACACTGCAATGAGATCTTCCATAGTGCTATTAGACAGTGTAATTGTCCAGGTGTTAGTAATAGCACATCTCCATCCTTAGTAGGCATCTGGGCCAGCAATGGATGAGATGGAAATTAGATTCCTACAGAAAAGCTTTTCCTTAATGCTCTCTATCTCCCAACTCCCATGCTCCAGCCTGGGGCTCTTTCTCAGTGATGCTCTCTAGATATTGGACAAGAGTTCAGGGAAATCCAGCCTAAATCTAATCACATCACCAAGTATATCATGGACGAGTTATGATAAGCTTATAAAAACATTAAATGTATGTGAATGGAGATTTTTCAGCCAACATCAAGATTAAATATCCTCCTAAGATGGCAGAAACACAATCAAGAGGCAGCACATGTAAAGTTAATACAGGATGGGACCAAGGCAAGCAACCCAACTCACTGAGGGGCTGCACATCAGCAATGACACTTGTTGGGGGAACAATAAAGTGAAGTAATACGTTCCTAGCTATGAAGCCTCCAAAAATCCTCCCTGCATTGCTGTGTCATTGCTGCTGCAGCTACCCCATGACTTCTTGTTCAGAAGCAAGCATGACTTAAGCCAGCTGCCCAGGACTGACCTGCCACCATGCTGCAAGAGGGCAGGTTGTCATCCTGCAGACACACAAATCGACATTTGTATTTTTCCATCTAGGAAGGGAGCAGGTTAGTTGCTCAAAGATGTTGTGCCTTACATTGCAGTCTTCCCTCTCCAACTCTCCCAAGTTAGATGGCAAACAACGGGCACATCCTGCCTCCCTCAGGATGCAATAATTCCCAGCTCTGAGCTGGTCTACCCAAACATCAATGCCAACACCCCTTGCTTTTCTCCAACGAGTCCTGCAAAGGAGAAAGGACGAGGCATTTGCCTTCTCTTACAAACCGAGCTGTCCCAGCAGCTGGGCACACTTGCAGCAGGCACACGGCTGGGGGAGCCAGGCTGGCACAGGGAGTAGCCGAGCGCAGGATCACAAGCCTGTCAAAGGCACGATAAAAACATGATGTACTTCAGCCTCCGGAATCTTATTAGTTCTTCATGCAAAGAGCGTTCGCACCGTAAAACCGTCTTGGAATCCCTTTGATCCACGCTGATACACTTTATAAATTGATGTTAATGTTTAGAGTTCATGTCTGGTAATGCTGCAGCCATTTGCTCCCATTTTCCTGCCAGCCGAACAGGCACGAGCTGTAACACAGACACGGAGGTGACCCAGTGATTAAGAGCTGATGGAATTAAATGCAATCTGTAAAGCTGCCCCTCGAATACAGCCACCTTACCAGAAACACGCAGGGTCCAGACAGCCAGACCTGGCACCAAATCTGCGAGGGGACAGTACTGTTCCTGTCAAAACCCTGGTCTCTGTACGGCAAAACAGGCACCTTTGCAGCAGAATGACTTCAGGGAGACAAAACTGCACACAAAAAAATCAGACTTTGAGACAGGAAATTCCTTCTACTGATTTCAGATGGGAGAGGGACCAGCTGGGGAACATGGGGACCCCAATGGCAGCACCACTCTGAAAGCTCAGGTACTTTTGAGATCAGATCCCTTTCTCCATCCTTCCGGTATAAACCTGGGTTGCTTCACATGTAAATCAAAGAGCATCTCCAGATTTTCCTTGCTGTGAAAAGGACTGGGGAGGCAGCCGGTGCTCCCGCCTCCCACTGCCGATTTCTCTGCAACCGCATGCACAGCACGTGCTGAGCACACGCGCAAGCGAGCGCCTGAGGACACAAACTAATGCCTGGTCACCTCTGAGGGCTGCAGAAGATTGAGAAGGAGATGTCAAAAGCAAACAATTTAAAGCAACACATTTAATTAAAACCAAAATGAGAAGTTGTTGCGAGTCCAACAATTGCAGTCTGCAGAGCTCCAGCAATCTTCAGGGAAAATTAACACAAGCTGCTAATAGCAGCATCCAATTCCACCAGTGTCTTGGTGGAAACAGGCGTGGGGGGGAAGGTAGGAAATAATCTTCAGATGAAACAATTACTGATCAGCTGCGTGACAATCACAGAACATCATCGTTCAGGCAGGCAGATGCAGGCACACGAAGCTTATAAGAATGAAAAAAAATAAAGCTGGAAAGAAGCTTCCTCCAAGTCTGCCATCTTGTCTGATGCTCGAGCCCAAAGCATGGTCTGGAGTGGCAATCCCACCTCCCCGCTGCTGGCAGGATAACCTTCGTCCCAGGGGGAGCTGATCCCGGCTTGCAGGAGGGCTGACGCGGAGAGGCAGGTAGCTTGGAGCAGAGCCCGCTGTGGGGACGACACACATCCTGCCTCTGCTCCTGGCCTCCACAAACCCACCAGCCCACAGAGTTCAGACAGCAGGGTTACTGCATCTCCTCTGGCACGCATCGCGGAAGAGGAGGGAAAGAGGTTGTGAATGCCCCAATGTGTCTTTGAAGTGACAGAAACCTGCTTTATGCCCTTTACTTTATTCCCACTTATAAAACGAAGCCCTACAAGCCCCAAGCTAAACGTAGCTCTTGCTTCCTCCTGTACGCACCAGAGAATCTCACCTACCTCTCCTGGTGAAGCATCCGGATGCAAACATCCACCCACACCGTATATAACCTCTTTGCAGGCTGTAAAACTGGGAAGCTTTAATTGATGCTGTATTTCAAACTGCTGTGCAGCAAGGACACGCTCCAGGCTGAGCCCTCCGGGGTCTCTTTCTCCAGCCCTGCCTTCCCCGTAAGCTGCTCCCGCAGCTCTATCGCTACTATTTTGAATGATTGCTTATGAGAGGAAAAATAACCAAAACAAACCCCCAACTATTCAATGTGTAGCACCGAGTGGCTCACATATTCATAAAGGGGTTTATTGCTCACTTGGAGGGTCTTTCTTCCCTTTCTTCCCTCCTTTGACACTGCTAAAGGGTCCTCTAAATAATGCTTTGCATTTCCACATCCTCATAAAACCCACCAATGAGCCTCTCTATAAATCCAAGCCAGCTCTGAAACTACAACGATGCCTTCTGCTCAGCATGGGCAAGGGCTGCTCCAAAATACAGTGCCCTGGAGAGGGGAAGGAGAAGGGAGGAGAATCACTGAACATCAGGAGTTGGAAGGGACCTCAGAAGATCATCTAGCCCAACCCCCTTGTCAGAGCAGGATCACCCAGACTAAATCACACAGGAAAGATGCTCCAGCTACTGCATCCAAAGAGATTTAGTGGCACTGACCCACTTCTGGGAGGCAGGAAACCCCCAGCCTGGCTACAGCAGCGAAGAGCAGGGCATCTCGTGCCAGGCTGCCTGGGATTTGGGCACCTGGTGAAATGAAGGTAGAGTGGCTGTACAAACCAGGCAGCAACTGCTCAGAGTGGAGAGGAGTCGGGGGCAACCCTGTCAAATGAACAAAAGGAAGAAAACAAAGCAAGAGAGGAATAAGAGCGATAGAGACAGGCTGGTTATTAATACTGCTGCTTGGAATATATTCTCCCAGCCTTTGCTGCCAGTTGGCTTCTAGTCCCAGCCCTTCCCCTCCCCATCCTGAGACTCCAACAGGCTCGGAAGCTTCCTCCTCTAACGCCATTGCTAGCTACAGAGGGGAAAGCTGCTTTCCTCCAAAGCTGGAGATGTTTGGTGGGGATTTTTTCCCCCCTCCTCCTTTCTCCCAACTTGGCTTCGGCTCCTGGTGTGCTGGAGCTGGCTGGTGTCTATTTAAAGTTTCCTTCAAAGACAAGTTTTCATCTGCTAGAAGAAGGATTTCTTTCAGCCTCTGTCTTTGTTTGGCTTTTCCTGCAGAGGTGTTGGTAGCTGCTCCGCTTTAAGATTTTCCTTGGCTACTGGCAGCTATTGAAATACTGCATTTCAAGAAGGCAGGAGAGGGCACCCCTCTCTCACACGGGAACATCTCCCGTGAATGCACCATCCCTGCCTTATCATCATGCACCATACAAAGAGAACAGCTCCAGGAACCAGACTATTTAAGGCCACGACAACATTCCTCAGGCATGGTGCTCACCATCAGGGGCCACGTGAGAGGCTGGTTTAAAAGCGATCAAAGCTGCCAAGCTCAGCCAGGCCAAAGACATCAGCTCTACCATCGCTACACCCACGTGGGGATGCCCATGCCACCTCTGCCACTGCATTCAGGCAATAAAGCAGGTTTAAATCCACCTAGGAGATCACCAGGGAGGAGCAAGTCCCATCTTTTCCATTGGCATAAGATTCCGGGTGCCAAGCCTCTGCAAACACAACCAGCCACGTTTTTCCTGGGTACCATTAGTATCTCCCAACCCGGATCAGTTCTGTGATGTCTTTAAATGTTTTATAATATTTTGCTGCCAGTTGGGTGCTGCCTTGGGATTTGTTATTATTCAAAGAGAAGGGACAACTTTAAGAGCTTTTCTCTTCCCAGGCAAGGGACTCTGCCATTGCATAAACTGATGAGGTTTCAGTAAAAGTGATAGCCACTGCGAAATGTCTCAGCTGCTTCTATGTGAAGAATTTGACTGTTTCTCATAAAAAATATTTAAAAAGTTTTCTCACTTTGTAATTATATTTTACAGTTTCATTACAAAGCTCATTTTAATTCTTCTCCAAACCGTTTTTACCAGTCCTCTTGCCACTTTCTCTTTAGAAAAGTCATTAAGTCGGGACTGGAGATCATCCCATTTCCCCCAGTTTCAAGGATATTAATCTGTTTTATTGGTATTTCATTGTCATTTCCATTCGAGTGTTCTCCCTATTTGCATAATTTGCACTGCCACCCCCTTCCCGGTGACAAGCACAGGCTTTTCACTTACATTCTACAGAGTCACAGTGCATTCTGGTTTATTTTCTTTTCTGAGGCCAGGACCACAGGCCGGGAGCAGGATGCCAAGGTCCCATCTCCATCACTGCCTTCCCAGTTGACCTTCAGCAAGTACCAAAACCAGCTATGAACTCCCAGTCCAAGTGATGGACTGGCCAGTTCCCATCTCAAAGGGACATGAGTCGACACTGGAGCAGCCTCATTGCAAAAAGAGTTTCTGTTCTCCAGCTGCTTGGAATAATGGTCTGAGAAATCTTCAGAATATTGATGTGCAGCCTGGACAATCCTTAATGGCTCTTAGAGTCAGGGAAGATAAGTCTCTTGTTTCAAGTTATGCCTTTTTCGTGTCTGCACTGGTGTTCAGTTCCTCTGATCTGAGAGTACAGAGCAAACACTCTCCTCCTCTTTTGTTTAAGGACCAAGCTCTGAGCCCTGGGATAGCCCATGTACCCAGAGGCTGGCCTGGCATTTCCAGGTCAGCAGCTGAGCAGCATCCTCTAGGATCAGCACAGATGCAGCCTTGCAGGATAGGGTGGTGGCATTGACCCCAACACCGGTCCCATAAGCATTGTTAGGTGCAGATGCAAAGTGAGCTAATGAGACAGTGAGTGGTGGGATGGGCAGCACATGCAGGTAACATCCTCCAAATGCATATCAGGGCCAAGAAGAAACTGCTCTCAGCAGGGCTGGACCCCAAACACACTGCCAAGTCCCTCCCCACCACAGGGTAATGGATTAAGCCCCTGGCCATCACCCCATGTTGCTGCCACACCACCACATCTCTTTAACCATCTCCCCAAGACTTTAATTCCCCCCACCAAGAGCTGCCCCCTCCAGCAGCGGTGGGGGCTCTACACAAACTACCCCCACCGCGACACCCCAGCAACAACCCAGCTCCACGCAGCATGTTTCTGGCAGAGAACAAGTGCCCCCTCCACATGCCCCGAGCAGCGAGACGAGTGTAGAAGCTGAGGAATTGGAACCGACTGAATAATGGGTCCTGTCTGCTGGAAGAAAATGAAATTTGCCCTCGTGTTACCGAAAACTTGCACTCGGCGCTCACTGAGCATTATAAAGAAAAGGTCAGTGAAACACAACAAACGCAAGGAGCCCGGTTGGAGAAAGCAATAAATAGTGACAGCAGCCCTTGTCTAATTTTTCAAAGCATCGCTCTGCCTTTGCTCAAATCGTAGCAATTTCACCCCACGCTGCTGCGAGGGGCTGGGGCGAGCAGCTTCGCTGCTGCAGGACAGGAGGATGTCTGTCTGTATGTCTGGGCCAGGCTCCCAGGGCTTGTCAGTGAGGTCAGAGGAAAACAGGACTATATATATAATAATGATGATGATAATAATAATAATAATGATGGTGATGAAGATGGTGATGATGATGATGATAATAATAATAATACCAACAATAGCAATAATAACAGTAATAATAATAGCTTCAAAAGACACAATTGAGGTGGTGGACTCAGGCTCACAGAGTCCTTTGCTCCTCTGGGAAGGGGGATCCCTGTGGCCAAACACAGCCAAAGCAATTCCCAAAGAGTGGCACCCCCATGCCCCAAATACCCGGGCTTCAAGCCCACAGAGGATCTTACCATCTGCAATGAAGTGCTCGGGAACATGAAGTGTCACCTTGACGGTCAGTGGGCAGGAGAGCTGGGAGCCACACACCACAGCCAGGATGCAGGAGCTGACTGCGATCAGGGTCAGTGCTGTCTTGTTAACGGGGCTCTTCATTGAACCTGGAAGGCAGAGAGAGGGGTGGGTGGCCAACAGACAAAGCTGTACCAGGGGTTTGCTCAGCACAGATGCAGAAGTCCCCCCCAGCCCCAGGGAAGGGTAGGCATTGGAAACAAAGACGTCAGCTCAGTAGCACTGGAAGAGCTCCTGAGGTCTGCAAACCCCATTTCTCCCATCAAGCCTTTTTTTGCTGGGTTTTTAATATTTGTGTTGTTTCGCTCACTGATTTACATCCATCCTGGGGACTCTGAGGAAGGTAAAAACCCACTCAGAGTCCTGTACAGACCCTCTCATGCCCTGAGCCATTCAGCACCCCTGCCACGCTCCCTGGTGAAGCTGCCGTCACTTCTCATCAGCCTTGGTTTGTTTGACAAATCTCATCAAGTCACAGAAAATAATTAAGCCCAATCTGAGGGCTGCCTGGCCTGTGGCAGCATTTGCTTTCCCTTAACGCCAGGAGAAATTCTACACCTGTAGATGTTATATAGCACCAAGGAGTGTTAATTATTTACACAAATATATATAAATATTCAGTCATCACAGGGGAGCTGCAACGAGCAACAGAACGACCTAGAGAGCCAGCTGCTTTTCACAGGCAGAAGATATTACAAGAAGTTTTATTTTGTCACAGCATCTCCTGAAAAGCAGCTCCATCTTTTCCAACATGAAAAATCCACCCACCCCAACAGGCACCTGCACAGCACATGGGTTACTCTCAGACTGCCAGCCCTTGTCTTGAAGACCAAGTGCCTGGCACCAGGGCTAAGGGATGCCTGCACCAAGGGATGTGTTAGGTGAAAACCAACAAGGAGCTCGAGCATCTGTAGGTCAGGAGGCTGGCAGCAGGTACAACTCACAGGGAAACCCCTTGGGGCAGCACAGCACTAAGCCAACTAAATCAGGGTCAACTGTGGTTAAGTGGGACAGAGCAACCCCCAAACTCTGCATGGAAGGAGGTGAAGCTGGGTGATACAGTCATCAGGGGAGACCTGGCTGCCCCAAGGGATTCAGATGCTCTTACTGGGTGCAGGTCAGGGTGTGGACATGTACAGAAGAGGCACCCTCCACTGATGGAGATGACCAGGAGACACTGCCCCTGGGCCACTGCTGTCCCCTCAACAGGTCCCCACCAACCAAGAATTGAGCAGCCCCAACCACCATGGCTTGGATTCCCATTGGTCCCTGCCCACCCAGCCCCTCCAGACACAGGGGTTGCCCCACTGCTGCTCTGCCTGCACCACTTACCCCATGGCCACTGAGTCAGACACCTCCACCCCAGCACTCTGCTTTGCTCAAAGCTAGCAACATACACCTCACGGAGCAGCTGGTTGCCTTCTCTGGTGCTTGGGACACCGATTAAAACCCACTTGGGGAGTAGAGGAGAGGGCACAGCCTGGCAATTAACCCCAGCCACTGCACAGCCTGTTACAGAGCAGCTGAGAGGACCGAGCTCCTGGCAGACCTGACCGTGTCCCTGCTCAGGATTCAGGCGAGGACACTTATTTTTGGAAGTCAGTCCAGCCTCTCTCCCTTTGCCCCTTGGCCCTCACCATCTTATCAGCAAGATGAGATTTAAAAAGCAGCAGTTTGAAAACTGAATGGGAAATGCATCCAGCAAGGTAGCACTCGCACAGACTGTAATTCCCCCAAAGCCATGGTTAGTGATGCTGGTGCCAGGGCAGGGATCTCATGCTTGGGCTCAGCCCAGGGCAAAACCTGCTCTTTCCAGGCCTGGCAGTGTGTCCCACCAAAGCATCCCCTGCTGCAGGATGAGCGTGCACAGTGCACAGCATTTGCAGGACAAGAGATGTGGCTGATCTGCTGGAAAGTACCCCCATTCCCTGTCACTGGCAGGAGCATGCAAATGGATTATTTATGAAGCATCTTTTTGTTTCCTTACGCATGCATCATCTAAACAGCCTTCCCACCCCAGTTTCACAGCTTTACTGCAGATCTCCTGTACCCTTCACCTTGACATCCCCTTTCTTTCTTCCCAATCTTTATTCATATCATCAACATAATTTAGCACCTCCTTGGGAGGCAAACTCATACTCTCGCTGGGCACACTGTGCCTGCCCCAAACCTTGTGTCTGCTTGGAGTTACTAGGCTAATGCAAAAAAGAAAGAAGAGAGGGGGAAGAAAGGAAAAGAAAAAGCCTCTATCAGAATAATTGGGCACAGCAAGTACACAATAGACCAGAGAACACTGGATTTTACCGTTATAAATCACCTTTCAATCCAGGGTCTTAAAGTGCTTTGCAAACATTAAATCACAAATCCCTCCTGAGTTAGATGACTATTATCCCCTTTTCATGAAAAGCCTGAATCACAGGTACCATGGCAGCTTTCACCATCCTGCAGCCAGAGTGGAGCTTCAGGAATTTGGATCCGGAAGCTCCCATCCCCACCCGTCCACATGGCTGCTTCTTTCCCCGTGATTAAGGAGAGGGGCACAGGAGCTTGTAACAGCAAAAAGCCCATTACAGCTCAATGAGTTTGAGCTTGGCTGCCCAAGAAGAGGGACCATGTGCTACAAGTCTCCTTCCCTGCCTCCTGCTCCCCGCTCGTTTCCATCACAGCACTAATTGTTGCCCTCTAGAACTGCCTGACGTTGGCTTTGACCAACTGAACTAAAACAACAGCTCTTCTGCTTGAGCAGAAATTGGATTTCCAGCTCAGCTCTTTATTGCTCATGGCCAGTTTGCTGCCAGGTTTGATGGGAGGCTGGTGGAAAAGCAGGTCCTTCCCTTGCTCTTTAAAGAGAGGGGCACGGCTCCCATTCTCCATCCCATCGCCTGCTCCTCAGACCACTGATGCTCCAGCAGTGGCACTCCCATGCTGCATTTAAACATAGGTCTGGAGGTAAACAGCTTCATGCCAGGCCTCTAAAACCACAAGCAAACATCTCCTCTGCAAGCCACTGCTAAGCAAAACAACCTCAAGGGATTCACCGTGGTTTCATACTTCTGTGCAAGAGGTGAGACAAAATGACCAAGTCATTCCTTGGCTATGGGGATACCTGTCTCCAAACCTGTCTCCATAACTCAGTGTCACACAAACCACACCACCTCAGACACTGGAGATGGGAGCTGTGCCTGGGCGAAGCCTGTGCCTTCCCTCCTCTCCTTGTCATCTCCAGGCTTCCAGGGAGCACAGACCTGCAAACCCTGGAACCAGTTGGTACAAAACACCAAACAGACTGGTATCAACATCCTTGAACAAGTGGAAGAAACCTGGAGGGAATGTAAGCCCCTCACAAACAGTTGATGGGACTCAGAAACCTCAAGAGCCTCAGCATCCAATGCAAGTCTTTGTTTGGGTCGTGCCAGGTCCAAAAAGCCCAAGAGTAAGGAGGTGGCACAGGTTGGCTGAGACCAAACTCATCCTTCCAGATTCCTAGTTTTACCCTGATAAATCCTCCATATATTGAAATAACCTCTCTATACCTCTAATTAAACATGTTTCTGTTGCATTTTGGATAGCTGCAACAGGGTGAGCAGGTGTCTGAGTGCTCAGCCAGGCTCTTTGAGGGGGAAGCCATGGCCCACAGGGGCTCCAGGAGGAGACAGACCCGGGGAGTGGGCAAAGCAGCAGGCAGGACACACAGTGAGGATGAAGAAGAAATTACTTCTTCCCCAATGGGGAAAAGTAACCCATTCCCCTGCCGCAATAGCCAAGGAGAGAGAAGTAGAAAGAAAAAGTAAACCACTCTGTTTTAGAGCAGAATCATACCTGAGACACTTCCTGCTAACGATCCGATTAATTAGACTGGAAGACAAGAGAAGTAGCCAGGACTGTGGTCAGAGGAACTCCTACCACCACCACCTTTCCCAGCCAGGATTTTTTCCCCTTTAACACCGGTGCCAATTAGCCCGGGTCCAGCCTCCCGGAGAAGACGCATGTCCCTCAGCAGACAGCTCGGAAACAGCTTGCTAAGCACCACGTTCCCCTGAAGATTTTGCACCTGCTGCAAGATGAAGATAAATTCAAAGCCACCAGTGTAAACACTCTGCAAACAGCCCCTCCAAACGCACCGTGTCTCCTTTGAAATATCATTTCCTCATGCAGTTAATTACTCACTGCTTTGTACACTTTCCCTTCCCCATCTAAAGGACAAGGGGGAGGGGGGAATAAAACCCAACAAAACTCCAAACTCGTTTCTTTTTAGAATTGCCAGCGATGCCTAAATTTAAGAAGCCCCCCAAAAATAAAAAGGTATGTTCAGAACACATATGGATTTACGAGCAGCACAAATATCCTGTGCTCTTGGTAATATGATGTTTCTAAATCAGGCTCATAAATACATGCTTGGGAGATTAGTCTATAAAAAAAATACACTTTAATTACCCCATCTTTATCAGCACACAGCCCATAGTGTTAGCCATATGTGGGTGTTAAGCACTGAGTGCTTTGCAATCTTCCCCGCTCAACCCCCCTGAAGATAACAGCATAATACGGAATGTTTGGAGGCTACTCGGATATTAAAATGTATTTCTACCACCCGAGGAAGATGGGGCTGGGGAAACTGAGCTGGGGAGAACAGCGAGTGCCTGAACTGCTTAGCAACGCATGGCGCAGACGCCAGCGCCCGGCCGCCGTGCCGCATGCACAAGTGCCCGGTGCGGGGTGAGACCGCAGCCCGTCTCGCATCCCCGGCATCCCCATGCTGCTCCCAGCACACGGCCGCTGCTGCCGGCGCGTCGGAGGAGTTGGGCGCTCCTAATGATGCTGCTTTATGTTCCAGCAGGGGCTCATTAATGCCGTACAACAGCGTTTCCAGGACACTCTCACACACAGAAACATCTCAAGGTGTTTTACAAGCGGGAGATCATGTCGAATCAAAGCAAACGCCAATTAAGACGAGCAGAGGTGTTGGCAGGCGGCTCTTGCCATGGAGTACCCCCACGCCTGGCTCCCCTCCCTGCCCTGCCCCTCGCCACAGCATCCCCACCCCTTCTATGTCAGGATGGTCCCTCTCACTCCAGACACATGGGATGAGATGGGGCATCCTCGTTACAGATAGACACAGCTCTCCGGGCCCAGGGTCCCAACAAGCCTTCATGGACCAATCTGCCCCAGAGCCACTTCTGGGGGATGGATGTTAATGCCACGACCCACCCCACCAAAGGCAGCATCTGAGTAGCACAGTGACAGCACAACCAGGCATTTCATTGCAAACTCTCTCCATGATGCCTGGCCTCAGCCTCTCCTCCAGCAGGCACCTTCTCCATCGCTGCCTTGAACTAATCCTGAGTGCTGGTGCTCACACCTCCAGTCTGGACCTTGGTCAGGGTTTGGGCATGGGGCTGTCTCCAGCTTCATCCCCAGAGCCAGCAAGATGTGGATCAGCCCCAAAGCAGCAGCTTCATTGTCCCCCAGAGAGACCCCTCTCACCCCTAAGGCAGCAGAGAGGGCACACATTAAGAAGGGACAGGGGACAGCAAGGGGGAAAGGCTACTGTGTGTTGCAGCAGAAGGGTGAGATCAGACACTTCTGGATTTATAGAGGAGTTGATCTTGCTAAGTGCATGCTGAATCAGATTAATACTATTAACATTCACAAATTACCCACTAGCAATTAGCCAAGATGTCCTCCAGTATGGTACAGGGCGGTGGCTACAGAAAAAGCAGCCCTGATCAGGGAGAGAAGGATGCCAAGGGTGGCACAGCCACTGTGGGGAGGTTGGGGCCAGGATGCCAGACCCTGTGGCAAGGTCAAGGATCCATCAGTTGAGCTTTGGTCAGCACCACAGCCAGCACTGCTCAACCCCAACTTGCACTCACGTTCCTCCAGCAGCCCGAGCCTTGGCCCTTTGTGTGCTCCTGGAGTTTTAATGCCCCATACACTAAACAGATGTATTCACATCCTATTTACACAGTTGCCCGTGGTGCTGCCCTTTTGCTCTAAAACACCACACCTGCAGCTTGTGGGGAGATGCAGCCAGCAAATTCAGTCATGAGGATGAGGATGAGGAAAGGGGGAAGCAGAGGGCAAGGAAGAGCCCTGAAGGCTGGGTAAGGAAGGGGCAAGGAAGGGTGGGGGGAACTGAGATGACTGAGGTGGCATGGGTTGAGACACTGGTCTTTGCTGACCCACCAGCCCCATCACTATGGGCAGGGTCTCCTGCTCACATCTCAGACCTCCTCCAGTGTAGCAGAAAGGGCAGAATTTGCACAAACCCAATTTGCTCTCCTGACTCTGATACTTTTTTGGGGTTTTTTTGCATTTCTCTGGGCATGGACAATTAAAATCAATGAAGTCAGTTTGGCTTTCATGTTCTCAGTGCTGAATCGGTTGAGATAAAATCACATTAAAGAAACAGCTACATATTTAAAGGCAGAGATTGCCTGCACTGGAATTTTCTTTCACACAAATCAATGGAAACACTTCTCCTGGAATTAAGGTCTGATTTTTTTGGTTTGTTTTGTTTTAAACCCCAGATGAGTCCCAATTTTACAATATACAAACATAAAGGCAAATCTGAGTGGAAGGTTTCACTTTAAGGAGGAGAGAAAGCAATTTCCAACACAGTGTAACAAAACCATTATTCCTACAGGAAAAAAAAAGGGGGGGAAATAATCATTATCTATGAAATGGCTCGTGTTGAGTCACAGCCCAGGGAGGATTGTGTTTGGCCAGTGAAGGCCAGTCAGATGGCTGAATTGGTTTTGGAGACAGGCCAGGGACCTGGATGGAGATGCCTTGCACCCTGTGAGCTGCCCATCACCGCTGGACCTCTGCTGTGCTGCCCTGCCCACTCCCCCATCACCATTCCACCAGCAAAGCCAGGCTGAGATGTCCAAAGCCAGACATGCCAAAAAAAGCCCCAACAACCAATCAACCAACAAAATAATTTTGTCTTTCCTTCCTTCCATTATTTTTTTGAATAGATGCAAAAGTGAGCAGCAAGGTGGGACTAGAAATTTCTGCTCTGCAACAGCTCCTCATGGATTGGGGTACATCCCTTCCATGACTCAGTTTCCCCCATAGCCAAGCAGCGTGCTAAGGCGAATGCAGCATCCACCACCCCCAGCCTCCTCCCACTTTCCCCTCTGCTCCTGCCAGGAGACAAATCCCTCGTGTCAGGGGCACGCCGAGCATCGGTGCCGAAACACGTCTTCATTTTCCAGCCGGTACTAACCCTCGCCCTCCTCCCGCCCGCATCCAGCCCCGTGTTTATGTTCTGCTTCCTGGGAAACAAGAGACTCGTTACCATGCGGAGGGCGACAGCAGAGCGATTAGTGAAATTTGTTACCCACATGCTCTGAACAAAATTAAATTAAAAGTGCTGCTTTGCTGTCAAGATAAGGGCCAAGCCGGAGAGATAATTTTTCACTCTCAAACACTCAATTACTCGCTGAGGCTGTATCAGATACAATCAAAAAATAAATAAATAAAGAGAAAGACCCACACTGCCTCCAGGAACAGATGTAAAAGCTGTTATCTCTAGCGCAGTCCGGGGAAGTTAAAGAGCCTGCGGCTGCCGCGGCACTGCAACCACTTTAATTGTGGACCCCGCTCCGCTCCCCCAGCTTACACTTGGCTTCCTGCAGCAGTCCTTCTCCCCAAAACCTCAGTACGCCACACAGAACCCCAGGCACTGGCAGAAGCACGCATGTATCCCCAATATCTAGTCACTGAGGACTTACGGGACCAAAGAGGCTACTGGAGCAGCTCCAGCCCAGCTTCCCCACACAGACGGAGCCTAACAGGGATGGAGAGGGCTGCTGGGTGGGTTTTATGTGCTGATGGAGTGCCTACTTGCTCTGGGACCAAAATAAACCATCATGCTGAAGCACCACGTTTGTTTGCTTGCTGCAAACAGCATCCATGGCAGAGCTTTTCAAAGCTGAGAAAGGTTGGGAAGTTACAGCATCCCTCATGGTCATCTGTGCAGGGGTGTGGGATGCCCAGGCCATGTGGGACCCTGGTTTGTTCACTCTGGGATGCTCTTCCCTGCCCTCACAAGGCACAGACAGACCCATTGCTCCCTCTTAACCAGTGTATGCAACCAAACCCATGTTTGTTTTAATCACCTTTTGTCTCCCACTTGATTCCCGACAGCATCTTCCCCACTTAGAAAGCCGCCGGCGTGATTAGACGAACGCGGTGCGGAGCCAGAGGGGGAGATTCCCCCAGGACCACAGCAGAGACGGGGTGACGCGCTGCTCGTGGTGTTCACTCACCCTGGCAGGGCCGGGGGGACAGGCAGAGCACAGGGAACGGTACCCAAATTTCATTCCGCATTTCATTTAGTTGCCCATGAAATAATAAGTGTCTGCTGCCTCCGGAGACAGGAGAGGATCAAAGCGAAGCTTCCTCATATGTAACAGACTCCGAATACCTAATATTCCCTTATAAAAGGCCTTGTTTTATACACCAAATACAGAGGCAGATCAAAGCTCAGCTTCTCATTTCTCTAACAGCCCTCAGAAGACTTTGCCAGCCAGCAAGGCGCACGCACACACACATACACACACACGCTCGCGCACGCGCGTGGCTGACACCAGTCCAAGGCACATAATTGGACTCTGCTAATTCGTCTAAACCATCGCTGCCTGCCATGGAAACAGCCGGGTGCCTTGTTCGGGGAGACCTCGGCTGAGGAGCATCCCAAAAGCACATCCTCCCTTCCCTGGAGGGTTGGGGACCTCTCCTGGGATGGGAACGTACCCCTGATTGAAAGCTATGCATGACAATGCGATGGGTATCTCCTGCATTTCTTTTAACAAGCTGTAATAGAGATGATGTGGAGAGGAGTGAAGCCACCCCAGACCCAAGTGTCTCAGGGTGGTCCAGCCGGGCTGCAGATGCTAGAGGCTGCTTTGAAGAGCAGCAGCCTGCTGTAGAGGTCCGATGAGAGATCCCAGCTGGGTCTGTGTGCTGGGTGCCCTTCAGAACCTCTCCACCATCACAGCATCACTTTGCACTTGCACCCAGTGCTCCACTTTGTATCTGGGTTTCCAGCAACTCTCTGTACCTGGCCTTTCGGCCTGATGTGGGAAGTGACATCAGCCCCAGGGGCTTAGCAGCAGTCGCAGGGACCCCAGACAGGTGCCAGGGCTCAGACAACGGCCAGGCTGCACAACAAGCCAGAGGGTTTCCAGGTCTCCAAGACGAATGGGGGCCAATACGCTCAGCTCCTCGCTGAGGTCTCCATATGATGCCATCACTTTCCCTGCCTCAGTTTCCCCTGAAATCATCTGCCCTGAAGACATGATGGGATACCGATTTAGTCTTCATTTAGCCCCTTGGAGAGCTTCTTCTAGAAAGGGCTTTGAAAGAGCTGGAACTGTCCTACAGAGCAGCTGCTCCGCAGCCCGAGAACACAGATGAAGGTGGGAGAGCCTCCCCTCTCCCCACCAGTGAGCTACAGGGGCTCATTAGACTCACAGAGTCCTTGAGCAAAGCGCAGGGGCCAGCCCACCACTGCAGGAAGCCTGCCACGGCATTGGAGTTACCCTGCCACATCTTTTTTCTTCCCCCCTGTCCCCATCCTTACAGATACCTGAAGAGCCACCGGGCAGGCACTATATGCAGCCTGGGAGCTGAGGGTTGCAAGGTCAGACCCCGAGCTGAAGAGGTTGTCCTGGGCAGGAGGCAACCACCAGCACAGAGCGAGGGGGATGGCATGGGAGCAACTCACCACGCAAGCACGGTTTGTGCACGGGGCTCTGCCTCCCCGGTTTGGGGGGGTGGGGCATGTTTTGCTACTAATATTTTCCTGTTGAACACAGAGGGGGACCTGACTGAACACATCCCACGCTGCTCAGGGGAAGAGAGGAGCCGAGTAAGTATCAAAGCTTGATATCGCCCGTGATGGGCAGCTGGGGACGTGGATTAGCAGCTCTACAGCACTGGCAGTTCTCTCTCACGGAGACTTTAGCAGCGGTGAAAGGTGTGATGACTGACAGCCTCGCAGACAGGAGCCAGCCACACGCCATGGCCAGCATAAGATGGGGTGCCCAGGCTTCCAGATCCTCCCAGAGCACTGGGGAAGGGGAGAGACAACCCTCTGAGCTAGCAGAACCCTGCAGCACCCAAAGCTGTCGTGAACAGCTTGAAAAAAACCCTAATTTCTGGAAATCTCATGGAGTTAGTAATGAAGGTCAGTAGGAAAGAGCAAACTGGCCAGCCCTGGCCCCCACTGAGGGACCCTCCAGCCACCCAGCATGGAGCTCCACATTGCCCAACAGCCTCTCTCAGGACATCTTTCACTTAGAAAAGCAAGAATCCAAATTCCAGCTCTCTTGGGACTGAAAACCAACCCTGCCATCCAGAGCAGCGGCCACACTGATCCTCCAAAAAGAAGCAGAGAGCTGGCACAGGCACAGGGCTGTGGTGGAGACGGTTGGTGTGCTTTAACCTGGCAGCTAGAAGAGTCACATGGCCATTCACTCACTCGCTTTCTTCTGCAGCACAAAGTGGGAGAGAATGGAAAAGGCAAAGAAAAGTAAATTCGTAGGTTAGAGATAAAGACAGTTTAGTGGGACAGGAAGGGAAGATGGTGGTAACGATATTAATGATAAAACATACAAAGCAAGTGATGAACAGCACATTTCTCACCACCCAAAGCCAATGCTCAGCTACTTCCCAAGCTGTCTCACCTTCCCACTGACCCCTCATATCACCAGGTCTGCCCCCCAGCATTCCCCCAGGTTATCACCAGGTCTGCAGCTCTGTTATATACAGAACATGATGTATGGTATGTAAGAACCTGTTGATCAGTTAGGTCAGCTGTCCTGGCCATGTCCCTCCCAGCTTCTTGTGTATCCCCAGCCCCCTTGTTGGCGGGGCACTGTGAGAAGCTGAGATGTCCTTGACTGCTTGGCAACAACTAAAACATCAGTGTGTTATTGACAGCATTCTCAGCCTGGATCCCAAACGCAGCACTATAGTGGCTGCTAGAAATAAATCACTATCCCAGCTGAACCTAGGGCAACAGGTACTCACAGAACACTTGCTGGCATGACCCAGCTCCCCAGAGACACCAGTGACCAGCACTGCCTCGCCCAGCTCAAACCTGGAGCGAGCTCAACAGCAGAGGAGCACCATGGCGTGTGACTGGAGATTTGCCTTAATAACTGTGGGGCAGAACCAACCCCCCCACACACCCTTTCTTCTTTCTCAATCACCATACTTCTCTCCCTCAATCATCCCAACAACTGCCAAATCTCATCAGCACACAACAAAGTGAACTCCACCAAATTCCACCTGTCAGGAACAGGTATCTGCTATGCACCCAGGCCCAGAGTCAACTGAAGGACAAAGTGTGAGGTGGCTCAAACCCACTCAAACTTTTGAGGACCCTCAGGATGCCATACTGGGTATAGGTCCCACTGCCAGGTGGAAGGTGTGGCTGTCCCAAGGACTTATTGACTATGCAATGAGACAACACTGTAAAAGGGAAACACCAAAGATGGGGAGGAATGTTCCCCCATCAGACCTGAAGATTTTGGACTGATGGGATGCTGCAGCTCCCTGGTGGTAGCTATCATACTCTCTCACTCTAACTTTTCCACTCTTTTCTCTTTCTTTCCCCTTCTCTTGCACACTTGTGACTTGACAGTTGACTCTGTTTTGAGTCTCAATTCTATTCCTGAGGATTGCAAAGACCTGGTCACAATAAAACACCTAATTGGACCTCACTCAGGGCTTAAGCCCAGCCAACCCCAGCCACCCAGAGTAATCTGAGGTCAGTTGGAATATAAGGGGGTTTAATCTCTGCCAAATTAGTCTATTTGGTTGTGGACTGTGACACAGGGCCATGGGAAAGTCTCTTCTGTCCTATTTCCAACACTGTCCTCTCCTCTAACTTCTCTGAAGACTTTCCAAAGATGGGGAACATAGATACCAGGGAATCCCACAGGACCAGAAGCTGAGAAGATGGGTGGTACGGTGTGCTAGGACCACAGAAGATGATGCCTGAGCCCCACACAGATCAGATTTACTTTTCCTTATATTCCAGCAGTGAAAACCAGGTATCACCAGGTCTGCTGCTCCTGAGCTATCAGAACAAGTTCTCCTTCACTTGATATTCACAGGAGACAAAGCCCATGACCACTTCAATAGCTGTCTTTGACAAAGCTCAAAGCAAACCCAAACCTACATGACACCTAAGTGGAAACTTGCCCTCGCATCGGCTGGGATCAATGCCTTGACAGTATCAGTAATGATGCTTAGTCCTGCAAAACCTAATTCGAGGAGAGAAATCCCAAGGAATCTCTCTCCTTGGACCTGATAACTATCTCACTGTACCTGCAATGACACGCAACCACGGTTGAAATCAATAGAGGAACATCATTGTAAGAATTAACTGTATCTGACGATGTATCCTTCTCTATTAGAGTTATGATCTCGTCCAATTATGGATCTTTGCTCAACTGGTAATTATGAGTTTGATACTGTGACTTCCTACTAAGCTATTGCTTTCCTTCCACGAGGGAGAGAAGAGTCAATGAAAGGATAATGGAAAATTCCTTTCAAGGACACAGTGATGGCAAAATTTAGCAAGACAGGAGGGGAAATACAATGGGGACTTTACACAAGACAATTCCCTCGGTCAGCCACCACTGAACACGAACAAACCAGGTTCCCACAGCATCACTCAAACACTAACGTAGATCTAACAGGCAGCATTGTGAAACAGTGCAAAGCAGCTCTTCCTCCTGAATTCCCTTCAAACCAGCCATCAAAGCTGCCCAGGTGAACAACAGCTTATTCAAAGAAAAAGAAAGGAATTCTTCCCATTTATCTATTCCTTTATGTCTGCTCTACAAGGAAGCTTAAACAAACAACCCAAAGCCAACATATATGTCAATAAGAATATCTTTGTACCCAGCATCCAGCATGAGAATGTTTCGAGAGACTGACAGAGCACTTGACCCCACGGGGAATGGCGTCAAGGCAGAGGGAAAGCAAAGATTTATCTGCCTTTCATTAAAACATGCTTTTCCATGCCCTGCTTGTGCACCACCTCCCCCTTCCCTTGGGGCAGCTGGGAAAAAAACCCCATCCCGAAGTTCAGTGACTTTTCCAAAGTACCCAAGGACTTTCACACCCTGTATTTCAGAATAAATCATTGCAAAAAAGCTCCTTCAGCACTTGGGAAATTCTCCCTCTGCACCAGTGGCTTCTCAGGACCGTTTCTCCCATCCCCATTTGGAACACAATCAATTTCTTCTTTCTCTCAAGTGTCGTTTTTCCCCTTAACACTGTTACCTTGGTACTGCAACAGGTAACTTCAACTCACAAATCCTCTCCTTGCTTTTCATCACGAGCTCATTTGAGACTTGGTGAGA
Source organism: Gallinula chloropus (assembly GCF_964237585.1). Lineage (NCBI taxonomy): Eukaryota > Metazoa > Chordata > Aves > Gruiformes > Rallidae > Gallinula > Gallinula chloropus. The sequence goes on along the minus strand of NC_140103.1, from coordinate 8,505,089 downwards.
ATTTCTTGTGGTTCTAAAACATGTGGAAGTGGGGAAAAAAAAAAGGAAAAGGGAAAAAACCACCCCAGAATGCCCTGCCTTTCGGCAGGAGCAAACTGCAATACACCCCTGTGCACGTGTGTGTTTATTCCCACGTGTGATCATCAAGCTGATCAGAGGTGTTGGAGGTAATTTCACATTCAAATAAACACATTGCTAGCATTTATGGGAATGCCTAATCATTGAAACAAATGGGGCCGCGCTTGCTGCGCTGGGCGCAGGCATCTATCTGGCGTGCTGCGCTCTGCCGATGCCCGGCTTAATAGAGAAAACAAATGGAGAGAGCAGACCCACTGTGCAATTTTTAAATTGCTTCCCAACGTAGTTATTTTCTGGCAGCGATTTTTCAAATGCAGCAGCAGCAGCAAGCAAGGTTCGCCCTGTCCTCCACCAAAGAGCTCGGCCCGAGGATCTCCAGCAAAAACCATCTGCGTGATGTGACCGGAGGAAACGGAGATGCTGGTTTCAAACTGCAGATGGTATTTCAGTTTCTGAACTCTTCTAACTCACGACAGAGTCTGAAGGGACTCCGGTCGACAAATCCCTGCCCCAACCCTCATTTTGAATTTGTTCCTTTTAATTGCCTTTGTGCTGAGAGGAAGGCTGGGAAATTTCCATCTGATGGATGTTTTGCACAGGAAATAAAGAGTAGAAAATAGGAATTCGGAGCAAGGAATTGCTAAGGTGACCATCCTTACAGCTGCACTGGAGTCAGGATAATGACAGACATGGTCACCATGTGCCAGTACACACAGTGCCAGGGCAGGTGTAATGGAATGGATACTAGAAACAATGAAAGAAACCCAGAACCTCAGTGACATCCCCAGGAAATGCCACCGATGGCTCCTACACAGTCCTGCATCACACAAACATCACGCCTTGGGATACCTCTACCCCTTCAGACTGGTATTGTGTCCTTACCTGGATTCACACAGCACCAGAAAGCATCACTCATGGATACGGTCCAGATGCTCACCCCTCCCCATCCCTTACTCCCACGTGCATCACTGGTGCCTATGTCATTCTGTACCTTTGCTCCGCCTCCGGCTCCGATACTGCTCGGTGTAGAAGGTCAGCTGGGTTTCATCATCTGCCTCTGAGCCGGAGTTTCCTTTGGCACGTCCAAACCCGATCCCACCTGCAGGCAATGGAGAGGAAAAAATCAGTGCTGTCCACTGGGACCCACGGCAGTGGGGGGAGCTGTGAACTGCTTGACAGAGCTGCAGGATTTGGCTGGCGTCCACCACTCCCAGCCCAGATGCTCTGCTTGAGGTCAGCAGAAACGACTGGTGACTTTTGCCACTCATAATTTGCTGGTTCCTTATTGCCCTCATCAAGAATCAAGACTCCACAGTGCCAACTGTGCTGTGAATGTAAAGGGACACTTCCTACCCCCAGGGATGTATTTTTACAAGAGTATTGCAATGTATTTACAGAGAAAACTTCTGGATGCTGAAGCTGCTCTCCCCAAGGACGCCTACATGGTGAATTTTAGGTGTTTGCTTCATAGCAAGCTCAGCAGAGAAGAGCAGTGTACAGCATTTGGGGGCACTCAGGACCCCGCTGCATGGTGAGGGTCTGGCTTCCCTCCTTCAGCACCCACTTTGGCCTGTCTGCTGCTCCACCAGCTCTCCACGACAGCCAGCAGCATGCATCCCTACAGCATGCATCCCTACAGCAGTCAGTACCAAGGGCCACAGCCAAGGAGGAGCAGGGCTGGCCCCCAGTTTATCCCACATCTCTCTCCTGGAGCTGGGGACAGTGCAGGATGCGGGAGGAGCCTGGCTCACTCCAGCAGCTGGAGTGGTGGAGGCTTAAAGAGCAACACAGACTCTAACTGGCAGAAGTCCTTCAATCCTCACAGAGCTTAAAGCAAAGAGGCCTCTGGGGGTTGACAGTGGCCCTTTAAACTGCCATTAAAATATTTTACTGTTTTTAAAAAATCCTTTATTCTAGGCAGAAGCACAATTTCCCCACTTCTTGGCAGGAGAACAGAAAACGAGCTGTACCTTCTGCCCTCTGAAACCCTTAATCACCACAATGAGAGGTGGCTGGCAGGAGAAGAGGGACACAGGGAGCTCGGCACGTGGCTCCTGCCCCATCCGTGCCCCACCTGGCTGTGCAGTGCCCTCAGGGAGGTGCATGAGAGGGGTAGAAAAAGCTCTGCCAGCTTCTTTACCCCTGAAAGCAGTAGGAGGGGTCAGTGCTTGCACACAGAAGTGTATGGTGCTTGGACAGGGGGGCTTAGTGGGGTTTACAGACTCACACCCCAAACCACAACCCACCCCCAGCCTCTTTTCAGACCCTGCTATTACAGCAAACAACTGATGTCACGATACACCCGCACCAGGGACCGTGGTGCTGAAGGGCAGCACAGAGTGGTAAAACCAATAAGGCTTATTCACATCAGTGAGGAAAATCTTAATTAACCTGGGCTCCTAACACAGGCCCTTGGGCGACCAGCCAGGACTACAGCTCTGCTGCTGAGCCCTTCTGCTGTGGATGATGCCTGGAGCTGGGAGACAGACACCAGCTACGGGAGGATCCCCCCACCCCCACCATCCCGGAGCTCAACAGACCCATCTCCTCTTCCCAGGAGTGGGACTTGGATGCTGCCTGCACAAGCAGGATATGGCACATCCCTCTGCCACCTTCCCATGAGCCCGACCTGGTCCCTTTTGTGTGGGCAGATGGCTGGGGGATGGACAGAGACAGTCATCTCTGGTGCTCACTCTGCTCTCACACCCCACTGAGATGTCCAGGCAGCCGGCACAGGCACCAGCCGCTCCACCAGCCACCATCCCAGCCCCCTCCGGCCGCACCGCGTTTGTTTGCCGGCTGCGTCTCTGTGATGGATGGCGCTGACATGTTAAATTACTCAGGCTGGATGTCTTCGGAGAGCTGGTGACAGCGATATTGCATTTTCTGATTACCCAGCACTGCGCAGGATGTATAAATACAGGAGTTGGGAGACCCAGCGCAGGTCCCCAGCCTGCAGCGGAAATGTCTCCCCTGACCCAACACACCATGGCAGAGGTCAGCCTGGAAACACACACCCAGGGCAGAGAAACGGCTGTGAGGGATGTGCTTTTACCTCTTCATGCTATCAAGGATGCCAGAATGCATCTTGGCAGCTGTTTCAGGGGTCCCAGAGCCCAGTCGAGGCAGACTGTAAGATGCAGGAATGCTGATCCTCAACTGATCACACAGTGAACTTGATTCCACATTAAACTGGCCCCAAACTCTTGTCAAAGCATCCCTAGGAGATGTTCATGCTTGGGACAATATCTCCTGCATCAGCTGACCTCGGTGGCAGCTGCTTGCTGGGGTAATGGGATTGAGGATGCCCACAGCAGAGAGCATCTCTGTGCAGCTGCCGATGGGGCTGAAGAGGGAGAGTACCCAACTACAACCAGGCAGCCCTGCTGGGTCAGCACTCCTGTTCTCTTTAACAAGGAGGAGAAAATCACCAAGTAATAGAAAAGAAAAAGATCCAAATCGTCGCAAGTGATTACAAAGCAGAGTGAGGTGCCTGAAAGAGAGAGGACAGGGAAACAGCAACTTTGCAGCACTGAGTACTGGGACGCACAGCAACTCTCCACAATGGCTCTCCCCCAAGGAGATACACCCCCTTTACACCCAGTTTACTCCTATTTAGATTTGAGAAAAAATAAAGCTCCCCCCTCTTCTCCCGCATCCCCGTCTCCTGCCCCACTGCCTGGGAACCTGGCATCAAGGAAGATGCTCTCATCTCTAATCCTGTTTGCAGATTTACAAACTCGTTAATGCGTTCAAATAGATGGCAGCTCAGCTGTGTGCCGGGGCAGGGCACTCGTTTTGTGCCCGACATTAATTTAGCAGGGAGCAAGGCGGGGTGCCAAGGCAAACACCACTCGTTAAGGTGTAATTAAAGATGGTAGCATGAATGGTAAGTGGGGACTAGGGAAATAAAATTCATGAATTAGAGCCTCCATCATCCCCAAAGACTTTTTGTTAGCTAAGGCCATGTGTATTTTTTAAAGGTGTTTTTTAATCGTTAAAAAATAAGAGGGAAAAAAAAAAGCCACCCTGACATTTTAAATCCCTTCCCCAAAGCCAGGAGGTTACAGAGAATCTCAGGGCAACAACTGCCAATACAAAACAAATCAAAGCTGAGTTAAAATAAAGCACTAAGTAACAGAGGCTATTTGGACAGCTCCCGTCTGAGGCCAGGCTGACCTCAGATAATTCCTCTAAGCTGGATGCTACAGCAGAAGTGAGAGACAGTATTTGTCCCCAGCAGAACCCCCCACGCTGATGTCCATGCATCCTCTCACCCTCACAGCCCCACTTTCAATGCAAAAGGATTCTCTGCATCCCTCCTTTCCCCCCCTAAAAAGGGCCAAACCCTGTATACCCCACAGCATTAAAGACCCACAACTTCCCCGCCCTGCAGTCTGCGGCACCATTCCGCAAGCCCCTCTGCTCCCAGGCTTCCCAGTTAAAACCAGATGAGTTCTCCCCTCCCCACCTCCCCAGCACTGCAGAGAGGTCTGATCACTGAGGGCTGGCAGGCGATGCAGAGCTATACAATTAGCTAAGTGGAAATTTTCAGTTTAATTAACTTACCCCCCAAAAGAGCACCAGCTAACTGAAAAACCAAATGTGGCCAGAGAAAGGTAAATTAGATGTGGTTTTAGGGAGGAAAAAAATACACAAACATTTTCTTTTGAAATGTATCCAGTCAACACATGGAAAAAAAAAAAAAAAACCAAACAATAAAGAACAAAGCCCTGTAAAAGGGAAGTGTTCTGAGCTGGTTTGTCACCACAGCAAGGCTACATACACACAAACACTGGCTTCATCTGGGGAAAATTCCTCTTCTTCACTGACCTTCCCTTTCCTTTCTGCCTGTGCCCAAAAATCCACACCGGGGTGGGTGGTACAACAACTGGGTGATGGAACCACCACAGAAAACTGGGATCATGCTGATTCCAGATGCCAAGTAGGAAGGGTTTTACTTCCACCAAGGACCAACTCAAGTCGCTGGACATGATGCTTGGACTCGGATGAGGTGAAAGATCACAGCTGAACCCCAAAACAGCCTCAGCAGCAAACCATGATGCTCTATGGGCACAGCAGGACAGGTGGATGAGGTTAGGCGGGAGGCAAAGGTGTCTTGGAAAATGCAGGGACCATGGCGAGCCCCTCCCTGGGGTAACTTTGGGTACCCTATGGCACAGCCAAGACCTCTGAAACCCGTAAAGCCACAGCACGGACGTACAGCACATCCGCCTCAGGCCGCAGGATCTATTAATCGCTCATTGACTCTCAAAGCCAGGGTGCTTTTAAAGGTCTGCCCCAGGAGAGGGCACCAGACCCCCTCTCTGCACAAACCGGCCTCCCCCAAGGCCACCTCCCAGCCCTGCCCCCCCGACATACATCCAGCCCTTGGGGTGGGCACACAGTCCAAACCCAAGTCTTCGCTGTCTCTCCCCGCGTTTCCCAAGGGTGCCGCTTCCCAGTTTCAGCTCTGCTCCCATGTAGCCAGCTTGGGATGCTCTGGGTACCAGCCCGGCTGCATTCTGGGAACTAGTAAATCCAGATCCTCTGGGACACAGCATCCTTCCCTCCCGCACTGCCAGCCCTCAGCAGACACATCCTCCTTCCAGCCCACCCATCCTGCACCTCGGCTCTTCCCATCCTCCCTCTCCCTCTATAATTTATAAAATCTAAACGCGCCTCACTGGCTAGAAGTGTTGGGGGAGAAAGTTCGTATGAAAAAGGCATTAGACAAAATAAAGTCATATGGTACTGGAAGTGGGTAGGGCAGCAGTGGGGCTGGCTTTTTTTATAAAGTCCATCTTCTCAGCAAAATGCAACCTTTCCCTGCGCCATTAGAAACACATAGCACAGAATCCGATTTAATGGCAAGCTATAGGCAGCGGTCTAAATGCACTTAGGGCAGAGAACAAGCAGAGGAAAAGCTCAGCCCAGATCTGGTTTTGTTGGGTTGGGACAGCAGGTTGGCTGTTTTCTGGTTTGCTTTACCCTGTCCTTCTGCAGGAGCAACTCTCAGAGCCTTTCCGTGAAGGAAATCCTTCTGCCGTGCGGCGGTTCCTGCAGGGAGAGCGCTTCAGCTGTAGGGCTCTGATGAGGTTAAGCATTAATTAAATCGAACTGCGAGAAAATAATTACACACATGCATCCGTCAGGCCGACTTGTCACTACCCAGTAACAAAGTTGGATGCAAACTCCATCAGCGGAACTGTCACACGGCTGTTAGGAGGAAATAAATGCATCCCAAACGGACAATTTCATTTAGGGGGAGGAAAAAAAAACACCACCCTCCAACCCATGGATTGCAAAGGATTAATGAGGCGAAGGGTTTGTGTTTGCAATTGGATGTAAAAAGCAAACATCGTGAGTTGTGATATCATCGTTTAACCTTAATGTGCAGCCGCGCTCCAACCGCTCGCCCGCCGGAGGGACAATTAACCGCAGGCTGTAAAAACAGACCCTCTGGCACGGGGAAAGGCATGGAGACAGCGCCCGGCCGTGGTGTCTGCAAGCAGAAAGGCATTTCAATTGAGAGGAAAAGAGGACGGGATGGGGCTGTGAGGAGTGAGATCTCCACTGGAGATGCTGGAACTGGGCTGCTTTGTGGGGCTGCTCACTGGTTTCTGATGGCTGAGACCTCAAAATCTTTTTATTCCTAGGGTAGGCTGGTGAGGGGTCCCAAAGTGGTGACACTCCAGGTCACCGTTCCCTCCTGAAGCCCATGGGCTGTGTTATGCCATGGGCAATTAGGGCCAGACACAGATCCCCACCACCTCCAGCACACACAACTGTCCGTGGAAGAGCTGCCAGGAGGAACAGAGATCCAAGAAAACCACAGTAGATTGGATGCCAGTGCACTGGAGACCCATCCTGCTCCTGGTGCAGGCGAGGCAACTGCTACAGCAGCACCTTCCCATCTGCCCTGGGCTCTTTCCTTCCAGCCATCCTCTGTGCTTCTACCAGAGCTGAGCTGCACAGCAAGGGGATGCAGTGAGACATCCCCACCTGCCTTGAGGCACCTTTGGGACTACTGCAACCAACTCAGGACCAGAGCAGTAAAAGGTGCCAGTGCTCAGCTCTTCTCCATCACCCCCAAGGCCTCAGGAGACAGGTGAGAGCGCCAGGCATGGGGGGAGGTCCTGTGGCCATGCAACTAGATGTGCTCTAGTTCCCAGGGGTCCCTGCCCCTCCAGGAGCAGAGGGAATGGCACAAGAGCCCCAAGGGAGACAATCTGCTTTCTCCAACATGGGTCTGGCCAAGCCTGCTGCTGGGGACCTTCTGGGCAAGCCAAATTTGGTTGCCTGTTGCTGAGGACTGCCTGTGCTGGTGGCCATGGGAGGGAGAGAGGGAGAGAGAGAGGAGTGGAGGGTGACCAGTGACCTTGCACGCACCACGAGCAGGTTTCTAAGTGGGGCACAGGAGCCAGAGAGGAAATTCAGCTCCTCATCCCAAGCAGAGATGTTGGGCACGAGCTGGTTTCCAGTCCTGGTATAGAGGAGACAAGTCTGGGCAGAAATGGAGGGGAATGAAGGGTGCTGCTGTCCTGGTACCCACTGACTATTCCTGTGGGGCAGAGGGACCCTGGGGGCAGGGGTCACCAGGAGAAGGTTGGGAAGACCTCCTGCTTGGGGCATGCTCTGGGATTTACAGAGAGGCAGGGGACCTCCAGCCTGAGGAGGTAAGAAATGGAGGTCGTATGTCCCCAGAGACGGGGGACAAGCCAGGCTGTTTGGGGCCACACTCTGCTCCCACACAGCCAGAGGCTCTGCTGGCTGCCAGGCGTTGTGTCTCCTTAAGCTCGACTGCAAGGATTGATTAACTCACTCCATTAGTGACCAAAATCCCCCCTCTTGCCTTCAAGACAGTTTAAAAGTGAAATAAAAGCCCCAAAAAATGAGCCAGGAGTCAGGGAAACGTCATCAGACAGTCACTGTGGACCACAAAGCACCCACACGCACTCACACTAAAACCCAGATAGGAGTATTTGAGTAACTACTAGTAAACAAACCAAATAATTTAAACCAGTTAAAGAGTCAGAACATTTTCTTCACACTAAGTGAATAATTTATGGGCTGAGCTATAATAAAAATGCCCTCTCCAGGCCTGTACCGCAGGAAAATGTAGCCAGGGAAAAAAAAAAAAGATCACATTTCAGACTCATAAATAAATGAAAAACAAAACCAACAGTAAACAGAGAGAAAAGTATTGCCTTCCTGGTTCCTGGCACTGCCACAGAGACCCACAGTGTGTGGGGCAGACCTTGGTCAAGGGATCTCCTTGCCCATTGTCCCAGGAGAGATCCTAACGCTTCCTCCCCAGCTGGAAATCTGGACCCCAACCCTCCAGACTCACCCTTTAACCCATGGCCATTAGTGTTTAGAGCAGCCACAGCAGTACAAGGAGACAGTTTCCCTCACTAAGATGCTACACAAGGACTGATCCTGCTCAGGGGGCTGTTCCAGCCAACCTCTTCTAGCTGTTTCCAGCATTGCTAACAACTGACAATCAAGGCTACAAGCAAACCTCAGCACCCCTCAGCACTCTTGTACAGCCTTTAGAGCCACGAAACGCTGCCCTTACCCTCTGTGTGGCCCTTCAAATAATGGTCCAAAAAGCAAAGTGCAATGAAGAGAGGTCCCAGGGATGTGAGTTACAGCCAAAATTACTTTCACCCCTTCCTCTGAAAGGAAAACTTGCCCAGAAACTGTACTTCACTCCCACCAAATCCTGGTTAGCTGGGGCAGTTGGCAGGCCCCTGGGCTTGCAGCAGACCTGGATAAATCCCGGGGTGGGGATGGGAGGTGATGCCCTCCCAAGTATCTCCACCAGACCACCTAGAGGATGCTGCACAGGATTTGTCTTCTCCATCCCATCACAGAAGAGCTCTGGGGTCCCCCCAGTCAGCAGCAAGAGTGAGGAGCTCCCATCTTCACCCCCAGCCAAACTCCTCTGGACGTGGCCAAACCCAGGGCACCTGAGGAGCAGCTGGTGACCGTGGCATCCTACCTCGGGGCCGGCTCCGGCGTTTCCGTCTCCCCACGGACGTGCTGCGCAGCGCGGGCTGGAGCTGCCCGATCTCGATGGGTGTGTTGGTGCGGAAGCTCTCCTTGAACTTCTGCATCAGGGACTCCACCGTCTCCTGTGTCACCTCGGGAGCTGCAACACCGGCAAAGGGACTGCGGTTAAAAGAGGACCAGGCCACCCTGTCCCCACTGCCCGTACAACCCCTTCCAAGCAGAGGACAGCATGAGCCGAGGTCTGAGGCAGAAGCTCTGCCAAAACCCTCCAAAGTCACCCATGGGGACCCAACCAGTGTTTACCAAAGCCACAGAAATTAAGAAATTGGATGTTAACAGAAATTGCATTTTTCAGACTGCTTTCCAGCATCTTGGATAAGTCCTTGCCTCCTCCCCCATCTGCATGCGGGACACTCAGAAGCATCTTCCCCTTACTGAAGTTACAGCCTGAAGGGTCCAAAGCACACAGGAACCCCCCCGGGACTGAGCTGGCTTTGGGTCGGGTTTAACTCTCCTCAGGCTTGGCAGCCTTTTGTGGGCACAGGTACCCCTAGGCAAGCAAGTTTTGGATTATGGAGTGATGTGGGGGAGCCAGGCAAGTGAGGTACACCCAGCCTGGGAATGCTCCAAGCTGGGTCAGCAATCCCTGGGCTCTTCAGGGGCTGGATTAATACGTTGGGCAGCAGCAGCAGAGCTCAGAAAACAGTTTACTGCAACTCTACACAGCACATCCAGGCTTTCTAATGCATAAGTAACTCCCCTCCTTGCTCTCACAGTCCCCATCCAGTGATTCCAAATAAAACCAACCCAGAATTGTTGGATGGGCACCCGCCTGCACAACGGGAGGTTACAGGAAACCACAAAACCACTCACAAAGAGCAAAGATGAAAATCAGGATCAAAAGGTTTGTCCTCCTGCAGGCCACAAAGGTCTCCCAGGTTTAACAAACGGTTTGGCCTCTGTCAGCTCTGCGAATAAACTCATTAGCAGAATGTAACCTCTGTCCTGTCTCCATTTTGAGAGCAACAAAGTCCCCACGACTAGCTCCCGAACTTCCCCTGGCCATGGTGTGCCCACACAGTGATCACTGGCCACCTACACCCCTCTCAGATAAGGGATGGACAAGCACTGTGGAGCACGCCAGCCTGCCAGCAGTTACAGGCAGAGGTACAGTTGCGTCTCCCAGGTCCAGAGGCATGTCAGATCCCTATGGAGCTGCTCAGACACCTGGCAAGCTCAGGGTGTGTAACTGCTCCAGACCTCCGATTCCCTTCACAGCTCAGGGCAGTGGCCATTTCATCACGCCACGAGAATGTGGCCATGCAGGATGAGGCATCTGTAATCTAGAGAAGGATTCAAATGCAGGGTCTGCAGCTGACTCCTCCAACAGCACTGTGGGAAGGGAAGAGCCCCGAGCCCCCTGTGCCACACCAGCCCTTAGAGCAGCTCCCCCTCCCTCTCCCCAAATCAGAGAGGCCACTTTCTCTGTCTCCCTGAGCTTGAGAAGCTTTAGATCACCCCAGGGTGACTGTCTACCTCCGCAGGTTGTAGAGATGGAACCAAAACCTGGGAGGAGAGTGCTGTGCCCATGGGAAAGGATCCAGCCATCCAGCACTGAGCCAGGGAGTGGCAAGGATCAAACCTGCTGTTGAGGAAATGCCCAGGATGGGAAATTAAAATTTTGGGACTGCTCCAAGAGAGGGTGGCCTAAAGCACCAGCTACATTACGCCTTCCAGTCATTCAGAATCAGGCTCCCCAAAGGCCCCCGTGTTTACAGCAGGCACAGGCAGATCCCTGTGGTGTGGGATGCCCCAGTAGGCAATGTCACACGGGGAAAAAAATAAAAGAAGAAAAAAACCCCAATAAATCAAGAGCAGGAAAAGGTCTCCAAAGAGCATCTAGTCTCACCCAACAGCACACATCCAACCCTGTCCCGCAGGGATCCATAGAGGTGCTGGGGAAGGAGGCTCAGCACTCTGCTGCCGTGTCTGTGAGGGGAAACCCATCCCTGCAGCTCCTTCACCCAGGAGCAAGTGTAGCAGGGCCCTTCCTGGGAACAGATGGCAAGTTATTTGAACCTCGGGGCTGCGCGATATATAACGTGTGCAAGTGGAGCGGGGAGCTCGGGAACCGCGCGGCTGAGGCTTATTTACCGAAAGGAGGCCAGAAGGAGAGCGCGGGAGGGGAGGAGGGGGCCATGCCTTCAGCTAGCAGCACAACATGGCCAGGTCGCGGGTCTCTTGTGGTCTTTTCTCTGCTGATGGGAGCAATGGGCACAGCAGTGATCGTACCCCATCTGGCCACCACGCTCAGCACATCCATCCAGAGGCATCTGCTCGCACGCTCATCAGCGGAACGACCGCCAAAAGAGGCGGGGGGAACACATTTCCTTCACGGGGATGGGGTCCCTGCAGTTGACAGCTATTTGTGGTGTTACAAACATGCATTGCAGGAATGGGAGCAAAAAGCCGGGGCACAGCTTGCGTGCACCAGCACATGGTGGGCCTCTCCATGTGCCTGAGCTCAGGCAGCTGGAGCAATGGTGGGGAAAAAGGAAACAGGGAAAACCCACAAAACAGGGGACAAAAAAGGAAACAGGGAAAAAACCCTTGACATGATCTTGGCGCAGAGCTCAACACAGCCAGCATGGAGAAAACCCTCGCTGAGAAATGAAAGGTAGCTGGGCTTCAACTGAAGGAATGTCGGGGGTCAAGGATGAAGGAAGGAGCCTTCACGCATTGCCAACCGTGACAAAAAGGGAGGGAGAAGAAACCAGTGCACCATGACATAACAAGACACAGTGCTCACTGGGGCTGGTAGGGCTCTGTTGAATACAGGGGTGTCCGTCACATCTGTAAAAGACACACAGTCCACCACAAACCACAGTCCATTGTAAATTAAAACAGGGGCTTTGCCACCCAGGGATTTCCATGGTCAGCCACCTAAGCCTGGACAGCCAGGGGAGGAACCCACCGCCCACCTGGACCAATGTCCCTCAGGCATCACAGCCCAACATGGCAAACACAAGTTCAGCATGGCGGTGGGCGCACACGTGCACGTGCTGCCGGTGTGCTTGCCACTGCCATCGTCTGCAAAGGTTTTAACTGTTAGGGAAAGGATGGGAGCGCACACTGCCACAGCGTAGTGCAAAGCTTCAAACCCTCCAGCTCAGCCCCACGGAACCCTTGGGCTGCACATGCCAAATATGGGCTCAGCCAGTGGCTCCCGGTGTTGCTGCACTACCCGGATGCTGCTGTGGCACCATCAGTGCCCAGGCACTGGTTCTACCCGACAGCTGAACACAACGCAGAATCAGCAACAACAGGACCACCCCTCCCTGAGCAAGGCTTTGCCAAACCGCCTTCACTCCCAGCCCCCGTTTCTAGGAGATAAACCCATCAGGGCTACTGAGCTCACATCTTCGTCACCACGTTGAGAGTTTCTCCAGCCTGGCAGAGGTGGTGAGATCCACCCCGAGGTTTGGCACAATGCTATGATCTCAATCTTACCCCATCCTAGAAAAGCGAGGGCCTTTGGCAGCGAAACAGCCCCACGAACAAGCTGAAGCACAGGAAGCACGAGGCTCTTCAGCCTCCGCAAAATCAGTTTCCATCTCCAGCAGCGATTTAAGGACGCAGCTGAAGGTCACCATACCTTTGTAAAGCACATTGCATGTTCCCGTCGAACACCTCCCTCCTGTCCACCCCCATATGCTATTCTGAAAGCGATGTGCTCTCCTTATGGCTCCCCTATACGTTTGCACGTCTCCCACAAAACAATTCATACCAATCGCCTTCCTTTCTCCTTTCCTTTTTCTTGCACAAATTGCAGTTGGGAAAATATGTGGCTTGGCATAAAAATCACATCAACAACAACAAAAAAAAGTCATCAGCTGAAAAATACGAACTGTGTTCGGGTAAAAATACATTGCAATGGAGATGGAAGCAGCAGCACCCAATCCAGCCCCCGCAGGACTCCCGGAGGGACCAGAAGAGCCATAGCTCTCCTAGACACATGGGGCTGTTTTGGGGAGATACCAAAACTAGGACCTCACCAGCTTCAGTGGCCAGGAAGGATTCTCCAAAACACAGTCCCAGGCTCAAATCAGCTCAACTGCCCACAACCTGTATTTCAGAGATGCACTAGTTGTGTGCCTCCACCTCCACTGGCCACTCTTGGATGGGGTATCCACCACCCCAGGACATCCCCAAGGGCCCAGCACAAGGAACTGCAAAACCCCCTTGTGCAACCTGCGGTCTGCCAGCAGAGGCTGGGATGCCAGGATGGAACCAGTGGTGATGGAAGTGTCCCACAGCCCTTGGAAACAAGCAGTCAACTTCACGGAGATATTTTATGGTCTTCAGATGTGCCCTTGGAGGATCCCAGTGGTACAGCTGTACCACACACTGGAGGACTGCCCTCAGCCTAAGCCAAGACACCCCCTGGCAGCCCCTCTTGACACCACATCAGACCTCAGCAGGGCAGCAGCTCCTCTCCAAACCAGGCTCAAGGCCTCATGCTGCCGCTGAGCAGTTGGGAAAGCTGGGCATTCCTGGACTTGCTTTTTGCAGCGTATTAAAACAGAGCGGGGAGGCTTAAGGGCTGCAAAGGTGCCACCTTACTCTAGCCTCTCAGTCCTTGGTGTTCAGCTAAAGTTTTGGGCCCTGGAGCCACAACAGTCCCTCACACAACATCTGCATGAAGACGGAAAAGGCAACAGCAGCTTCTGTTAGAGCTTTCTACACCAGGTACTGAGTAAAACATATTTTTAGTAAACATAGTTTTTTAAGCATCTGATTTTCCCATCCCTCTCTTTGATTTCTGAGTGTCAGAGGGCAAGTGATCGATTCCTCAAAATTACCAGTGCTTAAAATGCTCCCAGAGTTTTGTAGAGAGGAATAACTCACAGAGCAGCCCAAGAGCTGCTCGACTGAGCACGCTGCCTCGCTGGAATCAAAGTGTTTCACAAGAATACATCAAACTCAATCAAGGATTACATGGAAAAGTTTGAGCACAATTAGAAGTCAAGGTTGGTGGGATTTTTACCTCCTGACCTGTGTAGGCATTCGTAACGGCACCCATGGCCATGTGTAGGACGCAGCCCCCTCGTCTCGGACACCAGCTCTTCTCCATGTCCATCTTCTGCCCTCTTGCCAACTGCTTCCAGGCTTTTCAAATAATCCTGCCCAGGGAGGTTGTGGGGTCTCCTTCTCAGGAGATATTTTAGACCTGTCCAGACATCAACTTGTGCAACCTGTCCTAGGGAACCTGCTTCGGCAGGGAGGTTGGACTCAGTCTCTGGAAATCCCTTCCAACCCCTACAGCTCTGTGAATCCACTTTTTCGAGGCACAAGGTGCTCTCCTGGGAATCACTGACGCTGCCTCAAAAGGCCTAAATGCATCATCACGTCCATAACATACCACATAAACATCAGGTATGTGTAATGCTGTTTAATAACTTTGCAATTGTTTCCTCCAAATCAGACCTTTGAGTTTCACATGCTGATGTTTCTGAATGCATGTTTTGGAAATCTCTTTTCTACAGAATATTTCAAGAAATCAACTTTCTGATTCTACTTGGGAATGAGCATAAATTTCACAATACTGGAAGTTTTCCACACGGTGGAAACCCTGTTTTGTCACCAACCCTAAATAATGGGTGTTTGTTGCTTTTTGAAGCATGAAATAAGCAACGGTGTTTGTTCTGAAACTGGGATGTGGATGGATTTTCAACAGAGCCACCCTGAAGGTACTAAACTCCAGAAAGCAGAGAGCTCAACTAGCATAAAATTAGGTAATTACGCCACTGCCTATGTGATGATGGTGGGAGAGGTTTGTACCACAACTTCACACATATTGGTATGAGAATGCTTGTGGAGAGTGATGTCCTGCCACAGACCATGGTGGATACGGCAAAGACATGAGAAACACTGAAAACTTTACCTCTCCATCTCTTTCTCCAGCCACCAAACCCCCTCCACCACCACCTCTGAAGCAGAAGTCTCCATCCCTATCAGTCCCTCGCTCTCCACCTATCCAAGTCATATGCCACGTGCGGGCGCATCACACGCCCAAGAACACCAGGAGACTACTGGCTGCATTACACAAGCAACTTTAAAAATATATATATATATATAAAAAAAATCAAAACAAAGCACAAATACCCACACATACCCATACATCAGAGGACCGAGCACCTCCTGCAATGCATACATCTCCAAGCCATCCTTAGGCAAACCCATCAGGGGAAATGATATACGTGGCACCGCGTGCTTCGCCGGAGCTGGCCCCCAGCCCAGCTGCCAGCGTGGCGCGAGGGAGGATCAATCTCTCCCCGAGAAGCGCTTTTACACAGAGGGGTTTTCAGATGCAGCAACAGAGGGATATGGGAAGCCAGGAGCGTTCTGAAAACAGGCTTGTGTTCCATCCCGACGTCTTCTTTCTTTTCTCTCCCGACCCTTTTTGTTGAGTTTTAAAATAGAAAACACACACTTTTTTTAAGGTAAGTATTAATACAGAGGTATTAATACATTCTTAGATTATTATATACATTAATAACTCTCCTTATAAAAATAGATTTTTATACGCAAAAAAAACTGATTTTAATTGCAAATTGGAGGGGGGAAGGGTAGCATAAGAAGAGATAAAGTTTTATTTGAGATGTCTCCTTTGAAGGAAACTGAACAAATGTACTTTCCTCCTTCATATATTCATGAGATGACTGCTTCCCTACCCTGTTCTCCGCCACCCTCAGCTCCGGGCTCAGAGCCAGCTCAGTCCTTATCTGGTATGAGGCAGGGGGAAAAATAAAACTCAACCCTGATAGGATCAGAAGTTTTCAGTAGTTTAACAAATCTGAAGAAAAAGTATCCATTGGTTTTTAATAAAGCTCAGGGTGCTGATGGGGAAGGGGGATGCTGGGAGAGGCTGGCACGCAGCACGGGATGGAGACGGAGACCCACATTTACTCAGGGTCCTGGGATGCCAGGGAACACCAGCACACTCCACAACCCCTCTGACCATGCACCCACTCTGCTTTACTCTTTGATTGCAAAGCTTTGCTCTTCATCCCTGCTTCACCCACATAGAGCAGGAGACAATAGCTGCAACTCCTGTCCTTACTGCAGCCAGTTAAGCTGCTCCTCAAACCGGCAGGACCTATGGGAATGCCCAGCCTTCTGGGAAGGGGCATCAGGAGCCAGAGCCCATGGCAGTGCCCGCCCAGTGCCGGCTGCCCTGACCCTTCTTCATCCTCTCTCCAGTCACGGCGCTCAATTGCTTCCCAGCTAATTGCCTCCACTCATGTGTGCAAACTAACCGTTTACTGGAAAATGCCACGGAATGTTAATTTCATTCCGAATTGGGTAATTGCAAAGCACTTCTGGGGTTTTTTTATTATAGGAAATGAGTAAGTATTGTATTAATAGCATCGTTTCCAACTTCGACCACAACTGTAGCCCCATCGACAGAGCCGGTGAGTTATTCGCCACCCAGCAGTTTCTTTTCCTTTCCACCTTCCTCCTTTCCCTTTCCCCCACCACACTCCCAACTGCCCAGGCAGGTAATTAAGATAATGCACTATAATTATGAACACAGCACGAAAGATCAAATGCTTAAGAGCCACGATCCAACGGTCTCCACCTTTGCCCTGCACCTTTGCCTGGTGAGCACCCCACAAAGCAGCCGGGTCTCTGCATGTTTTGGGCTGCCACCCACCAGGTTTGACCTTCCCAGGAGCTGTTTCTGACTAGGAAATCCTTGTCTCTTCTACAAGGCAAAGACTTTTCTGGCACATCCCTCCCTTAACATCAACAAGGCACTGCAGACTGGGGTTGTTCAGCCTGGAGAAGGCTCCAGGGAGACCTTATTGTGGACTTTCAATACTCAAACAGAGTTTGGAAGAAAGATGGGGGCAGACTTTTAGTAGGAGCTGCAGCAAAAGTTCAAGGGGTAACAGTTTTAAACTAAGAGAAGGAAGATTTAGGCTAGATAGAAGGAAGACATTTTTTGCAACAAGGGTGATGAAGCACTGGCACAGGCTGCCCAGAGAGGCTGTAGATGCCCCAGCCTCAGAAACATCCAGGTTTGGGCTGAACAGGGCTCTGAGCAACCCGATCTAGTTGAAGGTGTCCTTGCTTATTGCAGGGGGTAGGACTGGATGATCTTTCAAGGTCCCTTCCAACACCTAAATGTTTTTTGATTCTGTCATTTGTTCTGCTGCAAGGTAAAGGCTTTGACCCCAGGATGCTGCTCTGTTAATATGCCCCATCTACCCCTGATCCCAGCACCAACAGGGTCTGGGCCACTGGAGACTTTGCTTCCCACTATCTCCACTCCAATAAAACCCTTAACTTACCTTTTCTTTTTATGAGGCACCATAACTTTATCGCTTACACAGAGAGCAGAGACGAGCAGGAAAGATGGGCAGACCCTCAGCAGCAGCTAATGCTCCTCAAGTTATAAAATAATGGAGAAGTTAAATAAGAACACTCTGGAGAAAGGTTCCCAATTTGGTGCTAATGGGCACACGAAGCGGCCCGGGCTAATGTTGCGTGGAAGAGAGCTGACGGCTCAAGAGCACAGCGCTGACCTCCACCGCACATCTCCAGCAACTCCACAACACCAGGGGAAAATCTGTGCCGGGAGCCAGCTGGGGCAGGGACCCACTGAGGGCAGGAGAAGGCTCCATCCCCACCTGGCTGAGGGACCTCATCTGGAGGATGAGCCTGAAGGAGCAGCACTTCAGCATCTGTAAAGCAGGAGTGTGAGAGAGTCCCAGCACCCCTAGGAATGGACAAAGCAGGGCAGGCATCCTGGAACAGCAAAGGCCAGGAAACATGGGTGGGAAATGTCCCATGGTGACCTCTCTCTGGTCTCAACCCCCACTCAACTCCCTACTCAGCAGCATGGCATAGAGCGAATCTGCTGGTTGGATGTTAAAAGAAGGGCAAACCACCAAAAACCCATACTGCAATGGGGCCAAGGAGCCTTAGCAATGCACGCAGCAGCAGGGACCAGCCACCTCCCATGCTGGAAAGCACTGAAGTACGGGTTATAGGCAGGAAAGAAGGATTTAGGAAGCAGCTCGCTAACTCCAAAGACAACCTGGAGCTGTGGGAACATCCACAGAGCCCAGGCTATCAAAAGCAAGCCCCTTCCAAGCCAGACAGGTGGAGCAGCGAGGCTGAGCACCGCCAGACTTCACAGGACCTGGTGGGTGCATCACTGAAAATGCTGTAACTCACCGGGGCCGTCAGAAAGGATTGATTCAAAGCACCTTGTTAATAAGTTTCCTCTCCCACCGGTCCTTCGCGTAGGTCACTGCCCAATGATAAATGGGACTGGAAGGTGCCTGCAGACCTAATATCAGCGCAGGTGCCTGGCCTCGATCCATCTTCCTTAGGAACCAGCTGACAAAACTAACCATCTCGGTGCTACAGCCAGGTAACACATGATGGATAGGAGGAGGGCATGCAAACAGAGCCAAGACCTGGAGCTGCAGCTGCCCTCCCTGATCTCTTCCCCATAAAATCCAGGACAGACCGATGAGGAGACCACTTCACCTAAACCAACCAGCGCAGCCCTGATGCTGATAAAGGCAAGGCAAAGAAGTGACAAGCATTGTGTACCAAGAAAAGCCCATTGCCCTAATGCACCCAACAGGATCTAGAGCAGTTTCAGCTCTGAGCATCCTAAGAACTGACTGAGTACTCACTAGCATCTATGTATTTCCAGCAGAAATGGGAACATTGTGTGTTTGTTCTCCATCCCAGACTCCAAACCTTCTTCTCCTGGTCAGCCTGACTTCTGAAACCAGTGGTGGGTTTTTGCTCCATGCTGACACCATGGAAGGACAACCTTGGGCAGAGCTGCAGCAATCCCAGGCCCTCTGCATTGCACACTAAGTAGCTGCAAGATGCAACCCAGCACAGAAATCCAGGAGAGGGAAAGACACTTGGGATCCCCAGAATCTCCCAAGGGGAATAAACAGCCACTATATTATTTCTTAGGGTTTGCATCAGGGGAAAAAAGTAAAAAAAGGATTACCTCAAAGCTAATCCTGGTCAACAACTGGCCTACAACCCAGCTATGCCTTAAATAATGTAGTGCTTTATCAAACATTCATTGTGATGCACAGAGTGATGAACAATGCACGCCTGGCATTTATATAAATATAGTTCCTGATGGCTTGTTTTCCTTGGACAGCCAAAACTTCACAGCTTATCTTCTGTGAGCTTGTGATTTTGCCTGGACAAAAAGCACTTTGGACACCTGGGGAATCAGGACAACTGCACACAAAACTGCCTCGACATCTCCACAGGAACTAGCAGCCCCACAAAACCCAACAAAACCCCACACTAAAAGACCTGCTGCTGACCCAAGGAGCCACAAGTCACCTACCTGTGGTTGGGAGAAGAGGTGACCACATGATATATTGTCCAGCAACAGAGTGAGACCACCCTGAGCCTCACAGAGTGACAATAAATCAGCAGGGCTCCAGGAAGCTGCCATCCCTATGGGATGCTCAGAAAAATGCTGACATATTGAAACACCCCTTTTTCACTCCCAATGGCACCACCAGAAGCAGCTTTTCCATCTGCTTCTTCCCTGCTCTGTCTCATGAAATTACAAGTGGGATACACCAAAGCTGAAGAGAGGGAAGAAAACCAAGAAAACTACGTCAGGAAATCCAATCTACTGGCCTTTATCAACATCTACACTTACCATGGGCCAGGAAGAGTCCTGACTGGTCTGAGATGTTTAAATCTTCATTAGTCATTAAGCACATGCCAACATGGTAATGCCCTTGGCCAAGGGGATGCAGCACCAGAGGAGGCCATCAGCTCCCAGGAACTTCCACCATCCCTTCTGACCTGTGAAGATATCCTGTGCTCACTCCCATGCATCTGTGGTGCTTCAGGCCACTTTCTCTGGGGGGTGTCAGGGAGGGGGAGCATCCCCCACAGGACCAGCAGGCCAGGAGACCATTGTTCCTTCCTTCCCTCCATGTTGAGCAACCCAAACTCTGGATGAAGGCAGCCAGTTCAGTGTGATAGGATATCAAAACAAATCTAAAACTCCAGTCTGGCAGCTCTCCATTCAGAGCTCAAAAGGTAATTAATATATTAATTATGACTGTGTTTATCTCTCTGGAAAGCAAAACTTTTCCCTGGCAGGTATGGCTGTTTTCTAATCAATGCTAAAGTCAGAGCTGGCATCACCATAAAACTAAAGGACCCAACAGCACATCCACTGTCATCTCTGCAACTGGGGCCCCTGTTCTCTTCATTAATGCACTCAAATCAGCTGGAATTAAGCATGTTGAACTTAAAGACACGTTTAATTTCTTTAGCAACTCAAGACCCTAGCTAAGCATGTGCTTAAACATTGTCTGAATTGGGATCTGATTCCTGCCCTCTTTGGCCTCTTCCTTTTTTCCTTATTTTATTTCTGTCAAGCTGAAATTTGCAGCTGGCTTTTTCAGCCAGGAATAGGGGATTGCAAAAAACACTTTCCACTGGCAGGCTACGTGAATATACATTTTCAAAGGTCCCTGTAAATTACGCAAGGAGTTGGCGGGGATTAGAGCTGGGCAAAGCTGATCACGTACAAAGAGGGTCACGATCCCATCAGGTCACTGGAAAGAAGACAGAGCCCCAAGACAAATCAGATGCCAGCCTGACGTACTATCCCATTTTAGCTTCCAGCCCCGGCAAAAGTTAAGCTATCATTTTATTTATTAAAGGCTCAGAAAGCCTCTGGTTAATGCTTGGATTCAGGGTGGCACTGCATCTGCCTACCCGAGAGAAGGGCAGCTGTAGGCAGCAGCTCCCAGCCCCAGTGATGATGGCTCAGCCCAGTGTGGCAGGGATCTCCCAGCCCACAGCCAGCCACAACCCCAGCTGAGCTCCGATAACCCCTCAAGGATGCTGGGTTGTCAGCTCAGGGACAGTATCACCAAGGCAATCATCTTGCTCCCATTGCCCTCGAGCTCTCTGCCCATCTCCATCACGAAGGAGAACACCATCACCCTGCCCATTACGAGGGCATCGCCTCTGACATACCTGGGCTTTAAATCTCATGTCCAAGATACTGGAAATATTCATGTATTTGTTACAAATAAGATCTCTAGAACACAGCTTAACTACCAGCCCTCCACATCTCAGGCCCCAAAACATCCCTCCAGGGCAAAGCTGGAAGAAGCTTCACTGGGAGGTGAAGATGATGACTGAAATGCAGCCACCAAAACAGCTGCCCCTGTGCTGGTGGGTGGCATAGGAAGCTCCCTCTCCTTGTCACCAGGACCCCTCCCCTGCCTGCTGTTATCTCAGATCTGAGCCAGTTCTCTCCCCTGCAAAAACCCCTTCTCCTACAGTTCTTCTGGACCACATCCCACAGAGTGTTTTGGCCAGGAGACCACAGGCTGTCAATCCCTTACATTAGCAGTTCCTACATTTCCTTTTGTCCCCCATCTTCTGCCTGGCTTGGCTCCCCTCTCCATCTCACAGGTGAAGACTGGACCTTTAAGTGACATGACCATGGTTACCAGAGCAGCCAGTGGCAGAGTGAAGGCAGATCTACACCTCCAGGTTCTCTCTAGGTGCCAGGCCATTTTTCAGGCACACTCAAAAGCCCCTTGCTACCACTACAGAGAAAAGCATCCACGGATCAAGTAAGAGAAACTTCAGAGGTTTACCTCAGTTCACACAGCAGGTGACAAGAAAGTCCAGGAGATATGAATTCAAGATGACTGCACAGCCACACCTTTGATATGCCTATGGTATTAATCATTGGTACCATCAGTAATAAGTCCTGTCTCCTGTCTAGACTTGGAGGCCATACCCAGACTGCAGAGCCTGTGAAGCCAGCACGAAGGCCCGCTTGAAAAGTTCTTTTTTTGAACATGAAAGAAACTGAGAAAATAAGGCTGGATCCTTTGTTGCAGGACTGGAATTGCAGATACTCCATTTTCAAGTCTGACATCTATTTTCTGCTCGCTTTTCTCCAGGCAGTAGTTCAGCTTCTCACTGATCCTTAGGAGATTTAGCTTGGCAAAATCTTCTCGGGGAACTTGTGGGTAGCCCCACATTCAGGCTTGCTGGGCTTTTATCTGCCTTCCTTTACCATCTCCATCTCTGTGCATCCAACACATCCCATCTGGGGATGCTGCTGTGGTGCCTGCACCAGACTGGGAACCGAACCTGCTCAAACAGCACCTGATGGGCAGAAGCGAAGGGCTCCTGCTGCCATAGGTGAGACCACATCGGTAAAGAGGAGAGCTGGGTATATTAAAACATAAAAGCAAGTTAGAGATTCCCAAAGGACTGGAGCTCAAGACCATCTGCTCAGGAAAGGCAGGAGAGCAGAAATCATCAGGAACACAGACTAGAAACTACCCAAAGTGAGGACAGAGGCAGTGAGGAACACTGACATCACCTTCATGAATTTACCCCTCCGTCACAGAACTCAGGGATGCACAGTGACTGGGTTCAGACACAAGGGTCTCCCCACCCAAGGCCAAGAGCCCAGGAACAAACCGCACCCCACAGCACAGACCTCTCTTGGCTCCACACACCCCCATGGGACGCGAAAACCCTGGAGACAACCCAAAACCACGCAGGGCTGGTGCAACCCCCTTTCCACACCGGCACAAAGGGATCCTTTGTGCCTAATTAGGACTGCCTGGCTATTGCCTCCTTCCTCGCTCCATTTCATTTTATTATATTAATTTCAAAAAAGACTACTTTTCTTCTTAAACTGCCTTGGATTTCTTCTTCTGTCTAAATTCATCTGGGTTCTGGGCAATGTCACCAGGTCAGTTTGTGCTCCTGCTGCAATTCTAATTTTGTCAGCTTTCCATTTTCTAGGGACTTGGGGGATTTTTTTTTCCCATTCTCCTTTTTATTTAATTTTTTTCTCCCCTCTCTCCTCTTCCCCCAAGTCAAAAATGATTTTGCATAACAGTCATAATGTTAATGGCCCTGCACAGCGCATCCAGATTACAGCTGCAGCTAGGGAGAAATAAACATCTCATCTTTGCCCTGCTGTTTATCTACCCACAGCAGAGCCTGGTATCAGGTCAGAACCTGTAATTTCATTAACTTTATCATTCAGACGGGCTTGTTGCTAGATGTCATTATTCAGCACATTGCTCCCGTGTTTTGTTTGTGCCGGGCTTCACTTCAGATGCTCCGGCGTCGCGTGGGAGCAGCCCTCCTCATCTGCATCACTGCTTAGTGCTGCCTGAGACTTGGGAAGAAAGTTTGGCTCATTGATCCACGCTCTGCTTGCCCATGATTTGAAAAACACTTCTGCTGCTCAACCACTCGGGCAGGGACTTCTCTCCTGGTTTTGCAGGGCTACATGGAGCACAGTCACCCAGTGCAACTCCCCCGTCATCCCCCATCCCAATACATCCAGAAGGTCCATGTGGGGAATAAGAACACCTCACACTCTTCCTCATGGAAAAGGTGAGCCCCACAGCCATCCAGCACAGGGTGCGTGGATCCTGAGTGATGGAAAGCACCCGCCACCAGCGCGACACGGCACCTGCAAATCAATCACTGCGTGGCATGTGGGGGAAAGCAAGTGGCACAGGTAGGCAGAGGGTGAGCCAAAACCCTCCATCTTCATCGGATTTGCCATCCCAAGTAATTAATGTTGGGAAGTGACACTTGAAAGAGCCTCTAGTGACAGCCCCAGCAACGATACCATTTGGAGCCTGCTGACAAGTCCCAGCTGATGTCTTATCACAGCTACACCACATGAGCGGCGAGGAGGGCTCTTCCCCTGGGTGCTGATGTGGTCCCTGAGATGCAAGCACAGCTCCTTGCCCAGCCCCAGAGAACACACCAAATCCGGCAGCTCTGGTGTGTAGGGGAAGGTTGCCCTGTCCTGAGCTAGGGCCATGCTCCACAGCTCGGCTGGCACATCCACCTTCAATCCACCGGGAGAACTGTGCCTGAGAACGAATTTCCAATCCCAGGGGATCTCCCGGTACGCTGTGTCTGCTCACACCAACTGCAGCTTCTCCAGCCCACCTGCCACATCCCCATGGGAATCCCGGCCACATCTGCTGCCTGCAGGCAGGTTGAAGCACCTGTGTGCACAGTGCATCTGACACCTCCTGAATCACCACGTTCCCCCTGTGTGTGCAAACCAAGTCCACATGCAAAGCACGTATATTTACATTTCTGGTATAAAACCCCCTAGGTCTGAAGTACATCCACCTTGTCCTTGATGATCCAGGCTCTGACCAGCTTCAGCAGAGAGAAGCAAGCAGCACATACCACAGCTCGACTCCTTGAGCAAAGCCTCATCCAAGAGTGACCATCTGGGAGGAAACACACTGGCACTGTTTGGAAGGATGAAAGCAGGTAAGGCACCAGCCTGCCTCCATCCAAGGCACAAATCCCAGTGGCATCGTGAGTTGAACTGGTAGGAGCATTTGTGACCATATTTTCCAGCCTGGGGCAGCCCTGGCTTGGGGGGTGGTTCAGCCAGTATAAGAAGTTCTTTACTGCCAATTCCTGAAGCCCTCAGATAGTTTAATATTCTGCCCTAGATCTTGTTTACTATTATGTTTTGAAGAGGACTGAAATGCAGTTACTGCTGTCTTCCCCACTCACACAACTCTAAATAATTTATAGAAAAGCAAAACAAAGACGAGAATATGAAAGAATAAAAGAGGCAGCTCAGTTACGCGACGTGAAGGCTTTCATTCCTTCATTCTCTCCAAGCAGAGGGCTGGGGAAACATCTCTTAACACCACAGGCCAGTAACAGCCAGCCATACACAAAGGGGGATGCCAACGCAAATGCTCGGATCAGCACTGGGGGGTGGCAGATGGACCCCTACGCACCTCCACCTTGGCTTGAGCAACAGTAACCATCACCACTGTGATAACAAGAGTAAAAAGTGCTGTCAGGGGGAAGAAGCACAACCTCAGGCAGCACTTGAGACCATCACAGGTGCAGGGACCTGCTTTCTCAGCACACTGGGCTCTCCCCAGCTCCGATGCTCAGAGCTGCAGCGTCTCCTCCACAGACCCAAGCAGCACCCCCCTTCCCATCCCTGCCCCCCATCGCTGCCCCTGTGGGTGCTCCAACAGGGATTGCTTGGTCTTTAGGGAAGCTCAGCGGCTCATGAGAAAGAGGGGAGAAGACCCCCTGAGCCCCTTCCCTGCACAGAGGCAACAGCCTCCAGAGTCACCCAGCAATTAGCACTAATGTACTTTGCTTTTGTTTGTTTGAATGCATTTTGCTGTGCCTCGCAGGTGAACAATATTAAACAGCTTCTAATGATGATTCAATAAGCAGAGGTGGGTGTTGCAGCTTCAGAGAGACAGACTTTAAAAATGCAGGCAATCAAGTGTGCATTAGCCGAAACACTCAGGGGAGAGCACCGCTCGCCTGCGTACAGGAGACCCATCCCCCCAAGATATGCAACGGCACCTGTGCAGCCTGTGGCCCCTCCAAACCCATGCAGAGGTGGGCAGCACCCATGTTCTCCAAGTGCAGAGAGCACAACACAGTCCAGCAGCGGGACTTTATCTGCAGTTAAGAAAACACCTAAATGAAAAGCAGCCAGTCTAGACTGCTCTCACACTGACCTCCTCCATGAGTTCCTGAGTGCCTCCCAGTAGCACCTTGAGAGTCACCACCAGCACCCACCTCCTGTGATTGGGTGTCCCCCCTGCCCCAGGGGAAGCTGCACGCACAGGGTGACCACAGGTAGCAGCTGCCTGTGTGATCACTGCCAAGCCCTGTCCGCACAGGCTCCCTGCACCCAGGGCAGCCAGTGACACCGTGTATGTGACTGCTGCTGACTATAGAAAACCTGTCCGTCTGTCCTACCACATCCAGCCTTTGGCTACACACTGTATTGGACTGTTTTACCCATAAGGGACCCCACCGCTACTTTCTTTCTGAGCTGGGCAGAGCTTTGGGCAAGGGAAACCCCAAAGGGACCAGAGCTCCTCCAAGTCCCAGCCCAGCACCTCTGGGGAAGGCACAAAGCACCTGCAGCACCTCACCTGCTCAGGAACGGGCACCCCAGCTCAGCTCCCACCAAGCAGCTCCCTGCAGCTGCTGCAGGGGTTTATACCTTACCCCATATTATACCTTTCAAGCAGCCAACGCCACAGAGACAGGCAGCAGCCAGCACCCACACTTCAGGAACCACACAGGCTTCCTTCTAATTCAACCTACAGATGCTCTATGATGCTGTTTGCCATGCCAAACACCACAGGTGGGAAAGGGTTCACGTTTGGGGTATCTCACCCACTGGATCCACACAGACCTAGCTCAGCACTTCTGGCTGCATCAAGAATGTTGTGATCTGCCATTTCCAACTCCACACAGGGCTCCTGTGTGCTTGCCTTAAACCTACAGCCCTGACGACTTGGTTTGCAGGTGACTACAGAAGCATTTGTCTGGTTGCTGAGAGAATAAAGCACAAGGGATGTGTTACTGCCACTGACAATACAGCTTTATGGAGCAGCTCTCCGAGGAGCACAGAGGCTCAGCAGGCTGGCGGAGCCCCAGCGCACCGACACGTTTGCTCCTAGAACTGATGCCCTGCTTGACAGCAAGGCAATGAACATTTCTGCCACCTGGAGAGCCACAGCCAGCCTGATGGATGCCTGTGTGCTCACATTCATCCACAGCAAGATGTCTGTATGAACCCCAGCATTCCCATCCTGCTGAGGAGACAGGTATTCCAGCGCTGCTGGAACAGCAGGACCAACTCCTCCAGACCACCACACACAAGGTGTCGCATAAGCCCGCAGCATACAAAGCAACTCCCTCCCTGGGGAAATGCCAGCTCTGCTCCCCCAGCCAGGCACCCCCCAAACCAATGGGGTTTTGCAGGGGCCACTGTCATTGCTGGGACCAAAACCACTGAGCCTGAAAGTGGAGCCCTGAGATTCCCACCCACCAGCCAGGCTTGTGCTGGGAACACAAGGCTGGTTTTGGAAGAGGACATGGCAAAGAAGACAGGTCAACTCCCACGAATCCACGTCTCTGTAGAGCTCCTGTGCACGCAGCTCATGTGCTCCTGTGCACGCAGCTCATGTGCTCCTGTGGCACCCAAACCCACAGCCCAGTAGGACAGTCTGCGAGGGGACCTGGTCTTCTGGGCTGGCAGCAAAAGCCAAGGGCTCTACTACTGTGCCTCAGTTTCCCCAGCACTGCCAGTTTTCAGGAGGAGCAGTTCAGGACATGAACTGCAAACCACCTCATAGGTGACAGCTGAGGACCAAAGCCCAGAGGGCTACATTGCCTATGCACTGATGAGCCACCCTCTCGAGGTGATGCCACACAGGATGGACACCCTGGCAGGGGATGGGGAGAGGAAAAGAGGAGAGAGAAAAGCCACAAACCTTTCTTCTCGTAGTCAGGCTTCTCCTCCCCACCCCGACCCAGGCTCTCCAACGTCCGTGTCACCTGGCTGCCAAATTCATCCTCCCTGGTGCTGGGCTCTGCCCGACGTGGTGTCTCCTCTTCCTCCTCATCCTCGTAGTCATCCAGAATGGGGGTCTCGCGGATGGGTACCCCAATGACCGAGTTATGGGCCTGAAGGCGTGAGTTGCGGAAGCTCTCGCGGGCCTGGGGGCCCAGCAGCACCGAGGGGATGTAGTGGATCTCGTGGGTGGCCTCCGTGCTGGCACTCTTCTGCGGGATACGGCGGCGCTTGTGCCAGCGTCGCTGGGCGTACAGAGCCACCGTGAAGACCAAGAGGAGCAGGAGCAGCGCGATCAGCCCACCCTGCAGAGGAGAGCAAAGGGTCAGGGATGCACAGGGATGGGTCAAGAGACAAGGTGTAGAGGTGGAGCAGTAGATGCTGTGTCCAGCATCCACGGATCCTCTTCCACCCCCAAGAATCCTTTTCTCAGTGCTCCACAAACCACACAGGGCTTGGGGGGAGGGGAGGAGAGGTTCACAGAGCACTCACACACACAAGGTACAGGTGGGCAAGCTCCCTTGCATGGGGAGATGGGAAAGGAGGAAAATGTGTTAAAACAACCCTCCAACAGCAAACCCTCAGCAGAGACACAACATTTCATGTGACAACAGTGCAACAAGTGGCATCACACAACCACCACTCCCAGGGGTGCGGCTACTCCAGGTTACATGTTTACACCAGGTTTGATGTGCCTATGGTTTCAGCAAGACTTCAGCTGCAGAACTGGGGACACTGCACAACACATTACAGACCAAAGCCTTCTCTGCAAAGCTCTCCTCTTCCCCTCCCCTCCTCCAAGTTTTCTTCAATGCAGCTCCCAACTCCATCACCATCCAAACCAGAAAAAAGCCTCTACTGAAAAAAAAAAAATAGAACCCTACCTGACTTCCACACTCAGAAGCAAGGAACAGTGTGGACACCTCAACCTGCAAGAGCAGTGTCCTGGTTTCAGCTAGGACTGAGTTAGTTTTCTTTCTAGCAGCTGGTACAATGGTGTTTGGGAGTTGGGATGAGAACAGTGTGGATAACACACTGATGGTTTAGTGGTTGCCAAGCAGTCAAGGACTTCTCAGTTGTTCCTGCTGCCCTGCTAACAAGGCGGCAGGGGACACCCAGGAAGCTGGGATGGGACACACCATGGACAGGTGACCCAAACTGGCCAAAGAGGATATTCCATACCAGTTATGTCATGCTCACCATAAAGAGGGGCTGGGGGGAGGAGAGGTGCACAGCTCCAGGATGGGCAGTTTTTGGGGATAGCCCAGCTTCAGTAGAGCTCTGAGCTGTATGGCCTGAACTGTGCAGTGTGGTGAGAAACTGCAGTGTGTAGCATCAGTTTCATATATTTTTGCTATAGAAGTCCTGTTACTATTATTTCTCTCTCTGCTGTCCTAGTAACCTATCCTTATTCCAACCCACAGGGTTCACCTTCCCCACCCCACCCAGAGCAAGCAGCTGAGCAGTTACCAGTTCCCAACTGGGGCAGAACCATGACAAGCAGATACATGTTTCCTTGAGCTTACACAGCACCTGACATACAGAGACCCCAGAGCATCACCAGAGCTCCCCAGCGTGAGCCACCCACACATCCCCGGCATCAAGTCGAGACCATTTCCACAGAAGGGTGCTTTGCCAGAGAGAAACCACAGCACACCAGACTCTCCAAAGGGAGGCCCAGTGACAAGGACATAGTGGGGGCATGAACATCCACACAACTAACCACACTGCAAACTCAAGTCCAGCTTCTGTGCCGGAGTCCCTCCAGCAAAGCAAGGGCTCCCACCAAAAAGAAGCATTTCAGAACAATGTAGATAAGACTAGTAGGAAAAGTCTTCTCCAAGGCATCAAGATCAACCCTGAGCTGCCCAGCTGGACACTGCTCACGACTGGGGGCTCTCTGCAACTGCAAACTGGCTGCAGGGCAGAGCAGGGCACTCACCACTCCATACTCACAGGTACACAGGTACTTGTCTTCCCTGGAAAACCACAACCAAAGACCGATGCTCAGAAAAGGCCAGGGAGACCAACAAAGCCCTGGCACAAGGAGCAACTTCACTGCCCAGAGCAAGGGAGGGCATCCAGGCATCCACCTCCCATCACCCCCAGCAAACAGCTTGGAGAGGATAAACCTGCCAGCACACTAAATTACAGACACAGATAATGTTAATGTGCCATTTCCCACCCAGTTTGGGAACGGCAGGGTCTGCTCAAGCAAGCTGAGGGCTCCCAGCCCAGCCTGGCTGCAGCTCTGCATCCTTTGGGGACAGGCCAGAGGTCACTACTCCATCCAGCCACTGAGACAGCAGCCCCATCTATGCCCAGGAAAGGCCAGGGATGCCTGTGCCAGCCTCTTGGGTGAGCACGCATGGGCTCAGAGCAGGTGGCTCAGTTTCATCGTGTGCCTTTCGTCCCTGACCCCATGCCAGCAGCTGCTTGTTTAACCATGACACACGCGCCAGGAGAGGTTCCTGGGGAAAAGGGAAGGGGAAAAAAAAAGTCAAACTTAGGAGGCATTCAAGCCAGCCTCATTTTAATCTATTTTTCATGTTAAATTATCCAACTGAGGGAGCTGGAGAGAGAAAGGGGAAGGAAGGGATAATATGAGAAATGTTTTATTTGACAATGTGTCATTCGGAAACTGATTATTTCTGTCTCTGAGCTTTTTAATATTCCCAAACAATGGCCGAGCCGCACGGGGATTTGGTATTCTAAGGCTGGATTTATAATACTCTGTTCTGCAGTGATAAGAACACGGGCCTTTAATCCTCTGAGCTGTGAACATGCATATTCTCCCACGTAATGTCCTTCCCACCGCGCTCCCACGTGCCCTGGGCCGGCCGAGCAGGAGTCACTGGGTTGCTGAGACCCACAGGAGAGGAGGAGGGAAGGGAGGAGGAGGATGGCAAGGAAGAGGACTGGCTGGGGACAGCCCATGTGTGTGCAGAACCACAGGGCTCGTGGCACATGAGCACATCTCACCTGAAGCTGGAAAGCAGCAAGGCTGGGACTTACTTGAGGGAAAAGCTATGGAAGGAGCTGCTGCAAAGCACAAGAGTCTGGGCGCTCACAGACATTATGAAGGCTGTCCAGCTGCTGCCCTGGAAGGCCATCACTGTCCAGGTATCTAGTAGAGATGCTGAGCAATTTCTGAGCAGCAAGAGGATACATGCTTCTTCCAACACAAGCCACTACTCTTCTCTATCAAAGCAGTGACAGAGGAGGGGGTCCTACCGCTCCTCTGGGGTCTGGGCAAGATTCCTTGCAACAGTCCCTGCCCTGTCTCTGCCTGGGCTCCTCAGTCAGTTCTTCTCCCTGCAGTGGGGTGGACCCACATGACATGGGTCCCCCCAGGAGTCATCCTCCAGCCCCACAGCTCTGCAGGCAAACACAACTGCAGTGGTACGGCCCAGCCATTAGGACAGCAAACCCCAAGGGGCTGCTGGCTGCTGCAGCACAATGGGACTGAAGTCACAGGAGAAGGTCCCAGGCTGGAGGAGATGGTTTGGGCTGGGTAGACCTGTTACACCCAAGCATCCCTTCTGCACTGCAAAACACACCGCATTCAGCTGGGTCTGACCTGAACCCTTCTGCTGCTGCCACTGAACACTGACACATACTAAGTCTTACCCTGGAAAGAAAACAAAAATCCCCATTTCTTTCCTAACTTTGAAGTCCCAAATGCTTCCACACCACATCCAGCTCCACTTACTGTCCTGCATCACGCTGACAACCAGCCCCATCACTACTGATGCTGGATGACATGGGGCTCTCACAGCCCAGGGCCATCACTCCATGGACAGTCCCCCAGGACAGGC
Organism: Gallinula chloropus; assembly: GCF_964237585.1. Taxonomy (NCBI): domain Eukaryota; kingdom Metazoa; phylum Chordata; class Aves; order Gruiformes; family Rallidae; genus Gallinula; species Gallinula chloropus. The sequence goes on along the minus strand of NC_140103.1, from coordinate 8,473,709 downwards.
AGGCTCTGTATGGCACAAACCCTGCAGAAATACACCCCCCCCATCACACCCTGCAGCTTCGGAGAGCTGGGGCTAGCGGGACCCCAATGCCAGAGTATCACATCACCCTGCACAGTCCCAGCAGCAAGCCATGGTAAGCAAACAGGTATCAGCAGTAGCTTCCCAACCCTCGGAGCTCTTCACACTGTGTGTTTTTCCTTTCTTTCCTTTTTGGCCGTGAAGGTAATTAAACACTAGAACAATTTACCAAAGGTTGTAGTGGATTATCTGTCACTGTCAAGTTTTTATTTTACTTTTTTTAAACCAAGCCTGGATGCTTTTAGAAGACTTATGCTTTATGTCAAATGAGAAGTAAAGGCTTCAGGGAGTTCTTGTGTACAGCAGATGATCCCGTGGTCTCTGCTGGTCTTCCACTCACCCAACTTTGTCCTTCCCACGTTGCTATGTGAGTCACAGCATTTACTCTCGAGCACCTTAACTCTCTTGCAAACATTTCACCCCCTCCCCAGATCAGCTCAGATGTAAAAAGCACCACCAGCCTGAGGACACAGGCAGGCAGGCACGACACATCCAGCTAACACACCTCAAAGGGGAGATCCTCAGACCTACGCACCTCAGCACACAAACCTCTCCTGGCTCATCTCAGCCACTGCTGAGGGCTACAATAAAGCAGTGCTCAACAAGCAGGTGTAGCAAACATTTACATTAGGTTTTAGCCATGCTCTAATTAGAGCTAAAGGATTTCTAATTAATTTAACTAAAAGTGATGGCTGATGGCAGCACGGAGACTATAAATGCCGTTTCACCAGGTAGAGTCCTGCTCCCCCTCACAGATCCTCTGAGGCCACATCCCAGAGTGAACAGCAGACAAAAGTGGAGCTGGGATCATCAGTGTTAATTGGCAATCAATCCTCTTGGCCAAACCCTCTCCTGCAGCCAAACTGGGAGCAGACCCTCTCAGTGCCTGGGCTGGCAAGAGGCAATCCCAGGTCTGTCCACCTTCTCCCTCCCAGCTCCACCAGCAGGTCCCTTCACTACCCCAGACCCTGCACCAGGACCCCCACACCCCACCCAAGCTCTGCTCAGGACAACTTCAGGAGAAAACCACCATATTTTATGTGTTCAGGCTGCAGGGCTTCTGCTTCTTTCTTCCCTTCCCAGATCAAACCTCTGCACCACACCAGCTTCTCCCTAGGACTCCTTTGCCTTACTGCTCTTTTTCTCTTTGCTGCACCTCTCGATTTAAATATTTCTTCTGCAAATCTTAATTAACATGCTGTTTGCACCTTCCTTCAGATCATTAACGATGAAAAATAAGGCTGATCTCTGCAGACTTCTCTCAGAGTCTTTCCTCTCCTGCACACTGCTGTTTATCATGACCTCCTCTGCACCCTGCTGCTTTCTTGCCCTCCTGGGGTGCAGGACATACCCACGGACCATATGCAATCCCTCCGGCTTTAAAGTAGCAGCAGGGATGGGGAAAGGATGTTAGAGAGCATGCTCCTCTCTAGAACAGGGGTACCACCAGCCTCCAGCTTCTGTCCCCAGCCTCTGATGGGGGAGTTTGGGCTGTTTCCTGCACCCATGGCACCTCTGTCCATCTATCCATTCTCACATCTGTACACACCAGCCCATCACAACTGAGTCTAAAAAAGACAGAAAATATGGGCATGCCTTCAGCTTTGTGGTAAGAGGTGATGGGTAGGGGAAAGAGACCCCAGATTACCCCATCCACTGATGCCCAGGAGGGCAGGGTGGGTTTACTGGAGCCCAGCGAACACACACAAGGAGGGGGAGGACAGGACAGACCCAGGGCTTTGAGAAACAGGCTTTGCAGGAAAAAGTCTGTTCTAAAAGTGAGAAGGAGATGAAAGGGGAAAAAAAAAAAGTCAAAAAAGATCTGGTTCCAGTCCCACACTCCAAACCACTCCATGCCTCCTCCCCATAGGCGACAGCAATGATGCGGGGCAAAGCTACCAAAAAAACCCACAGCATTTTCTCCCTGCACGCTTCAAATCCCCGTTGGAGCACCGCTTCACCAAGGTGCTTAACCACACGCTTAACTTTAAATGTGTGTTTAATTCCCATTACAGTCCATGAGACTAAAGCACACACGCCTCAGCGCTTTGCTGAGCGGGGACGGCTGCTTGAGTTGTGGCCTGAAGAGAGCTTTATTACTGCTTCCCACAGCCCTGACATCACAGCCAGCCCCCCAGTGAGGATGGGGCTCTACCTTCTGTTGCCCTTGTTATCACAGCCACATCCCCTAACTCTGCCCTGAGCTAACAGCACCTCTGAATCACCCTCTCCAAAAGGAGTCTGCAAGGGAGCGCAGGATCCAACCCAGGGGTTTATAAAAGGCAGGCTTCCCTCTGGATCGCTCCATCAGGGCGGTACGGATGCGTCCTACGCTGCTGCTCTGCTTGCCATGCTGTACGTACACGCATCGGGTATAAATTTAATAGCATACAGAGTCCTGCAAAGTATACCACACGCACAAGAGATGAGAGTTACAGTTGCTGTGGGAACCATAACTTTAAAATCTCTGACTCTTCCACGTTAAAAAACTAAAAAAAAATAAAAATTTAACGAGTCAGACAAAAAGTCACATTTCCATATAATTTTATATATATATATTTATTTTTTTTTAAGCTATGCTGAATTTTGTTTTGCTGTTTCATCCAAGAACAGAAACAAAAAGGAGGAGTGAACCTGTCACTCAGCCTTTCTGTGCTGCTCAGACATGCGACGCGATGTTCCAGTAAATGTTTATTTGAATGGTCTCCCAGGCACCGGCATGCAAGCACCAAAATGCACAGCCCTCAATCACACCCAACGTGCCTGCGTACCCCGAGCTGCACGTCTGGCTAGGATAACAACTCAAAATGACTCCTAATCCATTTTTATGATGTTAAAAAAATAGGAGGAAAAAAAAAAAAAAGGCATTTATTTGCCCAGAACTGAAAGGGGAGGGCTGGAGGTGATTTTATTAAGCACCTGATTGCTAGTTCTTTTTAAAGCCGGAGCACAGATTGCATAAATTGTGATTTTAATGCGTGCTAAACGGTTCACCTAAATCAGCTGACCTGCTAACCCAGAGCCTGCCCTCGCAGAGGGAAGATTTTAAAATGCAGGAGGTCTCCTGCGCTCGCGCTCATGTTTCCCTAATGCAGGCAGAGCGTGTGGCTGAAACAAAAACAAAAGCTGCTGGGTTTTTTTCTTCTTCTACTTCCGAGGAGTTTCAGTTACTGAGCCCCATCCCTCCTCCTCCTCCTCACCCAGCCTGCCTGAGACATCTCCACGTGTTCATCACGCCTGGCTCATCTACACCCAGCACCTGAACCACGGTTTATCTGTGCTCCCCAAGGGAGGCAAAACCCACCTGAGGTAAGAACACCCAACCTCATGTTTACATCCAAGAGGTCATTGGTTTAGATCCAGCGTGTCCACAGTGAGTCTCTCCCAGCACAGATGAGGTCTCATGAGCCCTTGGTGCAGGGTCCGGCCTCTGCAGCCCAGGGCTGTGCCAACGTGCAACGTGCCCTGTGATTAAATGCAGGGATAGAGGCAGGTCCCTCAAACCCAGCACCCATGCAGTGCCCCTCTCCGCACCGTCTTCAGACCAGACCTCAAACCCCAACCACCCACAGGGACTCAAGTTGGGGTCAGGAGCATCCCAAGGGCCAGCAGAGGTGCCCTGCAGCTGCATCCCGGCAAAGGTGGCTTTAACCAAGTGAATAGCAACTGGGAACCCGCCTGCTATCAAAGGGGCTGTGAGTGGCCACAATACCTTCCCACATGAAAAAGAAGAGAGCAATGAAGTCTTACAAGGCTCAGTTTCAGCTGGGTTTCACCAAAATCACCAGTAACAGCAGCTGGACCATGACTGCTTTGCTACAGGGAACACATACCCGCCCCCATCTCCTCCTTTCAGGGCTTCCCATCTCAGAGTAGAGATGGACACTTCAGGGTTCCTCTTAATCAGAGCCCTCCTATAGACTTTCAGATTTGCCTCTCCACCCACCCACCTCCGGGCAGGGACAACAGGTCCCACAGGAGCCAAAAGGGCTAAAACTCTGAGAAGTTGCACATCTTGTTGAAGCCTTTACCCTGGGCTGGTTTGAAACACCCTCAGCACCTCTGCTGCTCAGCATCAACAGAAAGTGCAGTGCAGGTCCTACTTTTGCTCCTGCCCTGTGTTTACCTGGTGTTTGGACAGGAGGTGCATGAGAGCATCATCCAGAGCATGTGTACACAGCTTATCTCTCTATGGCACCCACGAGCAGCTCGGGCAGTCACAAGCCCCCCGAAACCACTGCAGTACACCCCTTCCATGCAAATATTTAATAAATACTGAAGGAAGGTCTGAAATTACCAGGATTATTACAGTATCTACCAGCAGAGCATTTGCTAGCAAACGATGAAATATAATTAAAAGTAAAGTACACTTGTCAGATAAATGAGCAGCATGTACTGCTGCTGCAAAAGTACCTTTCTTGGGTTTGTAATAATTGTGTTTATCCACTTCCTCACTAATTTACAAAAAATGCAGTTAATTCTCAGTGGATCTCACAACCATTAGCACGAATTAATGCTGTTCCCACTGTATATTCTGCATATATTAAAAAAAAAATTAATCTAATAAGAGATGCACGTCTCCGGATGAGGAAACACGAACACAATTCACATTGTGCCTCCAGCTTCCAAGCGCTGGGAAGTGACACGGTACAACATCTTTTCTGCTCAATTAACCAGCAACTTCTGGGGGCTGCCAGATCCTGGACAGTTGGCCAGAAAAGGTGGGAAAACAGAGAGGGAAAAAAAAAAAGTCACTGCCCAATGCCTCCCAGCCCAAGCTTGATGGGCCAGGCCTTCATCTGGGATATTCATCAAGCCTCATCTGGAATAGCACATGGAGTTCTGGGTTCCCTGGTTCCGGGAGGACAGGGAGCCACTGGAGACAGTACCAAAAAGGGCTGTAAAGAAGATGAGAGGACAAGAACACCTCTCTAAGAAAGGCTAAGGGACTTGGAACTTTTTAGCCTAAAGACTGAGGGGGAACTTATCAATGCTGATAAATACTTGAGGGGTGGGGTCAGGCGGATGGGGTCAGTCTTTTTTAGCATTACCCAGGGACAGAACAAGAGACAATGGGCATAAACTCAAATATAAGAAGTTCCACCTAACCATGAGGAGGAACTTCTTGGCTGTAAGGGTGGCAGAGCACTGGCACAGGCTGCCCAGAAAGGTTGGGGAAGTTTCCATCTCCGGGAAGATTTAAAACCTGTCTGGATGCCGTCCTGTGGAGCCTGCTCAAGATGACTAGATGATCTCCAGAAGGTTCTGCCAACCCCTATCATTCTGTGATTCTCTGCATTGGTGTGTGCTGCTGCTCTCCTCCACACACAGGGTAGGGTGAAGATAGGCAGGAAAAGGGGTTTGGAGTTTATTTATGGGCAGCTCAAAGGAATTTATGGAGCAAGGGACTGCTGGGAAGGTGCTATTGTGCATGCAGGAATGGACAGAAAGAGCTCTTTTTTGTTGTTGTGAGGGACTTTAAAGGTTTATTACTGAGCCTGGAGCTGGCAGCTGCTTCTGGGAAAGATCCAGCCTATTGTGTAAAAAACACACACCAGCACCCAAACCAGCCTTGCCATATTTAAAGTGTTAACATCTCAGCATAATGAAGATCTTTCTGAAAGCCAGCAACACAAACCACCACTTCCAGAAGAGGGAGGGCACTCAAACACAGTGACAGGGATAACAGCTCCATGCACATGCCTATGGAGTGGTCAGCAGCCGGCATCATCACTTGTGCTGCAGGAGTTACACCCCACAGCCCCCGCACCCTGGAGAGGAGCCCTGGTACCTGGGGCATTGCAGGAAAAGAAAGAGGACTATAGATTTGCACACATGCAATCCAAAAAATGCATCACACCACCCCCACCCAGAGCTGGGCCATAGGAGACTGGGGTTTGAAGAAGGTATCAAACAGCTCCCCAGGTCCTCACACCTCCTTCCCAAACCCCTACAGCCAATCCCATAAGGTTATTCAGCACCCAGCAGAGTACAACACTTAACCACACATTTAACTCCCACTAACTTCAACAGGACTTTAAGCTACATAACATTTATTTCAAGGATTTCTTTTTTGTCTTCTTGCCCAAGAACAGCAGTTCCCCTTAGGTTCCCCTCACCCAGCCCTCAGTGATGCTTCCCAACGACTTCAAAGTTCGGCCCAGTGGAAAAAACAAGCCATGGGGACAGGAGGTTTTCTGCCACATAGCTCCCACCTTCATTGCTTACAGATATGCAGGTCCAGAGAAACCTTTGTTCCATGGCACATTGGACCATGATAAACCATCTTGCTGAAACCTTGCTACTTGTTTGCCCAGCCCTCATGCTGTGTCACTCAAAAGCCAAGAATATAAAAGGACAGAAACACACCAGCTTTGCTCCACATGCTTGATTTCCAGCGTGCTTTGAAGGAGATCAGGCCAGTGATCTCCTTGCTGGTCAGGCAGACCTACAAGTGGAGACCATAGGGCATCCAGGGCTGGGAAAAGTTCAATGTGCATCTGCCAAGGGGCCCTCTGCAACCCTAGGGTGCAACTGGAGCAGCTCTGGAGGGCAGGGACAATCCCCATCCCAGGGGACAAGCACCAACCCAAGCATATGCAGCTTGAGGTACCTGCAATTCAAGATGAGACCTAGAGCAGGGTAAGCACAAGCAGAAGCATAAAGGTGGTCTTATTCCAAAAAGTTGCCCCTGCTGACAGCAGCCCTGGGCTTTCTGCACAGAGACAAAACATGCCCATCCAGACCTGGAGACCCACATCTCCAAACTCTCTCCCAGCTGCACCTCTTGCCCACAAAAAGCAGCAAGCACCACAGTGACACCACCATGGGCCACCAAGATGACCTACCAAGCTCCCTGGTACACACTGCTCTATATGCTTAGAGGTTATGAGACAATTTGGGACTCATATTCCCCAACCTTGCAATAAGCAAAGTGCTTGGAGAGCATCTGAGCAGCCTGCATGCATGGAGAGCTCCTTCCCAGATGGACAGAGGAGAGAAGGCTATTACAGCTGGTTCACTGCAGCCCAGCTGCACCCCGTGATGGGAACACTGTGCCCCTCTCTCCCCACCCAACAGTGGCTGTGAAAGTGCCCATTTGCAAGTGGGAAAGAATTCATTTCAATTAAACATGCCCGGTGCTCCAAATGAAACCAATTAATTCTCCCCATCTGAAAGCTGATTAGCCAGGATCTCTGGGTAAATGGATAATAACAGGCTAATAACCCCCTCCCGTCCCTGTGCGCTCACTGATGCCACTGTGAGGGTTCTGACACCGTGTCACCAGCGTAATTGCAGCATCTGTGAGTAATCGTGGAGCGAATCCAGCTGCTGATGGCAGGCGGCACCATCCCCAGCAGCAGGCAGGGACTGGGTAAGGACGGCTGCTTTGGAGCTGGCCTAACCCCCAGCTACCCCTTCCCATGACAGCATCGATTGTGGCATGAGCTCTGTAACACTGGGACCCCCCTCTCCAGCACTCTGCTCGCCCAGCAAGGGACACCCAAGGGGGCTTGTTCAGCCCAAACACAGCCATACTGGTTGGGTGTTCAGCTGATGAGCTTTAACTCATTAACACAAACAGGATTCAATTTATGTGAGGACATTTGCCCTCCTCCCCCTCACCCCAAGCCTCCTTCACACCCCCCAGGAAGGGTCTGCAGGGCAGCCCTGGGCACAGCAGCTCCCTGGCTCTCCCCACAGCCATTATTAGCCCAAGTTCAACTCCGCTGGTTAATTAATTCCCTCATCCCCTCTGGCAACTCCTGCCCTCTGGGACAGACTCCCACCCAGCCTGGGGAGGGATGGCAGATGCACAGCAGTGCTGGGGTTCATGGGCAGGGGGAGCACTCTACACCTGCACCCCAAAACAGTCTCAAAGAACCCCTCAATCTAAGCACCCCTCACTGCAAGGGATGGGCAGCTCCAGAGGCTCGGCTGGCAGTGCCCTCAGGGAGCTCAAACAGTCGAACCCAGACACAGGACAGTAGCAAGCAGGAGAGGACAGGGGAAGGCACAAACCCATCCCACCCTCTTCTGCATTCCTTCATCCCTCAGTACCCAAGCCACCACAGCTCCACCCCACAGCCCAACTCCCCAGGTCCCTGCTGATGGCAGGAATTTTCCAGCACTGCTCTTTTGTTTCCTCCCCCAATTGGAAAGTGTCAATTAGCTACAAGCCACTTTCCAATGGGGTATTTTTGGGTAGGAGCGATCCGCGAGCCAGAGCGCGCGCGGAGCACAACAAAGATCTCAATCCCGCTGCCATTTTCTAATCACATTTCCTTTTACTAATTTGACAGGCCTGTTTTGAAAATCTAAATTTAAAGCTAAAATAAAAGTTAGATTCCACAGATAAATGGGAATCAAGGCAAAATCATAGAAATATTTCAAATGGAGCTAATAAAGTGCTTCTACCCACACCTTTCAGCTCATGAAGCCACCTCCCCTCCCTTATTTGCTGCTCCTGATGCTGACGTTGGGTACCAAGCTTTGGTTTGCTTCCCTGCACAATGCACATGCACACACACACAGACACCCACCCCTATCCAGTTTGGTTTTAGCTTCTGGGAGGCAGGAAAACAACCTCCCGCACAGTTTCAGCTCCATCACAGCTCACCCCGACAAGGTGCCCGTCCTGCCACCTGGGCTGAGCTCATCTATAAATTAAGCCAGCCCATGTGATGCTCCCATCTCCAAGAGGAGTCCCAGCCTCCTACAGAAGCAGCAGGGTTGCCTGAGGGGAAAGCAAGAATGGGAGATGAAGGTGCAGCCATACCTTCCCAGAGAAGCTTGCCTGGGTGGCAAGGTGAAGGTAGGTGGTGAGGAGAGAAGAAAGCCCCCAGGCAGGGAGAAGCATCCACAGACCTGCACCAGCTCTTTTGTCTTCCTAATCCTCCCCTTACTCCAAACAAGAACCTCCTCTCGGTCCCCAGGCACTCAGCCACCGTCCTCAGCATCCGACCTCCTTCCAAAGCTTTCATCATGATTTCCCTCAGGACAAAGGAGGCCAAAAAAAGAACAGCATCCCATCCCTGGTACACTGTACAGAACAAGTGGCACCTGAGAGGACAGAGGAGCTGCTTAAGTCCCTGCTTGCCACCACTCTGAGCAACAACACTAGGAAGCTGTTCACCAAGAGCTTCATTTGCAGCCAGGGAGTCCTGGTCCTCCCCCAGCCCCTCCCGCAGCACAGCCCCCTCTCAGCCTTTCCTGGGGTTTCGTGGCCAGGCTTTCCCCACCAGCAGGCATTCTCCAGGGGCAGCAGATGACTCCACGTGGGACCAGCCCTCAGATCCACGCTCAGGATCCGAGATGCTGGAGAGGGGACAGTCAACACTGCCCAGCCAAATGGAGGAAACCCCCTCTCCAAGGCAGGCAAATGTTTTCCATCAAGGAGTTTTCAAAACAACATCTCTCCTGGCAGCCTCAGCAGAAGGCTGGGACAGGCTCCAGCATGCAAACAGGACTTCAGGAGCCCAGATGGGGCCAGAGTCCCTACATGTAAGAAAATTAAGAACACAAAGCACAGGGCTCTGCTCCCTCTCCCACATTCCTGCTTCAAACATCAGCACCTTTCAAACACCTTGTCCCTTTCAAACAGCAGCACACCCTTCCCTCTGCCCTACCAAGTCCAGCTTCCAGCACAGCCCCTCTCCCAAACCCATCCCAGTGCACAGCTGAGGACTTGGGGCACCTCCAACCACCAGCAGAGTTTGGCAAAGCCAAAGCCAATGTGCCGGTTCCCCTCCACCTCTCCGGGATGCTCAAGCCCTCCAGAGAAGAGGCAGAGCTGCCCACACACAGCTGGCACAGGCAGCAGAGGCTGCAGACTGTCACAAGCCCTAAAGCTGCTCCTTCCCATCACCAGGTGCAAAACACATTTCTCCTTTTAACATTCCCAGCAACAGCCCAGGGCTCCCTTTCCAAAGGACACTTGAGATAAAAATCTATGTGACGGCCAAGCAATTGCAGCAGGCAATTTAATGTGATAGCCCTGGGTAGCACAAGGCAAGGAAAAGCCTGTCCCAGGAGCACTGAGCAAGTAAAGAGCAAAGTTACACACTCCACGACTGACTGCATCCCTGCCCAGCCCGTAAATACCCACTGTGGAAAAATGCCAGTGGGGAAAAGGGAGGATGTACCTCCTGGGGGGGATGTAAAGGGTGGGTGCGACCCAAAGAAAGGGGCTGGTGTGGCAGGCAGCAGGCAGGGCTGCTCTGCAGAGATTTGCTGCAGGGCCCTGAGCCACAGCACTGTGCAACCACGACAGATGGGTCTTGCCAGAGCAGGGCACCTGAAGATGGTTTCCCACGGCTCATTTCCACCCTTGTTTTCCTCCTCCTCTTCACACATCGCAGTGATGCTCTTTAACAGTGTGACTGAGCTCAGAGAATCCTCCCCAGCCAACAACTCAGCCATTAACTTCTGCCAGTAGTCATCACCCTGTGTCAGAAAGCCATTCCTGCCTTTACACCAGAGAGGGGACCTGTGGCACTGGTAGGGATCAAGGGACACCACAGCACTTGCAAGATGCAAACACCAGGGGTCAAGGAGAACAAGACCAACAACCCCCAAAGAGCCTGTGTTGGGCTTCAGATTTCCACTCCTCTCCTTGGTGACCACCTCACCATGCTGGGCATACTTTCTGGGCTTCTCTGGGCAAGATGACACTTGCATTGGCAGAATGACACCAAGCACCAGGTCTGTCCCTTGATGCTGCAGAGCTCAGCAACACAAATGCTTCATGGCACCAGATCTCTGCCCCACACATGCAGTTCTCTCCGCTGTTTTTACACCAGGAAGAGCTATGGCACACACAGGAGGCTGTTGGAGTCACCCCTTGCCTAAAGCACTTCCAAAACTCACTGCTGCCTACTCACCCCAGCGCATGGTGGGGTCCTGGGGGGGGATGCAGGGTGCTGCACAGCTGCAGACATGCTGTGTTCCATTCCAAGCTCCTGCCACAGCTCTAGCTGGCCTAAAAGACATTAAATCCCTGCACTCCAGCATTCCTTCAGCACCTCAGGAACAGCCCTACTCCTGTGTCACGGGAGCAGGGCAAGGACAAATCCCTGTCTCCAAGGGCAGATCTGTGCTGGGGACCACAGAGGAGCAGCTGAGTTACCTATCCAAGATGAGATGCCCTCACACAAGCCAGACGGGGATGTTTGCTTTACAACCAGACGCTAAACGTGTCTTGCACAGACAATAAAGGAGCCCCGGGGAGTAAAACCCAGAACTGAGGGCCTCAGCAGTCCTTGCCTGGGCAATTCCTGTGGCTCTCCACGCTGCCTCAGGCACCAAACATCCCAGTTCCTGCAGGGACCTGCTGCTGGAGCGAGGAGCAGGCACAGTTACGCAGAGCATGGCACGTCCCATTTTTCAAGGGACACCTTGAAAAGAAAAGTACTAGCATTTAGATCCCTCTCCTTAAAAGCAGGTAGCTGTCCTCCATACATGTGTGTATGTGTCTGCAACCTCAAGAGCTGTGGGCAATGCCAGGGCAAGAGGAGGATGCCAGGCTGCATTTCTGCATGCTACTGGGAGCGGGATACTGGAAGCTAAATCCTCAGAGCAAAACACTTACAGGAAAAGGATTTCCATCAATCACTTCAAACCACCTGCTTATTTAAATCAGTCCAAACATTGTGAAAGTTACTTGAAATATTAGGCTGTTGCAAAGTTGGGCTGAAGGCAGCGTGCTGGAAGGGAAGCGTGTTTTGGTGGGGTTTGCAAGGCTGCTCCTCCCCAGGTCAGCCACAGTCTAAGCCCAAATCTGCCCAGATAGCACAGGCTGAACAACTCCTGCAGGGAGGGGAAAGTCTTGTAGAACAGGATAGAGAAATATCCATCACTGGTGACAAAAGGTTTATTGATCCTGCCCCAGGGCTGAGAGATGGATTTCATGACCTCTCCAAATCCCCTCCACTCCAGACATCCTATGGAAGAGTAATTCTCAGCCTGCAAAGCCCTTGAGAAAGGCAGTATGCCTGGAGCATCCCAACCAATGGCTGTGCCATCCACAGGGCAGGCATCTGCTGGAGGTTTGGGGCACTGGAAAAGCCGCTCCCCCACTGCAAACCTCCCAAACACCCTGCAGCCACAGACCTCCACACCTTCCACAGCCAAACCATTCAGCATCAACCTGAAAAACTTGTTTAAGCAAACAATGACAAACTAGGGCAAGCCAACACTTCCCAAAAGCACAGGGCTACACATGTGCAGGAGAAACTTCCCACCTGCACCCAGGGCTCACCAACCCCCAAACCTCAAGGACTGAAGGGGCTTTCCAGGCAGGTTCAGTGCAGTGAAAGACGTTGATGGGTGCAAAGATAGCAAGGGTCGTTTGCTGATCCACTTCATGCTCACGCCTGTGGTATTTGCACTGTCAGGATGTTTCCCAGCACAGATAATCATTTAAACCTGAAACTTCTCAGGACAGAAGCACACAGCTACAATTCCCCTACCAATTAGGAAAAGAAGAAAGGAGTCCAAGGCGCAGAGCGAAGCATAGATGAATGCAGTTCTGTAGTTCCAGCTATAGATGAATGCAGTTAAATTAAAAATACAGAAATCACAGTTCCTATTTCTGTATGTTACACGCTTCAGAGCCCAGCTCAGTTAAGAAATACATATACAGAGATAGATAGATATATATAAGTTTGTGTTTCATATACGTACGCACGCATACAGAGCCATATAATACGCATGACGTGCTGTCAGTCACACACCAGCTCTGTGCATTTGCCTGATGAAGAGCCCTGGTGGGACACCCAGAGCCACGATGCTGGGGGGCCGGTGGGACCCCAGGAGCAGCCCATGGCACCAGCCTGTGAGCTGCAGTGCTGAACAAGCAAGCAAGTGCACAGGAAGCTGACATTGGCTGTGCTATAGGGAGGGCTGGGGAAGCATATGGCAGGCACACCAGGTGCTGGAAGGAGAGTGACCTCCTCCTCCACCTCCTCAGCAATTCCTAGGACCTTGTGCATTGTGAGCCAGGTCTCCCTGGCTCGAGGGGACAAAAGGAACAAGGGCATTTTTTTCTCTATCAAACAAGATGCAAGACTTGCATGCATCTTCTGATGTGACACTGCTTCAAGGCTACGGGGTTCTGCATTCAGTGCTCAGCCTCAGCCCTGGGACAGTCACACCACCGTCACCCCCACAGACCCTCATGCCAGGGGGTCAGGCCTGTCACTGGCGAGAGACCTGCTGGGATGCACAAGTGGCAACTGGGGAGACACCCCTCCTTCAAATCAGGTTTACTCACAAACGAGCTCGAGCAGTTTCCAAAACTGGGGGGTCATCACACCAAGCATCACCAGGATCAGCAAGACAGGACTTATACACAGGAGCCCCCTTTACCCCCTTCTCTGCAATGCTCCCCCCACACACACCCCAGTACCTCTATGTCTCTTCCTTTTCCCCTCCTCACCCCTCCCCCTGTTAAAGAAGGATGCTCCATGACCTTGCTGAGCGCACTGGAAAGAGCCTGAAGGACATCAGAACGACTCCTGAAGAATGACTTCGCACTGGTTACCTCATTAGCTGCTCTCCTGACCGACATCCCTGTGCTGCTGCCTGTCACCTGAAGGACAAGGGAAGCCACAAACCAGACACAGAGAACAGGAGGAGAGATGTCTGCCCAGCCCCAGTTTCCCAGTCCCAGGAACCAGCACAGCTTGGGACAGCCACAGCACCAACCCCGCAGGGTCAGCTCTCAAAAGGGGGAGCAGGGACTGAGCAGAACCCTCCACCCCCATAACACAGGAGCTGTCCCCAATGCAGGAGAGGACGATCTTTTCAAAGACATATGGCTCCTCTCTGTACTTCGAGCAATGACTCTACCACGCTTCCAAATTCCAGCTGCCTAAGCTGTTTTTGCAGATATTTCCTCTTTCTTCGCAATCATTTGGCTAATAAGATGAGCAGGTTGGGCTCATTTATTTTGGACACTGTTCTTGGGTCATTAGCAGAAAGGCTAATCATTGCCTTGGCAGAAAATATCATTTCTGCTTCAGAGCTGGCTGCATCACACGGGGAGGGAGGGAGGGAGGGAGAGAGAGCTCGACAGAGCCTTTGTAAAAAAATAATAATACCAAAAAACCAAGTTCCATGCCTCTAGAAGTGGAATTTTCCTCTATTATTTCCCAAGGTACCCACTGCTCGGATGAAGCGGGCAGACTTCAACGCCCAAGGCTGCTCTGCAGAGCTCATGCTCTCCCCCACACACATGCCACCTCCGAGGGCCCTCAGAAGGAGTGATGCTCACCGTGGCAGCCTGGCCTTGCCACCTCTCTCACTGAGCCACAGTAACTTCCCCAGTGATGCTCAGCCCTCCAGGGAAGGATCACCTTCCTCACCCGCAGGCAAAGCCAGGCGGGATGCTGAAAAGTCCTGAAGCACAAGGCACAGGAGCCTTTTCTGGGATGGTTTGAGGTTAGGAGAATGCATCTGATGTGATGCCTGCATGCTGTTTGTGGCACCTGAATGCTGAAAGGTACCTACAGAGAGTTGCTAGAGACATTTAAAGAACAATTTGTATTCGGCACTGAAGGCTGGAGTGTCAGGGGGGCTGCTGTACTCCAGGTGTTTGCAGAGCTGAAGCCTGAATTTCCAGGAGAGATGTCAAAGCTGAGCCCTTTCCTTCTCTCCTGCGAGAGGGGAAAGGCAAAAGTCAAAGCCCTGCAACACATCCATGCTCCCCAGACTCAGCTACTGCAAAACCCCCTCTAACCATGGGCCCCAGGGAAAAAAGTCACCCCACAGACATCCTGTGGAGGCAGAGCGCTGGGATGCAGAGCTGCTGCCATCTCACAGCACAGCAGAAGCAGCCACTGCCTCCGCCACCTGACCTGGCAAGGGCAGAAATGAGGTGCAGAGGGAGGAACAGCTGAATGTGGCACAGGTTGTCCCCTTCTCTACCATGCAGGCAGCCAGCATGCCTCCTGCTCCCCTCCGCTGGCCTCATCTGGCCCCAGATGTCCTGGCCACAGGAGCTGCCAGCAATGCCGTGACCTTGGCCACTCTCAGTAGCATCCTTGAGGCAAGAACAAGCTGGGCCTCCCGTCTCCCCAAGGCTTTCCACGGCCATCCATCAGCCCTGCGCTTCCCCTCCCACTCTCTCCAGCACCCCAACTTGGAACCCAAGTGTACAGGGAGAGAGCCAGGCAGGCGGATGGGGTGGCAAAGGCCAAGGAGGACACATGCCAGAAATTTGCTCCCATTTCTCCTCGGGGTACTCCAGCTTGCCTCCATCCACACTGTGCCAAGGATCTTCCCTGTATCCCCCTGGAACCACCACACTGCGCTCTCCAGGCGAAGCCCCCCCAGCATGGCTGCAGAGCCAGTCACTCTCCAGGGAGCCCAGCGACACAAGGGGAGCTGGGGCTTGCTCTGCAGGGTGCTCCAACCAGAGAAAGGGAAGGAGAAGGTTTGGGAGCTAATTTAGAGCTTGGATTTCCTAAGCCTTTTCAGACATCCAGGCTATTGGCAGGCAGCATCACAGCCCCTGCCAGTCTCAGCGGCTATACAATGTCCTTCCCTTGGCAAGGGCAGCGGTGGGGAAAAAAACAACACACAAAAAACAAGGGACATGTGATGGAGAGCTTGGCTGAAGGCTCCCTCCCCCCCACCGACCTGCATGCCAAGGAGGAAGAGCATGGAAAAAGAGAAAAAAAGTGAAAAGTGGCCATTTAAAAAGCAAAGAAAGAACCCCCACCACTTGTTTTGCTAAGGAAAACATGGCTGAGCCAAGGGGCTGGAGCTGTGGCAGGAGGCAAATGGATGCAACCTGGGGCCACCACCCTTCAGGCAGCACAGGGACAGTGGGGCTCCCACTGCCACCTCACAGCCAGGAACAAGCAACTGCATTTTGCTCAGCACTCCTGCACCCCACACTGTAGTATGGAGCCCCCAAAAGCCACACCAAGGTCTCAGGGAGACACATCACTCTCAAGCCAGTGCCTTCATGCCAGTGGGGCTGCAGAGACAAGCACTGTGGGTATCAGGCCTGAGGGCGCAAGGAAGAAATAGTGGGGGTTTTGCCTCAGCTTCAGGACACAACAAGGCAGGGAGGTGGGGAAACCCCTGAAGGCTCCTCTCACCTCCCCAGGACACACAACAGTCCCCACAGAGGTGACTGCTCTGCTGAGGATGCTGCAGCAGGAGGGAGCTCACCAGCACCCTGAGGGTACAGAATCACTAGGTTGGAAAAGACCTTTGAGATTGAGTCCAACCACAGATGTCCTCTACTAACCCATATCCCCAAGCATCTCATCTACCCATCTTTTAAATACATCCAGGGTCAGTGACCCAACCCCCTCCCTGGGAAGCCTGTTCCAGTGCCCAATAACCCTCCCCAATGCTGAGCACATCACACTTGTGAAACTCTCTGCAGCTGGAGCATCTCAGCCAGGAGTAGCCACTTCTCAGGGAGGAACCAGATGAGTTTGATGTCTAATTGCTGGTTACACCCCCCACCAAGGGAGAAGGGAGCAACGAGACTGATCAGGAGAGCAAAGGGACACTTCCAGCATCCAGGCCAGGCACAGCCTGAGTGCAGCACACTCACACAGACCCCCAGTCTGGGTGACAGCAGAGATACACGCAGGCAAACAACCTAGGTAATTCCTGCTCCCCAAGGAGCACAGAGAGGGCTGAGGAATCACTTGACTCCTGTTTTGATAAGGTTATTCCCCAGTTCCTAGGACTAAGCAGCAGCTCCTAGAACAGCCTGGCCAACTCCTCTTCCTCCCCTTAGCCCCTGGATAACCAGATGAGCTGGGCTGCATGGCAGAGGGGGTTCAACCACATGGAAAAGTGAAGTGAAACCAGCTCCACACTACAGCCAAAGCTGTGGCATTCTCCCCAGCACAAGCCACAAGCATCCCAGGTGGATCCAGGAAAAAGTGGCCCCAAACCAGTACTGAGGATGCCTTGAGACAAAGTCAAATCAGCCCTCAGAGGGAGCTAAGATCTGTCAGCACAACCAGCATCCCCAAACCAGAGCATCACCAGGTAACTGAGTTTTAAGTTATCTGGTGTCAAACAGGACCAGTGACAAACTGGTTGTGTTGCCCCAGGCTCTTGGAGCCCCAGGCAGCGACAGCACCAGCACTTCCTCAAAGGGCATGTAAAGGTCACAGAAAAGTTTTTGCCAGCAGCTTACTCTCCTCCCAGGCCAGGGAAGGCATGGCCACATCCACATCCTGTAACCTCAGCCTAAGGCACAAGCCTGACTTAACTGGATGCCTCAGCAGAGGCACCTCGCAGCTTGTTAGCTGGATGCTGCGGGCGAGAAGAATCCTTGGCACTAATTCACGGGTAGGTCGATGTACCTGGAGCTGTTGCCTCATTGCTGTTTGTTTCCATGAGCCTTGCAGCGATCATCGCTTTTGTTTGCAGTTTGTAGATGAGCCTCTTCCTTACCTAATCCCACAGCTCAGATGGCTGGCAGCACACTGCTCCAGCCGCAAGGCACCCTCTGAAATACTCATCCCCCATCATCCCCCAACCATGGGAGGCTGCAGGCAGCTGAAGGACTGTTTTCCAAGGGGGTTACATACGTGCCCAAGCACACAGTGTCCTGAGGGGGTGAGGGGGTACTGTCCCAACAGCCACGCATCTCAAGCCCCTGCCATGAAGGGCAGGGGGAGAAGCAGCTGCCCTGCCCTCATCGAGGTCCCAGCCATCCCAAGGATGCAGCATGGGATCAGGTCTCCAGCACCCAGCTCCTGCCACCCCTCAGAGCCCTCACTGAGCTGCAGCCCAGCCTCAGCAGACCAGCAAGTTCAAATCATTAATTTCCACAGCAGAGGAAGCCTGACGGGCCCAGTGCTGGCATGAATAATGATGGATCTCCAGGAGGGACCAAGCAAAACCTGCAGCTTAATCACAGTGAGAGAATCCCTTTGGGGCATTAACACCTTCCACCCTGTCATTCCCCCCACCACAACTTCACACAGCTGCCATGCTGCTGCAGCACACAGTGCCCACACTGGGCTGTCCATCCCTTTACTTCTGCCTCATCCCCTGTGGAACAATGCTCCCCAAGCACTCCAGCCATTGCAAAACAAGTGGTAAATTCAGCTCTGGGCTGCTCTCCACTCCCCCTGCAATTGCTGCCATCAGCACCTTGGTTTTACCCTGAGCTCTTCAGTTTGGTGCAATGAGGAAAACCATGCCCAGAACAGCAGGAGAGCTCAGGCTTGCCTAAGGGGTGGCTGGGGATAAGTTCCTAAGATATGCCTCTGGGAAAGGAAACTGAGACACCTGACATTGCTGAAGCATCAGTTGGCTTTGCTGCTATCTCTGCAAGCAGGTTTCTTGCCTTCCCATCTAAAAATGAAAGAAAAAGGGGGTGGGGATGGTGTGGTGGTTTTCCACCCTGAGGAGTTAGAAAGAATCCCAGAATCTCCTAAACTGGCAGGGATCCATCAGGACCATCAGTCCAACTCCTGGCTCCACACAGGGCCAGCCAGGTCAGAGCATGGGACTGAGGGCATCGTCCAGATGCCTGTCCCTTCACCCCTCCTCGGCAGGAAGCCATAGACCTCCATGAGGTCTCCCCTCAGCCTCCTCTTCTCCAGGCTGCACAACCCCAGGGCCTCTCCTCATAATACTTCCTCTCCAGACCCTTCCCCATCCTTGTTACCCTCCTCTGGACACTCTCCAATAGTTTTGTGTCCCTCTTGTCCTGTGGCACCCAAAACTGCACCAAGGACTTGAGGTGAAGCCCCCGTAGCATGGCACAGAGTGGACCAATCCCCTCCCTGGACTGGCTGGTCATGCTGTGCTCAATGCACCCCAGGTTGGCCCTCCTGGTTGCCTGGGCACAACACTGGCTCACGGGTAACTTGCTGTCAACCAAGACCCCCAAATCCCCCTCAGCACAGCTGGCCTCCAGCATCTCATTCCTCAGTTGAGACTCCAGAAAGAACACAACCAGTTTCCCTGTTGGATGAAGAGCAACACACCGAATAGAGTGCCAAACCCCTGACAGGGGAGCATTTCCAGGCAGCTCTGGGGCTGCCTCCTGCTCCCTCCCTCTCCAGCCGCTGCCCTAATAAATCCATCCCAGCCCTGGGAAGCTCCCACCCAGGGCAAAGCCCAGCCAGTCCAAACAGCTCCCTTCAAAAATAATTATTTTCCTGCAGTTTTAGATAATTGGATTTTTAAAATAAGCACAATTAGGGTTGGGGTTTCACCCCCCACACCTTTTCCTTTGCTGTGCATCGGGAACGCAAAGGCTGCTGCTCGGAGCTGGTGGAGACCTTTCAAAGGCTGAAACAGAACTCGCTCCCTTCTGTCCAAGGGGATGGAGGTGGGAGGGAGGAGGTGGAGTGGGAGCAGTGACAGGTAAAAATAACTACACTTGGCCTGATGTTGCTCCCAATTAAGCCGGTGGGAATTTTGCCCAACTTCCTACAGCAGCAAGAGCCAGACACACACGTAAAAAAAGCCCTCTGCTCTATTAGCATCTCTATGACAATCAGGAAATAAAATTAAATCACATATCTAAGAACTTCTTCCCCCTATTTCACACCAATGGGTATTCGAGCATCCCTTCACCAGGGCTGGGCACTGCAGAGCCTGGAGATCAGGGAGCGATCAGATGGACATCGCCATCCCCCCTGGCTCTGCATCTCCTCTGGTTTAGGCACAGTGACTCCACAAAGAGCTTGGCTGAGTCTGTGGGTTTATTTTTTTTCAAGGAATGGTTTATCTGCTCCGACAGTTTCACATCAGCTGAAACTAAAGCATAAGTGGTTTCAGGGAGGATATGGAAAGTGTGGAAGAGTAGAAACATTTCATTCTGACACTTTCCTGAACAAAACACGCTCTGCCTTTTCACGGTGTAACATTGCCTTGTGAAACTAAGTCCAATTTATTTTTAAATGGGGGGAAAAAAAAAGCCCAAACTGAAAGCAAACATCATATTTCTGGGGACAAATACGATACTGCATTTCATCCTGCCGTTAACACTCCCATCTTCAGGTTTTGCCAATGAAATGGAAATTCAGTCTTTTGCAGTGCTGTGATGTAAAAATATTTCCCCGCCAGCTTGAAGCTATCCTGCATCAGGCTCACTGCAGCTCACCTTGACACAAGCCAATGCCTGACACTGACAGCATCTTAACCGATGCAAACGCTTCTACCTTACATTCACATGAGAACAACTACTGAGAGAAGGGGAATCTGTGGGAAACACAAAGTTTGAAGGAACAAGTCAGGTATTTTGCTCCTTGACTGCAGCCCAGCCTCAAAGCCCACAGGCTCTCCCTTGCAGCTGAAGCAAAGAAAGCAAAGCCCAGGGTGAGGAGCATCACCCAGCTCACTGCATCCCCAGGGTCAGAGCCCTACGCTGTATCAACTAAGCCAGAGACATCACACAAGTCCCTGGCACTCCTGCGCAGAGGCAAGGGGAGTGATGGGCTCCCCACACCCCACCAGCAAGGCAACAGCAGAAAAGCACCCTACACCTCACCAAGGAGCACCCTGAGGCAAGCAATCACAGCCTGTGGCCCGGGACAACACTCTCCATCACAGGCTACTGCTTCAGAGCCAGGGAGCCAGCCACCCCCAGAGAAATCCGCATCCACCAGAGTTTCCCCGGATTAGTTTCGTGACAGTTTTAATGCCATATGTAGTTTGGAGCCTGGCAGTTTAAAGCAATTAGATGTAGGCTGGTAGCTGCAAAGCATTTCTGTGTTTACGTCAATGTTTCAAAGGCAGCGATCAAATACTCCCAGCGCTTTACACACAGGATTAGCACGGGGTTCCCATGTGGAATTGTTCTCTCTGGAGCCCTGCAGCTTGGTGAGACCCACAGTGCCTGGATAGCCCAACCTGTGCAGGGCAGGGATGCTCCTTCCTCCACAATGACTCCACAAACCAGGAGCCAAGGTAGCAGTACCCCACCAAAGCCTGGTTTCCCCATCTGCTCCACCCAGTCTGAGAGGAAAAGCACCGAGAAAAGGTCAAGCTACAGCTATGCCCCACGGCGCTGTAGATGCACACGTATTTCTCCCAGACAGATGGCAGGAAGGGGAAGAGTGAGGAGGAGGAAGGAAGGGAACAAGTTCAAGACGAGAATCCGAGATCTGCACACTCCCCATGCAGCCCAGCACACCGTGAGATAAAAATACACGTCGTGATGTCGCCAGCAGCACGGAGGGACCCGCCACGGGGGCGCAGGCAGACACACATGACACCTTGCTGCGTGTCCCACCTTGAGCCGTGAGCCAACACCGCTCCAACGCTCCTCACCCCATCCCCAAAACCTTCTTCCAACTGTTCCTTTTCCATCTCCTCACTCCCTCAGCACACCCCCTCTTCCAGCACCAGCACCTCCGGACTACACCAGCCACCTTTCCAACGTGAGCTTTTACTTCTTCCCCTCCATCCTCGTTTCTCAGCACATTGAGGTTGGGAATTTTTCTACGGCTGCAGATCCCTCCCACGCATCCCATGCCATCTGCAACACCAAACCCCTCCTAAAAGCTTCCTATGGCTGCTCTTCCCTGCGAGACAGCTTTGATTGCTCTGGGGATGACACAAGAAAGTTAGCTTGCTGCTCAGTTTGGATGAACTAAGAGCATTTATTCAGCCTGGCTTTATCAGAGATGTAAATCAAGCGCTCTGGTTACATATTTTAACATTGGGGGGAGGGGGGGGTATCTGCTAGATAGAAGAGTATAAAGTATCTAAAGTATTCACAGTAACTAAGGCAGAAAACAGAGCGAGATTATTATTAAAAATTATTAACATAACAGGTGCCATTGTCACAAGTTGACATTTTAAAGACAAATTCCCCCCAAACGAATTCCCTAAATACTGGAGCGCACTGTTAACCACATTTAGTCCCTGTTTTATGCCAACTCCACAAAGGAGGAGGAGAGGGGAGAAGAGGGGGAGGGTGAATGAACAAGGCTGCTTCTCCCAGCCAAGAACAGTTGGGTAATGGCACCTTAGGGAAATGAAACTTAAAGCCAAAGACTGTCCCCACCCTGCGACAGTTCAAACTCTACCAACTGCATCAGGACCCCTGACCTCACTGGTTCACGTGCAGGACTTCACTACAGTCTCCAAGGTGCTTCAGACAGCATGAGGGACATGAAGGTTTTCAGTACAAAACCTGAGCTTTCACCCATGCTTAACTGCTGTCCCCAGATCCATAGAGCAGTCAGCCCCACTGCCTGGAGCCACTGGATCCAGCAAAGGTCCCACTAGCTCCTTTAGCCACCCCAAAGCAGTTCAGAGAGAGCATAGGGCCACCTGCAGCAGACCTGTGTGGACTGCTGATGGGACGCTGCCCCAGACAAGGTGCTAACACCTTGGTCTGTCACCAGCACAGAGCACACAGCTCCCATCCAGCTCCTGGAGGTCTGGGGATGCTCGGGTCATCCCCCATTGGGGTGGGCACCTGCAAGAGAGGAACGGGGACAGGATTCTCACCCAGGGACACACTGAACCCAGCTGCTGAGGTCTTGGGCTTTTCCTTTTGTTTTTTTAATAAAAACAGCTCATTGGAGATCAATTTAGCTTTTTAATACCTTTCAGATAAGGAAATCTGCTGCAGCAGCAATTCTCTCCCTACCTTAATTAATTCCTAAACATATCACAAGCTGGAAGCGGATGTTTTATGAATCTGGTTGACCTCCTGGTGCAGAAATGATGACACAGATGTTGTGCCTTCGAATCTACCTCATTACTCACATTACACCATTTTTTCCCCTATTGAGCTGGCTGACAGGAGAACTCCTGTGCTGCCATCAGCAAGACACACTGCAAGGAGTCAGAGTAGAGCCCAGGAAACATTCTGCATCCACTGGAGCATCTAGGTCCATCAGAATGGACAGCTATCCTGCAGGACTTGCTGCTGTGAGGACAGGATCAGGAGGGAATCAAATCCATCAGGAGGTTTTGTAGGATGGAAGACAAAATACTGCTGGGCAAGAAAAGGAGACACCAGGGTAATGACAGCCAGGCAGAGGGGAACACTGGAGGTGAAGGAGCCTCCAAAGCCCATGAGACCTGGAGTGATGGACCCCTCAAAGAGCTATTTGTTGGGGAGGATGGGAATCACCCCAGCTCTGTGAAGAGTTTTCAGCAACCTCTCCCTCCCCCAGTAAATGCTGGCTGAGCCCAGTTGCGCCAGTATGATGTTATATTCACCTGTGGGAAGGAGAGTAACAGCTGCCAGCACAAGCAGATAGAAAGGTGATTGAGGCTTGTGCAGCTCTTTGGAGGATACTTCACTGCCCTGCCCAGCACAATGGATGGATGCTGTCCTCAGGGCACCCCAGGGGTCATCCTGCCAGGGTATAGTTGCCATTGCATCCCAGTGACAGTACAGGACAAGCATGATGCCACCCACACACAATGCTTTGTGCAGCCGAGCCAAAAGAGTCCTGGCTCCCCAAGGAAGCATGGGTGGCAGAGCATGGAAGGAGAGAGGGAGAGCTGTGATACAGGTCACAGATAACAGCCAAAAAAAGAAGACAAAAAAGTGGTAAAGGCAAATGAATGCATCTGTCACAGCCCTCTGGGTGACAGCAGCAGCTCCTAAGCCTCTCACTTGCTTAAGAAACTAAAGAGCTGCCCCAGCCTGAGGCAGCCACGAGAAACCACGCTCGCTGGGACCCACCTGCACAGTGCCTTGGGCCCACGGGACCCCTCTCTGGCCCCACTTCAGAGCAGGATGCTAAATCAGAGCGAAGCGTTTAACAGCACGCCTTATCCCCAGCTCAGGGGCTGGCGGAGCACCGCACCGACGGCTGATCATTAGGGAAACATCAAGATGCGCAAGAACAAGGAGGAAAAAGGAAACTCGTATAAATAAGAGCTAAAAAAAAAACCCACTGGGAGACCTAGCAACCAGCAGCTAACTTGTCTACTGCCAGTAAGAGCCAGCAGAAAGTAGGCATTAAACATAAAAAAAATAATAATATAAAAAAAGCAGCCTGATGAGGTCTGGTCACCTTTTATTCCAGACACTGAAACGCTCCCTTGTGGGGTGATGGCAGGAGATGAAACAAGGCTTTTGCTTGTTACCAGTCTCAAAAAAGCTGGTTTTTGCAAAGGCAATGCACAGCTTGTTCACATGGCACAGTCCTGGCTCTGCCAGCACTTTTACCAGCATCACACCTGGGATGGAAAACTCATGCCTTTGCCAGCAGGATGGGACACGGCTCAGCATCCTCTTCCCAAACCTGCATCTCAGGTGCCTACAGGGTCAGGAGGAGGCACTGGCTGTAACAGCCCTGCTGAAGGTCTGCAAGGTGAGTCAACGCAGAGATAAAACGTGCCTGTCCTACCCATCCTCACCCCTCCATCTCCTCAGAGCCTGGAAAACAAGCCCCCACCTCCAGCGAGTGCTGCTGGATGTGGCCCTGGGTCTGAATCTACCGTGACACAGAGCAATAATTAAAGAGGGACACAAGATGGTGGGGAACAAAGAGCAAAAATAATCTCTTATGTTTTGTTAAATTCAGCAATTTACAAGGCTGGAATAATTAGTGGTTTAAAATGTTTTGACACAAGCAGCCCCAATAATCATGATAAATCATATCAGGCATACGCCCAGATCCTTGAAGTGACAGATGACAAACAGAGCAGTGACAAGACGCTCCATCACGCAGGGAATCATTGAGTTAATGGAAGAATTATTGCTTCTGAAATCCACTCCAGTCCTGTTGTGGGGAACATTCCAATTTATCAAAGCCAAATGAACATTAATTGCTGCAGCCTGGTAAGTTTTCGAGCTGCTGTGACCTTCATTGAATTTTAATCCAAAACAGATAAGATTTACTTCCACACAAGAGGAAACAACACAATTAAACCCAAATGACAGCTAAGATTATGGGGGAAAAAACACAACAGGCATAATGACAAAAATATTGATTCCTTTCTACTTGACACTGAGGAAAAAAAAAGTAAATAAATAAAATCTAGCATTTGCATATTTGGGGTTTTTTTTCCATTCTTCCCTTCTTTTCATTTGGGAGACAAATTTCAGATGCTCAAGCCAAGAGGAAAGGAGTGGCAGACAGTAATGGAGACTGAATTTCCTTTAACTGCAGTAATTAATGTTATGTCTCATTGGGGAGAGATTAAGAAAAAACAGTGAGGAAAGGGGGAAAAAAAATAAAAATCATGTATTATTTTGCTGTTAAATATGCCCTTGAGCCTGGGGAG
This sequence comes from Gallinula chloropus, assembly GCF_964237585.1. NCBI lineage: Eukaryota > Metazoa > Chordata > Aves > Gruiformes > Rallidae > Gallinula > Gallinula chloropus. The sequence continues at coordinate 8,448,428 of NC_140103.1, read as the reverse complement.
GGAAGTGTGAAGAGGGTCATAGATGCCCACAGCTTTTGCAGGGGCAGCCCGTGGCCCCAGGAACATGGACACTGATGGCCCCTTTCCTGCCACCCCGGAAGCAAACCCACCCCAAAGCAGAAAGTCAGGCACAGAGAGCCAAAATCATTGGGGAAAAAGAGAGTAAACCCAGGATTTACCCTCACCAGCCTCTCCCCAGAGCCCCCCTTGGAGCACAGAGGTGGTCTTGGCTGGAGAGGCAGAGCAGGAGCAACCAGCCAAGCCATACCCATCTACACAAATTCAAACCAACATTCCCATCAGAGGGAGCTCAGTTTGGAAATGTCTCACTGCCCAATAAAGCTTTGCCAGAGTACTCCCTGAGCACAGGATTAGAGAGGTTCCCCAGGCAAACCTTCCCCAGCTTTCTATAACTCAGCCCGAGGACTGAAGACAGGTAAAAGCAAGTGTTACAGCCACTTAGGAGGCTGGTTCCGTGCAACCCCCTGTACTGAGATCTGGTGGCTGCTGAGGAGGGCATGAGGGATGGGGGATTGCTGAGATGCCATCTAGCTGGTGTGGGGGGAGGAAAGGAAAAACATGGGAAAGCAGCTTGAGCAGAGCTTGGTTAAATATTTCCACCAAGAAACAAAGTCTTTTGCCCCATTTCACTTTAGCTATGTAACTCCACAGGGTTTTGAGTGGGACAAAAACCCAACAAAACGCAGGTTTAGCTTCTGCTACTAACTCAAAACCAGGCTCAGGTTAACTCAAAAAGTTAGATTAATGTAAAAAAACCCCAAAACCACAGGGACAGGAAATTTTCAAGCCAGTGCTGCAATCCTGACCCAGGGCCTCTAGCCCCTCCCAGGGCTGCACACCCAGCCCAGACCCTATCATAGATCCACATTCCTGCCAGGACTTTGGCTTCCATTGCAAGGAATATCAGGATTGATAAAGAAAATGGAATTACGTCTCATTCGGCACAAGACAATCTCTTCTCTCTTGCCCTTGCTGCTCTTCTGCTCTAGGAGAGGCTCAGGGTGCTAGGATACAAGTCTCACAATAAAGCCATAGATGTTCCCATGTCATTGGCTTCAGTGACATGGGGCAAAGCATATGTCCATTGGCCAACCCAGGATTAATGTAAAAACATTTCTCCTGTGATATGCCCAGAAACACCTTCAGCTCCACCCCACCAGCATCACTGCTCCAGTGCTCCAAGGCACCACAGATTAAGGCTCTAGGCAAGAATTTCTCAAAGAAACTAATTTTTCTCTCCAAAGCATCAATCCACAACAAACATTACGCTGTTTATTAGCTTCAGCAAGGGCTGAGGACCAGGATTGAATCTCTCCCTACTGAACAAAACCTGTATTTCGAGCAATTGCACTGATCTCCAAACTCCCAGCAGCCACAGACCTCTTCTCCATGGCTCAGGTTTTCCCACAATAGCCAAGCAATCCCACACTCAAACCAAGGATTAATTTTTTCACGCTCCAGATTTGTTTTTTTCCTGCCTTCATTCCTTGCTCTGTCTCCATTTTCAGGCTCATTTTCTAGGTATACCAGTTTTACCTTCTTCCCCTCCAAAACTCCATCACACTGACATTTTTAGCAGGACATAAGAAATATCTCCTACCCAACCCAGTAGGCTGTAGCCCCCAATTCCTCTCCCTTCTGCCCTCTTGCTATCATGCTGCCTCTTATCTTGCCCAACAGCCTCAGTGCAAAGCCTCTCCCTGTGCTCAATCCACAGCCCCACCAACAACGAATGAGACACTCAAAATAACAGATCTGAGTTGTAAAAACCAAATAGCCACTTGCTCAAATTGGGAGAAAAGACTTTGGGCAGCCTCTACTCCTCCTTCCAAAAGGAAGGACAGGAAGTGTGGAGATGATGCGAGGCTTTCCAGCTATGAGCAGATGCAGAAGGTTGCTTCAACGGGAACCCCAACCCTAGAGAAGACTGATGACACTAATATACACAGGGTGAATAGATGACACTAATATACACTGGATCATAGAATCACAGACTGGTCTGGGTTGGAAGGGATCACAGAGCTCCAACCCCCCTGCCACAGGCAGGGACACCAACCTCCAGGCCTGGAGCTACACAAGGTTGCCCAGGGCCCCATCCAACCTGGCCTTGAACACCCCCAGGGATGGGGCATCCACCTCCTCTCTGGGCAGCCTGTTCCAGCACCTCACCACTCTCTCTGTAAAGAGCTTCCCCCTAATATCTAATCTAAATCTTCCTTCCTTCAGCTTTAATCCATCCCCCTTGTCGTGCCATTGTCTGCCCTTTGGAAGAGCTGATTCCCCTCCTGTTCCTCTGCTCCCTTCAGGTACTGGAAGGCTGCAACGAGGTCCCCCCACAGCCTTCTCTTCTCCAGGCTGAACCAGCCCAGCTCCCTCAGCCTCTCTTCATAAGGGAGCTGCTCCAGCCCTCTGATCATCTTCATGGCTCCTCTGACCCCTCTCCAACAGTCCATATTTTTCTTGTACTGGGGCCTCAGCTCTGGACACAGGACTCCAGCTGGGGCCTCAGGAGGGCAGAGTAGAGAGGGACAATCACCTCCCTGTCTCTGCTGGCCACCCCTCTTCTGATGGAAGGCTACACAAGCCTAACTTTTTTCTTTTATTGACAGGATCGTTTATCCCAGTGGGAGTTAAGGGACACTACAGTTAATCACATTTTACAGATGGGGCTCTAAAGCACAGAGGGATAATGGACCAGATCTAAATACGTAGGCAACCACCTCATAAGAGACTGAAATAAGCATTTTAAAAGGCAGAGCACATACACAATATGTTAATAAAAGGTCACATAAACACCTGAGATGGAGATATTCAAAGCATCTGGATCATCTTTTTACTTTTAGGTCAGGCTCATCCTTTGCAAAAGGAGGACATCCCACTGTAGCCCACATCCACTTGACAGGTTAAATTCAGTTGCAGAAGGCTTCAAGAAGAGACAACCAAGCCCAAAATCTTGTCTTTGCACAAGACAAGACCAAGGAGAAATACTGCTCACACCTCACCTGAGGCGGGAGGAACCACAAGCTTCCTTCTCACCCTCCCAACAGTTTCTTCCCTGTTGCTTTGTTTCATTGCCTTTTCTTGAAAAGCACTCTGGGTTTTTCCCTGGCCCATTCAAACACATCCTTCCCTCTCTGGCCCAACTGAGAAGGCACATGGGTTTTTGCAAACTGGACTTGCCACCCTGCTCTTCATTACCACCCTCCCACCATGGCTTGGCTGCCAGCCACTGTCCCCTCCCAAAGCACCCTCCGTCCCCTCTGATACCGTGGGCAGCTTTGACTCACCATGACCGAGATATGAAGAATGTGCATCTGCTCCTCCACGATCTCCGAAGGCTCCTGGAGGCTGGGTGGGGTGGCCCGGGAGAGCTGCTCAGCGCTGCTCATGGAGACATGGAAGTACAAGGTGCCGTTCTCCAGCCACTGCTGCTTCCAGTGCACCAGGGAAATGTCAGCCACGGTCCCCGACATCTCTGCAGGGACAAAGCACACCCACTGAGCATCAGTTTTCTCCACGGTGATAAAAGGTGGTGTTCTTAACAGTCCTGGAAATCAGGAACTTATCCCTTGCACTGCTTCTGATCTGCAGGATGAGCTTGAGCACTGGTTTTTGACCTTTCTTTGCTGTTTTCCCCCATGTACAAACAGTAACACTTGTGTCCTGCAATAAAAAGCAAGGGGCTACGAGGTGCCTCAGGACTTTTGCACTGGAAAGGTAACAACAGTAAATAACACATTGCACAAGGCACCTTTAGTCTCTACATCTCTCCCAGCAAAGAGGCTGGGCAAAGCTCTTACAGAGCCCAAAGGGAGATCTGTGCCCAGCATGAGGCAGAGGGAAGACACTTGGTGCCAAGCAAGCCCAATCACAGGCATCGGTATGTACTCTGCTTACAATTAAATCTTCAGCAGGGATGGCCCCAGCTAAAAAGCAACAGTAAGAAGAGATAACCACCTGGCTTGACAAATACACCATGGCCTTGGGGTTATATGTCTGCTGGTTTTCTCCACAGCCTTCAGTTAGCGTTACATTCCACCCCATCCTGATTCACGGCACGAAACAGCCTGTGAGCCAGGATTACAGCATCCCAGCACACACATCTGCTAAGGCAGCTTCCCCTGACCCAGGGTACAACACCCAACTCACTAGGGGCTCGGACAACCCAGGCAGCCCCAGATCTGCAGATCTGCATGGCCAGAGCCAGCAGCTCCCAGCCGCAGCTCCCGCCTTGGCCAGGCAGCGCAGAGCAGGCAGGAGTGCTGACAGCTCCACAGCTGCCCATCAAGTTTAAACGGATCTCTGCGAAGAACTGATTTGGCAGTTTGGCAGCAGAATCCAAGCCCAAAAAAAAAATACTAGCACAAAATGAGCCAAAATATTTCTCCTTCCACCACCTCTTTCTTTGTGTTTGTTTTTCCATTTGCAATATAAGCAATGGGAAGCAAGTCAGGTCCTCTTAGTCACTGGGCCCACAGCTCCAGCAATCTCCCGCTTTGCAAGAGACCTGTTTCCTTCCTGTTTGGGAGCAGCAACCAGCTATAGCGGACCATGACTCGCAGCCTGCATGGTGTGCCTGCTCCAGAAAGGCCAACAGCAGGACATCAGGGTCCCCTGGCACCATGGGGGAAGTGCAGACACAGTCCTCCGTGCCTCAACATAAAGCATCACACACAAGAGGGTCACAGCAGGCAGGATGGGGCTTGTTCCCCTGACAAAAAAAGCAGCCCCATGGACTGCAAGACCAGGCACTTCCACAGACCCACATCACAACCCACCAAACGCACCTTCTTTATCCTTCATAACAGCTTTTCTTACCCCTGAAATCAATAGGCTTTCCAGAAGCAAGCTCCTGGCTTTCCACCCTGGACCAAAGCAGACCCAAACACCCCTTGGTCCCAAAGACGTGCCCATCACACCCCAGGGTCCTGCTGGATCCCCCCTCACTGCACAGCCCAGCTGAGGGCAGGGACAAGGTTACCCCATTACTCCCTGATTCAGCACCTCACTAATTATACTACTGACAAACCTGAGCCAGCTGCAGTTACCCAAATCTAATCAGAGGGCTGTGCTCATTATCTCTGCCTCCCGAGCACAGTGCTGGTCGTTATCCCCAATCTCTGTGCACATCTGAGCACTCAAAGAGGAAAAAACTAAACAGCTCCTGACCATGCATGGGATCCATCAAGAGCCCACACTTGCACTTCACAGGGGATGCGTGAACTCCCTGTCACATCTCTGTCACTGCAATGAGATCGCTCCTAATAATCCCTTCCCTCCTTTAATATAATGAGACGATTGCTGGAGCAAATCGGTAGCAAGAGGTGTTGCTTGCACTCTTTACCCTGTAAATGAAGCCAGCCCTGGGGCTGACACTGCAGGACAGCAGCCTGCACAGTGCCTGTGAAGCTAGCAAAATGAGGTTTGTGTCTCTCATGGCCAAAGAGGCTAAAGCAGAAGGGTTCTTATAGTGGGAAAGGAAAGAAGAAAACTAGAGGAATATCAGGGCTGCTTAATTGCAGTCGTCTTCCTAGCAATACTTCAAAGGTCTGTACTGAAAAGCATCTCCTTGTCTAATTAAAATTGCAACAGATGCTACTTTTAGGACTAAAAGCAGTAACTCATCTCTAGGACAAACATCACAACCTCCTCTACAGAGGCAAACAGGCCATGAGCCAGCACCACCAGCCAGGGCTCTGGTTATGCAAAGCCACCATAGCTGTGCTCAGAGGGACAGGCACCCATAGGAGAGGACGATTTACAATGCTACCCACTCATCACACACACATCCCTGCAGCAGACCTTTCCAAATCAGCTCAGGAAATGAAGTTACACTGCCCAGCCCTGACATGGGTGCCACCAGGACCCCACCGCTACAGCTTCCAGAGGCTACACCACATTAAGGAAGCAGGAAGATGGGGGGAGAAAACCCCTCCAGGGTCAATCCTTCTCCAAACATTTTTCCCCCCCACCCTTGCACACACATTTTTTTGCATGGGATGTTTAAAAGGATCACAGGGAACATTTCTGGGGAGTTCTGAGATATAGGCAATTTTTTTTGCATTTTAGCCTAGACTGAAGATAAGCCTGTTTCACTTTCAAAAGGTCTCTTCCAAAAGTAGAAACTTCAATTTAACATTCAATTCACAATTTTAAGCCAACCCAGCAGCGAGGCGGGTTCTGATGGAGGTTGGCTTGCTGAGCCTGGGTACCACTTACGTACATTTATAAATACCTGCATGCTCCTCACCCCCACAGCCCTTGTTGTGGGAAACCTGGCCATTACTACTCCCAGCCTTGCCAGGACATCACGAGCCTTCAATCAAATTTGCTGCTTACCAAAACCAAAAAGCCTTTTCAAGCCCTGTTAACTGCTGAACACTTCAATATCCAAACACAGGGAAGTTTCCTGGCCTCATATACTTGACATGAATATTACACTGCCTGTGTTTCACTGGACACGCGCTGTCACTCCACTATCTACACGGTAGTTACAGCAGCGATAGCCCGTCCATCAGAAAGGATGCAATAGTCTGCAGTGAGATTGCCTGTTATCTGAGCTTTCAAATGGTTTTAGAACAAATTAAGGGCATTCCTGCACCAAACCGGAATGAGATAGAGTTAAGGTTTTAAATGGGCAGCAATGGAAAGGCACTTGTAGTCTACAGCTATTTAAAAGCTCAGCATCGTTCAGACAGGCAGCTCTCAGATAGGGTTTGTGCACGACTGCGTGGCTGTAACACAGAGTACAACAGCCCCAGGGACTGAGCATCACTTACCATCCGCCTTCTTACCTGCTCACTGTGCCCAGCAGAGAGTAGCAGGGATGAAAAAGGTGCCAACAGCACCCAGCCAGGCCCCTCAGACCCCAAAGCCTGCATTTAGTCGCATTTCATGGTCCCAGAGCAGCAGACCCAAAGAACTTCACCCCCCTGCCACAGCAGAGATATATGCTCTGCCCCAACTCTTCACACCTGCCCTTCATCCCCCATCACACAGCCCAGCCAACCCCAAGCAGCCCTGCTTTGCCCTGCCCCTCCCTCATCCCCCAGCTTCCTCCCCCTCCCCCTCGATGGTTGGAATTTAAGGGCACACAGAACACTTTCTCCTTTTCTGCCCTTCCTCAAGCTCTGGGTTTCATATCACTACAATTTTAATGTTTTCCTTGGAAATCAAATATGTGACACAAATAAAACCCTTCTTAGGGCTCAGCCCCCCCAACCCAGGCTCATGCCCATGTGGTTGCTTGCCCAGGACAACATGGGGGGAGGGAGAGGACAACAGCAACCACAGCAAGATCCCTTCCAACCAAGTCTCTGCTTCCATTTTCCCCTTGCCATTGCTCCGATCCTTACATATAAACATTTCATTGAAGTCTTCAACTCGTATTACAATCAAACTTAAAAGCAGAAAGGCCTAAATGCATTTGGTTGGGAACCAAGACGATTCCCATAAAAGCAGATTATGCTGACATGATGAATATAAAATGAAACAGCAGATATTAAAGTTGGAGGATTGTTACTCCATGCCTTCGGGCTCCTGGCTGCCTCACTCACCTCCTCCCTCTTCTCTGCCCCCTCCTGTGCTGTTTCACTGAAGGCAGGGAGCAGGCAGAGATAGCCTTTTCACCTCTGTCTTCTCCGAGGCAGGCTGCCAGGCTTGAAATATTCACTAGCTCCCCCGTCCAGCCCCCTTCCCTCCCCCAACCTTATGCAATGCTTCAACATCCATCACTTACTCGGGAGGTTGCAGCCCTGCCTTATCTGTCACGGCGCTTTACAAAGCCTGTTTTGTATTTAATTGGCTTGTTCTCGCTAATCTACCATGATTATTGTATTTTTATTTAATTCCTGAAGGTCATTATTAAAATAAGCCATTTTGCTTGCAGCAGTTTATCCCCACACGGTTCCCCACCGCCGGATAACCAGACCCTGCTTTGTGCTTTCCCCTTCTCTCTTCTCCCCTCTGACCCCAGGACCCACCAGAAACCTTCACTTCACAACAAGGACCAACTCCTTGGTGTGATGAGTGGGATGCCTGTGAGTAATTTCCAATGCACATATCCAGGCTCCTTCTGCCTTCCTCCTCGCCACCTGCTTCATCCCAGCAGGACCTGCACCCTGCAGCCAGACTTCATCAGCTCACCTGCACAACTCATCCTCTTAATCTGCTGGCAGGGGGAAGGCTGGAGATCTGATCAGCGATTGTATTTCCTTTCACTGCAGGGCCAGAAACACAATCCCACCTCACACAAAAAGCCACCACCGACAACCACGCTGTCCTCTTCTTGCATCACCCCTCAGCCTTACAACCCCGTTTCTATTAGTCCGGGGGTTCTTCTGAGTTAATGTTCTCCAGAGGCACCAACCTCTGGTGAAATGTTAGTTTATAGATTCCTCAATGCTAGCTACCACTTATGCTAATAAACCAAATTTATGCAGAAAGTCATAAACAGCCGCTCTCCCCAGCGCCCTTGCCAGCACAGGATTGCTCCCCGCGGAATAGATTATCGCTCTCCGTGCAGACTGGCTCCAAAACGACTCCAGTAATGGGGCTTCCCCCATGCTCCCCGGGGGACTATTCTGCAGTCAAACGGGCCCTAACAGTTCTAATGGCTTGGGTCCTTTGGTGGCAATGTGGTAAGGTTTTCTCATCCTAATCATTAGCTCAGTTCATTCGGGTTTTTTTATCCTTTCCCTCTGCTCATTTTTTAACGTGTTCCTTCCCCTTCTACATCTACTCCCCTGCTCCTCCCCACCCCACCCCCCTGCAGTATTCCCTAGGGCAACAAGCAAATGCAGCTGCAGATCGTAAAAAGTAATAGAGAAGCTCTGAAGTTTAAGAAGGGGAGAAAAAAAGATGACAAGCTCTCTCTGATCATCTCTTTTCAAAGGCCCTGTCTGTAAGGAACACAGGGCTGTACCCGCAGGGCATTTCAGGGGTGGCTTCGGCACTCTGTGTGTCTGCTGGGACATGGCACGTGTGCGGGGATGGTGCCAGAGGGAGGAGGGCTTCAGGGAGCTTCGGTCTTGGGGTGGTTCATGGGGTACCCCATCAACACCATGGGCAGGCTGGGGCACTCTCTCTGCATCCCATTTGCTCTGCCAGCAGCATCACACATCTGATGTTGGAAGGGCAAAATGTCAGGCACCCCAGGGCTGGATGGGATTTGCAGCAAAGTGGGTTTGACTATTTTTAGGCTTTGTTCAAATCGCCTGGAAGGACAAGAACAAGAAGCCAGGTTTCGGGCATGCTCCTGGGACCAGCCACCTCAAAGACTGTATAGATGTGATAAGAGCTGAGCTGTCACTGAAGGATTCCTGACAATCAAAGCAACATAACTGAAGGTGAGGGCAGATCTTAAGATCACAGCAGGGACCCAAAAACCAAGAGACCCCCCTCTGTTCAGACGAGAGCTTGCCTTTCCCCATGGCTGGGCTGGAGAGGCACAGAGCGTGATCACAGCATCCCTGGGCAGACCACCCCCCCCACTCTGTGCTGCTGGGGACTGTCCCACACTGGCCTTTGAGCATCCTGAGTGCAGACAGCTGTGATGAGGTGGTGGTGGTGGTGTTCCCATCTCCACAGCGCCTCGGCCAAAAATCCTTCCCAGAGACTCTGCCCCATGCAGGGGTGACTCCCAGGCTGAGCTGATTGATGCTTTTGGCAAAAGTAAGGAGCCACCAAGCACCCCAGCAACCCTTCCCTCATGGCTACCAGCACCCCCAGTTTCTCAAAAACGTTGGGAGCCGATCTCACCCATCTCAGCTTGAGGGCTTGAAGAGTTACACCACTTCCCAGCAAAACTCTCCCCATGGGTGGCAATGCAGTGGGAGCAAGGTTTGTGGGGACACCCACACCCACTACACAGGGGTCACGGCCCCCTTTCGCCTGGTGCTCTTCCCAAGCCCATTCACCTCTGCAGGAAAAGGGATTATCCTCTTCAGCACAGCACAAAGCAGGACACACACAGCCCAGCATGGCTGAGGGGGCTGTGAGGGAACTGATGCATTGGGCTGATCAATGCAGTCACTGGCACTTGAGGTCAGGCCCTGGGTCCCCACACAAGAAGTGCTCCCCTCGCCACCCTCATGCTTCACTATTGAGCTATTAGAGCTGGACCAGCTACCCCAAGAGCAGTCCACAGCATCTGGCCAACTTTCGGCCCTCAACCTTCCCTGCCTGAACCCCAACTCAGCTCCAGCCCTTTGTGGGGGACAGCCTGTGCAATCTGCCACAAGCTGTGTGACACTCCTGAGCCCAGGGATGCTACTGGATACTACATGAACTCCAGTTCATGGCAGGGATAGTGACCCCCAACAGTATGTTTGGGTTCTTCCTGTCCCTCCACTAACGTTCACTCACACACTTCCTTTTTTTCCCTTTTTTTTTTTTTCTAAGGGAATATTTAGGTAGATGTAATTATTCTGCAATGCAGCAAGAGGTCACAGAATTGTATCATCACACAGATAGTCCAGGAGAGGAGACAGGGTGAGCAGGGAGGGCAGGAAGAGCGTCTTCTGCTGCTCAGCCCCTGGAAACTTTGAGAAAACTGGAGGGTCGGGCTTTTCCAGCTCTCAGCCTGGAGCCTCCTACCCCGTCTCCACATCCCTCTGGCCTTTCTAATCGCAGGCTTTACGGTCCCTATATATATGACAGCGAGCAGGTATCGATTTGCCCACGCTGCCTACAGATCATAATTTGACTCCACGCACCCTAAAGAAGCTCAGCACACGCTCCGTGTTCTTACAGCTGCTTTGATTGCAATTCAGTCTCTAGTACATTACCCTTATTTATAATGCCAGGGCTTCAGCGTGGCGCCTCAGGCGCTCTAAAATTATTACAGGGCCCTTTTGACTTTCAATTCCCTTCCATTCAATTCCATTTTTATTTGTCAGCAGAGACGCCCATTGACCAGCGGTGGAAGCCGGGCGTGCAGGCAGACGGCACCGCCGCCTCTTCAACCCATCCGACAGAAATTACTCGTGTGCAGCTCGACACGCTGGGTCAGCTCGGTTTGAACAAGAAATTCTGGGTCTGGCAGAGCAGCTGGTAGAGTGCTCCTGGGTGTAGCTTCCGCTGAGAGATGAGATGCCCGGGTTTGGAGCAGCACTAGGGTGCTGAGCTGCACACAGCCCCTCCACAGTGCCATCCACCCCCCTGATGCAGCCATCATTAACAAAAAAAAGGGAAGGAAAATGGAAATTTGAAGCATCAGAGAGCCAGGGGCAGGATGGAAGAGGGGTGGGTATGAATGCAGTGCCCTGAGATTTCGTTCAGCAGCCACCCTCAATTCCCACCCTGCCATTCAGCACAGCACTTTGCTTGCAAGGTGCTTTGGGATTACAGTGAGAAGCTTGAGCTTCGCCATGTCTCTGGAGCCCCCCACCTCACCCAAGAGGCTCATTTTCGGAAGAGCACCTGTAGGTGCAAGGAAGAAGAAAGAGACTTTTCTCTGGTCACAGGGGAAAGAGCTGCTGGGCTATGAAAGTCACAGCTGTAGAGATGCTTCAGGAAAGCTGCAAACATCTTCTGCCCCCTGCTTACTCCAGATCCTTCATAACCAGCAAGAGACAGACCTGATAAATGTGGAGGTAAAAGCCTGAAAGGCAACAAGCACCAAGTTTTGATGGACCAACTATTAATCACTGTTAATGAAATCAATGCCTTCGACAAGGAAGCTTTTCTGCGGGTAGGGGGCATACAACACTGCCAGCCCTGGGACTTCACTGCTTTAAGGATGGATTAAACGAGAGAGGTTTTCATAAAGAAAACCTGCTCTGCCCAGCCCTGAGCCCTGCCGGCACTGGGTCTGCCCCTCTCTGGGTACCAGCCCACACTAGCTGCCACATGAAGCATCTCTCCATCACTGCCACAACCCCACATGTGACTCCAGCACATCTGGAAACCCAAGCCTGGCTCCTGCAGGACCATCACAAGCATCAGAGGCTCTATTCTCACTGCATTTGGGCAAGGAAAAACACCCCATCTTTAATCCTCAAACCCAGACAGAGCTCAGCTAAACTGAGATGCCAGTGCTTGGATCGCTATCGCCCGCCGCTGCAGATCGCTGCCTGCACCGTGACACCAGCGCTTTGCTCGGAGCCTGAACAGATCTGAAGTGTCTAATGACACAACCAGAGGCTACTGAGGAAGAGCTGCTGTGTGTGATAACCACTCGTTTGATTTCTCACAGCATCTGAGGGAGCATGAGGGAGGCAGCCGGCTGGGCAAGGCACAGGCAAGGCAGCGTGTGCTGCCCGCAGTGGCAGCACGCGGTCCCTGAGCGGGTGGCACATGCTGGCCTGGTTCTGATGCTATTTTAACCCAAATCCACAGCAAAAGAGAGAATGGCTTGGTTAGGCCCAGCCCACCTGCATCTCTCTTGCTTTCTCTTCCTTGCCACAGGCATGTTTTCCTTGCCACAGGCTCTGTCCTAAGGACCCTGCTTTGGCAGGGGGATTGGACTCGATGATCTCTGGAGGTCTCTTCCAACCCCTGCAATTCTGTGAATCTGTGGTTCTGTGTGCTGGTGAGCCTGGGGTGGTGATACCTTCTTCCATATCATCCAGCAGCACCTCAAACAGAAGCCATGGCAGCCAAGCAGCCCCAGGAATCATGATGGCACTAGATAAGGCTTGTGCAAAGAGAAAATATTGAATTTTTCGACAACTTCAACTACAGCCTCTTCCCTGTGCATGTGACAGCAGCAACCACAACTTTTCCTTTGTGTTTCTGCAGGAGTCGAGAGCCAGGAGCAGTGTGGGGCAGAGGGCAGCCCAGCACAGCAGGGTGGGCACAGAGGGGCAAGGGAGGACTGTCACACAGGCAAAGGGACGAGCCAGGCAGCAAGGAGTATGCTTCTCTTCCCTGCAAGCTGCAGCAGGAGCAGAAGGACAACGTGACCTACTCAGGTGACTTGAAGAGCATCGCAAAGCCAGGCAGACATCACAACACCACAGAGTGCTCTGCTGGGTTTATAACATCCACCATTCTGCGCGGCGTCTGCCGGGGAGCGAGAGAATGGTGCCAGCCTCATGGGGCGAGCATCGCTTAGAGCTTGATTAAAACTAGCCAAGTGCTTTATAACCTCTATGCATTTTTAAATGTCTCTCTTTGGGAAACATACCTCTTAAAATGATAAGGTGCTTTGATAGCTCAGGGCAGTGCTCAAACTGTGAAGCAAAGTAATTTTTCTAGCGCTGCTCCTCCACGGACCTTCCCTCCCGGTAAGCTCTGGCGCACTGGGGGGTCCCAGCAGAAACTCCCCATGAGATGGGGAGAGGAGAAGAAAGCGGGGAAGGGGAGAGAAGGTCTCAACACTTTTTATAGACAGAGAAACACGAGGACTGTTCACCCTCCTGAGACAGCTGTCCTTTTCCAAGGAGAAGGAGCCAGCAGCACAGAGGAGAGGAGCCGGCTGCTGCCCAGGTATTTGTGGGAAAGCAGCCAGGTACAGGAAAACTTGGGACATTCAGCCCATGTGCCACCTGGGGCAGCAGCTGGGGGCACCAACAGCCAAGCACCCTGAAAAATCTGGGTGTACCCTTGTCCAAAAAGGCAAAAATACCGATTACCTTGAAGGAATATTTGCTGGAGCCCTTGCACACATGTCGTGATGGGGCTCCTACCCTCAGAGGGTCTCTTCCCTTGCTGTCAAAGCAGTCACCTGTCACGCTTGAAAGGGATTAGGGGTCTTTTCTCTGGGAGAAGCTTTTGAGTGGTCACTCCCTGGAAAGCTGACAGTTGCCCAAAGCCGCCCAGGTACCCCAGCCACCTCTCCAGCACCCAGTTTCTCGTCCTGGCTACTCAACCCCACCCCCAAATTCAGCTCTCACAGAAAGAAGTTCTTGAAAACCTCACAATGTCCAATATTAGACTTCAACACAGGAGCAACCCACGCAGTTTTCTACCCAGAGGGACACACTGAGTTGGCCAAGCAACACTGGGTTTCTGCAGGAACAAAGTACAGCTAGAGCTCTGCAGCCTGCTGCTCCCTGAGGAATGCCATCCTGGGGTGTCAGACCCCCCTGAGCAGGAGAGACCACCTGGGCAGCCCCAGACCGGGAGCAGAGGACTGTGGTGGAAGGCTGCCAGCCATCAAGCTGCCAGAAGCAAAAAGGTTTAGGGAGAGGTAGCTGTGAAAATCCTCACCTCTCTTTGGACTGACTCGCACCAAAATGAACTTGACTATAAGCAGCTGATCTAAGAGCTGGAGGGCTCAGAAAGTGGCATCATAAGATGAGGAGACATTGAAATCCAAAATAATAAAACCAACCAAATTTATTAAGTCTTCTTGGAGCCTGTGGGCAAAATAATTTTTCCCCATTTAAAAGTGTGTAAGCCAAAGGAGAAGGTGAGCAATTTGTCAGAGATCAGAAGCAATGAAGTGGCAGAGACCAAAGCCCAAAGCAGCGATGGCCTCACAAACACCATCACTGCCTCAGCTTGTCACGAGCAGACTCCATTCTCCAGCAGCACAAGTGGAGACTCAGGGCTGCTAGACATGTCTTGCAGCAAGTGCTCTGCCTGCTGAAAGGAGAGCACTCCTCTCTTTGGGGACCAGGGATAGAACCTGAGGGAACGGTGTGAAGCTGCACCAAGGGAGGTTTAGGTTGGATATTAGGAAGAGGTTCTGTACTGAGAGGGGGGTCAGGCACTGGCACAGGCTCCCCAGGGATGGGGTCACGGCCCTGAGCTGGGCTGAGGTCAAGAAGCATCTGGACAATGTCCTCAGTGCCCTGCTCTGACCTAGCTGGGCCTGTGTGGAGACAGGAGTTGGACTTCATGGTCCTGATGGGTCCCAGCCAGCTCAGGAGATTCTGTGATCCTGTGCTGCCAGAAACCCTGCATGCTGCAGGGGTGGACACAACACCCTTGTTGCCATGCTGGGGGTACCAGCCCTTGTTCAAAGGTCAGGGAAATGCCTAACCCAGCTTTGCAGACCCTTTGCCAGCTCATCAGCATCCCACAGCACCCCACATAGCCCTACTCCTTCCCCAGGCAGGCTACACAGCATTCCCCACCAGCACAAACACCTCATGAGTTTCTTCCTTTACACCCCCCTTCCCAGCATACCAACAGGGCAATCACCCTGTTCCAGACATTCATCCTTACTTTCCCCTTCCCATCAAGTTCGTATCGCTTCTCACCCCCTGCCCCATGACGAAAGGCTAATCCACATCCCCATTAAGAGCAGACCCCAGCACTCCCACACCATTAGATCCCAAAGCAGTGTGGTTTCATGGTTCTATCCCTATTTGATGTCCTAACAGAGCCTTGGGGAGAGCTGCACAGTAGCTACCCAAAAAAGGATGCTCACTCTGAGAAAGAAGAGACATGGAGCATTTCCACCCTTGATCTGCATACACAAAGGTCACGGGAGAGAGGCAGAGGGGGATGAGTCCTTGCAGTCTCATTAGAGGGAAAGAAACTGTTTCTGCAAATAATAATTGATTTCTAAATTTATCCCCTAATTAAATAGGTTCCCTGGATGAATCTGCATGCAAGCTGCAAGGTGATGATTTAGTGCCTGGCTTCCTACGGGAATGCATCAACACATGTTTGCAAATTGTCTCTCCCAGATCCAAAGGTAGGGTGATCATTCCCCATGGCAGCACACCCGGAGCAGACCAGCCCCTCCTGCCACCTGGAGCCTGCAGCAAGCCGAGCCAAGCCTTCCTGTGCACCAGGTCTATCAGAGCTGCATCCGAGGGCAAAGGGTATTTGTCACCCGTCTTGTCACCGATCCCCATGCTTCAGCCCAGCAGGGACGTTCCCATGGACCAGAGCAGGGGACCCATCACAACCAGAGTGTCCAGTTTGCTCCCTGCCTAAGTGGGAGGCTGACCAGAGGATTTTTTTGGCAGGCAACAGCTGTAGAACTACGGCAGAGCTGGAAAAGCACTGCCTAAACTCTGCACGTAGCAACGGCGAGAATGAGAAACATTATCTCCAAAACATGCTCTTGCTTCCTACATCAATTCCATGGCTGTTTCTGTCTAGTCGCTTTGACTTTTTCCTACAGACACCATCAGCTAATAAAACCTCAAGAGACGGATCCTGGGATAAAACCAGGCTACAAGCTCTGCAAAAATTAAACACATTTATCACTCTTCTACGGAGAGCTCCTTTTGGAAAGCTGAGAGCCCTGATACTCTCAGACAAGCATCAAAGGACTTCGGACACAGGAACTCCACATTAGCTCAAAAAGTCAATGGTGCCGAGCAGCCCTGCTGCATTAAAGCCCACGCCAATTAACTCCTGCTGCTCAGGACGGTAAGAATGAGGCCCATAGCCTGTCCATTCACAGCACCAGCTCAGAGCTTTCCTCTCTCAAGAAGAGAGACATTTGCCTGCATTTCTACACCATCTTCTCCATACCTTTCATCTTCTCTTTCCTCCCTGTCAACTTTCCTCGCCCCTCCCTACCCCCAGCATCACTTGGGTGCAGGGCATACAGGTCAACCCTCCTTTGGGGCTCCAGCCCTTTGGTGTTGAGGTTTTGGGATCTACAGATGTAAATTAGTCCCTCCAGATGCCCCACACATGGCACACAGCGTTTGCAAGGATAAGCTGTAAGTGGTGCTCAGACATTCTTTACAGTGACTGACTCTGACAGGCTGGGCAGAGACTGAAGAGCCCTCCCTTCAACCCTTGGCTCTGCCACTCACCTCAGAGAAATTCATAAATTCAGGTCTTTATGAACCCACTTGGCCCTGTTGAGGCTTTCAGAAGGCAGAGATGCAGCCTATATGTCCCGCTCACATTGCGCAACAATCAAACAAATAGATAAACTGCTCCCATCAAGATCTACAAAGCCTTCCTGAGGTTTTGAACCTTCCCCTGGTCCACAGTGGGAAAAAACAGACCATTTGGAAGTTTCCCTATGAGGGAGAAGGGAAAATAACCTCTCCATCTATGCCTTCCAGAAACAGCCAATGGAGGTTGCAACTAAAGGGTGAAAGACAAGCACCAGGCACGGCATGGCCACAACCATGGCCATTTGCTGTCCCAGGGTGGCTACAGCACACATGGACACCCAACCACTCAGCCACACGCTCTTCTTTGAAGAAACACCATACAATGGGGTTTTCTGCTCCCCCACCCATAAGAAGTGTTCAAAACTGGAGTGTCTCCATGGTATTTTGGATTTCTCAATACTTCTGCATGAAAACTCTCTCATTAAGTGAGTACTCAATCAAAAATCACCACTACAGACGGAGCTCAGGCCCTAACCTATTTCTGCACTCAAAAATAAAAAATCCATTAGGTGGCTAAATACTTTAGGAACTGTGTCCCTTCATCTCCCAGCCCTGGCTCTCCGTCTGTAGCTGAGCATCCTCCTTTATAAATTGCCTCTGAGAGCCTCAGATCTCTTCTAAAAGAAAACAGTATTATTCACAGGATAGGAAAGAGATGCAAGAAAGCTAATTAGTCCTCGTACAAGGGAGTTTGCAATATACAGCATTTAAATGAAGCCTGATTTTTCAATCGTAGTGCTAAAATCTTCACATTGTGTCACTGGCTCTCTCTTCCAGAGGTGCCTTTTTTGCTCACCTTGAGCATTTTTAAAGGCAAAGAAAATTCCTTTAGGTACCAAAGCAAATTCATAATCTAGCTCTCCACCACTTATCAACTTGAGCGCATTAAAACTCTGTTAAAAGCAGAGCAAGATGAGTCCTTGAGGCCCTGTTCCCCAAGGATGCGTGCACATAAAGCAAGGAAAATGTGTGGTTATTAGAGTTTAGCTTTATTGTTTTCATAAAACACGCTGAAGATTGTGTTTATGATTCTGGAGAAAATAAAACCCTCTCTCCAATTGTTAAAATAATGAACACAAGATACTCTAGCGACTTCTAAACAATCAAACACTTTGGACTTGCACAGCACCTTCCACTCGGATTTCAGAAATGTCTGTACAAGAATGAAAATAAGTCTGGGTGTGTGGAGGGTCAGTCCAGCATCTCAGCTTCCAGCCAAAGGGAGCAGCGAGTCTACACAGGCATCACATGAGGTTAAGTTACACAGCCAGGAAGGGAACTGTTCAAAATTCACCACAAAATCGTTTAAGAGCCAGTTTTGATGGTTTTCAGTACCATCCCGGTTTCTGAATGATCAAATTCCATTTGAAAGCCAGGCTTGAGCATGAGAATCATTTAAACACACCCAAAACCAAAGAAAAAATAAAATCTTAGCTGGCACTTCCTGGCCCCTGTGTGGGTCCCTTGCAAAGACTTCTTCAACACAACGCTCATGACTTCAGAGGGTTTTTGTCCTCCCCACATCCTCACCACTCTGAAGGTTTTCTGGCTGCAAGGAGGCAGTTGTATCCTACCAGCCTAGGAACCCAACAGCCTCCATCAGTTCTGCTCCTCTACCTCCCACCTGGTGGAAGGACAAACCAAAGGGGTTTCTCTCCCCTCCGTTAACTATTACAAAGACTATGTGAGGCTATGAATTATTGAATGGAGCTGTCTCTTTGGTTTAGCACGACAATGACAGAAAGGAAACACAGACCACAGAGGAGCTGTGTCCCCAGCACGAGAGTGGGGCAGGGAGCCAAGGGGCACAGCCAAGTGGGATCCTTACCCACCAGCTTAGTGTCCCTGCCCATCCATCACAGCCTGACACCGGCCTGGCACCGCTTTCATAACCACAGTCAAATTCATCCTGGAAGAAGCCAAGCTGAGGGAAAATACATCTTCCATGGCAATGTCCTGGTAAGGGAGGGAAGCTCTTCCAACAGTTAGCCCCTCTGCATCCCTGTACCCCTACCTGAACACCTGGGCTGAACCAGGACCTGAGACCCTCTTGGTGTCTCATCCAGTGTTTAACTGGATGGGCTGACCTGGGAGAAGCAGGTCTTCTTCGGAGCTCCAGCACCAGGGAACAAGCTGGGATAGGGTGGGACAAAGCCAGCCAGGCCAGAGAGACTGGGAAGGCGGTGCCAGAATCGAGCCTTCAGATAGTTTCACAGACGCTTTCTGGAAGGTATTACTGCCAGCTCTAAACCAACCTATTAGTATGAGCCTTTGGGGCTTGTAATAAAAACCGAGATGTTTTTTTTCCCCGAGCCAGGTTAGATAGAAGATGTCTGAAAATTAAAGGAGCAGCCTAAAAAAAGATTTCAATTCCATCCCTCCCTTTACGTACATTTACTCGCCAGCTCCTCGGAGACTGAGGTCGACTCCGGAGCAGCGGCGCCCCGGCTGCATTCATTCCCAGCACCAGCATAGCATGCAAAAGCACTTTCTGTGCCTCAGACCCACCTTGCTGATTAATGGCTTCGTTCCAAAAAGCACAAAACAAGAGTGAATTGAGACTTCACTGATTTCAAAGAAACACCAAATTCGATACGCGCAGTCAGACCTTCAAGTCAAGACAACCCCAAGTGTCCAAGCTAACGCCACACAGCCTCTTCCTGCCCCAGCAAAATGTCCTAACGTTTGGGAGAACGGAGTGGTTTCCTGGGTCCCACCTTCCCCTTGCCTGCAGACTTCTTTTGGGAGTCATCTTCTGCAAAAGAACATACCCAAAACCAACTGGTTGCCCTACAGAGATCTGAGTTTTGTGAACTAGAGCCCTTCAGAGCTCCACCACCGTGGTGGCCCTTGGTCATCCCATCACACCCTATGTTGGCTACCTGAACGTAGGGTGTTAAGATCCTCACTTGAACACCAGAAATTCAACCTGTGACTTCCCAGAGAAGCATGCAGGAGCCCTGCCAGGTCCAATCCTGCACTTGGCCACCAAAAATGCACCTGCAATGACCACCAGCCGATCACTGCCTAGCCTGAGAATCCTGCCCACTTGCTCTTTTTTTTTTACTAGGGATGTTAATGGAAAGAAATCTCTGGATCCATTTGAAATGAATTATACTCCAGTAATTGTAGCTGCTATAGGGCAGTATTAGGTCAAACTGCCCTTTTTGTGCTGTGCCTCAAACACTAGAGATGATGAATGGGCTCATTTTCAGCAGAGCTGGATGCTCGCAGCTCCAGGTGAAGCCCATGCAAACCGCAGATGCTCTGATACCGCACCACCAGTGCCTGCCAAGTGCTTCCCTTAATAAAACACCCAAGCTCATGCTGTATAAACACCATTTTTGGGGCGTGTTGCTTGCTACTTGATGTCATTGTCCTGCCGGCCCTCAGCATACAGCCGCCCCGTGCCATCCCCAAGGGTGTCTTCTCCAGGCTGCATTTCATTGCTGAAGAAATCTATGCCACTTTTCCCCCAGACAGATCTTTTCAGCCCAAAACGGAGATTCTCCCCTCCCATTCTAACTCTGTTAATTATTAAGATAGGGCGGGATTGAAGAGACTAATTACCACTGTAAAGTTACTCTCCTGAAGGCTGATAAGGGAAGTAATTAGGATGGACAAGCATGGATTACAGAGCTCTAAATCTCCCTCTCTTGTCAAGATAATGCTGCTGCCCAACCTGACAAACGAGTCCATAGGCAAACGCAAAGCAATGCTGGAGATGAAGCAGTGGTGGAGAATCTAGCAACAGGCTGGACCATGGCAGAGAAAGGCAAGGGGATCCCTCCTCCAGCACCTCCAGACTGTGATGGATGGCCGTATCCTCCAACACTCAACCCCCAGGACCTCAACACAGACACCCTGCCCTGGGTGACAGTTCCTCCCTGCACCCACATGGCTTGTCTTGGTGGGTTAACCTTGGTTAGCTGTCCTATGCACACCAAGCAGCTCTGCTCTCATGCTCCTTCATTCCCCGCTTTTCTACCTCCTTCCTGCCAAACCACGCAGGGATGATGGGGAATGGGGGCTGCCACATAACCCCAGTGCAGCTTTCACAGTATGTTCCTTCAAGTCACCACACCAAACACTCTCCCCACTTCCCACAACCTGTTTTTGGGTCCTCTGCCTTCACCTCTCCAGGTATCAGCTAAGACAGGGAGCACACTCAAGCACTAGATAGAAGATGACAGCTATTCCACTGGGCTGCTATGGGACACACGTCCCCTTGACATGAGGGCAAGGGGGACACTTCATGGCGTTGCAGCAGCGTGCGACTGCCCAGGGAACATGGTTGCTCAAAGCATGAGCCCTGGACCTGGGAAGTCCTAAGAGAACCAAAGCCGTGCACATCTCCAGCTACCTTCTGTGCCGCATCCATCAGCTTGCTTGTCCACACAGAAGTCATCTTATGGGCGAGATGCAGCAGCAGCTCAGGGGAGCTGGACTGAAGCATGACACCCACCAACCTGGCATGAGCCATTTGGTGCTACCAGAATACAGACACCCATAGACCACGTCCCTGCACTTGGCTGGCCACAGACCCCTGCAGTTCACTGCATTTGTGTGAGCTGCATCAAATCCAAGGGTGGAACTTGGGCAGAGCTGCCCATGCCACCAAAAGAAACCTTCACATGGACAGCAAAGAGCACGAGAGCAAGGCAAGAGCCCATCAAGTGAGTGCAGATGGTTCAGCTTGCCCTGAAAGCTGCAGAAACCGGCTCATGGGGGTGATGCTGCCACTGCAGCCGTGCACGTCCCACACGCATTCCCCATGCATACACACAGATTATTTTCCTATCACAATTTCAGCCCCCCTGCACTACAGCATTTATAACTAATACATATTCTAATGTTCCTGTTCACCTGAGAAGCTCAAAACTTTCCTGGCTCATTTGTTAGGGTTGGGGTTTTTTTACCTTTTTTTTTTTAATACCTTCTTCCCCTCAGGCCAGTCAAATCAGTCCAGTTAATTTTAATTTCCACCGACATGGAAAGTCATCTCAAGGTCATTTTTGAGTTATTTTCCAGTTTCGAGTCTGGAGGATTTTGCAGGATTTGCAATTGAGGCTTCTGATTATCTGCTGCATATTGAAATGAAAAGGAACCAGCTGAGGAGAGACAGTGATGAAGCACCCCATTGACACCCAGGTAATTAAGGAGAAACAAACATGTTTGTTGGCTGAAACAAGGGGAAAAATGATGCAAAACACTCTAGCATGGAAGAGAGGAGGGATGCAAGAAAGAAAAAGCAGCAGCTAATGGGTTTCCATCAGAAGGGTGGGCACTGCTCCAGCCAAAACCTTCCCAGGGCATTGGCATCTCAGTGGGACGGCTCTGGGGTGCCACTGGAGGCTCCTGTCAATTTGGATCCAAAAGGCAGCAAATAAATGAAACCCATTGCATTGTAAGGCACAGTTTTGTGATGTATAAAAGAGGCAGCTCAACACACCCTGTTTTGAGGTGGGAAAAAACCCATAAGAAATATATGTATAAAATTTTGTATATATTTATCTATAAATTAAATATAGAAAATAAATTAATAAAATTAAATTATTATTAAAATTAAATGTAGAGATTAAACGTAAACTAAAAATTACATTCGTTCTATAAATATAGAATATATATATATATGGATTGGAAGCAGTGATGCCTGGAGGTTTGCTATGGGACAGCCTGGTCTGCCCTTGGCCAGCCTTAGCATTAAGATCCAGGCAGTTACTCCCTTGGGAAACTGGTGATTCCCAGCATTAGCCCAGCTCAAGGCCATGACCAGACGCTCCCTGGGCCACAGTGAGAAATGATGTTCACAGGAAACTTCCTCACTCCTCTCCCAAAGCCAGTCTAAGACCATCACGTCAATCTGCGTTCCAAACGTGTTTATTAACTGTTTTTAATATCGCGGTGGCAGACAGAGCAATGCAATCAAGCCTGAGTTGCACATCTTCCCAGGTCCATGGGGACCACGGGTACAAGCCTGTTTTTGTTTCTTTCCCAGGGAACGATCAAGATACAGGACTCACAGCTCAAATCACTGCGCTCTCCAGGGGCAGGCGGCAGTAATTAGCTTGTGTGCATTGGAGGCGTTCTCGGTTTGAAGCCCTGCTCGGGGAACCTGGCAGGAATACTGGAGCTGCTGGGCAGCGACTGCTCTGGGGAGACCGAGTCCTGATGGGAGGGTGCTGAGCAGGTACAACACTGGCCTCCAGCTCCTGAAAACTGACCTTGTCCCACCAATTCTTTCCTATTTAAAAAGTACTGAGCCGCAGGCTGGGTTTTTCCCCAGGGGCAAGCGTCTCTCAGAGAAGAGCAGCTATGAGAAACAGCTCGTTTTAGTCTCCTTAAAACAAAGCAAATGCTATTATTCTGGGAATGCTTCAGCCTCAGGTGATGGTATTTCCTCCCCAGGAAATCCCCGATGTACCACCACCACCTCCCTAAACTCACCTGGAGACACGGGGTAGAGGACAAACCCACAGCCCTCAACAGCACCAGGGCTCAGAGGAGGATGGGGACCATCAGCAAGAGCAGCACTGGACCACAGCATCCATCACCCTAATTTTAGCTCTGCTCCGCACTAGACTCAGAGTGCCTTGGAGTGGTTTGGACATGGCAGTCCTTCAACAACCAGCCCTTTCCACTGGATATGCAGGAAACCTTGGAAACCATGAGATGCACATGGATGAAGCTGCCAGGGACAGCACGGGCAGTCTGCAGCAGTAACCTGCACACCTCCAGCTGCTCGGGTCAGGTCCTTGCAAGATGCTAATCATGTAAGAGTAGAGCTGAAGTCAGGACTATTTTCCTGCTGACTTTGAAACCGGTGGGAGAGAAAAAAAAAAAGAAAAGAAAAGAAGAAAAAAAATGAATGTATTGCTATGGACATTTGTCCAGATATAGCACAACCAAAGGCAGATTGGACATCAGGGCACAGCCATGAGATTAAGTCATTTTTCTGTTTGCTGAAAGCATTAAGGGGAAAAAAAACCCTCAAACCCTTATAATGTTTTGCTGTGAACTCAATGTTTCATTTGACAATTAATTTTGAAATAGCAAATGCTTGAAACACAGCCAAAATAACCTAAATTTTAGAAAAAGATCATTAAATCACAGTTCAGCCAAACCTACTTTTAAAAAAAAAAAAAAAGAAAAGAAAATGCTTGAGTCAGAAAAATCCCAGTTCTGCTTCGGGATCTGCCTCCTCCCTGGGAATGATGCTGGGGCCCTGAAAAAGAGGACGAGACAGACCCCCCCAAAACTCAACCAGCAGAAGGAATGGCCTTGCCCAGAGCACGACTCTGCACCTCGTGGGTGCTCCTGCATCCTTATACCAGCATCGATTAGGTGCCATTTATGGGCTGAGACGCGGGCAAAGCAAGATGCTAAAGCCAAGCACCAAGCACACCAGCCGCCTTGTTGCCACTCCAGCATCCTGCTTATGAGGCAGTTTATTTTCTGAGTCAATGCATCCAAAAACTGAGTTGTTTAACACTGGTGCAAAGCTCCTGTCACCAGGAAGGATGGGGTGTGTGCCCATGCACGGGGGCAAGGGGACACGGGGGCTTGGCACAAGATCTGCTGCAGGGATTAGCAGTCAAATCAGAACATGAAACAGCGCTGGGCAAATCCAGGGAGCAGACACGGCTGGTGGGTAATATTAAGGGGGGAAATAAAAAGTGACGATTTACATCCAAATTCATCTTGTATTTGTGGTTTGACAGGGTCCACTGCTGCCAGCCCTGCCACCTCCCGCTGCATCTCCCCTCCACCGCTCCCTGGCTGAAGAGGCAAGGCAAGCTGGCCAGCCCCATGCCTGACAGACAGCCCTCACTGCTGCCCGCCACCTCCTCAGCCAGGCCAAGAACCCGCTTCAAGCCAGGATGAGCCCCTTCTCTTCAGACTGGTGACCACAGGAGAAGCCCTAACGCTGATGGCCGCATCCAACACCCTGCAAGAGCCAGCTGGTAGCCAGGGAATACTCCTCAGGCTTCACCTCCCTGCCTCCTCTTCCTCCTTCTGGTCTGCCCTTTTGCTAACAGACCTCCTCTCTCCTGCCCTGCTCTTTTTTTCTTAAGGCAAAGCCACAAAATAACCCTGCTCACAGCAATCCCTGAGGCTGTGCATACCTCCCAGCGCCCAGGCTGGGAGCAAGGGCTGTGGGAACAGATGTACCAGGACATGAGGAGTTGAAGAGGCTCCTTGTTGGCATGGAGCTGTGCTGCTGCGGGGAAGAGGGAGCAGCGGGGAGATAAGTACTCGCTTCTGCGCACGGTACGGAGAAGGATTAGATACTTACAAATATTTTATCCTAGCTAAAGTAATTGCACCACTTGTTCTTATGAGTCAGAGCTATTTATTTTCATGCTTCAGGGCATCAGTTGATCACACCAGCTGAGGTCAGGCAGAAATTCCCATTGCTCCTGTAAGCGTTTTGCATATTGCAGGGATGTGCGTTAGCACTAGTTACTGCAGCCTGCCCCCCACCCCACCCCGTCCCAACCCTCTCTGGTCCCCACTGGGTGCAAAAGACACACCAGCACAAACAACTCCTCCACCTTAACCCCCCACCCAGCACGACCCAGGTGCAGTCCTTGCTCTCCCTGGTTTAATTTCTGCTAGTGGGGAAGCATAGCCCATGCTCCTGCCCTGGGCAGAGGATGCTGAGGCGTTCAGCATCTTTCTGTGGCACAGCCACATCCAGCTGCGCTCCTGGGCTGAGAAACCAGTGGGAAGAGTGTGGAACTGAGAAGAGATGGTATCAGTCATACCAGAAGGGAAACTAAAACCAACTCCTTTCGATCCTGAGCACAAGAGTCAAACCAGGGTCATCGGAGCCCATTTCTGTGGCCAGAGACTCCACAGCTTCTGCCAGGAGCAGACACAGATAACCGCTCACCTCTGAGCACTTGTGGAGGCACAGCTCTAATTGTGTCACCACTGAGAACTCTCCCAAAAACCAACACTTGGCCAGCATTAATAAATAAAAAACAGGCAGCATGTACATGGAAGGGGCAGAGGAATGCCAGAAAACAGCCACAAGTATCAGACCAGAAAAGAAACACCTCCCCATCCTCCCTCCTGGTGCTAACTATCCAGCTCCACTAACTCTGGAGCATTTAGTAAAGGTCTTGGAAAGAAACAGCCCTTGATCTCCGAGCACCAAGCATGAAATGAAGCGGCACAGGCCAGTGCTTGCCAAATAAAAGGCTCCCTTCACGCAAACAAACAGGTTAGCTCCTCTTAGAGTGAAACGTGTGCATGTGCTGGTGGCCCCTCCGGCAGCAGGGACTGCCAGGCACTTCCCCACACTGGATGCTGTGCACTGGTTGAAGAGCAATTTGTACTGCTCCTCCAGCTTGAAATGCCTCCAGGAGCTGCAGCAGCACCGGGTCGCTCCCTTGACCCCTTCCTCTCATTGTGCTCATCCCTACCTCCATCCCCAGCTGTCCTCCCAGGCAGTGTCACCGTGCCTCCTCACCCCTGCTCGGATGCTCACCAGGCACGGGGTATCTTACGTTTTCTCATCTGCGCTCCACTGATCCCCGTCAGTAATTATACTGCTGCAGCAGCAGCTCTGTAACTTTAATTATAAGACAATTTCTGGTCTAATCCCTGGTTTTGACTCACTACCACAGACTCTCCCCACCCTCCCTTCTCTCCCCCATCCTCTCATTCAGTCACTTCACAAGTGAAGCCATGCAGATAAGCAGGAGTTTGAACAATTAGGTATAATGATAATAGGGACATCACTTTCAAACCGATGTCTGAATTGCACTTCAAGGGCAGGACCGCAAAACCAGCCTGCTCTCTGAAGCTTTGCAATTCCTTATGTCATCAGAAGCAGCATCAGGATCCTTTCTGGAAGCCTGCATTTGTTTCTGTTTCAAAGAAACACTTTCATGCTGTGATGCTCTGCTTCCCTTGCCCCTCCCTCCCCAACCCCGTGGCCCAATTTACCACTGAACTTTGTTAACTCACTGATTTATAGCAATAAGGTACATTGTTGCTTCTCTCTTACAAGTGCATGACCCCATCTGTGACACATGTGGCCCCACATTTCCAAAGCTCTGGGACATCATCCCCTCATCACCAGCATCTCATTTTCCATCAGACCCCACCACAGAGACAAAGTACCTGCAAACTCCCTAATGTCTCTGCATCCACAGCATCACATCAGCATCCTCTGGCTACCATCCCCTGCAAGGCAGCCAGGGTACAGAGACAGCATCAGGAAAGTAAACCCCCCCCAACTCAGAAGTCAGAACCCCCACGTTTCACACCCAGATGTTCAGCTCAACTCACTCGACTTCACCTCTCATCCCCCCCACCTGTCACTGGGGATAATATTTTTTTCCTGACATGCTTTGTTATTCAGAGATGGAAGATTCTGTAAATGCTGAATTATTATCATCAAATTATAATACTCAGAACATTGTCTCCCTTTGGGATTCATGCTGCAGGAGGAGAGAGCACAGGCACCCGGAGCTGAAATGTGCCACGTTTAGTTCCCTTAGAGATAGCAGGGAAGGATGCTGCTTCGGTATTTTCTCTCTTCCTCAGATGTCCTGGAAGAGTCTCTTTCTGACAGGTCTTCTGCTGGAGAGAACCGAACTATATTTGAAAGGTAATTTTGGAGCAAACGGGAACAGAAGTGTCAGAGTTGTCATGATGAGATCTGCTGGAATTTCCTTCCCCTTTCAGGGGAGGGGGGCAGGGGAAATCACGACATTTTGCATTTCATTTTTCCAAAATGGGATGGCTCCTGCTGCTTGCCTCCAGCTTCCCCAGGCTCCTGGCACGGTCCCGGCTGGAGAACTCCCCAAAAGCCCCCAAAACACAGCCAGCCAGCTCAACACATCTGGTGCTCTCTCATTTTCACTTTCAGAAATAAAAGTTAAGCAGATCCCAAATGGAGCCACTAAGAGCACAGGACAATGGGGCACCCTACTGAGGTTCCTACAGGGAAGCTGTCATCCAGCCTTCTCCGTGTCCCACCAGTGATCACCAGCACTAACTGACACCCTGTACCACACCTCAGGGCACACATCTCCCGTCAGACACACACCAAAACCGACTCACATTGCTGGGAAGTCTGAAAAATTACAGCACACAAGCAGAGAGCCAGCAAGAGCCAGAGCTTGGCTCTCCCTGCACAAACAGGGCTGATGCTCTGGGGGAAAGCATCTTCTGGGGACAGCCTGGACAAGGACTGGTATCCATTTCCTCAAATATCACCTTTATTGGAAAGGAGGCAAAGACAGCCAAACCTCTGGAGATGAGCAAAGGCTAATAAATTGCTACGGGTTGAGAAGGGAGCCAGGAGACCGAGATTCCCTGGGAAGCGCAGCTGGGCAGCGAAGGAAAGAGCCAGCCTGCGCCCAGCTTGGGCGAGCCCTGGCATCACCACCAGCACAGCTGCTCCAACACCCGCCTGTTCCTGTAACTCCGGCCAACAGCCCCAGAAACCTTCCAAACAAGAACCAGGGAAAACACAAACACCACAGGCACACAACGGTGCAGCAAGGAGCCATCGAGCTCGCAAGCAGGAGGAGAGGGGAGGGAAAGCTCTCGCAAGCAGAGCTCAGGCTGGGAGGTTTTGCTCCTCTGCTATAAAACTTGCTATCAGTTTGTGTCTATACGCCCTTTTCCCATGAAACTTGCCCCATTCACCCTGCCACAAAGTGCATTGCATGGCAAAACCTCAGCTGGCGTGGGCAATGGGAATGCTAACCTCCCTGGCTGGCTGGGAAACAGGGCTTCCCGAGCCCACAGAGAACCACACCAGCACCTCTGCTCCCTGTGTGTCAGCCCAGCTCGGGCAGGGCATCCCAGTTCACCCTAGAGTTTCCCAGCAGCCACCCTAGAGGGATCTGGTCACAGCACTCCAGGCAGGATGCCCTCCCACCTCTCCCCTAGCTCAGGCTTGGCTCCTTCCCCCAACACACTCCCACTGTCATATCCACGACTTCTCCCTGGGAACGATGACAGCCGATGATAGAAGACCTTGAATTTAATTGCAGTGAGGGAAAAAAATAAAATTAAGAAAAAACCACGTTCAGAGCGATACAGAACCCCTTTCATCAGCCACATTATTTGGGTATCTTTCCTAGAGAAATTAATTTGCCTGGGGGGCGATTTCATTTTGCAATTCAGGGCCCCAGCTTGCCCAGGAACGAGCATACAGCCAGGCGGGTGCTGAGCACCCAGCCCAGCATCGCAACCAGCTGCTGCACAACCAGGGCAAATACCTCACCCTTGCAGGTACCCACTGCATCCTCATGTCCCAATCGCATCCCCCCATCCTGCTTACCCTGCGGAGAGTGAAGGAGCAGTTCCAAGCACACATGGCAGACCACCAGCAGATGCTTCACAGAGACCAGAAAGCATTTCAAAATGAAAATACCACACCCATACGAGCTGTATGGTTCAACCTGCCGCTGCACTCGCTGGTTTGCTTGTAGCAGAAAACCCAGACAGGGGTTTCAAATGATCTTTGGGGGCTGCTGCTTCCACGGACCTCGTGTGGCCAGAGAAGAGGGGGCACAGCTGTACAGCAGTCATCAGCAAAGGGATGATCTGGGCGCTGAAGGAAAGGGGTCTTATCAGTGCAGGGGGAGCAGAGAGGGAAAGAGGCGCAAGGCAAACCTCTCCAGAGAACAAGCAGTGATTAAATATTTATAGGTTTTAATGCATTGATTTGTTAAGTCGGGAAACAGTCCTTTAAGAGTTTGAAGATGCCTTTCAAGGCAATTTTTAATCAGCAACCCAGGTGCAGCAGAGAGGAGTTCAACAAGAGGCAGAAACCACTCCAGGGAAGGTCTTGAAAGCAGGACTCTCCCTGCCCTCCTTGCCCAGCTGGGACCCCTATGGACAAGGCGGGATCTGGGTGGCTCAGAGACCCCCTCAAAAAACCATCAAAAGCATCAAAGGCCCAAACGGGGGTGGGTGGAGCACCCAGTAAGCGTTGGTCCAGGTGAGGCATTGCTGGTCCTTGTCCCTGGAAGCACCACTGCCTGCTTTGGCACCAGGTCCCCCATTACAGGAGGACACAGCTCTGTTGGTGCTCCTCACATGCATGAAGGTTGCACCCACCCCTGCCCAAGCTGGGACAGGCCCCCTGGATAGCACTGCTGGGCCTCTGGAAATGTTTTTCGGTGCCCCCAAAGCAAAGAAGTCTGAACTGGCAACAGTGCTGAGCTGGAGCTGCAGGTCTTTGCTGCATTTATGCAGAGGCCGATGGCAAACCAACTTCCCCATCCCTCGTTTGTAATGGTGCAGAGCTCAAAGCAGGACACCTGCCCAGCAGAATCCTAACTCTCCTGTCATCCAGCCATGAAAAATAACATTTCAAAGTAAAACAGCGATTTTAATTCTAATTCAGTAAACAGAAGGGTACAAATTAAGCGTTCCCCCCTTGACACACATACATGCCCCTCCCTTTCCTCTATGAAATATTTTCTGAAGGGAAAACTGTGAGGAAAGCTTCAGATGCTCCTCTCTGCCTGGCAACCATCAAGCAGTCCCAGGGGGTTCAAAAACAACGTCCTATAGCCCATTGAATCCATTACCTTACTTATCAATACAAGATTAATTATTCCAGTTCACAGGGTATTTGGTTACTTCTTAATGCTCCAGCTGCCACACTGAAAAGAGCTGAGATGCTCTTGCCTTGGCTGGCTGGATTCGCTACTCCTCACGGTCACTGCCAGCTTTTAAGACAGAAGCAAATGCCTCCTCCGGGCTCGCAAACAAAAGCCTGTGTCAGGAGCATCTGATGATGTCCGAGCTGATGGGGTCCTCTCCTGCAGCCCTGTCCAGAGAGGAGTGGGGGGGCTGTGGTTTGACCTCCTTTAATGACTCTAACAGCACAAGCCAGCGCGCCTCGAGTTTGGGTTTCTGCTGCCGGATTTGAACAGGAAAAGGAGGAGGGGGCCGGCAGCCGGAGGGAGCACACAAACAAGGGAACACAAGAGATCGCACACATTTTGTTCCCGAATCCTCCAAACGTGACTCACTGTGCTCTATTGTGACAAACTGAAACGCCTCTGAGGAGTTCATTTCACGTCTCATCCATTCTCTGAATAATGGGAAAATCCCTCTCCGTTTCTCTAAGACATCAGCACGCGCGACGTGCCACGTACACCCGATTCCATTAGACATAATGGAACGAGATTGTCCCAGAAGTTGTTTTCAATTGCTTGAGTGCATCCTTCATTTAGGGAAATAAGAATATACGAGCTGCTCTACCCCAGCCGATGCGAGGACCCAAACCTTAAGCTGAAGTCAGGGCCATTTATTTCCCGACTTTGGCATGGGAAGAGGTTTGGGACCTTCCTCTTCCCAGTTCCAGGACTGGGTTAACCAAGAGGCTTGGCCATCCTCCTGGGGAAACCCAGGCTCTTGCCACGTGTGAAGGTGGAAGGTTGAGGTGTCTTACAGCAAAGGGTCCCTTCTCCCTGGGTTTGAAGTTCGAGTTCCCCTGTTAGGTACCAAAGCCTTGAGATGCTTCGCCACGTGCCGTGCACTGCTGAGCAAGGATGCTGCAGGATGCAGTGGGGATGCACGTGCTTTCCCAGGCTGTTGACCCGGTTTCCCAGTACATCCCATCATGCCATTATGCAGCATGTAATGGTGACAGTTGTACAGTCAGAGGGCTCAGGAAAACTCCAACACCTAAACACACATAACAAAACGCCTGCTTATCTGTCAAGAAAAGCAGATCCCCCAGGAACGCCTGTTCTAGCCCGCTGCCTACAATTTGCTTTGACTTCTTGGGACAAAAGAAAGTTTGAAAGCCTTGGAGACAAACCAGGCTGCCTTAAAGACGCTGCCTGTGATAACGACGTTGTTAGCATCGCTAACATTACTTCTGTATTCAGAAGCAACCGATGGGGCTTAGTGGGGGGGAGAGTGACAGATCACAGCAGACAGGGCTTGAGTTTTGTTTTTTTAATTGACTGCCACCTTGAGATAGTTCCTCTCCCAACATGAAAAAAAAAGGAAAAAAAAAAAAGGAATCACAACAAAGCAAACAGCATCTTGAGCTTACTGGCTCCTTTGCAGCAAAGCATTGCCTTGACGCCTTCCCAACACGGGTGCTTAAAGCAAAGCTCCTGCCTGCGCTGTGCTGCTGAATCCTGGCTAATGTCCCCAGAACAAACCCCACAGATACCTTCACTTACAGGACACTGTAAGCTGTTGTTCCCAGCCAGCTGCACCAGGACTTCAGGCCTTTCAAGTTTAACAAGTTTTAGGTTTTCACCATGGAAAAAGCATGCAACGTGAGCACAACCATAACAAAACCCACGCATGCCCCCCTCAGAGCACAGAACCACTTTCAAGCTGTTCTTTCCCACTGAATATTTCTTTTGTTTCCAGATTCACCTCCCCAGCCCTATGGGGAAGGAACACGGTGACCGCTGAGAGCAGCCAGACTGAGGTCACACCAGCAAATACCACAGGCAGGCACTGGAGGCTGCAGGGAGAGGAGCAAGGCTCTCAAAGGAGGGTAGTCCCAGGACTCTGCCACGGCTGGCACTGGTCCCCTGTATCCCTGTGCCCAAAATCCATCCCAGCCCTGTCCAAACCTCCAGACAAATGAGCTTAAGGCCACAGTACATCACACTTTTTTTTCCCCAGAGTTGGCACCCAGCCCTCCCTCTATAGCTTCTCCTGGCTTGGTTTCAACAGCAATAGGCTTTATTATTATGCCTTGCTGCCCTAATTCTCCGCACACTCAATTTTCCCCTGACACATTGACCCTCTGCTGCATTTGCTAAGTCTGGGCAGGCAGCAGGCAGCACCCAGTCACCTGTCCACGTGAAACTGGAGCTGAGGGGCAGGAGAGGCACCCTCCTGGTCCTGCCAGCATCGCCACGGACACGGCTCCACAGAGGGAAGGCTGGGAAGTTTCTGAAGGGAGCAGAAAGACATGGAGATGGCGAACAAAAGGAAAGCAGAACAGATGTAGCACAAAGCAAACGAAGGGTCAGGGGAAGAGAAAGAAGAGAGCAAAAGGAACACAAGTTCAGCTGCAGGGGCAGGAAATGCGGCGCCGATACGTGATGGTAAAACACACACACCGCACAGCACCGGCACAAGGCACCATTGGGGTTGTCATTGCCTTGCCCAGGGGACTCCTACTGCTCCAGGTGTCACCAAGCCCAGCCCTGCCCATCTCCTGGTCACCTTTGTCACCTCCTCACAGCCCCAGCAGGGTACACAGAAGACTAACAGGGAAGATGTGGAGGGTTTGGCTCCCACGCCTGCAG
Organism: Gallinula chloropus; assembly: GCF_964237585.1. Classification (NCBI taxonomy): domain Eukaryota; kingdom Metazoa; phylum Chordata; class Aves; order Gruiformes; family Rallidae; genus Gallinula; species Gallinula chloropus. The sequence goes on along the minus strand of NC_140103.1, from coordinate 8,415,373 downwards.
AGGCTCATTTCTTTTCTGGTTTCTGGTTGGGCAGAGGGAGGTGGTTGCCTCCAGCTCATTTTGGGGGTTTGAAAAAAAGAGAAAAAAAGAAAAAGAGCAGCACTGGGAAATGGGTTGGTCCTCAGAGAAGATTCACCTGAGCCAGCATTACAGCTCCAAGTTGTCCAATTTGCCTCGGGCTGCAAAGCAGGTGGGACAGGAGCCAAGTAGAACCCTCACTTTGCCTTCAACCTGGGACATCCCACCCCTGCACTGGGAAGAGGGATGAAGATGCACAAGTGCAGCATCCCCATCCCACAGATCCTGGCCTGGCTGGTGCCAGCCATCCCCAGGAGACACCTCACCTGCTCCTGCAGACTCTGCCACACCGACCCAGCCCACTAAATCACAATTTTTATTCACAGCAGCAGGCAAATACCCACCACCAAGGAGCAGCCCTGCTGAGGGGGAGAGCGAGGGGATGGCGCCAGCACGGCCCAGGGGGTCCGGGGAGGAGGAGGAGGAGGAGGACAGCACTGGCTCGCAGCTGCCTGCTGAACACAATGCAGAGCTGGAGAATGGCCTGTGATTACAATTTGAAGGGCTTCTATGCACTGAAAGGGAACTGATTCAATTGTGCCGCAACTCCTGAGAAGCTGTCAGCAATCAAGGCGTTCTCCCCGCTACAATCACCAGAGGCAGGGTGCAAGCGAGAGCAGGGAAAAACTATAGCTTAGGTGATGGCAAAAGGTACAGCAGCGCTGCTCCTGCCGCAGCTGCGATTTCCTTCTCCATCAGCATCCCTCGCAGGAGGAAGGAAGCATCGGAGGTGGGGGGGCAGAGGTGATGAAACACTTCTCTGCCCCTGCCAAGCCACGGACTTCCAAGCCTGGAGGAGCAGGGGATGCCACAGGGGATGAGTGCGATGCACAGCTTGTGACCACTGGCTCTTGGAGCAGTGGGTGGCACACAGAGCCCACAAGCACACCCATGTGTGCCACGTCCACCCAGGCTGCGACTGCCAGCATAAAGGCAGCCAGCTGTCCCCCACACAGGCAGCACCTCCATCCCAGGCACCTTCTCCATTCCTGGCTGCAGTTAATTTGGGTAATATTTTAGCCCAGCATCCCCCCCTCCACCCCCACTCCTGTGTACCCAGCAGCTCCCACAGCCCAGCCCAGCACTCATCCCTTTGTTTTGACATCAGAACAAAGGGCTGCCAGCTTTCACCTCACCAACTCAAGATCCAAGCTGCCAAAAGCCACTGTCAACAGCTCGCTGCAAACCACTGACCAGACCAAGGAAACTTCACCCAGAAACAAGAAGCTCTTCCAGCCTCCTGCACTTCCCCATGTGCCCCAGTGTTCACAAGGAGCATGAACACTCCTGGGCTGTATCTGGAGGGGAATACAATGAAGCCGAGCCAGTGGGCACCACCGATAACTATAATGCCAGCCCTGGGCCATGTCCAGCACCAGCTGCCTGCAGCCCCCGGGACCCCAGCAGCACCAGCAGCTTGGAGCTGCTATACTAAACTCAATTTGCAGAGCTGAGAAGCAACCCCAAGAAGATTTCAGTTTCAGAGGCTGCAGGAGACTGGAACCTTGCTTTAAAAAAACAGCGCTATGCCAGAAACACTTGCTTTGCCACAAACTCTGCTCTGCTCTGCCAATAATCCTGAAATCAAGTCACCGCTGAAGCCTGCACTATATTCCAGAGTTTATCCCTTGCCCATGGACAAAATCTTCCCAGACAAAAGTGAAAAGCTCCAGCAACAAAGAATGGCACCAGAACATGTGTGTTCATCTCCCCATTTCAGATCTCCCTGTTGACCCAGCTGAAGGGCTGGGGTTCTTTTCCCAGCTTTGCAGAACCACCACTAAGGAAAATGCAGATCTCCAGAGTCTGCTTGGAATCAGCAAAATGCATTACATGCACATTGGTAGGTAGAATCTATCCTATTATCCAAGTAGATTATAATTACCCCATTTGCCTATTAAAAGGATACTGTGACAATATTTAAGTTAGAATGCTTTCGTTATTTGCTAAAAATTATGTGGTAGCAATCAACTGAAAATTTAGGCTGTAACACAGCCACAGCAATATTGCTGGTAATTTGTGTAACCAATAGCAATTATTTTTAATGCAGTAGCCAACATTTTTAAATAGGCTTTTCACACACACACACATATGTGTGTACACACACACATGCGCCGATGGGCAACGTGGGCTCAATTTCCCCCCTCCCCCTTTTGAAAACTGAGACTTTGATGTGTGTTTCTTCGTAGGGACAGCAGGAGATCATAGAATCACAGACTGGTCTGGGTTGGAAGGGACCCCAAGGGTCATAGAGTTCCAACCCCCCTGCCAGAGGCAGGGCCACCAACCTCCAGGCCTGGATCATAGATTGACAGAATGGTGGGGATCATCCCAGCCCTTCTTGTAGATGGGCATCCCACTGGCTAATTTCCCAGCCAGCCAGGGCTGCTGATAAATGATGGGAAGTCACTCAGTGAGTACTTCTGCCAGCTCCCTCCGTACCCTTGGGTGGATCCCATCCAGCCCTAAAGACTTATGTGTGTCTAAGTGGTGTAGCTGCTCACTAACCATTTCCCTTTGGATTGTGGGGGCTTCATTCTGGTCCCTGCTCAGGGGGTTGGGTACCATGAGCGCAACTGGTCTTACTATTAAAGACTAAGGTGAAGAAGGCAGTAAGTACCTCATCCTTTCCCTCCTCCTTTGTCACTGTACTTCCCCCTGCATCCAAGAAAGGATGGAGATTCTCCTTAGATCCCCTTTTGTTGCTAATGTATTATTGAAATATTTTTAATTATCCTTTACAGCAGTAGCCAGATTAAGCTCTGGTTGGGCTTTTGGCCTGGAGTCTTTCTTGCAAGGCTTCCATAGGTCTGCTCCCGGGCTTTAACCTCTGTTTGTAATATATAGAGCCCACCCTGTTGTGCAGGGAGCGAGGCTGCTTCTAAACAATAAAAAAGGACTAGGCTCATACATCTTTACTTGGCATTGCCCTCAGAAAATGGAGATCTGATTACTTATTCCTTGCAATCCCAAATTACCCCTGCCAGGCCAGGCACAGTAAATAAATCCTTGCTTCTAGAGATACCCTCTCCATTATAAGTGCATGATGGGACCAGCATCCCATTGACCCGAGGACACCAAGAACACTGCTGCAACCCCTTCGGTCGGTGTCACCGCCTCTCAGCCAGCAAGTAATCCCAGAGGGATTAGTGAGAGAGCCCAGCAGGAAGATGCATTTCCCCAGCTAAGAGCAACCTTTGGGAGCACAGGCACCTAAACTCAATTTCCTTCTCTGCTGTGGCATTTAACCTTGTGGCAAGGAATGAGGGGACAGGGGAGAAGGAGGAGGGGTGCAAGGGAAAACAGATGTTTCTATTCAAAGACATCCCTCCTGTGTCCTACACTTCCTGTGAAGTCCAAGGAAGAGCATGCTGTATTTGTAGGAAGCAGAAAGAGCGAGCAGTATTACATCCTGTTGTAGGCACAGGCAGGAGAGATCACAGCAATCATGCAGCATGACACACATAACCCCCACCACCACCCCCCGACAGCAGCCAACTAATTTAATTTTGGGACTTGTGCTTCATTTTCAGCCTGAATTTATCTACTCACAGCTTCCAGCTCCTAGATGCAGTTATGCCCGAGCCTGCAAGGTGGGGGGAGCAGTTCTGACTAGACATACTGTCTCAAATACAGAGACCTGGTCAACCAATGCTATTTTTCCCCAAGCTTTTACATCCCTGTGCCTCCAGAGTGAGCTTCTTTTACCTTCCAAGAATGAACACAGTAATTCCCAAGTGCAGTGCTGGGCTGTGCACCAGCCTTCTTCCTCCCCATGCACACGACTGACCTGAGACCACTGTCTGCAGGCACACAGCTCATCCATGGCTCTCCCCATTTTATGGGGGTCAGCATCATTGGAGATCAGCACATGTGAGCCCTCAGGTGAGTCCTGGGGAACAGCAGGATGACCATGAACCACCAATGTGCCCTCATGACCAAGAAGGACAATGGCATTCTGGGGTGTGTTAGAAAGGGTGTGGTTAGTAGGTCAAGAGAGGTCCTTCTCCCTCTCTACTCTGCCCTGGTAAGACCACATGTGGAATATTGTGTCCAGTTCTGGGCCCCTCAGTTCGAGAAAGACATAGAACTCCTTGAATAAGCTCAGCACAGGGCCACCACGGTGATGAAGGGCATGGAACACCTTCCTTATGAGGACAGGCTGAGGGAGCTGGGCCTCTTTAGCCTGGAGAAGAAGAGATTGAGGGGTGACCTCATTAATGTTTATAAAGATGTAAAGGATGAGAGTCAGGAGGATGGAGCCAGGCTCTGCTCAGGGAAGGCAGCAACAGGACAAGGGGCAGCGGGTGCAAGCTGGAAGTTCCATGGGAATGCAAGGAGAAACTTTGTCACTGTGAAGGTGACAGAGCCCTGGGACAGGCTGCCCAGAGAGGTTGTGGCATCTCCTTCTCTGTAGACATTCAAACCTGCCTGGACACATTCCTGTGTGATTTAGTCTGGGTGATCCTGCTCTGGCAGGGGGGGTTGGACAAGATTATCTAGAATAATGGTCTCTGATTCTGTGATCTTGAGGAAAAAAGACCCCAGCCACCCTACCCACAAAAATGAGGAATAACCTATCAGAAAAGCTACACCAGAGCTGTATGGTGAGATTTCTGAAAAGTTGCAGCTACACAGTGAAACTTGTGCATCCCAAACATCCCAGCACACTATTTGCAGAGCTGGCCACCACACTTCAGTTCTCCACATCTGAAAAGGCTTCTTTAGATGAGCTACAAGGTTGTATTACCAAACACAAATACAATGCCCACAATACCCACACAAGTCCCTGGGCACTTTTCTTAAAAGCTGTGCAAACAGTAAACCAGCTGTAGTGTTTTGTTGTTATTAGTAGTAATAATAATAATGATTATTATTTATTTTAAAATCAGGAGACTATGACTCCAGGACTGCAGGGCTAAACACCAAACTGCAGGAGAGCAGGAACTTCACTCAGAGTCTAATTAGGGGTCAGCTAATATAGAAGCTGGCAAAGCACAATCTGAACTGGTCAAGGCAACGTAACTTCCTTAAGGGATGGTGGAAAAGAGGCATGCTAAGCAACCTGGCAGCATTATCTGTAAAAGAAAGCCTTTAAAATAGATGAGGGTGATTTAGAGGGTCTAATTTCAGTGGATTTTCAAAGAGCTTATGATAAAAGTGCTTCATAAAAGATTAAGGAAAAGAAACAGCTACCCGGTAAGGGGCACAGCCAGGCAAGGATTACAGCTGGCTAGGCAAAAGGAAACAAAGACAGTGCTTCCCAAATTGAAAAGAAGTTTGTAGGGGCCAGCTGTGCTAGGAAACGCTGCATGAAGCAGAGAGCAAGTCGCAGCTTGTGGAGCATCTTGGGGAGCTTCGGTTTGCTGCAGCTACAGGCATTGAGCATCTCTGGCTGGATTCGTTACACCACAGGAGGTGGACGATGAAATTCTGTTTAGGTGAGTAAATGAACATGTTCCACATGCTGAACTGAACAACCACTCTGATCCTATATTTTAGTTGATTTGCCTCCAATACTGCTGATGGAGGAGGATGCGAAGCCGCATCCCTGCGGCAGGATGCAGCAAAAGCCCTGGCTGGCACGGCACAGGGAGAGGAGAGCCAGATGTGCCTCAGCTGGCAGAGAGATGGGCAAGGCAACTGCAAAGCCTGATCACTGTCCTGCTTCTGATGAAAGATAAGCCGGTACCTGCAGGGACCAGTGCTGCCTTCCCCCAGCTCTGAACCTGGTGACTGCGCTCTGTTGTGGTGGTGAGGATGCTGATGGTGGGGCTGCCCACGTGCATATGTGAAGGAAAGAGCGACTCAGAGAACACCTGAAATTTCATTTAACAACCTGCAACTCCTTTCCAGAGAAAGGCACGAGGGCACAGAACTTCAGATCGTTTTCTGAACTTGGGCAGAACAGGTGCTTGCAGCCTGGCCAGCGTGGAGATCTCACTCATCCAGACCCTTTGTCTCTATCTCTCAGCTGGTCATCAGCCACGCCAGCCCTTCTCATCACCCCAAGACCCAGCACCAGCCAACCCTCCCCTCTCCGTGCTGGGAAAGCCCAGGTGAGGTCTGAAATATGGCATTTTGCAGCTTTTCAGTGCTCCCCCCTCCACCCACTGCTTCAGCAGAAAGATGGGGCTCACGCTGACTCCAGGAGCTGCTTTCCCCAGGAATTCCCCCATGACCTGCCCATGATGACATCATACACCCTCCTTCTCCAAGCTGGACTAGGGGACTCCAGCCACACACACACATATTCTCCTGAAAGCACCAACCTGCAGTTTATGAAGAGCATCTGGAGGCAGGATCATGTGCACAGCATGTTTGGGAGGCAGCCCTGGAAACCTCTCAACAAATCTCTGACATATTTTGGGGAGGTGTGGGGGGGAGCTGCCAGCTCACACAAGCAAATTAAATTGCAGAGGAGCTGTTTCCATGCTTTTCATTAACAACCCTCAGAAGGGCAAGGGGATATGGAATTCCCAAGCCTCAGCTAAAAAGGAAAAAGAAAAAGAACCAACGGTTTTCTCCGTGCAGAAACTAATACTGAGTAAATCAATCAAACTCTGCTCCCCCATGACAGGGGAGGACGCATCATTGAACAACACTCATCGCTCCCCGTTGGTGATTTCTCACCCAGCAAAGCTGTACAGAGCAACGGCCCTGGGGCCATGGCAGGGGATGCAGCCTCCTCGTCCTATCCTGGCTGCTGCAAAGTACCAGGAGCCATGCGCTTTGCTAACAACACCAGGAGAGACAAATCAGTTCTTGGGCAATTTAAGACCTTTCAAATTTTTTTCCTGGACCCAGGAGGGTGCCACATTAGCAGCCTCTACATACCTAACGAGAAGCTGTTCAGCTAAAACTTCTGGAGAAATCCAGAGACAGAAAGTGTCCAGCTTCCCAGGGGTTTTTCAGTAGGGAGCACTAATGACATCAATCAGAAAGCCAGTTGAGCTTCATACACCCGCTATCTTGTGGCACTTCGTTGTCAGCATCTCTAGCAGCATCTAACAGCAGGAGCAGGCTTCCAACAAGTCCCAAGCAACGCACTTCACTCCTATGCACAGGAAAACATCAGGGCTGAGATGCCTTATGCCTCAGCACAGCCATTCGGCCAAGGAGCGCCCGTTCACATGCTGACTGCCACCCTCACGGCCCTCCTCTGTGAGCCCCACGCACCGGGGATGTCTCATGCCAACACCACAAAGCCAGAAGCAAAGGTGAGGACCAGGCTACACAGCTGTGGGCTGGAAAAAAAGCAGGTAAAATCAGCCATGCCACATGTCTGTGGTGTGCTGGCTTTGGCTGGGATGGTTAACTTCTTCACAGTAGGTGGTACAGGGCTGTGATACAGATTTGTGCTGGGAACAGCATCGGTAACACAGGGATGGTTTCGCTCCTGCTGAGGGATGCTTACCCAGAGCCAAGGCCTCTTCCACTCCTTGCCTCACTGTTGAGTAGCTGGGGGTGCACAAGGAGCTGTGAGGACACACAGCTGACCCCAGTGACCCAAGGGATATCCCATGCTCAGCATATAAAGCTGGGGGAAGGAGGAGGTAGAAGGGAACATTCAGAGAGACGGTGTTTGTCTTCCCAAGTCACCGCTACACACGGAGCCCTGCTTTCCTAGGATGGCTGAACCCCCGCCTGCCATGGGAAGCAGGGAGTGAATCCCTTGTTTTGCTTTGCTTGTGTGCACAGCTTGTGCTTTACCTGTTAAACTGTCTTTATCTCAACCCACGAGTTCCCTCACTTTTTTTATTCTTCCGATTCTCTCCGCCACCCCACCGTGGAGGAGGGAGCGAGCGGCTGTGCAGTGCTCAGTTGCTGGCTGGGGTTAAACTATGACATGTATAAAATAAGCATCCCTTTAGAAGCACTTGTGGATAGATTAAATTCCCAGGTAATGCACTCAAATCAGACCAACTGGTGCAGAGACAAGGAATTTTTCCCCCACGCGGTACCGCTGCTGCAGGTGCACCCCAAGGCTCTGCAGCAAGGATGCCTCTTAAAAATCATAGAGGCTATATGGGGCAGAAGTGTTAGCATTTAGTCTAAGCATGGACTCAAGAGTCTGTTTTGTACCCGAAAAGCATCGCCGGGTATCGGCATAGAGCCCTGTGATGGGGACTGGGAAGGGACAGTCACTTACTGGACCTCACTGGAAGACAGAGAAGTCAGTGCTCCACAGGGACACCATCACCAGGAGCATCCTAGCAGTATGCAGGTCACACCACAATGACCAGTGCCAGCAAACCCTTAGCCCACTCCCCATCCCAGCAAAGACACCAGTGACATTCAAAAGAGAACGGCACTCCTCATCTCCCTGAATCCCCCTCTCAGATGGAGCCAGCGAACCATGGATGGGTCAGATCTACACCTCCACGCATGTCCAGCATCCGCTCCCTGCAAACGCTGCTAGGGAAAGCCCCTTCAAATGGGATTTCTCCCCACTGGGGCTTTTTCCTCCTGTACAAATCTATTTGAAAAAGATAAAGCATCTGCAGTTTGACTGAGGTTTTATTCAGAGAAAGCTCTGGCTCAGAAATAATTGCCGTTTGCTATAATTGGTGAGATGCAGGAAGGGACTAGATACAAGTGGAGTCTGGTGCAATTTTGGGAGATTTGTTACGCTTAGCTCGCTTCTATCAATTTCAGTGGCTCAGACGCTTATGACCTGTTGCTCAGCTTATTGTGAAAATGGCTTTTATTTACTGCACTTCCATTAAAAGATGAAATCCATGCATAGGGCTCACAGGGCAGAAAATCACAGTTTACGTCTCAGCTTATCTCCCTTCAGCGGCCTCAGCTCATTTTCGCCCTGGCTCGCTCCCAGCTGCTATAAAAAAGTATTTCCGAGCACTGTTTCGAGTAGCCAAGGCCCTTCCAGCCCACAGGGCAGGAGGCACATTCGGATTTCAAGGGAGTGCTCAGTGCTGCAGTCTCTGCGTCAGCCTGGGTGGAGGGGACGGAGAGGATGGAGGGATAGGGGGGACAGAGGGATGGGGAGGACAAAGAGGAAAGAGGGATGGTGAGGATGGAGGGACAGGCAGGCTCACAGCTCTTAGGGCACAGGACACCAGCTGTCCTTTTGCAGCAGATGTGGACCCTGCTGCACTCATCACCATCCTCCTGGCCAGCGCTGCTTGCTGCCAGGCTGTCAGCTCCCACTGCCTGCAGCCTACAGAAAGGGATGAGCCAAGCACATGCCTCACGCTGGGTTCCAGGCGGGCAGGTTCCTGCTCTTCCAGATCTCCAGAGCTTCCCCCGGTGCAGCCCCAAGCCCCCCTCACAGCAGAAGCAGGCTCAGCACTTCCTTCTGCACCAGTTCCCGTCCAGTATGGCCCACAGACACCAGTACACTGCTCTCGAGAGCCGGGGCAGGTAGTGTCCAGCCAGCACATCAACCAGAGCAGAGCAAGCAGCCGTGGGACATAGGAGCATCCTCCCATGGCAGATCTCACTTTGCATGACAGACACCACACACTGTCAAGGAAAGGGGATTCGTGTGCACAGGCAGCCCAAGCTCCCCGGTCCTCGTGAGAGGCCATTTGGACACCAGACACGCCATCTCTGAGGGTAGCTGGAGACGGTCCCCAGCACCAGCGTGGAGTTGCTAAGGTTACCTCCTCGGCTGCCTGATTAGAGAAGCTGTCACTCTCACAGAGATCAGGAGACTCGTGTGCACACAGGGGAGAGGAGGGAAACTTTCAACCGTGCAGAGCATTTTTTAGCATGCTGAAGCAGAGAGAAAACCCCAGCTCCCACAGGGACAAGCAACAACAGCCACTGGACTCAACAGCAGCATCCTGCTGTCCTACCATCCAGCCACTCCTCAAGCTGTGGGGAGAGCCATTGCCTGGAGACATGCACACACTGAGCAACACCTAGCCCGGCTCACAGGGCAGCACATCCTGGGCTGTTGAGTGCACCTACCACTCTCCATTCACCCATTTCTACCACTGGTCTTCTTTCCTCAGCTCTTTATGCACCATCAGCCAGCTGGTAGGGAGGGAGCACGGAGGGTCCCTCTTTCTCCCCACCGGCACAGCTTCCACATAGGGATGTTGGAATGCCAGCTGGGAGCCCCTCAGGCCCTTGCAAAGAGTGGGTAGAGGGAGGTGTGCTCACTTGGTCACTTTGTGAGTCAAAAGGCACAGTGACAGTCCCAGAGTGCCTCGAAAGCCCTGTATTCTCCACCACTGCAGTAAAGATCATAGAAGGAACCTCTTCGCCCAACCTCTGCCAAGAGATTGCCTTCACCCTCTGAAACCAGATGCCAAATCCCATATGCATGGCCAGGAACCAAGCTGTAAGCAGGCAACAAACCACCACAAGAAACACACCACCTCGAAGAGGCTCTGGAGAGCCTTTCCTTCTTTTGTGAAACACCCAAGCTTGGCATACATGTCCCATGTACAGCTGCTCCTTTGTGCAGCCAGCTCTGAGCACCTTACTGCCCATCTTCATCCCCCCTCCTCTATGATGCAGAGAAGGCAAGACTGTCCCCATCTACAGTTAACACTGGGGGTTCTGTGCAGAGGGAGCCAAGGACCCATCCCATCCAGTGGTCAGCACCCTCGGGAGAAACCACAGAAGCCACCAGGTCTCTACAGCCAGGCCTTCGAGGAACAGGAGCAGAGTCGTTCCTGGATGGCAGCGCTGCTGGGGTGTGACTTTGCTGGTTCAGAAAAGTTGAAGAGCAGCAGGATAAAAAAGCAGATGCAGCCAGAAATGCAAAGAGATCCCTGGAGCTGAAGAACTTGCCAAGTTTCTCCCTAACGCTTCAAGACACCCACTCATCCTCCCCAAGGGCTTGTCAGACTCACATGGCAAAAAATACACGCTCCACACCCACCCAAGCCCAAAAGAAAAGACCCTTAAATAAATCTGGAATCCAGGGCTGGCAGGAAGACAAAGTTGGGGGTGGAAGAGGAATTTTTGGTGTCTGTTTTCTAACGAAGGAACTGCCTGACAGCTCTTCTGCAGCAGACCAGGGCTCATGGCCCTGTAACTTGCACGGCTCCCTCAGACATCATAAGAGATTGCTTTTAATTATAGGGCAAGTGCTCAGAGGCCTCTGGGTATCTGCGAGAGCGTAATGGAAACGAGAGCTTAATGGGAATTAACAAAAGCCATCACCACGAGCCGGTGCATTGAGGTGGCCACAGCAAAGAAAATCCCAAGGAAAGGTGGTCGGTGAGTGACAGCTGTGCTGTTTGCCCAGCTGAGGGGAGCTGTGGGCAGTTGGCAGAGGGGAGGTGTGTGTAGCACAGCCTCCTTAGACACCCCGACACCTTCTTGCACAGTCCATCTTCATGGGGTGCAGGGGCTGCTCTGTGCAGGAGGCAACACACAAGCAGCCAGGGCTGGACCACAGCTCAAGCCAGTGCTGGACCACAGCTCAAGCCAGTGTGATGCACTGCTGGGACAGGGGAGCTGGTCGCAGCAAGGGACTGTGATGGAGCCCAGGCTGCTGGAAACCCCCAGACCATTCCCCATACCAATAGAGGTGTGAGCTGAAAGAGATGAACCGAGCAGTCCCAGGATGACTCTGTCATCTGGCGGTAACCAGCTCCAGCCTCACTCTTCACTGTCAGAGAGCAGCTTGGTTCACCCATGATGCAGACACTTGCTAAACTGTTGGGAACATTTCAGTTTCCACAGACCAACTCCAACCACAGTGGTTCTGCTGGGTTCAGAAGCAGCGAGGTCATCGTGAGGGCAGCGAGGACGGGACCATCATCCACACATGATGGATGATTGACATGGACATCCGTGCTCCATCATCTCATCCCACACCCTCCTCCTGCCATCCTGCTGATCCATCAGCTGCCTGGAGTGAAGCAAGCACCCAGTGGGGTGGGGGACACCCACTGCTCCTTGGCCAGGGCTGCATGGAGCTCATCCCATCCCCACAGCAGCACTAACAGGGGCCACTCACTTCATCACACTGGACCTCACCTATGTGACAACCAAAGCCAGCAGCACTTCCAAGTGTGTTCCCATCTTTGGGGATGGTGGTGGTTGATTCTGGCCAGGGTAAGTCTTGTGGAGAGCCATCTTTCTTGCAAACTTTATTTTTCTTTCTTTCTTTCTTCTTTTTTTTTTTTTTAATGTGTCAGTTTAAGATTGTAAAAACACTTTCATCTTCAAAACAGTGTCACAACTCCCCTTCAGCATTTTCATAACAATGCCGAGATTTTGGCTTCAAAACATCTTTCCAAACTTATTGTTCACACACACACACACACACCCCAAACTTTAAAGCTCAGAACTGAGGGGCTGTGATGAAACTGGAACAAGACGCTCTTTGAATAAAGACAAGGTTTCCTTTCATCTAGTGCTAATTAACAGAAGCATCCCTCCCTCTGTGCTGGCCCTGGTCAGCACTCAGCGTGTCCGTGAGACCTCAAAGAAAAGCCTCCCTCTTCCCTCACAGCAGCCCACCCGTGCTCGGCACAACACAGCGTCCCCATGGACAGAGGGACTTCTCGGGGTGGAATGGAGATGCAGGAGTCATTCAGGAGCTGCTGTGGGACCCTTCCAGCTTGTTCAGGACACACAGATGCTCACTGCAGCTATGTGCAACCAAGCATCCCATGGGAACGCGGTAGCAAACCTCCATGGGACGCTCTAGGGATCCGTGCAAGCCTCCATGGAACGCTCTAGGGATCTGTGTCCTGCTCTTCCCCATCTGCTGGCCATCACAACCGAGGCTGATGGACAGGGGGATCTTGGTGCCCCCCAGAAGACCATTCCCCTGGCCCAGCCTTTCCCTCTAACTCATCTCATGCCAGGAATAAAAATTTCCCTGGGCAGCTCTCTAACTGCTGCAAATATTTGCATAGAGTTGGAAGAACGAGGGCATGGAGAAGACTAGGGAAATGCTGCACGGCCATAACCAGCCAAATTAAGGCTGCAGCTTGTTCCCCAGCCAGGTCCAGAGTATCTCTCCTCTCAGCCAGGTCCCACCTGCCCTTCGGCTGCCTGAGACAAGAAGCATCTTTCAAAAAACAGCTTTTCTTGAATCAAAATTCTTCCCCCACCCAACAGCAGCAAAAGAAGAATATTAACTCCTGCTGGTTTGCCCTGAGGTGCCTTCAGAGCAGTTTTGTAGGGAGAGGATCAGAACAAGCAGTGATTTAAAACTGCAGCCCCACATCCGCTAAAAGCCCTCATCTTTGGAGCCATGGCAAAAGTGTCACCAGACCAAAGCCCCAGTATCTTTGGGACAAGGAGTTGCTGTCCCATACCAGCTCCCTGACAGGACAGCTGGCATGAGCCAGGCAATCTGTGATCCCTCTTTCCAGGGAGGTGACCAGAGAGGTTCCTCAGATGTGGGACAGGTATCCATGGACAGATTTCCATTGGTCCTGCTGAAGAGAGGTGCTTTGGAGACCAAGGCCTACCAAACCATTGGGTTTATGTGACTCCTGGCACACCCCAAACTGGCAGTGAAGCTCACCAAGCAGCGGGGAACGTGGTTACAGGGAGGCAATGCAGCTGGGACGTGCTGCAGGAGAAACACCAGTGTGTTGCTCTGCAAAGGGAAAGCTCTCACAAGGCTCAACTTCTTTTCAGCATCCCTTAGAGACACGCTGTATCTCTCACCCTGGGCTGCTGCGCTGGCTCAGCCGGGAAGAGTGCTGCAAACAGGATTTTCCCTCCTGTTTTGCCTTTAAGTGGCTCATTGCAACATGCTGTAAACCCTTCATCAGCAAGGAGGGAAAAGGCTTTACAACAGTCCTTACAGTGAGCCCAAGCAGCAGAGAAAACCTCCCCCAGCACACATGATTTTGGGCAGTGCACACGATTTCAGGCAGCGCACACACTCCTGGGCTGCATTGGCCAGCAGCATCCTCCACACCTCCAGCTCAGCAGAGCTCACATCCTACCCGAATCTCTGCTCCCATCCCCGTTCCCACACGCAGCCAGGCCACGGTGTGTTAAGGAACAGCTTGTCAGCTAAGCAGCACAGGCGGCTGCTACAAAAGCAGAATAGAATTTGAGCACAACGAGGAGCAGCGTGTCTGTGGCACAAACCGCTGCTCTGGCAAGACCCCAAGCTGGCTGCGAGCAGCCCCTACAGGCAGCGTCCCCGACCTCCCTCCCAGTTGCCATGCCACAGGATAATGGATTTCCTCCTCCGACACAGCAGAAGCTGGGAACACGCTAAGGACAACTGTGCTGCTTGTCTGGGGAAAGCAAAGAGCAGAAGAGGAGGAAACAGCAAGCGCTGCACAGGAGGAGATGGAAAGCCATGGACTGCAGTCCGTGTCTTCAAGCAGCTCTGGTTCCTCAAGTCGTGTTAAAGAGACAAGGCTGGTGCTATGTCATTAAATACACTTCTCATCCTTCTGATCACACTTAGAAAAATTAAAGTAAGAAACACATGGATGTTGGTCCTGTACAAGGCAACTGCAACGACTGCGGTAAGGATGGCCACAAATCTCCATTCCCTGCTTGAAATTCAATTGAGGGCTTTAATAACCAGGATCCATGACTGATGCTGGCAGCACCGCAGCCTGTTCCTGGCGGCCTGAGGAATTGTCTCGATGGGGTCCAAGGAAGGAGGCAAAGCTAAAGGAGCTACAGGTGGCAACACCTGCACTCTGAGGGGATGGGCACAAGAAGGCTCAGAGCCTCCAGTGTGAGAGCAAATGGACAAAAAGACTTTGGAGGTGTCCCTGCTCCACCCCAGGGGTGCCCACAGCAATCCCCGTCACAAAAATCACAGAACATTTGGGTTGGAAGGGACCCTGAAAAATCATCTAATCCAACCCCCCTGCCAGAGCAGGATCACACAGACTAAATCACACAGGAACACATCCAGGCAGGTTTGAATGTCTCCAGAGAAGGAAACTCCACAACCTCCCTGGGCAGTCTGTCCCAGGGCTCAATCATCCTCACAGTGACAAAGTTCCTCCTGACATTCCCATGGAACTTCCTCTGCTCCAGCTTCACCCACTGCCCCTTGTCGTGTCGCTGCCATCCCTGAGCAGATCCTGGCTGTGTCCTCCCAACTCTCACCCTTTACATAATTATAAACATTAACGAGGTCACCCCTCAGTCTCCTCTTCTCCAAGCTTGGTGGCCCATACTCAGATATGACAAGACAACTTCCCTCCTCCTTCCCGGAGGACATCAGGCTGGCAGGTACCTCACCCTGTTGGCACCAGGCACCTTGGATCTCCTGTGTGCAGGGATCTGTTTAACAGGAAGACGTAAAGGCTGCTTTTGATTTTCCAGTTTGTTTATAGCATACATTTGAGGAGCTACACAGGATGGGAAAATACATCCCATAAACAAACTGCTAAACAAAACAGGCTAAGTGTGTACCACTCCAAACAAAAATAGACTCGAGCTAACCTCCGCTTTTCAAGCATATGCCTCTGCTGACAGCTTCAGCTTGTGCCCCTTATCCCACTTCCAGTGCTGATTTTTAGGTTCCACTGCCATCAGCAGCCACTTCAGATGCCTCCCACCACCCCCACAGCTCCAGGTGAGGCAGAAGTGGAGGGAAATAAACCCAATCGGAGCTGGGGACCACCAAGGGTGACGGGGGGCAGAGGGCTGCATCACCCTCCCCTACTCCCACCCTGCAGGGTTGGGAGGCAGGAGCAGCCCAGGTGTTGCCAAAGGCTGCAGGATGTGGATGTGGACATCCTACTTGCTCAGGAACTGTCTCCAAGGGGACATTGAGTGACGAAAGACTTGTGCACCAAGTATTCCAGGCAGGCCTTCGCAGCATCCCTGCCAAGAGCAGTAGCCCCCATGCCCAGCAGCTGAACTCCACCACCCTCCTTACACCCAGAAGCAATTTCTTAAGAGCTCAAACTTTATTATCCCCTGTCCTAGGGCTACACAGAGGGCACATTCCCCTGCAAGTGCTTTCTCTACCAGGAACCAAAGCTGTGGAAGCTGTGCAAAAGTAATTCCCACCCACTCCTACTGCCCCAGGAAGAATATTTCCTTGCTGGTTTTGCATAACAAACAGCTACACGGTTTCCTTTTTTCTCTTGAGCAACTCAGGCTTAGAGGAAAACACCCAGCACAGCGCTAGCCCAAGATCTGACTTCATAAAGTTCCCCCTGCGAGGGGGAGCAGGGAGGGGGGACACACACACTACCGCAGAGATTAGACTGCAGCCTTCACTGATAGCATTCAGTCACCCCGGCAGGCTGCAGCACACCGAGTTTGTAAAGCTCCTTGGGAATCCTTCAAGATGAAAGGTACAGTATGATATGGATGTATTATATCCATGGGCTTTGTTACAGCACACATTTCCTAGCACGGTTTTATTGCTAGAACACAAAGTTCAGCTGGAGCCCAGGGGCTCTTCAGGTGACAAACGCACCCCTACAGCCTTGCCTCTGCTCCACAGGGGATGAGGGATGCTCGAGTCCCCGAAGCGAGCACGGCAGGCAGAGCAGCCAGCGCCCTTCCAACAACAGCAGTCGAGGACCTGCCTGTGCAGAAAAGGTCAACGTCATCGCTGCTGGATGTCTTTCCTCCCAGGCGTACCTGTCAGGTCCCCAAAATGCCACTGCTGTGATCACCTCCTCTACAGCATCCCTCCTTTCTGGCTGGACCTACCTCACAGCCTCCTGTCCCACAGGCCATCCTGATAAGGGCCAGGAGGATCACATGAGTTGAGCCTACTTAAATTAAGTGGTACCCAGTGCTGGCATCTCCTAGGAGGCTCCAAGCTGCCCACCTCAAGCACCTCCTCCAGACAGAAGGTGATAGGAGATGTTTACCATGTTCAGCAGGTAGCCCTGGGGCCAGGGGATCCCAGGCCAAATCAGAGCCTTCCCACAAAATCCCCAGGCACACAGAGACAAGCCCCAGCACACTGCTTTGGCTCAGGCTCTTTCTCCTGCAAACTCCTGGCTGTACCTGGGAGCAAGGGAAGGAAATAGTTTCTACTTCAGAAGCTGCTTGAAATGCTACAAATGAGCCTGTAGACATGACTTGACCATGGGCTGCCCAGTTTGGGTGGCATGGAAGAGACCGAGGGGAATGTGCATCCACCTTTTGGATCACCTTCCCAACACCTTGCTCCTTCGTTGCACTCTCTGTCCAGATTTCCCAAAACATCAGAGGTGGGTGGACAAGGAGCATGATATCAACAAGTTGTCTTTCAGAGAAGCTTGGGAGGAGTTCCCTAGGCAGGAAAACCAGTTTAAAACCCTCTAATTTAAACACGAGAGGTACAAAGCACAGGAAGGAAGAGTGGTGGGGGTAGGAGGAAAAGGGACACAATCAGGATGTCCCAACAAGCTCCAAAACTCTCCAGGGTCAGCCACTGCCTATGCTGAACCCACCTCACAGGTGACTGCTCACACTCAGCAAGCCAAGGTGAAGGGTCTGCCATCTCCCAGTGGGTTTTCCATCTCCCAGTGCCCGTCAGCCCCCAGGCAGGAGGAGCTGTAGCAACAGAAGCGCAGAGGTAGATGGAGGCTCTTCAGCCTCAGCACACAGACCTGCTGCTCCTTGGCTGGCGCAGACAAGCAGCCGGTCCTGGTCCTGAGCTGCAGCAAACATGCTCTGCTCCAGCCCTCCTCCTCCCAGCTCCCGCAGACAAACTGCCCCGTGTTTGCCATCACAATGTGCTGCTGACAGGGGAGTGGGGCGATGAGAAGCCCTCACCGAGCGGCTGGCTAGAGGCAAAACAAGAAAAATACTCCAGTGCTGTTGCCAACTCCTATTTTCTGCTACTTGATCCTGTATTTTTAGGGATGTGCTGCACTCCCTGCAACGCCAATCACTCGCGAACCAGAAAGAGCAGCCAGGGAAGGATACGGGCAGTGAACGGCCTTGGGACAGACGCAGCCGTGACTGCGGCAGCCGCGACATGCTCTGCAATGCCAGCTGATGTTAGGCGAGTGCCTCAGCACCCAGCAGCCCCCCAGGGAGCCAGCTCATGCAGCAGAGCCAGGGCAGGGCTCCAGCTGCCGGAGAGGCCACCCCACTGCCCCACAGAGACATCAGGGAGGAGAAAGAACCACAACCTCCAAGGTATCAGAGCAGCTGAGCTGTTTGTGAGGATGCTCACAGCCAGCAGCAGGTCTGGGAGCAAACCCAGAGTGTCTAGCCCCTGCACCCCAATTCTGCTGTCCTGGGGCCAAGGGCTTTTGGGAGGGCGATTTCACATCCCCAGTTAGTGTAAAAGGTCTGCAGACAGGGCTGCACCCCTCCATAGGCATATCTCCTCAGACCCAGAGAAGGGTCGGCATCATGCACCAGGATCCCAGCCAGTGCCCAAAGGTGAGCACCCAGCCCTAGGGAGCCACGCTCTGCTCCCCCACTTCACTGCAGCCCTGTAGTGCAGCTGGCGATGCAATTTCTGCTTCATTCTCGCATGCAGAGGAGCAGATGACAGTGCAGGCGAGGTGCTAGGCCCAGCAGGTCCCCTCTCCAGCACAGCGGCTTGCTCTCCCTGCAGAGAGATGCTCGGCTAACCTTTACCAGCTCACCTCCATGCTGCGTGCAGCCATCCAGGCTGGCCCTTGCCCCCTCCTTTACCACGATCACTCCCATGCATATGCCTGGGAGCAACACCATCAGCTCAGTAATCTTCCTAAATACAGCAGTTACCAGGTGACTGGGAAAAAATCTCTTTTACTGCTGATGCTGCTAATGGAAAATTTCTCCCCTTTCGCTGCTGCTTTCAAAGCCGGTTGCGGTTTCGTACAGACTTTCTCTTGCACGGAGACGGGAGAGCTGGAAGCACAGAGGGAGGGGTGCAAGACTGGTGGGGAACAGATAATGAGAAACAGAGGGGAACTCTGCTGCTGTCTTCCTCCCCACCAGCCGCCTCTGCCCACAGGCAGAGAGCCCTGGCTCCAAATCTTATCTGCCCCATCTTCTCGCAGGCAGCATCCTCCTGCAAGGAATCCCTCCTTCCTCCATGGACCGCAGTGGGAGAAACATGCCAGATTCACTCAAGAGCCGTGCTGCTCTCATGGCATACAAGGGAAGACACCCAAAGGAACAGATGGGCCAAAATCATTTATTCTCTGATTATTTTGGTGGGTTTTGCCCCATTTGCCTCCTTCCCAGGAGAGACAAGCAGAAGCCTCGTGCCAGCAGCGCAGCCGAGATCACTGCTCATCCCCTCCGCATGCCATTCTGCTTCTTCAATACCATTAAGTGTCTCCATACTGTCTGGACACTGGAAACCTTAACCACATTAGCCGAGACCCGAGCAGCAAGCACAAGCATTCAATTCTTTTAAGTGGCACCATTTCTCGAGCTGGTTACACACAAGCAGCATCTCTGCTCGATGCCATTGCCCACCCCAGCAATGTGCCAGGGGCAGGGCAGGGGAGCAGCACAGCGCAGAAAGACTGGCCGAGGCTCTTCATTCCCCATTTCAGCCGGCTGCAGCTGGGAGAACACTCCCGACACTCTGAGCTCCGGGCACTCCAGACGATGAAAGGCTTCAATCAAGGCATTTCTATTTTCTTCACTTCCCCTTTCAGTCTCCAACCCCAGCCTACCCCCACACTTCCACGAGGCGCTTTGGTGTCATGGTAGGTGTTTCTCAAGGCACCTGCAACTGCTAACATGTATGTCGAGGTAGCATAAGATCAATACCCTATTGTTCCTGCAAGTGGCATCAATCTATTCTCCTCCTGTCCCAGCCAGACCAGCGCCTGAACTCCTGTTACACCAGGAAAGCCTGAGGGCTCAGCCCAGTTTCACAGCCAGACAACACTGCACATCAGCACCGTGTCACAGAGGCTTGTCCATCACATGAACAGGGTTCACACTTTTAGTGCTTCAAAAGGAAAAGGCAGCAAGTTTTGGAGGTAATGTCTACCTGCATGGTGGCACTCGGAGGTCACTCACCTCCCCAGCCCCCATACAGAAACGCAAGGTCCCCACCTAATTCTGAAGAAAATACATTTTTTCCCCCTCCAGGGAAAGAGCAATAAATATTTCTGGTGCACCAACATCACAGGAAACCCGCTGCCATCACATGGGAGGAAGGGGGAGCAGAGGGGTCTCCAGCCGGCAGCTTCCTCCCGCTACTCCAGCCTGACAGTTCAGCTGCAAAAAACCAGCTCCTCTTTCTATAGTTAATCTTCTGTTGCCACTAGCTGGTCAACGCGGGTACTCTTGGAAAGCAGCAACTCCCCGAGAACAGCCTGCTGCTCAGTTACAGATTCCCAGCTTTAACTGGGATTCTCACCCCAACATATACCAGAGATGAAGCAAAATCTCCTCCCAAGTCCACAGCCCACCGTGTTGGAAGAGCCACACTAGACCTTCCCTTTGTGAGGGAAGTGGTCATCTGAGGATTGACCCATTTTTGTGGGCATTTTGTGCCTTCTCTCTCCTGCAACTGCAGTGGCCAGATCTTGATCTCAGGACCTACATCGCTGATACAACCCCAGCCCAAGCCAGGCTCTTTTTTCTTCCCTTTCCAACTACAAGAACCCTCCAGCCTGCAAGGCTTAAGTAATCACATACAAGGAAAGGAGGAAATTGCTACCAGAAGGTTTTCCCTCTTCCCTCCCACAGGCAGCCCCTGACACTGTGGACCTGGCCTAGACCCCACGGCCATGCACAGCTGTGGATGGACCCGAAAGGAACAGGGAGCATGCCCTGCTCGTAGGTCTACATCCTCCTTAGTCAACATCCCCACCAATATGTCTCATCGTCACTTTACCATCTCACCAGGGCTTTCTGGCTCCCTCCACTTTCCTGGTGGAAGATGCGACTCTCTCTGCCCTGGCCAACTTTGGGAACAGCCAGAAAAAAGAAAATTAAACAAAAACCCCCAACATCTGATTAACCATCTGGACAGATGTGCAGTGCAGCTCTTCAAATCTAGGAGACAACTAACAGAAAAAGGAGACGCCGAAAGCAAACTTTGGTCCTCAGCTTCCTTCTGCAGAAACAACCCAGGTTTTACATGCCATGCCCCAATGAGCAGGGTCTTATGCCAGGCATGTTCCCACTCTGAAATCCCACATGATGCTGCTCTACAGCTCACAGGCCAGCTGAAAGCAGAGCACAGCACTTCTGACCAGTGCCATCAAAAAACTCGAGTCATATCCATGCTCCCCAGGTAACCCTGAGCCTCACCACCCCACGCTGCAAAAGCAGGACTTGTTGACCACAAGAAGGGTGGCAAAACCCTGCTCAAGGATTTACTGCAGGAAGAGCAGTAAATTCAGACAATCCATGGGGAACTCTGTGCTCCCCCTTATTTTAGTGTGTTCTCACTCTAAAGAGAAGTTGTGCAAATTATAAGATGGCTTGGGGAGAAGTTAAGAAAGAAGGTTCAAAAAGCAGCACCAAACTGTTGAGGAAACAGGGGAGCTGCAGAACTTCCAGAAGTGGGGTATAATCCTCAGCCAGGCACAGGGGCCACGGTGGGACCATGTAATGTAGATGCTCAACCGCCTTCCCCAACAACCACCAAAACAAAGCACCTTGTCGAGCTGCAAGCGCCCATCAAACAGCATCCATTAAAG
The DNA here is from genome assembly GCF_964237585.1 of Gallinula chloropus. Taxonomy (NCBI): domain Eukaryota; kingdom Metazoa; phylum Chordata; class Aves; order Gruiformes; family Rallidae; genus Gallinula; species Gallinula chloropus. The sequence goes on along the minus strand of NC_140103.1, from coordinate 8,393,801 downwards.
CTATTTATGAGAAGTGTGTAGTAAACTGTTCTTATGTAAGCCACTACTGGCTAAGAGCAGTGGTGAAAATTTGTCTGCCTCTTTCCTTCCCTCTCCTCTATATATATCTGCTCACACATAGACAGAGCTCATCTAAATTAGCTCGGAAGCTAACTGCTTCGTTCCCTGAATTGCACTTAAAGCAGGCTACGCTGCTTGTGGAGCAGCTATTGTACAGAACACATGGCTGCTGACTAAATCAAGATACATACCTTGGAGAGACCTCATTGTATGAGAATAAAGTCAATGATAGGCTGCACCATTTGCCAGCGTAACACTAGAAGAATTAGTGGGGGGGGAGGAAAAATACCGCAAAGCATCAGTTGTATCCAAGGTTAAGGAAAGGGCAGGATGCTTTTTCAGGAAAGGGGATGCACAGCAATTCATAACACACCGGTGGCAAAGTTACATTTGTCATTTCCTGCCACCACTGTGCTTTGCTGGGTAATTTTACAGCAATGTAACTGGGGGGTAGGGGGAGAAACATCCTTCTTGTCTCCAACACCAATGAGAGAAAATAAGAGGAGGAGTAGGAAATACAGAAACTGAGACACCCCACTGAAGAAGGGTCATGGAGCAAACTGGAGCTGCCGATGGGTGTCTTGGTCCCCCATTGCTACCCAGGCAGGATGCAACAAGAAAACAGGAGTTTTCTCTCCGTCTGGGGAGGCCAGAGCCTGGCGCTGAGACTGTGTGAGGGCTGCCGGGACCGGAAAACCCGGGACCGGTATCCCCTGGACCCGCATCCCCAGGATCAGCATCCCCGGGACCCGCACTCCGGGGACCGGCGGGACCAGCATCCCCGGGACCGGTAACCCAAGGACTGGCGTCTCCGGGCGGTAGGACCGGTATTCCCGGGCCCCGCATCCCCGGGCTCCCACCTCCCCCTAGTGGGCTCCGGAGCCACGCGCGACCCACAGCTCACGCAGCGAGCGACGGCAGATGATGCTCCTGCTGCTCCTCCTGCACCTCGCACACAGTGGGACCAGGGTCCGCAGCCTGGGGATTTCCCAGGGCTGCTTTCTCCTTCAGTTTCAGTCCCCAGCAGACAGAGATGCAGCCCTGGGAGCTCTCGGTTTACTCACTTTAAGGGAATAAAAATCTCACATTGTCAGGCAACAGAGAAAGTTGTTTCCTGCCCAGAAGGGGAAACCCTTTAAAGGAAAGGGACACCCAGCACTGCCTGCACTTTGTACCAGCCACCGACTCGGTGTATCTATCTCCTCAGCCTATTTTAACTTGCTCTGCCCTTAAAAAAGAACCAGCAGAAGTTTCACACTGCTGCAGACAAGGCTCTGGCACCTGCCAGGCTTCTGTAACCCAGAGCGACAAGAAGCACAAGAACTGCTTCAGCCTTGGGAGACTTGCTAAGCTGGGACTTGCTGAGCAGGCCCAGGACTACAGACTGCCTGCCTTAGCCACAGCACTTAAAGCATTTCCTTTCTTGGTGGCAATGAGTTTATTTCATGCTTCCTGGCCCAGAAAGACTTTTGAACCCAGCAAAACAGGGTGGCCTCAATTTATTCTCAACTTACTTCACTTCAGAGTCTGTAGTATCGGTGCCGGGACTTAGCTCTGCCTGCTTCATGTCTTTGGGTAGGGTGGGTTTCTTCCCCTCCCAAGAATCCCTGTAGGACGCCAGTCAGCGTGGCTGCCCTGAGGCATTAGAAGGTCTTCCTACCCACCCAAGGCCAGTGAGCAGTCTGTGGTAGCTGCAAAAGCATCAGGGAGCCCTCAACGCATTTGTGATCAGCAGGACATCAGCTTTTATGTATCTTCCTGAGCTCAGGCCCAAACAGCCGCTAAACATGTTCAGCGGCGCATATAAATACACATAAGCATCAGAAATCAGGTAACAATAAGGGCTACTGAAGACTTTAGCAAAGAGATGAGAGTGTTTAAAGCAATCCCTGCCCCGAATGACCTCCCACGTGTAACCTGAGTTTCACCTCCAAGAGCCCCATTATCAGGCAGCAGCTGCTCTCAGGTTCCCAACCACCGACAGACTTAGAAAATGATGCAGTGGGCAAAAAACACCACAGCAAACTCCAGCATTACTTCCTGCACTAGAAAAACAAGCCAGCTCTCACCCAGAAAAGAGTTAACTGCAAGAAAGACTCAGTTGCCACACCAGGAGACGGGAAGAAATGCAACAAATTTGAAATATCAGAGCATCCACAGCAATTCATGAGCTAGACCTTGGGGAAGGACAAGTGTTTTACCTTCTCTGGAGGCAACGTGCTGATTAATTTTGTGACGGTGATGAAGCCATCCCACCACGGGCAAAGCTTCCATTTATCTTCCAATCTGCCTGACTCCCGTGGGTTCAGGGGAACAGGAAGGGATGTTTTGGGGTCTGGTGTCCGCAAATGGGCAGCCACAAAAACACAGTTTTGCAAGAGAAATGCTACATATTAAATAGTACATGCAGGACCAAAAAAGAGATTATTTTTCAGACCAAGACATGGTCTCTTTATTGGCAGTCACTCAGAGAAACGGGGTTTGCCATACTAGATCACGTCTCTGATCTATCAAGTCAAATTTCTCTCCCTCAACTTGAGCCATTACCTAAGCTACACACAGAGGGGTTTCTTTGCCTTCTGATATATTTAGATCAGAGCGCAATTCACACCCAGTCCCTGAAGAAACTGTACTCTAATCTGAAAATTCAACTCAGTGAACCATGAAACTTCTTGTTACTTTTAATCACTGTAAGGTAAATGTCATTCCTACTGCATCAAATCTTTGATATTTTTTAACTTTTATTACTTGAAAGAGAGTATCTGGTTTGTTTGGGAGTTTTTTGCAGTTGACCAAGTGTGTCCAAGGAAGCCACACTGCAAAGCCAGAACCCAAGAGGCTCAAGAAGTACCATCAACTTATTTGTTACAGGCACTTGCTACAAGAAAGCTTCACAGAAGGTAAAAGGACAGGACTAAGAGACACAGACACTCATCTTCCTCCCCTGACACATTGTACCTTCTGCAGGGTATGGGAAGGACTCGCAGTACGTGCCCAGCAGGTCAGCCTGCACATGGGCACACCTTGACATGCCTGTGGCACGCAGGGCGATGCGCTGGAAGTCACAGCCCAGCAGTGCCAAGCAGTATCTCAGACCCAAAGTTAAGCAGGTACTAGAATTATCTATGTCCAGGCACTGAAAAGCAAGAAAGCCAACGGATAAAGAAGAGATAAACAAAAAACCCTTCGGTGACCCAGCAGAGTAAACACTACGCTGTCCATACAGCATCCTCAGCAGTTCCCGTGGAGGATCCCCGGGGTGATTCGGGCACAGAAAAGGATAAAAGTGACCAGAGGCAGTGCGGGCACCCCGTCTGAGGCAACAGGATCAGGCATCAAGACGAAGTACGACAACAGAATTATTTCTAGTCCCATCCCCCTCCCCACAAAAGCCGAGATGGGAGGAAAGTCTGCAGGCGTTCGCCACAGACCCAGGCGCTGGAGTTGTGCGTGAAGCAAGAGCGAGCTTCGAGAATTAAGACGAAGCGTTTAGAAAATTAGGCTCTGGCTAAAAAGACAGCTTCGTCCTCTTCTCCCAGGGTCGGTGGTACCTCCTCCGGAGCTCAGCGTTCAAGTTGGAGCACAAGAGGAGGCACCCATCACTTTCTAGCCTGAGCAGAGACGCTTTACTCCCAGGGCTTTTAAAAGGCGGCAGCCCTCAGGCCCTGCTAAAAAATCCCTCCCCAGCCGAGAAAAAACAACCACCCCACAAACCAAAAACCCAACAGGGTGCAGCAAGGGCAGCGTTAGAAAGGTCCAAAACACAACCAGGCTGTCCACGGTAAGGGGAGAAGGGTGACCAGATATCGCGGCGCAGCAGGGTGACAGCCCGGAGCCGGCTGCCCGCACCGGGATGCTCCGGGTGGGGGGAAGGAAGGGAGGAGGCGAGGGCTGGAGGGATGGCGGGACGGGACGCGGCGGGGGAAGCGGTACGGGCGCTCACCGAGGGTGAAGAAGGGCAGCTCGGTGTTGTCCAGGTCGTCCTGCACGGCGACGCGGCCGGGCAGCTCGCTGCGGACGAAGAGGAGCAACCGGGAGTCGGCGGCAGCGGCGGCGGCGGGCGGCGGGGCGCCGCTCCAGCTGATATCGTTCTCGCGGAGCACCGGCAGCGTGGACACCGTGACCGTCTTTACGCGGCAGGGACCGGGGGGCTCCCGCGACGCCGCCGCGCCGGGCCCGCCGCCCAGCATCACCGGCAGCAGCGGCAGCAGGAGCAGCAGCGGCGGCGGGGGCGGCGCGGCGGCGAGGCGGCGGCGCGGCGGAGCGGCCATGCCGGGCCGGAGCCAGACGCAGGAGAGCCGCGGCGAGGGGAGGCGAGCGGAGCCGGGCGCACTGAGCCGCCCCAGCCCGCCGCCGCCGCGGCCGCCCGGCTCCGCCTCCCGGCCCGCCCCACAGCCGCCACCGCCCCCCCCGCCCGCCGCCGCCGCCGAATCGCCGTTCCGGGGACCCTCTGCCGCTCCCCGGCGGCTGACGGCCCCTGCCCGCTGCCCGCGTGGGGGAGAGCGGCGGGAGGGCGGCCGGGCGGGCAGCGCCCCCGGCTGAGCCCGCCCCGCTCTGCCCCGCACGGCTCCCGCCCTGGCACTTTAAGGCTACCTGCGGCGGCTTCTCCCGTGTCCGGGTGGGCTCGGCCCCGGCCCGCCGGCCCTCGCGGCCGCGTTGCCCTCTTCCCCCCTCCGCGGTTCCCCCAAGCCGCGCTCCCCCTCTGCTCCCGGATCGCTGCTGCCCTGGGCGCGCCGCCGCTGCCTTTCTCACGCCCGAAATCTAAGCTCCCCTCCCGCTCCTGCCCCCCGGCCATGCTCGTCGCCGCGCGTACTTCGGGCTACCCCTCCTTTTGGGCGACGGCCGGGGTGCAGCTGCACAGAAACACGCGCCCTGGGAGCTTCTCCTGGTTATTGTCCTTCCCAAAGTGACTCGGTGTCCGAGGGACAGGGGGCTGGCTTGCCACGACAAGCCCGAGGAGACAAACCGGGGGCTCCTAGCAAAGGTTTTTGACCCGGTCTTTAACAGCCGGCGATTAAATGGGAGCCAGAGGAATAACTGATGCTGAGCCCTGACCACAGATTCCTGTGGCTGCCCATCGTCCCGGTGCCACCCGAGTTTGTGCTTGGAGACACACCAGGTGAGCTCTGTTGACCTGGTTTGTGGTTCCTGCTCTGACTTGAGCCATGATGGAGCCAATGGGCTCTTCCAATAGGTAAACTGGAATTATGGGGAGCAGCTTGGAGGCAAACCCCATCCTTGTGGGCAGAGTGGACACAGTTAGACCCCGAGCCCCGCGAGCTCCTGCCCGCAGCGTGACTAACCCAGACGAGGAGAGGCAGCCTACGGTGGGTATGAGTCAGTGACTCACAACAACAATTTCCTAGTGACTGCTAATCTACCTGATTTTATTTGTAGATGTACATATAAAAGAAGATGTCAAAACCCTAACAAAGCACGCTTAATGCTCAGGCTTATATTATTTCCACAAGCTAATTAAGATCAATTCATCACATGCCTATTGAGGCAAAACAGCCTTCTGAGATACCTAGGTCATCAAATGTTAAAACCACAACAAGGGCAGAAAGGCAAGAAACGTGAAATCCAGCAAACAAACAGCTCAAGCTCTGTTCCCAGGGGGCCTTAGCAAGCTGCAGCCCCCTCTGTAAGAGTACTCGATGCGAGTGCAGTGCCTATTTCCAGCTACAGGAATAAAGAGACACCAAAAAGTGCTCACCAGCAAGTGGGCAACTCATTACAAAGTGTTTAATGTGAGACTCCCCCAGCTTCAACCAACTAGGAGGGGTGAAGCTTCTGGGCTCACTGGGAAGAAAAAGGAAAAAAAAAAAAACAAGCAAAAATGGAATATCAGGTGCTGGTTGGGAAAACTATAGTAGTAGGGGGGAAAAAAGAGCTTCCCCTCTTTATTTTAAAGGGGAAAAGGATAGATTTTGGAGTGGCTTAGCCTGCTGTCGGCACCTGTACTAATTTCCAGACATTAGCAGGGCACGTGCTGATTTCTTTTCCCTAGTTTTGAAAATTCTTCTAGTCAAAAATAGCAAAGAAACAATAGCACAGAGATAGGCAAAATGACACGCCAGCGGGGAGCATGTCTAAAAAGTGATGGAGTACTTTTAAAATCTATTTTTTAAAAATAAAATTGAAATCCTGGAAAAGAAAAATACCTAGTTCTGGTTAAGGCCCCATCTCTGTTACTCAGATCTCCTCGTAGCTACTTGCTGCGTGACTCAGTGCATGTGTGTGCCCTCAGTAGAGACTTCTTTTGCTGTCAGGTACCAGAGGATTTTGGAAAGGGGTGGGAATGGGATTCAGAGGTACCTACTGGTGTCACAGCTCTGGGCTGTTTTGCCTCACTGTCCTCACAGAGTACTGCTAGCACCTGAGAAACACAGGGAGATTTTTCTAAGTCTTCTAGTATACACAGGGACCCAGCCACAAAAGGGAACATTCTGCAAACTGCTGCCTCTAAATTGGTGCATTCAGCTTCAAATTAGCTCAGATCCTTCCCAGTGTAAATGCAAATCTCATTATTGGGAGAGCAGGATTGCACCTGCTTTTCAGTGCTGAAGAATTGGGCTAGACACAAAACCTCACTGTTTGAAAGCCACCAATAGTATTTCCACACTGGTTCACAACTGAGGTAATGGATTTCTATTACCTGCCCTGAGCAGCGTGCAACACAGGAGTAAATGGCATGAACAGCGTAAAGCATGTCATACTGAGAAAGTTTGGATAATGCAAAATATTCCAGGGATGCTTACAAAAGTTTGCTTAAACTTGCTGTACTTGGTTTACTTCCATCCAGGCAGTGGATTTTCAGGCCAATTTCATAGACCATGACCCAGGTTTCTATCTCTCAGAGGTCCATTTAGAATGTTTTCCCCATTGTTCATGGATCCAGCCTTTCCTCAGGGATGCTGGCGACTGCCTGACATCGATTTCCATAGCATCAGGGCCAAGAAACTAGCAAACTGCCTTTCCTAAGGAAAACTCAGGGATGGAAATGGAAATCGTCTTACAAGTGACAGCACGTTACAGTGACAAGACCCATCTGGGTAGGGTGCGATGGGGTGGGTAGGGGATCTGACAGGTTGTCAGGAGACACCAGCTCTGTTCTCACCTCGGCTGCTGACTATGCAGTTTGGGGGCAAATCCCTTCTATTTTCCATCCTTGGGGTTTGCATCCTCTCTCACATGCAGAAATCCAAGCAGATAATTAGTTGTTACTGTAAGACCTAGAGAGATACTGAAGGCTGTGGAAATCATATCCGTAATGGTCCCAAGCAGGGGTGGGAGGGGTCAGTACAGAAAGCACAGGTTTTCTTGGTGTGAGCTGGGAGTTTCTCCACTATTGAGCAGCAATAGTGGGCTGTTATCAGGTGGAGCAGCCTCTCAAAGTAGGCAGAGCATATGCCATGTGTCATGAGAACCAGGAACCTTGGCTACACTGAATTATGCCTGCCTTATGTCTGCACCTGCCTACATTCATTCCCAATTTTCACTGGAGGGAAGGTTTATTTTTTCTTTTTTTATTTTTTAGCAGGAGCTTTGAGACACTCTTCAATTTATTTCTTATTCCCAAGCAAAGCAGCTCAGCCCCAGGGTCATTTTCTTCTGTATGACAATACCCCACATGGGATTCAGGCAAACTCATGATTTTGTGCCTCCATGGAGAACTTCGCGCAGACATTTTGCTGGAAAGAGCTTAAAATATCTATACTAGAGAAGTTTAAAAAGGATGGGGAAGGATCACAGATGAAGCATTCTCTGACTTCAATCCTGCGAGCTGGACACCCAGAACTAATGCATCTCTTATCGGCCGGCACAGAGGAGGAGGAGGTTATTGCAAAGATATCACTAGCAGCTTGCTGGAGCGGTTTTCAATTGGCCCTATCACCAGAGATACGTACACACAGCAACAATCATTAAAATGCACTATGTATTTACAATATAGAGAACAATTTACCTCTGCAATGCATATTGCAAATCCTACCGCTACCAAGTGGAGGAGAAAGTCAGTCATACAGCTATGATGTAATCAGAGGCTTATATTTCATCCTGCAAGAGTCACATCAGCATCAATAACTTCACTAAAGAAGTGAGAAGAGTTGGGGTGGGTTTTTTATATTCTGGGGGAAACACTATGAAATTCATTTAGTTTCTAAGGCACAGGGTACAGCTGCTGGTCCACAGCCATATGGTATCTGACTGTGGTCAGTGACCACATTGCTCAAGCTGTGCTTTTGTCAGCAAGAGACAGGCTGGGTCAGCAATTCTGAGAGGTGCCTCCTGGGAGAGAGCGTGAGGGGACCCGGGAGCACCCTTTGCAGTTCAGTAGGTGAGCGTTCTTGCTTCTAGGTTAATAACAAGCCAACAGACCCCTGGCTGTGCTCAAAGCTGCAGGAGATGTTGTCTTCCTGACAGGGCAGCAAGCTAGGAGCTTCCTGACCACTTCCAGATAAGCACCCTGAGGGGACACTCTGCAAAAACAGGGAAGCTAAACTTATCAGCTGAATATCCTCCTTCCTTCTCAAACACAAGCAGTTGAATCCCACCTTTAACCAGACAGGCAGGAAACACCACTGTGCGCTGGCAAACAGCCCCCAGGCTCAGTTCAAAGGGCCTGGAGTGGTAACAAGGCTATGCAATGTGTGCAGCTGGGAAAGGTTGTTAAGAATTTTGGGTTGAGGTACTGACATTGCATCACAAATAACAGCCTTGGCTTACCCAGGTGGGAGGGTTGTGGTCTCATGCCCATCACCATGGCATCAGGGCATTTTTCATGTATTCTTCTCCTGAGGTGTATTATCATCTTGTACTACCTCTCTCTATAACTCACCCTGGAGCACAATGGGGTTTTTTGGCCAAAGACTATTTGCGTACAGAATCCCAGACTGGCAGAGACAGCAGGGACCTCTGGAGACCATCCAGTCCAACTCCCTCCCAAAGCAGGGTCACCTTAAGCAGGCAGCACAGTGTCACATCCAGGTACCTCTCGAGTCTCTCCAGAAAAGGAGACCCCACAGCCCCTCCAGGCAGCCTGTCACAGTGCTCAGGCACCCTCAAAGCAAAGACATTCTTCCTCATGTTAAGACAGCACTCCCCATGTTCCAGTTTGTGCCTGTTGCCCCTTGTTCTGACCCTGGGCACCACTAAGAAGAGTCTGCCCACATCCTCTATATACCCCCCTTTAGATATTGATAAGCATTGACCAGATCCCCTCTCAGGCACCTTCAGGACTAAAGCCCTCTTAGAAAGGCACCTCACACACCCCAAGGCACCAGAGTCAGCACCACCCCCGCCCCACACAGCCCCACTGCTGGAGGGAGGCATGGGACAGCCCCTCATGGTATGTGCTGATGGGAGAGCCCTGGGACAAGTGGAAGGCAGCCTGTTGCTCCAGCCAAAGTCCAGGGAATGAGGCTGTTCTTTCCCCTCCTCCAGCACCCTGTAAGCCCCTCCATCACCACCTGCCCTTCAGCACTCTTTCGTCAGCAATAACAGCCTCCAGCGTGGCTCCTCTCCTTCCCAAGATGAAAGAAACTTTAAACGCATGTAACTCTTGCACTCTACTTAATTAATCAGTTTTTGCATTACAAGTGAAACTTCTTTGATGCATGAAATATTAAGGAACAAGAAAGGAGGGGAAGGAGGGGGGGGGGGGTGTGTGTGTGCAGTGGTGGGGGAGGTATTGGCTTTCACTGCTTCAGAGATGGATGGGCTAAGGGACCCAGAGGCTGAGCTGCAGACGGTGCATCTGCAGCAGGACGGTCTGGCTGGAGAGATGCTGGAAAGCAGAGGATTTTCTGTGCACTTCTTGCCTCTCAAGCAGATGGTTTTTACTCCACGTTCAAGCCCTACATGCTCATCAAGGTTTGCTCACACCGGCGCGGGAAGGGGACAGCGCCTGATTAAACTTTCATGAAAAATAATCTCTGGTTGATTCATTGTGGGTTTTTTTTTTTTATCTTGTGATGGCTGTGAGAAAGGGAAGTGAAATGAGTCCTTGGTGAAAAGAAACAGCTCCGTTCTGGAAGAGCCAGCCGGGCTTTTAGTCAGATGAGGCTCTCCCAAAGGATGTGTGAGTAGTTATCTGTGTTATGGGTTTGCAAGTGCCATTTCCACACTGAACTATGGAGCAGAGCAAGCAGACATCCCCACACACCAGCGTGGATACTACAGCAGCCCTTGATAGTGCAGAGAGAACCCAGCACCACAGTAACCAGGTACATACCACCCCAGAGAGCCAGAACACCCCCAGAAAACCCTCTTTCCCCCCAACCACCACACTCATCACCTGTGAGCTCTGCCAAGAGCCCAAAGCCAAACCCAGACTCTCTTCATTTTCCACCCTGCTCCTTCTCAGCTGACTCATTCAGGAGCTGGGTTGGCTTCTCAAGAAGCAGCCGTCAGATCAGACCTGTGTGTGCAGAATCACCAGCTCCTCCAGAGCATCACGATGGGGCCGGTGGCTGCACAGCCAGGTAACGGGCTCTTCATAAACAAATGGTGATGGTATAGCCTGTATTAGCAGTATAAAGGGTAATAAATGAATAAATGGGTTAATTATATCCACCACAGAATTTAATTAGACCATCTCTGTTCACTCTGCTTCAGCCAGAATCTCAATTATAAATCTTTATTTTCAAGGTTTTACAGCTTGGACATAAAAATTTGCTCTGGGCTTAAACATGACACACAAGGTCTTCTGTTCAGGGACTGCTCCAGTTTTTTTAACCAATCTTTTTTAAAAAGGTCAGGTTGGGGAACCAGATGGCTTGAGGGGAAGGTAATGAAGATGCAGGGCTTTGCTGAACGATGTGGCTGGCTGAAACTCTGGGCAGCTTAACAGAGCTGAGGCACTGTTAAAGGCTGCTGGGTGAAACCACGCTCAGCCCTCTCCAGTCCCCGACAGGTAGCAGTCCTGACTGCAGAATGAAACGGGGACTTGCCTAATTGGCATCCCCACTCCCTAGCACTAAGGACCACAGTGGGTGGGGAGAGGGGTCCCCCAGCCCCCCCCAGGCAGCCACAGCAGGGCCAGGCAGGGGAAGATTGTGCACCTGGATCCTGTGCAGGGAATGTGCTCCAGGGCTGTCAGGTGTGCGCTTGCTGCTTCCCCCTGTGCAACCAGAACCACCTCCCTCCTCCTCTTCAAAGTCCTGCTCCCAGGGGAGAGGCCAAGTGATCCAGAGCAGCTGGAAAAAAGCAGAAGGCAAATTGGAAAGTATTGCACTTTTTAAATTGTTATGATTTTGAAGGTAATTTAGGACCCACCCTCTGCTTTCTGGAGTTGACAGTATTGAAATCCAGTACCTCTGTCTCATTAAATGCTCGCTGAAATATTCTGATCATTTTAAAATGTCGATAGTGCTACAGAGAAAAAACAGAGAACATGTTTACCAGTAGCAGAAGCATCTACAGTCTCAGGTCACATCCTCATTCAATCTGAAGCATGTTATTTTTTTATTCCCTCATTGAGTTAATTAGTCAATTTTGCTTTTCCCACCCTGTGCCAAACTCCCATCTCCAAGTGAAAACAAAGATAGCCAGCAAGGACCAGCTCTCAGCATCCAGCCCTGCCACAGAGGCTCCTCACCCCGCTAGTAAAGGCTGTCACTAGGCAGTCCCCTGCAGAACAAGAGCCGGTCAACCTGTCTGCAGGCTCAGCACATACATTTTTAGGAGCACTGCAGATGCCTGTTCATTTTCTACAAGCTTTGGCCACCCTGGCACATCGGTGTGCTTTGCAAAGGTTATTTTGTTTCCAACCACCCCTCTCCCCACTATGTTCTTCTGCACATACTACGTGTCCTAAATACATACTCACTTGGTAAACTGGAACAAATCTATTGGGTAAGTCAGACTCCAGTACTGCTGAATACATATTTAACCAGCAGATCACAACAGTTTATTGTCTGGTTGGTGCACCGTAGAAGTTAACCCTTAGGAAACATTGGCATGCATCAGGCAGCCAAATTACTGCTCAGAAGGCTGTGATATATAGCACGAATTACCGGTAATAAAGAAAAAGATATATGGGATGAATTAATCAAATCATAAATTTCTTAAATCTCTATGGCAGTCCGTAAATCAAATTTGGCTGCATGCTTCTGGCCCTTATTCAAGGTACAATATGGAGCAGAGATGACCTACACATACAGAACAGATTTATTTTTTTGGTGACCAGTTGAGAAGCCCTGAGTAAATAATCAAAGCAAGCCAACACCTTCTCTGAAAAGATCATGTTCAGGGATTTCAAGCTGCAGCACTGAAAAAGTATGTGCTTTTTGGGAAGTAAAAGGTGTATTTTCATACACATCAGACCCAGAGCAGATACTACTGAACTAGGCTAGACACGGCACAGCTTGGATGTGCTTTAGCTTCATGCAGCAGAGACAGGTCTACCCTAAACACTGACAACTAATCCAGCCAGGCCTACCAGATCTTTTTTAAGTATTTCCCTCAGTTTGTGTGCAAAGCAGCTGGAAACCCTGGAACAGAATATACTCCTGGGAGCCCAGGAGTCACTGGCTCCATCACTGCTGAGGTTCGGCTGGATATCAGAGGTCACACTCCATCCAGACTGATTTTAAAAAAAACATTCATGACTGGGAGGAGAAGAATCTCTATTGTGCCCCATCCTTACTTCCATTAAAAAGTATCACTTTGGAATCATCCCTTTACACTTAAGCCCTCACCCAGTTCAGACTGGACCTTGGATTTAGCCCACCTAAAGGCACCGGTCCCCAGCTCCTGCACCTATTAACCTTCTGCCAGGTTTAGACACAGGGAGGAAGCCTCTGATGAGGTTCCCTCCACCCCAGAGCTCACACAGCCCTGTCTAACAGCAGCCCTTGCCTTGGACCTTTGCTGCCCCAGCCAAACATGTTTGCCATGGGACAGGCTGCCTGGTCTTTGAACATCTCAGACGTTTTGGTGTGAGGTTTGAAAATAAGAGTGACAACACACTCAGAGTGAGCCCAACTCCACAGCCCAAACATCAATATGTATTTACCAGAGGGAGCAGCAGGCTTTAGAGGTTCGATTTCTTTTTGACTGTCCACAAGAGACGTGAAACACGGAGATTAGATGCCAGGAATAACACCTATAAATAAAATTGACTATTTAAATCCACCAAAGCCAGGACATTTGTCATGAAATCTCCTGCTGTCCCCCAACACCAGCACAGAGTGCTTTGGTTTCTGCTTCCAGCCGTACAGGCTGCCAGGCTGCACACAGGCCACCCTGAGACACTAATTACCAGAGTCCTGCCTTGACCAGGACACTGTAGCTGTGGGTTACTGCTCCCCACTTCTCTTTTCTTTAAAAGAAAGTGAAAACACCCACTGAAAAAAATAAAAATTAAAGCCTCTGACAGGGCTTAACCTGAGCCTAAGCAGTTAAAAAGCCCGAGATGCTCTCTCTTTGTCTGAAGGCAGGCCCAGGGCTGCAGGGAAGTCACAGGCTGCTGTCTGGCAGCGGATGCCCTCTGTTGGCATCTTTTAGAAGTATGATGAGATATGCAGGCTGGTAGCTCAGACCTGTGCAACCACCCACTGTTTATCCTGTGTGATAAACACGCTCTGCACATACTACGTGTCCTGCTGTGCAGAGCAGCCCTTAGTGCTGAGCCTAATCTAGGAGCACAAAGTAAACAGCATCCCCGGCCCCAGCGTGCCCGCTTGCTCTGTCACGGGCAGTGCCCCTGCACACCAACGAGTATTTGCACACCCTTTACAGCACAGCAATGCAAATAGCACAGAGCAGGTTGCTGCGGAGGCTTCCTCCCTCACTCCTGCTCTGGCTGGGAGCTGTAGGGAGATGGTTGTGGCTCGGTTTGCCAGGGTACGTATGGTCCTCGGTGGATGCAGAAGCTCTGTGGTGCTGGAGCAGCAGCTTTCTGCAGGGATCAGCTATGTCAGCAGCTCCAGGAAGAGCATCCGAGTCACAGATGAGCAAAGGGAGCACAATGGCAGAGGAAAGCAGCGATGCACTCACAGGGTCTCACAGCATACATAAACACTGAGTTTGCAGACGATGGTTTTCTCCTCTAAACCCCACCAAGCACATATATAAAAAACAAAACCGTACAGAAAACACCTTTCCCAGCTGCTGCCACACAGGCCAGTGGATTGAGCAACTGCTCTTGTGTGACCAAACCTTCTCCTGCCCCACAGACCCCAGAGAGCAATGTACCTCCTGGTAGACCTCATAGCCAAAAAGGAATGAGCACAGCAGAAAGCACCTGGTCAGACAGACAGTTTGCAGACAGGACTCATGGCACTATGATTAACCTTCTCAAGACATCTGGAAGTGATCATGGCACCTGTTGAAGGGCACATTCCTCCACAGAGAAAGGCTGTGCCTGAAGAGGTGACCTAGAAGACTCAGCTCTGCTATGCAGCTTTGACCTGCAAAGCAGATGCCACCTGGGATCCCTGCCCTGACTCAGCCTCATCTCATGGCTTGCAGTACTGCTGATTTTGCCTTAGTGGCTGCCTTCCCACCCACCCCTCTAAGGTACCTGTGGTCAATGACCAGCGTGGCAGGTGGCACTTCTGGTCCCCACATCCAGTTGACAAGAGCAGGTTCTCCTTCAAGACCAGGAGCCGAGGGGTTGTTGTGGCCCCCAGCCCATCCCACCATACCTGAGCAGGGTTGTAGAGCCATCTGCTGAGAACTCATAGCACCAGGGAGGTTTATAGGGACAAAGCCAGTCCAGCATCCATCCAGGAGCACAGTAAGATGGACAGGACACTGAGGAGCAGCATAGTAATGAGAGACCTAGAAACAGCCCTGTGTACAGCCTAAAGGAGGTTTAAATAACTGGATCTGGGCTTAAATACAGCTGTGATATCTGGGGCAGGTGGGGCTGGTCAGGCTATTAAAGCTCATTATACCTCTTGGCCCTGACACCATGGGAGAGGGCACATGTGTGTCTCCTTGGCAAGTGATAGCTGTAATTCACTCTCTAGTGAAGGAGACCAATTCCCAAGGACCAATCATTCCCATGATAGGGAATGTCCAGGCTTCAGAAGCATCTCTGTGGCTTTGTATAGTCCTGAGGCTCTGGGTAGCACTGTCTGTGAATTTGGGGGTCCCACCCAACATGCCAAATGGTGTTACTTACACCTTGATGTTCACCCCAACAGTGAGGGAAGGTTTTTTTAAGCTGTAGATGTTGAATATCCCCTTTTCCTGGGTGCAGGAGGGAGGGACGTCTCAGGCAGATCAGGACTGGAGATGATAACTCCACTTGTTGGGCTTTGGTTCAGGATCTGCTGAAAGCTAAAAGCAAGATGCACAAGGAGCTGCCCCATCTTGAAAACTGCCACTCATGTCAAAGGTGTGATGCCACTATTTGCCCCGTCCGCAAAAACTACCTCAGCAAAGAGCCAATGGAACAACTTTTGTGAATGACTTGCAGATATATTATTGCTAAAGAAAGCAAAACCAAACTCTGAGCCAAAGGAGATCGCAAGCAATAAATGATGATTATTCCAGTTACAGTTTCCTCTGTACTTCTCTCTGAGGAGACTTTGTAGCACAGATTATATATGGCAAGAGTGAATTTACCCTTGGAGGGGATCTAAGTACCTTTTTCCTAAAATGAGTTGTAATCTTGTTTTAATGGTAGATAAAAAACAAGGCACAGGCTTGTCTATATGTATGGGGGAAGTCTTGTAAATCCTATTTTGGTATATCAGGGATAATCTAAACAGCTAGTAATAAGAAACGTGAATAATCTTAAGTAAAGCCTGTGAAGCCAGTGCAAATATTTAAGTCACTTATTCCAAAGAAACCATAGCAAGGTCTGCCTTAAGAAAGGCATATCAAAGACTATCGAAGTTCTAACATCTGAATAAAATCACATCATCCTGCCCCACGATGCAAATTTAGCATTGCAAGGAATCATCTCTAACCAAATTGGTGTTTACTGGAGAAGCTGTCAATATTGTGAATTATATGAGGGGTTTGACAACCCCTTAACTCATCTCAAAAAATGCAAATAAAATTTTGCAGTGGTATTTTATGGCTTCATCTCAGCTGTGAAAATGCGTCTGGGCAGAGACCACACTGCGGCTGCCCCTTCGTGTGCTTCACTCTGCTAAATCTCTCGAGGTCCCTTCCAACCCCTATGATTTTATGAATCTATGAAATGGCCTTGTTTGCACACCAAGCCTGCGAGGACTCAAAGCAAAGGAGCAAAGTATGGAACAAACCTGTGGCTTTCAGCTCAGTTCAGGGTTTTCAGCCCCCACTTGATCCTATTGCTCTGTGGAAAGGGTAACATGACATTAGATATAAAACTGGCTGCTGGCACCCCTTCACTGGGGGAAGGACCCTGGTAATGTCTTCAGCTCATAAATATGTAATCGGCTGAACGCTTATGCAGAACACTTCTAATTGCCTTTGTTCCTGTGGTGGGAAATTCTCAGAGCATCTTAAGAGTTTTTCTTTATTCAGTCAATTTTCTGAGTCATTCTTTTAGTTTCATCAGGGTTTAATAGTAACTGAAATTCTGTTTCCACTGAGTCCAAACAACCTTACTTTTATGTATAAAAGTCTTCTCCAGCTCTCAAAATAGTCTCCTTAATTTAATTAATTCTTAAAGAGTGCCTTTAAAACTTGAGCAGTCATTAAAGAAGTTATTGTCTTTTTTTTTCTTAACAACGTTCAGTGAGGTGCCTCTTGACAGATAACTAATTCCCCAATTAATATAAATACTCTATGCTTCAGCTACTGCCATGGTAGCAACCAACTGCAGCATCATCTGACCTTGCCGTGTTGTACATAAAGCATCTCACTAGTCATGTAGCAAATGCAGCAGGGAAGTTATTTCGTGGCTGTCTGTACGCAGATGCACAATACTTGCAACTGCACATCTCAAGAGAAGCTTGTCATTTCCAACATTTAAGGAATCAACCAACCTTTACAGCGACAAGAGGAAACATGAGCTGAACAGGGGTAACGAACGTCTTCCAGAGGCGGTTTCCGAGTCCTCGGTTTGTTTTTGTTTGAAGCCTTGAAAGTGTTTATAGGCAAAATTATTTTCAGGAGGAATAATATATCACTTTATTTGGCTGCTTTAAAGTAGATATTTTTTTCCTACATTAAAAAAAAAAAAACCCAAGTCTGATTTTTATCATGTGCCTTATGGATTTGATACCACAATCCTGTATTCCCCCTTTTCCTAAATTTTCTGAAAGTTTTGGAGGGTTTTTGATGTTTTTTTGGAGGTTTGTGGGTTTTTTTGCTATAAAACTCATGTCCCATACGTTTTTTGGTATTTTTTCCCCCTCTGCTAGAACAGGCTTGTTAGCTGTTGTGTGTTGACCAAATGGTTTCTGGCTATACAATCTGTCACTAGTAATACATTTACAGCTTGCAATTAAGGGCTTCAATTAAATATTTTGCACAAAGCTGCATGTTTCAATAGCCAATCCTTATATATTTTCCAAAACATGGAAGAAAAAAAAGGATAAGAGTATTGGAAAGTACACCAAGACTGAAGTTACAAAAATGGCCTTTAGAGTCTGGATAAATATACTGGGAGTTTTATAGCCACGGATGTTATCTCTTTTGATACCAAGGCTTGCCCTTGGGTGACAGAAAGCAGAATCTTTCCTGGATTTCTTTAAATGAGAGTGAAAGTCTTCTTTGGAAAAGCATGTCTGTAACACGGGCTGATATTCACTGCAAGCATGCTGGATATTTTTAAAATGGCATGTTTTTGATGACTTAGCATATGTTAGGATAGCATACATTAACGGTGCTATAAGCCATTTTTTTTCATCAGTATGGATATTATCTGCTTAATTAATGTAGAAAAACCCATGCTTGTCTCCCTTACAGGGGCTCTGAGGCTCGCCAGAGGGTTCTCCTGTTTTCCACCATACACCCAGGTGAGATCAGGGTCTGCCCCATGCTCGCTAGCCTAATGGCATGAGAGGAAGAGGTCCCCACAATCCATAAAGCCTTTCCTTTCTGCATTTCTCACCACTGTAGAGCAGATTACAAACACCCAAGGTGGGTTTTGTGGTGGAGTGCCAGCAGCTGGGATCATGATTTAAGCATGGTGCAATCTGCCGGGTGACCAAAGATGGCCAATCGCCACCAGAGCTGCTCAGAAGGAACAGAGGAGCTTGCTGGCATCCCTGGCACAACCAGGGATGGGAGGGAAGGAGAACAGCATGTTGCCCTGTAGCCTCCATCTCTGCTGTGGCTTGAGTAGAGCAGATGTCAACCAACCCCGGCTCCTTCCCCATGCCTCCCCCAAGGCAGCATGGCTTGGCAGCTGTCCGAGGACACAGACAATAGGAGGCTGACTGTCTGCACACCATTTCACACTCACTTGACATGAATCATTTTCTTCTGCTTGGCTCTTGGAAGCAGCACGGGGCTGTCTGGTGCTGGTCCTGCCAGTGGAATGAAGAGCAGGGGAAGGCTGGGCCCTCCCTCTGCTCTCCTGGGCTTCTGCCCATCTCTCAGTTGTTACTTTATGCTCCTATTTCTCTATCAAACAATGATCCTGCAGAGGAAAAAAGTTATTTCCCCCCAGACACCCACTGAAGAGGGTCCCCAGGATGGAACAGCTCTACACAGACTGCTTGCATCTGAGTCCATTTGGGATGGTCCAACAGGAGTTTTCCCTTACTATCTAGCACTCTCTGGTGGAGCTGCTGTTGTGAGGCTTGCTGCCAGGGTATTGAATGTCTCCTGACCCAGAAACCAGGGAGATGTGGCAGTCATGAGTGCTGCTAGAGCATCTCTTTCCTTAAAAATAAAAAGCAAGACCCCAAAAAGCAGCAGGTGAACCCAAGAGCAAGGGTTCTTTCTTCTCCGCTCAAACCTCCCTGTCATCATGACAAGGGAGGTTTGGATGCTGCCAAGGGTGAGGACACAGTTGTCCCACCCCAGCAGACTTCCACTGCATCACCTCCCAGGTAACCATGGTTCTGCACTCCTCCCTCCTCCTATCAGGCCTGCATAGGCAGCAGGAGCCATTTAACAACAACAAAACAGGTAAATGAAACATTTTCCCATCCTGTCTGCTATCCTGCTGCAGTGCAGCAGCAGATGCTGGGGGCCACACAGGGCAATTTCCAGTGATGCAGAGCCTAAGCTTTATTTACACCCACCCACCAATCCTCAGATATATCTAGCAATCTCTTCTCCCAGGTCTCCTCTGAGCTGCCCTTCCAGGCACAGACTTTGGCTAAAGCTTCCCATCCAACCCAAGTCCCAGGCGTAAAAGAAATTGCCATGAGCTTCTCCCTCCAAAATGGGCTCTACAAGTGAGCCTTGCATTAGCTGAACTGATGTTCCACTTCCCTTCTTTTCTAGACTACTTTTTTTCCTTGGGGATATTTCCTTCCAGCTCTCCTCATCCCTGTTCCTCCCCCTCATCTCTGCCCTGCTCTCCCACCTCTTTCTTCCCGGCCATGGAGCTCCGCTGTGGCGTCACCGGTCCTCAGGATTAATGCACATCTCCTGCATCATCTGCTTACACAACCTGGGGTGATATTTGCCATTTTTGTACCAGCCTGATATCACTGACTCATGTTCACTTAGTGGAACGAAATAAACCCTAGATCTTCTTCTGCTGAAGCCTAGCTCACCTGCACAGTCCATCATCCCCGGGCGTATTACTTTCTGGCTGCCCCAGCTCAATCTCAGCCTCTTATTTTTCAGTCCATTTCTCTGGTTTTTCACAGAGGTGTTTGAAGAAGGGTGTCCTTGACAAACCCATGGTCACTGAGATTCCTCTCCTTGACACCTCCCAGATTCCTATAAACAGAGTATTTATATCATTCTATCAGGAGTTTTCAGGGACTGAAGTTAAACTGGTGTGTTTATAGTTCCCCACTTCCATTCATATTCCCAGTACATTTTAGAAGTTAGGCATCTTTTATCCCTTTCCAATCTTCTGGTGCTCACAGAGATAGCCACTAATGACTCTGAGATTGCCACAGCCAGTTCTGCAAGTATCCATGGCTTATATTCACCAGGTTTGGAATAATCTTCCCAGAAGGGTTTTCCTCCTTGCCTCTGTCAGTCAGCAGCTGGCTTATCACCAGGAACAGAAGGGATTATATCCCTTGTAAGCATTTTATCCGCTTATCTATGGATGTTCATTATCTGTCTATCACTCTGAAGCCTCCAGAGCCCTTGCTCTCCCTGGTTGTTTTATAGCACCAAGTTCCACGAGTCAGACCCTTCCTACCACCCAAATTTCAGCGTAATCAGAGCTGGACACTTCTCACAGCAAAGGATGAGCGGCATCGGTCACAAGTAGCAACAAGGGACATTTCAACTAGAAAGGAAGAAAAGCTTTCACAGTGAGAGTGGTTGAATAGAGCTTGGATGAAGCTCCAATCCTGGAAGGGTGAGGAGCTGGGTAGGTCTGGCAGAAAATGGCTTTTTCAACCTGTAAACCTGGTTAAATATCATCCCGTTCTGATCCTGAGATCACTGCCAAGCTTGTCTTCTCCAGAGCACTTGTTGGGGACTCTGAGGGTCTGTGATGGACAGAGATGTGAATTCCTGCTCTTCACCGACCTGACAGAGACTTGGCCTTTACAGGATCCATGTCATCAGGGTGGTTTGAGCACCAGGCGCTCCATAGTGCTGGATGATCTCCTCCTCTTCTGAGGTCTCTCCCCTTGTTGAGAGGGTTTAACCATTTCTCCCTCTTGGCCAGCCTAAGACACCTTATCAGGCTGGAGATGTTGGTAGGGATGGTTTGGGTTCTGACAAGTTGAATTTACTCTGATTAAAAAAAAAATATAATAAAATGTGGAGAGCAGAGAGAAAGTGAGAGAAAAAAGAAAAACCCATTTTAATGAAAACTCCAGCCTGGCTGTGGCTGCTGGAAAGGGATCTTACACAATGGAGCCTGCTTTCTCCTGAACTGAACTGCTTTCAGCTTGCTCAACAATGGGAGATCAAAACCCCAGTAAGAAGCTGTTTCTAAGTATCTGAGCATCTTAATGGGATATTCTCCAGCAATTGCTCATCTACTTTTATCTGCAATTAGGTATTAACATTCCAGACCAGAGTATTTTCCAGATGCAAATGTGGAACAGTACAAGATCTTGTCATGTAGTTTTGTTATTCCCACCCCCATTTTCCTTTTTTCCCCTCCTTATCAGCACAATCAGGGACCCAGTGAGGAACACAAGGGAGAGAAATGCCCAGGAAGGGCTGCAAAGAGAGATAGTAAGAGGATCTTTGCTCTCCAGCTCTACTTGCCTTGACTCTTATTGACAGAGCCTCCAAGATGCTCAAAGATAGCCTTGCTGCAAGTTACATTACCCTGAGATTTATTTCAGTGCCACAGAAGAGTGAGAGGGGTGAGGGCAGAGGGAAGGAGGAGGGAAAATGTTGCTGTGGGTAGAGTGATTATAACCAGAATTTCTTTTTAATGCAAAAATCTTTAGCCCGACAAAGGATCCATCTCTGGGAGAGGTTTTTCACCATCCAATCCCCCACCCCTTTGCATCAGAGCATTGCAAAATGTACTTGGAAGAGCAGCGAGTTCGTTTTAACCGATAGCATTCAGCGCTTTTTACTGTGCTATTCATCCATATGACAAAGCTGAGAGGGGAGCCCATACTTCTTCCTGACTTTTTATTGCTTTTCAGCCCAGTGGGAACCAGCAGACATGAAAAAAAAGTGGTTTAACCGCAAAATATGTTTAAGCTCCTTTCTTTTTTTTTCTTTTTTTTTTTTTTTTGGCATGTCAGGGAAGAGGAGAGTGAGGTGAACAGCAGTGGCAAAACAACCACAGAATTAAACCAAAACCCAGCCAAAATCCTCGTGTGCATAAGCCTGATCCTACACATAAAGCAAGAGGTTTGGAGATGGTGATGATGAGTGACAGCCTTCAAATGCTGGGACCACCATGCTATGTGACGAGAGAGTGAGCTGGGGGTGTTCAGCCTGGAGAAAAGAAGACTAAGGGGGGACCTTATTAATGTTGATAAATATCTTAAGGATGGGATGCGGGGGGAAATGGGCAGCCCCTTTTCAGTGTCTGTGGAGACAGGACAAGGGGCAATGGCTGCAAGTTGGAGCATAGGAAGTTCTGCACCAACATGTGGAAGAACTTTTCCCCAGTGAGGGTGAGGGAGCCCTGGGACAGGCTGCCCAGGGGGTGTGGAGTCTCCATCTCTGGAGAGATTCCAGCCCCATCCGGACGTCGCCCTGTGCAATATGAGCTGGGGAGCTGCTTTGGCAGGGGGGTTGGACCTGATGATCACTTGAGGTCCCTTCCAACCTCTATGATTCTGTGATTCTATGATTCTATGATAAGACAAGATCATTTTGGGGTGACTGAATAGAAGATGCAAGGAGAGACCACAGCACTTAAGTAGGATTATGGTGTTCCTGGCAGAAAGTTCATGGGCTCACCCTGGGAAATGAGAGTGTGTGTTGGGTCGCTCTGTGAAGAGACTGGGTTTTCCATCTGGATGTACTGAACAAGATGGTGATCCGCACTGCACGCTGCCTGCAGCCTTGTCTTGCTCAGCAGGACTCTTCTTCTCAAGTCCAAGAGGTGTTTTATTTAAAATTTTTTTAACCTGTATTTAAACTTTTATTATCTTTTCTAAATTAGAAAAGAAAGAGAACCCTGTGCTTGGCAGAACTATTGCTCATGTTTATCACACTGGAAAGAAAGAAAAAGTTTCAGAAATAAGAGTAAATCAGTGTTTACGTGATGCCAGATGTTTCCTTTTGATTCTTTTTTATTTGAAACTAAACATGCAGGCTGACCCAAAGCACAACCATTTAATTAACTCTTTGAAAAAAAATCTCCAGACTTTATCAAATAATTAAACAAAGCAAAATAAAAATCACATCTGATTTGGAAATGCTGTTGTGTGAAGAACACGGGGGCTTTCAGCTGTTCCTGATCAGAACAACATCAAAAGTTTTGCATGACTGCAAAGTCCTTTCTCTGTGCCGCTCTGCCCCTGCCTGCCACTGCCTTCAAACACCCAGCTTCAATGGTGAACACCACCGAGCACTGAAATCTGCCCCTACAAGAGATCAACAGAGGCTTTCACAACAAGCGCCTGCTCCCAGGTCCAAACAACACAACTCCCCACCAGCTCCACACTCTGCTAGAGAGTCTTTTAAGAGTTTCTTTTTCTGGTAACCTCTCCTGATAAAGTGATTCTCTCCAGCTGAGCCCAGTCTGCCTTCAATCTAGCTTGTGCAAGACAAACATATTAACTCCTTCCCCACCGAGAGCTTGGATGAGGTTTCCCAGTGTTCAGGTCATGGTTTGCTCATGTGTGTGCAGTTGGTGCTGCATTTGTTTAGGTGGGCTCATGACACTTTGTACTGAAAAGCAGCAAAAGATGATGCTTCTGCCACCTCCAGCTCCTGTAATTTGTAAATTATTGTAAGGCAGGCTAAAGATGGTAAGAGTGAGGATAGAAATAACTGCAGGTACAGACGCAGGGAGAAAAAACAAAACACCTAGAAAGAAAATCATTTGCTTTTAAAATATGGCAAAGGCATTATCTGAAAACACAGTTTAATAATTAGCCACATGTACATGGAGCACAAAACACTGCGGCTGTGGCAAGGCAACAGCTTCAGAGAGTCTCACATCCTGGGCAGTGAAATAGAGGTTCTGGCTCTCTCCATAGTCATAAAGACTGTACATTTGTTACCATAGGGAGCATAAGCAGGGTATTAGGGCACTTTGGGCCTCAGCAAATGTTAGTCATTTCCCTCAGAGTCTTCTTCACTGGTTTCCACAGCCTCTGCTGAAACTCCTCCTGCTCCGGCTGAACCCATACCCCAGCTGGACGGTTCAAAACTAGCTCAGATCCATCTGCAGCAGCGTGGCCCTCCTCAAGGACTGCAGTACAATGCTGGTCTGATGGCATTGAGGGGCTTCTCCATGGCCATGCTCTGGCTAGTTGTTTGCTCTTGTCTCCAGAGACTGAGTGTCAGGCAGGCAACAACCACCAAGTGCTGGCTGCTCCATGAAGGTGTTGGGATTTAGCATAGGAAAGGAAGATCTGTCAGCACCACACAGATTCCTCCTTCCTTGGGAGGTGGGTAATCAAGTGTCTTGTCTGCTCAGTCTGTAGTGAAGAAACACTCACCCAGTTTAAAGCAAGACCTCTCTGTACTGGTCAGATAGACCTGTGCAAAACCTGCTATCTGGTGGGACGTCCAGTGAGCCTTGGCAGAGAAGATGGATGAGTGTCTTTGTCTCAGGACATAGGAGGGGCTGGGTGGGGGAAAAGATGGTCTTGTCCAGCCTGATGATCTATGAGCCTGTTCTTCTGCTCCCTTCAGGGACTGGAAGGCTGCAATGAGGCCCCCCTGCAGCCTTCACTTCTCCAGGCTGTACAAGCCCAGCTCCCTCAGCCTCTCTTCACAGGGGAGGTGTCCTAGGCTACTTCTTCTTTGTGAGAAGAAGAAATACAAACCCTCCCTTCCCCAGGTTGGAGAACAACAGTAAATGAAGAGTAAATTGTACAGAGATGATCTATTTTAGCTCTGGAAACCTGCTCAGAAACTTTCTTCCTAATATCTTTTCCCCGATGCAGGCAGCGCTCCTCTAGCCTGCTTTCTAATGACCAGCATTAGTTTGCATTAGATGGATTTGCAATGATTTCTTTCTGCCTGGCTGCTAAGCCTGCAAGCAATTCAAATTAAGTTCGGCTCCCTGTGCCCCATCTGGCAAGAGCAGCTCCCCCGTTTATGTTTGCTGCCTTCTCTGCCGCTCTCCCTCCCTCGCATCCTCGGTGGTTTGATCTGTCTGAATTTTGCAGGCCTGCGGTGCTCCATGGACACCTGCGGGGCTCAGCGCATCCTCTTCCAAGTAACTTGCTCTGGATGCAAGGTGGGGACTGGCAGGAGAGGGCTGGGGGAGAAGAGAATCAGTGTTCAAGTGCTGCTTTGTGGGAGCTGTGGTTCCCCGCTGATGAGCAGCGTGGACATGGTACCCGTGGCATCAGCTGGGCACTCGCTTGGGGATAATGAGGAAGATGTAGGTGTGGAACTGGAGAGATGTGTCTGGGATGGAAGATGAAGCTCAAACCTTGGCTTCCACCCTCATTGCCCATTCTGGCACCTCACTGATGTTGTCACCTGGACTAAAACAGAAAGAAAGAGAAGCCAGAGGGTTTTGGGAATGTGAGATGCTATGGTGAGGTCTAACCATTCCCCTGGCCAGTACAGGGTCACAGTGCCCTCACAGGGGGATGGAGGGTGAAATCTTTTCTTTAGTTTTCTAGAGATACTGCAAATATGAGAAATAAGCTGAGTCAAAATCTCTTCCTCTCTCTGCCCTCTGGTCCTGCCCTGGAGAGGGAAGGGGGGTGGGAAGTAATGGGGAAGGGATCTTTTGGTGATGCCAACAACAGAGGACTATGGCTACCCGGGGAGTGTGGGGAAGGGCGGGTTCTTCACGTTTTCCAAGTGGCCAACTCACACGTTAAAAACCTCATTTGGGAACAGCCTGTGCTATTCTGCACACATTTGCTCATAAGAGACATCAGGGCTCATCCTGACCATCTACCAAGGTATCCTGTCACCGCAAGGATCTTAAAACATGTCAGGTAATGCATATTTCAAATAACCCTTTCTTTTTCTGACAGTGGAGACAAGGCCAGAGGGTCTGGGAGAGAAATGGCATCGGGTTTATGTCCTTCTCAGTGCTTCTTTGGAAACATTTGGTTTCCACATCCTTGAGGTGACTCTCGGTTGCTGTCAGATACATATGACGGCCGAGCACAGCATGGATGGTGGTAAAGAGGTGTCACATCACAGCAGCAGTGATTCTTCTCTCTTGCCATTCCCCCCTCCTCATCCTCGGCTCTAGGCTAATGACACTGCCAGGTACTGAGCAATAGAGAATTGAGCCTGTTGTTTTTACAGTGAAAATGAATGAAAAGTGCCTGCTGGGTCACATAAACCTGTCAAAAGAACAGCCGGGGCTTCTGGCGAGAGGGATAATAGTTAAGAAACCTGAAATTCTGAGAGAAAGGGATTATGAATCATCAGTAATATTTACAGCACAGGTCCCTATTCCCTATATTTCCACTTGTTTCTCTCTCCTTTCCAGGGCAATTAATTCCAGGAGCAGAGGGGCAGAGCCCTGAGTGCATCCCCGAGGCAGGTAAACCAGCCAAGCCCTTGGTGTGGGTCTGAGAGAGCCCGTGGACATCTTGCACCCCTGGCCCTGCCACCCCCTCCAAACAAAGCAGGGAGACAGCAAACAGGGTGTCTCTTTTGGGGGCGGGTTGTTGGGGGGGGAGTCAGGCAGGGTGTCCCCAGACTTCACACTGGAGCTGCACACTCGTGGCTTAGCAATGTGCCCTGTGTGGAATCACATGGGGATGTGAGGTCAGCACAACACCTGGGGTACATTAAAAGGAGGGTGGCCAGCAGGTCACAGGAGGTGATCCTTCCCCTCTACTCTGCCCTGGTCAGGCCTCACCTGGAGTATTGTGTCCAGTTCTGGGCTCTCTGGTAAAAAAAATGACAGAAATCTCCTGGAAAGAGTCCAGCAGAGAGCCACAAATATGATTAAGGACCTGGAGCATCTCCCCTACGAGGAAAGGCTGAGTGACCTGGGGCTGTTCAGCCTGGAGAAACTGAGAGGGGATTTGATCAATGTTTATAAATATCTGAGGTAAAAATAGCCAGCCTCTTCTCAGTGGGCTGTGGGGACAGGACAATGGGCCATGGCCTCAAGTTGAAGCACAGGAAGTTCCACACTAATATGTGGAAGAACTTCTTTATGGTGAGGGTGACAGCCCTGGGACAGGCTGCCCAGGGAGGTTGTGGAGTCTCTTTCTCTGGAGATATTCAAGACCCATCTGGACGCCGACCTGTGCAACCTGTCCTAAGGACCCTGCTCTGGCAGGGGGGTTGGACTCGATCTCTGGAGGTCCCTTCCAACCCCTACAATTCTGTGATTCCATGATCTGGGCAGCTGTGCTCAAGCAGCACAGACCCTAAAAGATATTTATGCTTTAGGCAGTGGTGGTGTTAGAGTTCAGGTGGGGCACTGAGCAACTGGGGCTGTTGCACATGGGGTTAAAGCTGGCTGAGTGCTCACAGCCCAAAGCAAAGCACTCCCCTTTAAAATGCTCATCTGCACAGCTGCTCCCCAGAGGGATCCTGGCAAAGGCAAGGATTCGTAACTGCCAAGGGAGAGCAGCAGGTCCTTGGGTGAGAGGGGAGCCGTGATGTGGGGAAGGGAATGTGCAAAGAGGGGGGGAAAAAAGCAAATAGTTTGTGCTGGGCGGGTGCCATCTGAAAATGTAAGAGCAGAACAAACACAGCCGGGTTAATGAGAGTACCGTTCCCTGGGCCTCACCGAAGTGGGGAGAGCAGGGACGGGCTGGACGGCAGGCGCTGAATGATATTCTGTAATTAGCTGGCAAATAGAATATGATATTTAGGGTAATTGCTTGGAAGAATGTCTCGCAGCCCCGACACATGCATTACGCGCTGAGCGCTGCATCCCAGCTGCCACAGCAACTTTGCTTCCTTTTGTTTCCCCTTGCCTGTCATTTCTAATCACATCGTTCCCAAATTTGATTGCATCATCTCTGAGCTTTAGTTGCTAGGGTAACACCACAAAGTCATTATATGCATGAGACGAATACGTAACCCCCTTGGAGGACCGGTTATTTGACCATCCTTTTTGTGACCCCCAACTCAGATTCCTTTGTCCCTTTTAAACCAGATCCCACAACAACAAAAAAAAAGGGGGTGAGACACTCATCACTCCTTCCTGTGAGAGCAGGGGCGGTACAGGGAGCTGCCATCCCAGGGGTAAACAAGGAGACCCTGACAAATTGAGCAACTCGACATCCAAAAGTAGGACCACCAGCAAAGCCACCCCATTTTTTCAAGCATACAGGGCAATGACCATTGCACAAACCACCTTTCCCAGAGGTGCTGTGGCTGCTCCCCTTGCATAAACACAAACCTGTGGCCTGAGTGGGATTTGGGTAGGCAAGGGCAATAGATGTGAGCGGGTGTCTGAGCCCTGCATGTTGGCTCAGCTGTGCCCGGGTGTGTTTGTGAGGCTGCTGTGTGTCCGCAGCAACATGAAGCTGTAGTGTCTTGGCAGCCGACAGCAGAGGTGATCCGACACCTCTGCCCTGACAGCAGTGATGATAGCAGTGAAGAAGTCGTGGAGGAGGCTTCAACAAGGGCCAACAGAGTGTGCATCCAGTGCAGGTGTGCTGAGTAGTGGAGCAACCCCTGGCTCCAGCTTTCTCATCTTCTGGGCTGGGAAGATTAACCGGTGCATGTACATTGGTGTATGCTGCAGTCAAAAGTTTGCTCTGGGTGTGTAAGGGAGGCTCTGGGCAGTGAAAGCAGGTGGGAGGTGTGCAGGGAGCACGGCGCCTCAGACAGAGCTGGTCTGGTCCCTCAGAGAGTCCCGGGTGCAGCAGGGTTTGGTGTCACATCCCAGCCCAACCTTTCAAAAGCTTTCTCTTCCAGCACAGGTTGATTCCCTACTCAGCAGCACTTCCAGTGCATCAGGGCACAGTTCTTCATCCCCAGCCCATTCACAGGTGCCTTCTCACTCCCCAGCTATGGCAGAGGCAGACACAGCCAGCTTTTCTCTTTCCACCCAATGACCTCGACGGTGTCTGAGCCAGGATGGGTGTGCTCCCAGCCCCCAACAATGCAAGGCAAAGAGATGAAAGATATTGTTTTTCAGGTGGAATAGCTTCCAAAACGGTACATTTGCAGTCAAAGTGCTGTTTGGAATGCATATGAACCACTGCCTGCAGCAATGAGAAACAAAGCCATTAAAGTTTAGATAGCGGTGTTTTTATTTTTAACCAAATGAGTCAGTCTCCCCTCTAGCTCTGAGCAGGAGACAGGGAGAAAGCTGGGCACAGTGAGTTCAAAAAGCCTTAACCCCACTGGGATCCTACTGCTGGGAAAGTTCAAGCAGCCTCCTCAGCTTAATTGTGCCTAGAAATGGTATTTAAACCAAAGTTGCTGCTTTGATAGTGCCTCGGTTGGGTAGAAGTTTTGTTTGTTTACCTGGATTTTAATTTTTTTCTGAAGAAATAACAGATTTCAGGACACTTACTGCATCTCTCTTTCCTCCTCATGCTGCCTTTCCTCCTTCTGCATCCCTGCCTGGGGGAGGTGAAAGGCCAACCCATTTCCCAATTTGCAAGCTGGACTTCAGATACTGAGGGTTTTCTGTGAAGATCCCTGGTTAATAAAAATAGCCCAAGGGAAGAGCATGACCCAGGGAACCAGCCTGATATGTGTGTGGGGTGAACACGGTGTTTATGTGTACACACATGGGTATACCCCTACCAGGTCAAGGCAAGGCTCCAATCTTCTTACTATGCACATCCAGTGCCCAGGCACCAGCTGCTTTTCAACAAGACATCTACCTGCTTCTGTACTAGTCTGCTCCTCAAACGGTTTCTCTCTCCATCCCAGCCTGTTTCCCAAGTTCCTGTCCCTGCAGCATCCATAAGACACTGCATCCAGCTGTTTAAAAATGCTTTTTCTCTCACTGCCATCTGTGGCGGTTCAGCCCCGAGCAGTGGCTGAGCACCACATGCCTCTTGCTCATTCCCAGAGGAGAAAAAGGCAGATCCTCCATGGGTTGGGATAAGGACAGTCTGCTGACAAAAGCCCCATGAAAGTAGAACGGTAACAGCCAATTACACTCACACATGGTGATAGCACAGAGTACCTTACTAACCCAAAGATTACAGAGCATAGCATAACATGAGAACCAACCTGACACACTCAGACTGCTCTGGAGGCACCCAGGGCCCCACCCCTCCCAACCAGCCCCTTTTATGAGGCAGTGATGTCAGGTGGGGTGGAAAATATCCTGGTTCAACTCAGCTCACCTGTGCTGATGGCTTGGGGAGGTTAATTCTGGCCTGGCCAGAACCAGGACACCATCCTGGGCCATTCTCTGAGAGCACAGAAGGCTCAGTGTGCCAGCTAAGTGACATGTTCAAAGCCCAGGCCCTTGTGCTGAATTGGGCAGTGAGTGCTTGGCCACTTGCAAGGGGGAAAAAAACCTGAAATACATGGAAAATTACAAAATTACATTCCTAGTTCTATTTATTGTTTTTCCATGCCATATGGAAATTTATGTAAATACACAAATGAGAAACAGGCCCTGGAGCTCTGGTGAGTTCGCCAATGTGCCACTAGTGCTCAGAACATTGGCCATTGTCAATGCTACAGGAGAACAGAGTGAGAGAGATGAATTCTGGCTCCAAGAGTTGTCCAGAGACATGGATGGGTTTTATATTTTTTTCCCTCCAACACAATGCCTACTGTTCTCATGTGAAAAAACATCCCAGGCTCCCCGAGCTGCTCCAGTGAGAGCTGGCTGTTCAGCCCAGTCCCAGTCAGGCTCAGAAAATCAAGCTCATTGCATGTGTTTGGCTGTGGAGCCAGCTCTCTTGCAAGGAAATTTCCCTTACTAATTGTGCATGTGAAGGATGTGGCTTTGCAGAGAAGCTCTGCCTTCAGCAGGTTAAATCTCACCGTGTCCTGAGGAGCATGTCCATTCTGACCAGCTGATGGAGGTTTGGGGCTCTACCCCTTCCACTCCCCAAAAGTGTAAGGGTTGGACTCATGTGATTCTCAAATGACACCGATGCTTTTTGAGAAGCAGAGGTGGTGGCAGGAGGCAAGAGGGGAAGGTTACCAACCTGTATAGATTATAGACATCACCATGTGTATTTTAAGCAACGGAGTGATCACAGAAGCACAGAACATCAGGTATTGAAAGATCATCTAGTCCAACCCACCAACAGAGAAGGATCATCTTGAATAGGTCACACAAGAACATGTCTATGGGGGGTGTGGATGTGTCCAGAGAAGGAGGCCAGGTGATGTAACTCATTTCTTTTTGGATTCCACATCTGGGGTAATAGGAAATGTCACCTAGGTACCATTATCAGAGCTGGATGGAGTTGGACTGGACCAAAGGCTCATATCCAAAGAGTGAACTTTTGTGGGTTTTATACCCATATATACATGATATAGATATATACACATTTATTTGTATATATAAAATATATGTATAAGTGGATATGTATGTGTTTAACTTAGTTATATCCACTTAGTTTGAAAAGCAGTCCACTTACAAAATCACATCTTCATTTCATTTTCTTTGTTTTTTCAAATACCCATCACTCTTTTTTATGGGATGGGAGTTTATTGTTTTTCAATTATTTCTTGGCACAGTTTGGGGAGGAAAGTTGGGATCTGTAGAAGACTGGGAGAAGTTTGAGCAAAGTTTTCCTGGAAAAAAAAAAAAATGCTGATCCTATGAATTAAAGCTGGAAAAAACCCTCACAGCTCTGAAATTTCCTTGCTTGTTATTAATGATTGGAACCTCAAACAGTTTTGGCATAAACATTACCATTTGTGCTTTGAACATGTACAATGTTTTATATGTGCTAAATGTTGCTATTATTTCAAAAGATTTATGTCTTGAGTAAATTATGATTTGGGTAATTGCATTCTGTCTACCAAAACCCATCCGGCAGCTTCAGTGGAGTGTGGAAGCCGCCTTCGCTCCCTGGCCCACACCACTTTGTTGTACTGCAATGTGTGATTAAACATCTGCTCCCTGTTCCCTGCGGGAGCAGGGATGCATTTCAGTGGAAGGGTCAGAGCTGCTGAGGTAATGCCACTCGATAGAGGTCTGCTCACAGCAGGGAAAGGAAAGAGTCTTGAGGTCATAGTTGATGGAGTAGGTGGAAAAGGATTTGTTTTTCCTGGCACATTCACTTAGGACAAGGGGCAACGGGTGCAAGGTGGAGTGTAGGAGGTTCCATAAGGAGAAACTTTGTCACTGTGAGGGTGATGGAGCCCTGGGACAGGCTGCCCAGAGAGGTTGTGGAGTTTCCTTCTCTGGAGACATTCAAGCCTGCCTGGATGTGTTCCTGTGTGATTTAGTCTGGGTGATCCTGCTCTGGCAGAGGGTTGGACGAGATGATCTTTTGAGATCTCTTCCAACCCCTAACGTTCTGGGATTTTGTGATTCATTGCTTTGGAAGTTTCATAGGAAGCTCCAGATTTTGTGTGCCAAACATTTGGCTTCTTGGCATCCTCTGTCATACCTGGACTACAGAGAAAACACACCTTCATGTTGGCTGATTGCTCTCTGGGAAGATAAGGGGAGCTTCATGCTAGGTGCAGAACAGGCCATGAAGTCACAGGAGGGTAAGTGGCTCCACAACATGTGTTGACAGGTGCTGAGGTTAACAAGGGAACTTGGATTCCTCACAGTATTTTTCTTCAAGACACCCATCCCTTCTCATTAAAGACAGTTATTTGCAGTACGATGCAGATGTATGTGAGATGCTCATGGTTCAGTGATGCAGATGTTGGTCATGCTCTGGTCCAAGCCTTTTGTGTATTTCAATGGGGCTCTCTGTAACATTGGGTGGATGGCAATTCATGGTAATTTCTGCACTGTAGATGCACTCAAAGGTGTGCTGTCCATTCTGGGTGGCACTGGTGGAAAATGAGCATAGAGTCTTGTGACAGAGAACTGAGATGGCTCCCTCAACAAGGAGCTGGTAGGTTTGGGCCATATCAAGCTCTGAGCTGAGTTGTTTGGTGGAAACAGGGCCCTTAATCCTTAAAACATTTTGAACTGGGTTTGTAAGGTCCCTTTTCACTTGCCTTAGGCTCCTCCTAGGTCTACAGTGGGCACTGTGACCATCTCTGACAGTGACAAAGCCCACCAGTATGTCTGAAGGAACCCCTGAAGTGGCTGCAAAACCAGTGCAGTTGGTGTAAAAACAGATAGAAAAGCTTCTATTGAGGAAGATTTCTTTCCCCAGGGTTATTTCACTTGTGGTATGAGTGGAAACAGCAAGTTTCCACTTCAGTCAACAGCTCTTAGGCTGAGTCTCATGTTCGGCAAATGCTGAGGCACCTTCTCCAGTAGTTTTGGCAGAAGTAATGGGTGTTGCTCAGTGCTGTGCTGTGAACCCTGAGGTCTTCTAAAGAGGGACATTAAAGGAAGGGGAAGAATGATGTGTTTGTCCTTTAGCTCTGGGTAGGCTGCGAGCAGGAGCAGGTAGGTGGAAAATGGAACTTTTTTATCAATTTATTTTTACCATAGTCACTTGGGTCCAGAGCTGGAGCTGTAGGAGGAAAAACATGATTCTACTGATAAAAGCATGAAGATGGGCCTTCAAGGACTCTCCAGTGGGATAGGACTAACATGAGTCATCAGTCATGGCAGTGAATAGGAATATTAACATACTTTTGACTAGCATTTGCTAGCAGGAATGCAAACTAGAATAAATCTGACAAGTCCAGGAGTCATCAAGTCTCCTGTGCCCCAATGCATTAACAGTTTGCATAACTCAGTAGCTCTGCTGTGGTATAATCCTTGCTCATACGCCAAGTTCTGTGCAGGTTGGTGTATCCTGTATGCACTGGACTGACCAGGCAGGACTTCTTTCGTGGAGCTACATTGTTTGACAAACAGTGCCCATTTTTCCAGGTTCCATCATTTTTCAGCTCAGTGTGACAGGTCCTTACACATGGGTATGTCAAGGCAATGTCCACTCTGTGTTGCACCAGGCATCTGGGCAGCACAGGTCCCAAAGGAGTGACATGTCCAGGTGTGCAGACACTCTGTGCCTGTGCTGTGGAGGAGATCTGTGAAGTTGGACTTCCACTGTCACTACTCCAAGTGATCAGGCAGAAAATCAAAATCCTCAAATTCACCCCAGATCAAGTTCTCAAGTGGAGAAGGACACACCTTACCATTCCCAAATGCATGGCAGCCCTGACATGAGCCTGTCTTGGTGGTGCAGTTTATCTGGAACACCCCTTTACTGGTGGATGCTGTTGAGACCCTATCAGGCTAGGAATAAATGTGGATAACAGAGCCACAAAGAAGTGTCCTCTGCTGAGAGCTGGCGTGTTAGTCCTTGGGACTAACCATTTTTCCTGGTATGTTCAGCAGTTTTTCAGGGTAGGAAACACGACCTCACTACACACACAGAAACTTGCTATTTCATACCTTACTGCCAGCATGGATCTTAATCAACCAGAAAAACTCAAAATGACAAACAAACAAGAGACAGCTTTGCTATCTGAGGTTCATTAGCTCCTAGCGACCTTTTAAATCTGCAAGAAACCAAAGAGAAATGTTCAGAAAACGGGAGGGCTTTCAAGTCATTTTGCCAGTAATTTCCACCTATTCCCCAGTTCCCCCTCAATAATGAATGGCATTTCTTGATTGTTTTCCCAAGGTTTGCATTTATCTGAG
Source organism: Gallinula chloropus (assembly GCF_964237585.1). Classification (NCBI taxonomy): domain Eukaryota; kingdom Metazoa; phylum Chordata; class Aves; order Gruiformes; family Rallidae; genus Gallinula; species Gallinula chloropus. The sequence goes on along the minus strand of NC_140103.1, from coordinate 8,359,438 downwards.
CAAATTTAGACTGGAGCTTTGACCCACAATATATAGGGGATGGGAGGTAGAGTCTCCCTGAAGGAATGGTGCGGATGTTGTGTCTTGCAAAGTTATTTGAAGCTGACTCTCAAGGGCATCATCATCCTCATCTGTGAGGCTGGAGATGTGAGCAGAGAGGAGCCTATTTCATGCTCGGCACAAACACACACTAGGGAGCCATCAGCACTGTGTGCTGCAGACGGTAAAAGGTAGGGTCATGAGGATGAGCTAATATCCAGCACAGACTGGGCTCTGGTCTGCATCTAGCACTGGGAAAGGCAGAAAGCAAGCCAAATGTGGTTGAGACCCTGCCCCTGGGCCATGGAAATCAGCAGGTGGAAAGCAGTGACAGAGAGCATTGCTTCATGGATACAGACAGGTCAGGCTCTGAAGACCTGCTCCTCTGCAGGTACTGTTGGACCTGACTTTTGGTCTGCCTGAGGCTGCCCCTTGCACATTTACCTGGACTTTTCCTTCCTGGAGGACTTTGAAATGTTGAGCTTTCTTGCCTAAGTGTAACAGAGGCAGCAGATGTATCCCTTCATGAGGCAGAGCATCTGTACTCTCATCAGCACTCTTCAGCTTGAGATCTACTCATCTTCTCCAAGTATAATGATGACAAGAATAACGTTGCTGGACTGGAAAGGGAAGGACCATTTTAACTCTGAGAAAAAACATTTGAGGCCATCTTTATCTTCCCAGAAAGTGCTGTTCTGTTGGGGCGATAGCTGAGGAACTACTGACTGTAGACAGAGGCCAAAGGCAGACCAAGCATCAGCAAGAGATGAAACATGCAGAGTAGGAAGAATAAGGGGGCCCTGAGGGCATCTGTGGAAGATGTTTTCTGTGGTTTACTGACTTGTTTTGATGGAGAAAAAAATTCAAAGAAGATATATAAGATGTATTACACATGTTTTTCAAGACTGTAGTCCTCCTGGACAAGCTCTATGAACTCCATCCATTGAAGAAATAAGTTGAAGAACTTTTGAAAAGAGAGAGAAACTGAAAAATGAAAACACAGGCTAGAGAATGGAAACTCCCTTTCCTCCTGCCAAGAGAGATCTTGTGGTGGGACCTGTCCTCTCAGCCTGAATGTAGCCCTTATTGATATCACTGGGAACTACTGGCACCCAGTAGAACTGGAACCCAGTTTCGTCCAGGCACTGAGGTCCACTGGCAGTGTGGAGGAAGAGGAGCCCAGGGCTGAAGAGTGATGAAGCTAGGAAAGGTCTATGTCACATAGGAGCAGCTGGGAAGGATAATTTGCCATCTGTGCTAAGTGGTTTCACCCCAGTGCTGTCAGTCACACCAGAATGCAGAACAGCAAAGAGACCTCATATTTATTGTGTGGAGGAGACGGAAAGGGGGGAGAGAAACCATCTGTGGAGGGGAATCAGGCCAGTATGTGGCCTTGGAGGGTCACATCCAGAGGGGGCTGAACTAGAAAGCACCTGGCATTTATTTATCTGGCACCTGAGAGACTGTGGAACTGAGATGCTGACAGCAGCTGTGGGAAGCACATGGCTCAGGCTGAGAAGGGACAGCAGGTACAGGCTGATGGTGTCAGGGGTTCTGGCAGTGCTTTGCTTCCATAGCTGGAGCATTGGAGTTCTCCATGTGGGGGTCTCCAACACCATCCCTTCCCTGCTGCCATGTGGCATGGGCTACCACAGTGGAAAGAGGAGAAGGCTTCAGGGGCTAGGAGGAGAGAGTTTGCTGAAAGGTCTGTAGGAGCTGGAAAGGAAAAGGGTGTGTAAAAACAGCTCGTGTCCCATCCCAAAGGAGATCAGACCCATGTTGTGCCAGGTGCTGATTCGGGTGCATGCTGGAGGAGGTCAGAAGGAATGGGCTCCATTGCATGTTCACCCACCACTGAGGTTTGTGCAGGCTCTCTTGCACACTCAGTGAGTAACTGCTTTCAGTTTGAGTAATTCTGGAGGGGAGAATAAAGCAGTCTGAGTCACTCGTATGTGATGTGATGCTCTTTAAAGTTGCCTGTAAATTCACATGAGAAGCCCTAATGGTCTTTAATTTTTAGGTCCAGCATTCAGTGCCTCTCTTCATTAGCCTCCCAGCCCAGAAGACCAGTGAGCAGAGGATCTTCGGAGCAGAGGTTAATGCACTGCAGCCTTGGGAGCAGAAACCTCGACAGGATAAGCCACCTTTTTCTCCCAGCTTTCTGACAGCACTGCAGCCCTGTAACAAACCAAGAGGGAAACTAAGAAGTGTTGATAGGCTTCTTTTCTCCTGGACTGTTAATTCAAATCTGGCTCTAAGCCATTAGTGTTTTCACACTATTACCTTCTAATGGCTTCTTGCCCTTGGCTCAGCCCGTACTTGGTAAGCCACAGCTGTGTGAGTTGTTAGCTTGTAGCCTCCCAGTTAGCTTCTTGCTGGGAATCTCAGTCAAGATTATGACTTGTGTCCGTGTTATGACAATAGCCTGTGTGTAGCAGCTGCTGTCAAATACTGCTCCTTCCAGCACTCACTCAACAGGTGCTGTGAGCTGTTTCCCTGCGCCGTGGATGGGATCAGCTGTTCCAACAGAAGGTGCGCTTGTAATCCGTACCCCCTCGCTGTGCCGTCTGGGTCACACAGAGCTGCTGCTGACAGCTTTTGCTGGGGGAGCTGCATCTTTTAGCTCAAGCACTGGAGACTTGCAACACAGAGGTCTGCGATCCACCCAGAGCAGCAGTTTTCTCTCTGGATCTCACACCTTACTAGAGGGGAAGAAGTACATAGCAGACCTGCTGTGAAGGGTTCAACGAGGCTGTGCCTGTGCTCCCTGGTCACGTACCGAAGTGTTGCTGAGAGAGGTGTCACGACAAAGCTACATTAGATACCTGTGAGAGTTGGACTCCTTTCTGTGGTGCAGGACTAGAAGACTTAATGCTCTCCAGTCCTTGATTTTTCCAGCCCTGTTCATCAAGACTGGGATTTTTTTTGACGTTTATATTCCAAACTGGTGTGGATGCAGGAAAATCCTATGGCCTCTTATACCAGAGGTCAAACTAGGTCATCCCTTTGGCCTCAGGATCTATGTTTTCATGAGGAGATAACATCAAAGAGTTATGCAGGGCGGTATGGCCTATCCATTTCTAGGGCCAGACACAGAAGAATAGGTAAGCATCAATGTTTACGCAGCGTACAGCAGGACTCAGGTGTAGCTGTAGGACAGGTGAATCAGGACACAAACCTGCTGTTGCTTTTCTACGCTTAGTCTGAGGATAGTACAGGAGCTTTCAGTGTGCAAGTCCAGCTGACTGGTGTGAAATTAATTTAAAATTCAAAAACTAAATTGGAAAAAAAAAGCCTGTACGAGTTCCATGGAAAATCAATTACCCAGCATGCGAAGGTGATGCCGAGAACACTGCTCCACAAAAAGGGCAAAATTCCCTCCAATTTTCATCTATTCTTGCTGCAATTTCCCTCCCATCCCTTGTGATGTTTTAAGAGATGGATGACTTACTTTCTTTAGTTTTAGATATGCTTATTGGGGCTGGAGGGTGGAGAGACTAAGAAAGAAAAGACTGTTCCAAAAAATGTAATTAAGGTGATATTACTATGTGAATTACACATTATATTTTGTTTAGAGCCATTATTGGCTGGAATGGCTCTGAAATTGAATTGTGCTGCAGATTCCTAGCTGATTTTACCCACAGTCACTCGCGGTCAGGGATTGCATTAGACCTGGGGAAGAGGAAAGCATGGATGGAGGAGGGGATCCAGCTGGGAAGGAGGGGCTCAGTAAATAATTTCTCCCCATGCAGAAGCTTTCATCAGACAGACAAAGAACACGCATTAAAAATTACTCTTCACCCCACTGAGCCAAATTGTCTTGATGCATGCACTGCTAGCTGGTACTCAGGGCCGGACAGCTGTGGGGACAGTGAGGACGTCTAGCTGCCCTTAATCATATCTCCTCTACTGAAATTATCATTTGTGGTGGAGGAGTTCAGTGTGTATTCGCTTGCCACAGACTGGCTGAGGAAGGGAGAGATGCTGTACAGCCATTAAAAGCACTGACTTTCCCCTGCTTTCAGTCAATACTCCTCTGAGATGGGTTTGAACCTGTGACCGAGGAGAAAACAGCTCATCAATCTTGTCACTCCTCACTTCCATGCCCCAGTGTCCTTCTGGAGCTGAGTGATGGGCCAAAGGGTAACAGCATCCCCACGGACATCTCATTTCCCCCCAGGGATGCTCCCAGGTCTCTTAGTTTTGCTCTTTTGGGAGATGGGGCTTTTGCACTCTCCACCTACAGCTGCTCGGAGGATGTGTGGTGGTGGGAAGGACAGGGACACTGTAGGGCATAGGGACCCAGCGGCATGAGTGACTTGGGGGACTCAGATGAGGGACAGCAAGGGCACAGAGGACATGGCAGGAAATAAAGACTAGCATCAACCTCCACAGCCTCTTCTCAAGGCAACAACCTCACAGAGATAGGGAAAAGAAGGGATGATAGGAAGAGTTTCTCATAAAGAAGAGCATGAAGGGTCTCAAAGGCCAAGAAGTCTTGCTATAGCTTCTGTGATGATGGACAGCTGCTTGGAGACAGTGAAGGTTCGTGTGTGCTTATCAGGGATGGCGTGGGGACCACCTCATGGTGGAGTTGCCTATGCAAGGTGGCAATCACTGGTGGAGCACAGGGCAGGGAGCTTACTGGCATCCCTGTCCTTGGGAATGTCAGCTGGTAAGAGTCAGCGCTTCCATCTGTTCCTAGCAAACCCTTGGTGTCTTGTGTTCTCAGCTGGTGGTAGAGGTTAAGGTACTCTCATGGATGGCACCAGGCTGTAGGAGCAACTCTCCCTGTGGGCAGTAGTACAGAGGAAGTCGGATTTCCTGTGCTGCTGTCGTTTGTGGCATCTCTGATCTCTAATAACGCTCCTGTCTCTTTCCTTTACTTGACCATCTATTTCTTATCAACCTGTAGGAACGGGATCATTTTTCACTTAGCTGCCCTGTTCCACTGGTTGCAAGTGGCAAACAGATTCAGAAGTTACTGGGAGGGAAGGGATGGGAGGCAGAACTGCTCCACAATAATTCAGAAAATGACAAAAAATCACGAGGTGCTGCTGTGTGAGAGAGACCCACATGTGAGGGGTGGGGAGAGGTGGGTAAGATCACATACAGCTGTTGCACATTAACATTTGTGTCCTCACTCTGTGACTCTTTGTCCCAGCACTCAGGTTTGTGTTTCTCTGTTCCCTTTTGCGCCGGGGTGTTGCCCCTTTGCATATGACACTCTCAGTTCCTCTGCTTTGGTTGTGTGACCGGCTGTACCGGTGCACAGTGGTGGTGATGGTGCTGAGAAGTTAGCTGGGTGTCCTGGCCCTGGCCGCCGGCAGACGCTCCCTGGGAGGGCTGTGCCAGGGAGAGGCTCTGGAAGAGCTGCTGCCTGTGAAGGGGGAGAGAGAAAATATTTCTTGCCTGCTTTTGCCTTATACCATCTCCCATCTGAATAAAGTGGGGGAATTAGAAGGGGATTATCTGCCGGCAGGAGAGGTGTAATTCATTTCTGCCACTGTCCGCGTGTCAGGTTCGATTTTAATTTCAGATAATGTCAAAGCCAGATTAAAGCCCTATCATCTAGGTAGGAAAAAACCCCATCCTTCCCACCCATCTCACAGAGCTGCCAGAACTGTGACTGCCATCACTCCCTCCTCTGCCTCCAAACACACTTGGAACTTGGCACACTGCAGAGGAGGTTGGACACCCTTCCCCATCTCCTCCCCAGATGCTGTCCCGGGGAGCAGAACCCCTCTACCCTCCATGCATCACACCGAGGATGCTTGTATGGTGTTGGGGTGCTTTGCCTAGGGACAGGGAAAGGACCTGGGAGGCCCAGAAGTGTCATTCATGGACACTTGGGAAATGAGCTTCTGGTGTGGGAGAGTGTGCTCAAAGCAGGGAAAGGTGATGGGTGGTTGGGCCAACCATTAAAGAACAAGGTGGAAAAAGCATTGGTACTATATTGGTACCACTGGGTACTACTGGGGGAGAGCCAAGCACAACTCCCCATTGTACCTGGCTGTCCCCCAGTCCCCTGTCTGGGCTGCCTGCAGAGTAAGAAAGGGTTATTGTCTTGGGGGGGTTTATTCCTGTCTCTGCCAGAAACATACAGGAGTTAGAAACATCACTTAGAATGGCATCATCAAATGAAAGAGAGCCCTAAATTAGACACCTAGACCTGTCCCTGACAGCTAATGAGAAGCAGCGTGCACGGAGGATGTTCTACCTTTCTTGGAAGTCATTGCTTTGGTAGTTTAATGTTATTCCTCCCTCGACCTCCTCCTTGTGCATGTGGGGTCAGAGTCAGCTCTGCTGAGTTCTGAGACTCAGCTCTGACTTGCTCCTGCTAGCTGTGGCTCTTCGGGTTTGCAGATCAGTGTTTTGGGGGCTACAACAACAGAGTGATTTGGCTGGAGTGAGGATGCTCTTCACTGCTTTGAGCTCTTTGGATGGAAGGAGTGGAAGTGCCTGGTTACGTCTTCTTCCCTGAGTGAATGTGGACACGGGCGATTCCTGCTTCTGCTCACGCAGCATTTAAAGCAAAGTGCTTCAGACAAACAAGGGGAAAAAAGGACTTTATTAAAAATAAAAAATATCTCTTGAGATCTGATCAAGCACTGATAGCTCCTTCTGGGTTGTAGTAGGATTTTGTCCTATTTCATGGTTATTGGACACGGTGGTGGTGAAGAAATGCTGCTCTGATATTGATACAACAGACCTGCCATGGAGCTGTGTGTGTGCAGGTGAATGGGTGATTTTGATGTTTATCATGACAATTAATGTGCTAGTGGACTCTTTTCATTGCAACTCTATTGAAACAGTGACAGAGCCAATCCAAGCAACCAGCTGGGTTTTCCCATTGAAAAAAGAAAGGAAATATGATTTAAAAAGAATAAAAATAAAGGAATGGTCCTGATTCTCAACATGCCTCTTTATCCCTTTTAATTTTGTTCTCTCCATCCTTCCCCAGCTGAAATACATCTATGCTCAGCAGCTATTCCCAGCTGTTCTTGGTATCCCAGCACAGCCCCCAGCCTGGAGCAGGACATTGCCTTAGGGGAAGGTGTCCATGTCCATGCTCCTGGCCTTGACTGCTGCAGCAGGCAGTTCTCCTCTCTACACTTCAGTACAGTGTGCAGGGATAACTGTTCCAGCCTTCTTGGAGGTGTGGAGTGGGAAAGAGCTCAGCCCCTACCATAACCCCATCATCTAAGCTTAACACAGTTCCAGTTTTGGAAGGTGTTCATCTTTTGCAATTTGGTGTGTTTCACCATGTCTGCAGTGAGTGGTTAACACAGAAGAGTGCCCTTGGGAAAGGGCCATTGTGCTCTACCAAAGCACCAGGGTGCACCATGACTTCCATGTCACATTGTGGTGACGCTGACAAGATCCAGGGCAGACCTCAAATGGTGTGGAGAGTCAGGAAGCAAAAGTGACTGATGTGAATAAGGTCGACTCTGGTTCATCTTGCCCAGCAAGTACGAGACTCAAAGATCTTGAAGGTCTTTTCCAGCCGAAGCCGTTCTATGATTCTATGAGTCACTGCAGGATCCAAAAGAAACCTGGAATCCAGCTTGCCTTTTTTTCTACATTCATCATGCTCTGCCCATGAGTGCTAGCAAACTCATCCCACTGCTCAGCTCTGCCTTCCCTGGCTGCCATATTTCCTAGAGAAATGCCAGAGGTGTGTCACTGGGGGAGTACGGAGAACCAGCTGGGGGAGTACAGAGAACTAATCCATGGATAGAGAGTGTGGATTGTTCCTGCAGAAGATAAGGTTTATGCCTCAGAACTATGCATAAACCCAAGATTTTGGAGATTACCAAGGGTTGACATGCTGGGGAGACCTAAAGCCTAACTTTGGAAATGGCTGGTGGATGCTTCTCTATGCTGGAGGGAATCTGGATCTGCTTCAGGCTAGCACTTCCTAGGTCTCCAGAGAGCAGTGGGTCCAGGCCCCTCCTAAATCTTTACAAGTCTCATGTGCCACCTGTGAGCATTCACGCAGAGCACTAAACACAGGTTCCCTTCACATGCAGACTTCATAACACACAGTAAGCAACTGGACACCACATCCTGTGCTGCTGGAGTCTATTTCAGGGCTCCAGAGAACCAGACACATCCCTTCAAGCTGAGGGGCTGTGAGGTGGCACCGATGGGTGTTGCAGAGATGCCCGACAATGGCTCAGTCACTGTTGGCCAAGTGTCTGGGATGCAGAGTTTGGTCAAGGAGAAGAGCTGAAGAGTCAGTGTAGTGAGGAGCAAAACCTGCCGCAGGCTAAAGCTGTATATCAGATTCCTGTGTCTGAAAAAAATTCCCTCATGTGCCATAAATCTGGCATCTCTCAGGGAGACAAAACAAAACTAAATAAACCCTCTGCTTCATTTGCTTTTACACTCTGATTTCCTTCTCAAACAAACACATGCTTTCTCATGGGCAACGCAGAACGGAGGGGGGAAACTGAGGCACGGCCAAGCGCCCAACCTCCGGCCCTGCCCTCCGCTCTCATTAAGTCGCACAGCTGCGGGAGCAGCGATACACACAGGAGCGCTGGGAAATGTTCCTATTGATCGGAAATGAATAATTATCACCCGCTCCCTGTTCCAGGGCCTCGTGGTGAGCGGAAGAGCGGAAGCACTAAGCGGGATTAATAACTACTTTTCATTACTTTTAATGCAAACTATTGATTTTAAAGTGTTGTAGGGTATGACAGTTTATTACAATAAGACAATAAAACAGACTATATGAAATAATTGAGAATAATCTCTTCCCTTTTCCTGCACGACGCGAGGACATTATGTTCTGTGCATGTGGAGACATTTATGGCAAACTCTATCCAGCAATGGCAGCTTAAGCACTCTATAAAACAGCACTTTGGAGCTGGAGTATTATAAATAATAGGCAATAAAACTGGTAAATGGGGCTTTAATTTGATTCCATTATGTCACCGAATGACAGGAAGGAGGGGGCAGAGCAGCAGCAGGGGGATGCGACGCCAAGCTCAGTTTGGGATGCGCGGCGGCGGAGCGGACCAGAGCGGTGCCAGAGGGTCAGGTTGTGCCAAACCCCAGCCTAGGCATGGGTGCCACCCTGGCAGGCTCAGCCAGGGAGTCCCGCAGGGCACAGGAGATGGCAGCAGGGATGCTGCCATCACGGGACTGAACTCTCCAGGAGGATGCTCGGGTCCCATCGTGCCAGGTACTGCCCAAACGTTTGAGATACTGTTGCAAAAGCTCTTTCGCTTTTTTGGATGCTTCCTGCCCCAAACTGGCCAGCAGCCCCCTGCCAGCGCTGCCCTCCCCAGCCCCATTTTTGGTAAGCAATGCAAGCGGCAGGAGGCAGCAAGGAGCAGCCCTCAGGGAAGATGCTTGCACTGCACGCCTGTTACTACTCACAGCAGAAACTCTCCTGATGAAGAACTGCTGCCTGCTGAGGACCAGGGGTACGCCTGATTATTGCAGCTCAAATCAAATACACCCCAAAGAGTGCTCGGCCGAGATGACCACCATGAAGAGATGGGCTTTACTCCTCAGCACGCTGGAAAATCAGCACAGCGACTCCTCCCTGGATGTTCTATGCAAGGAGGATCTCAGCAAAGCCCACCGTGCACCATCACTGCTTCCCAGTGGGGATGCCCATGGCACAGAGGGGTGTGTTCAGGATGGGATGGGTGGTGCAGGGGACCATAACAGACCACACAGCATTCAGCTCAGGGCTACCGGCTCCTGTCCAAGTGCTGAGAGAAAGCTGTTACCGACTGATGGCTTTGCAGGGCCCAGTGATATGTGAAATGAGCTGGGAGTCTCAGCCCAGTGGTTTCCACTATAAAGCTGTTTCTACTAATTGGGCCCCTCCTCATCAGCAGAGTGAATGTACCAAAGAGACCAAGGGCCAAATGTGGAGAAGGGGCTGAAGAAGCCCTGGAGATGTTTAAGTGTCACAGTTCATGGTTTCTACAAGCCCATCAGTCCACCTACCCATCTCCTGTGCTGTCCATATCCCCTCTGCCCATCCTCACCCACTACACTCTGTCTAAAAACACCCCAATCCCCAAAAGGGATCAAAGGCAAATCACCATATCCCTATGGATTAGCCCCATGCCTGGAGTGTGAAATGGAGCTGCTCAGGACCTATGAGGACCTTACATGGCCCAGTGGCATCATGCTAAATTGCTGTGCACTAGCCCAATTAATGTGAAATTGGAAAGGGCTGGAGAGGAGGGAACAGCCAAGACCTCGAAATCACCGGTGGGGCAGTCACATCTGGCACAGCTTGCTCATGCAGACCTGGAGCTGAGGTGCTGCCAGCTACATTTTGCAGCCCTGAAGAGCCTCCACCAGGAAAGTCCTTCCCTGGAGATGTGCTATACAAGCTCCTCTTCTCTCTGCTCCTCCCACCCCCTCGCTCCACCAGACAGGATGTGTCCCAGACACATCTGCAGTGTGGCCCCAGCCACCCCCCGACACACACACCCTGCACACATCGTTATCACTGTGAATATTTTGTGAGGCAGGGAAGAAGGGAGCCAGTAGCACTTCTTCACTTTGTTTTCAGTTCCAAAACCCAGCTCTTCCCAGATTCTTCTGCAGAGAGTCTTCGTGTCCCTGGGGTTTTCCTAGCCTCTTGCCTAAGCATATAATCAGGCAGGACTGTTTTATAGAGTGGGGATTATACACAGAGCCCCATCAGAGCTATCATCATCTATTCCCAAAATAAGCAGCACAGGGGGAAACACAGAGCAGACTTTGCTGCCTGTGCTGTGCAAACAAGAAAGGGATTTGGGCTCTGAGTTTTAATGGGTTTTTCATTTGGTCTCCACATTTCAGATGCATCAGGATGTGTGCATCCCCCTCCCATGGCCCTGAAAGCAGATGATACCCCAGCAGGGAGCATCGAGCCTGGAGGGTGAGAGGCAATGCCCATGCTTTGTGCCCAAGCCCAGCAGTTTGGCACAGAGGTCTGTGCCAGTGGAGACAGACTGTGGTGAGGCCAGGGAGCAGAAGTACCTGGGGGGAGAGAGTTGTTGGTTGGGATCTTTTGTGGGAAAGACTATAGGGAGAGAGGAAGGTTGGAGAGGGAAGAGACACCTGCCAAAACAGGAAGTAGAGTCTGCAGCCAGCCCCACGTGCTGAGTGCAGGAGAGCACAGTTCATTCCTGATGCGTGTCCAGGGAACTGACAGCCAGGATCAACTGGGCTCTGCAGGAAAGGGAGGATGGGGCCAGGTGGGAGAAGAGGCAGAAGGCAACAAGCTGGATTTTGGGGGGAGGTGGAAGGGGTGCAGTGGGGTGAGTCCATGCTGATCTGCACACGGGGATGTGTGTTGCCTCCAGAGTCCCTTGGGAACCCACCTGGGTGGCTGCAGGAGGCTGCGGTGCAGATGG